>NW_028318145.1:17500-1291049 GCF_062004578.1 Staurois parvus
TACAAGTATATTGTTCATAAACTTTATGAATAAGCTCCACATGGAGGTGTAACACATGAGAGTTGTAAGGGCCAGCTGATACAGACTGTGCATCAGGTACTTCAATAAATATGAATATTGGCTTTTCATAGTGAGTGCCTTACCCATTTTTTATTTTGCAAGGATTGGAATGCTGCATACAAAAAGTAATTTGTGATTGTTGGGAGCTGATACTGAATGCCGGAGGGTTAGAGGGATTGTCTGTGATGGACCATCGTTTTCCTCATGGATGGATATATATACTGTATATATAACCTTATATTGCCAAAAGCATTTGGACGCCTGCCTTTACATGCACATAAACTTTAGTGGAATGCCATTCTTAATCAGTAGGGTTCAGTATTGAGTTGGCCCACCCTTTGCATCTATAACAGCTTCAACTCTTCTGGGAAGGCTGTCCACAAGGTTTAGGACGGTATCTATGGGAATGTTTGGCCATTATTCCAGAAGCACATTTGTAAGGTCAGGCACTGATGTCAGACTAGAAGGCCTGGCTTGCAGTCTGCACTTTAATTCATCACAAAGGTATTCTATCAGGTTGAGGTCAGAATCTGTGCAGGCCAGTCAAGTTCCTCCACCCAAACTCGCTCATCCATGTCTTTATGGACCTTACTTTGTACACTGGTGCGCAGTCATGTTGGAACAGAAAGGGGCCATCCCCAAACTGTTCCCACAAAGTTGGGAGCATAAAATTGTCCAAAATATCTTGGTATGCCGAGGTCTTAAGAGTTCCCTTCACTGGAACTAAAGGGCCAAGTCCAACTCCTGAAAAACAACCCCACACCATAACCCCCCCCACCAAATTTTACACTTGGCACAATGTAGTCAGGGAAGTACTATTCTCCTGGCAGCCGCCAAACCCAGACACATCCATTGGATTGCCAAACAGAGAAGTGTGAATCTTTACTCCAGAGAACACACCTCCACTGCTCTAGAGTCCAGTGGCGGCATACTTTAGACCACTGAATCTGATGCTTTACATTGCACTTGGTGGTGTAAGGCTTGGATGCAGCAGCTCGGCCATGGAAACAATTCCACAAAGCTCTGTATGCACTGTTGTTGTACTAATCTGAAGGCTACATGAAGTTTGGAGATCTTTAGCTATTGACTCTGCAGACAGTTGGTGACTTCTGCGCACTGTGAGCTTCAGCATGCACTGACCCTGCCGTCATTTTACATGGCCTATCACTTCTTGGCTGAGTTGCTGTTGTTCCCAATTGCTTCCACTTTGTTATAATACCACTAACGGTTTACAGTGGAATATTTAGTAGTAAGGAAATTTCACGGATGGACTTATTGCACAGATGACACCCTATCATGCTTGAATTCACTGAGCTCCTGAGAGTGACCCATTATTTCACAAATGTTTGTAGAAGCAGTCTGCATGCCTAGGTGCTTGATTTTATACACCTGTGGCCATGGAGGGGATTGGAACACCTGAATCCAATGATTTGGAGGGGTGGCCCAATACTTTTGGCAATATAGTGTGTATGTGTGCGTGTATATATATATATATATATATATATATAGTACATCTCAGCATTCACAATGTAATGTGTAGTTTCCCAAGTAATTTAGATGTAAATATGTAGTATACATACAGTAATCAGACCTGTATCAGAGTATCAGATTAGCACTGACACATTTTAAGACCTCTGTTAGAGTGGCACCTATCTGGTAAGAATGTTCTGTTGTTAAACAATCAAATTTGCTAAGAGTGCTTTGCAGATGAAAGTCTTCTGTTAGTTGACAGAATTACATAATGCAGAGCACTTCATAGTAAGTCAGCAATGGGAGAATTCCTTGTGCAATGCACTCTGATCAAAGTAGATTTCTCAATAGCAGTTGCCACTCTGACAGAGGTCTGAAAAAATGTGACTTAAACTGAATATTGTATACCTACCTGCTCCTCATTCAGACTTGAGATCAAAGCATCTGTTAGTAGAAATAAATCTTCCCTTGTGACCAAATGCTGAGAGCCACAAAGGAAGCTGTTGCTGGAAGGTGTGAAAATGTGTCACATTAAATTATGTTCTTATGAATCATCCACCTTTCACTATGCCCACCAATCAATAAAGCTCCATGACACACTTTGCATGATGCGGTTTCTTTAGACAACAAAAACCTCTACCATTAATGAAATGGTTGTTTTTTTTTGTCCCAAAGTCAAAGAATTCCAGTACTCCCCAGGTTCTTGGGAAACTCTACAGTGTAGTCTCCTAGAAAAGGTTACCAATTTATACACAATAAATAAATGTTTGTTCTCCTCTTCACCATGTTGTAAGTAAATACTAACAAAGAAGGAAAAGTGAAATAATAAAATCCCTAATGCAAAATCTTGCTCTTGGCTGAAAGCAAAGCAAACTGTCTAAGCACCTGATTGGGTTATATGTCAGTAGAAATAATGATTTAGAAATCTATGTAACTTTGACTAGTGGGTCTGACACTTGAATCTTACACCTGATTCTGACATCTGATTCTGATTTATGAGTTTTACTGTAGACCCTGATACTTGATTCTGGAAGGTAATCTCTGTGTTTAAATTTAATTCTGATTTTTCAGTTTTGATGCCTGACTTTGACACTTGACTTTGAGATTAGATGCTGGTACCTGAATATGATGTCTGAGGCTGACATTATTGTTTGCTTTTATTAGGACTGACTAAGATTTGCATTATTGAGTGAAGTATGCAGGAGTATTGGCCTGGAGGATAAACTAATTATTGCCTGAGGTTTGTAACAGACACAAGGAAAATAGTTACTATATTTTTTTCAGTCTGGGATGCTTCCAATTAGGTCTACACTATGATCATTATTATTAGATTAAATATGAAAATTCTGATTCTTATAAACTCTCATTCTTTGCTGGCTTTCTTTAAAGTCAGATTTTACATGTCTATATTTATCTCTGATATAAGACCTAACATTTGTTATTCATATGAACACAAGCTAATTGTAGTGTATTCAGATTTTGTGTTGACTACTTTCACGCTCAATTTATTAAGAGTTAAGTCCCTTAGCTTTACACTTTGAAAAAGCAAAACAAAACTGTTTCATAACTCAGAACAAATTAAAAAGCAGATGCTCCCTAATCCATGAATTATATGGAAATACAAATAAAAATAATGGTACCACATAAAGCAAGGCTTAGTTAGAGAGAAAAAAACAAGAGGCAGAAGATTTGTAATTAAAATAAATTAACTTGTGTATTTTGAATTTGGATATCCCTAAATATGTCCAAATAAAATGTTCCTTAAGCTTAAAGAAAATATTTAAAATTCAATGGTTACTTTGAAATTGTCAGGAATCTACATAGGCCTTCAGAGCACTGTGTCGTCTGGGTAGGGCGTTTGTTTTCTGCTGTGGTTCTTTCTGCCTTCCTTGGGTCTTGATGTTCACTTTTTGCACTTGATAACAAGAGAAGTACAATTTCCAGCATACAGACTATCACCATGGGTGAAAAAGAGTGCATTCAGAACTGAGATATTGGCAGTGAGATATTCATTGGGTCCCTTGTAATGTAAGTGTAATTTCCCAGTTAAAGACTTATGACTACTACTGCAGTGAGATTCACTGTTTTTAGAGACTGTACAATATTTCTGTTTTCTGTGAAATAATACACTCTAATTATTATTTTCTGATTAAAATCAGCCTTATCTCCTCCTTTTGAATTGTGGCATAATATGTGTGACATTAAGTTGCCTTCATATAAGGTTCTACCAGAGAAGTATAGCTACGCATATAACCTGATTGGTGCTTCTCTATAGAGGTTGGCCAAATTCTTTAACAAAGCAAGGAGCAGATGGATCTGTCATTCATATTACCTGTATCCAGGGGTGGACTGACAACTCATGGGGCCCCCGGGCAATAGGGGATCATGGGCCCCTGTGTCCTTGCCCACACTCAAAAAAGCCTATGAAAAAGGTACCAGGGGCATTTCATGGGGCCCCCTACTGACCCCGGGCCCTCGGGCAGTGCCGCAGTTTCCAAATGGTCAGTCCACCCCTGGTAAGTAGATATTTTGTTTCAATAAACTGGATTGGAATTCCCTCACCTGTCAGGTGTCCTGCAGGGCACATAGGATGTTTCCAACCTATCCTGAACAGTGTTGGTCCTGTGGAGAAGATGTGAGCAGAATCATCCACATATGGTGGTTCTAACTCTAGAACAAACCAGTTTTTAAGCTCTGTTTCAGTGTCACTGGAAAGACCAACCAGATGTCTCCAGAATTGGCTCTACTTTCCATTTTTCCAGGCTCCCCACTGGTGGCTAAAAACTTGGATTCCTCCTCTCTGCAGCATGGACACATACCCAGAAATTGGAATACTGCATTTGCTCATACTATTAAAGAATGGGTGGTTGAACTGAATCATTTAATGAAAATAGAGGAACTCACTGTGAGTTTACAGGAATGATAAATTATTTTCTAATAAATTATTCTAAAAAAATAGCTATGTGGTCTACCTGGATTGAATTTCAAGCTCTGACACCCTGGGAACCTCTCTATAAATTATGCTTCGGGTTTGGAGTACTTTTCTGAAGTATGGCAGTCCTAGGAGTTCTTGATCAGAGAGGGCCCCTCTCTTCATCTCCCTTTTTTTTACTGTTTCCCCTCTTATTTTTTTCTTGTGCACCTTGCTGGACAGCCCCTCCCTTCTCTTTTTCCTGGGCTTTCAGGAAACACTGGTTTGCATATTAAATAGTTAGTCTGGCTGAAAAAAGACCAAAGTCCATCCAGTTCAACTAAGAAATAAAAAATTTAAATTCAATACCCACAGTTGATCCAGAGGAAGGCAAAAAACCCAGCAAAGCATGATCCAAATTGCTCCTGCAGGGGAAAAATTACTTCCTAATCCCCCGAGAGGCAATTGGATATTCCCTTGATCAACTTTACCTATAAATGTTAGTATCCAGTTATATTATGTGTATCTAGGAAATAATTCCACCCTTTTTTAAAGCAATCCACTGAGCTGGCCAGAACCAACACTTGAGTGAGTCTATTCCACATTTTCACAGCTCTTACTGTGAAGAAACCTTTCCGTATTTGGAGATTAAATCTCTCTTCCTGCAGACGTAAAGAGTGCCTCCTTGTCCTCTGTGATGACCTAAGGGTGAATAACTCTACACCGAGTTGACTATATGAACCACTGTTGTATTTATACATGTTGATCATATTCCCTCTTAATCTCCCCTTCTCAAAAGAGAATAAATTCAGTTCCTCTGATCTTTCCTTATAGCTGAGCTCCTCCATGCCTCTTATCAGTTTGGTTGCCCTTTCTGTGTACTTTCTCCAATTCCCCAATGTTCTTTTTGTGAATTGAAAAACTGAACTGCATATTCTAGATGAGGTTTTACTAATGATTTGTACAGAGGTAACATGATATCTCTCTCTCAGGAGTCTATACCTCTTTTAATATAAGAGAGGATTTTGCTCACTTTATAAACTGCAGCTTGGCATTGCATGCTATTATTAAGCTTATGATCTATCAGAATTCCCAGATTTTTCTCCACCAGTGATTCCCCCAATTGTACTCCCCCTAGTATGTATAATGCATGCATATTATTATCCCCCAAGTGCATAACTTTACATTTATCAACATTAAATCTCAGTTGCAACATAGTTGACTAATTAAACAGTGCATTGAGGTAATCTTGTAAATTGGAGACATCCTGTAAGGACGTTATTCCACTGCACAGCTTGGTGTCATCAATTCAAAGACTGAAACAATATATTTAATCCCAGATGGTATATCATTTATAAATGAATTAAAAAGTAAGAGTTTCAACACTGAACCCTGGGGTACACCACTAACAACCCTAGACCATTCAGAGTATGAATTATTAACACTTCTCTCTGAATACGATCTTTAGCCAGTTTTCTATCCATTTACATACATATTTTTCCAAGCCCGTAGACTTTACCTTACACATTAGCCATGTGTGGGGAACTTTTGCAAAATCTAAATATACCACAGCCACCCCTCTGTCCAAGGTTTTGCTCACCACATAAAAAGAAATCAAATTTGTTTGACAACTTCTGTCTTTCATGAATCCATGCTGTCTGTTGCTTAAAATATTTTCTTCCAGTAGGAACTCTTCTATGTGGTCTTTTATTAAACTCCCCAGTATCTTCCCAACTATAGAAGTTAAACTAACAGGTCTATAATTACTTGGCCCTAAAAATAAGAAACAATGGCTTTGAAATGACAGAGCTCAATTCTTTAAGGACCCGTGGGTGTATGCCATTTGGTCCAGGTGCTTTATTCACCTTTATTCTGTCTAAATATTTCTGGATCATATCAGTTGTGAGCCGATGTGGATCCTCTGGGGTTGTGTCAATACCATGCTCATTATGGACAAGAGCTCCCCCATGCTCCTTTGTATAGACAGAGCTGAAGAAGGTATTTAATAAATTTGCCTTTGCTTTATCCCCAGTCACCCAGATTATTTTGTAAAGGGCCTACATGCTCGGACTTGACTTTTTTACTATTAATATATTTGAAATTTTGGGGGTTGGTCCTGCTATCTTTTGCAATTTGTCATTCATTTAAAATTTTTGCGGCCTTGATGTCCCATCATTCCTAGTTGGGGCCTCTATGAACTGTACCATAAAATTGTCATGTAGTAGGTTTATACATTTTCGCTCTTTAACTGTTCCTGTAGTACCATTACTCCAGTCAATTTCCAGGTAGTTAAAATCCCCCATTATTATCATTGTCCCAGCCCTTGCAGCCCTTTTGATCTATGCAAGGAGCTGAGTCTCCACCTCTTTATTTACACTGAATGGCTTATACCAAACACCATATGTTGCATAAATCTTTGATAATTACGTGTCCAGCATTAATGTCATTGACCTTATATTTGGTTTCTACTGAACTTATTGCAATATTGTAACATTTGTGTTTTAATTGTAATAATATTGTACTTGGATGGAATAATGAAGTTTTTATGGTCTGTGCTCTCCAGGTGTATCCTGGTATGTCCAGTGAAACCTATTTTGAAAAAAAAAAACTTACAAAAAACCCAACTATCTTTGTGTACAGAGTCTCTGCTTCTTACTTTAGGCCCAGCAGACCATTTTCTACAAAGTAATAAAGGGGGTTGACAACATTTATTGGCAGCTATGGTAAATGGGAAAAAGGGGTGCTTTGGTGCACATATCTGTACTGCACAAATATGCACCAGAAGATGTATCATGCTGTACAGAAGGAGCAGCTTTTCTTGTGTCAGTAACAATTTTCAAACCAAAACCACCTTGTAGTTGTTTCCCCTAGATTTCCCCCCTGCAATTACACTTACAGTACAGTGGATCAAGCCCCCAACACAAAATGGCCTCTTCAGAGTGTTGGGCTCATTCTGGGATGGGATGTATTTTAATTAAATATTGGTGAAACATAGAAAAGTGGTGGCAGAAAAAGACAGAATGGTCCATTTAGTCTGTAGGTTTTTTTTTTTTTTTGGGGGGGTGTTTTTTTTTTTGTTTGTGTTGTTTTTGTCTGAGTATAGATCTATGCTTGTCCCATACATGTTTGAAGCTATTTACTGTTGACTGGCTCACTGCCTCTGGGAGTTTATTCCAAGCATCAACTACTCTTTCAGTAAAATAGTACTTTCTGAGATTAATTTTGAACTCTCCTCCAGTTAGTTTAGGGTCATGTCCCCACGTTCTTGATTTTGGTTTCATGTTGAAAATATTGCCCTCCTGAACCTCATTCACCCCCTTGATGTATTTAAAGGTTTCAATCATGTTTCCCCTTTTCCTTCTTTCCTACAGATTGTACATGTTAAGTTTCTGAAGTTGCTCTTGATATGTTTTATCCCACAGACCTTTCAGGTGAAAAAAAACAAAAACCTGAATAGCCCTCCTTCTCCCAAACAGCACCCCAACCCTCCTCTGCATTGACAGTACCCAAAGACTGCAAAGTGTTTTTTCGTTGGTCTCTTTTGCTGTGGCAATGGTCCCCAATGGCAGTACCCAGCTCTTCATGTCCATTGTTTGACAATCTTATTAGCCTTGAAAATAACCAGAACTGATTTTCAAAATTCATCTCTCTTAGATTTGAATAGGTTTTGGATTTTGTTTTTGTATTTAAGGTTTCATTTTTAATGGGTTTGACGATTGCCTAGTGAACTAAACCTATGCACATTTGTTCATCCCTAATTAATAATGAACCTAAAATGACAGCTAAAAGTATGGATTGCATGGAAAATGTTTACCTGCTAGATCCCATCTTAAATTGGTAATGACAAGTCAACATTTGATTTCAGTCTAGAAGATCATAATTTGCTTTTTTGCCATAAAAATTAACTTTGTGACAAAATTTGTTGAAACTATCACTGAAATGATTATTACAGACGTTCAACTCAATTAATCAAATTGTGAGAAGTTTTGAATCTTTATTAAAATTTGCCTTAATCTTTACCCGAGCCATGTTAAAAACTCTACATAGTTTTGACATTGTCAAGATAATGTGAACTACTAGTATCTTGATGACATTACAATAGGAAAATAAAAATATTTTACAGACCTGAAGAATTTTAGGTCTATATTTATAGTTTACAGGGACAAACTTTATTTAACCGCTTCCCGACTGCCCTATAGCAGAACTACTGCTACAGAGCAGCAGAGCTGTGCAAAATCATGTACATATACAGTGGGGCAAAAAAGTATTTAGTCAGCCACCAATTGTGCAAGTTCTCCCCACTTAAAAAGATGAAAGAGGCCTGTAATTGGCATCATAGGTAGACCTCAACTATGAGAGACAAAAAGAGAAAAAAAATCCAGACAATCACATTGGCTGATTTGGAAAGAATTTATTTGCAAATTATGGTGGAAAATAAGTATTTGGTCAATATCAAAAGTTCATCTCAATACTTTGTTATATATCCTTTGTTGGCAATGACAGGGGTCAAACATTTCCTGTAAGTCTTCACAAGGTTGGCACACACTGTTGCTGGTATGTTGGCCCATTCCTTCATGCAGATCTCTTCTAGAGCAGTGATGTTTTGGGGCTGTCGCTGGGCAACACGGACTTTCAACTCCCTCCAAAGGTTTTCTATGGGGTTGAGATCTGGAGACTGGCTAGGCCACTCCAGCACCTTGAAATGCTTCTTGCGAAGCCACTCCTTCGTTGCCCGAGCGGTATGTTTGGGATCATTGTCATGTTGGAAGACCCAGCCACGTTTCATCTTCAATGCTCTTGCTGATGGAAGGAGGTTTGCGCTCAAAATCTCATGATACATGGCCTGTCCTGTACATGGAGCAGTCGTCCCGGAGAAACAGCCAAACAGTTCTATTTTGGTTTCATCTGACCATATGACATTCTCCCAATCCTCTTCTGGATCATCCAAATGCTCTCTAGCAAACTTCAGATGGGCCCAGACATGTACTGGCTTAAGCAGGGGGACATGTCTGGCACTGAAGGAACTGAGTCCCTGGTGGCGTAGTGTGTTACTGATGGCAGCCTTTGTTATGTTGGTCCCAGCTCTCTGCAGGTCATTCACTAGGTCCCTCAGTGTGGTCCTGGGATTTTTGCTCACTGTTCTTGTGATCATTTTGACCCCACGGGGTGAGATCTTGCCCCAGATCGAGGGAGATTATCAGTGGTCTTATATGTCTTCCATTTTCTAATTATTGCTCCCACAGTTGATTTGTTCACACCAAGCTGCTTGCCTATTGCAGATTCAGCCTTCCCAGCCTGGTGCAGGTCTACAATTTTGTTTCTGGTGTCCTTCGACAGCTCTTTGTTCTTCACCATAGTGGAGTTTGGAGTGAGACTGTTTGAGGTTGTGGACAGGTGTCTTTTATACTGATAACAAGTTCAAACAGGTGTCATTGATACAGGTAATGAGTGCAGGACAGAGGAGCATCTTAAAGAAGAAGGTACAGGTCTGTGAAAGCCAGAAATCTTGCTTGTTTGTAGGTGACCAAATACTTATTTTCCACCATAATTTGCAAATAAATTCTTTCCAAATCAGCCAATGTGATTGTCTGGATTTTATTTCTCATTTTGTCTTTCATAGTTGAGGTCTACCTATGATACCAATTACATGGCTCTCTCATCTTTTTAACCACTTGCCTACCAGGCACTTATACCCCCTTCCTTACCAAGCCAATTTTCAGCTTTCAGCGCTGCCGCACTTTGATTGACAATTGCGCGGTCATGCAACATTGTACCCATATGAAATTTTGATCATTTTTTTCTCACAAATAGAGCTTTCTTTTGGTGGTATTTAATCGCCACTGGGCACTTTACTTTTTGCGCTATAAATTAAAAAAGTGCAAAAAATTTGAAAAAAAAAAAAAGTTTATTTGTTTCTTTTATAAAATTTTTCAAACAGGTATTTTTTCTCCTTCACTGATTTGCGTTGATGAGGCGGCACTGATGGGCACTGATAGGCGGCACTGATGGGCACTGATAGGCAGCACTAAAGGGCACTGATAGGCAGTACTAATGAGGTGGCACGGATAGGCGGCACTGATAGACAGCACTAATTAGGGGTCACGGATAGGCGGCACTGATATGCAGCACTGATAGGCGGCACTGATAGGTGACACTGATGATGGGTACTGATAGACGGCACTGACTGGCATCACTTCTGGGCACTGACTGGCGGCACTGACTGGCACAACCCCTGGGCACTGACTGGTGGCACTGACTGGCAGCACTGCTGGGCTGCACTGGTGGGTGGCACTGGTGGGCAGCACTGGTGGGTGGGCACAGGTGGGTGGCACTGGTGGGCACAGGTGGGTGGCACTGGTGGGCACAGGTGGGTGGGCACAGGTGGGTGGCACTGCTGGGCACATGAAGGTGGCACTTCTGGGCACAGGTAGGTGGCACTGCAGAGTGGCACAGGTGGGTGCACTGCTGGGCACAGGTGGGGGCACTGCTGGGCACAGGTGGGGGCACTGCTGGGCACGGGTGGGCGGAGCTAGTGGGCGCACTGCTGGGCGGTACTTGCGGGTGTCACTGCTGGGCACCGATCATCAGGGCACTGATCATCAGTGCCCTGATGATCGGTGCCGATCCCCGCTCTGACAACTGCCGGTTCTCGGCAGTACTTTCCTCACGATGTGACAGCGTGAGGAAAGTGCAGCCGAGAACCGGCACTTGCCTTTCCCTGTGATCAGCGTGTCATTGGACACCGCTGATCACGTGGTAAAAGGCAGGTGGGATCGGCCTTTCACCACATCACGTGATCAGCTGTGTCCGTAGGACACAGCGATCACGGAGATCGCCGGGTGCGCGCCCCCTGGGGCGCGCAGGAGAGCTCGTTCTGGGAGGACGTCATATGACGTCCACTCAGAACTGGCCGGCCGCGGTGAAGCCGTCATTCGGCTATGCGCGGTCGGCAAGAGGTTAAGTAGGAGAACTTGCACAATTGGTGGCTGACTAAATACTTTTTGCCCCACTGTACGTGATTTTGCATTCCCTTGGTAGAGGCCCCACAATCACCAAGGAACAGTGAAAAGGGAGAGGTCTGTGTGTAAACAACACAGATCTCTCCCCTGTCAGCACGATCAGGCTGCTTTGTATTGCTCTGCACAGCACAGCAATACAAAGCAGCTTGTTTCCCTAGTAAAACACACACAGCACAGTTTCTACCCAGTGTCATTAGTACATTGTCAGTGCTTTTTATTGGCACTGATCACTGTATTAGTGTCACTGGGGATGTCAGTGGCAATTAGTCAGTTCCCCCCCATTTGCAGTATTCCCACTGCAGTCATACAGTCCCCAGTCCCGCTATAAGTCGCTGATCAGCACCATTACTAGTATAAAAAAAATTCCAGTATATATACTATACATTTCTAGATGCTATAACTTTCAATAAACCAATTAATTTACATGTATTGGGATTTCTATTAGCAAAGACGTGTAGCAGAATACATGTTGTCCTAAATTTATGATGAAATTTGAGTTTTTAAATTTTTTTATAGGATATATATTTTATAGCAAAAAGTAAAAAATATAGTTTTTTTTCAAAATTGTTAGTCTTTTTTTGTTTATAGCGCAAAAAATAAAAACTGCAGAGGCAATCAAATACTACCTAAAGAAATCTCTATTTGTGGGAAAAAAAAGACAAAAATTTCAATTGGGTGTAGTGTTGTATGACCATACAATTGTCAGGTAAAGTAATCCAGTGCCCTATCGCAAAAAATGGCCTGGTCAGGAAGGGGGGTAAATCCTCTGGAGGGCAAGTGGTTAACAAACCCTTCACCAAGTGTAATAATAAATAAATAATATTTATGTTTTTCCAGATCTTAAGCCCCATTCATGCCTGAGTGTTTTGTAATTTGAAACTTGAAACAAGCAGCTGCCCTTCTGAATAGAAACCACAGGGGGTAACTAATGTATCTAGGAAGGAGTGATTCAATCATGTCATATCTTCGAGCCCAGCAAGTCCAAAATGTGGACAATATCCTCCTGCCCCGAATGAACAGCCTCCACACAATAGGGCAGTAATTTCAGATTTGAAATGCTCTAGGGCCTCTTTAAAGCCATTCCCTACTGTAGAGGTGAGCTGTGTAATGTCAGACTTTTTAGGTAGTCCTTTGTTAAGGACTTGGTGGTACATGCACCCACCAGCATCCTTAACAGCTATGGACAGTCCAAAGCTGTCAGCTGTATGATATCAGAAGTAATACCACTATTATAAATGGTGTTCTGCTCCCACTGAATGGATAAACATTTGGGCGCTCATCCAAACACCCAAACAACCAAAGTTTGTTATGAACTTGTGTTCAGACTGAACCTTAAGCTCGTCTCCGCTTTAATCCAAAGAGATTCCTCAAGCAATTATGCTCTCATCACTAATATAGAAAGAATGATTGATTTGTAAATCTACATCAGTTCTGCATATTCCAGTTACTGACATTTACTGGAGGTGTACCTTTAGATGTATTCTTTAGATTCTTTAGTTTTTTTTTTTTGTTGCTGTGAGCAAGATATATGTATCTTCTAGAAAAGAAGTCACAAGGAGTGTGCATGCACGGGATCTCCTGCGCACTCATGCATGCCTGAGGCTCCGCTGCGGACAGGGACAAGTGGCCGTACTGACACGGCTCCCGACCCCCTTGAGCTCTGCAAACCCCTCGCAGCCTTAACAACATAAGTGGCATCCCCGAGACCCGGCACAATGGTCTGGGGAGCCACGAAGCACCAGGGCCAAGTGAGACCTATTAAGGAAGCCCTGGCTCGGGCCTCCACAAAGATGGCCACCGGCTCCACTGCATCAGGGAAGCAAGCACACTCCCTGTCCATGTCTTTTACAGCACTGCAGCCAGATCCAGACCACAGCAGCTCAGAGGGTGAGTCTGATAACAGCACAGTTAAAGGGACACTAAACCCATTACCTCTGAAAGACTCCTCTAGACCTAGTCCTTACCCAGTGCAACATAACCTACTCAAACAGTTTGAAAAAATGCTGCACAGAGATTTAAAGCAGACCTCTGACCACATTACTTTCTAAAGAAATTTGTGACCTGGGTGTCTGCACAGTTGAGCTAGAACACAGGGTTGACAATCTGGATGCAGAAGTTCACACTTATTCAGACAAACTCATGGTGATGCATGACAAAAACCTAACGCTTCAGTCCCGCCTTGAGGATTTTGAAAACAGGGCCCACTGTTCTAACATCCGAATCCGCGGACTCCCTGAAACCATCACTTATCTCTTCTCTACGACAGCCGCCTTGCTACAAGAGCTCTCTCTATCAATCCCGATTGAATGTTTGGAGCTGTACAGGGTTTATTGCGCTCTAGCCCCACGCAGACCAACCGGCCCGCCCGGGACATTATTGCAAAATTCCATTATTTCCTCACCAAAGAACATATTCTCCAAGCGGCTCGGAATCCTGACACCCTCACCTTCCAAGGCCATACATACCAATTGTTTCATGACCTCTGTCCAGCCACCATCGCTAAACGCAGAGCCATGAAGCCCCAACTGCAACTCCTCCACCAGCATGGCATCCCCTACCGCTGGAGCTTTCCTTTTGTGGTGCGCTTTTCCTACCAGTCCCGTGACTATATCTGCAGATCCTCTAAGGAAATACTTGACACACTCCGCCACCTTCACCTCCACCCCGCCCAGAGGCTCCAGAAGGATCGCGCAGAAGGTCTGCCTCCTGCTCGCCCCAGAAAACCCACCACTCTGTTTCAGCAACAGATCAACCTGCCACGCATAAACGTGGGCGCTTAATCTCTCCAGTACCCACTCCTCAAGACACCATGAACTGAACCATGCTCTAATCATCTTTATCTCCTCAGTTCAGTTCACGCACCTGAAAGTCTTCGGGACTCGACCCTCTTGATTTTTCACCCACACCCCATTGTGGACACCAGTTCCTCCTTCAACCATCACCAGCTGATCATACATTTGACTCTCCCCATGAAGAGACCTCATCCTCACTTATTTCCTTACTGCTTATCCCTTTCCCCCTTTTACTACCAATTGGCCTGGTGGTCTTCCTCTCTATCCCACTGACCCACACCGGGTCCTCCTCCTGATCCTGTGCTCCTAATGATATCACATATGACCGCACGGGTTGTTTTGTTTCCTAAATCCCATGTTACCTTTGTTAAGTTGTAAATTGTTTGTTAACCTTTCTACTTCCCTCTTTAGGTCACCTGAGCCGATGACTATGTTTGTGGAAGTCTCTCATTACTGTTTAGGGGATCTGGACTCTAACCGTGCATGCCTTCTATTCCTATCCTTGCACCACCTCCCTTTGTTTGGTGCATTTTTCTCTGGCGCCATTGTCTGTCCAGACCCTCCCTTTACTGTCCTGGGAGCCCCAGATACCATTTTCTACATTTGGCACCTGTTTGTATTTTTTATCATGCGCTGCTTGTCCTCTCAGCCTGTCACTGCGTATTCCCCTCAGCTTATGTGGTGCATCTATTTTGCACCATCTGGGCTGTTCCTGACCCCTCGGCCTGTCCAAATTGCTTTAGTCCCGGGGGCCAGGTCATTGTTCTCAGTTACTCCTCTTTCTCTCTTTCCCTTCACTTATTCCTACTATTGTTTCTACTTTTCTTTATTCCTTACGTGTGACTCCCTCCCTTCCTCCTTCCCCCTTACCCTTCCCTCATGCCCCCTCTCCCTGGGCCCACCTCCCCAGCGCTTCGCTTTGGTTCCAACTTCCTTTAGCAGTTTCCCTATTTTCGCAATGGGACCCCTAAACATTCTTTCCCTGAACGTTCAGGGTTTGAAAATCCCTCAAAAGTGAAACAAAGCCTTTCGATTCTTCGCTTCCCAGAAAGCACACATCATATGCTTACCGGAAACCCACTTCACCCCCTCTTCTACACCTAATTTTTTTTGGTCCTCTCTACCTGCAAACCTTCACCGCCTCCGTGAAAACTAAGTGTAAGGGAGTCCTCATTGCCTTCCATCGCACAGCCCCCTTCATACTTCACACTCAACATGAAGATCCGGAAGGTCGTTACCTTATCCTATCGGGTTTGCTCCTAGATACCTTAGTTACATTTGTCTCCTACTACACCCCCAATCAAGATCCCCTCCCGTTCCTCTCCCACCTGTTGACAACCATAGAACATCACAAGCGCGGTACTCTACTTATCTGTGGGGACTCCAATCTCACTGTATATCCATTTCTGGACAAATCTCCTCAGCCACCCCTCCCTCCAGCCACCTCACATTCTTTCTCACAACTTCTTAATTGCCATTCCTTGATAGATTCCTGGAGAGAATTCCACCCTGTAAAATGTAGCTACACCTACTACTCCTACCCTCATAAATTGTTCTCGCGCATTGACCATATATTTGTGACAGTTGGCACCTCCTCCAGACTTTTATACTCTGATATTCTCCCCATCCCTTGGTCCGATCATTGTGCAGTCGTTACGTCCCTTTCTTCCCTATCCATTCCAAACTCTAATAGTACATGGGTGATCAACGACAACTTGCTTTCCCATCCTGAACATAGTCTTGACCTTGAGAATGCTCTCAAGGAATATCTAGCTCTAAACTCTACCCCAGATATCTCCACTCTTCTTTTATGGGAAGCGCATAAGTCCGTTCTTTCCTCTGCAGAGAGAAACAACAAACTCGTTTACGCCTTGAGGCGGCCTATAATCAGTCTCACCTTTTATTTCAGACCAGCCCTTCCCCTTCTCACCGCAAAGCTTTGGAACAAGCCCGTGTCGAACTCAACCTCTTCCTGACTGACCAAGCTGAACTTTCTCTACACAGGGGACGCCATAAATATTATACTAAGGCTAATAAACCAGATACTTTTTTAGCCCTTTGTCTTCGTAGATTAGACCCTACCACCAAACTCATTTGTCTTAAGCTTTCCAGCGGAGTTTATACTAGCAACCCTGTTCGCATACTCCGTATTTTCCGTAAACACTTAGCCGCACTGTACTCCCAGACTGAGCCCTTCGACCAATCCCGAGCTGACAATCTTCTTGCCTACCTTTCCTTTCCGACCTTGGCTGCCCAGCACCTCGACATACTGCAGAAACTGATCTCGGATTTCGAGGTTCTGTCCGCAATTAAGGAACTCAAGCTCAGAAAACGTCCAGGCCCAGACGGCTTTTCAGCCTCTTATTACAAAAAATTCAATCTTTTACTTTCTCCTGTTCTTACTAAAGCCTTTAACGCCATCCTCTCGGGCCATTCATTTACCCCAGAGATAGTATCTGGTATCATCTCGATGATACCAAAACCACATTCTTATGACTCTGCCTCGTCTAATTTCAGACCGATCTCCCTTCTCAATATTGACGTCAAACTCCTTGCCAATGTTCTCTCCACTCGTTTAAACCCCATTATAGGCTCTCTTATCCATAACGATCAGACTGGTTTTATTCCCTTTGACAAGCAGGGGACAATACACGATGCACAGCTTTTCTCTTCAACCTTGCATGCACACGGAACATTATTTCCTGCTTCTTATCCCTAGATATTAAAAAAGCCTTTGATACTGTTTCCTACCTTTCCTCCACTATATCTTACGCCGATGGGGCTTTGGCCCTCCTTTCCTTACCTGTAACTTCTCACTCTACTGGAACCCTTCTGCCCAAGTTCGATATATGGGTCACAAATCGGCCTCTTTCCCAATAGCTCGTAGTACTCATCAGGGATGTCTCACCACTCCTCTTCGCCCAAGTAATCGAACCCTTAGCCCTTCTGATTCGGGCATACCCTGACATTCGTGGCCTAGAGGCTGACGGGTCCCATCACAAACTCTGTTTATTTGCAGACAATGTACTACTCTTTTTGACCTCTCCTCTCACCTCCGCTCCACCACTACTTTGGCTCCTCTATGAATTTGGCGCCATTTCTGGTCTCTAAGTTAATCCCCAAAAATCTACAGTCCTGTACATTTCACTTTCCCCCCAAGATTCTCTCCATCTTCAGCAAGTTCTCCCCTTCTCATGCTCCCACCATGCTATTCCCTATTTAGGTATCAAGTTGACGGCGTCTCTATCTGATCTAGACTCAGCTAACTACCTACCGATGCTCGCCTCCCTCACTAGTTTAATGCGCAACTGGTCCTCCCTCCTGCTAGCTTAGCTAGGTAGGATAACGGTGGTTAAAATGTCTATTCTACCCAAGATTCTTTTTCTCTTCCAAGTTCTTCCCATGCCTGTACCGGCACACTTTCTCTACACACTTCAACGTCGAGCTCACTCTTACACTTGGGGCTCAATTCGTCCCCCGCTCCACTATCCATCTACCAAAATTGAAAGGAGGTCTAGGACACCCGAATTTCGCAAAATATTACGAAGCGGCCCACCTAGCCCAATTGCCAAAGTATCATGCATCTTATGAAATCCGTCAATGGGTAATCTGGAGTCAATTGATATTGATCCCCTCTCATTAGCTAACCTACTTTGGCTTCACCCTTCTGATTGTCGCGGGATCCGGAATCCAATAACCTCCCATTTTATAGCACTCTGGGACAAACTCAAATCCCAATATTCCCTCCAATCGCCCCACAACCCTCTTCTATCTCATCTTCGCAACCCAGCTTTCCCCCCAGCTTGGTCCACTCCTCGCTCCTTTCATCTCTGGTCTTCTGCTAATCTCTTAAGAGCCCACCATTTTTTGACTAACTCCGAGTTTCGTTCCTTTCCATCCCTCCATGAATCTCACTCTCTCCCTGTGTTAGAAATTTTCCGCTACCTCCAACTGAAGCATTTCTATTCCCCTCTCTCCACTACCGCATGCTCCGTTAGATCAATGACCCCCTTTGAAAGTGCATGTAGAAAAGATCCTCATAGACGTGGCCTTATTTCTATTCTTTATGTTCAACTCTCGACCCCCATACCTTCCTCTCGCCCCTCATATGTCACCAGGTGGGAGAGGGACCTAGCCTCACAGCTGAGCCCTGAAGATTGGCATCATATTTGGCAGGTAACCAAATCCTCTTCGCAAAATGTAGTGGCAGTTGAGACAAACTATAAGGTGTACTCCCCCGACTGTTTTCGTGGCTGTGTGGTGAACGGCACATACCTCCACATTTGGTGGTCCTGCCCGATAGCCCACTCTTTCTGAGAAAATATTTTCCGCATATTATCCACCCTTTTTTAAAAAGCCTTTTGTGCCAAGTCCAGAATTTGCCCTACTCAATCATCGCCCCCCCTCTATTTCTAAAACCCAGTTTAAGCTTATTTTGCAAATTACAACCCCCGCTAAGCAAATCATAGCGAAATCCTGGAAGGCCCCCTCACTCAGTGTACAATCGGTCTAGACACAGTCGATGATACACGCTAAAATAGAGGCCACCGTCACCGACACAATCTCCAAATTCTTATTGACCTGGTCCCCCTGGGTTGACCACTTCCTTCCTCAGGGATTTAATGAGTCTCTACTCCTCCCTTAATGCATCCCTTCCTCGATAGATGCTTCGGAGCACTGGTCCCGCTCCCCCCCCATCCTGGTAGTCACACACCCTATCTGTCCCCCTTTCTCTCCCCCCCTTTTTCTACTATTCTCTACTCTTTTCGCTTCCTTCTTTATTTCTTCCCTTTTTCTCTCTTTGGTTATTTTATTCAGTGCATACAGTTGTTGTAATCATACAGTTGCTTAACCACCTCCCACCCGCCATATAGTAATGTGACGGGCGCAAGGTGGCTCTCTCATTCTGGGAGGACGTCATATGACGTCCTCTCATTCTCTCAAGGAGCGTGCAGAGTGGCGATTGGCGGTGCGCTGTGTCCCTCGGACACAGAGGATCACCGATCACGGAAAGAGCCAAAGATATCGGCTCGGTCATGTGATCAGCTGTGTCCAATCACAGCTGATCACATGTAAACAGGGAAATTCCGGTTATCGGCATTTCTCTCCTTTCGAGCTGTCACGCTGACAGCTCGAGAGGAGAGGAGAGCCAGTAATCGGCTTTCCGCGGAGGGGACATGTACACTGATCATCAGGGCACTGATGATCAGTGTTCCCTGATGATCAGTGTAGCCCCAGCAGTGCCATCTGTCAGTGTCCATCAGTGCCTTGTGTCAGTGCTCATCAGTGCCTCGTGCCAGTGCCCATCAGTGCCACATATCCGTGCCTACCAGTGCACATTGATGCCACATATCAGTGCCCATCTGAGCTGCCTTTCAGTGTCACACATCAGTGCCAGTCAGTGCCACCTATCAATGCCAATCAGTGCCACCTATCAGTGCTGCCAATCAGTGCCACCTATCAGTGCCAGTCAGTGCCACCTGTCAGTGCCAGCCAGTGCTGCCTATCAGTGTGTATCAGTGCTGCCTATCAGTGCCTGTCAGTGCTGCCTAACAGTGCCAGTCAGTGCCGCCTAACAGTGCCAGGCAGTGCCGCCTATCTGTGCCAGTCAGTGCCGCCTATTAGTCCCCGTCAGTGCCACCTATCAGTGCTGCCAATCAGTTCCATGTATCAGTGCTGTCTTTCAGTGCCCATCAGTGATGCCTGTGAATGCCCATCAGTGCCACCTACCAGTGCCTCCTCATCAGTGCCCATCAGTGCCACCTATCAGTGTCCATCAGTGCAGCCTATCAGTGCCCATCAGTGCAGCCTCATTAGCGCACATCAGTGAAGGAGAAAAATCACTTATTTACAAAATTTTATAACAAAAACTAAGAAAAAAATTTTTTTCCCAAAATTTTCAGTGGTTTTTGGTTTGTTTAAGAAAAAATAAAAAACCCAGAGGTGACTAAATACCACCAAAATAAAGTTCTATCTGTCACAAAAAAATGATAAAAATTTCATATGGGTACAGTGTTGCATGACCACGCAATTGTAATTCAAAGTGCAACAGCGCTGAAACCTGGAAATTGGCCTGGGCAGGAAGGGGGTATAAGTGTCCTGTAGGCTAGTGGTTAAAGGCCCTGAGCCTCATATTTTCCTCTTTGTTACATATGATGCTACTTGTAGTACTTTACTATATGTAAATTATCTCTGTAACCCAATAAACAATTTGAACAAGAAAAGAAGTCACAAAAGTTGCATTATTGGCATGCTCAACTTGCACGGCAAACTAGGAAGCCATTGTATGCATTGAACATCAGTGTACAATCTGCTAAATAAGTTCAGGGATCACAATTGTGAGTTGACAGGGGCGGACTGACCATTTGGAAACTTGGGCACTGCCCGAGGGCCCGGGGTCAGTAGGGGGCCCCATGAGATGCCCCTGGTACCTTTTTCATAGGCTTTTTTGCGTTTGGGCAAGGACACAGGGGCCCCATGATCCCCTATTGCCCGGGGGCCCCATGAGTTGTCAGTCCGCCCCTGTGAGTTGATATCCATACACATTTGGACTCATAATACAAGAGCAGTGTATTGATTTACCTCTGGTCTGATTTATCTATTTTTTATCAGATTCATTGAGTCTACATGCTCTGAAAAGTGTATGTAACTAAGAATTAGCAGATGTGCTCAGGTTCAGTTTGTAGGAGGTTCATTGAATCCTGCTTGAAGCAAGCTTAAAATCGAACCCTATTAAATTCTACAAAAGAGCAAATTTGAGAATCCATTCTAACCATTTTCACATGTAACAGAAAAGGGATTGTCTCTCAGCACTTCTCTCCTCTCAGGATAGTGTCAGGTTAGCCAGCTATAGCATGGTAATGTCATACAGAAAACCCCATCTTACATGCTATGTCTGGAATGGACAAAGACTCAGAGACTGGGGAATCACCATCACCATGCAAGCCATGAAGTCTGTTCCGGACATAACATGTAGAAAGAGGTTTTCTATATGTCATTTCACACAATCTATATATAAGCATTCTTAATCTGATTTTAAAAAATGTAGTATGGTGAAGAACACTATTGGTTTAATGATTCCCTGAGGAGAGAGCTGCATGTATTGTTTATATTGGAGGAGTGAGTTTGGAGCCAGGTGGAAAGGAGTGATTATAACTGGAGTCCTGGATTACTGATGAGGCCAGGGGCGGACTGACCATTTGGAAACTGCCCAAGGGCCCGGGGTAAGTAGGGGGCCCCATGAGATGCCCCTGGTACCTTTTTCATAGGCTTTCTTGAGTTTGGGCAAGGACACAGGGGCCTCATGATCCCCTATTGCCCGGGGGCCCCATGAATTGTCAGTCCGCCCCTGGATGAGGCTGATATTGACCTCCTAAACCCCAAAGGTCCAAGATCTCTGGTGAGCTTTATGTGACACTGGGGGGTTGATTTACTATAGGCAAATAAGCTGTGCACTATGAGTGCACTCCAAGCACACTTGGAAGTACATTGCAAGTGCAGGTGTTCTAGAACTGAGGGGAACGTGCAATGAAAATAAAAAAAACAGCAGTTTTTCTGGCACATGATTGGATGAAAGAAATCAGCAGAGCTTTGCCTCATTTCAGAGTTTCCCTTGGATATAAAGCAACTGCACTTGCAGTGCACCTGAAGTGCACTTGCAGGTGCACTTTCTGTGTACAGACTATTTGCCTTTAGTAAATCAACCCCATTGTGTCTGAACTAGTATACAGTGCAATTAGGGAGGAGCTTGAACAAGATTTGCATAAGATTTGGATCTCATTGTGTATGAAAACACAATTGCACATTGAAGATTTGAAGATTGAAGATTTGTGTTTTGCACTGAAGAATTTTGGTCTTTTTATTTGTGAATATCACAGACTATTTAAGCACACAGGGATAAATGTTTTAAGGGTACTCACTTATGATTATAAGGAGGTTTTGAGAAATGTCTTTACTTTATTGGAATTGGTCTGCGTATTTTGTATGGTGCAATATGCCATGTTTTTTCACATATACTGTACTTGTTATATGCGGTTTATTATCTGATTTTAGTAGATTAGCACTGCACATTATTTACATTTTATTTTTTATTTTCTGAAGTGAATCACAAGGGTGCTAGCAGCTAGGATTAAGAGGGAATTTAGATATTAGCCATACAGACACTATCTAATTTTTAAATCTTAAAAACTTGTTAACTTTATTTTCCTCCTTTTCAAGGGTGCAGAGCAGTGTTGTTTTTATTGTCCTGCTTATGCACCCTTTTCCTACTCCTCCTCTTCAGCTAATTCCTCCATAGCCCTGCCAGCATTTAAAGCAATTTCTTTCTACGTTTTAACTGTGTTTTACTGGTTTAGCTGGATAGATATCCCTTTGGTAAATGAAGACAATACTGTATATTTACCACTATACATTTTTGTTCTTTTAACTTTGCTGAATTTTGAGAACACTGTGAGAAAATCTAGAATGCTCTTTTTTTTCTCATAAGCTCTCCTTGTCTGTTATGTAAACTGAAAAACTATTTTGGACTTAGACCAGTGGTGGTAACAAAGCAGAACATAAAATGACTTCACAATATTGCACATATCACAAGCAATCAACATAAAGTTTTTGTAAATAAAGCACAATGAAAATGGCATAATCCATTTAAACTGCCAAAACATGTAATTGAGGAAAGTGAAAACAAAATTCAACCACTTTGCTAAATTGAGAGCAAATAAATTTCTGCTTGGTATAAGATATATTGTATGCAGTAAATGAAAGGAAGTCTAAAATATTCTACAGTTAGGAGAATAAAACGGTTTTTAAATGAATCATGTGAACAAGCTGTTGTTATATGCCTAACAACTCCAAAATGACTTGCAGTAATCTTAATGTTCAAACCCATTTTACCAAGTGCATAGTAATCACATCTTAACATCTGGGCAGAGTTTCCTACTATTGGCACGCTTGTTGTTTTCACATGAATAGCTGGCACAAAGTTGGCTCTTTGCTATTTTATATGTCAGTGAGTCACCAGTGTATTTTATCTACTACATGTTTCCTTTTCCTTTAACATTACCTCAGATTTTTGAGGTTGTGGACACATACATGTTTAAAGCACAACAAAAGCTTGCTTACGTAACAAATGTTCATTCCTATACAGTATAATTCTGATTCATTTTAGGGATTAGTTTGAACAGTTGGTTCGAATTGGGTTTGACCTGGTATAAAGTTGGCTTTTTGCTATTTTATAGATTAATGAGTCACCAGTGTATTCTATCTACTGTTTCCTTTTCCTTTTACATTACTTCAGATTTTTGAGTTTGTAGATATATATGTTTGAAACACAACAAAAGCTTGCGTACATAACAAATGCCCATGCCTATATAATGCTAAGTAATTTTGAGATGTTTGAAAAGTTGGTTCAAACTGGGTTCAGCTAACACAGTGTGAAGTTTGCAAACCCTGAACTTAGCATGGTGTTTCTATTAACATTATACTTAGACCAGTATATATGTATGCAGCCTGGGTGGTGTGCATTCAGCACCCTTTCTGAACCAGACCAGGCTTCCACCCTTTGCCATGCACCTTGTCCCAATATTGAAGGAAGAAGACATGCATCCCACCTCTGGTACTTCAAGAAGGAGGTGTGGTAATATGAGAAGCATATAGTGGAATCTGTAAGCCACCTTTATACTAAAGGATCTCCCAGATATGTGCCCCCTCAAAGGGGAATGAGTAGAGGGGTACATATATTCACTAAATTCATTACTTTGTATTTATTTTTATGATCAAAAATCATGTTTTCTTGCACAGATCAGCTGAATTTATTGCATGCACAATGATTTTTTTTTTCTTTTGTGGCATCTGTATGGAAAAATCAATTTGCAAATATATCTTCTTAAATTCCACTAGTCATTAAATAAAATAAAATAACTCTTACTGATATAAAAGTCAGTTCAACTAAAATGAAGGCTTGCATTGGGTAAATAATTTTTTTTTAGGGCCTGTTCACACTTAAACTTTCTGTTGAGGTGCACATGCATTAAATCATGTTCTGCCACGTTAACTTGAGTTGTATTCAGACAGCCCATTCATTATGAACACATCTTTTAAAATAATGCAGTGCACCACCACAGTGTATAGTATATGCATTGTATACAGTATATGCACCACCTCACAATAAATGGCACCCCAACATACTGCACCATAAAACAGGTGTTTTGTTTTGTTGTAATGTGCATTGCTGAGTGTATTTTACTGTTCATTGCTACAGTGAAAAAAAGATTCCACGCCCATTTGTGTTTGGGAAAAAAATAATTTCTTACGCCGAGCTCGGCACTGTCTACCAATTGGGTATTGCATGGGAGATGTTTGGGAGTAAAATAAGGACCCCTGCCTTACCATCCATTGCTGGGGAACCTACTACTTCCCCCACCCAAAGCTTCCCTAAATGTTAAAAGTCATCTGTTGCCAAATAAATTTCCTACATTGGTGTGAGCGCTCGATGAACTGATCCATGCAGGCACTTGAAGCTGTCAGCAGTTGGGACGTCTGCTCTGAAGCTCCTGCCGGCTTTGTAGGTAAAGGTAGATTGGGTTCAGTGGGACCAGAGGGGACTCACTGCCTGTCCATGCAGCAATGAAACCAAAAGCCCATGAATCATTCCAATATAAAATATACACAGTAAACATTTATTAAGCAGAACTTCACCAAAAAGGGAAAGTTTTGCTTTTTTGCTTCCTTCCCCCCACAACATTTGGGACATTAACATTTTGGGGGGAACAGGTACCTACGTTTGATAGATACCCACTCCCACTTCTGCTCAGATCTCCTAGGCAATCCGAGCAGAGGATTGGCTCCCCCTCTCTGCCAGCAGCCTCTTGAGACACATCACAGGTCCCCAAAGACTGTGAGACCATTCACAAAGTGTTGCGTATGTGTGAAAAGAACTGCTTTTGTTCCAAATGCACACTGTATTACTTAATTTGTAGCCACTGCATTGTGACCAAATTTTCATGTTGGATTTATGATATTTTCTGATATACAGTATTCAGGTATTCCAATGTCCAGGTCAGGCAGTTGAATCTGTAATCTTGAGCCTGTGGTATAATGTATGTTCTATTGAGTTTGTTTGAATCACATTGTTGTAACTTTTATTGTTTTATATGCAAAGTACTTATCTTAACAGTATGACATGATTTGAACCATTACACTTATTTTGACAATTTTGTGTAATTTTTGGAATTGTATTGTAGGGTGCAAATCAGTGACTAGTCCTGGCTTTGCAGCTCTCCAACTGTGTTGATTTACTCCTTAATGGCACTATATATCCATTAAAGTATGGAAAGAACAAGTAACTATTTTGACATTTTGCAAAACAAAGTGGGGATGGGCCAGAAAGGGATCACTTTGACACAGTTTTGGGCTTGAGCATATACTGGAAATACTGTATATGAGAGCCAAAAATCCCTGTTTTTATTAATACCTTTGCTAGAAATATGTAAAGTGTATAGAAGTGTAATATGGGTTAATTCAGAATCTTCAGTGTTATAGTGTGGTCACACCTCTAGCCCCTCAGGTGTTTTATGTAATCTATTTGGATTTGAGGACAAGCATTTCTTTCGTTCTATACCATATCACATTGTTATCTTATTTTTATTAACTGTTTTGCTGAAAAAGTCTTCTATCTACAAGTCTTAATAGTTCAAGCTTAATAGCTCAAGCTCAATTTTAAGCTAAAGTCATCCCTCCTCTATCGCATTCAGTTAGAGAGAAAGTCTTAAGGTAAACAGCTACTTTGTTTCTTGCTCTTTAGAAAACCCATAATGCTCTGTGATATTAGTAAGGGCCTACTTTATCCGCTTTACCCCAGGTGAATTCTCACCTTTCCATCACACATGTAAAACCAGTATTTTTTTGCCAGAAAATTACCTAGAACCCTAGGGCATTATATATTTTTAAAAGTAGAGACTGCGTAGAATAAAATGGTAGTTGTTGCAATTTTTATGTTGCGCGATATTTGTGCAACCATTTTTAAAAGCAAATTTTTAGGAAAAGGTAAACTTTAATGAATCTTAGTGCACACAACCACATTATAATACAGACATTTTTAGTAAAATATAACAGATGATGTTAGGCCAGGTAAATAACCTAACATGTCACACTTTAAAATTGCTTTTGGAATGACACCAGACTACAGTATCTACAAATCTCCATAGGCGACACTTTAAAAGTCTTCACAGGTTAGAAGTTTAGAGTTACACAGAAGGTCTGGCACTAGGATTATTTCTCTCACTCTGACATATGTGGTAATACCTCACATGTGTGGTGTGATCACAATTTACATATACGTGGGGGAATCATGTATGCATTCACATTTGCAAGTGAGCACAGGGATATGGGGGCTCTTGAATTTTTTTAACATTTATTTATTTTTTTTTAAACTTTTTACACTGTCCCTTTAATTTTTTTAATCAACTTTATTGCTATCACAAAGGATGAACAACATCCCTTGTGATAGCCATAAGGATGACAGGTCTCGTTATGAAAATTTTGATATCAGAATTAGGGTCGGAGTGGTTACATTTAAAAAAACAGTAAACGTAAAAGCAATATGAAGAACTAACTTTGTGGAGCATTTTATTATTGTTTGTTGCTTTACATTTATTTACTCACTGTATTATTTATTTTTTGTTTAACCACTTGCCCTCCAGAGGATTTACCCCCCTTCCTGACTAGGCCATTTTTTGCAATACGGAGCTGCATTACTTTAACTGACAATTACGTGATCATGTAAAGCTGTACATAAATGAAATTTATGTTCTTTTTTTCCCCACAAATAGAGATTTCTTTTGGTGGTATTTGATCGCCTCAGCATTTTACATTTTTTCGCTATAAACAAAAAAAGACCGACAACTTTGAAAAAAAAAACCAGTATTTTTTACTTTTTGCTATAAAACATCCGGTAAAAAATTAAAAAAATCTAATTTCATCATAAATTTAGGCCAAAATGTATTCTGTGACATGTCTTTGCTAAAAAAAATCCCAATACGTGTAAATTAATTGGTTTATGGGAAAGTTATAGTGTCTACAAATGGCGGTATATATACTGGAATTTTTTTTTCTGTACTAGTAATGGCGGCGATTAGCAACTTATAGCAGGACTGAAGTGCACTGAAGGGCATTCTGACACTGGGGGGGAACTAACTGCCACTGACATCCCAATGACACTAATATTGGTGTGGAATCTCCTGGTGATTGGCATCTGTAGCTGCCAATAGTGGTGCAGGTAGGGCACACGTTCCTGTGCCGCCTACCTAGAAATGTATATATAAGCGATTTTGCACAGCCCAGCCGCCCTCTAGCAATGGTTCTGCTGTAGGGTGGCGGGGAACTGGTTAAATAAAAAAAATCATCGTAGTTTAAGCCCTTGATTTTAACTGTACACATTATCTATCACTGACTACAAAGATTTGTAGCAAACCATGGGGGACACTTATCTATTTTGTTGTATAGTAAGGCAATGGAAAGCATGAACAGTTAGAAATTTTATGAGACAGATTTATTTTAATATTGCAGCTTGAATGATAAATTCCTCCATTTGCCATTGTTAAGGAGTAACTCCACTTTTGTTGAAAAAACCCACAAACTCCTCTGGGTGATCAATGTGCATTGCAGGGATTTTAGCAAACTTTGTTATAAATTCCTGCCAGTTTCTGCTCTGACATAAAAGCTGTATGTTTCACCAAGTTTTTTGGATATTGATTCTGAATGAGAGTGACAAATTAATTTTAATCAGCTGGTACACTTGGCTTATTCTGATGAGGAAAGCGCAAGGGAGCAGCTCACCAAAAACAACATTTTTGTTGTAGAGGATGCCTAAAACCTGACTTCCTCAAATAAGCAAGAAATGACATTTCTATTGGTTTTCCTAACACCAACTGTGTATGAAAACCCTCCATGAGCTATATTGCAGGAAATTTCACTTACAATTTATAATAACATTCAATTACACTATGGTTTGTGTAGCAATTGTATATGATATTTTTGTTCTACAAAAGTAGAGTTACCATATAAGTAACACTGCAACAATAAACAATGCCTCTGATCACTTTTTACTTGTTACTTGTGCATCTGTTTGGAGTCTTCTCTTTAGAGTTTAAACATCTTACTTGCACATCTGTTTGGGGTCTCGTCTTTACTGTTTGAACTTTTGCAGACCTTTCAAAGCCTGTTTGCTGTCCAGGATTACAGTACATATGTTAGAAAACTGTGGCATAGACTTTGCTAATTGCCATTTACCACTTTTTGAAAAATAGTGATAGTCCTTAGGTAAACTGATACATTTTATTTCAAGTTTAGCATATACATATGCAAAGATTGTATTTTCTAAATACATTACATCAATTACATGATTTTTTTCTAAAAGAAACTTAATTATTCTAGGTCTGTCTGTAATTTATCTCAAATTGATTTGCAGAGGGTAAATATTTCAGCTGACAAAATTCTTCCTTTCCTTGGAAAACCTAGACAAACTTGAATTTACATAGAGGAAATCCACCATTATGTCAGAAACATATATTCTGAATCATTAACAAGATAATGAAGGATAAAGACAGAAAATAACCATCTCTCATTAAAGCAGACATTCACATCCTCAAAGTCAGTTAGAATCAATAATATAATGCCACAAAATTAAAAAAGGATGTTTGGTAGATTAACCCCCCACCTGTTGTTTGCATGTTCCCCAATAAGAAGCTATACTGTATGTCAAAATATAGCTAAAGATTACCATACAGACAATGTAAATTGTTCCAGACAGATCTTTGAAAAAAACATATAAACCACTAATGATTTCTATGATAATATGGAAGAAATTATCAAACCCATTAAATGTTTCTTTGATCAAAAACCACAGATCACACATGGTCTCTTTTATTCTAATATTAAGACTTCTAATGAGAGTGCATTTTGTGGTTAATTAATATGTTAGCAGTGTATCATCAGACACAAGATGCATTATGTCTTTGAGAGAAATATGAAACACATGCAAGAGAAGCTTTAAATCAAATAATGAATGATGTTCAAGCTGTTCAAAGATGTTAATCAGAGGAAGGAAAAGTGCAATTATTATTCAGAGAGATATTTATTCTTGTAAATAAAATATTTGGTATTAGTTTTCTCACTGTGTTGTATGAAGTAAAGTGGCTGTACCCCACATCATCTCGGACTTAACGTCATTATATTAATGTGTGTATGTATTTATTTACTAGCTAGAGCAGTTTTATTAAAACAATTTGGGCTATTGGCTACCTCTTCTACATTTGTAGGATAACCTTTTTGTTTATATGAAGGCCATTGATTGCTATCTAGAACCCTTCATGTTCGCTCATATATTCTCACTACTGCAGATATTTGGTGTCCTGCAAATTATGAATTTAGCCTTAAAATCCTCATTTGCAATTTCTTGTATTTATCTTATCCACTCATAGCAGAATAATGTTATAAGTTATGCAAATCTTCTGGATGAATGCCAGCTTATATCTGCGGAATGCAGTCCAATCTAGGCACTGTTAATGTGTTTACATTTGCATGCTTGATACATATATATATTAATGAATGCCACAAAGGTGGCCTTTTTAGAAGGTGTGACCTGGCCTGCCTTTACACATCAGTGTCAAAAGATAAAATGATCCATTAGTAGAGATACAGAAATAATACAACACTGTTGAGTCTTCTATAAATCCATATACCATCTGTAAGCCTTATAACACTTTATTTGTATAGCATATGCTAAGTCGGTGGTATCATATCTATACCTAACACTGTAAATAGCTGTTCACCTAAGGGAAAAATAGAAGGGAGACAAGAAAAACATGAGATTTAACAAGAGTAATGACCCAGAAGAAAAAAAAACTAATGGCAAGAAAGGGGCTCACTTCTCTCAGACCCTGCCAATATTATAGTGAGTATTAGATCTATGGCCTGGAGATGGGACTGAAGGAGTCAGGCCCAAAGTAACATGGGTCGCCTGCAGGAGTGCTTGTAGAGATGATCTGACTGAGGATGCTTGTCAGAGGTACACTCAGGAGCACAGCTGATTCACTGGAATGGCTTGTGCAGAGAGGTGGCACCCATGAGAGATAGCAGACCTTCAGAGTAGCAGAGGACAGCAAAGTAGTCAGTTCGGAGCCAGGGTCAGATGTTAGGTGGGGATTAGAGCAGAAGTAGTCAGATGAATAGCCGGGGTCATACACAGAAGAGCAAGCAAAAATATCCATTAGCCAAGCCGGGGTCATACACAGGAGAGCAAGTGAGAATATCCATTAGCCAAGTCGGGTCATACACAGGAGAGAAAGGGAGAATATCCATTAGACAAGCCGAAGTCATACACAGGAGAGCAAGTGAAAATATCCGTTAGCTAAGCTGAGGTCAGATCAGGAGACAGGTAGGGAAGACAGGTCCAGGAACAAGCCTAGTCAGTAACAGCAGATCACAATAGCAAGGGAACGTATGACAAAGGTACTGGGGAGCCAGAGATAAACCAGCAATTTGAGATAGAGATGGGTTTCCTTAAAAAGGCCGTCTGGTGCCAAACTGAGCTAGTGCGCATGCGTGTTCTGGCTCGTATCCATGCACTAATGTGCATAGATGTTCATCAGTGTGCATTTCTGTGGCCATGTAAGGTACTGGCAGGAATGCCAGGTCTCCGCATATCTCTGCTGTGGACAGAGCCCTGACAGTAGTTCTATTCATTCAAGGCCTTTTGTCACCCTCTATAAAACTGTAGTATTTTATTCCGAATGAGGAGCAAGACAAGGGATAGGAATAGGATATAGGAATAGTACTAAACAGGCATTGTGTTCTGGAAAATATATTTACTTTATCTGAGTGTATTTTCCCAAACCACAAAAAAGGAAATCCCAGACAAAGGATAGATTTCAACAGTGATCTGAATTCAAAGTTAGTTTGAAGCAATGCTGCTGTGGCTGGTGGTAGATTAATATTGAAGGCATGTGATTTATGTTTATTAACCACTAGGCCAGATATAGTTGCAAAAGATTGAAGCAATTTTAGAATTTAGGCAGGTTAGGGATAGTTGTGATAACTGTGGATATGAATAGTGAAATGTCAGCCACAAAAAGTGCAAATTTATGCTTATCCTGGCCACAATTTACACCCTTAATGTCGGGATTGGAGTAAATAGCTATTGTGAGGAACTCCATTTCCACCACAAGCAACAAAAATGATGGGGACAACCCTGTCAGGTGTCTCTCTGAATGTGTACTATAGGGTACGAAATAACCATCAGAGTGTCATAGAGGGCTAAGAGAATATGGTTAACAAGGAGATAAAATCTCATGATTTCAGCTGTTTAAAACAGATAATCCCATGTCAGGCTGTCAAATGTCTTTGCAGATCTGGTGACAGGAAATGTTCTCTTTACTGGGGAGTCCCACTTGGATTGGATCACAGATAGGAGATTCAATGGTCTATGGGTCTTATTCGATGCCTGTCTATGGGTCTTATTCGATGCCTGTCAATTGCGGATGAACCTAGCCTGGTCAAAGTGGATGTAGTCTTCCAAAAATGAATGCATTGAAAGTGTTAAGGTTTTCATCGTGATTTTAAGACCACGGTTAATAAGAGAATTGGGTCTATAGTTTGCCACCTCTGTAGAGCCTTATCAGAAGGTAATCCCTATTTTCCTCCATAGGTAGACAATTACCCTCTTGACTAGAGAAACAAGATGTGGGCCAGGAAATCTGAGAATGTTATATAGGACATTGCCAAACCCATCAAGGCCAGGTACTTTATCAAATTTAGGGATTTTAATGGCCTTAACTATTTCCTCTGTTGCAAGATTTATTTATTTTAAGTATGTATATAGTACTGACAATGTATGCAGCACATTACATATATATTGTACAATCACATCAGCTCTTGCCCTCAAGCTTACAATTTAAGGTCCTAAACTGACATTCAAACATGGGCTAATTTAGGCAGGAGCCAATTAACCTACCAATATGTCTTCAGACTGTGAAACAAAATCCAACGGAAAATATACAAATTCCATGCAGGTAATGCCATGTTTGGGATTCAAATCAATGATGTTGCCAGGTGGGAGTGCTAATCACTTAGCCACTGTGCTACAGTAAAATCCACATGCTGTTGCTCTAGTGTAGGATCATGAGGAACTTTTAAAAACTCAGGTGGCTGTTTCACATATAATGTACTATCCTGGAAGATAAGTTTCAGATCAGAGTACCAGTATGTATTGTAAGTCTGGGTATGGCTAGCAGGTGAGCCCCAGGATTGACTTAGTTAGCTAAAGGTGTCTCTATTTTATCTTCTCATGTGAAAATATTCAGCTGCGGTGGTCAAGCAGAGGTTAGGCTCTGTATGTAATTGTTCTTATTTGAGGTAAGTCTAGACAAGAATTATGTTTGTGTTCTAAGTGGAGCATATAGTAATTTTTGGTTTATTGTCCAATAATTTGATCACAAGCTTTATTAAATCTAGTGAAAATTCCCAAACAAAAGCCTTATGTACCAACTAAATTTTGGGGAAGAAGAGTCATGTATTTTACTTAATTTGAAAGTGTTTTGATTGATTCCTCCTGTATTGAATTGTATTGTAATTGTGCTTTCTGCCCTCATGTTGGAAAGCACCGTACAAACTGTTGGTGCTGTATAAATCGTGTATAATAGTAATCTGACGGACAATATTGAAGTAGTAAGTTTCATTACCTAGAAGAGACTCAATGAGTTGCCATTGAAATTAGTGTGGGTTCCCTCCAAGATCTTGGAAGGTGAACATTGGGTCATGTTCAGACAAGGTTACTGAAAGTGCCCAGGAAGTCACCATATTGGAAACCAGAACTGAGGATGAAAATATGTGGTTCTAGAATACTGGCTATAAACCCCAGACTAACTGGTGTGATGTTGGGTGGTTTCTATCCAGGCATCTATAAGATCATTGTGTTGAACTTGAACTCCATTTAAATCAATGGAGCCAAATCTGGCAAATTAAAAAAGCCCATTTTGTGGGTTAATAAGCAAGGGAATGTAAAAAAACAAATAGCTTGGGGGTGGGCACTACTCTAGGTAATAGGTACTAATGCAAAAAAAAATTAATGCAGCCTGGCTGCACTGACATTTACAAAAGAAAGAAGTTTTAACTTGATGACAAAGGACATCTCCTTCCTGCTTCATTTTTAAATAGAAGAAATGGCCTACAAGCCCCAAAGCTCCACCAAGAGTGTGTTATGTATTGTGTGGAAACTTTAGAGGTGTCAATGTGCTTTTTTTTGCTTCAGTGATGTTTATTGAGGTTTTAAAACGTACAAAATGGTTATACATTGTACAAAGTATAAAGGTAAGGTAAAATGCATGCCTAATGTTGCATCAAAAATCTACATCTAGGGTACCAAGAGTTATAAGATTACAGAAATGGGAGAGAAAGGTCCAAAATTCACCCCTGTTCCACCAAAAACAAACAACTGGGGTGAGTTTTCCTCATCAGACAGATCAAGTCCTGTGTGGCTTTAAGCCTCTGGTGAGGTGCAACACACCCAAAAAAGGCATATGCCATCAAAGGGTACACCGTACTTCACGCAAAGGGAACAAATATTGATGTGTCCTGTGAAATCAGGCTTACAAGTGCAGTAGGAGATGTGAGAACCAAGGAGAAGATAAAGAAGAAAAGAGATAAAAGTGAGGGGAAAGCAAGAAAAAAAAGACATGGGGTGAGGGAGGAGGGGGTGAAGGGTAAAGGGATGGTATGTAGGGAAGGGAGGGCAGAGCAAGGGTCGGAGCAAGAGCAGGAAGGGTCCAACACTTCAGAGCAGACTCCTAAACCTAATGATAAACAGGTTAGAATGACCAGAAAGTCATTTGGATTTCCCCTCCAATAACTGAAGATCCATGAGTTCCAGACATTCTTAAATTTCTTGACCTTGTCCTGCAAGACTGCTGCCATTTTTTTGTTAATCAGATACCAGGCCATCTTGACTTTAACCTGTGCTATAGCTGGAACCCCATATTTCCAATTTCTCACCAAGGTCTGTTTGGCAGCTGTAAAAATAAATATCAGCCTTAATTATTTGGCCGTGCATTGAGCAGGCTTCAAGTCAAGCAATACCTCATAAGGGTTCTTAGGGATAAATGAGTTGGTAAACCATATGAATGAGTTGGTATACCCACGCCCAGAATCTTTTTATCCTGGGACACTCCCACCACATGTACAAGGTACCAGCCGAACCACAGCCCTGGAAACGACGGTCCATGATGCCTCAGTTGAATTTTGCCAGCCTCGATAATACCATGTACCAGTGTGTTTATAATTAGCCTCTAATAAAAATGAATTGATCGAGCCATGTGCGACTGTGTCCTTTTTATTTTTTTAAAGGAGCCAGCAATGAAGAGTTTTCTTTGCTGGCAATTAAACTGTAATTTTTTCTTTGTAAATGTAATTTTTGCTGTAGCACATCCAAAATGCTTCCTAAAACCTTTGAGTCTGGTATGGCTTTTAATAGGAACTCCACACAAGAAAACACAAAAAATGTGTGAGGTCCACAAAAATCCATACCAGACCCTTAATCAAAGCATGCACCCTGGCTGGCCAGGAAAGGAGGTGGTGGTGTCTCCTTTGTGGACCATAACAGGTCACATTCCCTAAACATTGGGGGTCTTGCCAGGGGGACCCCCCTTTGGAAATGGCCTTGCCCCTGTGTTGATGAGGAGAAGTGCCCCATCTCCACAACCTTTGGCAGGTGGTTGTGGGGACCTGCAGGTGGGGGCTTATTGAAATCTAAAAGCCCCCTTTAATTACAAGAGGGTCTCCAAATACTGCTCCCCCTGCATGAATGAGTATTGGTTACATAGTACCACTATGACAACTATAAACTATGCCTTCACCAGGTATGCCTTAGCCACTTGTAATCTCTGCTTGAAATGCATATGACAGGGTGACAGCAAATGAATACAATTGTCAGTTGACCCTCTAAAACAGGACATTTCTGAATCAGCACTTTATGGCAGAATCACCGGATATTGTTTTATTGAAAGCTGTAGATTACAAAAAGACTGAAAATTACTTTTAAAATTAATTTAACATGTTAGAGTTTATGTTAGATTTTACTGAACGGGTTTACATATACTTAAAAAAATCAAATGTATTATCAACTGAGCCAACAAAGGATACTACATCACCTATTTCTAGTGGCAATGTTAGGAAAAATACCTCATTCAGGTAAATATTTGCAAGTGGAATATTTATTTTTCATGTGTTGGCTCTCAGAACTCATTAATGTATTACATTGACATGTACACAACATGTGTACCAAAAAGTGTTTGGCCATGATGATATCATCTGGATTGCAAGTTGGCATTGGCTAGGACCAGGCTCTAGGATCCTGAACCTCAAATAGGTTCTGAGTATGGAGATATTGCTGCCAGTAAACAGAAAGAAACAGCCTGAAAATAGGAATACAGCTTTCTCCTGACATAGAATGCAGGACCAAGCAGCATGCTTTAGTAAGAGAGCCTGGTAGGAATAACAGTCTTCAGTCTTAAACTTTACTGTGCTGTACCTGGTACCCCACAGCTTTTCATTGTAAATAGTGCCATCCAGGTCATGCCTTTATGCACTGCTCTCCCTGTTCATTCCTATGGATGCCTCTGTCCACCATTACTGTAGCCCCATGCATAGAAAGACATATAGTAAGTAACTGTGGCATAGACATAAATGTATGGCCTGACTGGCACTATTAAAAATGAAAGACTGTGAAGCACTGTGCAAGGCTGACTAAAGAGTGGGTCTTAATATAAGTACTGAATACTGCTGGACACACAGGGGATGGGGGAGGGGTATTGGTGTAGTGGGGCTATAATGGACAACATTACTAAAATTCAAAGTATATTTAAATGCAAGCAGTAAATTAAAAAAAAAAAGATTGGCATAGCATTTCATAAATCTAATATGTTCTCCAACTGGTAAAAATATTGACCAGTTTCTTAAATGGTAAATTGGAGTCTTCTGAGAAATAGGATGATTTTTTAAATCCCTGAGCAGTGGTCTTACATTCAAGCAAAATGATTTAGTAATGATTAGGTTCTATCTGCACTTTTACTAAATATAATATATTTATACAGAACTTGTCACTGCAGCCTGTGAAAAAAGAACATTTTACAGATGGCAAAATAGCATGATTCAACACTTTATTTGTAGCTATGTTGGTTGTAAATAAGCTTTTCCACTAGAGGTTGCTGTTTGAAGATGGGAGACCTGTGCTTTATTGAGCTGAATGGGTAATCCATCTTCAGAAACAGATTTTTTTTAGAGCACAGCTGGAGGCTACAGGCAATATTGCCAGAAGCAGGAATTACTTTCAGTAAAGGTAAACTATCATATTGGCATATCAGACACTAGCATATCAATGGTTTATTTCAGATATTTTGAAATACATGATGGAACCTTCATCTTTGCAGCTTTCAGCAAGAGGTTTAAGCAGTGCCAGCATGTGCCAGCCAGCATGTTAACAGACTTGTGGACACTATAGTTTCTTTAACCTTTAGTCCTGGCCACCTACCATATTGGGGGAGTGATTTATTAAGCTGTAAAGCCTCCCAATCACTTCTACGTGTATGTTAAGGTGCTTTCCCCCTGTCTGACATCCCCCTACCTATCATCCCATTGTGAAAGCAATACATTTTCGGTAAAAAAGACTCAAAAAAGTTAAAATACCCCTGCCCCCACATACATACACAAAGGCAAATACAGTATATGCATCCTGACATACATATAAAACAAGGGCAAATATGTGCATTGGATACACACAGGATCAAGGATGATGAATGTGCTACAGATATCATTGCACACTCAGGGATGAGAGCAATAATATATGGCTATCCTTCACTGTATCCTTCATAGTATAGTGCTATCCTTCATTATATTATATTGTGTTTATGTACACTGAAATTAATCTGAGTGTATTTTTTGCTAAAATATAGATCAATATAGCAACAAGGCACCATTTTTTCTACAGGGTCTCTGCTTTCAGGAAATATTAAATATTTTAGAGTATTAAGCAATACTTAGGCGTAAAATTAGCATTTTAACATGTGTGCAAAAAAATGAAAAGGCAATGAAAGTAGTTAAAGGTCCATGTTCTCACTTGTTCTTTTCTTTATATTTTATAAAGGATGTGACAATTCTATAGTTATGGAAGAAATATTTGCTAAAAATAGTTTTGGTGAGGATTGCATGCACCTTCTTGGTGCTCCCCTTTCCAAACTGCAGGTGTCAATGATCTATGATACTTTGAGACAGAACCGCCTCCCGCCCGCCATATCAGGAAATGTTGGGTGGGCGGTGGTTCTCTCGTTCTTGGAGGACGTCATATGACTCCCACTCCTCCCACTCTAGCTATGCATGCTCGCCCCCCGGGGGCACAAGTTGCGGCGATCGGTGGTGCGTTGTGTCACTGGGACACAGCGATCACCGATCAGAGTAAAGAGCCAATTATATCAGCTCTGTCATGTGATCAACTGTGTCCAATCACAGCTGATCGCATGTAAACAAGGAAATGTCGGATATTGGCAGTCCTCTCCTCACATTGACAGAGCATGAGAAGAGCCAGTAATCGGCAATCTTCAGAGGGGACATCTGCACTGATCATCAGGGCACTGATGATCAGTGCCCTGATGATCAGTGTAGCCCAATCAGTGCCACCTGTCAGTGCCCATCAATGCTACCTGTAAGTGCCCATCGATGCCACATACCAGTGCCCATCAGTGCACATTAATGCCACATATCAGTGCCTACCAGTGCATATCAATGCCACATATCAGTGCCCATCAGAGCTGCCTTTCAGTGCCAACTATCAGTGCCAGTCAGTGCCGCCTATCATTGCCATTTGGTGTCGCCTATCAGTGCTGTCAATCAGTGCCACCTAGTAGTGCCAGTCAGTGCTGCCTATCAGTGCCCATCACTGCATCCTCATTAGCGTACATCAGTGAAGTAGAAAAATTACTTATTTACAAAATTTTATAACAGAAACTAAGAAAAAACTTTTTTTTTTAATTTTCAGTCTTTTTTAGTTTGTTTAGCAAAAAAATAAAAAACCCAGTGATGACTAAATACCACCAAAAGAAAGCTCTATCTGTCTCAAAAAAATGATAACAATTTTGTTTGGGTACAGTGTTGCATGACCGCTCAATTGTCATTCAAAGTGCAACAGAGAAGAAAGCTGAAAATCAGCCTGGGCAGGAAGGGGGTAAAAGTGCCCGGTAGGCAAGTGGTTAATGAACTGCTAGTGCACAAAGTGGATAGGGATCATTTTTCATTTACTCTTTGGATAACTTTTTGTTGATGTCTTCCCAATTTGATATTTGCAATTCTTCTTAACATGGTTCAGAAGGAGGTTGAAAGAGACAGAAAAACGCAGGGGACTATACTGGATAATCTGGAGCAGGGGTGGACTGACCATTTGGAAAATCGGGCACTGCCCGAGAGCCTGGGGTCAGTAGCGGGCCCCATGAGATGCCCCTGGTACCTTTTTCATAGGCTTTTTTGAGTTTGGGCAAGGACACAGGGGCCCCATGATCCCCTATTGCCCGGGGGCCCTATGAGTTATCAGTCCGCCCCTGATCTGGAGTCATTGGTAAAAGGGATACCATGACTTAAACACATTAGGACAGAGGGTAGGAACCATGAGAAGAGAAAAAATACATGACCCCTCCATGATATATAACCAGCCTACCATTTCTTTTCTCCTTTGCATCTTCTACAATGGAACATGATCAAGGTCTTCCTTTCAGCAACACACTATCTTCCTCCATTCTCCCCTTGCTCCCCTCCCCACAATACTGGGCACTTTTACCCCCTTCCTGACTAGGCCAATTTTCAGCTTTCAGTGCTGTTGCAATTTGAATGACAATTGCACAGTCATGCAATTTTGTACCCAAATTAAATTGTTATCATTTTACCTTTTTCTTTATTTCTGTTATAAAGTAATTTTTCTTCTTCACTAATGTGTGCTGATGAAGCTACGTTGATGGGCACTGATAGGCTGCACTGATGGGCACTGATAAGGCTGTGCTGCTCAGCCATTCACAAGCAGCTTTGTATTTCCTAAATAAATACAAGGCTTCCTCTGATTGGCTGAGGCAGTGATCATTACATCATCCACCTGCCTCTCCACCTCAGCCAATCAGATGAAGCCTTGAACTCATTCAAAACAATCCAGGCTTCCTAAGAATGGCCTGACTTGATTTTGCTCCAGGAACTTGACTGGAAGTCCCCAAGTCACTCCTGGAACGCAGCACTTAATACTCTATGTAGCTGATGCTGCATACTGCGTATACAGCGCTCACAATAGAAGCATCTCTTAACAAGAATTCATTTGGACCAGTTTCTTTCAAATAAACTATTTTAAGTGATAGAAAGCTGGAGTTAGTCTTTAAGAATGACCTTCCTGCATAGAAAAATGATAAAAATAATGCAGCTCAGTATTCCTTAATACACTACTACAGTAGATGTATTTTTTAAATGAAAGTAGCATAAGAAATTAAATTTGACTTGGTATTATTCTTATACTATTATTATTTTATTCAGACTTCAGAAGGTGAGAGGAAATATCAGCCCAAAGAGCCAGTTAATTATCATGCTGACGAGAAACATGCTGATAGGAGGAGAAAACAAAACAACACAGAAAACTGCTCATTACTGTTATTATTATATTATTATTATACAGCATTTATATAGCGCCAACAGTTTGAACAGTGCTTTACAACATGAGGGCAGACAGTACACTTACAATATAATTCAGTTCTGCTTTTCCTTCACTGTCCATACTGAATCTGAGAATAGGTCTAGGAAATGGGTTGAATGATGCTGGCTGTCAATCAACGCAGTCAACTGTGGTCATCAAGTGGGGGGAAAAGAAGTACTATAGGGATAGTTCTCTATTAAAAGTAAGCACAGTAATAAAGAAGCTGTTTTTATGTCATTGTTTAATGATCTTTTTTTGGGGATTCTGCTTAAATATTTGCAATAAAAGCAAAAATAAAGAGTGTACTAGTTCAGCTTAAATTCTATTATTCTTTAATTTGCATTTAAATACTGCTGCATTTAACTTATATTCACTGGTTTGAGATCCAAATATATATATATGCTCTAAAATGAAAACAAGTATATACAATGTATATGCATTTAATAAAAAGTATTAATTTAACAATTATTGGAGACAAATAAAGACATGAATATAATCCAAAAATTAGTTCTTTCGGAATGGATACTGCACAGATGGTATTTTTTAACAGTTGCTAAGTAGTGCCATGCAAATAAATGACATATAAGCATTGTTTTGACTGCCTGTTACTCAAGTGCCCACACATTATGCTTTGAAGAATGTTTTCTATGTGGTAGACCTGCTAAGTGTAGGGGAAACTGAGTTTAATAATGAAAGATCCTCTTGAAAGTTTAGCAAATGTTTCATCTGTGATTTTTGTAATGACATTGAATTTAAAGGGACACTGTTATCCAAATACTGAATATACAGTAATTACTTTTACACACATTACACGTGTGATTGGTAAAAAAAAGATCAATTTACTACATCTTCATATGTGTTTTTATAACAATCTCTGCTTATTGGTAAATTCATTTTGAAATATAAGTGTGTGGAAACTGTGGAATATAATTTCACTTCAGTAGTGCTTTAAAAAAAAAAAAAACCCATCACTATGCTGTTAATTTAATTGGTTTTGATTAGAGGTGTCTGGCACAAAATGAGACAGCTGGGCTTTGAAAGTATATACTGAAATGAAATAAATCCCTGATTAAAAAAAGTATGTTTTTAATACCATTGTATAGTATACACAACTGAAACCTTTTTTGAGTTATTCTACCATTAACTGTGATACCTTGTCAAACGCAATTTTGGGCATCTTCAAAACTCAAAACTGCCATAATTAGCTGCTCACAAGTGGTGGTCAGTCACACTATAGAGCTAGGAAGGGCAGGGTTAGGATTGGTTCTGATCTGGGAGCATATAGAAAACAGATAGCTAAGCAGGCTGGCAGTCTTCTCTACCATTCACTCTTTAGATGCTGCTGTGGAGGTAAAATATCCATATAATAGTGCTTTAATTAACCCTTTCACTTCCAGGTCCTGTGCTCCTCTTTCAAACCCATCTGGCCGGCCAATTTTTGCAATTTTTCCATTTTTTATATGTTTCCCTTACAGCTTTCATAATTTGTAAAAAACTCCCCAAACCATATATTTTCTGAAAGCACATGACCGGTAGAATAAAAAGAAGGTGCTACTGATTTGTAAGGCTCCATGACATTTGCAGAAATTTTTATCAAACAATATTTTTGCTGAAAATACACTAAAATCATTATTAGCAGATAAAAACACAGCAGATTTTACAAAATTCCTGCTAAATATAAAAGTTTAACCTGTATTAAAGCGGAGTTCCAGCCTTTTTTGTGTTTATTAAAAGTCAGCAGCTACAAAAACTGACTTTTAATAAACACATACTTACTTGTCCCAGAGTCCAGCGATGTTCTTACCCGTGCGGTCCCTTCTCCCCTTCTTAACTCCACAATGCCTGTATCTCAACTGTGGGCACCGGGCCATGACAGCTTGCGGCTGCACATGAGTGAGTTGTGCTGCACCTCTTAATTGGTCTGGCAGTCTTCTGGGACCTGTGAAAGTTCCGAGGAGACTGCGGGAGGGAGGAGGGGGACCAAACTTCCGGCTCCCTTTGCCGCCGATAACTGAGCCGGAAGCGGGAGCGGGTACCTGTCAAAACCAAGTACCCGCTCCCTCCCCCCCAAAAGGTGCCAAATATGGCAGTGGAGGGGGGGGGCAAATAAGCGGAGCTTCCGCTTTTGAGTGGAAATCCACTTTAAGTTAATAAATAACAAATATTTGTAATTTTTTTTTGCGAAATTGTGAAAATTGAATGTATGCAAAAATGTAAATATCCAAATTTCTCTAAAAATCTGGAGGTTTTAATTTTTCACTTACAGCTTTCAGAGTTTGTAAAAGACCCACCAAACCATTTTTTTTCTGAAAGTATAGGACCAGTAGAATAAAAAGAAGGTGCTGATGATTTTTTAGGTCCTGTGATATTTGCGCAAATGTTTATAAAACAATATTTTCACTAAAAATACACTAAAATCATTATTAGTGGATACATACATGTAAAAATGTATCAAATTCCTACTAAATTCCTACTAAATATAAAAGTTAACCACTTGCCGCCCAGCCACTATAGAAATACAGCGGCAGGGTGGCACTGGCAGGCAAAACCAAGTTTTAAAAAGTGTGTCTTGTAAACAAATAGGGGGCGTGCGCGAGGCGCGCCACCACCCTATCTGTCCTGCCGATCACCGCCACGGATGTCAGTAGCTGGGTCACAGCCAGTCCTTAGTGGCTGTTTCCCGGCGATCAGCGGTAAACAGTGACAGAGAGCACAGCTGCAGTAGCTGTGCTGTCTGTCACTTCCTTGTCAGCTCGAGGACGAGCTGATCGAGACAGAAGATTTTCTCTCTCTCAATCAGCCTTGTCGCATCCAGCACACACCCCCGCCCCCTAGTAAAACACTCCCCTCACTCAGATAACCCTTCCCTGCAAAATAAAGTTAACCCCTTCCTCCCCAGTGCCATTAGTACAGTGTCAGTGTTTTTCTTTTTGCACTGATCACTGTATTAGTGTTTTTGGGGATGTCAGTGACCCCAAGTCAGTACCCCCCAATGTCAGAATGTCCGCCGCAGTCCCGCAGTCCCGCCATAAGTCGCTGGTCGCTGCCATAAGTCACTGATCACCGCCATAAGTCGCTGATCGCCGCCATTATTAGTATAAAAAAAAACCTAAAAATCCTAGTATCTTTCCCGCCATTTGTAAACGCTATAACTTTCATGTAAACCAATTAATTTACACGTATTGTTTTTGTTTTTTTAGCAAAGACGTCGCAGAATGCATTTTGGCAGAAATTTATGACTAAATTTGATTTTTGCAGTTTTTTTTACTGGACATGTTTTATAGCAAAAAGTCCAAAATATTGTTTTTTTTCCTCAAAATTGTCAGCCTTTTTTTTATAGCGCAAAAAATAAAAACCGCACAGGCGATCAAATACCACCAAAAGAAAGCTCAATTTGTGGGGAAAAAAAGGATGTAAATTTCATTTATGTACCGTATTGCATGACCGTGCAATTGTCCGTGCAATTGTCCGCAGCGCTGTATAGCAGAAAAATGGCGTACGTTGCAGTATTTATACCATAGTTTGTAGACGCTATAACTTCCACACAAAGCAATCAATATACACTCATTGGGATTTTTTTTACCAAAAACATGTAGCAGAATACATTTTGGCCTAAATTTATAACCAACTTTGAGTTTACTATATATTTTTTATAGCTGAAAGTAAAAAATATTGTTTTTCTTCCAAATTTTTTGCCTTTTTTTGTTTATAGCGCGAAAAATAAAAAGCACACAGATGATCAAATACCACCGAAAGAAAGCTCTATTTGTGTGAAAAAAAGGACGTAAATTTCGTTTGGGTGCAGCATTGCATGACCGTGCAATTATCAGTTGAATTAGTGCAGCGCCAAGTAGCAAAACGAGGCCTGATCATTAAGGGGGGTAAATCCTCTGGACCTCAAGTGGTTAAAGGATAAGTTCACCTTTTTGACTAAATAATAAATGCACATTTTTTTGCAGGTAAAAAATGTGCATTTATTATTTTTGTCTGCAGGAGCCTTGAAAGCATTGCACCAGCGATGCAGACCTGTCAGAATATCTGCTTGCCTTACGGGATGTACAAGCAAGCAGATATAATTATTATACAGGATTTATATAGCGCCAACAGTTTGTGCAACGCTTTACAAAATTAAGGTAGGCATTTCAGTTACAATACAATTGGATACAAAAGGAAACAATGGGCCCTGCTCGTTAGAGCTTACAATCTAAGATGTATATTCTGACCGGAAGCTTCAATGAACACAGCGCTGTGGTAGTTAATTGAAAACTACATGCTGACAGCCGCTAAGGCCATGTGGGCGGTCCCGCAGGGCCGCCCTGTTTTCAAATCTGATGGATACTATGGGGAAACCTCTCCCTGTACTATCTGTCAGGGGGGGGGTGGCGGGCGCTGCAGCAGCAATGGGAACATGTTACATGTTCTTAAAGGTGAATTTATCCTTTCAAACTGTACTGAGTTAATCAATGGCAAATATTTGTAATTTTTAAATTGTGCCTTTTTGTGAAATGGGGAAAATGGAAGGTATGCAAAACTGTAAATAAAAACAATTTACTTTAGAAATCTAGAGGTTATTTTTCACATCCAACTTTCAGCATTTGTAAAAGATCCTCCCCCCCAAACCATATATTTTCTGAAAGAACATGACCTATAGAATACAAAAAAAGTGCTACTGATTTTTTTAGGCTCCATAACAGTTGCGCAAATGTTCATCAAATTGCTGTTTTCACTTTAAATACACTCAAACAATTATTAGTGGATACATACATGGCAAAATTTACAAAGTTCCTGCTAAATTCTAGTGATGGGCTGGATGTTCGAGTCAAGCATAAGTTTGATTCGAACATTATCTGTCCAGTGAACACATGAAAGGTAAGGGTGTTTGGCGGGTTGTTCGCCTGCCGTGCCCCACAATGCACTGCTCTCTCACAATATATTGGGATTGGCCAAAGCAATGCACCTGACCACTGCTCAGGTGCAAAGCTTTGGCCAATCATAGCACAATTAGGTGGAGCTAGCAGTGACATCACCGCTAGCTCTGCCCAATTGTATACATCTAACTGGCAAATGTCAGATAGCGGTGAGTGCTCAGGTGGCAGGTGGGCATTCACAAGGAGGGGGGGAGGGGCAACATGAGGATGCCTTCTTATTTAAATCACATAACCTATAGAATAAAAAGTGCTACTGATTTTTTAAGGTCCCGCAATAGTTGTGCAAATGTTCATCAAATCTCTATTTTTACTAAAAATACACTAAAATCATTATTACTGCACACAAACACAACCTAACATTTTAAAAGTGCTACTAAGACCTTGTTAACATGGGGTGTGCTAAAATGTATGCCCATAGAGGTCTGTTTTTACTCACATGAGGATGCCCAGGTGTTCTGTGCAATCCCGTGAAGGCAGTCCCATTCATGTCAATTGGGATGCAAAGGCTGCATGAGCATTGTTGTTGTTCCCAATCTGACATCCGTGTGGGTTCACAATCACTAATGCAGACAGTGTCAGCTCAGGGACATGCAACCGGAATCACATGAATGCCACCCAGCCCCGGCACTCCTTGTAGCATCCTCGGCATGACGCAGGAAAACCATGCTGCCTAAGGAAAACATCTTGTTTGCCTCATTGCAAATATGCCCCTGGCACTGTGTATGCCCTGTGTGAACAAGACCTTACTATTTTTTTTAAAATTTATTCTTTTTTTAAATTCATTATTTTTTTTTTTACAATTTTAATTTTTAATATTTTGCACTTTTTTTTGGTGGGGAGGGCTTTCATGAGATATCAGATGTCTCTGAAGACAGTACCTTTCTCTACAGCCTAAGATGCACATTACATGAATGAATGAGTTTGTATAGAGACTCATTTTCAGTTATAAACTGACACATAGTAAACACAAGCTTACTATGCTCAGTTATCAATGGATACAGGAGCAATCAGTAGTGATCACTGTCTGTATCCATTGAAGGAAAGGGAGGGGGCTGGTAAAGACATGTTTACCAAGCCCCCCCCCCGCTCGCTCTCCATCCTGACAGCTAGGTGCCAGAGCAGCAGCTGTAGGGGGCAGAAGGTTGAGGAGGGAACACCTGCCGACAGCAAGAGGATTGGTGAGTCGGGGGCCTTTGTGGGGGGTTGGAGTGGCAGGTGGGAGGTTGGAGTAGTGGGGGGTCATGTCCTGCTGCTTTCAAAGCCCCTGCAGCACCTGCCGACAGGAGAGGCAAAAGAGGGAAGCTGGTTGCTGCAGGGTAGCTGTAGGGGATCAGGTTTGTGGGTAGGGTGGCATGGAGTTATAAAGTAGGGTGAGGGGACATTTATTAAAAAAAGAGTGGTGGCAGAAGATAGAGAGACTAGAGACAGGGAAGCAGTGGTATCGGCAGCAGAGGGGCTTCACATTTTAGGTGAATAGCTCCGATCAGCAGATTGTCATTTGAGGATCAGAGCCATTGTCTTGTTCAGTAGAGTCTTCTGAACAGTTCTGCTATAAACTCATGGTCCCTGGAGTGACCATGAGCTTATAGCAGAAAGAGGAATCAGGTCCATACTGTGTACTGACCAGGCCAGCTGGAAGCAGTGCTGTAAATCCATACGCCATAAGGACCTGTGAAAGGTGAGTGAAAGGGTTAAATACCGTTGTAAACTAATATATTGTCTTTAACATAAGTTTAATAGTTTGTTGCGCATAATGTGGCTGTCCAGATGGAGGTGGCTTCTAGTGGGGCATATGAATGGCTGACATCCTGGAAGTCAAGGATAATTTTATAATTTTGGGTAGCAGTGTGAGACATTGGTGATAGATGATGGGACTTCTAAAATAATGAATACTCAGTAGAAATGTAGGGAATGTTTGTTCACCAAATGGCCATTTTAAATGGCAATACTGACTGTGCAGTTATATAAGTAAAAGGGGCATTTAGACAAGATTTTTGGACAGCGATTAGTTGGGAGGGAGGATGGAGAGAAGGGTCAGCCATAAGATCAGCTATAAATATATATTCTTTTGGCAAATTGAAAAACAAAGGTGGACTCAGAAAATGTCATTCTGTAACTTTATTCAGTGAAGCTGGCTTCCAGAAACTGTCTCTGCCCTAAACCATGCTGTTTAATCCTTTTCACCCTGATTGGGAGTATAACTCTACGAGTAAGCCTAACCAGGATGAGAAGGGCATGGTATAGGGTGGAGGCAGTGTCTGGAAGTCTGTGTCATTGAATAGAGTTATGAAGCGACGTAAAGTGCAGCTTTGTTTTTCAATTTGCTATTAGGTTGTGTGAGACAAACGTTTGGAGGCCGGCACATGGTGTGGTGAATGACCTGGGGACTGAACACAGAGCTTGGAACAGTGCAGTTTTGTCCAGATTTCTCCAGTATGTATTTTTGCCTACTTTGGTTTAGAACACAACATTGCAATATTTTTCTATGCAAATTAATACATCTAAGGACATGTGGGCAATAGGTATAGAAATGCATCAAATGAAAGAAAAATAAAAATTGCTTTCAAATTAATCCACTGTATGTCTGCAAGCACTATTTTTAGTTTTCTTTTGTTCTTTTGGCCTCAAAATAAAATAGTACATTTTTGTTATGTTTCAGTAAGGTGAATGCACTATATTAATCTCTTATTACTTACCTATATTGTTTTACTTATTTTCAGGGCCATTGATAAGGCAGTACAGCTGGACCTCTTGTACCTTTTGAACTGATGGGGCCCAGGCATCTGTCAATTGGGAGGGCCAGCTGTACTGCCTCACTGCTGACACTTGCGACTTTTGGGGATTCCCCTGCAGAGCCTCCAGCTTCGACGTCTCTTTCTCCCTCTGGCTGCACTGAAAAGGGAATGGTTCTAGGATTTGCGCTCCCTTCCACCTGCTGTCAGGTGCCCCTGTGCACCCCCCTTCCTGCAGCACTGCCAACTTCCCTCCTCTCCTCTGCCACTGGCAACTGCTGCGGGACCACAGAAGGATTGTTTCAGGTTGGAGAGTGTGTGGGGTGTCGGTAAATATGCCATTCACTGTTCCTTCCTTTTTGTGAATAAACTGTACTAGACCCTTTGCCTATTCATCACTGAAGCATAGTAAACTGTGTGTACTGTGCTTCCATTTGTGAATGAACAAGAAGTCTCCAAGTGCTTCATTCATTCATTGTCCATTGTCTTCCATTCATTCATTGTCCAGTCCAGCTGAGGCTGCAGAGAAAGGGAATGAAGAATCTATGTCCTCAGTCACTTTTATATGTCTCAAATGTGAAACATAATGGATCCCCTGATATTTCACAAAAGGTCTCCTAACAGTGCAGTTAAAAATGTAAATAAATAAATAAACTCTAAAACAAAGTTTCAAAAAATTAAAAAATATAAGGACTGGTTCAAGTGTGCTGCTCAGAAGAGTAGTCAGCATTTGGATTGCTCTTCAGATAGCTTTCGACAGGTGGTTGCCTCTTAACCATTTGCTGTAACCACGCACTAGCGCACTGCAACCACTTGCTTTGCACATGGTTGAGGAGCACTTCCAAAGCAGTGCTATTCAATTGAATGAGTCTTGATCGATGAGGGCATAATTTTTGCCATGGCTGGGAAGCATAGCATTATGGCTGTGGTATTTTAGCAAAAATATTTTCAGGGGGGGGGCCTGTAAGGTAAGCTTTACGGAGCCCCTTGATTTCTCAAAGCAGTCCTACTTCTTTTTCACATAAAAGCTTCCCATTATTTAGCAAGTGTAATGAAATATGTTTCCCACAGTTTGTAAAACAAAATTGCAGGTTACAGACACTATTATCTATCTTTCAATGTCCCAGATATTTGATACTTGTATACAACGAATTGCACAATAACATATGTTCATCCAGCCATTGTGTAATAGATGGTTTACTTTGCTTGACACATTTTGGATTTTAGCTTTGCTCTGTGACTACTTAATTTCATTCATTTCCTTGCCCTTAAACAAAATAACGGAAATAAGTCTAGAATGGAAAAAATGATTACTACTGAAGAAAAAAAACATTCGGTGAATGAATCAGTTGTCTATGTTGAACATTTTCACCTCCACACATGCAAATGGTAACCACAACATCAGTCTGTATCTATTTAACATGTTATGCATGCCTACATAGTCTTAAAGAATATTTGGGCTGATTTTTGTTCAAAATGGGCATGTGTGTACTGCTATCTAAAAATCTATTTCCCCTATCTTAAATAGAGGAGAAGAAACACACCATGCAGAGTAGGATATGAATAGAAAACGATAGTTTTTAAAATATTAATGAGTTTTATATGTATATTCTTTAATTATATATTATGCTCCAGAGTAAAAATATGAGCAAACAAATGGTAAATATATTTCCCAGAAAATTCTCTCAAATCAAGTTTATACTGGGCCTATGTGCACAGGAGGTCCTTTCATGCATGGAAGGAGTATTACAGTTTCCTATGCATGTCCTGCTCTGCACAATATTCCTTAAGTCTCTACTCCAATATTTCTCAAAATTGATAGGCTTTTCTATTTTAATCACCAGGGGTGAGATTCGAGTTCGCTGCTACCATTGGTTCGAGGAAAATTCAATGGGTTCTAAACTGCATCCCCAGAACATTTATGTGTAGATTTCCCCATGGTCTTTTTCAAACCATAATGCACTACATGGAAGGCTTTGAAGTGACAATAAGGGTGCTTTTGATTAATCTAGACACCTCTCTATAAAAGTAAGGGCACAGAGCCATAGTGTCAGTGTATTGGAAGATGTTGTAGGAAGAGGATATGGCAAACTGACAAACTCTTTTGGGAGAGATTAGGGTCAGTTAGAAAACTGTACTTTAACCACTTCAGGTTCAGCAATGTACCTGTACATCGCCTGGTTGAAGGGGTTATACTGGGCTGATGCCTGAAACTACAGGCATCATCTCAGTATCTTAATTCAGCTAGAAATGGGCTTTAACCTCTTGCCAACCGCAGATAGCCAAATGACGGCTTCACTGTGGCCGGCCAGTTCTGGGGGGAGGTTATATGATGTCCTCCCAGAAAGCACTCTCCTATGGACACAGCTGATAATGTGATATGGTAAAAGGCCAATCACAGCGGCCTGTTACCACGTGATCAGCCATGTCCAATGACACACTGATCACCAGGAAATTCCATTGCCGGTTATCGGCTGCACTTTCCTCAAGCTGTCACAGCATGAGGAAAGTACTACCAAGAACTGGCAGTTGTCAGAGGAGGGATCAGCACCGATCATCAGGGCACTGATGACCAGTGCCCTGATGACTGGTGCTCAGCAGTGCCACCCACAAGTGCCCAGCAGTAACGCCCACAAGTGCCCAGCAGTGCCGTCAACAAGTGCCCAGCAGTACCACCCACCTGTGCCCATCAGTGCCCAGCAGTTTCACCCACATGTGCCCATCAGTGTCCACCAGTGCCACCCACCAGTGCCCATCAGTGCCCACCAGTGCCCACCAGTGCCCATCATTATATATGCACATATTTTTTCAGAAAAAAAATGGGCATATATTTTTTTTCCACACAGGAGCAGGGAAAGCATTTCACATGTGATCAGTGGATCAGGGGTGCACTGCCAGACTTCTGAAAACAGAACCTCCATATAGTATGGGCTGTCTTTTTTAAAGCTTTAGGGCTTGTGAATGAGTGCTCATAAGTAGCCTATAGCAGTTCATTCAGAACTACAAGTTTGCAGCCACAGTGGCTGACTACAGTTGTAGTTCATTCATTCACAGGAAACTGTGAATGAATGAAGGACATGTGGGTGGAGCCCTGCATGGCTGAGCTTCTTTTAAATTGGGAGCGGAGAGAAGATCCTCCTCCGGCTGTGATGCTGGGGAGGAAGGAGGGGAATCGGGAAACTGGCTGTTTGAGCTGGAACATGTTACATGTTCCACCCAAATACAGGTGGAGCATGTGCTCTTTGCCACAGTTATATGAACTAGAAGACTGAAGCACATGAGACACATCACACTGAAGGTAGGCAATGCTTATGTTTTTTTTTTAGGCAAACCTTTGATTTAATTCCTAACTAGAGCCTAATGGAAATTAGTCAGCAGCAGGGCAGTTTTGCATTAGTGAGAAAAGACAGTTTTTCCATTGTCCTTTTTTTTGAATCAGCTCATTTCCTCCATGGAAGTGTCCAGTTTCCAATGTCTTTTTTGACAGTAGTTTGCCTATTAGCTTAGAAATACCCAAAATGTAACACCACAGTTCACCACCATAGATTCAGTGGGATTCAACTCTAAATTCTATTTTGCTGAATTTAATAGGAGATTCCCTAAACATTTGTTGAAAAGAACCCAAGCAGATTCACCCATCAGATGAAATTTTATGAGAACAGAAATTTCAAAGAACTTGACATATGCATAAATGACAGTGTAATCTGCTTTGAACACTCACTGTATCAACACTTACTGTATCAAGAGAAACATGTGTTACGTATCTGGTATGGAGAGCCCACACTCTTCCATTTATTGTACAAGTTGTTGTAAATCATCCCCAGGAAAACTAAGGAAATAATCTAGCAATCAACCTGGAATTCTATCCACATGATGTCAGAAATATCCCCATTTCACAGCCATGACTGCAGACAGAGCTTTGTGTATTAAGTCTTATAAGAATTCAGAGGCTAAGGATAAAGGAATGAAGAAGCAATATTTCTGTGTAGTCTCAGGCTACTCAAATACATCATCTTCAAAATACACACATTACAGGGATTTCCAGCTAATCCACCAGACTCAGACTGTTTTTGTTGGTTTTTATTTTAATAAGAGTGTCATTGTCCCTGTACACCACATATGCAGGCTTCACCATATCATGAATAACATTTTTTTTTAAAACTGGTAAAAAAGGCAACCTCCAATTGATAAAAATGCTTTCTTAAATGATGGGTTGTTTCACAAATCAGTAGAGACGGCTCATTTAGAAAAGTGAACATTTGCTTAGCCTGTTAAATTGTGTAAAACAGTGTGCGTTTTCTAGTTGAACATGACTGTATGATGAAACACAGCTTTATCTTATTCAGTAAATTAACTTTTTCCTTGGTAAAGAAAAAGAATTTCTACAAACAGCAGAACAACTCTCAGAAGAAACATTTAATCCAAGTGAACACACTGTATGCACGTCTGCCTTGCAGTAAATGGGTCAAGGGTTCGATTCCCGACCATGGTGCCTCCTGCATGGAGTTTGCATGTTCTTCCTGTGCTTGCGTGGGTTTCCTCCGGGTGCTCCGGTTTCCTCCTACACTCCAAAGACATGCAGGTAGGTTAACTGGATCCTGTCTAAATTGGCCCTAATATGTGTATGTATGAATGTAAGTTAGGGACCTTAGATTGTACACCCCTTGAGGGTTAGGGACTGATGTGAATGTTCAATATATATATGTAAAGCGCTGCATAAATTGACAGCGCTATATAAGTACCTGATATAAATAATAAATAAATAATGTAAAATGCTGTATGCACTAATGTCAATTTTTAGTGCTATACTGAGCCCAGGGATATACCGATATTATGCTGTATATCAACAGTATAACTGCACTGTAAGCAAAAGTTGAAACAGTAGAGTAATCTAACAATCAGGGCCATAGATCAGGGGGTACCACCAGTCCTCCTGTACGGGGCCCAGGCCAGCAGAGGGGCCCAGGCAACTAGGTGAATGGGATGTAGGCAGGGAGGGTGATCAGCACAGCATGGAGGACATTTACTGGTACCGATCTCCTGTATGGCTCGCTCTACAGCAGCTTAAAGATGGCTTCTTCTCCTCTCGGAGGGGATCGGTTCCAGCAATTGCCCTCCCCTCCACCGCACCCATCTTCCTCCCTGTGCACCATATGTTTCCCCCTGCTGCCCAAGCCCCCCTGTGTGCTCCCCCCCACAGCTGCTGCCTTCCCTCCTCTCACCGCCAGCTGCAAGCACACAACAGGATCATTCAGGATGGAGAGATGGGGAAGGGTCTGGTAAATGTCATATTTTCCAGCCCTTTCCTTTCCTGAATGAACACAATGAGTGATCAGTACCGATCACTCACTGTGCTCATTCATAACTGAGACATAGTTTTGTTTTGTTTCTTTTTTTTTGGGGGGGGGGGGCAAGGCACTGTCAGGTTGCCTTTATGGGGCCCCGTGGTTTCTGACAGCAGCCTTGCTAACAATGTTCTACTAAAATGAGCAGGAATTAATATGATGATATGGTCACCTTGCCAGCTTAGACCTTTCTTTTCGGATAAATAGAAGAAAAATCGAAGAACAACAAAAGTTGGAGACCTTTGTAAACATATGATGTGGACACATTTACAGTGTAAGTTTCAGAACGTTTTAGGAGCTAACAGATTTCTCTTCAGCAGAAATGTTTACCTGCATAGCTTTTGTTAGTTGCCACCTAAGCACAAGTTTGTGTTAAAGTGCACTTACAACATTTTTTACCCTTGCACATGGTTGACAGTAAAAACACATGGCGAAGCCATATTTCTACCTCCCTCCAACTGCTCCTTAAGTTGCAATGGCTGAAGATGGGGAAAGATACATGGCACAGATCCTGAACACTAGACATTCAGTTGTATACAAATTTCCAAATGGAAACAGTAATGAATGTCAATGAATTTGAAAACAGTTATAACGAAATGAACAAATGCATTTGTTTTTCCTCTTCAAAATCTTTTTGCAAATTGATAAGGGAGCATGGTCTCTTTGACACCTGGTGGATTAGACACCCTCTCCACAAACAGTTTACTTTCAACTCCACTCCACGTCATAGTTTTTCCCACCTGGATCATTTCTTCATCTCCGCCCCATTGCTCCCTCTCCTGGTTTCTTCTGAAATCAATTCTATCACGTGGTCGGACCAGGCCTCTTTAACTTTGAACCTTTTTTTCCCTAACGTTATGCCGAAAGCATGCCATTGGCGCCTCAATGAGACCTTTCTAACCACGGACTATCTCCTGGATGAGCTCTTTCGGAGACTAGATATGTATTTTTGCCACAATGTTGACTCCGTAACTTCTACCTCAACTCTGTAGGAAGCTCACAAGGTGGTATTTTGGGGACTTTGTATCTCCATGGGCTCTCGTTTGAAAAAATCCTTGGCGAGTGCCAAGGCTTCCTTTGTTCGCCAATTATGCTTGGCTGAACGTCAACTACTTGCAAAACTGTCTATTTCTGGGCTTCACAAAGTGACCTAATAAAGCCCCTTGATGCCTGCAAGTCTGCACAATCTCTCCTTTGGGTCAAACAGAAATTCTATGAATTTTCTAATAAACCTCATCGTATGCTCGTCAATCGAAGCACAATCTCAATCTACGATGCCAGATCATCTAATCCAACCGAATGGGGACCCTATAATTGTTTGACCCCAGATCTTCATCCCCCCCTCACAAAAATGTCCTTTGATAATTTTTTCGACCCCCTATCGTTACTGAGGCTATTGCCTTCCGACATTTCGGCCCTTAATGCTGACATCTCATCCAAGGAACTATTTGACATAGTAAAACATCTCCCTTCCCGCAAAACTCCGGGACCAGATGGACTGCCCTATTCTTATTACAAGACCTTCATTGGTACCCTGACCCCTCACCATCTCTCTCTTTACCAAGATTTTTTCAAAGGCGTCACGCCTCAGGCTGACTTCTCCAGTGCGTATATCTCTGTCATCCCCAAACCTGACAAAGACCATTCTATCCTAGATATCTATTGTCCTATTGCTCTACTAAACTCTGATTACAAGATTTTCACTAAGATCCTGGCCAACAGGCTGTCCAGACCCATCTCCAAGCTCATACACATAGATCAAGTAGGTTTTGTGTCTACCAGACATGCTGCGGATAACACCAGGAGATCTATTGATCTGGTTAACCTTGTTAACCGATCTTCTATTCCTGCTATATTATTGAGTTTAGATGCTCAAAAAGCCTTTGACCGCCTTAGCTGGCCCTACATGTTTATGGTTTTGGAGAAGTTTGGCTTCCAGGGCTCGTTTGTGGCAGCTTTGAAGGTTCTTCATTCTTCCCCCTCCTCGCAGGTCAGATTAGCCTCCTTTCTTTCATCCCTCTTCCAGATGTCGAATGGTATGTGACAGGGATGTCCTCTTTCCCTCTTATTGTTTATTCTCTGTCTGGAGCCACTAGCTATTGCCATCCGGTCTAACCCTGATATACGAGGGATACATTCCCATGGTCATGAGTACAAACTATCCCTGTTTGCAGATGATATCCTCCTCACACTCTCAGACCCTCATACCTCCCTACCGGTTTTCCTTGACTGTTTTGCAGAAATGTAAAGCTAAATTTACACTGGCCTCCGACTGTTCTCCACAGACCAATATCCTTTATAATCCCAATCTCCCGGATAGTCTGGCCGTGTCCCGAGTGCTCCCTTGGGTCGCAGCCAACCTTTTCCAACTACGCCACTTGATACACCCTGTAACTCGGAAGCTACAACCATTCTCAGACCTCCAGAAAAAAGATCTCCTACTTTCCTAACATTTATAAGTTTATCTTCAGATACGCCACTTCTTCTCTACCATATCTCCCTTATTGACCCTTGAGAAGCCTACTCCATTTGAACGTCTATGTATACAGGGCCCACATAAAAGAGGCATCATTTCTAATACATATAAACTCCTTATGGATGCTTCCCCCTATCTAATGACACTCATCATTACATGCGCAAGTGGTCCCAGTTTTTACAATGTGACGATGATCTGACACTGTGGAAGAAATTTCAGAAAATGCACCTAGATCTTCTGTTAGCATGGTTTATAAGGAAAATACATACAAAATTATGATGTTGTGGTAGAAAACGCCTGAAGTACTCCTGTAATCTGAATGCTTCTTCTGCCAGCTGGCACTGCGGGAAGGACTTTGGCTCCCTTTACCATATTTTATGGACATGTGGATCCATTACTCCTTTTTGGGAAGAGGTTTTGTCCTTCTTACAATTGCTATTGCATACCTCTCTCCCTTTCGAGCCTCTATACTTTTTATTGAGCCTGCCATTTCCGGGTGTACCCAAATTGGCCAGGAAACTCTCTGCGCATGTTCTGACTGCGGCCAGAAGAAGCATTCCTATGTGTTGGCTATCCTCTATACCTCCTTCAATGCCGACTTTGTTTAAAATTATTGCTGATGCAAGACAGATGGAATATGTGACTGCTCTACATACTTGTTCAATTGCTGTGTATGAGGCAGTATGGAACCCATGAGATATCTTTATTTTTTCTCAACCTGCCCAAAACGTACAGTTTTAACAGCCTCTCCACTGTTATTTTGTGACATTATATGTTCTGTACCTATGCAGATTTCTACCATCAATGTGCTTCTTTCTCTTGTTTTTCTTTCAAATGTGATGTATGTATATATATACAGTATATATATATATATATATATATATATATGTGTGAAAACCAATCAAAACTGTTAATTACAAACACATTTGTTTCATTCAGATGATGTCACATGATGTGATGGTACTTTGGAATCATGTGGAAATTAATTAAATTTCTGAATTTATTCAATAATTCGGATTCGGGTAACAAAATTATCTGAATTTTGTTCCATTCATTAATTCAGATGCACGACCCCAAATTATATTGTCCAATCAGCTTATGTCATTTCTCTTAGTGGATTGGACTAGCGGCTGAAAATATTGAATCCTTCCAATTTGAATCTGTCCAATTTGATACTATATCATATATAGTAATCTTCCATAAAAACTGCTAAATTTTTCGAATCCACTCAGACAAATGAATATATGAAATTAATGCCGAAGACAGAAAACACATTCGGAAAATGAATTAGTTCTACATAAAGAATATGACAAAATGAAATTCTTCAATGAACAAATGCAGCCGACATGAATCAAGACAAGAATTTCCAATGTGCACATGTCCACTGAACTACCACCTGCTGAACAATACTCATTCAAGTGAATAGAGTGCAACTGCAACTGCCCAGTGGTGTGACATTTGCAGGGAGGTGGCAACATATCCCCTCCTCACCCCCTGTCAAGTGCTTTTGAAAAGCCATTTGATTGCAAACGCCTTTTTAGAGGCATGACAGTCCTTGCTGCATGTGCAAACCAACCCTATCTCAGCCTGGTATAGGAGAGTCAAACAGGATTCACAGAGCTGTCTTAAAGCAGAACTCTGGAAATGCAGCATTTGAATTGCACCAATCTGGCATACTGTGCAGCCAGGCAGATGAAACATTTCCTGGTTCAGCAATGCTTAGTTCACTTCTCCACCTTGCTCTCACTCTTTAGACAATCAATCGGTATCACCAGTTACCAGAGAGAAGATCCAACAGGCAATACAATTGCATCAGGAAGTAATAAATGTATATAAATCAAAAGACTCACTTTGTGGAATAGCAAATCCTTTGTCAAGTAAAACAGTTATCTTATATGTATTTAAACTGTGTATTTTGCTGGTCACCTAGAGTAAAACAGTTATCTTATATGTATTTAAACTGTGTATTTTGCTGGACACCTGGAGTTTCACTTTAATGCTACAAAGCCAAATTGAACATTAAAGTGTTACTAAACCCACAACAGTAAAATCAGTCTGTATATCCAGTAAAGCATGCTCGTTGTGCTCACTGTGGAATCTAAGGGGTTGTTCTTCTAAATTGTGTAAAAAGGCTGTTTGATCCTTTCTTCTCTGTTCCTCCCCTTTTTCAAGCAACCACCAATTATCTCCAGATTGAACCATATGCATGCACATGCTCAGTTTGATGTATATTGCTAGAGAGGTTTTTTTTCTTGGGAGAATGCATGTGATCAGCACAGGGCCAATCAGCACTGTCCAGACAGAGTCAGAGGATTTCCATCCTCCTAGAGCAGAAATAAAAGTCCTCCTACAAGCTTTAGCTAGTGCTGGGCTGGAAACAGAAGCCACAAGATTGCTCTAACTGCTGATGAGAAATGGTATTTAGCAACTTATATTTACTAAAATAATTGCACTTCCATGTTGTGTGTACTGTGGGAGACCAGATATAGTGGATGCAGGTTCTTGGGTTTAGTAACACTTTAAGCTGAAGAGTAAATTTGGCTTTAGGCCCCTTTCATACTTGCCAATAGAGCCATTGATGATTAAATGCATAAAAATGTAATAAGGCCTTAAAAAACTGTATTAGTTCCCATACATTTCCCAGGCAGCAATAAGGTTACATTCACAGCAGTGATTAGGGCCAATGTGAATATTTTGATTCCCGCTGCAACTCTTAGAAGCTAGGAGTGGCCACCAGCCCCATTCACTATAATGACAGGTCGACAGTAGCCACAGCTATTTGCGGCTCACTGCACAGCCAGGGATTGCCTCACACACACAAATTGAGTCCAGCAGTGACCACCATAGGTAATCCCTGGATGTGCAAACAGCTGTGAATACCTGTGACTGCCAGCAACCTATCATTATAGTGAAAGGGGTTGGTGGCTACACCAAGCTTCTGAGAACTGCAGCAGGAATCTGTGACTCGTGCCACTACCCTTCACACTGGCCTTAATTTGCTGGTGCGAATGTAGGTAAGGGTAAATTGCAGACATCTACTGAGAAGAGTGGTGCTTGGTAGAGAGATGGCAAGCACCTAATGTCACTTCATACACAACTCTACAATCAGCACATACGGTAACATCTGGTGAAATGTTCCACATGCTCACAACAAGGTCAGGATTTGCTTTCATGCCTGGCTCTTGTACATACGTAACATTAAAGATAAATGAATAAAACTGATACGTGGACAAAAAAATCTTCATTTTACTATGACATGATATGACAAGCTGGGTATACATGTATAAAAATTCATCCAGTTCAGAAGGAGCCAGTTGAATATTGGTATGTGTATACTCTGTCTGCTCAACAGGAGCAAACCTAGCAACCAACTTCTGCTAAACAGTCCTTCTGGAAAACCAGGATTCAATCAGTGTATGCAGCCAATGGCTACAGCATTGATCAGTGTATACTGATGGGGGGGAGTTTCCGCTGTCATTTTACAATAGCACAGCACAGGAGATCCTTGCATCAACCTTGCTCATGTTGAAGCGAGGATCTGTATGTTTTTTCATGCAACCTGCTGGTTGAACAAAAAAAACCTATAGATGCATACCCTGTTTTAATCGCCCCCCGGTCACCCGGTAGCACAACTACTGCTAAAGGGTGGTAGAGCTGCGCTGAATCATGCATATATACATGATTTTGCATTTCCAGGTAAGGTAGTCATTGGTGGCTACAGCTGTCGATCACTGGGTCCCGACCAGAGATTCCCAGACTGCAACCGACAATTTCTGAGGAACATTGATAGGGGAGAGGTCTGTATGTAAACAATACAGATCTCTCCCCTGTCAGCATCAGCATGCTGCTTTGTATTACTCTGAATGATAAACTGTCACAGTACACTTTGTAAAGCAGCACACAGTACACAGTTAGCCCTTTGATTGCCCCAGATGATAACCCCTTCCAGTGTCATTAGTACAGTGTCAGTACTTTTTATTAGCACTGATCACTGTATTAATGTCACTGGGGATGCCAGTGGCAGTTAGTAAGTTCCCCCCCAGTGTCAGAGTGTCAGTGCCTGCCACAGACCCGAAGTCCCGCTATAAGTCACTGATCGACACCATTACTAGCATAAAAAAAAAAAATTCCAGTATATATACGGCTATTTTTAGACGCTATAACTTTCACATAAACCAAATAATTTACACTATTGGGATTTTTTTAGCAAAGACATGTAGCAGAATACATTTGTGACCTAAATTTATGACGAAATTTGATTTTTACATTTTTTACTGAATATGTTTTATAACAAAAGTCAAAAATACTTCTTTTTTTGTTTGTTTATAGTGCAAAAAATGAACGCAGAGGCGATAAAATACCACCAAAAGACACTCCATTTGTTGTAAAAAAAGGACATACATTTTATTTGGGTGCAGCGTTGCGTGACTGCGCACTTGTCAGTTAAAGTAACGCATTGCCTTATCGCAAAAAATGGCCTGGTCAGAAAGGGGGGTAAATCCTTTGGAGAGCAAGTGGTTACCGTAATTATAAAAATAGTGTTTATTTTGGGTGTTTGTTGATTTTGTGTAAAAAAGAAGCCTTTGCCTTTAAATTAATACTTTTGTATTAGTAAAGTCTCAGCACCTTTTGTGTACTTATGTAAGAAATCCTATCCTAATATTTGTATCTGTTTAAAAGATACACTTGAACATTTAAGGCATGTCAAACACCACAAGTAATTAAGGAAAACATACGCTACAACACAAACTGCTCCATTCCTAATAAATACTGTAGGTGGCATGTACTGAACATAGCATTTGTTGCAGCCATCACTTTTCCTGACATTTTGCTTTAAGCTTGACAAATTGTTTTCATCTCTTCTAGTGACACTTTGCTATGTGCCTAACTTTAAAGGCAAAATATTGCAAGTGAATAATTGCTATTTTTGACAGTGTATATCTTCAATGGATATCTCCTTAATCTTTCTTCAAGGCTAAACATGTCCACAGGTTTGTATCTATCTTCCTAACGTCCATTTGACAACTCACCGAGAATCGTCAAGATTCTACATAGTTTTCTATCTCTCTGCCCTGAAAACACATCTGCAAGCTATGACAGTTTATCATTCTGAACTATTCTAAATGTGCAAAAGTAAAGTGAAATGTACCACTTTAGTATATAGAGGTCACTTACAGTGGGACACATTCATATTAAACTTCTACTGATTGGTTTGGTTCTGAAAAATACCTCATTCAGACACATATGTAGCCTGTGAGGGAAAACAAATCAGGATAGTGATATGGTGTGAAATATTTCCATGTTTGCAAACTGCATTTGTAAAAGGTGAGAATTTTAATCGTGATTTGCTAATAAGCAAAAAAAATTATAAAAAAGCATAAGGCTAAATGTCAGTTAAGATTTTTAGAGGTCATGCTCATTTGTCAGTTACTCTTAACTTTTAGCAAACCCATCACATGTGAACAGGATTGTAAATCATCAAAACGCTACAGAAATCAGTTTTGTTTTGAAAATGGAAGCTTTTACTGCCAAGTTATTAGCTGTTTAAAATCAGTAGATCTGGCATGGTTTTTTTAAATTGCCTTCTCTTTAGCAGAAAGCTGCATAGAGTTTGAAGCTCTCCACAGTGGAGTCTCTCCCTGAACACTGCAGATAAATATTCAACAAAAGGCACTCATGGAATTTTGAAGACAGTTTTGGGAGACTTAACCACTTGCCATCCTAAGTATTTACCTCCCTTGATGACCAGGCCTCTTTTTGCTATTCAGCGCAGCACTATTTCATCTGATAATTGCGCGGTCATGCCATGCTTTACCCAAACGAAATGTATGTCCTTTTTTTCACACAAATAGAGCTTTGGTGGTATTTGATCACCTGTGTGCTTTTTCTTTTTCTCACTATAAACAAAAAAAGACCAAAAATCTTGAAGAAAAACTATATTTTTTACTTTCGGCTATAAAAAATATATAGTAAACTCAAAGTTAGCCATACATTTAGGCCAAAATGTATTCTGCTACATGTTTTTGGTAAAAAAATCCCAATAAGTGTATATTGATTGCTTTGTGTGAAAGTTATAGCGTCAACAAACTATGGTATAGATACTTCAATATACTAAATTTATTTGCTATACAGCGCTGCACTAGTTTAACTGACAATTGCGTGGTCATGCAATATTGTACATAAATGAAATTTACATCTTTTTTTTTCTTCACACAAATAGAGCTTTCTTTCAGTGGTATTTAATCACCTGTGAGCCTTTTATTTTTGGTGCTATAAACAAAAAAAATTTGGAAAAAAATGTTTTTGAAAAAAAACAATATTTTCTCATCTCTGTAATAAACAATATCCAAAAAACTCAAATTTGGTCATACATTTAGGCCAAAATGAATTCTGCCATATGTTTTTGGTTAAAAAAAATCTAATACGTGTATATTGATTGCTTTGTGTGAAAGTTATAGCATCTACAAACTATGGTATAGATAATGGAATTTACACAGCTTTTACTTTCTGACTGCTCATCACATTTCTTGAGGTGCTAAAATACAGGACAGTATAAACATCCCCAAATGACCCCGTTTTGGAAAGTAGACACCTTAAGCTATCTGCTGAAAGGCATATTGAGTCCATGGAAGATGTATTTGTTTTCCACAAGTTTTTGAAAAAAAAAATTCTCACACAAGCCATAGGTATATGTGGAATTACACCCCAAAATACATTCTGCTACTTCTACCAAGTATGGGGATACCAAATGTGTGAGAGATCTTTTGGGAGCCTAGCCACATACAGCAGCCTGGAATCCAATGACCACTTTGAAAGCCTGAAGGTGCGTAACTTCCTCACTTCCTCTCTACCTATCACAGTTTCGGAGGCCCTGAAATGCCAGGATAGCACCAAACCCCCTCAAATGACCCCTTTTTAGAAAGTAGACACCCCAAGGAATTTAAAAAAAGGCATGGTGAGTATTTTGCCTATCGCATTTTTTCTCATAAGGTTTTGAAATATAAAAAAAATATATGTTTTTGTTTCCTTTCATCATTTTCCAAAAACTTGTGGTAACAAACGAGATCTGCAAAATAATCACCATGCCTCTTATCAAATTCCTTGGGGTGTCTACTTTCCAAAAAAGGGTCATTTGGGGGTTTGGTGCTATCCTGGTATTTCAGGGCCTCCGAAACTGTGATAGGTAGTCTGGAAGTGTAATGAGGAAATGAAGCCCTTTAAAAGCCTGAAGGTGCTTATTGGATTTTGGGATCCTGTACTTGGCTAGACTGCCAAAAAGTTTCTCACATGTGGTACCCCCACACTTGGGAGAAGTAGCAGAATGTGTTTTGGGGAGTAATTCTACATATACCTATGGCATGTGCGAGCAATAAATAATTTAAGTGACAATTTTGTGTTAAAAAAATATTTTTTTTTTCTCATTTTCCAAAAACTTGTGGTAAAAAAATAAATTCTTCTATTATCTCATCATGCCTCTCAGCAAATAGTTTGGGGTGTCTACTTTCCAAAAAGGGGTCATTTTGGGGGGTGGGGGCATTTCATGCCCCGCATTAGAAGTTTATGCCACAAATCATTCACTCTTCAAACCACGTGAAGACCATGCCTTTTCTGACACTTTTTGTTCACATAAAAAAATTTGTATTTTTTGCTAGGAAATTACTTTGAACCCCCAAACATTATATATTTTTCAAAGGAGGCACCCTTGTGAATAAAATAGTGGGTGCTGCAATTTTTATGTGACATAGTAGTCGCGCAGCGATTTTTCAAACGCAAATCTTTTGAAAAATAAAAACTTTACTTTTAAGGTACAAAAACACAATATATTGGCCAATTATTTGATAACATATAAAGGATGATGGTATGCAGATTAAATAGATACCAAACATGACATACTTTAAAACTGCGCATGCCCTGTGCAATGGCGACTAACTGCATATATTTTTAATATCCATAGGCAACATTTTAAAAGCCTTTACAAGCTACCATTTTAGATTTACAGAGGAGTTCTAGTGCTAGAATTACTGACCTTGATCTAACGTTCGCGGTGATACCTCACATGCATGATGCAACCGATTTTTTTTTTTTTTAGTGATTTTTTAAAATTATTTTTACACTGTCCCTTTCATTTTTTTTTTATCACTTTTAATGTTATCACAGGGAATGTAAATATCCCTTATAATTTCAATGGGCGTTGTCATATATTCTTTTTTGAGAAATCTGGGGTCTATCAGACTCTAGATATCTCCTCTGCCCTTACATTATCTAATCTCACTTCCAATCTCACTCAAGATCGGTGTAATCAGATGCTTTCCCAATTTACAAATGGCGCTGTTTATATTCTGAAAAACTGAAGTGATTAAATGCTCGTAGATTCTGATTTCTTAGACTGTAGAGATGATTGGCACCATTCCAGTCTTCAATCAGCTCTATGGTCAGCTGGCAGAAACACCGGCTGCATTCTCAGGTCCCCCCGATGACACGGGACTGCCCGAGAAGGCCTTGGAAGGCAGAAGGGGAAAGGGGGAATCATCTCCCGCTGCTTGTAATAGCAATCCTGCAGCTAATTAGCCACTAGGATTGCTTTCACATGAAAGCTGATCACCAGCTGAAAAAAACGATACCAGGATGATGCCTGCAGCTGTAGGCATCATCCTGGTATAACCATTCAAAGTCCAGTGATGTACCAGTCCTTGTTGGGTATATATGATATGTTCTTTTTTTTTTGTATGCAGCCTGTGGGCTGAATGGAAAAAAAGAGAAGAAATCTCTGTCAGAAAAATTGTGTGGTATGCCCACCATTAGAATATACCGCCCTGCATCCACCCACTTCTAATGGTGGGCACACATTAGGTCGCACAGTGCCACATGTGCCAATTCCAAGATTGTACAAATGTCTAAATAGCGGCACGCTTGAATAAAAATTGCCCATGTATAAGTGCTACCCCATATGGAAAAAGAATGACACCAAGTCCCAAACTATCTTACCACTACTCCCCATGTAGTCTGGGCATAACTGCTATAAACTTTTTTTAGTAATGCCCAGAGGGTTGAGGGTTAGGCCCCAAAAAAATTTAAATTAGGAAACTGTAACGGGTTTCCATGTGAATGTTCTGACAAGGTTTAAATTTGGGTTGGCAGCGATAAATTGTTGTGCATATAAATTGCTTTGATCCACAGTCAATGCATACATATCTTCTGTGAAAAACAGCTCCAAAAAATCAACGGGAGTAGTTAAATTTGCTGTTTCCACCTGAATTCCGGGTTGGCCAGTGAATGGGGGAAGTACGGGTGCTGCAGAATTTGTGGGCTGCCAATCGGGATTTGCAAGCACATCCGGAAGGATACTAGGGGCTCTACAGGCCTGTGTGCGAATTCTTGGTGGTCAAGGGACAATACTTGTGCTCTCCACTGCACCAAGTGATACTGCAGTGCTGGTATGTGAAAGACCAGGATGTACTAGGCCGCTGGTGCTTCCCAGTTCACCAGAAGGTAGAGCAGCACTAGTACTGGCACTTTGATGCATATGAGAGTCATCGAAATTTAATGGAAATTGCTAGCAGAGATCAGGCCTGATTCTGCAAACACTGTGGTTTTGTCTGCAATATATCAAGTGACAGTGACCTACTGACACTGCACTTGCTGGGGGAGAAGGGGGGGTAAGCATAAGCGTAGGGGCTAAACGCAGGTGCTGGCAGGTGCCGGGGCTGGTCCCTCTAACGCTGCGTTCTTGGGGACACTATACTAATGTGAACGGTGGTATAGTGCTGATCTGTTCAAAGATATTGATACGTTCAGAGACTATACTAGCGATGGAGGTTTATTGTGTATGAGCGTGTTCCTGTCAATCAAGGGGTTAAGTGTGATTATTGGTGTACTGAGGGGCAATCTGACGCTATCTGGGAGGGGCGTAAAAACCACAGGAGAGCGAATCAAGTATATATATTATACAGTATTTCTGCTATAAGGCGGTCAGGAAGCAGTTAAAGAAGCGGTTTGTGTTATGGCACTGTTATTTTAACTGACAATTGCAGGATCATGCAATGCTGCACCCAAATTAAATTTATGTCCTTTTTTCCCATGAACTGAGCTTTCTTTCGGCAGTATTCGATCGTCTATGCGTTTTTTATTTTTTTGTGCTATAAAAAAACAAGACCTGCAATTTTGAGAAAAAACAATATTTTGGACTTTTTGCTATTAAACATGTCTAGTAAAAAAATTTAAAGATCACATTTCATCATACATTTAAGCCAAAATATATTCTGCGACATGTCTTTGCTAAAAAAATCCCAATATGTGTAAATTAATTGGTTTACGTGAAAGTTATAGCGTTTACAAATGGTGGTATAGATACCGGAGTTTTTTTTCATAATAATAATGGCGGTGATCAGCAGCTTATAGCGGGACTGTGGAACTGCGCTGGACATTCTGACACTGGAGGGAACTGACTTGATGTCACTGACATCCCCAGTGACACCAATACAGTGATCAGTGATAAAATAAAGCACTGACACTGTACTAATGGTACTGTGCAGGAATGGGTTAACATGAGGGGCAATCAAAGGGTTAACTGTGTGATGGGAGTGTTTTAATAGGGGGCGTAGGGGTGCTTCACTGTAAGCACACTGATTGGGATAGCTGTGCTCAGCCATCCAAGCAGTGTGCCCAAACTGACAGGGAGGAGGGCTGTTGGTATACATTGCAGCCCTCCTCCCTGTCGGTGATCGCCAGTAATCACCGGCCGGGACCCGTTGATTGACACACAGGGCTGCGATTGGCTACGCGGGTAGGGGGCGCGCTTGCCCCCTACCTGGAAATGCAGAATCACGTATATGTACGTGATCCTGTGCACAGGGGCCACACTGTAGCAGTAAAAGTACTGTGGGCAATCCTAAAGCGGTTAACACTCTTTCGCTGAAATTTTATGTTCAAATCCATCAAAAAAGAATATTTTCACAGAGATTTTTTAATGTTCGTCCCATCATGGCCTTGGTCCCAGAAGCGGACTGGCGCATGGACAGGGCCCACCGATCATTACGTCCCAGACCTGCTGACGGCACCAGACCACGTGATGTCATCGTCCGCTTTTATTTTTTTGAGAGCAAGGAAGCCTTGTTAGCCTCTGTACGCAACATCCCATCCCTGGAGTTTAAAGGGGACAGGCTTCAGCTCTTCTGTGATCCTGGCTAAACGGCGAGCGCTGAAGCCACTCACCACTCATCTCCAGCACCACCGTGTCCTCTATCGCTGGGGTTTTCCCTTCAGGTTGGTCGTCTCTAAGGATAATTCCCAAGTTACTCTACGCAATCTTTTTGAGGCGGACTCCTTCCTGAAGCAATTGGGACTACCTCCTCTGCCGGAAGACAATTCCTTATTACCACCTTCTCCATCTCGTCCTTCCGCTACCCCCAACAAGATTTGGACACCAGTTCGTAGGGGCCGGAAGCGTCCTTCACGTCCTCCACTACGTCCTCGTTCTTCTCGTTCCAGTGACGTGCCTGCTTGATGCTTCTCTGCGGTGTTCTTCTGTGGGCACTTCGGGGTTGTATCCTTACCCCCCTCCCTTCCCCCCCTTTCCCTCCCCTCCCGCCCCTTTCCTTCCCCTCTCCCTCCCCCCTTCCTTTTTCTTTTTTCCTGTGCTGGGTTCCCCATATGTCATACTTTTCTGGCCGGATTTGCCGACTGATATGTTCCAGTTGTCCTGTTGCCCCCGATCCCGTCCAGACAATTGTCTGGATGAGTTGGGTATTGATGTTTCTCCCAAGTCCTTATTATATGTTCTTTATTGCAATGTTTTTGATTTGTCTATTATTAGTTCTCTGTTTTGTCTCATCGATGGTATCTCATTTATCTTTTCTGCTGGTACATGTGCCATACTCATTGTCATTTTATGATGGCTTTACGACTTCTGTCATATAATGTCAAAGACCTTAACTCTGTTCAGAAGCGGTGGATGGCTTTGTAGGAATTCCGATCCTCAGGAGCAGATATTATTTTTGTCCAGGAGACTCATTTTAGGTCAGCAGGCTCCTTTCGTTTTGCCTCAAGGTTTTTTTCTCAATCCTATTCGGCCTTTGACCCATCTGGTAAGGCTGGAGTGGCAATACTGATCCGGACACATTGCTCCCTTCGGGTCGTCTCCTCCAAGGTTGATCATCATGGTCGCTTCATTCTCCTAGAATGTATGCTTGGTGACACTCCCCTTATTTTGCTGAATCTCTATGCTCTGAATTCAGGTCAGTTACAATTCCTTACACAAACTCTCGCCAAATTGGGCTCCTTTTCCGCTCCACACATGATTATAGGGGGTGACTTTAATTTAATCCTACAAATGAAAAAGAAAATATCCTCCTGCACTTAATATGGATGCGTCCCTATCTTACAGCCGCTATCACTCTGCCTCAACCAGTAGATCATAAATACCATATACTAAATAGTGAAGCGCTAACAAATACCTAAAAAATACCCAATATATACATCTCAAATACCAACTGAACCTATAGTAATAAATACCATAAAGTGATAAAAAATAAATATGATAAGTCTAATTGGTGAAAAACTACGATACATAAATATCTCATACATAAATTAACCATTAATACCTCATAATTAATCCGTGATGAAAAATAACAAATAATGTATTATTAATTAATCCTTAAATGAATCAGTGATGTAAAATCAATAATCATAATTGTGCTAATTCATAAACAAATAAAAAGTGTAACTATCCACGATAAATAGTGACAAGCCTATGGATTGAAATAAACTGTGATTTCTTCATCAAATAAATACGTGATTCATAAATTCTGTGGTAAAACTAAATAACAGAGTAAAAATGAATTACATTTAATTGAGTGATAAGTATATAAACACAGTGTCTAAATTAAACTCAAAAAGTTCATGCATATAATGTGAAAACACTCAGTGATCTCCACTTCTAGTGCTCAAAAAGGAATCCTCCAATGGCAGCAATGCCTGCTCACCTCCCCACCTAGACCCACACAGGGCCACAAGGCAAAGACTCTCCTCAAAGGCAATCCTTTACTCCAGGCAGCTCAGCGAGGGACCACAGGACTTCCACTCCACCTCCTCTCAAACGTCATATAGGACACAAACAGAGCTTCCCATAGTATAATACCGTTTAATAAGAACACTCAATGTAACATACTGATTCCACTCACATGTATTCCTTTGTATACAGCGCTTTCCACGTCATACCATGGGTATATTCACATACAGGGAGGGAAACCAATATGGCCGCTACGTCCGGACATGCGTCCCCACGTGACCGGAAGTGACATATCTACGAACTGGGAATGGCGTTCCGACGCGTTGCGTCACGTGCGTCGTGACTTCATCAGGGTATTAATGGTTAATTTATGTATGAGATATTTATGTATCGTAGTTTTTCACCAATTAGACTTATCATATTTATTTTTTATCACTTTATGGTATTTATTACTATAGGTTCAGATGGTATTTGAGATGTATATATTGGGTATTTTTTAGGTATTTGTTAGCGCTTCACTATTTAGTATATGGTATTTAATTTAATCCTTTCACCGCACAAGGATAGGAAGGTCCTCTTCGAGTCCACTCCTTCAAAGCGGCAATGCTCCTCCTCTAAATCTTTTCGTAAATTGATCAGGGAGCATCATCTCTTTGATGCCTGGTGGATTCGACATCCTACCCACAAATAGTTCACTTTCTACTCCACACCTCACCGCTGATACTCTCGCTTAGATCATTTTTTCATTTCAGCTCCTCTTCTTCCTCTCCTAGTTTCCTCTGACATCAACCCTATTACATGGTCTGACCACGCCTCCCTGACCTTAAATTTGTTATTCCCAATGTTATGCCAAAATCAGGCCATTGGCGTCTCAATGAGTCCTTTTTAACCTTGGAATATTTCCGTGCTGAGCTCTCACAGGGACTTGATATGTACTTTCAACACAATATAGGCTCTGTACCATCCACCTCGACCGTATGGGAAGCCCACAAGGCGGTATTTCGAGGCCTTTGTATCTCCATGGGTTCTCTCCTGAAGAAATCCTCAGAGCATGCCAGGATTACCCTAGTCCGCCAGTTAACCCTAGCTGAATGTAGACATCTAGGCTGTATAAAGTGACCTTCCTACATGACCAAATCAAAACCTTTGATGCTTGTAAGTCCACAAAATCTCTCCTCTGGGTCAGGCAGAAATTTTATGAATTCTCTAACAAACCCCATCGTATGCTTTTCAATAGACTTAAAGCACAGTCCCCTTCTACATTGCCAGACCATCTTGTCCAGCCGAATGGGAGCCCTACTTACGATCCTCGTGTGATGGTCTCCCTTTTTGGCTCATATTATGAGTCCCTTTACACTGTTTGACCTCAGACTTCCACCCTCCTCTTACAGAAACCTCTTTTGATAGATTTTTTAATCCCCTACTATTACCAAAGCTATCGTTTTCTGACATTGCGGCTCTCAAAGTTGACATTACATCTGAAGAACTATTTGATACAGTCAAACATCTACCCTCACGCAAAGCCCCGGGAACAGACAGACTTCCCTACTCCTATTACAAGACCTTCTTTGGTATCCTAGCTCCCCATCTTCTTTCTCTTTATCACAATGTTTTCAGAGGTATTGTTCCCCAAACCGACTTTGCCCGTGCATATATCTCTGTGATTCCCAAACCTGACAAGGACCATTCCATCTTAGATAATTACCGTCCTTTTGCTCTATTGAACTCTGATTACAAGATTTTTACTAAGATCCTCACCAATCAGTTATCTAGGCTCATCTCCAAGCTCATACACAGAGATCAGGTTGGCTTTGTTCCTGCCAGACATGCGGCGGATAATACCAGAAGATCTATTGATCTGGTTGACTTGGTTAACCGATCCTCCATCCCCACTATTTTATTGAGCTTAGATGCCCAAAAAGCTTTTGAATGCCTCAGCAGGCCTTATATGTTTATGGTCTTGGAGAAGTTTGGCTTCCGTGGCCCTTTCGTGGCAGTTTTAAAAGCTCTTTACTGTCACCTTTCCTCACAGGTCAGATTAGCCTCCTTTCTTTCACCTCATTTCCAGCCATCCGAGCAGTGTGCCCAATGGTACGCGGCAGGGATGCCCACTCTCTCCCCTATTGTTTATCCTCTGTTTGGAACCCTTGGCCATTGCAATCCGGACCCATCCTGACATAAAGGGGGTAATGTTTAATGGCCGTGAATACAAACTATCCCTATTTGCAGATGATATTCTCCTTACTCTCTCAAACCCCCAAATCTCCCTCCCAGCATTACATAAACTTTTATGACAATTCGGGACTCTTTCGAGTTACAAGGTTAACACATCCAAGACTGAAGCGTTCCCACTCCACATACCACCAGTTGTCCTCGCATCCCTCCAAGACTCTTTCCATATCGATGGTGCACCCATTCTTTAAAATATTTGGGTACTAATCTTACCTCTTCCTACAGTTCTATTTATGATGCCAATTTCCCCCCACTATTTATAGCTATTTCCCGTTCCTTAACGTTTTGGGATACCCTACCCTTATCATTCTTGGTACGTATCAATGTCATAAAGATGACTGTACTATCCAAACTTTTATATTTATTTGCGACTCTACCCGTTACTGTTTCCATGTCCAAACTACACTCCCTCCAGAAATTCCTTCTACACTTCATCTGCCATAATAAGCGGCATAGAATTGCACGCAGTGTGCTACTGTCCCTGCGCTCTAGAGGAGGCCTAGGGGCACCGGATATCGTGACCTACAATTATGCTACTCACCTCCGTTTCATTCCGTCATGGTCCACCCAGTTTCCTCCCAATCTGTGGACTGAGATCAAGTCCTTACAATTGACTCTGTATCATCTTGCTCTTTCCTCTGGTCATCCTCGGCGGTGGACCTTGCCCCTTTCCGTCGTCTCTTCCTCTCCATGCAAATTTCCATGAGTATTTGGTGGAATTGTAGGACCAGGTTTGCACTGACCTCAGACTGCTCTCCACTGACTAATATCCTCTTAACCCAATCTTCCAGATAGTTTGGCCGTGTCCCGGATGCTCCCTTGGGTCAAGACCGGGCTCTTCCAATTGCGCCACCTAGTACATCCTGTTACTCGGAAGTTGAAACCATTCTCATACCTCCAGAAAAAAGATCTGCCCTCCCAACATTTTTATATATACCTTCAACCCAGCCATTTTTTCTCCACCATGTCCCCCACTTTGACTCTTGGGAAACCCTCTCCCTTTGAGCGTCTATGTATACAGGGCCCACATCAAAGGGGTATAATTTCCAATACATACAAACTCTTAATGGACGCTACCCCCCTCTCTAACGACACTCACCATTACATGTGCAAGTGGTCCCAGTTTTTGCAATGTGACCAATGTTTGAGGGAGTGTGCCACCCATGGGATAATTTCTCCTCTTCCCACCTTTCTCCAACTGTGCTGATAGCCTCCCCACGGTAGCCATGTGACGTTATTATGTTTGTAACCATGCAGATTTTACCATCGATGTGCTCCTTCTTTCTATTTTGTTCTCTTTCCACGTTTTCTTTATATATATATATATATATATATATATATATATATATATGAAAATCAATAAAAATTGTTAATACAAAAAATCTAGAATCTGATTGGTTACCATGCACAGCTGCACCAGACTCTGTGTGCACCAGAACAATGATATAACTCTATCAATAAATGTATATTGAAGAATAAACTACTTCTTTTGTCCAAGAATCCTGAGATCTAGGTGTGCTTATGTACATACTCTTATAGAAATTGGAATGTGTTCATATACAGTATGTACTTATCTTTTTTAACAGGCGTCTCCAAACTTTTCAAACAAAGGGCCAGTGTACTGTGCTTCAGACTTGAGTGGAGCTGGACAGTGACCAGTGGAAGTAGAAAATGTCCCATCTTTGGTATTAGGGAAAGTATTAGTGCCCAATTGTTGGTGTCAGTAGAAGGAATAGTGCATCATCATTGGTGTCAGTAGGAGGAATAGTGCCCCATCGATGGTGTCAGTGGGAGGAATAGTGCCCCATAACTGAAGTCAGTGGAAGGAATAGTGACCCATCATTGTGTCAGTGGGAGGAAAATTGCCCATTGTTAGTGTCAATGCAGACGTTATTGCCCCATTGCTGGTGTCAATGTAAGGAATAGTGCCCCAAGGGCCAGGCAAAGGCAAGCAAAAGGTTGCATTTGCCCCCACAGTTTGGAGATTCGTTTTTCTCTGGTGAATTTATTAAGTATATGTGGTGGTGGAGAGCACTATTTGGTGGAATAAGAATGAATCTGTGAAGGATATTTGTTGCATCACACAGGATTATTCCGTCTCATATTGGATATTATATGGGACACTTTTTTCTTTTTCTTGCAGTCTTTTGGATTTTGTGTTTGGATATTCATTAAATAATCATATGAATTTTTGTATATTATTGTCACTTACCTGATAGGAGACTGAATTGACGAGGCTAGCATCTCTTATATCTTTCGCCCAGGCCCCACTGAAGGTGAAAAAGAAAGTGCTGAGGGAGAGGAGGAACACAAGTTCTGGCAGGTGTTAATAGCAAAACTTGCAGCTGGAGGTGCAGGCTTGAGAAGTCAGGCAGGATATCAGGTTAGAAGTGGATGTGATGCACGCTGGACCAGTCATGGGTAAAGGAACACTCTGTGTGTACCGATTCTGGAAGCCTGGCTTGTTGAAGCTCTCAGCAGGCTTTAGACAGGAACAGACTGCGATGACTGGAGCAGTTATGAATGTCAGCCGACGCAGACACTCAGAACTTGTATGAAGCTAAGTTAGAAGCAAGAGCGAAGTCAGTAGCAGGTGGCAACAAGGTACCAAAGTGTTGGCAAAAACGTGGTCAGGAGTGAGGCCGAGGTCAGGAACAGACAGGCAAAGGTACAAACAGAATGCAGGATCAGGTCAGTAACAAGCCCGGTCATTTACGGAAATCATATACAGAATACACCCAGGACACAGGTAAGTTGAAGACCAGTCAGGACTGACAGTGAGCAAGAGCTTCCTTTAAATAGCCTATCTGGTGCCAGAAACTGTAGGCACACTCCTCATTTCTATGAGTGATGTGCCTTTGCACATTTCTGTTAACGATGTTGTGCTCGTGCGCATATCTATGCGCCAGTCATCCTATCAGAATTCCCTTATAATTATGCACATTGCATTATGGGATAATGTTTATTTTATATATCTCACTTTTGATATATTGCTTATAGGATATATTATATATATATATATATATATATATATACTGTATATGAATCCATTGGGCACCACTTCCGAATTAGTCACCCTGCTAATGCTATTTTGTCTAGTCTTGGCTTGTAATCTACTTGTAAGTACAGTACAAACACTGGTTCTTAGATTCCATATTGTTACAACGGATACAGTACTTCGGATCATGTTATTTGTAAATCTGTAGAAGGGACATGACATTGGTTATGTGTTAATTGCTGATTGTGCTTAATAGCCTCCCAAACACCTGTTTTTTTTGCTTTGTACAAAATGATTTCTCCTTGGGGTACAATTACAATAAACCTTCTTTTAAGCAGCAAGAAGAAAGGATATTGGTGGAACTCAAGTTACACCAAATATTTGGACAAGAGTGCGTTTGCAGCCCAATGGATATTAAAATAGAAATCTAACATCTCTTGAGAATAATAGGTTGCTATTAGCTGTGCTAATGTTTTAAAAGGATTTAGGTTAAATCCTCTTTCCACACTTTTAATTTTTTCAACCCACATCCCACAAAGAACTGGGAAGTTAATTTTATTTTCAAGAGTAGCTTAAAAAAATAAACCCAGCAGAAATCGACCTGCTTTGAATGACACAGTTTAATATGACTAATTATAAAATGCCTGAGCAAAGATTTTAATAAGCAATTTGGACTTGCTGAACAGCATTGTAATAACAAAATACTTGCTGAACAGCATTGTAATAAAAGAATACTCTTTGTTTTATTACAAACGTCATCTAGTTGCAACAGAAAAACACTGGGACCTTTAGTTTACTAAGTGAATGGAAAAGATTCATAATGATGTATTCTTTGTAATACAAATAACCACTTTATTTTGAAGAACAATTCCTAGTATACTTTATTTCCATATGTATAGACAGTAAAACTTCTTTAAGGGAAATTTTAGTAATTAGTACATTTTTAAAAAATAGCCCCAGCAAAAACTTTTCTTTTTTTGTTTGGGATAGAATGAGGAAGTCTAAAAACATCTGTTTGGTAGAAAATATTTTACAGCCAGGTTTTAATTACTGTATTTTTTATAAATGCATTTTTATTAGATTTTTAATGCAAAGAAACATAACACATATACCAAAAAAATACAAAAAAAGAGAATGGTAATTGTTTCAGATTCAGCATAACTATATGCAAAAGGCCATACTCTACAGACCAGAGAAGCAACAACCACAAAAATAATAGAAAACACACTAAATGGCAACAACAAAGTCCATGGAAAAGTGCAGGGGCAGAAAAGAACAATGCACACCAGGAGCACATAAGCAATCATCAAGAAGGAAGATGGTCTAGGCTTGTGGCAGTGGAAGGCAGTGAGCAACTGCAGAAGGGTATCACCAATAGTGGCAGTTAGGTATTATTATATTCTCCTCATCTCAGCTTTAATGTTCAAAAGCTGAGCAGGGGCCGGTGCTACCAAAACATATTACATGTTACACCCTGAATATGGGTTTAACACGTAACATGTTACAAAAGGTGAACTTATTCTTTAACTTTCTGGTGGCCTGAATCAAACTTGTACAGCCTTAATGCTTGCTGGCCACTGCAGGTAATCAACACTTCTAGGTGTGCTGAATATCTCCTCCTTTCACAGCACTCTGTAGTTCCTCTGTCTTGTAGTGTCATATAAGCCAACCCAGGGAACCATAGTGTAAAACACATGTAGCTGTTAATACTCATGGCAGGCAGGGAGCAATACCGTGTTGCTGTTTCAATATACAAGCTACCAGAAAGATAAATACATAGCATCCTCTTTTACAGTGTGTGCTGAAAGTGACTAGTAGGCATGACATGAGCTTAATCTACCTGGGTTTGGTTTGAGGTTGGTTCAATGAACATTATTGAAGTTTGGATGCCAAACCTGAACCCCATTAAAATCAAGGGGGCTTAATCTTAGAAATCAAGAATGACAACTTTTTAGGCAAAGGGATGTCATAATATGACAAACACAGAAGAACATATACCAAAGAAAGTAAAAAAAAACAGTAATGATCATTTTCTAGTTAAATAGGTGATTATCAAACAAACAGCTTGGTGAGCTGGACACTGCTCTGGAGAATATTTATATTGAAGAAAATTAAAAAAAAAAAAAAACTGACCTGGGGTCGGTTCAAGCAGCGATTTTTGAACTTTAAAGAGGTTTGTATACCAAACCCAAATGCCATTGAAACAGGATAGCGAAATAAACAGCTCTTAAATGAATAAAAAAGTGCAAATAGAATTTTAAAGAAAAGTAAACTTGGTGATCATTTATGATACACAATGCTTTAACAAACTAAATACCATGTTAGGGTTTAGATCTATTTTAAACTACAATAACCAGTAAGGCACAGTTTTTATGTTATTCCATCAACCAAGAAGCACATAATACACATACAACGAGCAAGTACAATTGTCCATATGTTCAAAATGAATAAAAGTACTTAATTGATAAATAAAAGTACATACCGTAATTGAAAATTTAGGCATTCTATTTGAAGATACTACTACTTGACCAGGAATTCTGTTTTTCAACCAGCTGTGAATCAAACTGATTCCTGAAAAGGTATTTTGTAATGCTATGGGTTGATTTACTAAAGGTAAACAGAAAATCTTCAAGGGATTTTCCCTCAAATGTGATGAAAATTCCTGAAAAGTATACTAAATTACAGCAAGGAAAAAACATGTATTTTTGCTTGGACATGATTACATGATGGAAGTAAGCAGAGCTTCATCTTATTCACCAAGAGAGGAACCTCCCTTGGAAAGTAAAAATTCATTTTTTAAAGGGAAAAGTCTATTTGCATTTAGTAAATCAACCCTTATATCATCTTATATATAAATGTCCAAATTGGTATTTCTAATCCCCCTATGCTTTAATATAGGTCCATTTTTGGGGGTATGACATCATGCTAAAGAATTTGATCCCCAACCCTCTAAACTCCACCCACTTAGCCCAGAAGACCAGAAGAGCTTCCCTGGGCTAAGTAAACCCTCTATTCCCTTTGTAAACCAATTCTAATATTTCCTGAAAAACATTATCTCTAACTTATTTTATTTATTGCCTAGCATTTATTTCCTGAAAGAAATGTAGAAAGCAGCTGTTGAAAGCAATTTGCTATTTACATTTTTTATCTGATTATTTTTACTTTTATACATTATTTAACCACTTCAGGTCCAGACACTTTTCCCCCTTCCTGCCCAGTCCAATTTTCAGCTTTCAGTGCTATCACACTTTGAATGACAATTGCGCGGTCATGCAACACTGTACCCATATGAATTTTTTAGCATTTTTTTGAGACAGATACAACTTTATTTTGGTCGTATTTATTCACCACTGGGATTTTTATTTTTTTTTGCTATATAAATGAAAAAGTCCAAAAATTTTGAAAAAGTGTTTTTCTTATAAAATTTTGCAAAGAAATAATCTTTCTTCATAAATCTTGGCCAAAATTTATGCAGTTATATTTTTAGTAAAACAAAATAACCCAAATTAGTTTATAATGAAAAATTATAATTTTTCAACATTTTTTTTACATTTTTATTTTATTTTTTTATATTATATTATTTATTTTTATACTGTCACCCTAGCAGTACAGTGTCACCATACTGACACTGTACTACTTGTGGGGGGGTTATGAAGATTTTTTTTTTCTTACACTGATTGCTTTTACACCCATAAAGACTGTAAAAGCAGCCATTGAGAAATACTGTGTGAGCTGTGATTAGTAGAGATGAGCGAAGTATTCAAAAATTCGATTCGACTGATTCGGCGAATTCGTGGAAAAATTTCGATTCGAGTCGAATATATTCGCTGTGAATTTAACTTAAAAAAGGGTGTTTCTAGGCTTCATAGAGACTTAATATTAGTGCTGAACACTGTACCTTTAATTTAAATGCCCTTGGAGTCTGCTGGGGAAGAGAAATAATACTATCAGGCAGTATGACATGCAGATGAGTGCCGTCGATCTTAGAATCACCGCACACTTCACTCATTTGGCCAGTCACGGGGCCAAAACCAGAGTGTGGAGCCACAGTGTGGCGGTGGAGGCAGCAGCAATGGGAGGCCATACAGCACCCTATGACAAAAATGGAAACCACCAGCAGTGTGAGGAGACCTGAAAGTGGCACATGGCAGAGTGTGGCGATAGAGACAGCAGCAATGGGAAGCCGTACAGGGACCCATGACACACTCTGGACCTGGCAGCAGCATGAGGAGGCGGTACAGGGGCCCATGGCAGATTACGGGCCTGGCAGCAGCATGAGGAGTCGGTACGGGGGCCCATGGCAGATTACAGGCCTGGCAGCAGCAATGGGAGGCCGTACAGGGACCCATGACACAATCTGGACCTGGCAGCAGCATGGGGAGGCGGTACAGGGGCCCATGACAGATTACGGGCCTGGCAGCAGCATTTGGAGTCGGTACGGGGGCCCATGACACACTCTGGACCTGGCAGCAGCATGAGGAGGCGGTACAGGGGCGCATGACAGATTACGAGCCTGGCAGCAGCAACTTGGACAGGAGGACGTTCAGTTTCTGCACCGTCTGGTGCGTGCTCGCAAACTGTTGTCTCTTGGAAACGGATTCCAAGAAAGACTGCTGACGGAATCCGTGAAGAGGAGTAGCAGGAGAAGGAGCATCTGAACGAGCGGAATATGCCAACAAGCGACAACAGGGGCCCATGACAGATTACGGGCCTGGCAGCAGCATGAGGAGTCGGTACGGGGGCCCATGGCAGATTAGGGGCCTGGCAGCAGCTATGGGAGGCCCGTAATCTGCCAGCACCCTATGACAAAAAATGGAACCCACCAGCAGTGTGAGGAGACCTGAAAGTGGCACATGGCAGAGTGTGGTGATGGAGACAGCAGCAATGGGAGGCCGTACAGGGACCCATGAGAGACTCTGGACCTGGCAGCAGCATGAGGAGGCGGTATAGGGGCCCATGGCAGATTAGGGGCCTGGCAGCAGCTATGGGAGGCCCGTAATCTGCCAGCACCCTATGACAAAAAATGGAATACACCAGCAGTGTGAGGAGACCTGAAAGTGGCACATGGCAGAGTGTGGCGATGGAGACAGCAGCAATGGGAGGCCGTACAGGGACCCATGAGAGACTCTGGACTTGGCAGCAGCATGAGGAGGCGGTATAGGGGCCCATGGCAGATTAGGGGCCTGGCAGCAGCTATGGGAGGCCCGTAATCTGCCAGCACCCTATGACAAAAAATGGAACACACCAGCAGTGTGAGGAGACCTGAAAGTGGCACATGTTTGGGGCATGATTCATGGCGGATTTAGTCAGTTGTGTCAGGAACTGGTGGTTTGAAATCCAGACTAATCCACGCCTGATTCATTTTCACAAACGTGAGTCTCTCCACACTTTGGGTGGACAGTCGTGTCCTCCGCGGAGTTGCAATACCTCCTGCCGCACTAAACACGCGCTCCGATGCCACGCTACTGGCCGGGCATGACAGCCTTTCAAGGGCAAATTCAGCTAGTTGGGGCCAAAGGTCAAGTTTCGTTGCCCAGTAGTCAAGGGGATTGTCTACCTCGGTTGGCAGGGTGCTGTCCAAGTAGGCCTAAGCCTGTTGTTTGAGGTCCTGCTCCAGGTCCACCTGATGCTGCTGCTGCTGCTGCGGCTGGTTAGTAGTTTCCTCACTGCGCTGGTGAAGAAAGCTACTCATCATCGACTGCAGACTGAGGCAGCCGCTGCTGGTGGAGCTGCCACTGCTCCTACCACCCCACCCCTCCCCTGCTGCCATGGCAGCGGAACGCGAGCGCACAGGGCCCACAGTGTCTGAGGATGGACGTTGGCGCAGACAGGCAGAGACCAGCTGACTACATAGGTGGTTTTTATAGTACGTTATTTTGGCCTCCCTCTCAGCAGGTGTGAAAAAGGCCACCATTTTGGAACGGTAGCGAGGGTCCAACAAGGTGGACAGCCAAAAGTCATCCCTCTGTCTGATGGTTATTATTCGGCTGTCGCTACGCAAGCAACCGAGCATGCTATGGGCCATTTGTGCCAAGGAATGCGAGGGACTCCCTGCCTCCATCTCCACAGCATACTGCCACGGTGCGTCTGGGTCCTCTGTCTCCTCCTCCTCCTCCTCTACCAGATGCTCCTGCTCCTCCACTCCTGTCCGCTGAGTGGAAAAACCACCCATTTCACTCAATAATTCCTGAGCACCAATGTCCTCCTCTACCTCCTCCTCTTCTTCCTGTCCTGCCCCCACAGGGGTCATGTGGCGTTGAGATCTGTGCGCCACGTCTACCGCACCCTGACCAGCCATTGTTAACAGCATTTGTTCCAGGACGTGCAACAGAGGAATGACGTCGTTCATCCCATAGTCCTGCCGACTCACAAATAGCGTGGCCTCCTCAAAGGGCCTGAGCAAGCGCAGGTGTCACGCATGAGCTGCCAATGGCTGACATCTAAGTTACACAGGGAGTACCTTTATCCGCTTTTAACATCAGGAAATCGGTGATGGCCTTTCGCTGTTCGTAAAGGCGGTCTAACATATGTAGGGTTGAATTCCACCTTGTTGCAACGTCACAGCATGAGGAGTCGGTACGGGGGCCCATGGCAGATTACGTGCCTGGCAGCAGCAATGGGAGGCCCGTAATCTGCCAGCACCCTATGTCAAAAAAGTCAACACACCAGCAGTGTGAGGAGACCTGAAAGTGGCACATGGCAGAGTGTGGCTATGGAGACAGCAGCAATGGGAGGCCGTACAGGGACCCATGACACACTCTGGACTTGGCAGCAGCATGAGGAGGCGGTATAGGGGCCCATGGCAGATTAGGGGCCTAGCAGCAGCAATGGGAGGCCCGTAATCTGCCAGCACCCTATGTCAAAAAATTCTACACACCAGCAGTGTGAGGAGACCTGAAAGTGGCACATGGCAGAGTGTGGCGATGGAGACAGCAGCAATGGGAGGCCGTACAGGGACCCATGAGAGACTCTGGACCTGGCAGCAGCATGAGGAGGCTATATATAGGGGCCTATGGCAGATTAGGGGCCTGGCAGCAGCTATAGGAGGCCCGTAATCTGCCAGCACCCTATGTCAAAAAATTCTACACACCAGCAGTGTGAGGAGACCTGAAAGTGGCACATGGCAGAGTGTGGCGATGGAGACAGCAGCAATGGGAGGCCGTACAGGGACCCATGAGAGACTCTGGACCTGGCAGCAGCATGAGGAGGCGGTATATAGGGGCCCATGGCAGATTAGGGGCCTGGCAGCAGCTATAGGAGGCCCGTAATCTGCCAGCACCCTATGTCAAAAAATTCTACACACCAGCAGTGTGAGGAGACCTGAAAGTGGCACATGGCAGAGTGTGGCGATGGAGACAGCAGCAATGGGAGGCCGTACAGGGACCCATGAGAGACTCTGGACCTGGCAGCAGCATGAGGAGGCGGTATATAGGGGCCTATGGCAGATTTGGGGCCTGGCAGCAGCTATAGGAGGCCCGTAATCTGCCAGCACCCTATGTCAAAAAATTCAACACACCAGCAGTGTGAGGAGACCTGAAAGTGGCACATGGCAGAGTGTGGCGATGGAGACAGCAGCAATGGGAGGCCGTACAGGGACCCATGAGAGACTCTGGACCTGGCAGCAGCATGAGGAGGCGGTATATAGGGGCCTATGGCAGATTAGGGGCCTGGCAGCAGCTATGGGAGGCCCGTAATCTGCCAGCACCCTATGTCAAAAAATTCTACACACCAGCAGTGTGTGAGGAGACCTGAAAGTGGCACATGGCAGAGTGTGGCGATGGAGACAGCAGCAATGGGAGGCCGTACAGGGACCCATGAGAGACTCTGGACCTGGCAGCAGCATGAGGAGGCGGTATATAGGGGCCTATGGCAGATTAGGGGCCTGGCAGCAGCTATGGGAGGCCCGTAATCTGCCAGCACCCTATGTCAAAAAATTCTACACACCAGCAGTGTGTGAGGAGACCTGAAAGTGGCACATGGCAGAGTGTGGCGATGGAGACAGCAGCAATGGGAGGCCGTACAGGGACCCATGAGAGACTCTGGACCTGGCAGCAGCATGAGGAGGCGGTATATAGGGGCCTATGGCAGATTAGGGGCCTGGCAGCAGCTATAGGAGGCCCGTAATCTGCCAGCACCCTATGTCAAAAAATTCTACACACCAGCAGTGTGTGAGGAGACCTGAAAGTGGCACATGGCAGAGTGTGGCGATGGAGACAGCAGCAATGGGAGGCCGTACAGGGACCCATGAGAGACTCTGGACCTGGCAGCAGCATGAGGAGGCGGTATATAGGGGCCTATGGCAGATTAGGGGCCTGGCAGCAGCTATAGGAGGCCCGTAATCTGCCAGCACCCTATGTCAAAAAATTCTACACACCAGCAGTGTGTGAGGAGACCTCAAAGTGGCACATGTTTGAGGCATGATTCATGGCGGATTTAGTCAGTTGTGTCAGGAACTGGTGGTTTGAAATCCAGACTAATCCACGCCTGATTCATTTTCACAAACGTGAGTCTCTCCACACTTTGGGTGGACAGTCGTGTCCTCCGCGGAGTTACAATACCTCCTGCCGCACTAAACACGCGCTCCGATGCCACGCTACTGGCCGGGCATGACAGCCTTTCAAGGGCAAATTCAGCTAGTTGGGGCCAAAGGTCAAGTTTCGTTGACCAGTAGTCAAGGGGATTGTCTACCTCGGTTGGCAGGGTGCTGTCCAAGTAGGCCCAAGCCTGTTGTTTGAGGTCCTGCTCCAGGTCCACCTGATGCTGCTGCTGCTGCTGCGGCTGGTTAGTAGTTTCCTCACTGCGCTGGTGAAGAAAGCTACTCATCATCGACTGCAGACTGAGGCAGCCGCTGCTGGTGGAGCTGCCACTGCTCCTACCACCCCACCCCTCCCCTGCTGCCATGGCAGCGGAACGCGAGCGCACAGGGCCCACAGTGTCTGAGGATGGACGTTGGCGCACAAAGGCAGAGACCAACTGACTACATAGGTGGTTTTTATAGTACGTTATTTTGGCCTCCCTCTCAGCAGGTGTGAAAAAGGCCACCATTTTGGAACGGTAGCGAGGGTCCAACAAGGTGGACAGCCAAAAGTCATCCCTCTGTCTGATGGTTATTATTCGGCTGTCGCTACGCAAGCAACCGAGCATGCTATGGGCCATTTGTGACAAGGAATGCGAGGGACTCCCTGCCTCCATCTCCACAGCATACTGCCACGGTGCGTCTGGGTCCTCTGTCTCCTCCTCCTCCTCCTCTACCAGATGCTCCTGCTCCTCCACTCCTGTCCGCTGAGTGGAAAAACCACCCATTTCACTCAATAATTCCTGAGCACAAATGTCCTCCTCTACCTCCTCATCTTCTTCCTGTCCTGCCCCCACAGGGGTCATGTGGCGTTGAGATCTGTGCGCCACGTCTACCGCACCCTGACCAGCCATTGTTAACAGCATTTGTTCAAGGACGTGCAACAGAGGAATGACGTCGTTCATCCCATAGTCCTGCCGACTCACGAATAGCGTGGCCTCCTCAAAGGGCCTGAGCAAGCGGCAGGTGTCACGCATGAGCTGCCAATGGCTGACATCGAAGTTACACAGGGGAGTACCTTTATCCGCTTGTAACATCAGGAAATCGGTGATGGCCTTTCGCTGTTCGTAAAGGCGGTCTAACATGTGTAGGGTTGAATTCCACCTTGTTGCAACGTCGCAGATCAGGCGATCTGCGACGGAATTCCGTTGACGGAATCTGTGGAATTCCGTTCTGCCGCTGCAGCTCAAGGAGGGTGTGCTTTGCGGTGTAGGAATGGCTGAAATGCATGCAAAGTTTACGTGACATTTTAAGGATGTCTTGCAGTGGGATGGTGGATTTTAGGAACCGCTTGACAACCAGATTGAACACGTGAGCCATGCATGGCGCATGGCACAACCTTCTTTGACGCAGAGCAGACACCATGTTCTTTCCGTTGTCGGTCAACATGGTTCCGATTTTCAGTTTGCGCGGAGACAGCCATCTGTCGATTTCTCTGTTCATTACACTCAGAAGTTCCTCCCCTGTGTGACTACGTTCGCCAAGGCATACCAGGTGCAGAACAGCGTGACACCGTTGCGCCCTGCACATGTGATATGCCGGTCGGGTAATGGGACTTGGCACGGGGGTGGCGGCTGAGGACACGGCGGAAGAAGAGGTGGTAGAGGCGGACATCTTTTCCGGACCAAGGACGTGCAAACGTGGAGGCAAAAGCGGCGTGACCTGTCCAAGTTGCTGGTGCGGCTGTGACTGTGAGTTACAGCTCCACACGTCGGCGCTGCCGTGCACTTTGGCAGAGACCGACATGCTCAAAGACTGGCCCACCATGTCTTCTACATGTGAATGCAGGGCTGGCACTGCCTTTTTGGCGAAGAAATGACGGCTTGGCACTCTCCACCGCGGCGCGGCACAAGCCATCATTTCTCTGAAAGGTGCTGAGTCCACCACTTGGAAAGGAAGGAACTGCAGCACCAGCAACTTGGACAGGAGGACGTTCAGCTTTTGCACCGTCGGGTGCGTGCTCGCAAACTGTTGTCTCTTGGAAACGGATTCCAAGAAAGACTGCTGACGGAATCCGTGAAGAGGAGTAGCAGGAGAAGGAGCATCTGAACGAGCGGAAGATGCCAACGAGCGACAACTCCCCTCAGCAGAGGTGTTGGAGCCTTGACTGGCTGATGGAGGGCGATTGACGTCGGGTGACGGAGCAAGTAACGGAGCGGGTGATGGAGCGGGGGCTGGGGCGGGCAGAACCGCCGTATCTTTATCACGGTTTTCCCAGGCCACCAAATGGCGACGCTGCATATGCTGCCGCAACGCTGTAGTCCCAACATGGGCCCCCTGGCCACGCTTGACTTTCTGGCCACATAGTCGACATACGGCTACGTTTACTTCCTCGGGCGGCTTGACGAAAAATTGCCACACCGCCGAGTAGGAAACTTTGCCCCCGATACTCCTCACTGGCTGACTGCTGCTTCCTCCGTGCACACCGGCACCACTACTGGCCGTGGTGGTAGGCTGCAGTGGAGCTGGTGCTCTACTCCGTGGCCGTTTGGCTCCACTGACACTGCTTCCACTGACACTGCTGCGACCCTGCTGCTGTCTCCTGGGCAACCCACCGACTGTTTCGCTCACTGCCAAGCTGCCACCCTCTTCTCCTGATGATGCGGAAGAAATTGCCTGATGACGACGAGGCTGCCAAGTGCGATCAACCTCCTCATCATCAAGTAGGGTCTCCGCCTCACTACTAGCCCCCTCGGCTGCGTCTGGGTCAGGAGACAGACCTGTCTCTAGACCGGCTACCGGGCCACTCTCCTCGCCACTACTTCTTCGCCTAGCTGCTGAAAAGGCGGATGTCTCCCCCCGTTCCTGACCGCCCTCTGTTAGCTCTTCCTCACTGTACAGTGGGGCTGAGCCCACAGCATGCGATACTTCGCTTGGTGAGGGAACACCAAAGGACAGGGGCAGGTAGAGGACACGTGATTTCAGTGGGCTTGGTCCCGGGCCATGCCAACTAACGGTTGTGTCTGACGTACCCACCGACCGTTGGCTGTAGGTGTCAGAGGTGACCTGGGAAGAGGAAGACGACCGAGCCAACCAATCGATGACGGCAGGGTTGTCGGTGGAGACACGACCGCTGGATGACACCGGGAGCACTGGCCTCTGGCTGCGAATAGTGCTGCCTCGACCCCTTCCTCTGCTGCCACGTCTGCTCGCTCCTAAAACATTGCCTCCTCTGCCACTCCTCTGCATGTTGTCTGACATACTCTTTAATTAAACGATTATGTGTCCCTGAGTAACAATTCTGTGTCCCTGAGTAACAATTCTGTGTCTGTGCGAGTAACAATTCTGTGGCCCTAAGTAACAGTTCTGTGGCCCTCAGTAACAATTCTGTGTCCCTGATTAACGTTTCTGTGGCCCCAAGTAACAGTTCTGTGGCCCTCAGTAACAATTCTGTGTCTGTGCGAGTAACAATTCTGTGTCTGTGCGAGAAACAATTCTGTGGCCCTAAGTAACAGTTCTGTGGCCCTCAGTAACAGTTCTGTTTCCCTGTGTAACAATTCTGTGTCTGTGCGAGTAACAATTCTGTGGCCCTAAGTAACAGTTCTGTGGTCCTCAGTAACAATTCTGTGTCTGTGCGAGTAACAATTCTGTGGCCCTAAGTAACAGTTCTGTGGCCCTCAGTAACAATTCTGTGTCTGTCCCTGAGTAACAATTCTGTGGCCCTAACTAAAGTTTCTGTGGCCCTAAGTAACAATTCTCTGGCACTCAGTAACAATTCTGTCTGTCCCTGAGTAACAATTCTGTGGCCCTAATAACGTTTCTGTGGCCCTAAGTAACAATTATCTGGCACTCAGTAACAATTCTGTCTGTCCCTGAGTAAAAATTCTGTGGCCCTAAGTAAAGTTTCTGTGGCCGTGAGTAACAATTCTCTGGCACTCCGTAACAATTCTGTCTGTCCCTGAGTAACAATTCTCTGGCACTCAGTAACAATTCTGTCTGTCCCTGAGTAAAAATTCTGTGGCCCTAAGTAAAGTTTCTGTGGCCCTGAGTAACAATTCTCTGGCACTCCGTAACAATTCTGTCTGTCCCTGAGTATGAATTCTGTGGCCCTAACTAGCATTTCTTTGTCCCTAAGTAACAGTTCTGTGGCCCTGAGTAACAATTCTGTGTCTGTGCGAGTAACAATTCTGTGGCCCTAAGTAACAGTTCTGTGGCCCTCAGTAACAGTTCTGTGTCTGTGCGAGTAACAATTCTGTGTCTGTGCGAGTAACAATTCTGTGGCCCTAAGTAAAGTTTCTGTGGCCCTCAGTAACAGTTCTGTGTCTGTGCGAGTAACAATTCTGTGTCTGTGCGAGTAACAATTCTGTGGCCCTAAGTAAAGTTTCTGTGGCCCTAAGTAACAATTCTCTGGCACTCAGTAACAATTCTGTCTGTCCCTGAGTAACAATTCTCTGGCACTCAGTAACAATTCTGTCTGTCCCTGAGTAAAAATTCTGTGGCCCTAAGTAAAGTTTCTGTGGCCCTGAGTAACAATTCTCTGGCACTCCGTAACAATTCTGTCTGTCCCTGAGTAACAATTCTCTGGCACTCAGTAACAATTCTGTCTGTCCCTGAGTAAAAATTCTGTGGCCCTAAGTAACAATTCTCTGGCACTCCGTAACAATTCTGTCTGTCCCTGAGTATGAATTCTGTGGCCCTAACTAGCGTTTCTTTGTCCCTAAGTAACAGTTCTGTGGCCCTGAGTAACAATTCTGTGTCTGTGCGAGTAACAATTCTGTGGCCCTAAGTAACAGTTCTGTGGCCCTCAGTAACAGTTCTGTGTCTGTGCGAGTAACAATTCTGTGTCTGTGCGAGTAACAATTCTGTGGCCCTAAGTAAAGTTTCTGTGGCCCTCAGTAACAGTTCTGTGTCTGTGCGAGTAACAATTCTGTGTCTGTGCGAGTAACAATTCTGTGGCCCTAAGTAAAGTTTCTGTGGCCCTAAGTAACAATTCTCTGGCACTCAGTAACAATTCTGTCTGTCCCTGAGTAACAATTCTCTGGCACTCAGTAACAATTCTGTCTGTCCCTGAGTAAAAATTCTGTGGCCCTAAGTAAAGTTTCTGTGGCCCTGAGTAACAATTCTCTGGCACTCCGTAACAATTCTGTCTGTCCCTGAGTATGAATTCTGTGGCCCTAACTAGCGTTTCTTTGTCCCTAAGTAACAGTTCTGTGGCCCTGAGTAACAATTCTGTGTCTGTGCGAGTAACAATTCTGTGGCCCTAAGTAACAGTTCTGTGGCCCTCAGTAACAGTTCTGTGTCTGTGCGAGTAACAATTCTGTGTCTGTGCGAGTAACAATTCTGTGGCCCTAAGTAACAGTTCTGTGGCCTTCAGTAACAATTCTGTGTCTGTGCGAGTAACAATTCTGTGTCTGTGCGAGTAACAATTCTGTGGCCCTAAGTAAAGTTTCTGTGGCCCTAAGTAACAATTCTCTGGCACTCAGTAACAATTCTGTCTGTCCCTGAGTAACAATTCTCTGGCACTCAGTAACAATTCTGTCTGTCCCTGAGTAAAAATTCTGTGGCCCTAAGTAAAGTTTCTGGGGCCCTGAGTAACAATTCTCTGGCACTCAGTAACAATTCTGTCTGTCCCTGAGTAACAATTCTCTGGCACTCAGTAACAATTCTGTCTGTCCCTGAGTAAAAATTCTGTGGCCCTAAGTAAAGTTTCTGTGGCCCTAAGTAACAATTCTCTGGCACTCAGTAACAATTCTGTCTGTCCCTGAGTAACAATTCTCTGGCACTCAGTAACAATTCTGTCTGTCCCTGAGTAAAAATTCTGTGGCCCTAATTAAAGTTTCTGTGGCCCTAAGTAACAATTCTCTGGCACTCAGTAACAATTCTGTCTGTCCCTGAGTAACAATTCTCTGGCACTCAGTAACAATTCTGTCTGTCCCTGAGTAAAAATTCTGTGGCCCTAATAACGTTTCTGTGGCCCTAAGTAACAATTCTCTGGCACTGAGTAACAATTCTGTCTGTTCCTGATTATGAATTCTGTGGCCCTAACTAGCGATTCTTTGTCCCTAAATAACGATTCTGTGGCCCTCATTAACAAGTCTGTGTCCCTGAGTAATGGTTCTCTGTCCCTAAGTAACTTTTCTCTGTCCCCAATTATCGTTTCTGTGGCCCTAACTCTGTCCCTGTCCCTAGTACAGAGCGGTCTGCCTCTGTTCAATAACTGCAGGCAAATGAAGAATTCCAAAATGGCCGCTATTTATAGCTCGACCATTACACAGTGCTGGCTGGCTGGCTGCTGATTGGCTGATGCGATCACATGTAGTTGAGGAATGCATTATGGGTCAGCGCGCCTTGTCTGCGCGCCTTCCCAGACATCCCCGCTCCGTCGCCGCACATGTCAGCCGCCATTTTCTGAAAAATTTCGATTCACGCGTCCGAATTAGGCTATTTTTCAGATTCGGCACGAATCGAAATTTTTCCGATATTCGACTCGAATTCCACTTCGGATACTTCGATTCGCTCATCTCTAGTGATTAGTCACAGCTTATCACATGGTACAAGGCTGTTGTGAATAGCCTTGTACCATGTGACCTCTGTGATCATTCACAGATTTCACACGTAGTAAGCAATGATGTCAGAAGTGAGATCTTTCTTACTACTCTTCATGTGATCACTGATTGGCCAATCAGCGATCACATGATCAGGACCTCACACAGAGGTCCCGTACAACGATCGGTGTTCCACTGTGTCCAGATGACCCACCACCAAAGTGGTCATGCTAAATTATGTTACAGGCAGCATAACATTCTCCATGGCTTTTCCAGACCCTTTCACATCTGTCACATGTGCTCAGGGTGAACCTGCTCTCATCTGTGAAAAGCACAGGGCGCCAGTGGCAGACCTGCCAATTCTGGTGTTCAATGGCAAATGCCAATCAAGCTCCATGGTGCCGGGCAGTGAGCTTAGGGCCCACTAGAGGATGTTGGGTCCTCAGGCCACCCTCATGAAGTCTGTTTCTGATTGTTTGGTCAGATACATTCACACCAGTGGCCTGCTGGAGGTCATTTTGTAGGGCTCTAGCAGTGCTCATCCTGTTCCTCCTTGCATAAAGGATCAGATACCAGTCCTGCTTATGGGTTAAGGACCTTCTATGGCCCTTTTCAGCTCTCCTAGAATACCTGCCTGTCTCCTGGAATCTCCTCCATGCTCTTGAGACTGTGCTGGGAGACATAACAAACCTTCTGGCAATGGCACGTTTTGATGTGCCATCTTGGAGGAGTTGGACTTCCTGTGCAACCTCTGCAGGGTCCAGGTATCGCCTAACCAAATGCAAAACTAGTAAAAAACAGTCAGAAAAGATTAGTAGGGAAAAAAATGTTAGTGGCCTCCACTTGTAAAACCATTCCTTTTTTGGGGGTCATTTCATTGTTGCCCATCTACTGCACCTGTTGTTAATTTAATTAATACCAAAACAGCTGAAACTTATTAACAACCCCCTCTGCTACTTAACTGACCAGATCAATATCCCAGGAGTCTAAATGACTTGATGCTATACTCTGACCTTCCTTTAATTTTTTTTGAGCTGTATATATATATATATATATATACACACTCTATATATACTTCACTCCTCTGTGTTTATGAATGCACATTTCAGTATGTATGACAAAGTAGAATACATTGTAATATGACAAGAAAAGGTCTGTAGTATCTTGGTAAGGGTATGCCAGTTTGTAATCATAAATACTGGATTACATTAAACGCTTGCCTCTGGCGCTGAGAGAATTTGTTTACAAATTAGCTTACATGGTTGAATTTTTCTCCACAAGGGGCAGTTTAAATAAGTTAAAGGCCTTCTAAATGCATTATATTTACATAATCATTCTATTTGATTCATATGCCTTTTAACCACATAGATCCTATATTGATTTATTTTCCGAAAAGGATTTAGGGTATAGCGATTTGCAGTATTTGTCAGCACCTACTCACAGAAACAGACTTCTACCAAAAATATAAAAATGCTTTCAAACATTTTACAAACACATAATATGATCATTCTGACATTTTTGAACTGTATATTTTAACTTCTTTTGTAGTCATGTACTTAGCTTGGACACTTTTCTACTGAGTTTAATGTTTATTATGTTTAATAGAAAAAAAACCTCCAAAGGTAATCAAATAAATACTTAGTTTATGAATACACTGTATTAAAATAGGCAATAAAAAAATAAAGTGATACCAAAGATTCAGCTTTTATTGTTTTTTTAAATAACAAACATGCCATAAAAAAATAAGGATATAACACTCATGCACTGGCAAAAATAAATGATAAGCTGCTGCAAGTGCCTAAATGTGGTCCCACATCAAAATAATTCCCCAAAGAATAGTGCTGCACTGCCCCCATGTGACCCAAAAAAATAAACTAATAATAAATAAACACTCTCCTGAGCATCAAACCCGATGTGCAATTGAATAAATCTGTGAAACAAATAAAGTCAGTAGTAAATAAAATCTGGTTGAGCCACTAAATCCAAATGATATGTGAAACATATATATATATACTGTATATATATATATATATATAAAACATAGCAAGTAGCAATAGACACCTGGCCAACTTATAAAAAACACCTGGCTGAGCTGAAGAATAAAGTGTAAAAAACAACAAGAACAAGAAAATATGTGAAAAGTATATCATAAATAAAACAGGACCACAATAGCAGTAAACACCTGGTTGAGCTGTAATAAACACCTGGCTGAGCTGAAGTATAAAGTGTGAAAACCAACAAAAACAGTTGTAAAATGAATGCACGGTTGAGAAATCAGCCCCCCAATCAAATAAATAGGTGATGAATCAGATAAATGTTCAACTGGGGTAGATATTCACAAAAAGTGCATAAAAAAAGAGATAAGAAGCTCTACTGAATATATATATTGGAGTGGAGACGTAAAGGATTGTTCCTGAGTGTGCCTGGAGAGACCTGTGGAAGCAAAGGACACAGTGGGATTAATATTGAATGCATTTTGACTTATATTTTCTATGGGTCAGCTGTTGAGGTGAGCATGCATGCCCGAAGGTGGAGGAGCATGATACATTTGCACGCCTGTTGAAGTCACTGGTGCATTTCCATTAATGTTGGAAGAAAGAGACTGCTATATCACTTTTGGACTTCATTTTGCACTTTATTAAGTGTTATCTATCATTCACCATTTATCTGTTTTTTTTGTATATATTCAGTAGAGCTGCTTATCTTTTTTAATGCACTTTTTGTGAATATTTAGCCCAGTTGAACATTTATTTGATTCATCACCTATTTATTCAATTGTGGGCTCATTGCTCAGCTGTTCATTCATTTTACAATTGTTTTGTTGGTTTTCACACTTGATGCTTCAGCTCAGCCGGGTGTTTATTACAGCTCGGCCAGGTGTTTATTGTGATCAAGTTTTATTTATGATATACATTTCACATATTTTACTGTTCTTGTTGTTTTTTACACTTTATTCTTCAGCTCAGGCAGGTGTTTATTATAGGTTGGCCAGGTGTCTATTGCTACTTGTTACTTTTTTTTAATATATATAAGTTTCACATATCATTTGGATTTAGTGGCTCACCCAGTTTTTTATTTGCCATTGACTTTATTTGTTTCATATATTTATTCAATTACACATTGGGTTTGTTTGCTCAGAAGGGTGTTTATTTATTAGTTTATTTTTTGGGTCACTAGGGGGCAGCGCAGCACTATTCTTGGGGAACAAACATGTTATACTTACCTACTCTGTGCAATGTTTTTGAAAATAGCAGCCCTGATTCTCTTCTCAGGTCCCCCAGCAGTGCTTCTGGCTCCTCCCCAGAGTGCTCCCAGAGTCCATAAGACACACAAAGCGCAGCTTGCCCCTGCCCCCTTCTCCCTTCTAAATGGCTCCCACTGCAATGTCTCAGCCAATGAAGAGGCAGAGAACTGGGAGAGACACTTCTCTTGTACACATCACTGGATCAGGGTAAGAATTGGGGAACTGAGGGGAGAGCTGCACACTGATGGTTTTTTACCTACATGCATAGGATGCATGAAGGTAAAAAAAACCTTCAGCCTTTACAACCACTTTAAGTAATACTTCAAGGGTTAAATGCTCATTTAGTATAGGAAAATTGGAATACTTAGTATCAAGGGTAGGGGCATGGCCCCTGGTAATTTAGGACTAAATCAAGTATTGTGCTTATTCCAATCCCCCTAGACAAAATTAGCATTTCACTCTTGCAGTGTGAAGTGGCTGCAAAGTGAGATTTTACACATACCTGGAGTTCAGCTTAACCATTTTGGTACCAGAACCGGTTTTGTGTTTTCTGAATACATGTTTAAAACATTTTTTTTATACCTAAAGATTGCAGAACCCCCCCCCCCCAAAAAAAAAAAAATTCAGTTTCTTTATGAAAGCAGACACCCTAGAGAATGACATAGTGGTAGTTCCAATTTGTTATGTCACATGCTTTAAAGAGGCCTGGATTGTTTCTTAGATACACAGAATATAACTGGTTACTAACATTTATAGGTAAAGTTGATCCAAGGAATATCCGATTGCCTCTAGGGGAATCAGGAAAGAATTTTATCCCCTGCAGGAGCAAATTACATCATGCTTTGCTGAGATTTTTGCCTTCCTCTGGATCAACTGTGGGTGTAAGATTATAACTTTTTTTTTTTTTATGGTTGAACTGATTGAACTTTGGTCTTTTTGCAGCCAGACTAACTATGTAACTAAGACATTACTGCAAAGGTCTAGGAAACATAATATTTCAGCAAAAAATACAATAAAGGTAATTTTAGGGCACACAAACGCAATAAATGACCCAATTTTTTGATACAATGTAAAAGATAAATAGATACTCAACATGTCAAAATTTTCATGTGCCCGAAAAATGGCGGCAAACTTCAGTAGCCAATATTTTCTATAGGTGACACTTTAAATACTACTATAGGTCATCAGTTTAGCGTTATGGAGGAGGTCTGGTGGTAGAATTATTTCTCTCTCTCCAGCACACGTGGCGATATGTAACATGTGTATCGCAATCGTCATTTTCATGTGTATGAGCCACGCAACTATGTAGGCACGTGTGTATATGTGGGGGTGGGGGACTCAAACATTTTGGGGAGATTGTATATGCTTTATTGTTACTTAAATTTTTTACAATTAAACTTTTTTTTTTTTACTTAACTTACTTAACAAAAAAGTCCCCTATGTGATGATTTATGGTGACAGGTTCTCTTTAATGAGACATCCAAGGTGTAAAAGACCCTGGATGTCTCCTCTTTGTCCCATTGAATGTAATGCAATGCAGATCACATTGCAACACATTCTTTCCCTGCCATACTAGCTGGGGAAACAGGCATGGGGACCCAGAAGTGATGTTTTACACATTGCTTCTGGGTCACCAACAAGAAGGGGAGACGTGTGTCCACTCAGATCCCTCCCCTCTACCCGGTGGCACCCACTATGCTGGTCCCAGGCCAGCTGGTCGGCAATGAGAGGTTATTACCCGGGGGTGTGTAAGTAATCCTTCTACAGAGGCACCAGACTGCTTGTATCTGACAGCCAGAAGTTGGGTTGTCAGATGTGCACAAAATCCCAGTGGCTGCAGTGTGTGTAAACCCCTCCTTCCAGCTGTCAGGTTCATACAACGTATGGACCTGGCAGCGAAAGGGTTAAACACTTTTGCAGCCAGAGCCGTTTTTTTCACATGTGGTAAAATGCACATTTTAGGCTTGAAGATTACTTAAAACCCCCAAAACATTACATATGTTTTCTGAAAACCCCGTAGAATAAATGTTGGTAGTTTTGCTTTATTTCCTTCCTTAATCTTTTCTCTAAATCCGGGTCTTGTATAAGCATCTTATTTAATCTCCACATAGTCATTCTATTCTGCTCCCCTTCTACATGTAGTCTCATTGTGACAGGTGCATGATCCGACACAGATATAACCTCTATGTTAGACTTAACCAATGACTCCAATTGTCTGTGTTCGATCATTATGTAGTCCAATTGTGAATATGATCTGTGCGCTGGAGAGAAAAAGGTATAATCCCTTTCTCTTGAATGTTTCATTCTCCTCGTATCTATCAATTGATGATGATGTAATTTCTTTTTCAACTGGTTTAATTTTCTACCACCTTCTCTCTGAGCACTTGATGATGTATCCATCCTTGAATTCAAACAAAAATTAAAGTTTCCCGCCACAATCAGACTACCCCTTTTAAAATCATTACGTTTTCTTAACATACTCTACAGAAATACTACTGGTTTGTTATTTGGACAATAGATGTTCACTAACATACAGTCAACTCCTTATAATTTTCCTCTCAGAAAAAGAAACCGACCTTCTGGGTCTACCAGTCTCTCTTCCAGAGTGAAACTTACATGTTTTTAGAACCCGATTGCTACTCCTTTGGCTTTTTTTGTTGATGAATCGGCATAATACCATGTTGGATAATAGCTTGAATATAAGTTGACATTTGTGTTATGTGATATATGTGTCTCTTGTAAAACACAACATCCATAGAACATTGGTGGATTTCCTTAAGTATTTTATGTCTTTTAGTCGGGGAGTTTAATCCTTTCACGTTATATGTTACAAAATTAACCAAACTCATTTCTAAAGCTATATTACTTCTCCGCTATATTTCCCTTCAAAGGGATACAGATAATTTAGAACAATTTATCCCGCAAGTCCTCCCCTTGGGGCTCTTCTGGTAAACTGTGAATCCTTAAATTATTTATTCTCTCTCTTTTCTCTTGATCTTCTAATTTAAATGTGAGCTTTCTCTGTTCTCTTTGCATCTATTCAACCTGCATTTCTAGATTAGTAATCAAATGTGCCTGTATCTCCACCTCCTGCTCTCAATCTGTCCGGGTCCCGGGGCTCCAGTGCACCTCGCCGGCAACCGCCATCACCACCCGCCTGCTCTCCAAGGGACTCAACTCCAGCCATCACCAGCACCTGCCTCCGACCGCCACCAGGACTGCCCGGTCTCAGAGTCACTGTGGCATCTGACATTGCACTGGTCTGGGCCTCAGATAAGGCAGCTATGACTCAAATGTCTAAATTATTCATTTTAAATAATATGATCTCCATGAAAGCAATCTCAGAAAGAGCTATATCATTGCAGCCTCCATATTTTATCAGTTTAGGTTCTCTTCAAAATACCCCCCTCCCCCTTGAAATACTGGCTAAAGGGGAAGCAAATTGGCCTTTCTTGTACATATAATTATTTTCTTATAATTAATTTACAAAAATATGTTTTCCACAAAATAAAATGCCTAAATTCAAATCCAAGTCCTTGGTTTAAGTACTGTAGATAAAAAAATATAAGGTTTTGACAAACATGTCATGTGATTAGCTGTGACCAAATCACAGCTAAGCACAAAAAAAAAAAAAAAAAAAAAAAAAAGAAAAAAGCTGAATGAATCGATTTCATTCAGGTAAATGCTTGCTTATAGCAAAGTAATTCTTTGCTATAAGCAAATTGTGTAAAAAAAAAAAAAAAAATACTGATCACTTCCCCAAAGTAGTACAGTGTTACTATGGTAACATTGTACTACTTTGGTCATAGTAAAATATGAAAAAAAAATCTTAAAATAAAATAAAAAAAAATGTAATAAAAAATTAAATATAATAAAAAAATTAAAAAAAATATATATATATATATATATATTTTTTTTCATACTGTCACCAGTCAGTGTCCCTGTTAACCGCCATGCCAGTTATATGATGACGCTGTACTGCACTGTTGACAGTATGTAAAAAAAAAATAGTGAAAATAATTTTTTTAATTTTTTCATTTTCCGAAAAATTATGACATAAAAATACAACTTCAAAAAACTCGCCATGCCTCTTATGAAGTACGTCGGACTGTCTACTCTGCAAAAAGGGGTCATTTGTGGGATATCTGTACTGTTCTGACATTCTTGGACCTCAAGAAATTAGATTGGCTGTCAGTACTTCAGGATTGATCAATATTCAGATCTATACCATAGTTTGTGAACTCTATAACTTTCCTACAAACTAAAAAATACATCCTAATTTGGGTTATTTTCACCAAAGACATGTAGCAGAATACATCTCGGCCTAAATTTATGAAGAACAATTTTTTATTTGTAAACTTTTATAACAGAAACAAAGAAAATGTGTTTTTTTTCAAAATTTTTGGTCTTTTTTTGTTAATTTAGCAAAAAATAAAAACCCCAGCGGTGATTAAATACCACCAAAAGAAAGCTCTAGTTGTGTGAAGAAAATGATAAAATTTTAGTTTGGGTACAGTGTTGTATGACCGCGTAATTGTCATTCAAAGTGTGAGAGCGCTGAAACCTGAAAAATGGCCTGGGCAGGAAGGTGTAAAATTGCACGGTATTGAAATGGTTAATATACTGTACACTTATTGGGATTTTTTTTTTACCAAAGACATGAAGCAAAATATTTTTTGGCCTTTGATTACGAATAAAACGTGATTTTTATTTTATTTTTTTTCAAAATGTTCTGTCTTTTTTAATTTATATAATAAAAAATAAAAACCCAGTGGTGATGAAACACTACCTAAAGAAAATCAATTTGTGTGAAGAAAAAATTATATATATATTTCATTTGGGTACACTGTTGCATGACTGAGCAATTGTCAGTTAAAGTATCACAGTGCTGAATAGAAAAAAAAATGCCCTGGTCATGAAGGTGGTAAAACCCTTCCGGAAGTCAAGCGGATCACAAATTGCCCCTTAAGACAGAACTACAGCCATGGGGTACCCATAAATGTAAACATATATACCAATTAATCATATCTGCTACTACACACTTACACCTATGTCAGTTAGCTCACAGTGCCACTCATTTATTAACTTGCACTCCAGAGGATTTACCCCACGACCAGGCCATTGTTCGTGATACGGCGCTGCGTTACTTTAACCTCCCTGGCGGTATGATTATTTCAGATTTTTGGTGCTGAAAGCGGTACCATTATTTTGCATGGAAATATGTAGTTTTTTTATTGTAGGCTGTCATTTTTAGGAATAACTCACTGAAATCTGTCCGAACAAGAGTCTATTAAACATCCCGGGTATGATAAAATTTGAAACACGAAATCATAAATTATAATTTAATAAATAATCATAAAAAATAATAATATAATAATAATACATTTAATTCAATAATATAATCAAAACGAAAACACTGAAATTTGAAATAGAGCGCCAAGTTCGTACATTGCTGAGCAAAGTCGCAAAATCGTTTTCAGTGTCTGATGACGAATTTCCCCCACGAATCATTATCACTCAATTCTGCAAGTGGTTCTGATTTACTATCGCTGTTCTCTAGCTGGTCTAAAACCGCTTTTGACCTAAAGGGACACTTTTTGGATGCCATGGATTTTTCTAAGTTTCCAGGCAGAAAGACAGACAAAATGTAGGCAGGGCACAGGACAAAGCACTAGGGACAATATGTATGTGAAATGGGTTGAAACAGCAATGTTTTACTGTGAAAAATGTGTTTTGAAAAAAATGACATTTTTTAAAATTTTCAAATTTCCCGCCGCCGTCCGTACGTCCCGACGTCACGGGGACCGGAACACAGAAGCCGGATGCCGGCATCAGCCGGAGGAGATGGCCGGGGACGCTTCAGGGGACGCATCGTGGGAGCGAAGGACAAGGTAAGTGCTGCAGGGACTCCCTATGCAGCGCCGCATAGTAAGCCCGAGTGTAGCTCGGGGTTACCGCTTTTGGTACTAAAACTCTACCCCGAGCTACACTCGGGAATACCGCCAGGGAGGTTAACTGAAAATTGCGTGGTCATCCAACACTGCGCCCAAATTACATTTATGTCCTTTTTTCCCACAAATGGAGCATGAAATCTTTCAGTGGTACTTTACTGTCTCTGCATTTTTTACTTTTTGAGCTATAAACAAAAAAAGACCATCAATTTTGAGAAAAAAACAATATTTTTGACTTTTTGCTATTAAACATGTCCAGTAAAAAAATTTAGAAAATCAAATTTCGTCATAAATTTAGACCAAAATGTATTCTGCTACATGTCTTTGCTAAAAAAAAATCCCAATACGTGTAAATTCATTGGTTTATGTGAAAGTTATAGCATCTACAAATTATGTTTTTGGTTTTTTTAATACTAGTAATGGCAGTGACCAGCGACTTACAGCAGGACTAAGGCGGGCATTCTGACACTGGGCGGTTACTGACTAATTGTCATTGACATCCCCAGTGACATTAATACAGTGTTAAGTGCTAATAAAAAGCACTGGCACTGTACCTATGACACTGGGCTGGAAGGGGTTAACATCTGGGGTGATCAAAGGGTTAACTGTGTGCTGTTTTACTGTGTGCTCTGTGTGTGTTTTACAGTGTAAGGACGCTGCTTTGTATTGCTCTGGTATGCAGCGTTCTGGAGTTGGCAGGGGAGAGACCTGTATTGTTTGCGATCGCCGGGTGCAGGCGGGGAATCTCTGGACAGGACTCAGTGATCGACAGCTGAATCTAGCAATGGCGGAACGGGTAGTGCATGCGCGTGCCCCCTACCCGGAAATGTATAGATATTCTGCTATAGGGTGTTGGGCACGCGGTTAAAAAATCTGCAACAATCTCTATCACTCCTACAACCTGATGCCAACACCATATTCTACAGCATCCATGACTTCTCTTCCTGAATATGTAGTTTTACTCACCATTAGTGTGTGTACTAAAACCCTTGCACATGCTTGAGGTATACCAGCATATCTACTTATTTGATTATGCTGATGCTGGAGTAGGGGACCTGCCATCACTCAGCAGTCTGAAGTCCTCAGTCTGGCACCTCAGTAATGCTAAGAATGAGCAGAAAGCTGCATATGCCCAGTAAACCCCTGGCAGTTCACATCTACATATATACTGGGTGCCTGACTGCTTTACTGCTGAAAACAAAGACAGCTGTAAGTGGCATATTGTAAATCAGCAGTATGTCTTTACATTGATCTTACCACTATTTTTTTTCCAACACAATTAAAAAGAACAGTGGTGTGATTTATGAATGCCCCCTCTACTTTGCTTGCTTCAGAACACTATAACAAGCAAAGCCCCATTATTCTTAATGAATGGGGAAAAAGTGTTGGGAGAAGGAAAGCCTGGTCACATGATCTGTCAAACTTTTATGAATGACATATAAAACACAAGCACAATGTGTAAGTAAATAATGAAGCATCATGTAGAGGGAATATATGGGTATAAGTCTCTCTATTTGAAATAGGGCTCTATGTAACTAAGTAAGGCATTTAAATATAGTACATTTTGAAGATATGTTCCATTTTAACAATAAATGCATTATCATTTTTGTAATCGTTTTAATTCTGGGATACCTGTTTTGTGAACTGGTGCATTGGGAAGAACTGTAGTTTCGTGATAAGACTGCACTGATGCCTTCGACTCACTTTGTGGGCTGCAATAGCAGTTTTGCTGTTTGTGATTAAAAGAGGAAGACATGGATTTTACAAAGCTACACTGGAAGTTCAGTGAAAGAATGAACATTGTATTTCATGCTTCGTAAGGGAAAAAGGTTATAATTACTGACTGTTAAAATTATCTCAAAAGGATTTTATGAACTGAAAAAAAAAAACTTAAATGGAGGAATTAAACGAAATCACATTGAGCACAACACAGAAAACACATAATTCACATCACAGTGTAAAACACAGAATCTCAGCTTAAAAAGAGACATGGTAGAAAATGTAATTTAATTGGTTCAATCTCTCAAAAGCAGGGCATTCAAAGTACTGATCATTGCCTTCAATTTTCCAGTAGGTTTCTGCTCTGAATAAGTAAATAGTGGGTAATGGTTTGTGCCAAAGTCCTTTTAACACTCCATTAACCATAAAGCATGACAATTTGATCAGATGTCTATTTTACAGTCAGAGACTGACTTCTGACTTTGGGAATCACTCAGCTGCATCAGGTCACATCACAAGAGTCCTATCTTATTCAAACACTTCTTAGCCGTATCTGAGAAATATTTTGAATAACTGTATTCTGAGCTCACTTTTTATACTTCAATTTGACATAATCCAACAAGTTCAGAATAAGGACCAGGCTCAGCTTGTTTTAATTTATAAAATGAGCAGTCTGCTCAAGCCATATTAAAAGGTACGGTGGAAAAAGTAAAAGCAGAAGGTGAGCTAGAACAAATGTCAAGCCTTGCTGGGTTCCCTGACCCTTTCCTCTATATACACAATAAATACCATTTCTTAACATCTCAGCTGATATAGGCTAAATCTTTTACATCTCTCATGCTGGGATCTTCTGGGACTATTTAAAAATATGATCTGGAAGCAAATTGTAATTTTTTTAGCAGCTGCCAACTGTGCAACTTTTAAACTGCTAAAATAAATCCCAAATCAATGAATTAAGGCTATACGATTTTATTCTATTTAGTTCAGATGCACTTCTAATATTCCTTAAATCCTACCTTAATGAAGGAAATTCTTTGCCAATGCAGATCTTTGCCACTTATATATTAACATTAAAATAAATCTGTCTGCATGAATCATATGAAAGGTGCTGAGGGAATAACTATTTATGTTTCATGATGTCAGATCTGGCACTATAATGAAATCATAATTTTTCACAGTGGCACATTGTGGAATATTAGGTTTTGGTATGAAAATTTTTTTTACTTGCAAAGCTACTACAATAATGATTGGAAAAGCTATTGCTAGCTTATTGTAAAATTATTTTCAGTGTATTGAACTGTAATAAAATATATTCAAACTACAAAAATACTCTACTTTTTCACTCAAACTATTTACACGTCTTTTTACTTACAGTCAATTTTACCTTAAAGATTACAAATGGTTTCAAGTAAGAATTTATTAACATATGACTAAAGGTGCATACTGATTTCAAATGACAGTCAGCTGCAAATGCATAATCCAAATTATTATTTTTTTCAAACCATCAAGTTTGCTTTGCTTGACCTTAAATGTTTGTGCCTATTGACAGGGCAGGGACAAGAGTTCTGTATGCACCTACCATCTCTGCAGGGAAAGCAATACAGATTGCCTGTAAAACCCATCCCATTTCAATTATTTCCACAAGCAGGTTTGCTCAGGATACAGGAAAATCCTACATTTTAACAAAGCTTTCCCGATCAGTGTGTTTCACCGTGTTGTGTTCTTGGATAAATTGTATTGACCTGAATGTAAAAATCCACATTATAATACCCAAAATACACACAGAACTTGTATGAATAAGCCATTTAAAAACAGTAGATCTTCTTATGATCCTGCACAAAATAAATGTAGCAAATGCATGACAAGGTGTCCAATTTGAATGAGCACTCATCTTTTTTTTTGAATATGGTAAAGACTTATTTTAAAAAGAAATATGCAATCGCATGCAAAAAACTTTATTTTTGCTTGCACATGAGCGGATGATGGAAGTGCCAGTTATTCACCTCATTTACTGAGCTAAATGAAAATTCCCTTGCAAAGTACAAATTCTCTTGCAAAGTTAACAACCTATTTGCCTTTCATAAATCAAACCCTTAGGGTGCAACCAAGTTGTTAGATATTGTGATTGTGTATGGTGTGAGTTCTATAAGTATTGTTGTAAGGTAAAGTACATGGTCATATTTTACCCACAAGTCATTGACTTGTTTATGCAGGGTTACCAGGATTCCTCAAGCAGTGTACCACGGTCTGCCATTAAAGTTATTAAAGTGTCAACTTACTGCTCCTCACAATATTTAGGAGAAAAGTTTCATAATTAGATAATATCTCCTCAGCAGACATGCATTCTTTGCACTCATCACCAGGATTATAGCTTTCCTGTGTGATGTCAGTTCCTGAATGTTCCTTCTATACTTCTTCTGGCTGTATGTGAAGAAGGAGAATGCAAATGTCTAGTCATAAAGGAAAGGTGAAATTGAGAAGGTGAGGAGGGCATCAATTTTGTCCAAATGTACAGTCTTAGCAGTTGCTCTGCAAGGGGAATACAATGTGCCACATATGTACTTATATTATTGAAACATCTTCATGCTGTACAAAACTGAACATTTTGCCTCAGAGAGCAGGGTAAATATAAAAGAAGGGTCTGCTGACTTTTTGGGGAGTGAGACTTATATAGCACTGCCAGCCCTGGTGTAAAACTTCATGGAAGCTGTTGGCTCTCTGGTTTGCGGCACCATTAAAATAGTTTAAAGTGCAGTGGGACTGAATACCATAGTAATCCAACCTCTGTCTTACCAAGTCAGAAAATGGTAATAGCAACAGCAGTCAAGTGAGCAGTGTGACATATCTTCACTTGCCTGATATGGGTTAAATTCATACATTCAGTGCAATTACTCTTAGGTAATAAAAACTCTGCTTGTTTCTTTTCTAAAGCCATACACATGAGTTACAGTGTGCCAGGAACATGTGAGTGAAGAAAACGGTGCATAGAACCCTTTTTAATATTTTGATTGCCATGCTTTACTAAACAATACTGTATCTCTCTGGATCAGTTTTGATTTCAAGTTGTTTTTAATGACAATGTGTTTATATAATAGGATTCTATTCAGATTATATAACATTTTCTAAATTATTGAAATGTCACTGTTTTCTCTTTGAGACAACAAAAGTGGAAATTCAAGAAAGTCCTTACAACACTTTTCAAGAAGTATAACCTTAAAAACGGTCTTCACCAGATTCAAAAATCCCCGTCACCAATTTTAGTAGCTTTACCAACATGTGCAGCAGATTAAGGTAGTTCTTAATAGTGCCACTTTTACAAAGTGGTGCTAGGGATACACCAAATTCAAAAAGAATTGCCAAAAGTTTGCAGGTAACAAAACTAGATGTTATTAAAACCATCTTAAAATTCATGTACAAAAACAGGCAGAGTTCCTATCTCTGTATACTGTGGTGTAGCATAGCAGCATATTTACTGCTGCTACCCCCTCCCCTACCCACCTGGCAATGGTGTTGGTAAGGACCTTGTTAGCTTTACAGGTGACAGGCTCCTAGCAGCTGCTGATGCTGACAGTGAGTGGAACCTGATGGGGAAGCTGAAGGATTGGTTACCCATCATGTCCACTATCTCCTTGTGATTGACAGCATGCAATCAGAGGATTCTATAGCCAATAGCAAGCTGTCTATTGACTATAAATCACTCCAAAGCCTGCAATCAAACACAAGGAGAGCAGACCTGATGATGAACTAGTGTCTCCATCAGGTTCCGCTTACCCAGTTACAAAACTTCTCAATTGCTACACTGCCTGTCTGACAGCTGGAATGACAGGAGAGAGCTCAGTCAATCAGAAAGTCCATATGGACACTCTGGCTTCTGTGGACCTCCATATGTGGTGCTTTCCCTGCGTTCATGTACCTGTAACAGGTAGATGAATATGTTGCCTGCAATAATATGTGTCACACAGGGGCATGATGGAGTTCTAAAAAATGTCTTAGACACTTTTTATGGATCCTAGTGAACTTCTTTAAAGGAAGCCACTTATTCTAATGACATTTAGTTACATTACATGTTAATTAACTGCTATATAAACTGTTTTTACCAGGATTCTATTAGTAAGCAAACTGTCTTTCAGTCCAATGGTCCATTAAAGGCATTGGATATATGTAAACATAGATTCTTCTGTAGAAAAAAAAAAGGCACTGCATGATGGTTTCACTGAAACTCATTAGAGTCTCCTGACATGCCATAGTCTATGTAATGTTATGGAGAAAAGATTAAGGATGCAAGAATTGTAGTCTTAATCTGGTAATTCTGAACCTTTAGCAGTTTTCCCTTCAGTGGTGCTTGAATGATACACATTTTATTACTTCTCGCTAGATACCAATGAATCTATTTCTTCAATATTGTGCTATGATTATCTTCAATTTATATGCATTTTACTAGAATACTATGGCATATTGCTTGAATTGTCAGCTTAATAGGATTTCGTCAGAGCGTTCTTTTTGTGAGTTGAATTCTGATTTAAGCAGGTATAGAGGCCTCTTATTGCATGTTGTTAAGCATCAAACACATTTTTGGATGTTATTGAACTTTTTCCAAAGTTGTTGATCCCAGAACATTTATAAACTGTATACAATAATGCTTAATAGTTCAAAATAGTGCAATAGTTCAAAATAGTGCAAAAAAAGGTCATTATTCAGGTTGGATATAAATGAGCATATCCTCCTGGGCACTAGGGGTACCAAAGAACAATGTGCCCATCACAGTCCCCATGATGCTTTGAGATAGGTCCATTTCTAAACTATGAAATACATATGGGCTGTTATTAGCACAATAGTTGGCCTGAAGGCACTCCTGTCATGGAAAAAGAAATTCACAGATCTGTTGTCATTTTCTTTTTATTCTGCAATTTCCTCCCTGTTCATTTTGTCTTATTCCTAGGAAGGTCACAGCACACACCATATTTCCAAGACCAACAGCCACATTTTCAGAACCAAGGGCATCACAAACGGTGGAATGTTCCAGGAAGAAAAGAAAATGAGGATGCAGAGCAGTATGTTACAAAAGAAAAAGAAAAATTGAGTATTAGGGGAATGAATATATGACTTTAGCCAGGTGAACTTGAATGATAATGAATTCAACATTTTAGATAAAGGTTTGGAATTTGCACTGCAATCTAATATAAAGAAGTTTAACACCTACAAAAATACATTAGAAAATACATTAGAGAATTCAATTTGAAGAAACATGTCTTAGTAATTATGTGACCTACTATTCAAGCAGATGGAAAGATTGTCATTGTGACTTTTAAGAATAGTGATTTAACAAATAAGTCAGTATTTAATGTTGGAAATCCACCTATAGAGATATAGCATTTTGAATAAGAATCTAGCTTGGAAATTTTCAACTAAGAACAGGGTGAACTGTGCACCCAGTGTTTGTATCTAAAGGCCATATATGGCGGTGGAGGAACCTAGGTTATGCAGAAATCTCTGCTGTCATTCAAAAACAAGGGTCAATACCTTGTTAGTGAGCTACAATGTGGAAAAGTAGGGTTATTGAGAAAAGGAATCTTACCTCAACTTATAGTCAAAGGTGAGTATTGCATAGCACATACTGGTATTCTTAAATATTTTCCAGCAAATACTAACTTTTTAAATTTCATATATAAAAGTATATCACATAGATTTTTTTTTTATTTTCTTATCATTTCCTCTGTGCAATCTTTGAAAACATCACCAACTAGATGGAGATCTGGGTCTTTAATTACTTTTAATAATTTATGATTTGGTGATGTTTTAAGCAGGAAGAGAGCCTATAAAAAGGTAATTTCAAAATCTGTTAAGTCATTGCAGAAATCATCATGCAGCCAAATATTTAAGCCTCATTTATTGTTTGCCTTTATCTATGACTATTCAGGTAATTTAAGAGTTTGTTTATCAGATTAAACTTTAGTATAGTGTCACGGTGCAAGCATTTTTTCATCATACAATCTATTTCCATCACTGGGAGACTTTAGAGTTAATCATATCAGCCAAAGCACAAACACTCCAGTTGGAAAAAAAAGGCCATTTCAGACTAGAGGCATAAAATGTTCAACCTTAGATAACCTGACATCTAAATACTAAACACTAAGCATATAACTGGAGATTTCTACTGTGCCCAGTGGGGCAACAGGTATTTATGGCTCACAATCACTGACAAATGGTGAAGTTTGTTTTAAGAAATATGTTAATTCTCTGTCTATCGTGTAACAAAGGGGACATAAGTGATGAATTTTCATATCCACTTAAAGACCAGGCCTTTTATAGCACTTTTTGTTTACATGCAACAATCAAGTTTTTTTGCTAGAAAATGTTTTAGAACCCTCAAACATTATATTTTTTTAAGCAGAGGCACTAGAGAATAAATTGGTAGGTTTTGCAATTTTTTATGTCACACTGTATTTGCTCAGCAGTTTTTCAAATGCAATTTTCAATCACACCAAGATCAGTGTGATGGAATGCTTTCATTTTTTAAAAATGGAACTGTGTATTTCTGGGTAAACCAGAAGTGGTGTCAGTTCATCACTTCAGGTTTACTATTTAACCACTTTTCAACCGCGCTATAGCCGAATGGCGGCTCCAGCGCGTTTGTCCAGTTCTGGGAGGGCATCATATGACATCCTGGGGCACGCACCAGGTGATCTCCGTGATCCCTGTGTCCTACGGATACAGCTGATCATGTGATGTGGTAAAAGGCCAATCACAGCAACCTTTTACCACATGATCAGCTGTGTCCAATGACACAGCAGATGACCGGGTAAATGCAGTTGCCAGTTATCAGCTGCACTTTCCTCACGCTGTCACAGCATGAGGAAAGTACTGCCAATAACCGGAAATTGTCAGAGGATGGATCAGCTCCGATCATCAGGGCACTGATGATCAGTGCCCTGATGATCAGTGCCCAGCAGTGCCACCCACCAGTGATGCCCACCTGTGTCCAGCAATGCTGCCCAGAAGTGCCCAACAGTGCCACCCACCTGTGCCCATCAGTGCCCAGCAGTGCCATCCACCTGTGTCCATCAGTGCCTAGTAGTGCCACCCACCTGTGCCTAGTAGTGCCACCCATCTGTGCCCAGCAGTGCCACCCACCAGTGCCCAGCAGTGCCCCCAGCAGTGCCACCCATCAGTGCTGCCCAGCAGTGCCACTCATCAGTGCTGCCAGTCAGTTCCATCAGTCAGTGCCACCCATCAGTGATGCCCATCAGTGATGCCTATTAGTGCCCATCAATGCCGCCTATCAGTGCCCATCATTGTTGCATATCAGTGCAGAATCATCAGTGCCGCCTCATCAGTGCCAGTTCATCATTGCCACCTATCAGTGCTGCCTATCAGTGCAGCCTCATCAACGCATATTAGTGAAGGAGAAAAATTACCTGTTTGCAAAACTTTATAATAGAAACAAATAAAAAAATTTTGTTTATAGCGCAAAAAATAAAAACACCCAGCAGCAAGTAAATACCACCAAAAGAAAGCTCCATTTGTGTGAAAAAAAATTATAAAAATTTCATATGGGTACAGTGTAGCATGAACGCTCAATTGTCATTCAAAGTGCGACAGCACTGAAAGCTGAAAATTGGACTGGGCAAGAAGAGGGTATAATTTCCCAATAGGCAAGTGGTCAATGGAGCTGAACAAAGCCATTCTGGTCTTTGTTTCTTAATGTTTTTAAATGAAAAAATTGTTTTTGCCTTTTTAAAGAAATGTCAATGAAATAAAGTTGCTTCTAACTAAATATCATATTTGTCAGTTATCTTTATTATCTTTATTTTCTTATGTTATCAAAGAACTGAAAGGCTTGATAAATGGGAGGAAAAGATTTAGTAGTGGGTTTAAGCCCACAAGCACTAGATTATTACATCTTTATCCATTTAGTACAGTGAGAAAGTTAAATTGTATTTATCCTTACAAAACTCATCAAATAGCTGAACCTTCTGCAGCTTTTCTACCCATTTTAAGAGACTTTTTACATCAGTAGATTAATAGTTCAATAATTCAAAAAATCAGTGCATTTTGTATGACTATTTTTCACATGCAGGAGTTATTATTGTCCTTTTTAATCCCTAGAAGGCCAGATTTCTACCTTTCTACAGGGTGTCCCTAAAGTCTGGACACATAGGAAATATCACTATATACAGTGGGGATCGAAAGTTTTGGCACCCCAGCTAAAAATTTGTATTAATGTGCATAAAGAAGCCAAGGAAAGATGGAAAAATCTCCAAAAGGCATCAAATTACAGATTAGACATTCTTATAACATGTCAACAAAAGTTAGATTTTATTTCCATCATTTACACTTTCAAAATAACAGAAAACAAAAAAATGGCGTCTGCAAAAGTTTGGGCACCCTGCAGAGTTAATATCTTGTACTGCCCCCTTTGGCAAGTATCACAGCTTGTAAACGCTTTTAGTAGCCAGCCAAGAGTCTTTCAATTCTTGTTTGAGTTATCTTCGCCCATTCTTTGCTTCAAAGGTCTTCCAGTTCTTTGAGATTTCTGGGCTGTCTGTCCCGCACTGCTCTTTTAAGGTCTATCCATAGATTTTCAATTATGTTGAGGTCAGGAGATTGTGAAGGCCATGGCAAAACTTTCAGTTTACGCCTCTTGATGTAATCCCCCGTGGATTTCGAGGTGTGTTTAGGATCATTATCCATTTGTAGAAGCCATCCTCTCTTTAACTTCAGCTTTTTCACAGATGGCATCAAGTTACCATCCAAAATTTGCTGAAATTTTATTGAATCCATTTTTCCTTCTACTCGTGAGATGTTCCCTGTGCCACTGGCTGCAACACAACCCCAAAGCATGATTGATCCAACCCCATGCTTAACAGTTGGACAGAGGTTCTTTTCATTCAATTCTGTGCCCCTTCTTCTCCAAACGTACCTTTGCTCATTCCGGCCAAAAAGTTCAATTTTAACCTCATCGGTCCACAGAACTTGTTTCCAAAATGCATCAGGCTTGTCTATATGTTCATTTGCAAAGTTCAAACGATGATTTTTGTGGTGAGGACGTAGAAGAGGTTTTCTTCTGATGACTCTTCCATGAAGACCACATTTGTACAAGTATCTCTTTATAGTGGAATAGTGTACCACAACTCCAGTGTCTGCCAGATCTTTGTGGAGGGATCGTGCAGTCAAACGTGGGTTTTGAATTGTTTTTCTCACAATCCTGCGAGCTGTTCTGTCTGATATTTTTCTTGGTCTTCCAGATCTTGCTTTAACTTCCACTGTTCCTGATGACTGCCATTTCTTAATTACATTCTGAACAGAGGATATTGACATCTGAAAACGCTTTGCTATCTTCTTATAGCCTTCTCCAGCTTTGTGAGCGTCAACTATTTTCAGTTTCAGTTTTCTAGACAACTGCTTAGAAGAACCCATGGTGCCGATTGTTGGGGCAAGGTCAGATGAGTCTGGGCATTTAAAACCTTTGAGATTGACATAACCTGGTCTTCCCAGATGATGATTGAGAACAAGCCATGACACTGGCAGGTCTCAGCTTTGCAAAGGGGGCAGTGCATGCTATAAATTCTGCAGGGTGCCCAAACTTTTGCAGACGCCATTTTTTTGTTTTCTGTTATTTTGAAAGTGTAAATGATGGAAATAAAATCTAACTTTTGTTGACATATTATAAGAATGTCTAATCTGTAATTTGATGCCTTTTGGAGATTTTTCCATCTTTCCTTGGCTTCTTTATGCACATTAATACAAATTTTTAGCTGGGGTGCCCAAACTTTCGATCCCCACTGTATATATAAAAGCCCCCTCAACTTCTTTTTTTGGGATATGCTAAAGGAGAAGGTGTACTCAATGAAAATCAAAGATATGAATCACCTGAAGGAACACATCATGAATAAATTGGCTCAAATTGATGGAAATATGGAATGCATTACTGCATTGAGTTCATATGAATCTTGAAAAGTGCATGGAATTTTGCATCACAAATGGTGGAAATCACATTGAAAATGTTGCTGATTAACATTCCAATGCAATAAAATGTTGTTGAAAAATGTATTGAAATGATTGCAAATATGCATTTTGCCTACGTGTCCAGACTTTAAAGACACCCTTTATATATATCGATTTATATACAGGGCTGCTGTTAGAAGCCCCATATAGCCTGCCTGACAGGTCCCCCCTCCTACCCCAAATATCATAACAATATTTTCACTAAAAATACACTAAAATCATTATTAGTGGACACAAACGTAACATAACTTACAGAATTCCTACTAAATCTTAAAGATAAAACTGTATTGCGTTAATAAATAAAGTTATGTGTGTAAAATAGGTCTTGGGACTCATTCACATAGCTGCTGTGGCCTGTACATTGTGAATCAGTGTTTTATTTGTAAATACGGCTAATGCTGTGTGCAGTTGTAAGCCATGTACCGATGTGGGCCCCCAAGATACAGTGAAGTCACGAACGAGGAAAGCAACCCCAACACCAGCTTTTGCCACAACAGAATTTTACTTAGATGTGGCAAATAAACACAACCACAAATGCTGAGAACATACAATAAATTTACGTATACCCAGCCCAAAGGCTGAGACCCTTGTGCTGCACAGCACGGCGCCTTCTGATGGATGAAGGTAGAAAGTGAAGTAATTTATCTACTGGCGGGCACAACTAAGCTGCCACACCTTACTCGTTATTACCCTAAAAGAGCAAGAATCAGTGTATGGGTGTATGGTATGGGCTAGCTTGGCTTTGACTATCACTCGATCACCCGGGGGCATACCCCTCCTTCTGCACTGGTCTTGGATTGGGGTATACCACTTGTCTAAGGTGCTCCCACACAACCTTGTGGATCGCTCTCAGGCGGCGGCGGTGCTCTTGCACCCATGTGGTAGTATTTCTCGGTGGTGGCTCCATCGGATCAGGCATGTGGAGATCTTCAATCTCCCACCCGGCTCTCCCAAACGTGGGAGAGTATCCGGTGGTACTGTGTACCCTGTTATTATAGGCCCACATCAGTTCAGGTAGGTATTCGGGCCACCAAGCCTTTTGGCGGTCCTCCAGAGTCCGCAGCATCTGGAGCAAGGTACGGCTGAACTGCTTGAATGCCCCGTTTCCCTGGAGGTGATACGGGGTGGTGTGGGAACGTTCGATCCCATACAGTCGGTACAACTCATTCATTAGTGTACCCTGAAAACATGCCCTCTGGTCCGAATGTATTCCCTGTGGACACCCGAACACCTGTATAAAGTGTTTGCAGACCGCTTCAGTGGCTGACTCTGCCGTCTGGTCTCTGGTGGGTACAGCCACCGCATACTTTGTGAAATGATCTGTCATGACTAGACAGTACGAGTGTCCCAAGGTAGAGTACCCAATCTGTATATAATCGATCATAAGGAGCTCTAGGGGTGCTGATGTCCGGATGGCCTGGACAGGAGCCCGCTGTTCAGTACTCTTACTCAGCCCGCAGGGCCGACACTTAAGACATGCCTCGGCCTCCATGTCTGCCAAATCTGGACAGTATACGAGCCGTTGGAGCCACTTGAACGTTTTATCGCTCCCAAATTGGGCACCCCTCTCATGGGCTTCCCGGGCAGCCTCCGGTCCCAATGACATGGGAATGACAATCTGTCACCGGTACTGCAACTTTGACTGCAAGTATATGGTCCGACACAGGAAGCCCTGGGAAACAGTCAGTTTATCCCACTGCCTCAACAACTTTTGGCCCTCGGGAGTCAGACGAGCCCCCCATAGGCAATGACTCTCTCACGTCCATCCTGGACTTGGGATAACACAGCCCCCAGACCATGTAGACTTCCATCAGTGTACAGCAGGAATGGGGTGTCGAACCGCGCATAAGCCAGAATCGGGGCACTGATCAGCGCCCCCTTCACTGCTTCAAAGGCCCCTTGTTGCTGGGGTCCCCACTCGATGGGACGATTCTTCGGGCCCCCTGCAGTGCCCCTTAATAACTCGTTTAACGGGCAAACTTGGGCAGAAAGCTCCTGTAGTAGCCGGCCAGCCCAATGAACGCACCTCTCCTAGTGTACTCAGCAGGGGCCACTTCTGGACGGCCTCCACCTTTTCGGGCTTGGCTTTACCCCCTCCTGGGTGACCAAATGTCCCAAATACTCTATCTGCTGTCAAAACAGTTGACACTTCTTGGGCTTGATTTTGAGCCCATGGTCTCGCATCCATCCTAAGACCTGTCGCAGTTTCTGGAGGTGATCCTCAAAAGAGGCCCCAAACACTACTACATCATCCAGGTATATAAATACCGACTCAAAGTTGAGATCGCCCAGATAGTGCTCCATCAACCGCTGGAATGTTCCTGGGGGATTGAACAGGCCTAATGGCATCCGGTTGAACTCGTAGAGTCCCATAGGTAGGATGAAGGCCGTCTTCGCTTTGTCCTTCTTGGCCACTGGTACCTGCCAATACCCACTGTCCAAGTCAAGAGTCAAGAAGAACTTTGCTTGACTCTGGGCGGACAATGACTCCTCAATCCGCGGAAGGGGGTAGGCATCCCGGATTGTCTGGGCGTTCAGCTTCCGATAATCCACGCAGAAACAGAGACTCCCATCTTTCTTCCGCACCAAGACTATTGGAGCTGCCCAAGGACTTTGAATCTCCTGGATCACCTGGTTTTCCAACATGCTGGCCACCATATCCTTCACTTCCTGGTACATTTTAATTTTAAAAAACCGGATATAGCGTACTGACGCGTTGCACGTTGAAGTCACGGCGCACGTGACGCAACGCGTCAGTACGCCATATCCGGTTTTTTAGCTACGTCACTTCCGGTCACGTGGGGACGTATGTCTGGACGCAGCGGCCATATTGGTTTCCCTTGCTTCATGTTATACACCCATGGGATGAGGTGAAATGCTGTTTGTGACAAGGAGACAAATGTGAGTGTAATCACTTTGTTTTAAACTCTTTTTATTAAACAATATTGCACTATGGGAAGTTCTTTTTTGTGTCCTATATAACTATTGAGTGGAGGTGGAGTGGAAGTCCTGCGATCCCTGGATGAGCAACCTGCAATAAGGATCGGCCATAGAGGAGATTAATAGCCTTTTGGCCCTGTGTGGGTCAATGTGGGGAGGTGAGCAGGCACGCTGCCATTCGAGGATTTTGTGCACTAGAAGTGAAGATCACTTTTCTTCTTTCTTTTTTCACAAGTTACACATGCATGGACTTGGTTTCTTTATATGCACACCGATTAATGGCACTATGATATATATATTATTTATATCGCTTCACTAATTTATAGATACACTAAGACACTGGCACTGTTTGCAGTTTGCCAACTTCCCAATTTCTACTTTATTAAGGAACTAACAGTAACGTTTATAGGTCTCATGACGCAGGCGAAGCATATACAATGGTTGGGTGAAAAGTCCCCTAAGTTTCCTGTGTGTTCTTTCATCCGTGTTGATATCCTCCAATCATTGTCCCCAAAACAACTCATTCCCTTTTATGGGGGGTTGTTTACGTTGAAAGGTGCTTTTTCTTCTAATGAGTCACTTCGGGTGAGACTCCGGATGAAGGCGCCATCTTAATTATCATTGTTCTGTTAACCTATATCTGATTGTTTTCTTAAGAGAGTAAGGAATTTAAAGAGCAAGAAGCAGAGAGAAGCCAGACTATAAAATTGTCATTTTACTGATCATCTGACAAAACATGGATTGTCTATCACAATCCATTACAAAGAGACAGATGCTCCTGTTCATTTATAAACTGAAGCATAGCAGACATACTATGCTTCAGTTATGATTGAATAGAATGAGTGACAATGAGTCAATCACTGTGTTCACTTAGAAAAGGAAGGGCCAGTAAATTACATATTTACTGGTCCCTCCCATACTTTCCATCCTGAATATTCCCCTGTGTTCCTGAAGCAGCTGATGGGAGAGGGAAGCCAGCAGCGCTATAGAGGAAGGGGGCACAAAGCAGGGGGAATCAGATGTGGGCAGGACAGGGAGGGGGATCGGTACAGCGAAGGGGCAATTACAAGAATGATCCCCTTTGTGTCTCTTCCTGCAGAAGTTGAAAGCTGGAGGAGGGAAAGGAAACTGTCTTTCACTTGCTGCAGAGAGCCACACAGGGCACCATTCCTGTAATTGTAACCCCGCCTCATTGGTCATCATCCATGTTCTGCCCACATACATTTCCCTGTGCTTTCTGGGCTCCCTGTGTGCTCTTGCCCCATACAGGAGCACCAGTGGCATCCCCTTATTGGCTGCCCTGCATATATAGCCAATCTAAGAAATAAACAAATTGTTGTTGTGCTTTTAACTCATCATGGGTGCCTACATGTGCAGTCCAGCTGCAAAACAACTAGTAAGCTACATATAATAAAGTCTTCACAATAAATCATTAAAGGAGACTGTAAACAATAAACAACCTAAAAAATCATTAGTAATGAAAGGGCCTCTGGATATAGAAGGAGGTGGCCCATGGGTCATAAAGCTGCTGTTTTGTGAGTTGAACTTGATCTAATAATTTCCATAACCTTTTTCTATTCTTAAAAATATAAGTACATATAATGTATTCATTTGTATACACTTTTAAAAATTGTACTTACTCCCCAGTCACACTGGGTGCAACTTACCATGCGATTTGCCATTCCATGTGAATGACATCGGACTTTGAAATCATGCAACTTCACTGGAAGTCACATGATTTTAAAGTCAGATTGGTGTGACCAGGGTGTTAGAGTCCAATGCAGTTGAAGAAATCTAAATTTATAAACAATGGCTTGTCTATAATCTAAGCTGGTCAGTGCTTTACAAAGAACACTGTACCGCTGTACCAATCACGCTTTTTCTTCAAAGGACTTTATGATATAATGTACTTTACAGAGAACACTGTAACACTGCAACAATTAGGCTTTTTCTCCAAAGGACTTTACAATTTAATGTACTTTCACAGTCATACTGTAGCAAGCATATTATATGGCTAAATTAGGTGGAAGTTGATTGAACCATTGGTATGCTTCTGGAAAGCAGAAGAAAACCAGAACAGCCAGTGGAAACAGCCATAGTGAGATTGTAAAACACCATATAGGTATTTATCCCTATTTACTTTTCCTAATTGTTTTGAATGCATGATTTTAGTTAATCTTATTTAATTCTTCCCAGCTTCTCTTTCAGCATTAATATTTTCAGGCATTATTACTTTCCAAATTGAGCCTGGAAGAGGTTAAGAAACATGGATTAGAAAGGATGAAGAACTTGCTAAATGATTTTATTGAAATGTAACAGTTTTAAATTCTTAACCTGTTTAGAAATGTAATAGAAATTCACAGTTCATACTGAAACTGTAGTTATTGTAAAACACCATTTCTTTCATACTGGTGAAAAACCACCCCAAAAAAGATCATTTTCAAAGTAAAGGTATGAAGAAAAACTGCTGAGTGGAGGTATTATGTTTTATTACTATATGGGCTATAGTAATCAAATAAAAAGAATTGCTTGTTTGATATTTGAATTTCTTGAATATGCACATAAGGCTGACTGATCTACTGAGTACAATAAAACATAGAAACTTAAAGCATTCAGGTTATCAGCTGTATTATGCTCTATGCTTTGAGAAAATATGTGTGCATGCTTTCAGCTGTATGAAAAAAAGCGAGGAACTTCAAAACACTAAAGCATTTTCAGCTAATCATCTTGATATTATAAACATTAAACACCAAACAATAAAATGATATTTCAGTTCTTTAGTTTACTATAGTAATACAAGTCCATTTCATTAATTCATTAATGTTCTCTAGTTTACACACCTATAGTGTTGTCACCATAGTTCATCACATTATGCTGAAAACAGCCTTCATATATGGCAACAATTTGACATTGCAGTTGTAAGGTACAGTATATCAGTATTAGGTGAAAAATCTGCTGCAATGGTGTTAGAGATTCTGTATATAGCCCTACAGAACAGAAAGTGCACAGTCCACATGTGTTCATCTAATGCTTTGTAAAAATTAAACAGGAACTCTTTACGGAAGAAGACAATAGAGTTTACAGTACCATAGATGCAGCTACAAACCTATAAACTCTGCCATCTACTGGTTGAAGAATATAGCTCTACTGAATACTGTTGGTGTAGTTGTTGCACAAAAATACATGAACATAGTATTCCAAAAAATGGGATGCAACACCCCTTACTAGAGGCAGGGATTAACAAATATCCCACTGCTCAAAAACACAAACAGTGTAAATACTTTATTAATTACAATATTTTATTCTTCAACAATTTATAATAATATTGGTCAGTTGTTTTTGCTAAGGGAGCAGAGAGCAGTGGAGAAGCATGAGAATAGCCTCATCCCAAACATGTATGCTATTACTGTGCACTTCTTTACAGTTGTTGTCTCATCGCTTTGGCTCTGGTACCTTACAAAAAGAAGATAAAACACACCTCTGGAAGTTATTTTACATCGCAAATCTAAACACACTATCACACATGTGTTATTTGTAACTTACTATGATGGGGAAATGGTCAAGGCTTCTCTGCAATCCTCAGTATTCAAACTGCATAACTTATGGGTGCCAACTTTTTTAACTCAGCCACCCTCAAAACATCATAGACACGTGAGGTAATCCATCCTTAAACCTTAACACAAATTCACCCAGGCATTCTAAAACATGTCTCATAAAATTAAAATCACACCTTCTTTTCCATTCTGACTTTCTAACACTCAAGTCAGACCTTACAAATGGCTATCATATACAGTAGCTTAGTTGGTCTGCCTGTACTTGCACCTACAGGTATGTGGTTTGGAGGCTCAATATTAATTTATCTGGGGTAGAATGGGGTGTTTTCAGAGCTGGGAGAGTTTGGGTTTCTATACATTTTGCTGTTTTCTCTGTACTGTTGTATCTATTACTATTGCTGCATCATGTTCATGCATTACACTTCAGAAATACTGTGTGTGCCACTATGCCTCATCTTTGTAGTAAAAATATATATTTTACCATGATCAATATGTATATACATGGTTCAAATATGATGGACATTACATTTAGTACATGGAATGTGTGAAATCTTCACGATAAATTGAAACAGTCCACAGCTTTACTCTACCTGGAACATTGTAAAGAGGAATTTTATTCTATTGCTGGAAACATATTTGAAAGGGCATTTATTGTCTTTTAGATGCTCTTGGATTGGATGTGCCTATCATTCAACATATACATCCCAACCCAGAGGAGGTTAATTATTTATTCCAAAGTCAGTCCAATTTGAACTAGTGAACATACATATGTCTAGAATAGATGAACAAGGTTGTTTCATCTTTATGTGATCAAAGAAAGAACCTCCATGCCAAAATAAACATACCCCCAAAAATGTGTATCTCAAGCTGCCAACCCTTATGTGGTGTATATACATTACAATAAAGATACTGTATGTAGGGTTTGCTGGTGATAATATATTTAAGTGTGTGTGTGCTGAATTATATATATAATAATTCATCAAATATGAACCCCAAGGAATGAATACAAACAAATATAAATAATTAACAAGAACAATGAATGTCACCTTGCAATCCTGTGCAATAAATAAATATAAAGTGGTGCCATCAATATCAATAAAACAATCCTGTGCAAACATAAATGTGTGAATCACTCCATAAATAATCAACAGTCTCTCCATGTGAAATTGCAGACAAATGTCCTTTTTCAGATAAGTTAAATCTCCTTTTCTCCACTACAACCACACATTTACACCCAGTGGGACCTTCCACCACTGTGCAATTACCAGATGGGAAGGACCCCTTTAATTAAAAAGACACTCCACAGGATGCTTCTTTGGTCTCAACATGGCTTACACCAATTGGGATAGTGTCAGTCTCTTTTACCTTGCACTATCCTCAATTCCTCCACAAAGCCATCACAACCCAAAGACCAGGAGGAGTTCAGAGCAAAGATTACTGGTGAATGAGAAATAATTGAAATTCTGAACACCACCCCCTGTTTTTTTATGTCACCCTAGAGAGGAAAATTCTCCAACAAGATATGGTCATCTGGCCAGGAACCTCCAATATCCCTTTGGATTTTTAATCTCTAAATAAAAGACTACGTAAAGAACACCTAGTAGAAATGTAACCTACTCAGATAACTTCTACCTTTCAAAAAAATCTCTAACTTGGGATCCCAGCTTCATCACACCATAACATTATTCTGTAAAATTAATCTGTAAGGGATTACATCATGTATTTGAATGTTTATGGGGATATATTATTCCTAAATGTATTAGTTTAATCTACCACCAAATTTCAGGGATGACCAATGGAACAAAATCTACTTGCTGGCCCATAAAGGCATGATCAGCACTAAACTCCGAAAATCATCCTATAAGCATCTGTCTAGGTGGTACAAAACCCAATAAATACTCTGCCCCAGATATATGTTAGCAGCTCAACACTGAGCTTGAACCAATCCTACACATCTGAGAATGAGAATGTGAGGTGAGAATGTAAAAACATCCACCCTTATTAGATGGCAATCCATAAATCAATACTACTGATTCTGCGCTTGAAGCTTGCCTTAGGGAATGCATTGAGGTAAAACATACTTCCTTAACAACCACTTACAGTTGATCACAGGGCCTGGAGCTATCAAAAGATGTCTAGTCAGGTTTAACTGACACATCCATCACCACAACAGATTCCTCATGTTATGCAATATTCTAATCGGTTGGTGCATATCTTTCTTGTTTTAGTGTTTGAGGCATCCTATTTGGAATTATCACACCTACCGATTTTCCCATCTGACCATCATATTTGTGAAAGAAAGTGCCAAGGAGGCTCTGACACCTGTGTGCATGCACCCACCATAAAGACATAGCTGCATGGACTTTTTTCTGAATGACTGTATCCTTACAGAGTTCTTGACTTAATGGGAGCAGTAATGCTTCCAGGAAGACTAAATGGTGGGTTGGGATTAGATTGCACCTTTTGCATTGATCAACTAACCAAACTGGTTGATGAGCATCATTCTCTGGTGATGCAGCAGGGTGGCATGGTCCTGGGCTAGAAGAAGGATTCTATGTAAGTAATGACTTAGGCTGAGACCCTTTTCCTTGAGGTGAGCAATAAGAGACACTAATATTACATGTTTTTGAGGTCATCGACAGTCTAAAAATTGAACAGTTGAGAAAATATTGGAATTTGAAGTGCATAGAAATATGTAGATATGTATCAGAAAGCTCCACTGATTGAATCTTCAACCTATATATTGACCACGCATTCAGTGCCCTGGACAAATGGTTGCTCTGACTCCATTAAAAGGCAATTAACCTCTCTTCTTGACATGCTGGTCATATTGTTTGTTTTTGCTACAGTGTCTAAATGTATTGGATGAAAACACTGACATTCCTGAGAGGCAGGTTGAATTGTCTTGACAAACAATTTTGTGATGGGCGGAAGACAACAGTGACCTCTGGAAAGATTGAAAATTTCCCACCAAGCTATTATTTTGATCATCCACACATGGGCAAATGCCTGAAGACATGCAACTTCAGAACAGGAGTGGATGGGCAAACCATCAAAATGGCTTATTATTTCTCTGCAAGCAGAAATAAAGTGTTGCCTAGTTATCTTGAGAAGTGAAGATTGGTTCTTTTCCAGCCTTTATGGAATTATCCGTTGGCTTGAATGATTTTGCATCTTTTGACCTGTTATTGAAAGGTTTCCTCTCGCTATGCTGCCTATTGCACCATGGTCTCCTGTCCTGTGGAAAAAGGAAATAACAATCTCCCATCACTTTAGAGACTCAAGAGATTTGAGCCATCCTGGGAAATTCTATGCAAATTTGTTTCTAATGAAGAATCAATTGACCAGGGTGTTAACTACAATGCTCTCTGGGAATTCAGATTCAAACTTTTTCCTCTTTCAAGGGGTGCAGCTTTAATTGCTTGTTACAGTGTATAAGTCAAGTTTTTTTTCTAGATTTCTTTTTCTGTCTTTCCTGCTCCTGTTTTTTTTAAGGTAGGGATAATATTTTATTATTTTTGTTGGCTTCTCTATGGAATCCTCTTATTGAAAGGCCTCCTTCACTATTATTACAAGGAGTTCCACCAAACTGAAGTTGAACCCTGTAGGACAAAGATCCTGTGACTCCTCAGTCTGGTCATATGGTTTGGACCAAAGGCTCTCTCAGTTACCTGATAGAAAGAGCCTGGCATGACTAGTTGACTGGTGATGGAAACTACATTTATTCTTTGAGTTTCCTGATGCTGGTTAGCTTCCATAAGGCAAGGTATGACAGGACAGATTTCATGGAGGTTTTTATGGCCACATTCCAAGCAGGTGTGTTCCTTCCTGGATATAAGTGGTAATGTGGTGTGAGTCTTGGTGCTGACTTCTATTATGAGAGTATGAAAGACTGCATCTAAATGAAGAATGAGGCCTAGGTAAAGTGGATCTGGTTTGTCTTTCTTCAAATATTGTCTATTTCATCACCAGATCTTCAAGGTGGCTGAAAGGTCATAACATTGTAAAAATTTCCCTAATCACTTTCTGTTTTTTTTTTCACCTCCTCACCCTGCTTATACTTATCTGAGCCCTCACTTGATCTATTGCTGTGCCCATGTTTAGTGACTCTCCTCACTCTCTTAGGCTTTGTTGAGGTAATGTGAGCCACTGGCTCCCAGAGGAAGACATATGGAGGAAGACAGCATGGCTTGGGATTGAGCCTGCAGTTGTGCCACAATAGTGGACCACAATAGTGGCCTGTTCTGTGCAATGGTATTGCACAGAGTGGCCCTGATCCTCCTCTTCTCAGGTCCCCTGCCAGTGATCTTGGCTCCTCCTCTTCTTTGAGTGTCCCCTTAGCAAATGGCTGCTATGAAGACACACAGTGTATGCTCACTCACAAGCTGTGTGTCTATGGACACACACAGCCCCGCCCCACTTCCTCTTCACTGAATTTGATTGACAACAGCAGGATCCAATGGCTTCTGCTGCTGTTTGAGTCACTGTGTGAAAAGGAAGAGAGGGGAGAAGAGGAGCAGCTATGCACAGCACTGGATCTATTCTCCCCTCTCTTCTTCACACAGGGAAGGGAGAGGACATAGAAATAAAAATGTTTTTTACCTTAATGCATTTAGGATCAGAGGGGAACACTGCCTTTTGTCAGGCAGTTATGAAAACCTAAAATACACTTATTTGTCAGCAAACTGAAACAACTTGCAACATGCATTGTCTTCAGACTCATCTCAGACAAAACAGGTGTAGCTTCCCATCAGTGCAAATCAGAGTCCTAACACATATTATTATTATTATTATTATTATACACTATTTATAAAGCGCCAATAGTTCGCTCAGCACTGTACATTACAAAGGGGGACAGAACATGTGACAGAACAATACCAATACAATGCAAAACATGAGGGGATTGAGGGCCCTGCTCTTTCGAGCTTACAATCTAGGAGGGAGGGGATGGTGGCACAGGAGGAGATAGCTGTGGGGGATGGAGTGATAGGAGGAGTGGAGGAGGTCGGCAAGTTAGGAGGGGGTGGGGTAGGCTTCCCTGAAGAGATGGGTTTTCAGGGTGCGCCTAAAGGAGAGGAGAGTAGGTGATAATCTGATGGGTTGGGGCAGGGAGTTCCAGAGGATGGGTGACACCCTGGAGAAGTCCTGGAGGCGGGCATGGGAGGAGGAGACCAGGGAACTAGAGAGAAGGAGGTCTTGTGAGGAGCGGAGTGTGCGTGCTGGGCGGTACTTGGATATTAGGTCAGTGATGTAGTTCGGGGCAGTATGGTGGACAGCTTTGTACGTCAGCGTTAGGATTTTGAATTTGATCCGTTGCGCAATCGGAAGCCAGTGGAGGGATTGGCAGAGGGGGGTGGCGGAGACAGAGCGGTTGGAAAGGTGAATGAGTCTGGCAGCCGTATTCAGGATGGACTGAAGCAGGGATAGCCAGTGGCGAGGCAGGCCAGTGAGGAGGGAGTTGCAGTAGTCGAGTCTTGATATGATGAGGGAGTGGATGAGCTGTTTAGTGGTTTCTGGGGTTAGGAACATGCGTATTTTGGCGATGTTGCAGAGGTGGAGTCTGCACGAGTTTGTTAAAGATTGGACTTGGGGTTGAAAGGATAGGTTGGAGTCCAGAATGACACCAAGTACTCTGGCCTGCAGGGCGGGTTTGATGGTAGCGTTGTTGGATGTGATGGAGAAGTCAATGGGGGGTGGTGTCCGGGCTGGGGGGAAGACAAGAAGCTCGGTTTTGGAGAGGTTCAATTCAAAGCTGAAAGCATGCTTAGCTTAAGCACAAATTCAAAGTCCAAAAATGCAGGCTCACCAGCCGGGAAATTTTTAGACAAGCAAGTCTTTCCAGCCTGCAATCAGATCTCCTCTATGAAGTCCACTTTATTTCCAGATACTCCCTTTTGAAATACAATTTTGTTTGCTGGTGTGCAGGTTTAGGTACAGGGTGCTCATCTACCCAATCATCTGGGACAAGGCTACACCCAACTTTGAAGCATTAGTTTGCACCAGTAACTCTTTCAGGAAGTCTGGGGATGTGAGTGCCTTTTCCTAGCACAAGGCTTGCTTCAAATGGCAGAACACTGCTTCTGATTCAGGATTCCAGTGAACAAGAATGGATGTTCTCCCCTTTGTAAGGTCTGTCAAGGGTATTGCCAGGACGATTAAATTGGGAATTACAATACCCCACAACATCCAGAAAAGAATGCACCTATTTTTTTGTGAGTGGACTGGGCCACTTCTGGATGGCCTCCACCTTGTTTAGCTGGGGTTCCTTGACTTACAACTTGGGCCAAATAGTGGGCCTCTTTTGATTCAATTTAGATTTTTTTTCTGGGTTTACTGTGAACATTGCCTTTCAAAGGGTATCCAAAACTAACTGGACTTTTTTAAATTGACTTTCCCAGTCATAGCTAAAGATGACAATGTCATCAGGGTAAGCTCCTTAAGGGATATCTGGACTTTGTCCATGGCTCTCTGGAAAGTGGCTGGGGCCTTGTGCAACCCAAATGGCATTGTGGCATACTACATTAACCCCTGAAGTGTGGCAAATGCAGTTCTCTCTTTGGCCTCCTGGGAGAGTCTAATCTGCCAGTAACCCTTTGTCACAACAAGAGTAGTAAAGTACTGGATGAGTCTTAATCTTTCAATTAATTTATCTACCTGGGGATAGGACATGCATCCAGCTTGGAGACTTCATTGAACTTACAAAAATCATCACAGAACCACCAGGTTCCATTTGGCTTGGGCACTAAGACTTGAGCAACTACTTGAGGACTCCTCGATGATATGAAGATCCAACATACTTTAAAGGTCTGCTTACACAGTCTCACTGTAAGCTTCAGGAATGCAGTATGCTTTAATGTTTACCCAGATGCCAAGGTCTGTGATAATATTGTGTTCAATTATATTTTCTCTGTAAGAAATACAATTACTCTGTAATTCACAGGACTCCTGATTTTGAGAAGGGGAAAAGGATATCTATAATCTCTACATTTCTAATTTGAATCTTCCTGAACTTGCTGTCTGACTGTCACAATCTCTCTTGTCTTCCAGGGTTTGATTAGGTTAACAGGATAGATCCAGTAGAGCTTTCTCTTTGCGGGCTAGTAGACCTTATAGTTAACCTTTCCAACCTATCTCAAGGGGTCCCTGCCATTTTCTGAGGAACCTGTTCTCAGCATTAGGCACTAACACAAGAACCTGACTGCCAGGTTTAAACTCTCTGACCTTGGCAGACCAGTTGAACAATCGACTCTTAGCCTTTTGTGCAGCCTGCAAATGTTCTCTAACTAGGGGACGCGACTTTTGCCATTTAGTCCTGCATTTGTGAAATGTGCTCCACTACACTCTGAGAAGGAGAAGCCTCTTGTTCCCATGTCTCTTTTACTACATCCATAAATCCACTGGGGTGTCTCCTATAAACTAACTCAAAGGACAAAAACCCTGTGAAGGCCTGGGGCACCTCCCATATGGCAAACAATAAGGGAGATTGAAAAAATAGTCATGATTGGGATTTTTTACTACCATTTTCTTAAGCATCCTTTTAGGTTTTGGTAAATCTTTCCACGAACCCATTGGTTTGTGGATGATACACTAATGTCCAAAGTGCATAATGTTAACCAGTTTACAGAGCTCTTTAATAACCTTAGGCATAAATGGGGTGCCCAAAAAAAGTCAAGATCTTGAATGGGACCCCTGTTCTCATGAAATCTGAAACAATTCCCGTGACCTTAGACAAGACATTTCTTAAAGAGACTTTCTTCTTATATCTGGTGGCATAGTCAAGGACAATTAAAATGTATATTGGTGTCCCTTAGCTGACTTAATTAAAAGGCCCACCAAGCTCATGAATATATAGTGAAAGGGCACCTCCATAATCTGAAGCCTCCATGAACCTGAGCCAAATATAAACCTTTGGGCTTGAAAGGCTGGAATACCACCAATTGTTTCAGCACATTGTTTTCTTTGGTTTCTCTTTACAGCAAATCATGATTCACAGCAAAATGGGGGAACTTCATGTCTGCTCTAGGATGCAGTGGCTCCCCATTTAGCACTGGGACCTGTTCCCAGTGCTAAATGGTGAGGATCAAAGTGGGGTCCTTTAGATCTGATAGGTCTGGCTCAGAGAAAGAAGTCCCTGCTTTTAATCCCGCAAACAGCTTCAGAGGACCCAGGTCAGTTTCTGCAGCTTCATATATCTCCTGACACATATCATCCTTATTTATAATCTGCCTCATCTGAGGATTTCTCCTTTTTAGGGGAGGCCTCTGGACCCTTCAGCTTCTGTTAATACAAATCCTAAAATATAGGGCAGTCTCACCAGATCAGCAATTTATATTGCAATCCTGGGATCACCCCAACAGCAGCAGTTCCTGCTGGTGTGGACAAGTTTCACAGGCCACCTGATAGTCTACCCCAACGGTTAACAACACCGTGCACACAGATGACACCAACTTGTTCTCTTGATATCAGCTTTCCCTGTAATCTTTCTGATCAAAGTGGGGTGACACTCCCTGAGTCAAGTAGTGCAACAACCTCTTGTCTACTAACCTGCAGCACACACTCATGTCAATTCAGACTTTTTCTCAGCACATAAGCACATGCGCATATATAGAGTGATGTCAACCAACGTTCTATTTGCTCATCCCACTTTGGACACTAGGCAGCCACATTACCTAATTGGCAGCAGGACCAATATTGAACTGATGGTGGGCCTGTGCCTATATAGTACCTACAGTTGCCAATGCCAATTGTGTTAGTTCCTCTATTGCCTTTTTTGATACTTTTCTGACAGTGCATTGTGATTGGCCAAAGCATTGCACCTGACCAAAGGTCAGGTGCAATGCTTTGGCCAATCACAGGGTATGATGACATCACAAGGGGTGATGTCACACTCCTTGTGATGTCATCACACTATTTTGAACTGTCATCGCAGCGCAGCTGTCAGACAGCGGGAGCCAGTGTTGAGGGTGGAGCGGTTTTCTTTTTTCTCTTTTTTGGGTCCTTGGTGGCGGGCATCATGATTGGCGTTGGATCTATTTCGGGGGACTTTTTTTATTTTTATTTTTAATAAAGGACTTGTTAGACTGTCTCCTGTCTTTTTATACACTACACTTATTTTCTTTGTGAATGGGTAGTGGTACCATGTACCGCTACTCATTCACATGTTAAAGGGGGCTTCCAGATTCTGATAAGCCCCCCGCGGACCCCCACAATCACTGGACAGGGGAAGAGGCTCTCGTACCCATCAACATGGGAACAAGGTGATTTGTGAGGGAGCCCTCCTTTCCCAAAGCACCCCATGTTGAGGGAATGTGGCCTGGAATGGTTCAGGTGGGGGTGGTGTTTGCTCATCCCACCCCTTTTCCTGACATGCCAGGCTGCATGCTCAGATAAGGGTATGGTAAGGATTTTGGGGGCCCCCACGCCATTTCTTTTTAATTTTGGCTTGGGGGTTACCCTCAAAATCCATTCCAGACCCAAAGGGCTTGGTATGGATGGGATGGGGGACCCAATGCTGGTTTTGTAGCCTCCCTGGCGGTATTCCGGAGTGTAGCTCGGGGTAAAGTTTCAATACCACAAGCGGTAACCCCGAGCTACACACAGGCTTACCATGCAGCGCTGATCCGGGATCTGTTCTTCACATACTTTGTCCTTGCATTCCCACGATGTCCCTCCTGCAGTGTCCCCGGTAATGTCCTCCGGCGGATGCCTGCATCTCTCTTCTGGGTTACGTTCCCTGTGACGTCGGGACGTACGGGGACGGAACTGCGGGAAATTTGAAAATGACAAAAAGTGACATTCACTAAATTCACTAAAATCACATAGTAAAACATTACTGTATCAAAGAATTTCACATATATTGTGTCCCTACTGCTTTGTCCTGTGCCCTGCCTGCATTTTTACTGTTCTTTCTGCCTGGAAACTAAGAAATGTCCATGGCGTCCAAAAAGCGTCCCTTTAGGTCAAAATCAATTTTAGACCAGCTAGAAAACAGCGATAGCAAATTAGAACTACTTGCAGAATTGAGTGATAATGATTCGTGGGGAAATTCGTCATCAGAGACTGAAAACGATTTTGCGACTTTGCTCAGTGATGTGCGAACTTGGCACTATATTTCAAATTTCAGTGTTTTTGGTTTGATTATATTATTTAATTAAATTTATTATTATTATATTATTATTATTTTTATCATTATTTATTAAATTATAATTTATGATTTCGTGTTTCAAATTTTAACATACCCGGGATGTTTACTAGACTCTTGTTCAGACAGATTTCAGTGAGTTATTCCTAAAAATTACAGGCCTACAATAAAAAAAATACATATTTCCATACAAAAAAATTTACCGCTTTGAGCACAGAAATATGGAAATAATCAGACCGCTAGGGAGGTTAAAAAATGTTTTAATTCTTGGGCAATGCTGACAACTCTTTTGACATTCAGCTGTCAGCGGGGAATCCCGCTGACAGCTGAAACATGAATGAATATTTCACTACTAAAATACAGCATTTATATCTTCATCTTGTTGGACAAGTCAAGGGAAAATTCCAAGAATTTATTCATCGATTGAATGAGAATGATATAAGAATGTTTTTCACAAATTAGATCCAAACATATTGTTTAACATTTTTGGATCTTATGATATACAGAGATGATAAGAATTTACAAACCAAAATCTATAAAAGACTAACATCCACCAACGCTTTTTTGCACTGGATATCTACCATCCTATACCTTTGAAGAGTGAATTTGAAAATTCATGATGATAAAAAGGAATTGCACCTCAAATAAGGACTTCACTAATTAATGTAGCCTTCTTTGGAACTGTTTTCAGAGAAAGGAGATATCCAGACTCTAAGAGCTACCTTGCTGTAAGCTGGTACTGAAAAACAGGACAAAAATAAATTTGTGTCAAAGGAAATTACTAAGCATAGCTGGATACGATCTATCAGATTGTTAATAAATGGCACTATGTTAGCAATAAAATCAGTTGACATCCATTACCAAATTTTCATTATATCCACTAGGCATTAGTGGTAATAACATATATACTGTACCTGTCCTACAATTCCTAGTAGGCACATAGTTGTACAATTGTGCAATGGCAAAATGTTTGCTGTCAAGGCCATCATTTACCACAATTAAACAAACAAACCAAACAAGCAAAAACAAAAAAACAAAGTGAGAAAAGTTGGTGGATAGCCAATCTGAAGTAAATAAAAAAGTGAAGATAAACTAAAAATTGGTTGCCTAAATCATCAACAGGACCACATCACTGTGGGCATTGTAAAGCATGTCCATTTATGCTCACAATAAGGGATTGTATAAAAATAAATGGTTCAACAATATCTTTCCAGTTCTTTATAAATTGTAGCATTGCAAGAATAATAAATGTAGCACAATTTTCCAGTCCTCTCTTGTATGTGGGCAAAAACCATAAGACAACTAAGGAGGAGGATTTTGGAACACATAAATCCCATGATACCTGTAGGAAAAGCATGGAGGAAGGACTGAGGGGCTAAAGATTTGTAACTTTCAAGTGGAAAAAATATATTTTAGAAAGAAAACCTAAATTCTAAATTATTACACTCAGAAGCAATATGGATATTCAGTTTGGATTAGCATTCTATGCATAAAGGTAAAACATATTCTGTGTGCTGCTTCCCCCACAGCACCCCTAATACTTACCTAAACCCCTCTCAATCCAGCGCTGAGCATGGGAGCCTTGGTTCTCCTGGGTTTCTCTCTCCTTATTGGCTGAGAGGCATTCATCAGTCCTACCGCTGTCAATCACAGCCAGTCAGGAGAGAGCGACGGACAGGGCTAATGTGTTCTCTGTGTGGCTCATAGACACACATAGATGGACTGAGAATGTGCACATACCAGTGCTCCCATAGCAAGTGTCTTGCTATGGGGGTACTGAGAATGGGGGAGGAGTAAGGAACATTGGTAAGGGACACAAGAAGAGGAGGATTTGGGCTGTTGTGTGCAAAACCATTGCACAGAGCACGTAAGTATGATATGTTCATTTTTGTTTTGTTTTTTTGTAATTTGAGCCTTTAACAACTTTCCACCCGGCCACTGCACATAAATGGCTGGGTATGAGCTTCACCGTTCTGAGTGGATGTACCCGCACTTCCCTTTATTGGTGTGGCGGGGGTAAACAGTTGCGGTGCTTGGTGACAGACTCTAGGTTTGGGCTGCTACATCTCCTTTTACCCCATTGTAGGTTTTATATATATGGGTTTGGCTGCTTTATTGGGATAGATATATGGCTCCTAATGCGCTATGTATGGTCCTTTTTATAGGGACTTTGCATAAGGACTTGGTGCAAGTGTATTACACTGTTTTTCCATCCAGATAACTGTTTATGTTTAATAAGAAGGTGAAGTACTATATTTAGTAGCATATATAGTAAGATATTGCTTCCATGGGCCATCTGTATATCCCCTGAGTGTTTCACTTTGCTCTGTGGAATTATAGGTGATATCTTTCATATGCACCACTATAGATGCCAGGCTTCTGTCTGTTTATAACTTCTACCTTATGACCCGCAAGGTTACACACTGGAGTATATGCTGGTCTCCCATTGAACCAACTCCGTTTTGTAATTTAGCCACACTAGTAAGTTTGTGGTCTTTTTTCATATATAATGTATGGCTTCAATTTGGGTCTAGCCCATTTTACATGTAATCATTCTCTCTAGGCTGGTCAACGCCTTTATGATCCTTATTCCATATTATTTCAAGACTCTATGCTTTGAGTCTCTATTGTTACTGCTATATGTGGGCCCAATTGATGATCATTGTGAGAATCAGTATTCATGCTATAGGTGATATGTGTCAAATGCAAGGGATAGGCGATGCACTAATTTTTTATTCCCCCCTGTTATGTCTGGGGGTTATGTATGTATTGTTTGTTTTATAAATTCTTTTGGGACTATTTTATGTCAATAAACTGCAATATTTGTATATGATAGTGTGGTTTCTGACTGTGCCCATAAAATCCGCTAGTTTGGCTGTACAATTTTTGTCCTGCAACCTTTTTCTTACATTTTTTTAGGATGTGGCACTAGGAAGCTTCATGGTAAATTTTATTTATTTTCTTCATTTTCCAAAGAATTATGGCAACAAATTACAACTTCAAAAATCTCACCATGCCTCTTACTAAATACCTTGGACTGTCTACTTTCTAACAAGGAGTCATTTGGGGGGTATTTGTACTGTCCTGGCAGGTTAAGACCTCAAGAAATGAGATCAGTAATCATCAGTAAATCAGGTGTAATCATTTTTCAATGATAGCTACCAAAGTGTGTGTCTCTATAACTTTCACACAGAACAAATACTGTGCACTGATTTTGGACAGAAACTTAAAAAAACACGCTGTTTTTCAGTCTTCTTTTGTTTATGGCGCAATAAAATAAAAAAAACCCAGTGGTGATTCAATACCACTAAAAGAAAGCTCTATTTGTCTAAAAAAAAATGATAAACATTTAAATTGGGTACAGTGTTACATGACTGAATAATTATCATTCAATGTGCAGCACTGAAAGCTGAAAATAGGCCTGGGCAGGAAGTTGGTGAAAGTGTTCAGTATTGAGGTGGTAATATCACTTTAACTTCTGTTTGTATAAATAATACTAAAACATTAAATACATGGATAGAATTGATATATTTGTACATCTATATAAATATAATTTTTTTGTGTTAAAAAAATTCCACCCTTGGTATACTGTATCGTTGAAGAAAGATTGATGGAGGAGAAATATTTGAAACAATATGGCATATGTGAATAGATAGATAGATAGATAGATAGATAGATAGATAGATAGATAGACAGATAGATACAGTAGATGGATAAATAGATTGATCTTCTGAATGAAAATAAATATTAAAGTTTTATAAAAGATGATCACTGTAGACTGTACACTGAGACTATATTGAGAACCAATATAAGGATGCCCTTATATTATAAGTAGAGATGAGCAAATTATTCAAAAATTCGATTTGGCTGATTCGCCGAATTTGCGGGAGAAATTCGATTCGATGCAAATTTATTCGCCGCGAATTTAACTTATTTAAAGGGTTTCTAGGCTTCAGAGAGCCTTTATATTAGTGCAGAACACTGTACCTTTAATTTAAATGCCCTTGGAGTCTGCTGGGGAAGAGAAATAATACTGTCAGTCAGTATGACATGCAGATGAGTGCCGTCGATCTTAGAATCACCGCACACTTCACTCATTTGGGCAGTCACGGGGCACGACGAAGAAGAAGAATGAAAAGAAGAATGAAAAGAAGAATGAAAAGAAGAATGAAAAGAAGAATGAGAAGAAGAATGAGAAGAAGAATGAGAAGAAGAAGAAGAAGAAGAAGAAGAATGAGAAGAAGAATGAGAAGAAGAAGAAGAAGAATGAAAAGAAGAAGAAGAAGAAGAATAAAAAGAAGAAGAATGAAAAGAAGAATGAAAAGAAGAAGAAGAAGAATGAAAAGAAGAAGAAGAAGAATGAAAAGAAGAATGAAAAGAAGAAGAAGAAGAATGAAAAGAAGAATGAAAAGAATGAAAAGAAGAATGAAAAGAAGAAGAAGAAGAATGAAAAGAAGAATGAGAAGAAGAATGAAAAGAAGAATGAAAAGAATGAAAAGAAGAATGAAAAGAAGAAGAAGAATGAAAAGAAGAAGAAGAATGAAAAGAAGAATGAGAAGAAGAATGAAAAGAAGAAGAAGAAGAAGAATGAAAAGAAGAATGAAAAGAAGAAGAATGAAAAGAAGAATGAAAAGAAGAAGAAGAAGAAGAATGAAAAGAAGAAGAAGAATGAAAAGAAGAATGAGAAGAAGAAGAAGAAGAAGAAGAAGAAGAAGAAGAATGAAAAGAAGAATGAGAAGAAGAATGAAAAGAAGAAGAAGAAGAAGAATGAAAAGAAGAATGAAAAGAAGAAGAAGAAGAATGAAAAGAAGAATGAAAAGAAGAAGAATGAAAAGAAGAATGAGAAGAAGAATGAAAAGAAGAAGAAGAAGAATGAAAAGAAGAAGAATGAAAAGAAGAATGAAAAGAAGAATGAGAAGAATGAAAAGAAGAATGAAAAGAAGAAGAAGAAGAATGAAAAGAAGAAGAAGAAGAATGAAAAGAAGAATGAAAAGAAGAATGAGAAGAATGAAAAGAAGAATGAAAAGAAGAATGAGAAGAATGAAAAGAAGAATGAAAAGAAGAAGAAGAAGAATGAAAAGAAGAATGAAAAGAAGAAGAAGAAGAATGAAAAGAAGAAGAAGAAGAATGAAAAGAAGAATGAAAAGAAGAAGAAGAAGAATGAAAAGAAGAAGAAGAATGAAAAGAAGAATGAAAAGAAGAATGAAAAGAAGAAGAATGAAAAGAAGAATGAAAAGAAGAAGAATGAAAAGAAGAATGAAAAGAAGAAGAATGAAAAGAAGAAGAAGAAGAAGAATGAAAAGAAGAAGAATGAAAAGAAAAATGAAAAGAAGAAGAAGAAGAATGAAAAGAAGAAGAAGAAGAATGAAAAGAAGAATGAAAAGAAGAAGAAGAATGAAAAGAAGAAGAATGAAAAGAAGAATGAAAAGAAGAAGAAGAAGAATGAAAAGAAGAAGAAGAAGAATGAAAAGAAGAATGAAAAGAAGAAGAAGAAGAATGAAAAGAAGAAGAAGAAGAATGAAAAGAAGAATGAAAAGAAGAAGAAGAAGAATGAAAAGAAGAAGAAGAATGAAAAGAAGAAGAAGAGGAATGAAAAGAAGAATGAAAAGAAGAAGAAGAATGAAAAGAAGAAGAAGAATGAAAAGAAGAAGAAGAATGAAAAGAAGAATGAAAAGAAGAAGAAGAAGAAGAATGAAAAGAAGAAGAAGAAGAATGAAAAGAAGAAGTGGAAGAATGAAAAGAAGAATGAAAAGAAGAAGAAGAAGAATGAAAAGAAGAAGAAGAATGAAAAGAAGAATGAAAAGAAGAAAAAGAAGAAGAAGAAGAATGAAAAGAAGAAGAAGAATGAAAAGAAGAAGTATTCCAGTACAGCAAAAAGTGTATCTGCAGAGAGCTCCGCTATTTCTGACAGTTCTCTGACAGTTCCTTCACATTTACAGCGGTTGAAACATTGTATCTATTTATTTCCGAATAAAAACATCTGTATCCTAAATGGAAACAAATAGATACAATGTTTCAACCGCTGTAAATGAACTGTCAGAACTGTCAGAAATAGCGGAGCTCTCTGCAGTGACACTTTTGCCGGCTGATCGGGAAAAATTCGATTCGTGCACCCGAAGTTGGCTAAAATTCGGATTCGATGCGAATCGAATTTTTCCCGATATTCGAAACGAATTCCACTTCGCCTGGTTCGATTCGCTCATCTCTAATTATAAGTATTATGGCAGGAATAAACTGGATATTAGGAGTATGTCATTTTCTTTTCACCTATGGTATGGGATATTGTTTATAAATGATTCCACATTCTGTGACATGGACTGACCTACTATGAATTTTTTCCCCTTGAATCCTACAAGTATAAATGTTGGAAATAGATGGATGTATGGATGTATAGAAGAAAGGATGATGTTTGGAACACATGGCTAGGTTATGTGTCTGTCGTGTGTGACTTTGACAAAGCTAAAGTGAATTAAAAGAGTTCCAAATATCTTTAGAATGGCAAATGACCATTGTAGGATTAACAGATAAGGGTTGCTTTCCTCCGAGGAAAAAGGATCAACTGGAGCCAGCAGTTGCAAAGTCTCCAAGCATTCTGAACTATAGTAAGGAAGTGGAACCTCCCATCAAAAATAAACTGAAAATCTCCTCCAATATAAAAACCATTGTGCCTGCAGAAATTGCACAATGGACTGACCACCCTCCACCTTCCAATGGTTGTTGGAGATATGTCTGTGAATATATGTGAGATATGTGGCACCTAGAGACTGAGGCCAGGCCTATAGTTAGTTGGTTAGGGTCTCTGTTTGTGCCAGGCCACAAGTGTTGTTACTGATTATTGGAAGGACTCCACAACTTAAAGTGACATTTCACATTGGAGAGCTGATAAAATCCCACAAACTCAAGCCAGACTGGCGTTTTGCTCAGAAGGAATACTCAGGCATGTGCTACAGGACCAGTTATGGGAGGGGGAACACTGTAGAGTTGTGTAAGATTGCAAGCTGTTGTGCTGCACCACAGGCTAGCCCATACCATACACCCACACACTGATTCTTGCTCTTTTAGGATAATAACAGTTAAGGTGTAGCAGCTTATTTGTGCCTGCCAGTAGGTAAATTACTTCACTTTCCACCTTCATCTATCAGAAGGCACCGTGCTGTGAAGCACAAGGGTCTCAGCCTTTGGGCTGGGTGTATGTAAATTTATTGTATGTTTCCAGCATTTGTAGTTGTGTTTATTTGCCACATCTAAGTAAAATTCTGTTGTGGCAAAAGCTGGTGTTGGGGTTGCTTTCCTCATTCATGACTTCACTGTATCCTGGGGAGCCCACCCCGGTACACGGCTTACACATATGGTAAGCATAAACCTGAAATTCCAGTGTCAGGCAGCCTCTGACCATTTGCAGAAGGCATTTCCAGGTGCAATAGTAATGTAGGCAAGCTATACTATCCCAATGCTTGTGGGCTGACCAGTCCTCCAGAGACTCTGAGGGATGCAGAAGTTCTCTCCATGCATTAGGCCACTGTCTTGTGGCCTAAGGCCTCCACAATGTAGGCTGACATGGTTTTCCTTTCTCTCAGGTGGCTGTATGCACCATAGTGGTAGAGATTGAGACCCAGAAGGAAGACAAGGTGGTAGTCAGTGATAAAATCATAGTTGTTCAATCACGTCAGCCCCTTATTACCTGAACCTGCATGGAACTGATCAAGGCACAATTATTGATGCACCTGTGCACATTCACCCCCTAGCAATTTTTCTAAATGACTGGTGTGCTGGAAGCAAGCATCTGATATAAAGCATCTGATATATATAGTTTGCTTTAGGCCTTTTGGGTTCAGGCCTTGATTAACTGACAGATATTAACACATACCACTGGTCCAGAATATGTGAAGATTATTGCATAATAATTTAAAAATATAATTGTATACAATCTAGCAAAAAGAAAAAAAATATAAGAAACCTTTACATTTAATTAGTGAAATTAATTTCAATAAAATAAAAACATTTCTCTAAATTCTAAATTGATTCTATATATAAAACATATTTAAATTTTAGTTTGGATAAGTTACTTTTAATTTTAATTTGAAAGAAAGTTGAACAAAAGTTCACACATTGTTTTCTTCACACCTGGCTCATTTTTCTGAGCTTGTCAAAATGAAACACTTCCTGACAGCACCCCGTACAATATTCACATAAACAAAACACAAGTTTCTCTCCAGAAAATGTAACCAAAAAAGTAATTTGTAAAGGAAGAACAATAATTATTTTGGGCTGTGTGCTTGAACAACAGAACGAGTAAACAGATGAGAAAACTAAATCCAACTCTCTGTATCAGATGCTTGCAGTACACCTGCCATTTAAAAAAGATGACCACAAATGGATTCAAATTTGAATAGTTCAGAAGCGACTGGCAGAATTTTAATCTATCTATGCCCATTTCTGTTTATGAGAAGTTGCTTTAATAATCAAATTCTCACGAATGGGCTCATTGGAAAGTTTTTGTTCAATCAGCCAATCGGCTGCAGTGCTAATCAGTGCATTCTGACAGCGGAGCAATCCCTGCTGTCAGTATACAATAACACAGTGAAGAGGATTCCTCTGTCCACCTCTCTTGTGTGGATGGGGAATTCTGTTCATTTTTTTAAAATTAGTTTTTGAGGCCCTACTAGGGATTTCCCTTATGTCACTGAAAGTAATTTCCCTAAACACTCAGGGCCCTAACAAAAAGAAAGCAAAAGCTTTCCTCTATTTCAAATCCCTCCACATAGTCTGCTTACAAGGATCCCATTTCTCTCAAAGCTCTACTCTCACCTTCTTGCATGTTACCTATCCCCAATAATAACATTGCCTCTGCACATACTAAACAGAGGGAGTCCTGATGATGTCATTTTTAATGAAACATATGTAGAGTGGAACCGGAATTCATGACATCACCACGTATGCGCGATCCCGCATTGCATTGTGGGATTCGTAGTAAAGTACCACCCAGGATTTTATACTATGTGAGGTCTACTCACACAAGCATTTTATGACTACTCTGCATAGAGAGTCACACTAGCTCTGGTAACCATAAACACATGTGGGTTGAAAGGACAGGTAGTGCTTTTTCACTGCTTGGATATCTGATCTGGGACCTACAGAACATTTCTTGTATTGTTACATCCCAGAATTACTTTTGGATTCACTATGTTTGGTGTGGGACTTTTCTTCCAACTTTATGCATGAGCTTTTTATATTTATTTATGGTATATGTACTTTTCACTTTTATGTAATTTATGTATTCACTATTTGCATATTTATATTAACTTTTGAATTTACATGTTTTTACATTTATTACACTTTTTGATTAGCAAGATATCCTAGAGAGAACAATATTTGTTATTTATGTTTATCCTAAACATTTTTATATATGAGTCCTTGTAGTCGTGCAAATGCTCTCATACCTAAAACCAATACCTTTTCTGTGTGATTTGAGCCCATACAAAATGAATGGGCTCAAATCTCATTGCAAATAATCGCATGTGATTTGAACAGGAACGCTGTGCGATCCCTGTCCAAATCACATTCGGTTTACCTCACAGCTCCTGTATAAATCCAGGCTTGTCATAGTGATTTCAGCCTGGGTTCACACAGGAGCAGTGAGAGAAACCATTTGTAATTTGGACAGGAATCACACCGCATTCCTGTTCAAATCACATTCAATTTTTTGTAGTGCCCATTCATTTTATATGGACTCAAATCACACCGCAAAGATATTCGTAATTGGTATCAGCGAGTACTTGAGTATTGGTACTCCTACTCACCAATAAAAAATCAATGCATCCGTATATGTAACATATTCCTTTATTATTCCTATTCCTTAGGTGAACTTAGCCTTTACAATTTTACAGTTGTTTAAAATTAACACTAACATTATGGATGTTATACCCAATTTTGAAACTGATATAAAAAAATAATATTTCTCATGATAATAAAATTCAATAATTTCCACAATAAAAATAACACAACAGGATCAGGAACTTGTCCCCAACAAGGATCATTTTTCAGTAAAATCTCCAATAACCAAAGCCAAAATGTGCATTATAAAATACATTTTCTTCTTAGCAAAATACCAGGTTCCACTTTTGTGTTACCATGACTTTTTATGATGATATGATGATACTATAAAGAACTAAATGATGTCATCAAATTCTGCTGAGGGATTGCCATTGAAATCTTTGATCACTTTGATAGATTTGAAGCTAAATCTTGCAAAGGTGTAGTCCAAATGCATATAAGATGAGCATGCACTAAGCAGAGTTTTTTTGGATGATAACTTTTATTGGTGCAGTGCTGTGGGAACTTATATTTGATGAATCAGTTATACGTTGCCACAGCACTACACCAATAACTGTTATCATCTGAAAAAACCTCTGCCTAGTGGAGAGGTGGATATCATTTTCAATGTGATGAACCGCTTGTCACCCTGATTGATTGATTCTGCCAGAGAATTGCTTCCTTGCTGCTGGGACACAGGGCCAAGGTATTATAGCTGGCATCGCACTCAAGATTAGGTGACACTATCTTAGATGCAAAAACTGGAACTGTTTATTGAACAGAAATACAGGTCTTTATACACTACAGAAATAGAGCCGGTCCCCAAATAAAAACAAATATTACACATTGTGATAAACATCCGCCGCTGATTAGGTAAGAGCATGATCACATTATCCTTAACCTCCCTGACGGTATGATTCTTTCCGATTTTTGGTGCTGAAAGCGGTACCATTATTTTGCATGGAAATATGTAGTTTTTTTATTGTAGGCTGTAATTTTTAGGAATAACTCACTGAAATCTGTTCGAACAAGAGTCTAGTAAACATCCCGGGTAGGATAAAATTTGAAACACGAAATCATAAATTATAATTTAATAAATACTCATAAAAAATAATAATATAATAATACATTTAATTCAATAATATAATCAAACCAAAAACACTGAAATTTGAAATATAGCACCAAGTTCGCACATTGCTGAGCTCAGTCGCAAAATCGTTTTCAGTGTCTGATGACGAATTTCCCCCACGAATCATTATCACTCAATTCTGCAAGTGGTTCTGATTTACTATCGCTGTTCTCTAGCTGGTCTAAAACCGCTTTTGACCTAAAGGGACACTTTTTGGATGCATGGACGTTTCTCAGTTTCCAGGCAGAAAGAACAGACAAAATGCAGGCAGGGCGCCGGACAAAGCACTCAGGACAAAATGTATGTGAAATTGGTTGAGACAGCAATGTTTTACTATGTAAAATGTAAAAAAAAAAAAATGTCATTTTTTAAAATTTTTAAATTTCCCGCCGCCCCCGGCGGCGGCGCCCGTACGTCCCGACATCACAGGGACAGGACACAGAAGCCGGATGCCGGCATCAGCCGGAGGAGATGGCCGGGGATGCTGCAGGGGACACATCGCGGGAGCGCAGGGTAAGGTAAGTGAAGAACAAATGCCGGAGCAGTGCCGCATGGTATTCCCGAGTGTAGCTCGGGGTTACCGCCCTTGGTACTGAAATGTTACCCCGAGCTACACTCGGGAATACCGCTAAGGAGGTTAACAGTGCAAACGGTAAACAGTACAGCCAACAGCTAACAGTGATCTAATTAATAGTAATCTTAGCAACAGCCAGGCACCCAGACAAGCCAGGGAGTCCATCCCACACAGTCCACCATACTGACCATTTGGAAACTCAGGCACTGCCCGAGGGCCCGGGTTCAGTAGGGGGCCCCATGAGATGCCCTTGGTACCTTTATTTATAGGCTTTTTTGAGTTTGGGCAAGGACACAGGGGACCCATGATCCCCTATTGCCCGGGGGCCCCATGAGTTGTCAGTCCGCCCCTGGTCCACCACCTCCAATCCTGAATACACCAAGTCCACTACAAATGCTGTCTTTCAGGTGTTTGCTTTTATTTGTCCATCGCAAGACAAAACTTATACAATATTCGAACAGCCTGAAAAGGTGGAATTCATCTTTCTTCATACATTTCTTGAGGGAGATTGTTTATAAGTGGAGGAGCTTCTTTAACTCAGTCTGCAGGAGGGCCCCATATTTCTTCTTACCATTAACCTGTATAAGATTAATATTACACCTTTCCATTAACTCCAGAAGGGAAGCTTTATTGTCTTTACTCAGAGAATTAATTGAAGCCTCACTCTCAGCGTTCCTCACATTATTATCCAGCATCACAGACTTTTGCACTCTTTCCATGTGATCAGAGGCTGAACTGAGCTCTTTTCCATACTCTGAATGGGAGAAGCAGACAACATCCCTGGTTGGTCTCCTCCATGGGCCATAATCAGTGGGTAGAAGGGTAGCCCCTCATCCCCTTCAAAAGCACTTGCCCCGGTTGGGTCTGTCACAGACCAATCCTAACATTGGTCACCCAAGTTGCCTAGTGCAGTCTTTTCTGTCTCATAAAATGAGAGACTGTTACCATGTACAGTACGTTTGTGTTAGTGTGAATAATTCAACCTGTGTATGGCCAATTTAACTCAAAGCATTGTGTAATACACTACTGAAGAGACTGCAATCACATTTACTCCTTTATTACTAATGATTTTAGATTTCTATGTAAAATTCTGCAAGCCACAAAGACAAGACAGCATATAAAACTATTTATACTAAGTAGTATACTTTGGGGTGGATTTACTAAAGGCAAATACACTGTACACCTTGCAAGTGAAGTTGTTCCAGAGCTTAGTAAATCAGAGAATGCTTCACTTTACAAAAAATACCCAATAACATGCAAGGAAAATAAAGAAAACAGTATTTTTGCTTGTACCTGATTGGATAATAAAAGTCAGCAGAGCTTCCCCTCATTTACTATGCTCTGGGCCAACTGCGCTTGGAAAGTGCACAGCCTATTTACTGTTAGTAAATCAACTCCAATGCATACTAAACAGTATTATACTTTACATCAAATATAAATTATTTGATTTTTAGCATAAACTGGAAAATGGCAGGAAACATCTTAAAGGTTTTTTTGGGGATCTCTTTTTGACTTTTGATGTTAGATACTTTGTTATTAAGTGAGGCCTATTATCTTTCAGGTACAAAATAAACTGGTACATGGTAGAAGTTTTCAAAATTGTTAAACAAGCAGATAATCTCTGGTTACTTTCAAGACATTTATTACTGTTATATAAAGGTTGAGCATCCTGTGCAATACAACAGTCTGATTGCCATCAACAAGAAAATATGTTGTCACATTTGATATATATTCAAAGCCCCTTTTCTTGAGACTCCAACTGAACCAGAGTTTCTTCCAGATAAAAATTGATTTGGTTTTGGTCTGCGATGAAGGAGAGTTTAGTTTAATATACAAAATATAACTGGTCTGATTTTCTCTAGAAGTAATCTAGAAAATACGTAGGGGTTTATTTACTGGAGAGTGCAATATCTGGTACAGATGTGCATGGTACCCAATCAGCTTCTAAATTTAGCTTGTTCAATTAAGCTTTGACAAAAATAACTGGGAAATGATTGGTTTCTCTACAGGAGAGTCTCCAGATTTTGCACTCTCCATTTTTAGTAAATCAATCCCACTGAGTTGATCTTAAAATATGGGTGATATTAGATGTGGACTGCATTGTTCCAAGCTAAATCCAAATTTCTGTGTTTTTTGGTAGTTCAGAGAATGCTTTTGTGAGCAAGAGATCAAGAGCTGCTCTAAAAGACAATTTCGGCCTTAAATCTGCATTGTTCAAATATGGTTTGAGTTACAGTGGAACTTTAGTCAGAAAATTAAGTTCTGCTAGATCACATAGTGTTGGCCCCTTTTTTTTAGTCATGTAAAACATTGAAAATAAGCACCTATATGGCTTAAAATCCTGTAATACACTGTCTTAGCCTACTTTGCATATGCTCAGTTGCTCTCTATTTTTGGCACTGTGCCAAAAATGTAGAGGCCGACCTGCTGATAGCCTAAAGATTTAATGCAGCTCAGGGTCTCTGGGCTTCAGCAAAATGGCAGCCTCCAGCAAGAAGAAACTGGGGAAATGCTGGAGGCAATTTACAGCACACATTCATTTTGGTAGCATAATTACTAATGTGCAATTTATTTATTTCAGGTACTTATATAGCGCTGTCAATTTACTCAACACTTTACACATATATATTGAACATTCACATAAGTCCCTATCCCTCAAGGGGTGTACAATCTAAGGTCCCTAACTCACATTAATATATATACATATTAGGGCCAATTTAGACATGTTAATCCAGCATGTCTTTGGAGTGTGGGAGGAAACCGGAGTACCTGGAGGAAACCCACACAAGCATAACATGCACACTCCATGCAGGAAGTGCCATGGGCGGGAATTGAACCCATGACCCATTTATTGCAAGGCAGATGTGCTAACCACTAAGCCACTAAGCCACTGTGCTGCCCATGTATGTTCTTGTTAAAGAACACTGTTTTTTATCAAATTGTTATTAATAAATTCCACTTTAAGGCTCCAACAACTGCAGCGAGAATGGGAAGATGTTGGATCTTTGTATATATCAAAGAAAAGTCTCAATGTAATATGACTACCATTAGCAATCTAACAAAAAGAGTTTAAATCAACAGTCCACTGTTGTCTAAATTTGGAAACGCCTATTAAGTATTAATCTGTAAATAACAAGAATGTGAGATGTCTCTCTGATAGATTAACTCTAAACTGTATTCTGGTAAAAAGACTAGGGTGATACATTATTTTTAAATGTATTTTTATAAATTAACATTCATCAAGGTCCTTGTTATAAAAAGTCAGGGCATCTTGCTGTTTCTTACCACTTTTATGCTGTAATAATAGCAAAACAAAGCTAGCTTCCATCAAATGACTGCTTTAACTTTAAAGACGGGCTACCATTTTATGTAGGTAAAGCCTTTTCTTTTTCATTTTGCTTTGCAAAATAAAATATGATTGCTCATTCTACAATGCAGAGGAAAAGATAGCTATTTCATTGAGGAGTATTAATCATATGTAACTATGGCAAAACAACTGTAAAAAGAACATTCTTTAGATTTCACACTAGCTCAGCTCACAATTATCCTGTCAGTGGATTGGTGAGGTCAGTAATTTCAATGCTTAGCATTGAGGAGGTTTGCTACTCCAATAAACCTTAATTTGAGAGGGAGTTTTCACTGCCAGAGGTTATGATTGGAATGCAAGATATATGGATGATGACAGCTATGTATTTAGCCAGCATGTTTTAAACTATAACAAGCTACGACCTGAGCAGGTTAACAAACTGATTTTAGTTTACGATTGTGTATATGTCTCTCTCTCTCTGTATATGTGTTCATGTAATCCAAAACATGTATGGTTTAATGGAAATAAATATACAAAATGCAATGCTTATTAAGTTACTTGTAAAACAAAACCTGGGCCTTTACTAAAGTTGGGTGGGTGGACTAAGGGTCATATTGCATTTGAAAGAAATAGTGTTTGTTTTTTCATTTTAGCCTCTATTTTTTCTAAAAGTTAAATTTGCCTTCAACCCCACATGCCCCAGCATAGAAATGAAAATAATGAAAATATAAAACACAGCTTCCCTAAGCAACACAGATAATTATGTTTCTATTGATGAAACGAGAACAAATATCTGTTGACTGGAAATAATAAAGATAAGGATAACATGTATTTTGTGAAAGATTTAGCATTTTTTTGACATTCATAAGACTGACAATACAAAATTCCATAATTGTATATAAAGCACCTTGTAATTATTACAAGCATATCTAAATGATGATGGAATGTAATCTAAATAATGGACTAAATAGATGGGTCCACATGAAAATACATAATAAAACCAGTGTCACTACTAGTAATGTAACCAGACCTGTCAGCATACAAAAGAAATGCATGTATTCAGTAATCAGTCCATCTGGAATGTAGCTGAGTGAAAAGATGTATGGACGATGGGGAAACTATGGCACATGCACAATCACCGTACGCTCCTGCCAAGGATGTGGGGAATCCCTTGGGAGACATGCAAAAGCTTGATAAAGGAGGCAGAGCCTCAGAAATGCATTGCGGCCCACCCACCTATCGCTCACGGCACCTGTCAAGAACCCCGGCCAGCTAGCGGGAGCGTAGACACAAAGAACTTCCACCTTGCAGCGGGTCTCTCTCCATGCCTGGCAATGACGTTGGCTCCACCACACTGGAGAGAGCTGTCTCTGCATGCTGCACACTGACCACAATTTTTTTACATGTAAGTGCACTTTGAATAGTTCCTTGTTTGTAATCACTTTGACCTGGTGCCCTGCTGTGTTCCTTTTGCAATACAAATTCCATAAAACATCGAAGAAAATGTGAAGGTGTAAAGATAAAAGTTCTTGTTGGTCCTTGTAAGTATTTTGGTATCCTATCATGTCAGTCTAGATAGCTGTTCTAGTTACAACCCGAATGTCTCTTGCTCTATCCCCTGCCTGTTAGGACTTACCTGAACATTCACTACATTCTTCTGACTGCCTAACAGCTCCAAGTTTTAGATTTGATTCCCAAAAGAATTCAGTGAATCTGGTTCAGTTTGCTGAAAATCCTTTTGAGGTCTACAGGGGATCAAATCCTGTTGTTAAATTCTGTTACTTTTTTGGGCTAATAAGTAAACTTTTTCAAAAAAGAGCATGGGGAAGTGGGCATTTCCTTGGGGGACATTAAACTAAAATAAAAAAAAAAAGAATTTACATCACAAATGGGGTCATTTTAATTAATCCTTTTCGACAACTTGAGAAAAACTAAAATCTTTAAAATTACATACTGCCTAAGAATTATTTTTGGTGTTAAAGCGGTAGTAAAACAAATCCCCTGCAAAATAATGTCATAAAGTGCTAGTATGCAATCGCTCCTACTGCAGTGATGGCAGGCACCCAGATGTCTCCTGCAGCTATAGAGGAAGCTGGACCATCCCCAGCTGATCTCTTAGTGGCCATCACATCCTGGAAGGAAGCGCTGACCTCCAAGATTAACTCATTGTCTACTGACATACTTCTTCTGACTGTCTGAAGCTGAATCTCATATTTCTCAGGTGGAGGACAGTTCAGACTGATTCTAGGGAGATTCGGGCACTACAGAGGTAAGTGAAGATGCTCCAAGAAAAAACTATTGACATGGAAAATAGGCATCGTCTGAACAACCTGCGGGTGATCAGCGTTCCAGAGTGGGCTTAAGGCGCCAATCCTGCAGAGTTTGCTGAGCAATTCCTACCAAGCTACTAGGCCTCCAAGATATCCCACCTACATTTGTAAGCCCATTGGGTCCCCCCTAATCCACCACCTCCTGGTGCTCCTCCAAGTCCCTTCTTGAGTAAGCTCCTAAACTACAGGAATCAAGATATGCTTCTGGCGGTTGCAAGGAATTTTCCAGAGTTGATTTATGAAAATGCCAAGATCTCCCTGTATCCTGACAATTCATCTGAGGTACAGGATCATAGGTGCTCATTTACTGAGATCTGCAAATGCCTCCGTGAGGCTAAAATATAGCCTCCTCTACCCAGGGTGACTTAAAATCCTGGATTGGGCATAGACCACTACTTTGACACCTGCCACGGTGGCTACCTGGCTGGAGAACCTCTAGGGCTTTGGTTTAGTGTTGGCCCTGTGAGTACTTTTTCTCCTCAATCGTTTTTGTGGTTTTGGGGTCTCTTTTTGCATCATCAGGTGTACACCTGACACTGGCCTACTGCTGGTTATTCAGGCAGATGTTTGGATAAACACTTGGAGTCCACTATCCGTTTGTAGGTTTTGGATTAAGGTCTCACGCCACATACTCCATGTATTCCTGTAGAGTTTCCATTTTATTTGTAAAACTGTTCCTTGTATTGTTGAAGAGGCTTTAACAGACACTGCTGGGAAGTATATTATGCTGGTGGTATTCCTTTGGAGTCAGAAATATATTATAGTTAATGCCTACTTATCACCACCCAGACAAATGGCTCTGGTATATTTACTATTGGAAAGCTGACTCCGCATTATCCTGCGAAAATACTGTTTATGGGAGACTTCAATGCTATTCTATCAAAGTCCCAGGATAGGCCAGTCCCTTCTGCCAATTTCAACTCTGATTTGGTCACCTGGGCACAAGCAGCCATTCTCACCAAGACACTGTGTTGGCTCCATTCCTTTGCTAGGCCTGCTCCTGCTTCTCCTCAACCTTTAAGACCTCTTCTTGAATAGATCTGGCATTTGTAAATCCTGCACTCCTGAGTGATGTGCAGGAAGTTTGTTACCTCCCTGCAGGACTGTCTGATCATAGTCTCCTTAAACCAACAATACGTGTACAGCGGCCCCATAATAGATCTCTATGTCGATTGCAACCTACATGGATTCACCACACCGTCTCCCATGAATGCATCCCTTCTAGTTTACAGGACTATTAGGATATCAATGCTGGATCAGCTTCTCCAGGGGTGGTTTGGGATGCCTGTAAGACTAATAGTAGAGGGCTATATGTGTCTGTCAGATGCTACTACTCAATACTCCTCTTCCCCCACTACTGGAAATTTTGCTTCCCTCTCCTCTGCTCACTGAGAATTGCATTTGCATATGTTTGAAGTCACTAGGTGTCAGGACAGGAACCCTGGAATAGGCAGGCAGGCCTATTAACAATGTAACACACTGGCTGACGACAACCACCACCCACAGACCGAAGTCCCTCAGGGCGCAGAGTCTAAGTCCCAGGCTGCCCTTCACCAGGGCCCCTGATGGTGGGGATGGACTTGATGCAGCCAGGAACCAGGTCGCGGCCCCCGAGACACCCCAGTTGCGGTAATGGCCGCCGCCAATGGCATGTAGCTGGTGGAAAGGACAATAGAGTAGTCGGGCAGGCCGGGTGGACAACAACGGGACAAAACGGTACAGGACAGCAGACGAGAATCACAGGTCACGGGCCGGGTTCAGCAATGGAGGGTCAGATCAAAGGAGAACACAAAGAATGGTCGAGTCACAAGCCGAGTCAGATTCCAGGAGAGTCACGAGAGTCAGAACAGAGCTGTAGCAACACAAAGACACAAGACACAAGTGCAAAGGGCATGTGCAGACCACAGGCTTATATGTAATCAGCCACACCCCTCTGGGGGATGGACCTCAGAGACCTGAAGGCATAAAAGATTCCCACCATGCTCTGCAGAAATCCAACATGGATGCCAGCACATGGAGTAACATAACCTCTGGGAAAAGGTAGGACCTTGATACTAGGCTAGATATTAACTCTTGTAAACTGGAATATTTTGAATATGGAGACAAGACTTCACAGGAAGCAATTTTGGAGGAATTCACATTCTATTACACCACCCTTTATACATCCTCTCTGCCAATTAGTCCTTCCGATGTTGCTTCACTGTTGGATCCCTAGGCTGGCTCCCCGATCCTGAGTGTGCTCTGTTGGTAATGGCAAGGCCCCTGGGCCAGACGGCCTGCCAATAGAATTCTATAAGACCCATGTGGAGCTTTTGGCCTCTATGTTGTCATCTCTGTCAAGGAGTGCTTGCCCCCTTCTGTGTGGTAGACTCATATAATACTTCTACACAATCAAGACAAGGACCCTAAACTCTGTGTCTCCTGTGGGTGTGGGCTTCCGCATCTGGCACCCTCCCCCTGAACTGGGTTGATAAATTTACATATTTATAAGTACTAAATCTTTATCTGGTGTTATCTGAGGTTAAGCTTAAACTAAAGGCATGGAGCAACCTGCCCCTTTCTCTTATTGGCTGCAGAAACCTCCTCAAAATTAAAATTCTCCCCAGGTTTACCTATCTCTTCCAAAATTCCCCACAATTGCTCCCAAAAATCTTTTTTTATTAAACTAAACAGATTGTTCCTTTCATTTGTCTGGAATTCCAAAACCCCTAGATATAAACTCACCTCTCTCACTAGACCGAAATACTGAGGAGGACTGGCTATGCCTTATTGTTTAAAATATTTTCTTGCCTCCCAATTGGTTACTGCACACTGGTGGTTACAAACTGACTTGTCTAACACTTCTGTTGTCCTGTAAGCAGCAATTTTCCAATCCCTAGAGGCCCTACAATATTTTTTTGTTTAGAGGACCAAAATCTCCCCATAATCTTATTCCCTCTATATGGTCTTTACCTAGAGTCTCTCCCCTCCAACACTTTATCCTCTCATACCCCCCTCTGGCTGAACCCCTCCCTTCCACATTTTGCTACAGACCTTCAGACCTGGGCCAAATATAAAATTAAAACAATGGAACACATTTGAACATAACAGTCTACTTCCCTTTCCTATTCTCTGTTATAGATTTCATTTACCATCTCATTATTATTATAGATATCTCCAGGTTTTCCATACCTTCAGGTGCCAGTTTTCAGGTCAACGAGTATCCCGCTTATACTCAGAGTTGGAGGCTATCCTTCATGTGCCAGATCTGGAGAAAACCACTTCTGCACTGTATCGATACCTGCTTGTGGCGGCTAGCCCTGAGTTATCCTCCCTACGACAGAAATGGCACGTAGATACAGTATCCTTGGTTTGGATGATGACGACTGGTTGGATATTTGGGATTTCCTCCTCATTCACTTAGTCTATGCCAGGGACAATTTAATCCTATTTAAAATCTTGCACCAGACTTACTATACCCTGCATAAGCTCCACAAGATGAGTTCCTCAATCTCCCCAGCCTGTTGGCAGCCAAGTAAATTTCTCCACATTTTTTGGCCCTGCCCTGCTATAGTGCTGTTTTGGCAAGCTGTGCTGCAAATTATTGTAAATACTACACAGATCATAGTACCCCTAGAGCCGCAATATTGTCTGCTGTGCTGCAAATTATTGTAAATACTACACAGATCATAGTACCCCTTAAGCAGCAATATTGTCTGCTGGGTCTGCTGGAATCATTGGCCCACACAGAGGCTAAATGGACTCTCTTGAGCCTTTTGTTATGTGTTGCCCATAAGGCAATGTCCAGGAAACAAGCCCCTCTTCCCCCTTCTCCCACGGTGCATTCTGGATGCGTTTGGTGAACTCCAACTTGTCTCTGTATCAAGCCACCTATGCTAATTGGGGATGCCCAAGCTTCAGCAAATATGGTCTTGCCCATTGGATAACACCTCCACTTGGAGGATAATGTTCCTTAGAGGTCTTTGTAACTATTATGACATTTACTGGTTCCAAAGTGTCCTTTATTCTTCTTTTATCTGTTTGAAACTGCTTGAGCCTTGCAATCCAAGAGATTCCCCTCCTCCAGTTTAAGAGTGTTTTTTTTTTTGTTTCTGTTCTTGTTTTCTATATTGGGTCACTGGGCCCTGCGCCTGCGTGGGCATTCAGTGCACATTGTTCTATGTGTATCTACCTGTTACAATTATTAAACCAGATTTAAAAAAAAAAAAAAGAAAAAGTCAGAATGTTCACAGATAGTGTCAGTGATGCTATATTTTGTCATTGCATATTATGGATGTGTAGTTGATTTTTTTAACTTTTACATTTAGCTTGGATTACACATAGCAACAAAACCGCAGTCTGATTAATTTCAACAAGGCTTTTAGGTAGCTTTGGTTGCAACATCTGCCTTTTCATCAAGTGGCAATGGACCTGCTTTGAACAGTGGAAGTAGCAGCCACAACAGATCTAAACAGTGTCTGTGTTGAGGGACTTGCACCCACACATACCCACAGCCACAAGGTTGTAAAATTGAAAGCAGCTATTAACTGTGCATATGCATCTGCTGAATCCCAATGCACATGAATGAGATTGCCTTCACAGAGATACACAGAACACACACATACTGTAAGTACACCCATGTGAACAAGGCCTTTAAAAGTATAGTTTTCGAACTTCTTTTTTTTTAAGTACCTCAGTGCATTGTCTTAAAAGTTTAGTAAAATGTTAAAAGAGAGTTCACAAAACCACTTTAAAATCACAACCAAACATACCCAGCACTCCCCTATCCCAACCCCATAAACCCAATTATTGCCAAATATTCAAAACATACACATTAGGCATTTTTGGGCAGAAATCGGCCAGTGTCAGGACAATGTGCAAGCATGGGTAGCAAATAGAGAGAGAGAGAAAACAAGTTTTATACTATAGAATTTTGAGTGCATTATCTGAGAGATAGAAACAAATATTGTAGTTTATGTACACAGCTTGGTTAGGCCACAATACATGAGGAATAGATGAGGAAGGTTTTATTTTGAATTAGAAATGGAAGCATATTATCTGAGAGACAATAGTCAAAAAAGTTTGAGTGGCAGGACAGAATCAGAGCACTGGAATAGACCATAAACTTTAAAGCACAACACAGGATGTGTAATTTTTACAAGCTAAAGGATAGTCAGCAAGTTATCGCTGTTTTCACCCACAACCTTTTCTGTTGGAAGATGGCATGGAGTCATCCGTAACTTAGCCTTGGCCTGCCATCAGATCTGACCCAGTATGGTTTCTGTTCCTCAGGTATACAAGTTGCAGTTCAGGTTGGCAGCATTTAGCCTGGGGTGTTGCATATGCTCTACGGAGATTGTGAGGGACTTCTCAGGAGTTAAAGAATGATAGCTGTGAGAAAGAAGGTGTATAGATGACTGTGTTGTCACCATTTGACATATGACAGCACCAGCAGATCCAGCAGTGTGTTCCTTCCTGCATCTTTTGCAACCATTAGAACATTCACCCAGTGTTCAGTGAAGAGCTTTGTCATCCCCTCAACATGTTTAGCAAAACCACTCTTCCCTCTACTGCCTCTGCATGCAGAACCTCTGCCCCTCACTTTAGGCCTGCCAGAGATTTTTGTTTTAATAAGAAGACTGCCTAAATTTAATGGCGGCTATGGTTAAAGAGGTGATAAATATGTGGTACTTTGGTGCACATCTTAACTGTACAAATATGCAGTGATGTGCTGCATACCAATAACAGCTTTACCTGTTCCAGCAATAATTTTACAATGAGCACCGCAAAATAAAAAAAGTAGCATAAAATAAAATTTTCTCCACAAAAACAAAATCCAAACAAAAAAACTCCAAACCATTATGAAATAAAAGAAAATATTGAAAAAGAATATAAAATATAAAAAAACAAAAAAGGGAGGCTACAGTTAAACAAAAGCTACAGATATTGCTGACAAACACTAAAAAGTTATTCTGTTGGGTCTCTAAACTGTGAACACAAGGTTTGGGGGAAGGTACACTTCAGTAGCCCACAACTCTGCAATCCAATTGAACAAAAAAGCACATTATAGTAATTAACTCTTTGCAAGGACTGTTAGCTCTCCTTTACTGTTCCAAAATACAATACATTGACACATGGCCTTTTTTAACCATTTCATCCCCAGAAGGTTTTCCCCCCTTCCTGAACAGGCCATTTTTTGCTATTCAAAACTGCACTATTTCAACTGGTAATTGTGCAAACATGCATCGCTGTACCCAAACGAAATGTATGTCCTTTTTTTCATATACATAGTGCTTTCTTTTGGTTGTATTTGATCACCAATGGATTTTTTATTTTTTGTGATATAAAAAAAAGACCTCCCGGTGTCTGGGCCTTGATGCCGAGCGGCTACACATTTGCGTGCAATTAAAAAAACATATGTGCTGAGAGCGCGTGCCCTGCGCGCTCCCAGCACACATGTCCGATACTCACGGAAAGGTCCCAATCTCCTCTTGTGATCAGGACCTTCCCAGATCATGTGACCACTGTGACAGCGAATCACGGCAGTCACATGACCCTAAACCCCATCCGCCTCCCGGCTTCTGAAACCCATAAAGGGCTGGGAGGCGACAGCACCAAGGGGTTCATAACTATAGACCAGGCACTTGACTCAACAACGTGGTCATTACAGATGACAACTTGACAGTTCTTTCCCTAATCTAATCTCAAACTTAGGCTTTAGCCACCCCAGTGTACCTGTCCAGGTGAGAATCCTTAACAAGGAAAGTCCATTTAAGGCAGTGCTTCAGCAGCTGGTGTTCGATAGGGCAGACTGCAGGCCCCAGCAATCCCCCTACATGTTGCAGGCTCCGAGACACAGGACCAAACCCAAGAGCAATGACATGGCTAGCAGCAATACAGAAGGAGGGTGAGCGATGTCTGGACCCAGACCCATGCCCCTTTTATATTTTACAGGACCACTGGCTTGGACCCAAAGAGAAAATCCCGGGAAATGGTGCACAGCAACTTAACCCTTTCCTGACCAGGGCAGCACTCTAGCTAGCTAACTGTAGGTAATCTGCCTTCAAACAAGCTCCTTCAGCTGTATTTTAGATTTTAAGTAGGAGGCCAGGGGGCAGTAAAACTGCAACTCAGCCATCTGTTTTTGCCACCTCCTGGCCATTATACATTACATACTTCTGATCCCTGCTCTCTGTATTTAGGCTTAAATTTTAAGCCTCTCCTACTGTTCGACCACAATTTTGCCATACCCACCTCATAATTATCCTTTGGGTGCCAAAGAGAAGGGTTGACAAGTAGGCTGTACAGGGCCCTTGATTTCTATTGATGGCCCTGCCAACCTCCACCCCTGATGCTGTGCAACTGAAATGCCTTCTCCCAGGGCTGCACAAGGAGGGGGCAGAAGGTACTGTACATCAACCCCAGGTGCAGCCTCTCCATGTAGAGACGTGCACACTTGAAGCTCAATCATCTTTCTTCTTCTTCTTTTTGTAAGAGTAGCCAAGGGAATGCATAGAAGTGAAGTCCTAAATTAATGGACTTTGTCTGAGGGGGAACTCTGATGGGGATTTAAGGGGAAATCTGTAATGAACAGATGGGCTCATCCTGATTCCTGCACTCTATATGCTGTTTTGTATGTTACTCCTGACCCCTGCACTCTATATATTATTTTATACATTACATAGTCCTGACTAAAATGTTCATTGTCCCAACAGTTACTGGTTTATATCCGGTGTAATCAAAATGATGAAATGCTTGTTGTTTCCGGTTTCTTAGACCATAGAAATGATTGGAGCCATTCCCATCTCAGATCAGCTTTATAGTCAGCAGGTGGAAATGCCAGCTGCATTCTTGATTTCCCCAGTGGAAGAGAGAGCCAGGGAAAGCAGTGGAAAGCGGCGGGAGGGGGAGGTCCCTTCCCACTGCTTGTAAAAGCTGTCCAAAAGCTAATCAGCAACTAGGATTGCTTTTACATGAAAGCCGACCACCAGCTGAAACAAAACCATACCAGGATGATGCCTATAGCTGCAGGCATCATCTGGTATAACCACTCAAAGTCCAGCAACATACCAATATGTTGCTGGCCCTTGTTGGGAATATATGTAACAGCAGAGAACATGGGCATATGATGAATCGGGTCTGTGGACCAATGTGACTGCAAATGGGTTTTTTTGTAATGCCTATGTTGAGAGTTAGGCCCAAAAAGGTTTTAAATTTAGATCGGGATCATTTGGAAGCATTGCCTGGCAAGAGCTGAATTTGGGTGGGTGATGATGTATTGTTGTGAGTATAAATTGCTTTGGCCCACCACCAATACAAATCTTCCATGAAAAACATTGGAGGGGCTAAACGCTAGTGCTGGCAGCAAATGGAGCTGATCCTGCTAATATTGCATTTTTGGGAAGACTACACTAAGGGGGCACTAGTATAGTTCTATTCATGATGAATATGTTGATCCTTATAAACACTATACTAGTAATGGCAGTGATCAGCGACCTATAGTGTGAGTGAGATAGTATGTGGGCAATCTAACGCTAGCTGACCCTATCTGGGAGGGGCGCTTACTGACCCTGACGCTATCGAATGTCGCTATTAGCAGTAATACAGTGATTGGTGAAAAATTCTTTATACTGACACTGTACTAGTGGCACTGGCTGGGTGATAAAGGTGATCAAAGGGTTAATAGAGTCAACCAAAGGATTAAATGTGCTAATCTAGCATGGGTGTAAAATGTACTGCTTTTACTCACAGTGTGGTGTTCTCTCTTCTCTCCCTGGACCGACAGGGGGGCAGTGGGCGGCTCGCACATGCACTCTTATTCCTTGAAATAGACAGCAATATAAGGGTACGCCACTTTGATCAGAGCCGTCGCTCACCCGCACATTGAGGGTGGGTGGTCAGCATGTAGTTTAAAAAAAACCCTATAAAACATTTAAAAAAAATTGCTCTAAATATTATAATTTTTTAACATTTGTTTTACTATTAAAAAAAATACTTTCATCAGAGTAGTTCAATGTTACCGTAATAACACTGTACTACTCTGGGGGGGGTGATCAAGGAGTTTTTTTATACACTTTGCATTGCAGGAGCAATAAAGTTTATTGTTCCTGCAATGCAATGCTTGCTTTGAACTGTCATAAACTGGATATGTTCATGACAGTCCAAAATACTAGTGATCTGTAACTGGCTACAGCTAATCACATGCCACAGGGTGCAGGCGCATACACCACGTGGGAGTTGTGGGCCAATCACAATTCACCAGGAAGAGAAGCAAAGCTATTATGATTACCGTGATCCGCATTACACTGTGTCTGCTGGGTGCAGCAGACACAGGGGACTGTGCACATCTGCCACTCATCCACAGTGCAAGTAATGCAGGCGATCAGCAAGTGGTTAATGAGGGGGCTGGCACACACCAAAGCCCTATTCTGACCATGGTTATCACAGTTGAAAGGGCTGTACATTTAACTTTTGTTCATTCTACCTGTTTGGATACCTTAGTAGTGTGTTTATCATTTTTATTTTTGCATAATCCTAGACTAAATTAATAAAGTGTATGTAAAACAAAAGAACGATCAGGCCCTATGACCCCACCACTCCCAATTTGCCCTGAATGAACTGTGCAGGGAAACAAAACCACACTCCACAAGACAGAACTGCGGGAAACCAATCAGATCCTTTTTTATTTTAAGTCGTTGCAAATTTCTGACATGAAATATAAACAAAGCTCACCCTTCTCTACTGTGTACCTTGTTTGTACCTTTTGCCTTACCTGGACATGCAGACCAGCAGCTTGAAAGCAAACCTTCTTGGGCACCTCATAGCAAGCTGCTTGCTGTGGGGGCACACAACAGGAGGGAGGGGCCAGGGCGGGGACCTAAGAAGATATGGATTGGGGCTGCTCTATGCAAAACCACTGCACAGAGCAGGTAAGTATAACATTATTTATTTATTTATTTTCAATTGCCTTTAATGTCACTTTAAAAGCAAATTTCAAAGTGCAATTTAGTGTGGAGGTGCAGAAAGCTTGTCTGTCCCAGACTGATAATGATTCTCAGCATTCTTGATGCATTAAAAAAATCACCTAAAACTGCATTCCAAACATCAGATCCATAAAAAAAACATCTTTGGGATAGCCATGTGCACACTCTCTTAGGCCATGCATGCATTTCACTATCTGTGGGATTGTATTTCAAAAGTGGCAAAAAGAGGTTTCACAAGTAACCTTTGTTAATTAAACACACCTGCATCATTTACCTTCTAATTGGGAACATATGAGAGTTCAAATACTTAATATACTAGTACACATACCATACCACTTGACAAAACATGCTTGTTTTACTGTATATTCATGATTTCACAGTTTCATCATTAAGGCAGATGAAAAAATATTTGTGTGTGCATTAGCCAGTACAGTCACTCACATGTACTGATCATGTGTTTTTCTTGGCACTGAAAAAAAATATTCCCTGTATTTATCATAAAGTCCCAATTGGCTTAATGTAGTCATAAGTAGTTTAGCATCATAGTATTACTAGAAATGAAAAATGAGGAGAAAGTCATGGATGATATTTCTAATGTAAGGGTTATGAAATAGTTCTTACACTTTGACAAGCTGTGTTTATTCAGTCCTAATTTAGTCTGAATGAATTTTTTTATATTTTATTATTTGGCTGAATGAATTGTTATATTTTTGAATATTAAGTCCATACCATTCTACTGCAGAATTCACCAGCTCAAATCCTCAAAGAATAATAGCAGCGTATGTTTGTTCAGTTCTCTTTGAGTCTCTTGTTAATTACAATGTACTGTTTTCAGAAGCTATTAATAAGTAATGCACTTGAGCTCTGGAAGCCTGGAAGACTGCAAGACATGACCTAGTACTTGTACATTGTATATGGAAGTTTAGTCTGCTCTGCCACACAGTACAGCCCCATCCTTTAGGGGAGGAGACCTGATTTTTCTCTGCTGCAGTTTCCTAATACTTACAGGTCTTGTTCTTCTCCAAGCCTGTGACTGGACAGTAAAATGAAAAGAACAAAACTGAATAGATCACCTAAACATAGAAACCTTGCTGCCTCAAGGGAGCTGGCTTTACGTACCTCACACTTCAAGGATCACAGCTTTTGTACCTTTCCCGGTCCTGGTATGTGCAACCAAATTCCAGTAACATAAAGCTGTTTAATTTTCTTATTTTTTTTATGTCTTGCTTGACATAAAATGTATTGTAAATATGTACAGGCATGTACAAATAAACAGAAACCAAAGAATAAACCTTGATGTGTTTTTCATATAGTGCTTAAAGTATAACTCACTTAGTGTAATATATATATATATATATATATACACACACACACACACTATATTGCCAAAAATATTGGGACAACCCTCCAAATCATTGGATTCAGGTGTTCAATCACCTCCATGGCCACGGGTGTATAAAATCAAGCACCTAGGCATGCAGACTGCTTCTACAAACATTTGTGAAAGAATGAGTCACTCTCAGGAGCTCAGTGAATTCAAGCGTGGTACCGTGATAGGTTGCCATCTGTGCAATAAGTCCATCCATGAAATTTCTTTGCTACTAAATATTCACGGTCAACTGTTTGTGGAAGCAACTGGGAACAACAGCAACTCAGGCACAAAATGGTAGGACATGTAAAATGACATAGTGGGGTCAGCGCATGCTGAAGCACACAGTACACAGAAGTCACCAACGGTCTGCTGAGTCAATAGCTAAAGACATCCAAACTTCATGTGGCCTTCAGATTAGCACAACAACAGTGCATAGAGAGCTTCATGGAATGGGTTTCCATGGCTGAGTGTAAAGCACGCCGCCACTGGACTCTAGACCAGTGGAGACATGTTCTCTGGAGTGATGACTCACACTTCCCTGTCTGGCAATCTGATGGATGTGTCTGGGTTTGGCGGTTGCCAGGAGAACGGTAATTGCCTGACTGCATTGTGCCAAGTGTAAAGTTTGGTGGAGGGGGAGGGGGGATTATGGTGCAGGGTTGTTTTTCAGGGGTTGGACTTGGACCCTTAGTTCCAGTGAAGTTAACACTTAAGGCATCAGCAAACCAAGACATTTTGGACAATTTCATGCTCCCAACTTTGTGCAAACAGTTTGGGGATGGCCCATTCCTCTTCCAACATGACTGCGCACCAGTGCACAAAGCTAGGTCCATAAAGACATGGATGAGTGAGTTTGGGGTGGAGGAACTTGACTGGCCTGCACAGAGTCTTGACCTCAACTCGATAGAACACCTTTGGGATGAATTAGAGTGCAGACTGCAAGCTAGGCCTTCTTATCCAACATCAGTGCCTGACCTCACAAATGAGCTTCTGGAAGAATGGTCAAACATTCCCATAGACTCACTCCTAAACTTTGTGGGCAGCCTTCCCAGATGAGTTGAAGCTGTTATAGCTGCAAAGGGTGGGCCAACTCAATATTGAAACCTACGGACTAAGACTGGGATGCCATTAAAGTTCATGTGCGTGTAAAGGCAAGCGTCCCAATACTTTTGGCAATATAGTGTATTGTATATAAAATTATAAATACCCTTTTTTCCTTTTTTATATGTGATTACATACCCTCTCTTCTCAGCTGCATAAGGAGTTTAGAGAGCTGGGTGAGAGGAGAAACAGCAGAACGCTGAACTTCCCAGTGATGTGCTAGGCAGGAGAGAGGGGGTGTTAGCACAGGTCTGATAATTGGAGGAGAGCAGATTGAGTTCTCAGAACAGCCAGAAAACTGACCAAACTGTGTCTTCCTGCTTAGTGTGGTCAGTTTGTAATAGAAAAGTGGAGGGACTGGCAGGAACACCAGGTGTTTAACACAGAGGAAGCAGTAAAGAGAAAACAGGATACTTTTTCTTAAAAGTACATGGTACAGCTGGCACATATCAGGAATATGACATGCTGTGTTCTTATTCTTTAAACACAATGAGGGGAAGTCAGTAAAGCACTTACAACACTATTCTAGTTGTATGCCCCTTTACAATGACCTGCATTACATTCAAAAGCCCTTCCACCAGCTGTGATAACTTTACTGAAACTTGTGATAAATTCAGGTAGTTCTTAATAGCAAAACTTTTACAAAGCTGAGCCATTGCTGTGCTAAATTCAAAAATAATTACCTCCAGTTGATCGATAATGAAACTGGAGATTATTAAGACCAACTCCGAAACTGGGTATAAACAGTACGTTTTTCTTTTGTTCAGTTAGCCAGTGAAAAAAAAAAAAGGACTAAGGCTACGCTCACACTAGCGTTGTGTGCAGGCGGCAGAGAGGCGTTTGGGAAGCGTTTTTACCGCTTCCCAAACGCCTTTGACAATTCTGCACATTACAGCACATGGTGCTGTTCTAACGGGAGCGTTTGCGTCGCGTCACAGCAAATCGGATGCCTCTGGTCGAGTCAGGAGGCGTTGAAGCCTCCTATTCTCGTCTATGGTGCTGCTCCGCAAACGCTTCGCCGGTTGCAGGGCGTTTGCGGAGCGGTAACACCAATCAAACTGTATTATAGGCGTTTGTGGGGCGTTATTAACGCTCAGCAAATGCCTAGCAACCGCCACTAAACCGCGCATGCGGCGTTTGCCAAGCGTTAAAAAACGCTCCGCAAACGCCGAACCAACACTTGCCAAATGCTATAGGGGCGTTTGGCAAGCATTGGTAAAACAGCCAAGTGTGAACGAGCCCTAACAGATTCCTCCATGCACACAAGTGACATGGATAGAGTAGTAAAGTAGTGGACCTGATGGGAACTAGTGTCTCTGAATCCCCATCATGCTCTGCCCCATAGGAACACTGTAATCAGACAGCAGCTCTCACAGCTGTCAAAAAACACTGATCAGTGGCTGCAGCTGATTGCCAACCCTGCTGAATTTTGATCTGTCTATGCCAAGCTTTAGTTGGCATACAGAGTGCCTGTGTGTGTATGTTGTGTACCAGTTGCTACTGCTACCCCCTCACCTCCCCAGTAGTAACGGTCGTCAAGGACAGTGTCAGATTCACAGCTGACAGGTTCCTAGCAACCAGTGATGCTTACAATGGGTGGAGCCTGATGTGAAAACTGAGACACTAGTTCCCTATCAGGTCCACTCTTTCCTTGTGATTGACAGCAGGTAGTGGGTTTGTTTTATAACCAAATAGCTGGCTGACTTCAGTCCTACTTTTCTTTAAAATATATAAAACATAATTCATATCCTAATTCCTTATACTTCATCCAGTACTTTTGCTGTGTAATACAGCTATAGTTAAACTTGTCTAATTTGTTAGAAGATGACACTTTTTCATGATTTTTTCTCTGTGAGATGTATGTTTCAGAAGCATATTCTTTAATCAACTAAAATCTGTACTGTGAGAGAAAACACTAGGCTGAAATTTCTGTATACTGTCAATTTGTTTTAAAACATGAATAAAAATGTTCTATCAAAGACAAGCATAGAACAGTCAACTTTGAAAGGGAAAATATAGACAGAGACGTAGTTTGAAGTATCAATGAAAATACCTTAATTAATATTACCTTTTGTTTTCACTTGTTGGTGTGTATATAATTGCAGTCACTAGATATTGATTCAAATGAAATAATAGTTATAGAATATTTACATTCATAGCTCTTAAAGGTTCATTCCAAACAGCAAAATGTATGAAAACAGCTAAAATATGTATTTGAGAGATGTTTTACCATCCCCCAAAAAAATTGCTTTTAAACAGGTCTGTCTCAAAGGGGAAGGGGAAGATACCTGATCTTTTTTCCTGCTTGTTCACTTTCAATTAAATTTTTTTTTCCATACTCACCATGGGGCTCTCTTGTACAGCGCTGAGCAAACCCTTTGGCGCTATATAAACTCGATAAATAAATAAATAAATAAAATGGAGCTGGTCAAGTACAAATTGTGAATGAGAGGCAGAACATTGATGAGATCATCTATCTGTCACTTGCACTGTAGCCCACTCAGTTGGCTCCTTGTGCTGCTTCTGCCTTCCCCTTTCTGAGCTCTGCAAAAGACTGATACCAATTTAAATTCAGGTACTTACGGCAGGCATTTAAACAATTCATTTTGTAGTAATAGTTAGTAGAGATTTATTAAGCTGTACCTTTCATATCTGTCTGGATTTTAGCTTTAAATATATTGTTGCAAACCAGGATAAAGCTGAGGTAAAGTAATATAGTCAGACTTGATTATATACAATTCAATCCAATAAGATCTGAAAATGAAGCCGGAGCTAAAGACTAAATTGCTTGTCATTACTGCTTTTTAATGTCCAATTCTAGTTTGACAGTTGAGCCTAAAGAATAACTCCACGTTTGTTAAGGAAAAAAAATAAAACAGCCCACTCTGAGTGAACTGTGTACTTGCAAGAATTTTACCAAACTATCTGTTTCTGTGTTCAATCTAACCAGCTAATGTATTTGCAGTCTAATGAGGAATCTTGCAATGTCTACTTACCTAGAGAAGTATTTAAGACTAAAGGAGCATCTCAGAAAAATATAATCCCCATTGCAGAGGATTCCTAAAATTTTATATTAGAAAGTGCCGACCTCTGAGAAAATTGGTGAGCCAATAATACAAGCAGGAAATTACATTTCCAGGGAAGTCCTGTATATCAGCTGTTTACAGAAGGCCTGCAGGTTGCCATATTGCATTGAATTTTAGAAAAAATTACGCCCGCTGCAGATTGAAAAGGAAAGATAATTTATAACTAGAAAAGCTACAATTTCTGGGGAAATTGTATGAAGTGTTCTTGCCTCCACCAGTAGTCTACAACTGGAGTGGGCGGAGTAACTGGGTGGAGTGGCTTGAGTAACTGTTGTGTGCTTGGAGTGGCTGGAGTAACTGTGAAAAGGTTGGACTGGGCAGAGTAACTTTATGGAGTGGGCAGAGTAACTGTGTGGAGTGTTTGGAGTGAGTAAAGATAGTAAACTCTAGCTTTTGTCACTCTGCTGCCTGCTCACACACCTGGGTTCCTATGGCAACTCACTCTACAGCAAGGGCAGAGAAGAGCGGTTAAAAACAAACTGCTCCAACTTGCTCACTTCACTGGCGGTTGCCTACTGCAAACGGTTGTAGTTTAAAAATTATAAATCCTACACGAAGAGCTTTATAGTGTGAGAATCACAAGACCCAGACCTACATTGTGATGCATAGTATGTCTCTGAAATATTAAAAATGAAGGCACAGTTGCAGTTTAGAAATTGCCCTTCAAATTTGAGGTGGCTAGAGTGCAGTTTCAATGAATATCAATGGGCGGCGTGAGTTGCAAACAAATAGTCATACTGTAAAAACTATCAGGACTATGGCTTAGCCATGGACATTTTTAGTGGCAGCAGGGAAAGCTGAATGTTTTCAAATAAGATTTCTGTAGGTGGGCTTGAAAATGAGAGAGTGATGGCAGTTTAGAAATCATGTCCTGATTTTTCAGTTCACACTCTAGCTTTTGTCAGCTCCCACTCTAGTTTTGAACATTCTGCCATTCATTCCTATGGGACCAATTTCACCACAAAAACACCAATATTTTGTGAACAATTCGGTGAAACGTTCCACAAAATAATAGCACATCAATCGGGAACAATCTGCACGTTTCGGTATATTACTGTCTATGTAGTGTAAAAACTGTGGGAGGAGTTAGGGTGGTAAATTTGGCTATAATAATAATAATATATATGTGAGATAACAGTAAGTGGTCTTGCCATGCAAGAACACTTAATAACATTAAATTACAGTATGGCTTGTGTAGCAATTGTATCTGCTGTATTATTTTTTATTTGCTATAGTTTTTTTATAATGAAAGCAGTTACCCTTAAAAAGGTGTCCTGTCGATTTGGTTCTGGCAGCCTTACTCATGTAAAATTCTTCACTTTTCCCCCAAGCATCCTTCAACCCATTTCTTGTGATCCCAATGTGAGCCCAAAGATGTTGGGAGTTATTACCAAAACTTGAGAATGCAAAATCTTGTGCTGCTGTGCATGGTAGCCATTCATCTTCCAGGTTTTATTGGCAAAGCTTAATTGAACAAGCCACAGATTCCGAAGATTCTGAGTGCTGCAGATTTAGTAAATCTCCCATATTGTCTCAATATTAAGTTGCGCCTAAACGCACAAACAAAAAGGTGTTATATTGCAACTTACCAGTCTGTAGATGTATTGACTACATTCATTTTCTTTTTTCAGGCTTAATTTTCTTTTATATTCACCTGATGACCCAGGCAATAGCATGCTTACTGTCCTAAACTGACAACACTACTCACTGCACTATATCTATGGGAGAGTAGTGTTTTCACCCTAGGCTGCTCTTCTAATTTTAACTAGGAACACATCCTCCTTTCTATTACAAACAGGAGGACTTTTGTCATTCACAAAAGATACCTGGGAAATCTGATAACAAAGATATCAGTTCAGTTCACATGTTTTGGTTCTCTTTGTCCTTGTGGAATCCCATAGGTCTTGTGCAGAATCTTCACACATCTCTCACCTTTTAAAATGCATTGTATTTTAGCCACATCCCTGTCACATCCAGGGTTCCCTACTGTGATTCCAAAAAAGCCTGAACAGAGGACTTCAGTTTAACCATTCTAATCTCCTGGTAGATGGCTGTGTTGACCCTGGACTTAATGAAGCACAGTGGACCAACACCAGCAGATGACATGGTTCCCCAAATCAACACAGACTGTGGAAACTTCACACTGGACTTCAAGCATCTTGCAGTGTGTGCCTCTCCATTCTTCCTCCATATTCTGGGTCCTTAGTTTCCAAATGAGATGCAAAAGTTGCTCTCATCAGAAAAGAGGACTTTTGACTACTGAGCAACAGACCAAGTCTGTTTTTCTTTACCCCAGGTAAGATGCTTCTGACGTTGTTTGTTGTTCAGGAGCGGCTTGATGAGAGGAATACGACATTTGAAACCCATGTCCAGGATCCGTCTGTGTGTGGTGGCTCTTGATGCACTGACTCCAACCTCAGTCCACTCCTTGTGAAAGTCCCCAACACTTTTGAATGGCCTTTTCCTGACAATCCTCTCCAGGCTGTGGTAATCCCTGCTGCTTGTGCACCTTTTTCTTCCACACTTTTCCCTTCCACATAACTTTCTATTAATGTGCTTTGACACAGCACTTTGGGAACATCCAACTTCTTTTGCAATTACCTTTTGAGGCTTTCCCTCCTTATGGAGAGTGTCAGTGATGGTTTTCTGCACCACTGTCAGGTCAGCAGTCTTTCCCATGATTGTGATTCTTACTGAACCAGACTGAGAGACCATTTAAAGGCTCAGGAACCCTTTGCAGGTGTTATGGCTTAATTAGCTGATTAGAGTGGGACACTTTGAGCCTAGAATATTGCACCTTTTCACAATATTCTAATTTTCTGAGATTGTGGATTTGGGGTTTTCATGAGCTGTAAGCCATAAGCATCACAATTATGACAAATCACGGCTTGAACTATCTTGCTTTGCATGTAATGAGTCTATCTTATATATTAGTTTCACCTTTTAAGTTGCATTACTGAAATAAATGAACTTTTGCACGATATTCTAATTTTGTGAGTTTCACCTGTAGAACAATCCTCTAAAGTTCTACTATGGCATACAATTTTCAAAGCATGTAATGTAAATTCTTTACTAGTGAACTTTAAAAAACATAAGGAAATTTATAAAACACTATAGATTAAAACATTTTAAAGATTTCTTCATGTCAATAATAATTAAAGATCTATCAACTCATCATTGAAAATGATGGCCTTTCTCAAGATGATGCAGATTTCTGTCTGTTATCTATAACAATAACATATTATCCAATAACATTATATAGGGTCAGGTTTACCATTTGGTGCAATGAGTAAATGTGACGGTAGCAGAAACTAAAAAGTAAACATTTCTTGTTCAGTTATCAGTTACACATTTTTTCCAACATCAGTAAAAATATAATATGATCATATACTGTAAGCTTAATAAAAGCATTATAACATTGCCACGATTTTCTAACCTGGCTTAAGACTAAAAAAGCAAGAAAATGCTTTTGGTACCAAATGTATGCCTAAAGGCTTACAGTAGGTGATGGAAATCTGGCTCAGGTTACAATTCATCATATGACTTTTTCCCTGCAGATGTTCTAAAATTCTCACTAATATTACAGTATATAAAAAGGTTTGGTGCACATCTGACACAATTTGAGTAAATCATATAATATTAGTAATTAAGTTTTTGCTGACTTTGTTATGATAAGTTGGCCAATTGGCCTTCTTGACACAGAGGACAGATACCTTAGTGTAGCTAACAAAGCTAAATTTGCAGTTTTACCGAGTAATTGAATACAAAGTTATTATCAGCCCCAATTTCAACTTTTATTTCTTAATATCCATGCAAGATTATATCTTTATTTTGGAAAATTGATGAAAATAATTTTTATTGTAAAAAAGAGAAAGAATAATCTATTGCATATGTATACTTCAACTTACTATTGTTCTGTTTACTTTAAAGTGCCTTTAATATTTTTACATGCGTGCTGTTTTATTTTTTCATTTATTGTATTAAAACTTCAAGTCCAGTATCTAGATTCTGGACCAGCAACCTCTTTGTAAAAACTTTTATAATTATAATTCATTGAAACATCTGAGCTTAAAGTGTATGCAAAACCTAACGATAAATGTATCTAATTTGCATCATTTTAATCTGTTAAATATTATAATCTGTTTGGTGTAGTGCTAATGACATAAATCAAATAACATTATATGCAGTAAATGATACACAAATGGTGAATAGTAAAACAAACACCTGAGTGGATAAACATATAAAAAGACTCTCCCTAAGATATCCCCAATTGGGGGAAATATAGCATTGAATAAATTGGTGAATATAGTGGTTCTTTAAATAGGAACACAATGCACACACAAGTGTTTGTGTAACACCACTCAATCAAGCAATGAGTGATGATAATAAGTTCATAAACAGTCCACTTCAAACAATTAGTGCAAATATCTCTGCAAACATGAAAGTGCCACTGGTTTCACAATCTTTATATGGTCTGAGTGCCTCTATGCATGTAGTGGTCTGAGTGCCAACTATGTATGTAACTATGTAAGTGCAAAAAATACCTGGTCCGGCGCTGCTGTACCCGGTTTTTGGGAGGAGGTGACATCCACCATCAAACATCTAGCCTCTTTTGACCTGAAAGGTAATCCAGCCGCATACTTCACCTAACAGTGAGACCCCTATGGAAATAAAAGACATCTCTAACTATGTAGCTGCTCAATGCAGCGAAGGCTTGCATCCCTTCTTTGTGGAGGCAACCTCGTCCGCCAACCAGAGTCTTGTGGTATTCTAAAATTAATGATATCCATCATATGGAAGAATTGATAGCTACACTCCATAACTCTGAAGAACAATTCAGGGACAAGTGGAGGCCATGGAGATATTTCACATGTAGGTAAGCTTACTTGCAGAAAGATACCCATTCTGAGTCCACCCTTACTGGAGTTGGGTAGAAACCCAAATTTTTACCAATGAGTTCTCTGTAGTTTTATTCTCTCAAAGTGTGATTTGTTTGTATTGTAACATCCTTAGAATAAGTTCTCTTACCCCCCCATACTGTCCCCTCTCTTCCCTTCACCTTGTTTCCCTTTAACCCCCCCCCCCTTTTTTTTCTCCCTCTCTTCTTTCTTTCTCTTGGAGCTCTTTAATTTTCAGCATTTTTCAGATTTAAGTTGAAAATTGGTTACCCTCTCAGAAGTACTGTACCATACAAAGGTACCTGGAGACATATATATATATATATATATATATATATATATATATATAAAAATACCTATGTGTTACTTATGTCAGTATACCTGTCTTTGATTTCTCTTGGACCTTTTGGCCCCTCTGTCTCACTGAATTTCTTGTAGCATATGCAAAGCAGTGTGAAGGCAGCTAGTAATGTTTACCATTAGCATGTCTCTTCCATGTCATTATTATACGTCGAATATGTACTACATTATGGTCTTTATTTTGATAACTTGGAATGCTTTTGATGACAAATTGATTTTCTGTACCTGAGAAATTTTGCCATAAATGAAAGAATTTAAAAAAAAAAGATTTGCACTGTTTTCCAATAATCATTTTTGAACATGAACCCAATTAAGGAATATAAAATACATGATAAAGTTTGTAAATAGCTCATTTCTCAGTCTCCTTGATATAAAGGTATAACTACCTTATACAACACATTATAAGAAAGATCCTTTTTCATTAAAGCAGTAGTAAAGTCCAGTTTTTTATTTCTACCTACAGGTAAACTTATAGTAAAGCTTACCTTTAGGTACAGTAAATATCTCCTAAATGTGCATGGTTCAGGAGATATCTCCTTTAGTAGCACCCATTGACTTCACTAGTGTATGAGCACTGCACTCTGCATGCACAGTATCATCCATTTATAGCTCTGTGCATGGCCGTGACTCCCGTGTGCATGTGCAGGAGTGCTGTCATCATTGCTCGGATATTGTTGCTCAGCTATAGTTTGTTACAGTCAACCTAATTGCATGCAAAAAATAAATTATTATTACATGAAGGGAACACTGCTGTCCCCAGGTTCAGTAAAGCTAAGGTCAGAGAAGGTTGGATAATAAAACCTCTAATATTTTTAAGAAGTTTAAATAAAGCATTCCCAAACTAGTTAGGCTCTCACAATCGAAAAGTATATTAAAACAAATATGTCCATATTACAGCCAAGATAGATGGAAGACTGAGAAGTTTTATGAAATAAGGGGTTCTGTACTGACATAAATTCATTTTGTCATAGTGCTCCCAATGACCAATGTGTTTACTATATTTTAATGATGACTTAATTGCTTGTTGTCTCTGGTTGTTTGAGAAGGTAGCTGTCAGATCTTTTTCCCATTCATAGGAGAAAGTTTATAGTGATAATGTCATAATGTGCTAGTATGCACCACATACTACCACATTATAACAGACTTGCTTTAAATGAAGCCCTCCAGTGACATGCTGTCACCACTGCCAGGCCCTCCATCTTCATCCACAGTAGCATTTGCGTAGGAAGTGCAGAGTAGGACTGACCATAGAGGGATTCGTTTGACGCAGTTAGCCAGCTTAAACACGTATTGCAATATGTGTGAACCAAATATCCCTATTTTCTGTAAAAGTCTGCTGGAAAGGGTATATACCAGTGTGCAGAAGGTCCTTTAGAATTTCTTTGTCCATATTCTGGCTCATGGATGCAAAGCACTTCTGGGAATAACTATTCTTGCCTTTGACCAGTATGTTAAAGGATAACTGAACTTTTGTGAGAAAAAAAAATATACATAGCATGTACAATAAAAATTACCTTTTCTTTTCAGTCTGCAGTGCCGTAATTTTATATGGCAACCTCGAAGCGCTCTGTACATAGATGGTGTATGCAATAACCCCCATAAATATCATTTCCTGCTTGTGTGATTGGTTTGTTAATTTTCCAAGAAGTCTACACTAAGATACAAATTTGATTTTAAAACATCCTCGCATCCTCTGCAACAAAACTTCATGTTTGGTGACATACTCCCAAAGGGTTACTCACATCTAAAAGAATTCAGACCCTGCCACTTTCCTCATTGGAACCTTGTAAGTGCAGCAGTTGATCAATAATGAAAATGTCACTCATATTCACATTCACTTTGCACATGGACAACGGACAAACAAACAACTATTTATTCAGAATAAGAATGGAAAGAACTGCAACAAAGTTTGTTAAAATCCCTGCAAAAAGCATTAATGCTACTAATTTTCAATTAACTTGTATTGATTGCTGTCACCCAAATTCCTAGGTGTATAACAACACACACTTACATAATACATGTTTAAAAACACCTTAAAATCTCTACACAAGCATAATGGTTATTAATCCGCATCATGTTTAAAAAATTGATAGGGCAGTAAAACTGATGTGTAGCTGTCTATTTATCAAAGTTTTAAGATTCACACAGCTTCCACTCAAGGATGCAAATTAAAAAAAATATGTGAATCAACTGTGAAAGAAGAGTGAGTCTTGGGTAGACACTTAAATATGAACTATACCATTATCTTAAAAAACTCACCTTAGAAAAGACCACTTTAAAGAAAATACTGTATGTTTTTCACTGCAATCACTCAACTTTTTTTAACCACTTGTCTACCAGGAACTTTTACCCTCTTTTTTTTGCCCAAGCCAAATTTCAGTCATGCAACACTGTACCCATATTAATTTTTATAATTTTTTTTCACACAAATAGAGATGTCTTTTGGTGGTATTTAATCACCACTGGGGTTTTTATTTTTTGCACTATAAACATAAAAGGGAAAAAAATTGTTTCTTTGTTTCTATTATAACATTTTGCAAACAGGTAATTTTTCTCCTTCACTGATGTGCGTTGATGAGGCTGCACTGATAGGCAGCACTGATGGGCACTGATAGGCAGCACTGATATGCTGCACAGATGAGGTGGCACTGATGAGGAGGCACTGATAATGCTGCACTGATATGCAGCAATGATGGGCACTGATAGGTGGCACTGGTGGGCACTGACAGACGGCACTGACCGACGGCACTGACCGACGGCACTGATGGATGCATCTGGGTGGCACTGCTTGGCAACACTGATGGGTGGCACTGCTGGGTTTCACTGCTGGATACTGATGGGCACTGGTGGGTGGCACTGCTGGGCACTGGTTGGCCTGGCACTGTTAGGCACTGCTGGGTGGCACTGCTGGGCACTGATCATCAGCGCCAAGATTATCAGCGCAGATCTGCTCTGTGACATTTGTCAGTTATCGGCAGTACTTTCCTCAGACTGTGATGAAAGTGCTGCCGATAACCAACAACTGTATTTACTTTGTAAACTGCTGTGTCATTGGACACCACTGATCAAGTGGTAAAAGGCCGCTGTGATTGGCCTTTTACCTAGTCATGTGATCAGCTGTGTCTGTAGGACACTGCGATCACTGACAGCGTCGGGGTCCACTGCTGAGGGCGCGCACCGGGCTTGTTCTGGGAGGACGTCATATGATGCCCTCCCAGAACTTGCCAACTGCACTGAAGCCATCTTTCGGACCTAATATGAGTTGAAAATCACCATTACAGTGTTCAGTTATTTGTTTAATACTGATGACAGGGCACATGGAGTCCTTCTTATATTTCAATCTTCTCTATAAAACAAATGAACAATGAGGACCCTTCCCATATGGAAAATCTCCATGTTAAATAATGCACGCTAAAGGAAAGGAGACATGTACTGATAATCACAGGGGATTCTTACAATCAGGATTGTTTCTTTTTAGCATCTATAATCTGCTTTAGCCACAAGCTTAACCCTAATCTAAGACAGTATATAACCACTAAACAGAACCCTTAACTGTTATTGGTTTCTAAACCTAACATTTATCTAAGCCTAATCTAAAATTCCAACTTTACACCCCAAAATTAAAGACTTGTTTTAATACCTTGCATGTAACTCTGATCTCCTGTACTTGAGGCTTCTGTGCCCATAACCAACCATCATCCATGTCTGTCTGGGTACTGATCTGTACACTTTAAAGCTTTGTACACCCTTGGGGGCCGTGTAGAAGCATAATGCTACTAATGGCTAGCACTGACCAATGACAAATGGTAGTCATTTCAGCATATGTACAGAGTTTAAAACTGTACAGACTGATACTCCATCAGAGTGGGTGGTGCAAGATTACTGGCACAGAACTTAAATGCAGTAAGGATTGGAGGGGTGGCCAGGGTGTTGGGAATTCATCTTTAAATTTTGGTTGTAAAAATGGAATTTAATATACATCTAAACTGAAACGTAAGGGCTCATTTCAATGGGCTTTGTTTTTGGGTTTGCGTTTGGAATGCACATCAAACATGGGTCAGCAAAATCTCATTGACTTTAATTGAACAGTACACATGTCAGTTCAGAAGCTGTGTTTGACCTGCTGTATATTATTTGTATGCTACAGTAGGTCCTACTGAGGTGCTTTCGAACAGCAGTCTTTTCTTTTCAAATACCGCATATGCCATTTCAAAGCACTCATGTGAGTAGCAAATTCAGTGTTTGAACAGAATGGCCATTAATATGATCCCTAAAGCCAGCCCCTCACTCCCCAACACTCTGCTCTGTATTATTATTATTATACAGGATTTATATAGCGCCAACAGTTTGCGCAGTGCTTTACAAAATGAAGGTAGACATTACAGTTACAATACAATTTGGTACAAGGGGAAACAGAGGGCCCTGCTTGTTAGAGCTTACAATCTAATGTACAAGCAGAACAGGGCTCATTTAAACTTGTGTTGCCTTCTGAAGTGTGATTTGTAGTGAATCGTAATTCAAAGAGCATTGGACAGGCAGCAGGGAGGCATTATTTTGCCTCCTCACCACCTGTTTTAACCCCTAAAAACCCAAACCACCATGCTAAAACTGCATGTCATGCATATGATTGGGGCAAAACTCAGTTCATCATGTTGTGATAGAAACCACCATACCAAGACTTATGTCTGCTGGCTTTGAAGCTTAAGGAGGAACAGTTGAAGCTGAGGTAAAAACACGTCTCACCTGGGTGTTTTATGCCCCCATCAAAACCACAGTTGTAAACAAGGCTTGAGAGGCCCATAGTCAATTCTACCTGGAGTTTACACAGGAATGATCATCCTGCACTCACGGTACAATGCTGGTGCCAACACAGCTAATTGCCGCCCACCATTGCTGTTATGTGAGAGGAAGAGGTTCTAATGACATGATCCACTATATCTGGAACAACTTGGTATTTAAAGGGTTCTGTACACAGATGATGTACAGGAAACCCCCTGAAAATTTAATTTCTTGCTTGTGTGATTGGCTTACTGATTTTCCCTGGAGTCTGCTATAGGATAAAAGTCAAATTTTTGGCATCCCCTGCAACAAAAATTTCATTTTTGATTAGATACTCCCGAAGGGAAATCGTGTCTAAGGCTAGGTTCACACGTATGCAGTTTGAGTTTGATCCGTTTCTGCAGTGCGTTTTGCGGTGCTTTTTGACACATGCGTTTTTGACACATTTTTGATGTGTTTTTTTAACTTGTTGCTGGGCAGATTAAAATGCCAAACGTATCAAAAACACCTCAAAGACACACTACATGCTTTTCTGCAGTGTATCCATTGAAGTCTATAGAACCAAAAACACAACATTTTGCATTTAGAAAAGTCACTGACTCTTTCCAAAAAATGCATTGGGTGAAAACGTGGAGATGTTAACCTGTCCCATAGAAAATCATGGTAAATGGACTGCTGTGCGGTTCTGCAAAATGCAAAACACAGCGGAAAATGCATAGGTGTGACCTTGCAGACCTTGCCAATTTCCTCATTAGAGTCTTGCAGGTGCAGCAGCTGACTGATAGTTATAAAGTCTCTCTTATACAGGTGCCTTCTGTACATGGACACAGACAAACAAACAACTATTTCTTCAGAATAACAAAAGGTAAGAATCTGCCACAAAGTGTGTTAAAATCCTTGAAACCTAAATAGATCACCCAGAGGGGAATATTTTTTTCTCAACAAAAATGGAGTTACCCTTTAACCTTGCTCCAGAATAGATTGATAAGGAAGCAAAGGGAAGGTGGGTGTATTCAGAAGATGGTGAAAATAAATAACTTGTTGCTTTGTTCTGCATATGTAAAGCAGAGGTTGACTTTAATTTTATTTTTTGCTATACCGCACTGCGCTACTTTAACTGGTAATTGATTGATTTTTTTAAATTTTAACAAAAAAAAACCAATGTTTTTTACTTTCTGCTATGAAACATATCCAATAAAAAAGTTTAAAAAAAATCAACTTTCTTTTTACATTTTGGCCAAAATGTATTCTGCTACATGTCTTTAATTAAAAAAAATACTAACAAGTGAATATTGATTGGTTTACATGAAAGCTAATGCCTACAAACTATGATATATACACTGGAATATTTTGTTTTATACTACTAATGGTGGTGATTAGCGACTTATAATTTGACTGCAGGAGTGTGTACGGTAATCTGACACTAACTGACACTTACTAATTGCCACTGACATCACCAGTGACAATTATACAGTGATAAGTGATAATACTATACACTGTCACTGTAGTAATGACTCTAGCTGGGAAGGGGTTAAGATCTAGGATCATTAAGGGGTTAAATGTGTGCCTAACTATGTGAAATAATCTCTATGTGTTAATGATCTCTAAATTTCTCATTCCTGCTCCTAGATAGCTCCCTCTGTACAGAATTCTGTGTTGTTTACCAACACAGAGGTCTGGGCTGTGATTGTACACAGCCAATCAGCAAGTCAGGTGAATCATTGGCTGGGATTTAAATACAGTAGGTTCTGGGGAAGGTTACAGCGACGTAGCCATATGTCGCTTTGCCTACAGTGACCCAGTGGCTGCCTGTTTGCAGTACATTGCAAAGAGACCATCCATTTACCATTGGCAGGGCTGATTAAAATTATCAGCTTTTATTTATTCATGTAAAACCTTTCCCAAAAGAAAAATAATATTTGCTGTGACTGATTATAAAGTGTTAGTTGGAGTTTGATTTCAATTTGTTATTTGTCTTCAACTCTGCATATACATTTAACACTCCCCTTCCCCCACACTGACAATGCTGCTGTCTGCTGTGTCCTGGCTCATTGCTCCAGAGTGGTGTCTCACTAATACAGGAAATGTGTTAATGGCCGCATCAACCAGGTGAAAATAGAGGGGGAAAAGCCAAAGAAAAGAAAACTGATGCAGCCACTATATCTAATGATTGGTAAGCTGCAATAGAATACATTTTGGGTTTTGAGTTTAATACCACTTTAACCTTAGTACCTTATTACTCTACATCAAAACTAACCATTATTTTGTATGTTACCCTTTAAACTATCACATTCTTCTAAGCAAAAAATAAACTACATGACAAAATATTTGCATCCCAAACCCAAAGTTTTAAAAATCTTAATAAACATTGATAACATTATTTAGATTGAGAGAATGATCTTTGAAACACTCTACATTCTCTAAAATGTTCCTTTATCAAAATGCAATAGATTAATTGTTGGCATGAGTTGCATAAATCTGTGCTTCTGTCTGATAAAATCAGAATTCTGCCTTCCTCTAATAATGTTAGGTATATACATTGCATTGGCTGTATTGATACTGTATGTAGTACATGACAGACTTGATTACTTTTTGATTTACTAAAACTGGAGAGTGCAAAATATGGTTCATCTGTGCATGGTAGCCAATCAGTTTCTAACTTCAGCTTGTTCAATTAAACTTTGACAAAAAAAACCTGGAAGCTGATTGGTTTCTATGCAGAGTTGCACCAGATTTGAGGTCTCCAGTTTTAGTAAATCAAACCCATAATGTGCCTGATTGGTTTCTATGCAGAGTTGCACCAGATTTGAGGTCTCCAGTTTTGTAAATCAAACCCATAATGTGCCATGCACATAGGCATGTACTCCCATGAACAGCCCAAGCAGGTCTGTTCTGCACTTTTTTTCAGCAAGGCAACAAATAAACACAAATTTAAAGCAGTAGACCTTTGAAAAGCAAGTCCATATCATAAAACAAACAAAACATCCAAGACACAACTAACTAAACTCACAGCTCCTGACTAACAGTGTGGCTTCTAATAGATTCCTCAAAACAAACAGTTTTTAATGTGAGCAGACAGATCTGCACAACACTCTCTCTCTCTCTCTCTCTCTCTCTCTCTCTCTCTCTCTCTCTCTCTCTCTCTCGTGAGAGCCTGCTGTTGGTTGAAAAGGCTGTCTGCTGACAGAATACTAAAAAGATACAATAGCTGCTTGTATGTTTTGGGAAGCCCATTGGGAGCCACACTCTTAGTCAAGAACTACATGAGTTTAGTTAGTGGCTATCATACCTTTTTAATGTTCTATCAGCAGACATACATTTCACCCAGCATCAGGCTCTCAAAAGCAGAGAGAGTATGAGATAGAGCCAGAACATCAATCAACTCACATATAAAAATCCCTGTTGACAGTTGAGAATAATGAGGTCTTGCTACCACGTGAAATATGGCCGTAGGATTGAAGGTTTTCCCCATCCAAATTCTGAGAAACAATAATTTTGTTTTCCCTATATCAAATACAAAATATGAAATCTATGTGACACATACACACTTTCCACGGTACTTGCCTGATTGCATTGTGCCAAGTGCAAAATTTGGTGGAGGGGGGATTATGGTGTGGGGTTGTTTTCCAGGGGTTGGGCTTGGCCCCTTAGTTCCAATGAAGGGAACTCTTAATGCATCAGCATACCAAGACATTTGGACAATTTCATGCTTCCAGCTTTGTGGGAACAGTTTGTTGGTGGCCCTTTCCTTTTCCAACATGACTGCACACCAGTGCACAAAGCAAGGTCCATAAAGACGTGGATGAGTGAGCTTGGGGTGAAGGAACCTGACTGGCCTGCGCAGAGCCCTGGCCTCAACCTGATAGAACATCTTTGGGATGAATTAGAGCAGAGACAGCGGGCCAGGCCTTCACATCCAACATCAGTGCCTGACCTCACAAATGCGCTTCTGGAAGAATGGTCAAACATTCCCAATGACACACTTCTAAACCTTGTGGACAGTCTTCCCAGAAGAGTTGAAGCTGCTATAGCTGCAAAGGGAGAGCCAACTCAATATTGAACCCTACGCACTAAGACTGGGATGCCATGAAAGTTCATGTGTGTGTAAAGGCAGGCGTCCCAATACTTTTGGCAATATAGTGTATATATATTCAGTGTTCTTAAGCTGCAACAGTTTTCACAGTACTATTAGCTTTTTAAATAGGACAAATTGAGGTCAGTGTATTAAGTGCTAGTGAATAGTTCTTTAGACTACAACCAAACTCTATTTAGTCCCTTTCCTACCTAAATGTGTACAGAAAATGTCCCTGCAGTGCCATATTTAATGTGAAAACAGTAAATACAAGTAATATCAACCTTTCAGCATTCTATTTTGAGCCAGAAGTCCATCGTTTCAACAACAGGACTGCTGGGTAATTGTTTCAAATAAGCTAATGCATTGGAAAGTGAGGAATTCAAGCTTCTATAAAAATAGCTAAGGTACCAAATATCAGACTGTCCTGTAGTAATTTTTGGCATTAAAAGCAATGCCACTGTAATTTAGCCCAGTAAATAGGAAAAAGAGCCTGTTTTGATTGTTTGCAATTTTACGGGTTTTTTTTTTTCAATCCACTGATATATAAGATTAAAGGGGCATGCAAATAGGGAAATATAGTTTTATATGCACTATACATATTAGCCTACTGTATGTCTGTATTTTGACTCTAAAGTAAAACTTCACTTTCTTAAAACATTGACAAATATACCTTTCACGCACAATTTTGGTATTGCAGGTACCCCTGTACAATTTATCTTTACACAACAAATATTGGGGCTGCCATTCATGAAAATGCCAGCTTCATGACTGTCTTTGATTTTTGTATTTTTGTGTAACATATCTGGCATAAACATGCATCAGAGGAACATCAGTGAAAAAGGTAGAACTCCTTATCTATATAAATGTTCCAGGTCAGTGAATCAGAAAATACTGAAGTCAAACCATCACCATAACAATTAGTAATTTAGAAGATAAATAATTTAGTGTACTCAGAGTTACACCAATTTAGAAGTTACATGTATAAAGTGAAATCAAATGGGGTGCCACACCAAACCTAAACATAAAAAGAAAAAAGAAAGAAAGGGAAGCAGCTCTTTACAGTGCATATTACTCTGTGTCAAAAATGTCTATAAAATAGGAGCTCACCCCACTACAAATAAATACAATCCCAATCAGTAAAAAACATATTAAAAATGTACCAGAGTGCTAATATCGTTAAATAATAAACATGACCTAATTATTAACCATTTAATAAATTATCATAATTCATAAATTAAAATTAAAAAGTGTCCATAAATAAATCAAAGTCCACCCATTGATTTCTTGTGTGCCCAACACCTGTGTGAATTCCACTTGCCACCACATAAGTGTGGCGAAATTGCATCCCAACTTGTAAATGTGGCAAAATTGCATCCCAACTTGTAAGTGTGGCAAAATAGTACTAACAGTGGGAAGGGGCATTAAATAGAACCTGAGCCTACTCTGCTCTTGGTCAAGGTATTGCCTGTTGATATACTGTATATATGGTAAGATGAATGGTCTGTTCAATCTTCTTTATCACCTGGTGAGCTCTATATAGCACTATGAAGCTTACAATAAATAAGACATTCTCATAAAGTTCAGTAGAGTGCTATGACTGTTTTTGTTTTGTTTAGTTGGGCTACATTGTTTTTTTCATTTATTTGTATATAATCAAGAAGATTTTTAATACTGGGATAGTCGTTCTAAAACAGGGACCTTCTCTAGAAACAAACAAAATCTGACCACTCTATGCTACAGATGACATCACTGCTCCCCACCTAAATCACTTTTACAATTGTTTCTCCTGCCACCTAAATAATATTATATAATGATGTTACACTGAAAAGTTTATACTATTATCAAACTAAATACTTTTTTCCTTTGTAGCACAAAATTGCAAAAAGCTGAATACTGTAAAGTGTAGAAATGTCCCTCAACAAAACAAAAGGCTGCAGCATTGGTAACTGCATTGGTAACTCATATGTACTTTCTAAGACCTGCCTAAAACAAACTATATATCAAATTCAGTGCATACAGTTAATGCCACTGAGATCTTTGAAAATAATAGAAATGATCTGATCACTGAATTTTTTTTTTTCTAAAATTATAGGCTGTAATGCTTATATCCTGTACATGTATATACTGAAACCATGAACTATTTTATCTTTGTCTCTGCATCACACATCATCTGTACAATGAAAGCCAGCCCTATAGTTCTACCCTGACCAACTAAAGTTTTACCATATAGTTTTACACATGCTGGGTTATGTCTTTTGTATATATTTCATGACCTACTGCTAAGATACAATGCAACAGAGAAGTGAGGAATTACCTCTGCCGACAAAGCTTTGACTCATAGACCTTGATTTGGTAAAAAGTGAAATAGAAATATATGGTCACACATGATCAGATACAGGTCCACTTATGTCCTTCATTACCCTTCACACCTAAATAAATGTGTCCCAAAATGCAGGAATATGAGTACACAGCCTGATAAACTAAATAGTTTTGGGAAAAAACTAAGCTTTATTGAAGATGTTCTCACGAGTTTACATAGACATCACAGTGAAGTGCTTGTACATAGTTTATTGATAAATGCATTTTTTGGCTCTTAGGCACTATTAAATATTTAGACTTACCCATCTGAAAGTTTTCAGCAAGGATAATGCTTTTGCAGAAAATTATAAGGATGAATGAATCATATTTTCAATACAGATGAAAATCAGAAATAGCTAGAAGAGTTTTTCCAGGTCCGTTAATTTTCGATGCATCAAGGAGGATGAAAGCATAGCCAGGATCACTCAATAGTGTTTTGCATCAATTTCCTTCTAAATACAGAAGGCTATTTATATATAACAACTATTTTATTGGCATAGTGTCATAAAACAAAGGTGTGAGCAAGGTTAACAGTGGACCAGCATGCAGAATGTGCCAATTACTCTAAATGGTTTTTGGGGGCTTTTTCTAAGGACACATTTAATCATTTAACTCACAAGAACCTTTTATGCCATGTAAAACATTAAAAAAAAGTGCCTTTACTGTTTAAAAAAACAGTAATACACTGTCTCATCCTGTTCTGCACATGCTCAGTTGCTATCTATTTGTTGGCACTGTTGCAAAAAATCAGAGCCACTAAGAGACTGATCTACTGACAGGCTATAGAATCACTGCTGCTCAAGGGCTCTGTGCTTCAGCAAAATGGCAGCTTCCAACAAGAAGAAACAGGACCAATGCTGGAGGCAATTTACAGCACACACTAATTTTAGTAGTATAATTATTAATGTGGAACATATGTTCCTTGCTAAAGAACAATATTTTTTATCAAGTTGTTATGGTTCCTGCTTTAAACAATTCAACTCCAGGTCAATTTTGGCACTTCTCATATATTTGTAAAAATCTACATATTTTGCTAGAAAATTACTTAGAACCCCCAAAAATTATATATATTTTTTTTAGCAGGGGCCACACAATTCTTTTGAAAAAATACATTTTAGTGAATTCTAATGTATAAAAACATAACATAATACTCAATTGTTTGATAAAAGATGATGTTACACTGAGCAAATGGATATATAATATGTCATGCTTTAAAATTGCACGCACACATGGAACGGCAACAAACTATGGCACTTAAAAATCTCCATAGGCAACATTTTATAAGCCTTTATAGGTTACCACTTTAGAGTTACACAGGAGGTTAGGTGCTAGAAATATTGCTCTTGCTATAATGTTCACGGCGATACCACATTTGCGTGCGTGACCTACATATGAGTTCACTTTTACATGTGAGCACGGGGGGATTGGGGAGAATGTTACATTTTATTATTTATTTTATTTAAAATTGTTTATTATGTATTTTTACAATGCCTCTTTAATTTTTTTTATTCAACTTTTTTGCTATCAAAAGGGATGATGATAATCCCTTGTGATAGCATGGGCAGTGAAGGGTAGTCAGATCAAACCAAGATTGGTTTGATCTGATGCTTTCACAGGCTGGTAATGGCCTGCTTACATTAGCCAAAAGCAGAAGTGACAAAATACTCTTAATGTCAAGTTCTTAGACCATAGAAATGATCAGAGATGCTCTAGTCCTTGGTCACCTGTATGGTAAGCACCATCTTCAGTCCTGGGCTCCCCGATGGGGTGGGAGAGTTTAGGAAGGTAGTGGGGGGGACACCTTTCCGCCGCATGTAGAAGCAATCCAGCAGCTTTTTAGCCTCTCAGATTGCTTTTACATTTTTTTAGCATTACCAGCTGAATAAAACGTTGGATCGAGCCCAACTCTGACAACACAACATGGTTCAATTACTGACCAATCTCCCTTTTAAGTCTTGATATCAATTTGTTGGCCAAGATCCTTGCTACCCTCCTCAATCCTATCATCGGTTCTGTAAACCAAAATGACCAAGTAGGTTTTGACCTGTTCTGGCAAGCAGCTGACAATATGCAAAGGGTCTCCCTGCTGGCTCACATGGCCCATTGCTGCAGGATTCCAGCGTATTTTCTCTCATTAGATATACACAAAGCTTTTAATACTGTATCCTGGCCTTATTTACACTATGTCTCAGGTAAATGTGGCTTTCGGTCAAACTTTTTAAAGATGATCTCTTCACTGTATGTGGAAGCTTACGTAAAATATGCTGGATATAAATCTGATAAGTTTGACATAGTCAGGAAAACCAGACCGGGATGCCCTTTATCCCTTCTCCTTTTTGCATTTTCCACTGAACCCCTTAAGACATTAACCCATACATCTCCCGACATGAGATGAATCAAAGTAGGCGGCAATCATCATAAACTCTGTTTATTCACATGATGTAATAGTGTTTCTTACAGCACCACTAACCTCAACTCCTAATCTCTGTATACAGTTTACCTCTATCTTGGGCTTAGAAATGAAACAGCTACAACTACAGTTGACTTCTCCATTTAAATGGGCTAAACATGCCCTGTCATTCCTTGGCATCAAATTAACTCCTCACTTGATGGTATTATATCAGGCTAACTACCCCTCACGTTCACCCACCTAACATGCTCCTTTCTCATTGAGCTTCTTTACATATTTCATGGTTGGGTTGCATCACTGCAGCTAAAATAACTTTTTAGAGTCCTTCCAGTAGTTGTACCATCTCATTATCTGCAGATTTTACAATGCAGAGTTAATTTATTTATATGGGGATCTACTAAACTCTCCTTCCACAGAAACCCTGAATGGATTCTAAGCTTCAAGGTGGGTTGGGCATTCCAAATGTTGCCAAGTATTATCAAGCTGCACAACTCATGTACTTAGCCCAATATCACATGACTACAGAAGTTCCCCTGTGGGTCAAACTAGAAGTGGCAAATTGTGATCCACTGGCCATTGATAATGGTGTGAACTAAAGAAATACCTATGATATCCAACCTGATCACGTAACACTCCCTGACCTTAAAATTTCAGTGCAGGTCACAATCCCCAGACATACACACACACCTCTATTACTGTTATTCAGTCACCTGAGATTCTATCTGGCTCGTGCAACACCTACTCTATTTTCCCAGTGGAAAACCCTGAAGCTCGCTTGTGTCACCTTCTGCCACTTTTTACTACTTTGGGGCACTACTTGAAAAATGTTCTTTCCCCTCTAGATACCTCCAAGTTACCCACTTCTTTGTTACTTATACAAAGGGCCATACATCCCTGAATGCTTGTACGAAATTTGAGAACATCTGTGAATTTGACCCCCTGGCACTGAGACTGATTTCTAAATTGTGTGCGTCAGGAGTGTGTTGTGCTCCTGCTCTTTCACAGCTACTGGTCTCATTTTAGCATCCTAGTTTTGGCTGTGATACATTCTCCCCGTCTGTCTGTCCACCTGAAAGGTGATTGATATGGCCAGTCTCTGGGTAGAGACCAAACCTGATTTAAGCCAGCCAAGCCTGCACTCTCATGCTTGTGATAGTTGTTAACATATGCTTCAAGCCTCCTGTTTGTCTGCTTGTCTGCCAATTGCAAGTACCTGTTTAGATATATATTTATCTGAGAGTACATACACCAGTTTATTTATTACCATAATTGTGTTCGTTTATTGTTTTCTATATCTAATATTTTACATGTGCGAAAGATCTGTTTACAAAATGTTAATTGCTTACACATTGTTATTTTATTAATACTGTGTTATTGCTATTTTTTTGTTCTTTGCCTTGTTGCTACAACTTACCTCCCGTGTAAGAATGGATTTGATCCAACAGCTGCATGGCCATTTGTTTAATCTTACTTGGTTTTTATGAGTCATGCTTAACATTGACATTCTACACTCATTTGTTGTTCCATTGCTGTCAACAGTTCAATGGCTGGCTCCGCCTTCTCCTATCTGATTGGCTTTGGCCAGCCACTCTGATAGCTCTTAAATCCCACCCCCCAGCCTGTCACGTTCTCCTGTATGCCTTCCTGTTAGTGCCGTGAGTGAGAGGAGAGATGCCGATGATCTATTATCTTGCAGCAGGTCCCTGCTTGTGCCTTGCAGCCCTATCAGTCCATCTAGATTGCTGTAAGCTGCCATATCGCACCACCACCTTGACACCTGTTGCAGTCTACACGTCTTTCAGATGTAAGTGAGAAATGGAATTAATGTGTTTTTTTAACCATACACTAATCTGGCACCCTGCTCTGTTTCCTTTGTACGCAAGCACCTGTTTGCTGTGCTTGGTTCACGACTACCCCAGTGTGGTATACAGGCACTATAGAATTGTGTATAAGACCTGGGGACAACCAAGTACAGATAGGCATGCTTGCCTTATGAGAAGGGGGGCTGCTATAGGTGAAGAACACATAAGTCGCCCATAGTGCCTGACCACCTGCGTTAGGGGTAAGCATGACAGTATGGACATCTCAGTTCCCCTCCTAACTCTATCCTCCCTGCATATACTAGTTGTTGGGCTAATGACCTTGACCTCTCCCTAGACCTGGAAGACTGGTCCAACATATGGTTGCCCATTAATCTTCCACTATGAACGTACAGTCCCAAGAGGCCAACTACAAAATCCTCACAAGATGGTACTTGGCCTTAGCTAGGGTCACAAAAGTTTGCCCATCTTACCTCCCAATTGCTTTTGCGGTTGCCCAGATCTAGGTAAGCACTCTCATATATGGTGGTCTTGTCCAATAGTTTTTGGGCAGAAATCTTCTAGATGCTCTCTAAACGAACGCAGCACCCGCTTACTCCAGATCCAGCAGGTCCTTCTGACCTTTCCAGAGCCTAGTTTAAACTCTTACTGTGTCATCACATTTTCCAAACAAACCATAGCAAAGACATGGAAGAAATCCAGTCTTTCCATTCTGGAAGTGAACAATGGCTAACGCAGGCTATGGTCCACAGACAGATAGAAGCAATCTCTCTTGGATCGTGTCCCTAAACATGTTAAAATTTGGCAACCCTGGGTTGATAATTATCACCCACCAAACTTCTATCCGTGCTTGAGCCATAAACCGATTCATCATCTTAAACCTACCTATGCTTGTCAAAACCTGCACAAAGCAGCCAGGTTGAACGTGACCCTAATTCCCCTCCTCCCCACCATTTTCTTCATTCTCCATAACTATTCTTTCTTGCTTCTTTTCAATTTGATTCCTTTTTTTCTTGTTTTTTAGAGTCTAGCATTAGACTTTTATGCTCTACATACCTGTTTTGTCAGCATTAAAAGCCAATTTTCTCACAGATGGTTTGGGGATTGTTCTTACGAATATACTACCAGCATACAGTATGTTCCCATTAGTATTTGACTGTTTTTGTTGGTCTATTATCTCTATTGACATATTGAAAATACAACATCTCTTTTGTAATTGGATTGTATATTTTGCCTTTTATAATATGCTGTGCTATGTTTTTGTACAATGCACATTTCTTTCAATGAAAATACTGAGCAAGAAAAACATTTCAGGGATTTTTTTTTTACTCTCCTCCACAATGTGTCTCTCATAATCTGTTCTAGATGGCCTGATCATACTCATGCATTTGCTTTTACATTCTTTTAAGTTTTGTAAACTTTTTCATTAAAGTCATTCTTCACCCTGTTTGAAAAAAAATAAGAGTCAGTGGTTACAAATACTGTGACCTCTGATGTGTCCCATATACTGGGTCCTGTGACATGTCCCAGAAGGTTGGAGGCAGGTAGGGGGAAACAAGCCAAGTTGAAGTGGGAGCAGATATCCCCCCACCAAATAAAATACTAAATATGGAAGAGGATGAAGTTCCACTTTAATATGCCTTTTTATGTTAGCCACCCAGGTTTAAATTGTTCTCTTTTATACTTGTTGCCCATTGGAATGCTGCTTTTCATCACATTTTCTGTAAGCTGGGTTATATACTGTAAATACAAGTCGCAAAAGGAGTAGCAAAAGGAATGTAAATACTTACTCAGGATTAGGCCAGGTAAGTGATCAATAGATGTAAGGCATGGATATTGAAATGTAATGTTTTTACTCCCCACGGCTTACCAAACGCATATACATACAGTATGTTAACTAAATCATGTAATGGATATTATTTTAATGCTAAAAATGCATTTAGTTTTTCTTTCTATTCTTGTGAACTAAGTAAATAATGTGCCTCAATGTCAGATCCCTTCAGAGATGTCCTCTGTATTCCGGCTATAAAGTTAATTGTAACGCCAGCAAACATTATTGAGCACAGCTGGAGTCAATGTGATGAAAGTAATATCAATTTTCCAACTATCAGATATTTTTTCAAACAATAGTATCCTGAAACAATAATTAACATTCCTTTTTAAGAAGAACCTAATTCAAAATTAAATTGGGTCAAGTTACAATTTCTTTTCATTTGAAATAACACCTACAGATGAATTCCCAATAACCATACATTACTTGAGTAAAACTTTCTTGAATGTTAATGGAATGAATATAGTCTCTTCAAAATGTATATCTTTAAATGCTTCAGGACCTGCATTTTATAGTACAGGCTAATTTTCAGTTTTAAGAACTGTGATAGCTTGACTGACAACTATACAGTCATTTACCACTGTACCCAAGTTAATTGGCTAGTGGAAAAAGTACTTTTACGTTTGTGGTCAATATAGTAAGTAGTGGAAATCAGGAAGCCAAAAGGGTAATAGCCAGGGCCTAGAAGTCCCCCGCATTACCTTTCATGGAAGCCCAGCACTGGGTTTCTCAGATTATGTTCTTTGAGAAATTTGTGTGGGAACCATGGGTCCAGTTTTGATAATCTGAATTTTGCCAGGTTTGATAGCCTTCTCGCTTCTAGCTGAGGGTCAGATATCAGGAGTTCACCCCCATGAGACTATGATTTTTATGTACTCCATCCACACACACACACATCATCATCCTCCCCCCCAACTCTTCCCTACCTTGCCATACCCTCCTCTTTTTCTCAAACTTTTTTCAGCTTCTTTCCTGCTAATCTTCATTATAGCCCTAATTTACAACAGATCCTCCAATCTTAGATACTTCTAGGTGGTGTCCTTATAATGTTATCCCAATTGGGTATCTAAAGTCATGTTACTATAGCTTTTTGGCTTTGCCATGTGTGTTTGGTTATTATTTGTAAACTATTGGTTAGGCTGAGCTGTCAATTGAATTGATAATTGCATATACTTGTATTACTCTACTCTTTGAAAAACAAAATAAGCAATTGTAAACAAAATAAAAAATATTGGAAGTCAGAGGAAAGGTTTTCCATTACATTACTGGTTAGGGGGAAAGGTGCCTTCTTACATTAGTGGTCAGTGGATGGAATACCCTGATACATTTGTGATCATTGTAGTGCCTCTTGCTATGTGTTTTTAGTACCAGAACTATGCAAGTACCATCAAAGGACCCCTAGCTATTTCTGGAGGACCCCAGGGTGCCATTGAATCCAAGGTGGGAAAGGCTGATCTACATAATAATGAACTATAAGGTGTCATGTAACTGGTGGAGACAAGGTTGATCAGGGGATTTTCTTGCACCTCCTATCCAACACACCTGGAAGTGGCATCAGGAAATTCAAGGACATAAAGTGGCATGAGTGCAAGTGTTACAGGCATTGCTGAGTCTGTAGAGGCTTGCAGGGGCAACTGTAGACCACTGGATAGAAACTAGACATAGGAACATTAAGGTACTAGAGCAGGCAATAGGAACATAGACAGGATATAAGCCAAGGTCAGTAACAGGCAAGCATCAGATGAACCAATTCAAGAGACAAGACTGAAGTTAAGGATTCAAGCCAAGGTCGTTAACAGCCAGATAGCAAAGGTACCCTATGCAGGAGACAGGATTAGAATTGAGCATTCAAACCAACGTTGGTAACAGCCAGGCATTGGAGGTACAAAACAAAAGCTAGTAAGAGTCAAGCAGACAGGCCAGGGACACCACAGACAAGAAAAGGTTCAAGAGCAAGTGATAAGGCAAGAGAAGCCATACACATAAAAGCAGAACAGCAGGTCAAGTCACAGGTTAGCAGTAACTATGCCACTCAGTAATTTCTTAATGCAGTTTTTCAGTTTATATAGGCTGTTACTGCCAAAACCAACACTGGGCATGCACTTAATAATGCGTGTTCATAAAATGAGCACACATAAGTGCTGATCTAGAACAAACTAAACCTTCTCTACATTGGGTTTCTCTAACTTCATTTTTTTCTAAGTATGTTGTAATTATGTTAATGTGTTCCATTTGTGCAAATGCCTAGATATAATATCTGCTAATAAAAGTATGCTCGACATGATTGACACACAATTAAAATTATCAGTGAATTCTAGTGAGTTGAACCTTCTAGCAACATGTCTTATCTCTCAGGGAGATCTTCCTCTTCCTCCCTCCTTACATTGCAGCAAGAGATGCACATTTTTAATGCTGATAGAATTTTATATTATTATTGCTATTAGAAAAGTCTACAAGCAGATTTTTTGTCACTATACTGTTTTAAAAGGGGTTTACAGACATTGCAGAGATTAACAAAAATAACAGTACAGAAGATAATGCTCAAACGTTCACAATCAAATCACAATAGAAGAGTTTTTATTATACAGGATAATATAGTGCATACCTAGCTTTAAACACCACAAATATGATTGTGACGGATGGTAGGCAAGACAGAACACACAAGGCAGAGGGCAAACACTTAGGGCTCGTTCACACTTGGCTATTTTACCAACGCTTGCCAAACGCCCCTATAGCGTTTGGAAAGTGTTGGTCCGGCGTTTGCGGAGCGTTTTTTAACACTCGGCAAACGCTCCGCAAACGCCGCATGTGCTGTTTAGCGGTGGTTGCTAGGTGTTTGCCGAGCGTTAATAACGCCCCACAAATGCTTATAATGCAGTTTGAGTGGTGTTACCGCTCCGCAAATGCCCCACAACCGCATCGCAAACGCCGCTCGGGCGTTTGCAGAGCGGCACCATAGACAAGAATAGGAGGCTTCAACACCTCCTGACTCGACCAGAGGCATCCGTTTTTCCGAGACGCAACGCAAATGCTCCTGTTAGAACAGCACCATGTGCTGTAATGTGCAGAATTGGCAGAGGCGTTTGGGACGCGGTAAAAATGCTTCCCAAAGCCTCTCTGCCACCTGCACACAACGCTAGTGTGAACGTAGCCTTAAAGCTTTATTAAAACAGACAACAGTCACTCAAGGGGGAGTAGTGCAGAGAGAGAGAGCCCAAAATACTTTGTAATTCAGCCCCGGTGGGTAAAGTTAAAGTCTCTACAGCAGTTTGTAATCCAACAGGGAGCTAAGAGGCAGTTCATAAACAGGTCAGATAACACAGTAGAACTTTGTAGTCCAACCCCGGTGGGCAAAGCTAAAGTCTCTACAGCACTTTGTAATCCAACAGAGAGGTAACAGGAAGTTCATAAACAGGTCAGATAACACAGGAGAAGCATACACTCATGCAGAGCTGATGTGATAGTCCCAGATAGAGCTGGGAGCATCTCAGGCAGAGCTGGTGTGGTAAGCTCAGGCAGAGCCAATGTGGCTTCTGGGGTCCCCCATCCTCCAATGGGGCTCAGGCAGAGCCTGGGCCACTAGAGTCCAGCCGCAGCTGGACCCCTCAGTGGCTGCACAGCAGAATGGCTCCACAGGAGAGGCCAGCACTGACCTCTTAAACCCCCTGAGCAGGACGAGAGGTGGAGGGGGGTCATTAGCAGGATGACAATGGAGGGACTGCCTTAATTGAGTTTAGGGACATTTTGGATGACAATGGAGAGAATGGACAGGGACGGAAATACAGTAATTGAATTTGTAGCTGTAAACAGGACAGTGGGGAGGATATTATATTTAGGCAAAAGACTGGTTGGACAGGATGGACAAGGAGTCCATCCTGTCCAACCAGCTGAATTTGCAGCTGTAAACAGGATAACAGTGGGGAGAATACATTAATACAAAATTAAGGCATTAATTAGGGATGTAGGACATCTGGGCACAAGACAGGATGGACACAATGATTGAATTTGTGGCTGTAAACAGGATAACAGTGGGGAGAATGCATTAATACAAAAGTAAGGCACTAATTAGGGATGTAGGACATCTGGCCACAAGACAAGATGGACAAGGAAACACAATAATTGGATTTGTAGCTGTAAACAGGATAACAATGGGGAGGATACACTAATTGAATTTGGGACCTTTTGTGGAGGGGGCACGTTAATTACAGCTAGGGGCCTTTGGCACACAGGAGTAGAATACTAATTGGAGGATGCTCTTCCTATGGCCAGGAGGGATTAAAGGAACAAGGAATTAATAACTGGGAATTAATAACTGGGCTGGCAGAGAACTCATGACACCCCGGATCATTAATCAGGAATTAATAATTGGCCGGGCCCCTATACCGTGACAATGATATTTGTAAAAGTTACTGGTCACTAGTATCTCCTAATAATCTATGTTGAAAGGAAGTAAGTGTTGATATTGAAAGGAAGTAAAACAGACTACAAGTATAGATTTTATGAATATTTGATGTCTAAAGTTTGACCACATATTTTGAAGGCAGAGCAGTGCACTGACAAGTTTACATTCCTTTGAGCTATTTTTTTTATAAATCTTGGCAGCTCTGGGTATGATGTACTGTACATATCAACAGGCTTGCGCAATAACAAAAAAGGGCAACTCACAAACAGTCAAAACTTGACATGGGTACATTGGGGGTTATTTACTAAAACTGGAAAGTGCAAAGCTCCAGCTCCAGGTTTTATTGCCAAAGCTTAATTGAAGTTGGAAGCTGATTGGCTACCATGCACAGCTGCACCAGATTCTGAGTGCACCAGTTTTAGCAAATTCCTCCTATTGTGTTAATGTTGTTAATGAGCAGGCACATATTAGGTGAAAGTAACAATTTTTTTAATTAAGTTGTAAATAAATTGGTGGTAAAGTGTGCAGTAGTAAATTGTGGCTGTTTAATGGTAACCGTCTATATCAGGGGTCTCCAAACTTTTCCAACAAAGGGCCAGTATACTGTCCTTCAGACTTTAGGAGGGCCAGATTAGGGCCAGTGAGGATAGAAAATGTCCTGGCACCAGAATCAGTGAGAATAAACATGGCCCCAGGGTTGATGGTCAGTAGGAGGAGTACTGCCCCATCATTGGTATTAGTGGGAAGAATAGTACACCATCATTGTTTTCAATGGAAAAAGTACTGCCCCATTGTGTATCTCGGTGGGAGGAATAGTGCCCCGAGGGCCAGATAAAGGGTGGTAAAGGGCCATATCTGGCCCTCAGGCCAGAATTTGGAGACCCTTGGTCTATATAGGTTGATAAACTTATAGTATATCTACATTCAAGAATCATTTAGAATTTTGCACCTTTACAGACCTTAGATGCAGTAACTACATTTTTTCTATTTTTGGATTTTTTTTCTGTTATCTTTCTTCATTTTCACCTGATGATCCTGCTATTAACAACAATTCGTGTCTTAGTACAGCTCCCAAACCATACTGGATCTATGGAGGAGCAGTGTTTTCACCCTAAGACAGGAAGCGTGTAAAGATATAGAACATCGCCCTATTTCTTCACCTATACTGCATAAGGGGTGTGCTGGAGTTCATTAAATTGCACTCAGCAGAGCTGTATGTCTGGAAGGTATTTTTTCACTTATCGAACAGATAAAAAAAAAACACCATCAATAGTATATTTGAAGGGTCAAAATGGAACAGATAAGTTAAATTCATTGTTAGGGATTACATATATGTTAGTACTGATTATTTGGTTTATCTATTTTTAAAAGGAAAGTTTGGTTTTCCCACTCTGACTCTGGGAAGACAAGAATTAAGCTTTGTTTTAAAATAATGATGCTCAAGCCACCAGACATGTGGTATAGCTTAATAACCTTCCTTTTCCTAAACATCAGTGTTATCACAGGAAAGTTCACGATGAGGACATGTACCCTGCTCTCTGTGGTGCCCCAGGGCGATGATTTATGGACTACTCATCACATCACAAGTCAGATCTGCCCAAGTCTCATCTGACTGCCTGGGAAAGGAGAAAGTTTTGACACTGCTGTTGATGTTGTTTTCTGTAAAAGTGAGAATCTGCTGTAAAATACACAATCAAGCCAATAAGAGGTAAGTCATGCTTAATTTAGTTTTGGTGGAATGCACTGATCAAACTTCATTTTTCTACTAATTATAAAACATGTCATATGTTTCAAAATTTCTGCTACATTTGTTTTGACAAAATATGATTTTTTAAAGAAAACCTTACTCTTTCCACTTGGTCAGCTCTGCAATGTATATAAGTATTTAATCAGAAAAGGAAAATCAGTTTTTATAAATGATAGTTATATATTATCTACAGTATATATTCCAAAACAGAAAATATGGACCTGTGTAAAAATATTGAAAATACTACACAAATCCTTGAAATTAACTCAGCCAAATACAATAGGCAGAAACATTTTAGTTACAAATGACCTGTTTCCTAATGATAAGGAGCCGTTAACTGCTTTCCCCCTTGTATGAAACCAGGCATCAAATTCTCACCTTATTTATAGCTAAAATCCTGGAAAATAAATATGTTGTAATGAATCTCATATAGTTTGTTTGTAATGTAGGTTTTGGTAAGTTTGCTAAATTAGTAAATGAGTCCAACACATCTGATGCATAGTTTTTGATGGCTTAAGCCTAAATTTCATCTCTTGGAAAAAAATAATTTTGGATACCTTCTATGTACTAAGACATATTTCCTAATGAGGCATGTTCCATGTGTGGATTCCTGCTGCATTACTTGGGAATTTAACTTAGCTCTGACAGTACAGTAAGTAACTTCCAGCACTGAGACTTACCATTCTGGCTCTCATACCATGCACACAGTGAAAGCAATGTGGATCACTCACACTCTACCTCATTCATTCATAAAATATCTTGTACAGTTTGCACTGAATACAAGGCCCCCTGTGATTGGAGGAGGAGAGGAGAGAATGGATGAACATCATTATCTCCATTCCTTCAATCACAGAATGCCTTGTACTCAGTGAAAAGATTTTATGAATGGAGGAGGTGGCATACTAAATACCCACATGGCCAGAACTGTAAATTGAAGTGCCAGAAGTGCAGCATTTATTGTATTTTTGGGGGTGAATTAAACTAACAGTATTAAGTAACACAGCTATCATCCACACATAAGAAAAACCTTGTTAGAGTTGATTTATTGGTACAAATATCCAAAATATTTTTTTTTGCTGGAGTTCATATTTTAGCTTAACCCCAAGATCACACCAGATATATCAAACTATTTTTCCTATTTAGAAAACTACATTATCCTTAGTAATTAATTGAGATTTGAGTGGACTTTACCTTAACACATTCCTGTTATGCAGTAAAGTGTTCTGTAAGTGGCAGCCAAATTGTGGGGTGGATTTACTAAAGGCAAATAAACTGTGTACTTTGCAAATCCAGTTGCACTTAATTTCCCCAGTGCTTAGTAAATGTGGTAAAGACATGCTGATTTCATCATCCAATCATGTGCCAGCAAAAATGTTTTTCGTTTTTAAAAATTTTCCTTGCATCTGATTGAGTAATTTTTATGAAGTGTAGCTTTACCACATTTACATCTAATAAGGAAAACAAGTGCAACAGCACTTGCAATGTGCACAGACATGCCTAGCCATCATGTCAAATCACATATATACACATGTGATTTTGTGCAGCCCTGCCACCCTGTAGCAGTATTTCTGCTATAGGGTGGCGGGCAACTGGTTAAGTTATTTTCTTTTCTCCAAGCATTTAAGTTATTATAACTTTTTACTAATCTCTTTGAGTTAAATGCTATTTGAGATTTAATGCAAAGTGCTTGCATCATGTTTAACAGAAGCAATATGAACATCAAATAAAAGGGTGCATGATGAATTTAGTTCTAAGAAACATCATCATGAAAATTGACAGATGAGTAATCTGTAGAATAACTCAAAGCATGAAGGTTTTCATAAATTTGGGCAACCATGAAAATGAAGGCATCTAAGTAGGAGTATACATAGCAAAATATCAGGAAGTATTAGTAAGAGTCTAAAGCAAATTGAGCAATTCAAAGTCTTGACAATAGCTCAAACATATACCCCCTTTTCATCCTGAGCTGAAAAACATAGCATAAAACAGATAGACACAACAAAGAAAAGTTCCATCAAGACTACAATTATTAGAGGAGGCATGGTTGAAAAGTTGATAGCAAGCATCTGTTTTCCCTAGGTTCACAGTTCAACATGACACAGCCAACATAAGCTTCAAATTTCTCAGTAAAATGAAGCCACTACAAGGAGTAAGGTCACAGCACACCATTCCTTAAAGGTTAGAGATTAAAATGTACATAAAGGTATGTGAAACTGAAACAATTATAGTAAGCTTTAACTATACTATATATATATATATATATATATATATATATATATATATATATATATACTGCTTAAATAAAATTAAAGGAACACTATGAAAACACATCAGATCTCAATGGGGAAAAATATCATGCTGGATATCTATACTGATATGGACTGGGTAATGTGTTAGGAACGTAAGGATGCCCCATTGTTTGATGGAAAAGAAAATTATCAACCTACAGAGGACTGAATTCAAAGACACACCAATAATCGAAGTGAAAAAATGATGCAGTAGGCTAGTCCGTTTTGCTGAAATGGTACTTAGTAGTTTGTATGGCCCCCACATGCTTGTGTGCATGCCTGACAATGTCTGGACCAGGGCATCACTGAACTCCTGGACAGTCTGAGGTGCAACCTGGCAGCATCGGATGGACAGAAACATGATATCCCAGAGGTGTTCTATTGGATTTAGGTCAGGCAAGCATAGGGGCCTTTCAATTTTATCCATTCCCTCATCCTCCAGGAACTGCCTGCGTACTCTAACCACATAAGGCATTGTTTTACACCAGGAGGAACCCACTGCACCAGCCTGGGTTTGACAATGGGTCCAAGGATTTCATCCCAATACCTAAAAGCAGTCAGGGTGCAATTGTCTAGCCTGTAGAGGTCTGTGTTTCCCTCCATGGATATGCCTCCTCAAACCATCTGACACCAAAATGTTCATGCTGAACGATGTTACAGGCAGCATAACATTTTCCACAGCTTCTCCAGACCCTTTCACATCTGTCACATGTGCGCATTGTGAACCTGTTCTCAACTGTGAAAAGCACAGGGTGCCAGTGGTGGACCTGCCAATTCTGGTGTTTAATGACAAATGCCAATCAAGCTCTATAGTGCGGGGCAGTGAGCACAGGGCCCACTAGAGAACGTTGTGCCCTCAGGCCACCCTCATGAAGTATGTTTCTGATTGTCTGGTCAGAGACATTTACACCAGTGGACTGCTGGAGGTAATTTTGTAGGGCTTTGACAGTGCTCATCCTGTTCCTCCTTCCACAAAGGACCAGATACTAATGCTGCTGATGGGTTAAGGACCTTCTACAGCCCTGTGCAGCTCTCTTAGAGTAAATGCCTGTCTCCTGGAATCCCCTCCATGCTCTTAAGACTGTTCTGGGAGACACAGCAAACCTTTTGGCAATGCCAAATTACCTCTTGATGTGGATCCTGGAGGAGCTGGACTGCCTGTGCAACCTCTGTAGGGTCCAGGTATCACATCATGCTACCAGTAGTGACTTTGACCCTAGCCAAATTCAAAACTAATGAAAAACAGTCAGAAAAGATGAGTAGACAAAAATGTCAGTGGCCTCCACCTGTAAAACCATTCCTGTTTTGGGGGTTGTCTCATTGTTACCCATCTAGTGCACTTGTTGTTAATTTCATTACCACCAAAGCAGATGAAACTGATTAACAACCCCCTCTGCTACTTAACTGACCAGATCAATATCCCAGGAGTTTAATTTACTTGATGCTATACTCTGATTAAAATGTGTTCCTTGAATTTTTTTGAGCAGTGTATATTATTTTTTTTTTCAATGTAATTTTCAGATACCTGCTTTTGCTCAACAGCAGACTCTTTCCCTTTTTTCAAATAAAGATGGTAAGATAATAATATTATAAGATAACTTAGTGGGATAAAACGGGTAACTGTTCTTACAGATAAGCTTTGTAGAACAGCAATGCCTACGTTACAAAAAGTGTATATCGTTTGCTGGTATCTTGAAAAATTGTAAATAAATACAATATATACTTGATTTTCGGATATTCTAACCTTAGCTGTAAATTCCATTGAAGTCAATGGGAGGATACTCCCCAGAAGCAGCTTTTTACAGGGAAATCCTGGTTGAGATATACTGTAGATGTAATACTTTTAGTTGTTATCTGAATATGAGTATATTAACATTTTTAAATGTGAATATGTTGTGCTAATAAATTGTATAAGCAAATGAATCATAAAATATCAATCCAAACTGTAAACCCCCAATACACATATACAGTACAATGTACAGTATATGATATGTTGTTAAAATCATACAGTGAACTAATTGACGTGAACGTCCACACATGAATCTGTGATTAAATCCACTAAATTATTCAGTCCAATGAAAAAAAGACATGTAGCAGTAGAACCCTATATCATTTCCCCTTTTGGGCACACACTCACTTTATGAAAATGACCCTCATGACAAAGGTTATACTGCATCTTCATATAGATCAACAAGATTTATATTGACCCAGCTGGACTATCCTTAGGGCACTTTTGAAAGGAATGGGGGGGGGCTTTGGGAATCCTGATGTCAGAAGGGGGGCTCAGAGAATTCTGATGTAAGGGGTGGGGGGCTTTGGGGATCCTAATGAAATGGCATACTCTGATGTGAGGGGAACTCTAGAGACCCTGCTTTAAGGAGGGGGAACTCTGGGGACCCTGATGTAATCGGAGGAACTCTGGAGACCCTTATTTAAAGAGGGAGGACTCTGGGAACCTTGATGTTGGGGGGAGGGACTCTGGGGACCTTGGTTTAAGGAAGGTGGACTCTGGGTAGCCTGCTGTAAGGGGGGAACTTTTGGGACCCCAATAAAAGGAAGGGACTCTGATGTAAGGGGGGATGTTGAGGACCCTAATGAAAGGGGGGGGGACTCTGATGTAAGGGGGGATATTGGGTACCGTAATGAAAGAGGCAGCTCTGGGGGCCCTGATTTAAAGGGTGGAAATATGAGGTCTCAATGAAAGGGGGAACTCTGATGTAAGAAGTGACTCTGGGGACCCTAATGAAATTATGGTAGACTCTGTTCAACCTAATCTAAGAAGGGCGGGCTCTGTGGACCCTGATGTAAGGGGGAACGCAAACTGTACATGGTCAGGCAAGCTTACATATAAATCTACCCTGTTTCTCAGCTCTAAGTTATAAACAGTGCAGATCAATCTGCCATCACAGTGGCATATTCCTGGTGCAGTGTGTGGTGCCTGCAGTCCCACCCACCGCATTCTAATATTTTCCTGATGCTCCCACCCACTGCATTCTAATATTTTCCCGATGCTTTTTGGTGATGGCTTCTGCTGTGGGAGGAGCCTGGACTAGGGGACATAGTAGTCTGCACGCAACCTGCTGCTTCCTTAGCCTCAGAGTCATCTGTCACAGATCCCTTACTGTCCAGGGTAAGCTATCACTGTTATACATAGGTAGATGAATGTGGCTGGCTTTTCCTTTTTTACTGGTGCGCCTAAGTCCCCTGATACGGAACCACTTGTCTGTCCATGATCTGGTGGCCCCCTTGTTAAAGGGAGCTTCCAGTTTTTTATAAGCCCCTCACCCTCAGAAGAGATCCTTGTACCCATCAACATGGGGACAAGGTGCTTTGGGGGGGTGGGGGGCAGAGGAACCCGGCTGACAGCTAATGACTCATTGATTGTTCAGGATTTGTGATCACCCGCTCCTTAATAACCATGACAATTACTGGTTGTGAAGGATGCTGACAGCTGCCCCCTCCGTCCCGACCAATATATACCACATGCCTCAACCACTGCTTAATTACTGCATGCATTTAATGATCTATTTCCTTCTGTGAATTTACTTTAATGTCTTTTTATGTGGTACTTACTGAGAATTTTTGCTATTTACGGTAAATACCACATACTAGCAATAGCAAATTGACATTTTTAGTATTGCATGCGATATGTGGTCACGTGACCAACATAACTCATACAGCAACCTAAGTGAATTGTCCCCATACTGACTGAAAGATGGAACAACCAGTACACTGCCACAATATCATGGTTCTCTTTGCACCTGGTCAGAGAGCAGATGCAAAAAGCACCATATTGTGGCAGGTAGTGTTCTAATTCTTTTTTCAATATTTCAATATGTGTTATAAAAAGCAGAGAGTGCACTGCCTACCAAAATATTGTGCCCTTTGCAATGCTTAGGTAAGGTCGCACAGTATGGATGTCTTGGCTATCATCAAGTCTTAGGCCAACCATACATGGATCGAAATTTGATTGGCTCAGCAGGGAGCGGTCAATATTCAATCCATGTATGGGCAGGCTGATTGCACCCCAGCTGTTCCATAGATCAACTTGGGTATAACCAGCCTGTCAGATTTTGTATATTCAATTACTGTCAGATGCTGTGCTAGTTGGGAAGGCTTCCTGCCAGCAGAACACAATAGCACTGCAAGGGGGCAGAATTGAGAGATTTTCTTTCCTTCCAAGGAAAGAAAATCGAGTCATCTATGCACTACATTAGTGCGTAACCAAAGCAGGTGTATGGCATCATGTGTTAGGCAGTGCACTTGCAGTTTTTTCACAGGATTAAAAAAAAATCAGTGGGTGCACTGCCTGCTACAAGATGGTGCCCTTTGCACCTGCCCAGTGAGTTTGGCTATTTATGATGGAAAGGGCACAATGATGTTGTAGGCTTTGCATTCCTTGATGTTTGTAAGTCTTTGAACTCTGAATGTGTGTATAAAAATCAAGCTGTGAGTATTCGGTTCCCCAACAATATGGTGCCCTTTGCTCCTGCTCAGGTTGCACAATAAAGATGGCAATTATTGAGTCTTAGGTTGCATTTGCAAGAGCTTTTGGCCACACTGTTAATCACAGCTGCAAGAATCTACTGATCCCTGCAGCGGGGATTGACAGCTGTGTGTGGATGAGACAACAGAGCCCGTACAATGCAATGAGAGGCTGTTGGCAGATGCAGCTTTGCTGTACAATTACCTGTGCTTTGTACCGTATGTGTCCAGCTACAATCAGCACAGGTAAATACCTGGCTGTAGCTATATGCCACAACTGCCAATCATTGCTGCAGGAAGCAGTAGATTCTTGCCACTGGGATTCACAGCATGGAACACCTGCGCAAATTCAGCCAAAGGCCCCATTTACTTGGGCTTTTTTGATGAGGTCCACCTGTCTGTGTTTCAGGCAGACCTTATCAGAAGCTCCACGCAGGTCTATGGGCAGGAGGATGTAAATTGATTTTTGTCTATATACTTCCGCCTGCCTCAAAGTCCATCCAGGTCCAGAAAAAAATTTAAAAAACTTTATTCTTTTACATTTTTGAGACCTACATGTGACAGATCAGAGGAAACCTGATGTGAACAGGCACAAATCCATTTACATCTGAGAGCCCATAGATCCAACACAAGTTTGAAAACTTTGGCTGCCAAAATATAGAACAGCATGGATGCCACAAAAGTGATATTTGTCCCATTCTGCTTTGATTCAGCTGGGGATCTGTTGACGGACAGCCTGTTGAACAGAACAGAGCGTGCTATGTGACACGTCCATTAATGTGCAACCTGAGCATGTGCAAAGAGCACCATTTTGCGTTAGGCAGTACACTCACAGCTGTTCTTAACCTTTTAAAAATTGTGTCATAAATAATTTTACTAAATGAGCTGTAGTGGATTACTTCAGAGGACATTTGACAGGCAGTGGGGAGGCAATAATGTTGCCTCCTAAACAACTGTTTTAACACCTAAACATTGGCGCCATCACACAGAGACCATGCTGTGAATCGGTTATGTTTGGTGGGTGTTACTGCTCTGAGTACAGGTGCCCCAGTTTGCTACCTTCGCAGCCTAAAGCGGTGTGGTTGTGGGGTTGCAAAAACACAGCTCAGTTCTCATTTGGCATCTTATCAATTCAGTACTAAAAAGGAACAAAAACATACCCCAGCACTTTTATCCTCACAGATAGCACAGTCATCTGCCTTGACACATGGTGATTGGATAAAGGTGACTGTGATGCTCCTGATCCTCATTAGAACTGAAAATGTAGCTTGGTTAATATGCAAAATGTCTTCAACATTACAGAACAAGTCCAGCTGAATGTGACTAAATAATACTAACTTCTCTTAGACAGTTTTAGCAGCAATGCATTTGTGTGTTTTCCCTCAAGCAGTAGTAGCCCTGCTTTGACCATAAAATATAATACACTGGCCAATGATTCACTGAGGATATCCCTGTTCTTGCTGAAGCAAAGTGTCCTGCTGCCTGGCAAATTCCTATCAAACGTTCAGTAGCCTCCCTAGCGGTCTGATTATGTCAGTATTTCTGTGCTCAAAGCGGTACATTATTTTGCATCAAAATATGTATTTTTTTTATTGTAGGCCTGTCATTTTTAGGAATAACTCACGGAAATCTGTCCGAACAAGAGTCTAGTAAACATCCCGGGTATGTTAAAATTTGAAACACAAAATCATAAATTATAATTTAATAAATAATCATTAAAAAAAAAATAATAATAATAAATTTAATTCAATAATATAATCAAACTAAAAACACTGAAATTTGAAATAGAGCGCCAAGTTCGCACATCACTGAGCAAAGTTGCAAAATCATTTTCAGTGTCTGATGATGAATTTCCCCACAAATCATCACTCAATTCTGAAAGTAGTTCTAATTCACTACCGCTGTTCTCTAGCTGGTATAAAACCACTTTTGACCTAAAGGGACGCTTTTTGGACGCCATGGAGATTTCTCAGTTTCCAGGCAGAAAGAACGGTAAAAATGCAGGCAGGGCACAGGACAAAGCACTAGGGACAAAATGTATGTGAAATGCTTCAATACAGTAATATTTTACTATGTGATTTTAGTGTATTTAGTTTGAGGTGATTGTAGCCGTATTAGTGCATTTGCGACAGAAACAATTGAGTACTGTCCGTGATACTTTTTTTATATTATTATTGGACACTCCCCGAAAGCTTGTCCTCAAAATTGTATGTTAGTGCAAATAAAAAAAGTATCACGGACAGTACTCAATTGTTTCTAGTGTATTTAGTGAATGTCACTTTTTCACATTTTTAAATTTCCCACCAGTTCCCCGTACGTCCTGACATCGCAGGGAACGGTACCCAGAAGATGGATGCCGGCATTGGCTGGAGGACATTGCCGGGGACACTGCAGGAGGGACATCGTGGGAGCGAATGACAAGATAAGTGAAGAAGAGATCCCTGAGCAATGCTGCAAGGTATTCCCGAGTGTAGCTTGGGGTTACCGCTTGTGGTGCTCAAACTTTACCCCGCGCTACACTCGGGAATACCTCCAGGGAGGTTAATAGTAAAGAGACCACAGCTGGCAAAGCAAATTTAAAATTTTCCAGCAGCAGGTCATTTTTATATTAAGAGAATTGGTTGAAATGCAATAGAGCCACAAGCCATACAGTATATGTTTATTTCAATAATTGAATGCCTCAGATTAAAGGCTATATACACTATATTGCCAAAAGTATTGGGACACCCCTCCAAATCATTGCATTCAGATGTCCAATCACCTCCATGGCCACAGGTGTATAAAATCAAGCACCTAGGCATGAAGACTGTTTGTACAATCATTTGCGAAAGAATGGGTCACTCACAGGAGCTCAGTGAATTAAAGTGTGGTACCATGATAGGTTGCCACTTGTGCAGTAAGTCCATCTGTGAATTTCCTTGCTACTAAATATTCCACGGTCAACTGCTAGTGGTATTATAACAAAGTGGAAGCACCTGGGAACAACAGCCACTTAGCCACGAAGTGGTAGGCCACATAAAATGAGTGGGGTCAGCGCATGCTGAAGCGCATAGTGTGCAGAAGTCACCAACCGTCTGCAGAGTCAAGAGCTAAAAACCTCCAAACTTTGTGTGGCCTTCAGTTTAGCACAACACAACTTCCTGCTCCAACATGACTGTGCACCAGTGCACAAAACAAGTTCCATAAAGACATGGATGAACAAGTTTGACTGGCCTGCACAGAGTCCTGACCTTAACCTGATAGAATACCATTAGGATGAATTAGAGTGGAGACTGCAAGCCAGGCCTTCTTGTTTGACATCAGTGCCTGACCTCACAAGTGTGCTTCTGGAAGAATGGTCAAACATTCCCATAGACACACTCCTAAACCTTGTGGACAGCCTTCCCAGAAGAGTTGAAGCTGTTATATCTGCAAAGGGTAGGCCAACTCAATATTGAACCCTATGGACTAAGACTGGGAAGCCATTCAAATTCATATGTATGTAAAGGCAGGCGTGGCAATACTTTTGACAATAGAGTGTAGCTCGGCTTAGAAAAAAGATGAGCAGGGCAGTTTTAATGAGCAAGGATTGGCCATATTGCATTAGGGAGACAGGGCACAAGCAGGTGTTTTCATTAAAGATTTAAGAGATCACAGATTATAAAGCAGTGTAAAATTAGCCAGTCTAATGACAATTTTAATGATGGAGAAGATATATAACTGGAGTATGCATAACATTTATTTTTACTATAGGGGAAGAAGAGTATAGTGAATGTGAGTGATGAAATATGAGGTGTTTTAGTTGCACACTGTCCTTTCTTTTTCAATTGATGCAGCGACATGCTGCAAAAAAAAAAAAGGCAGCTCGATGGTTATCAACTAATGAATGCCATGCTTTGAGCACTCCCAACTTAAAACAAAAAGTTCCAAATAGCATAATATAAAAGTCAAAATACCCCAAAAAACTAAAATACCCAAATCAACCATTTGCCCTGAAACTAAAGCCCATTTCTTTGAGAAAAAAAATTGCATCAAAAAGTGACTGCTGCCCTTATTTCAACAAACTAAAATTAAAAGCAAAAAAAGTGCCCAATAACAAGAACAACAAAAGCAAAATAATTTGTTTTATTGACAGTTAGTAGTACTGCACCACTGCAATTAACAGAAGTAAAGCATAGTTTTATAAGTGACCTTATTTTCTTCCTTGCAGTTTTTCAGCTCTTCCTACTATCTCCCTACAGCAGCTTCCAATACACTGACAATATGGCTGCTCCCATTTTTTATATTGAGGATGGATTATCCTTTCAAACCTGGTGGTCATAGTTCAAACCACAGAAAACTGCTCTGGTTTAACAACAAACCCTCAATGAATTCAGTCAAAAACTTTCTGGGACCGCAAACTTCAAACTAACAGAGATCCCCACAAAACCAGTTGTAATAAATCTGAACCTCATCCTTACCCTTGACAGCTCTGACTGGATGCTGCACCGAATTATTCAACATGGCAGCATGGTGAATAAATGTATTGTTACACATTTACATTAATCTGGAAACTGTTCATCTGTGACAGAAAATGAAATGAAGTTCCCCTTACCATCTGTAATTCAGTGGCATGTTTTATTGTTATGAGTAAACACATTGTGCTTTACTAGGTCAGTCTTCCTTCTTATCTTTTTCTATAGGGTAAGCAAATCCATGATTTTCATTCCACCTTAAACTGTTTTTAGCTTTATGTTGCATAAAAGCTCAAACAGTAAGGTTCAGCAAAGTGCACCAAAATGCTAGATGAACAAACCTTATAATTTTACAATGTTAGGCTCCATTCAAACTGTTGTTTTGTGTTAGCGTGAGTATGCTGTGCATTAGCATGCAGTGTGCTAAAGCAGCCCATTTATTTGACTGGGCTGCCCAACACACCAAAATGCACCAAAAAAGGTACATACAGCATTTTTGGCTGCACAGCACACAACGGGGGTTATTTACTAAAGCTGGAGGGGGAAAAATCTGGTGCAGCTCTGCAGAGAAACCATTCAGCTTCCAGATTTTATTGTCAAAACTCAACTGAACAAGCTAAAGTTAGAAGCTGATTGGCTACTGTGTATAACTGTGTCATATTCTGAGTGCCCCGGTTTTAGTAAATCTCCCACAATGTGCACTGTAAAGAAGCACTGGGGTGCCATTCAAAATGAATAGCATTGCAGCAATATGTGTAACACTTTTGTGCGTTATGGTACTACTTGCATTAACACGCATCTTACTGCAGGGTTTTAGTGTGAACAGGGCTAAATGTTTTTGTGTGTGTTCTTTGATCCTTGTAGAACACAGGTGTCAAACTGGCAGCGCTCCAGCTGTTGCCAAACTACAAGTCCCATGAGGCATTGCAAGATTGACAGTTACAAGCATGACTCCCAAAGGCAGAGGCATGATGGGACTTGTAGTTTTGCAAAAGCTGGAGGGCCGCCAGTTTGACACCCCTGTCCTAGAGCATAATGGGATTTATTTATTGGGTGGTATTTGAGGACACAGGAGGTGATTTAGTAAAGGAGTAGATACTTCACTTAGCAAGGTGAAAGTTCCTGAAGCTTAGTGAAAAAGGTGAAGCATCACTTCAAACATCCAAACATGCAAGTTAAAATCAATCCTGTTTATTTAATTTCTTTCTCACATGTTTGGGTATTCTTACCAAACACTGCTTCACCTTGTTAATTATAGTAAGAGAAGCTTCACTTTACACTTTTATGAATTAGTCCCAGTCAGAAAGTATGATCGGTGACCAAAGTAGACAAGTTTTTGCTCTTCTGCAGAATTGCACTTAAATCAACATAACATGCAAGTGAAGTCATTCCATGCTTGATAAATTTTATTAGCTGTATAGAACAATTATGTAAAATATTTTACTGGTTCAAGATTAGTGTGATTTATTCTGTTTTCTGTTATAAAAATAGAACCAGGTGGTTTCCATATTTACAAAGCTGAAAAGATTATTCTGCTTTAAGTACTTATGTTCTAGCTTAATAACCCATGCAATTTTAGCTGGTGATGTCAATCGCTACCATACTAAGGCAATTAAATAATTAGCATTAGCCATTGCCTGTCTGTTTCCTGTCACCTTTGTAAATTTTACTCCTGTCTATTTCACTGTGTCATGCAGATGTTGGTGATGTTACCTAAATTTACTCTTTCTATAAATGGGTAAAAACAACATCACATCCTATGTAAATGACTATTTAGTTATAGGCACATCTTCAGCTTTCTGTAGTTTTAGCATGCATTTACTTTAATTTAATTCATATTATTTTTAAATCATTTTATAATGTTAATGTGTTTGTTATAAAACCTGAATATCCTAACTAACATGCATAAATCTCAACTGTGTGTCTTTTATGTTAATGTTCACTTGTTTGTTCAAACTGAAAATCATTTTCAAACATTGCTTTTTCTATTTATAAAAAAATATATAATTAAGAAGTGGTGTGGACTTCCAATGTGTTCATGCATATGGTCTGATGCCTCTATAGCTGGAAGACAAAAACAACTCTAGTCTAATTATTATTAGATTATTATGGGTAGACAACCATATTAAAGGCAGCAGAAAGATTATAAGTAAGAGTATTGGGCAGTGGCCATTGGTTTTTGCAGATAGTAAGTCAAGATGGAGGGAATGAAGATGAGAATAAAAGAGTGCAGAATAGACAAAAGGGTAATCATAGTAGCTGTGAGGAAATGTGTTCCAGGGTATATGTAGTAAGTGAGTGTTAGGAAAATGTTTCTAAGCTTGCTCTATGGTAGCAGAGTCAAAAGAATGTTTTCAATGTGTTGGTAGACATGGCATGCTAGGTGGGGAGATATCTGGACAGTAGAGATCTCACCATGAATTGCTTCAATCTTAATTTTGAAATGGCTGATATTTCCCAGGGCAGTTAGTGAGTTAGTGTGTGGAGGCAGTGGAGGACAAAGTTTTAAAGGCAGATAATAGTTGTTGAGGACTGGATGAGAAGGTGTTAATGAGAGTGATGAAAGAGGTCTGTTTGGCAGTGCAGATGTAGGAATTGTATTTTTGGAGGGCAAATTTATACAGGGCATCACCATTGCACAAGCGTATGGCTAGATCTTTTGAGACTTCTGGCATCATCTGTTTGCTAGGGTTGTATCGGTTGGGATCTGCCTTCAAGGGGATCAAGTGTGTCCAGGGAGAATGAGAGTGAACTGTTGTGCATAGAAGTGGGCAGGTTGGGCAGGACGGGGTGAGATTTTGTCATAGAGGTAGCCTGTTGCAGAAAAGAGAAGCAATAGATTAAAGTGTTAAAGTTTTCTGTAAGTAACTGTTTCTCAATTGAAGGGATAGGTGACTGAAGAATGGAAATTTATAAAGCTAATAAGGTTGTGATCAGAGAATGGAGAGTGTTGGAGAGGTTGCACTTAGTGCTAAAGTGGGAGAATATGAGGTCAAGGGTATTGCCATCAGAGTGAGTAGAAGTGTGTGTCCATTGTGCTAGCTAAAAAGAGGAGGTTAGGCTGAAGAGTTGAGGGGTAGATGAAGTGTTGAAATTAACAGTAATGTTGAAGTCACCAAGAATAGTTGTGGGAATTTCACAAGAGACAAAGTAGGGTAGCCAAGCAGAAAAGTCATCAAGGAAGCTTGATATTAGCACAAGAGGCCAATAGATCACAGCACACTTCAGAGAAATTGAAGAAAATAAATGAGTTGGAAATACAAAAAAAGGCTGTGATAAAGTGACCCTGGTACTACAGTGCTCAGCATAAATGAATACACCCCAACAGATTTGTCAGAAAATATTTACTGGATGGTACCTACAGTGAAACCTATGGGGAATTCTGAAAAGACAAGTTGAGTATCACTCTCCATCCAGCATCCAGGCTCTAAAAGTGGTCAATCTTGAAGAATGGAAAAAGATAGATGTTGCAATATGTTGCCAACGTGTTCATTCCATGCCCAGAAGACTTGGTGCTGTCCTTACAAATCATGGAGGTCATGCAAAATACTAGATGGAGAAGTTTTTGTTGTGGGGTGTATTCATTTTTGCATCAACTAATTTGAGTAAAATTGAAGATTTTGTAACCTAAGTTATATTATTAACGTTAATTTCATGTAATGAGCTAACAAAATGTTCTAGAAAACTCAGTTTTGTCAAAATGTTGGAAATTTATTCTTGTGTTCATTGAGGTATTGATTAAAATCTTACTTTTCAAAAAGGGTGTACTAGTTTATGCGAGCAGTGTATGTTACCCCAACCAGCCCTATAAAGATGATCTGAATATTACCTAGATGATGTTCAGATAGTACGCAATTATTCAATCAGGAGTCAATAAACTTCACATGGTTTGCAGAGCAAACTGTTCACACTAAAGACAGACTACAAAAGAGCCAGAGCTGTAAAGAATAAATCCAGCTCATTGTTTAGGTAAGACAGAAAAACAGAAAGAGAAAAAAAAAGAAAACAGTAATCACAGAAGTGATTAAAGCAAAATTGATAAAAAGGAGTATGTTTCAGTTAAAGGTAAATATTAAGAGCAGCAATAATTACTATAAAGCAAATTGATAGGAAGGAGTCAGTTTACATTAAAGGTGAATGTTAAGAGCAGCAATGAGAGGACAGAGAAAGGAAGAGATTATCAGATAATGTTGTACTAAAGGGCTCAAGATGATACTTAACCACTTCAACACAATAGGACATACCCGTACGTCCTCTACTGGAAGCAGGGATACCAGGTTCACGGCTGCAACTGCTCTCAATGCATATAGTTCTGATATTGCCGAGACTGGGGCTGGAGAGATGCACAAGCTTTCAAATTTTGTTAAAGGGCAATTTAATGTCCCTCCTCGTGATATAGACCTGATATAGTCAGATAGTTGCCATGTCTGGTACCAGTATTTCAAAGTGGTTTGGGACTAAGGGTCATATAGAGGGGAGCAGTTCTTTAAAAAAGGCTTAAAAGGGAACATTGATAAATACAATTCTGGGTCCATCAGTGCAGCTTACAAGTACATATCAGTGCAGTCTCATCAGCGCACATCATTGAAAGAAAAAAAAAACACTTCTTTGCAAAATTTTATAACAGAAACTAAGAAAAATGTTTTTTAAATGTTTGGTCTTTTTTCATTGGTGTAGCAAAAAATAAAAAAACCCAGTGATGAATAAATACCACCAAGTGAAAGCTCAATCTGTTTCCAAAAAAGATAACAATTCCAGTTATCTACAGTGTTGCATGACCGTGCAATTGTCATTCAGAGTGTGATAGCTCTGAAAGCTGAAAATTGGCCTGGACATGAAGGGGATGAAAGTGCCCAGCATTGAAGTGGTTGGTCTTATATATAGGAAAGCACTATTGTACTATCTTCTTTTGAGCTTCCTGCACACTTTGGAGGATGAGATTGCCTAAGGGAAGTGAAGGAGAGCATCATCCATGACACAATAAATCTGACTTAATTGGAAAAGCGCATTAGACCTGATGAATATTGGGTCTAGCTAGAAGGTGGCAGTTTTGGCATAGTGGTGATGGGCACAGCACAATATGAAGTGGAGACACACACGTATATGTTCAAAAGAAGATCACAACATTTTTTTCAGCACATATGAATGGAAAATAATAATGGACATGCATTGTTGTTATTGAGAGACTTTTGGATGCACATGATTGTGGACAATTATCATTGTTTAACATTTTTTTCCACGTATATTTTGGAAATAAGTAATTTATGTTTAATAGCTGTAACAGTGTACTTCCACTTGAGTGGTTGCGCTTAGGACTCTTTTACTAGTTTTTAGTACCTTCTCCCTCTTATGGGCTAGTAGCAGTTCCAGGGGCGGACTGACCATTTGGAAACTCGGGCACTGCCTGAGGGCCCGGGGTCACTAGGGAGCCCCATGAGATGCCCCTGGTACCTTTTTCATAGGCTTTTTTGCATTTGGGCAAGGACACAGGGGCCCCATGATCCCCTATTGCCCGGGGGCCCCATGAGTTGTCAGTCCGCCCCTGAGCAGTTCTTGTTCTTATCCAGGTAATACCAGGACCAAACGCTTTTGTTAGAATCTCTTGTACATTTCTTACCATTGAGGAACTTTTTTATTACATAGGTTGAGCCAGCAATGCATCTCCCAGGTAGCTCACGCTATTTATTTTTTTGTTTACAAACGATTTTATTGAATATAAGTAGACTGTAAAACAACAGCACACTTTCAAGTGTTATTTTCAACGAAAACAAGGCACTTTTGAAATGTACAATACAGAAAAGTATATCAACATAAGAAAGAGAGAAAAAAAAAAAAAAAAGGAAAAGAGTAAATTACGAGTGCATGAAATACGTGAACAATAAGATAAGCTAAAAGATACATCCGTCAACAGTACATGTCAGGCAACTTTTACTGAGAATATTGTTAAACATGCAATAAGTGTCTACAATCTCTCCATGACTCCCATTTTTTATCATATAAGTGCATCTTATCCAGTAGGGTATAATGAATGCGGTCCATGAGCATTACAGTATCAATTCTGTGTAAAACGGAGTCCAAGGGTACAGCATTGGACCTCCAGTGTAAGGCAATAGACCATAAGGTGGCAATACATAATGTATGTATCAATCTCAGATTGGCATCAGAGACCCCTGGGATATTGGCCCCCAATAAACAGGTCTGTATGGACAATCGTATCGGGGTACCCGACAGTGAGGTAGCCACCTCAGATATCTTACACCAAATCAAAGATATGGTCGGGCAATCCCAGAATATATGAACCAAAGTACCTGTGAGGCCACAGCCCCGGAAACATAAAGGGGACGTTTGTGGGAACAATACATGTAGTCTTGATGGGGTGTAATACCATCTGGTTAAAACCTTAAGGGCTGTCTCACGAACCGAAAGAGATCTAGAACTCTTGCATATATTATCCACCATGGAATCCCAATCCTCCTCTGAAAAAGTGATACCACAATCCTCCTCCCATTTTTGTCGATAAGAGGGGGGTGTATGAAAAAGGCAGATCAAAAATTGGTGATAAAGATCTGAGATAAGACCCCTACCCCTAGGAGAGTCACGGCTGATACGTTCAAAAAAAGAAATCGGGGAAGATGGCATAAGGCCAAAGTGTGAATTAAAAAAATGTCTAATCTGTCGGTAGCGAAGGTACTCGCGAAGAGGAACATCAAACAACACACGTAGCATATCAAAGGTAATATAAGATCCTCCTCTTTGAAAATCCGATAATCTGATAAAGGATCGATCATACCACCAACGAAACTGTTGAGGGGAAGAAAAAGCTACAACAAAAGTGGGGTCACCAAAAAATGAAACACCTGGGGGGGTAAGAGAGACTAGATTCAATTTAGATTTGTATTTGGACCAGAGAGTCAGCGAATGAGTCACTATGGAGTTATGAAAAGTAAGCGATTGGGGGGAAATTTTAGACCATAGAATTCCCGGTAAATAAAATGGGCGTATTGATTGAGACTCAAACTTGATCCATGGGATTTGAGAATTAATAGTAGCCCATTGTGATAATTGCGCAAAACGAGCAGAGAGGTAATATAGCCAAAAGTTGGGGAGGCCAAGACCTCCCGTCCGTTGTGAGTGGTACAAAATGGATGAAGCAAAACGTGGATGCTTATTTCCCCAAATAAAATTATTAACAGTCCGCTGAAAGTGATCCAAAAACGTTTTTGAAACTGGAACTGGCAGTGATCTAAAAAGATAAAGCAGTTTGGGCAAAATATTCATTTTAACTGCCGTGACTCTACCCAGAAAGGAAATATGATAACCATGCCAAATCTTCAATAGAGTAGAGAGACGTGATACACATGATGGATAATTAGCAGTAAACATATCCGAGTATCTAGGGGTGAGATTAATCCCCAGATAGGAGATCCTGTCCTTGACCCAACGAAATGGGAAAGAGCTACGGAGAGATGCACTTAGGGAGTCAGGAACATTAACCGGCATAATCACCGATTTGGTAAAATTAACGGTGAGACCTGACACTAAGGCAAAATCGTTCAATACAGCACATAAATTAGGCAATGAAGTCAATGGGTTAGTAAGAAAAAGCATAACATCATCGGCATACATGCTCATTTTAAAATGTGAAACTAATAATGAGTAACCAGAAATATCCGAATGTGATCTGATCGCCAATGCCAAAGGTTCCAACACCAGCGCAAATAGAAGGGGTGAAAGAGGACAACCCTGGCGGGTGCCTCTACCCAATGTAAAAAAGTCAGAGTTACAACCAGGAAGCCTTATTCTTGTTTTAGGAGAGTCGTATAGGGCGTGCACGCCTGCCAAAAACCCGTCACTAAAGCCCATTTTCCCTAGCAGGGAGAATAAATATGGCCAAAGAACACTGTCAAAGGCCTTGTTTATATCTAAACTCATCAACAGAACCTCTTTGGAATGTAAATTAGCATCTTGAATAACATTTAGAGTGAGGCGAATGTTATCAGTAATAAATCTGTCGGGAATAAAACCCGACTGGTCTGGAGAAACCAAAGAGGAGATGATAGGGGCCAACCTGTTCGCCAAAATACGGCTAAATATCTTCAGATCGTTATTCATTACTGAGATTGGTCTATAGTTTTGTGGCAAACAGTGGTCTTTCTGCGGTTTAGGTATTAGGGACATATTAGCCAATAGCATCTCCTCAGGGAACCTACCCCGCTGCAAAACATCATTGAATAAAGTTATCAAATAGGGAGCCAGCGTGGGGGTAAAATGCTTATAATAACTAGCGGTAAATCCATCTGGACCCGGTGCAGTAGAGCGTTTTAGTGCACTAATCGCACAAGTTATTTCCTCCAAAGTGCAGGGGGCATTAAGGGAGGCAATCTGAGAAGGTGTAAGAGCAGGGAGGGATATAGAATCCAGCCATGAGTCTGATGGAGGAACAGAATCTGACTGCGGAGAAGCTAGTAGATTAGAATAAAAGTTTTCAAAAATACCTAAGACTTCCTGAGGTAGAGATGAGATAGTACCCGAATTAGTGCGTAGTTTATACACGTGTGGGGGGCGCAAAGAGTGGTTCAATTTCCTTGCAAACATGGTAGATGCTGAGTTGCTATGTAATAGGAACGAGGCCTTCGACCAGCGGAGGGCCTTTTCAGTCTTTTGAGAAAGCAGGGTATTCAGTTCTAAGCGTTTTTGGGACAATAACTGTTTATTGAGGAGAGATGGATTAGCAACATGACTTCTATAGTGTGCTTCTAATTCTCGGGTAAGAAGTAGTACTTGCTGCCAATGTTTTCTATTTCTGGATGAAGCCATGGAGATAAGTCGGCCTCGTAGGACCGCCTTATGGGCTACCCATAGTGTGGCCGAGGATATATCAGGGGTTGAATTAGATTGAAAATATTCCCGGATAGATGTAACCACCTCTTGACGAGAGTCAATATCAGTTAGCATAGAGTCATTAAGTCTCCAAGAGAAGGGAGTAGGTGCCAATCCTATAAATGTGATAGATAAAGCCAAGATATCGTGATCCGACCAGGGGCTCAAGTGAATACAAGCTGTCTTAGAATTAGCTAGTAAAATCGGGGTACAATAGATATAGTCTAATCTGGCATAAGAGTCATGTGGGTGAGAATAAAATGTGTAATCCCTGGCTCCCATGTTGTGCGCTCTCCAGGCATCCACCAACTGGAGGGCATCTAGTTTCTTGGTAAGGGATTTTGGGAAAGCTTGGGAAGAGTGTGAGGAGGAGCTACGATCCAAAAGAGGGTTTGCCACTAGATTAAAATCACCACCCACCAATAGATGAGGGGATAAAAACCTATCCAGAGCACCAAAAAATTTAGAAAAGAAGGAAGATTGTGCCGAGTTCGGTGCATAAAGATTAGCAATCGTAAGTCCTCGACCGGAAAGGGTGCCTTTAAGAATGATAAACCTACTGTCCGGATCACGATACACATGTTGAACCTCAAAGGGGAATGAGTTATGTAGAAAGATGGCTACTCCCCTACTCTTGGAGGAATGTAGGGTATAGTACAATAGGATTTATGAAAATATGTTGGGTGTTTTGCGGCTGCAAAATGTGTTTCCTGTAATAATATAATTTTAGCTCCTAGACGCTTATATTGAAGAAAGGCTGTTTTGCGCTTATTTGGCGAATTGAAACCCTGGACATTATGCGAGATACATTGAATTACCATAGTAAACAAAGTTTGACACTATCAGCGTAAAAATACACACTGGAGAGATATCTCCTAAAATTATTTGGCTAGACATGATGACCCACAGGTCCACATCAGACAGATCTACCTGCAGCAGTACCAGCCTAGGGGACCCCCAGACCCCAACATGGGGGTCGTGACGTCCACAGACCGACACAATACCAACGTCATACACTAAAGTTTTGTGAAGAGAATGAGCAAAAAACAATAGAAACGAAGCTTTAATAGCTCCTACAGTTGAGAGGGTAACTAAAGAACATGGATCAGGCAGGAAATTTACCATACCCGATAAAACAAAAAATTCAGACATTAACGGGCCAAATGGGCCCAGGCCCTGTCTCCGTAAAACATGAAAAACGGAGCCGTCACCCCTCAATCGGGCGGCAACACCTCCGGCCATGTCAGGAGGCAGGGTGGGGAAACGTGTCCAAGAGTTGTGAGACCATGGTTTAATGGGCGTAATCAAGAGGGCCCGCAGACCCTTGTAAAACTTAACTCGTCCAGCTATTAATACAAGGCACACATAGTTCGCAGAACCACAAAGATATCAGAGCAGCGACCACAAAAATGCATATCCTGACAGTGTAAGAGATAAAGAGCAAAATCCCTGTGTCCCAGTTCCTGTCAAAGTCATAATATACAATAGGCAGGACCAAGGACCGTCAAAACAATGGGTATCAGGCATGTGAAAATGGTCCTGTCAGCCCGGTGCTTGTCTGACTCTCCTTCTATCCCTTCGTGGAGATGGAGTATGCCAAATGGGAGAAACACGAGGGGTGGAGGGTGGACGCCGAGGCGATGGGGCATCCGCCAGGCCCAATTTGGCCAAAATTTCCCTACCTTCAAGAAGGGATGTGGCTATATATGTGCTCCCATTATGTGGAACTATCAGCTTAAAAGGGAAGCCCCACTTGTAGCGGATACGAGCTGAGAACAGGGCAGTGGTAACTTCCTTCATTTTTCTACGTTTCTCCAACGTGGCCGGGGATACATCTGGAAAGATTTGTAGAACCGAGCCATCGAAGGAGATTGTTGGGGTATTACGAGCAGCTCTAAGTATGTCTTCTTTGGTCAGGAAATCCTTCATACACAGGACAATATCCCTAGGCGGCTTGTCATTAGGAGGTTTAGGGCGCAGGGCTCTATGGATGCGGTCACAGGCAAAAGACCCAGGGTCGCGATCCGGAAGGAGTGACTTGAATAACTTGGTTGTGGTTAATGAGAGGTCAGATATAGACTCCGGAATTCCCCTGATTCGCAAATTATTCCTGCGGTTGCGATTATCTAGGTCCTCTACCTGCGCCTGCAATTGTAAAAAAGCCGTTTGTAGATGGTCATGCTCTCTGGAAAGTTCACCATAGGTTAAGCTAAGTTCATCGTGTTTGGTTTCTAAGCGGTCGGTCCTGGAGCCCAATGTGGCTATTTACTGAGAGAGAACATTAGTGCTTTTATGTAATTCTGATTGGAATTTGGTGGCCAACTTGGTGTACATAGATTCCAGACAAGACTCCAGATCCCCCTTTGTGAGTTGCTGTGTATTTTCACTGACGAGGGCTAAGGCAGGAGCTATGGTATCCTGCGTGGGATCGGACAGGGATGCTCGTTCTGTAGTGACTGGAGACATGCTGCAAAGCTCTTGTGCCTTAAGTAGGTATGTCGTGAGGGACTTTTGAGCTTGTCCCTTTTTTTTCTTGGTGGACGGCATACAGGGAGTCTCCTGGGGGTGATCAGCTGAAAATTGGATAAGAAATGGAGAAAATAACCCCAGGAGACCTATAACGCCCAAAATAGATTAAAGGTTGTAGTTACATGAATGCTGTCGGGGTCATCCGCGAAGACGTTATATTGTAAAAATATTTAGCAGGCTGTGAAAAGGCAGAGAGGACACAGGCCGCAGTAACCACTTTATATCTTGCAGGAGCAGGGTCACAGCACCAGGTCCCACCCCAGGGCCTGAGAGGGATGCAGAGCGTGGAGCAGAGGGCCTCCAATATCAAGCACAGGGCCCTCCAGGGCAAATCCAAAAAAACACCCCTCGGAGCAGTATCAGGGCTCCAGTAGGCCACGGAGCCCGACAGGGGCCGCTGCAACGGAGGCAGATGGCGTCTGGGGCCGCAGCTGTGAAACCCAGTCCCCAAATCGCAATGGGGGGACCTGAGGACTGTCAGCCCGTCCCCCCTTACTCACTGTGACCGGATGAGAGGAAGGCCCCGTCAGATGGTGCAGGCCACAGCTGCCCGCCGCAGTGGGGAGTGGCAACACTGAGCGGCGACCCTCTCACAGATCCAGCTGATGCAGAGGGCGCCTCGGATGTCCCTGGACGATCCCCCACCACCCGGATGGCAGCGGGTGTGGATGTGAGGCGCCGGAGCCCCGGCCCACGCGGCCGCACCAGGCCGCAGATATCCGCCGCCACGGAGGGCAGAAATATTACCCGGAGCCCCTCTCCCAGGTCTAGGAGATGTCCCCAGGGATCTCCGCTGCCTCTCCGTGATCCGCTGCTGCACGGATGACAGCGGATTGAAAACTTCGGCGCCGGAGCTCAGGATTATGCGGCCGCTCCGGTCGCCATCTTGGACACGCCCCCACGCTATTTATTAACCACCACAGAACATCCCCCCCCTTCCCGTGGGAGGACTTGGGGTGACTTGGGAGTTTCTTTTGAGGTGGCTGTCCATCTATTTGTCTCCAAAGAAACAGTTTTTCCCCGTAGGCCTAGCGTTCACTGTGCCTGTTAAATGTTTTGATGGTTTAACCAAATGTTCTTGTGTTCCTCTGTGTTCCTTTGTTCTGGCTTCAAAGATAAGTTCACTTTTGAGAACATGTTACATCTTCCACTGATTTTTAGGGTGGAACATGTAACATGTTCCCGCTCCGTCAGCCACTCCCCGATTCCTCCTCCTTGTGACAGCAGGCCAGGTACAGCCTTCTCCCCACACCAATCACACAGCCTTGTCCATCAAAGTTCTGTGAATTAACTACAAGTACCAACAGCTTTTGCGGCTATCTAATTGTATTGCTTAGTTAACTACCAGGGCACTGTTGAGCACTCTAGGTAGTTCATTGACTCTTTGTATTATTGTGTAACTGCCAGCTGTACAAGATACGAGCAGACAGCTTACACTGACAGTCTCCAAGAGCCCTGCATTACACCCGTTGTTGATCTGATGATCAATGCTTACCTGCAAATATACATTTATAATTTTTTTTTAAAGGTGAACTTATTCTTTAAAGCATATTGAGATGGATCTGCATCACATTTCTTGATCTGTCGCTACGCTACATCCCTATATTATACATTTCCTAGGTGGCTAGTTTCTGGTTATTATATGTCGTAGCTATTTTCCTTTATGAGGATCTCAGCGGACAGTGTAATTGTGATGCAGACCAACATTATATTTCTGTGAACTCTGCACTCCTATTTTGATTTGTTCTTGGACAGTCTCCCATTTTTCCATTGGGTTTATGCACCTGCAAGGTGCCATATTGCTCTACTGTTTTTTATATTGATGGGTTAGCAGTAAATACTACTTGCCCACCTGCCCCTTTTATTGTGGATTGCATTAACATGAGGTTCCAGTTATGGTCTGGGTTCTCTGGCTCTAAAGTGCCTTACCACATATCCCACTAGGTCACTCCACACTTTGTGCTTGGAATGTTCTCTTATTACTCTATTCCTTTCTCCATTTTCTGTCCTTTTTACCTTCTCTTTCTCTGTTTCTCCATTGCGCCCCAATCTTTGTTTCCCTCCCTTCTTCTTTTCTGGACTCCGTCTGCCTGATCTTGTTATTTTTCCTCTTCTTCTCTTCCTCCAAAGCATAGACCTCTTACTCTCTCCCTTTCAACATGACTCTTAACGTTACCTCATGGAATGTGAAGGGCTTACATTCAGAGGAAAAGCTGACTATGTGCCTGAGTGACCTCTGGAGACAGAGGGTTTCACTTCTTTCCCATATTTTCCCACATCTTGGCATCTAAATTACTCCAGGTCTCAGAAGTCAATTTCAATTTAGTCAATGAGCTGAAAATCTTTTTAACTACTTGCTGCCCCGTCACTGTAAATTTGCTGCTGTGGGGTGGCAGGTGCAGGCACAGTCACAGGGAGAATAAACAGCCATATATTAAAGTAAAATCAGCACACATTACACTTGTAAGCACACAATTAACCCATTGATGTTAACCCCTTCCCAGCCAATGTTATTAGTACAGTGACAGTGTACAGTACTAGCACTTATCACTGTATTAGTGTCACTATTGATCTCAGTGTCAGTTAGTGTAACTCCCAGCCATTGTCAGTTAACACCAAATTGCCCACCACACTGTCAAAGTCCCACTATAAGTCGCTGATCACCGCCATTACCGGTATAGCATCATAGCTGCATAAATTGCATTGTCCATGTTATAAAGCGCTGTGAAAACTGTCCGTGCAATATAAATCCTGTACAATAATAATATACAGTATAATCGTTTGTTGACACTTAATATGCAGTTATTGGCATTTTTTTTACCAAAGACATGTTGCAGAATACATTTTGATCTAAATTCATGAAAGAATTATATTTTGTGATTATTATTATTAGATATGTTTTATAAAAGAAAGTAGAAAATATTGTTTTTTCCCCCAAAGTTTTCTGTCTTTTTTTATTTATATAACAAAAAAATAAAAAAACTCAATGGTGATCAAATACCAGCAAAAGAAAGCTCTATTTGTGTGAAAAAAAAATTCTATAAATTTAATTTGCATACAGTGTTGCATGACTGCACAACTGGAAGCAGTGCAGTGCTGAATAGCAAAAAATGCTCTGGTCATGAAGGGGGTAAAACCTTCCGGAGCTCAAATGATTAACTAAATAAGGACTCAGTTGCAAGCTTGCTTACACCATGGGCTTCTCATAAATATTATATATGAGGTACTCTAATAAAACATGACTAGAGGATCAAAAAAGTGAGGGTTAAGGATGCCAGCAACCTTATCTTTAAGCTTCAGCAACTTAACGGCATCAGAAAGGAATCACATCGTCTGCATAGCTAGATGCAGAAATAGCTGAGATGCAGGAACAGCTTTGTACTCTCTCTTTTTAAGATGAAACATCTTTTGAGCTGCAATAGATGCTTTTTTCATCAGTACAGTCATATATATAGTTGCACTCTTGACCATGCTCTAAGGACTGATAGAACCCAAACTTTCATCCCAACAATATTTTGTAATACAGGCACTAAACTTCATACTACTGCAGATATTGCAGCCACCTTTAGGATCTATTATACAAATGTATACAATCCTCTGTTTCCCCTTGTAGCAAATTGTATTGTAACTGTTATGTCTACCTTCTTTTTGTAAAGCGCTGCGCAAACTGTTGGCGCTATATAAATCCTGTATAATAATAATAATCTAAATCTGCCTAGATTATATACTGGACATGAACATATTTAACATCTGTGCCCATGCCCACCCCAATGATGGAAGACCAGGGGCCCCTTGCTCAAAATATCATGGCTGAGGAACATCTCTCATATGTCTCAACAATCCCAAATGGTAAGGCTACAGGCTCTGATGGCCTTACGACTTCTTACTATAAAGCCTTCCTGCAGCAACTACCACCTTATTTTTTGGAAATGTTTAATGCTATTTTAGATGGTCAGTCCTTGCAATCAGACTTATTAAGGGCTCAAATTTCAGTCATCCCTAAACCCGGTAAGGACCCCTTTCTACGTAGCAGCTATAGGCTGTTATTTTTATTAAATTATGACCTGAAATTGTTTTCTAAAATAATTGCCAATAGATTTAGCCAAATCCTTCAGCGCATTATTCCTACAAATCAGGTGGGTTTTAGAGGCTCAAGATAATACCATCCATACAATCAATAATATATCCAAAGTCAGAACTTTGTCCACTCCTATGCTTCTGTTAATGCAGAAAAAGCCTGTGATAAAGTTGATTGGACTTTCATACTTTGTACCTTAGCTTGTATAGGGGTTCCAGAATCCATGCTCGCTTATACTCTACTCCTCGGTGACTGTCTGAATTAATGGAAGTTATTCCACACCCTTCACTATTCATAACAGGACTAGACAGGGCTGTCCGCCATCACCCCTGCTTTTCATCTTAACTGTTGAACCCTTCTTACATCATGTCTATAACAACCCATACATCTCTAGCCTATCTGGCTGATTACCATCACAAGGTCACAGTCTGTGCAGACAACTTTCTTTTTTATATTACCAACCTAATTATTTCTCAATTGCAAGAATTTTGTATGTAGGGTGCCCTATCAAAATTTAACGTCAATCTCCAAAAATCCAAAGCTTTAAGTGTATCCCTAGATTAACCTGCCTTGAAGACTCTTAGACCTAACTTTCCATTCTGCTAGACACTTCAATCTATAAAGTACCTGGGCATGTATATTCCCACTTGTGCCCTGGCATGGTCCATAATAGTGGAAGCACATTCTCCTTTTTTTTGGTCAGGCAGACTGCATATGCAATTAGAGTCTGGTATGGATTTGGGGTGACCCCAGTGGATGTTTGGGACTGCTGGGGTCTCTCTGGCCCAGTGGATGTGTGGTTCTGCAGAATCAGGAAGTTCCCTATGAAATAAAGGGCCCCCTGATATCTGGCCTTTCAAACTTTTGTGGGGTGCTATATAGCCCTTGTTGCTCATTCTCTAACAAATGTAAATATGTAAATAACCCCACACTGTAGAAAAATGTTTTACTAAAAAAAGCCCCTCAATGTAACTCCAACTTCAGTTATGTCATCCAGCACTGAAGATTCATCATCATTCATGAAAATTGTTGATTCACCGGCATAAAAACAACCTTGGCCATGATGATCCTATCCTGATAGACTCCTGTCACAAATGACAACTCCACAGGCATTTTGAAATATGCCTGCAGGCTAGTGGAGAGCTGCCATTTAATGAAAGTAGTGATAAATTACTCCTACTAAACGACTTCCAGCTAGAACATCAGGTGAACTGGCCTTTTAGTTTGGCTCTTCAGTGTACAGTGGAGATCCTTGGTTTGGGCCAAATTTATGGGTAACCCTAATCCAAAACCCATCCTTAATGATGATCTAAAGAAGAGCTGTGTCCTCCAATGTATGAGGAGAAATAATATTTTCACTTTATTCTGAAAAGGCAAAATACATCTGTAGAAAAAAATGCCAACTTTGCTTTTGTGTTAGAAGAATGTTACAATAAAAAACATGGTTATTTTATTTTTTTTCACTCAATCAACAACCGAGTATCAACTGCATTGGAGACTGAATGTAACAATGACTTAGCAATGATACTGTTTTTTTTGCCACTGTAACCTGAAAATAAATAAATCACTTCCATTTGTATTGAACAACAATATAGTATTTGTTCATTTTTTTTTCTTTTTACTATTGAAAAGAATAGTGTTTATGATTGTATATCTGACTAGCTGAGAGTGGCACTGCATGCAGAATAGTTTTTGTAACCGTGTCTTAATATGCATTAATAGTAAAGGTTTCATTTATGTTTATTTACAAACATTTTGAGGATTGTATGATTGAAATTATTTTTATCACTGATACTACATACAGTTTGTGTAAAATGTAAAACTTTTATTTTGTGTTCCAAGGATATTGTGGGGAAATAATAATACAGCATTGGTTGTATGTTTCCTAACAACAATAACAGCTGGTAATCTTTTGTTTGAATGTTCTATAAAGGTCTAATTCAAACTTTTCTGGTCTGGTGTTGTGAGTTAACACACCTGTTAACTGTTGATTTACTAAAACTGTAGAGTGCAAAATCTGATGCAGCTCTGCATAGAAACCAATCAGCTTCCAGTTTTTTTTTTTTGTGAAAGCTTAATTGAACAAGCTGAAGTTAGAAATTGACTGGCTACCATGCATAGCTGCACCAGATTTTGCACTCTCCAGTTTCCGTAAATCGACCCCATGATATTGCACATTGCCATGCAATGCATTAGGGCAGTCTATTAATTTGAATCGGCTGCCAACAAAATACAGCAAACCAGAAAATGCCCTATTTTTCCCAATGCAGTGCATCACAATCCATGGTAGTGCAGTACCATGCATTCTGGTGTACATCAACACTAGTGTTTTACTTTCATGGTAAATTGTGAATAGGTCATAGTGATTAAATTTCATTGTCAGTACTGACATGGTGATCATATGCTTTGCTGATAAATAAAGGTGCATGACTTTCGTTATCAATGAAGCTACCGTATATTACACAGTGCTAAGATGTCACAGTTAGCAGCACTGTTGGAATATTCAGCATTCATCACTTTAAAGAGTGTTAAATGCATCTATCCCCCACACTGCACTGTGGTTACATACGTTGACCTCTGTGTCAATAAAAGACACACAGCGATGTAGAGATTGACAGAACAAACCATGGCAAGCAGCAAGGAACACCACCATCTGACACTCCTGAAAGTATGGCATGGACAAGAGTCTTATGGAGACTGTAATGCTGAAAGGAGGAATGGGCAAGATATGGGCAAGCAGATGTAAAACCTCTTTTTTTGCAGTGATCTTTAATCTACATTTGTTTTTTAACATGATAGTATTTAAAAGTCAGTTTTATTTTTATAGTACATATTTCTGTGTGTGAATATCCAGTAAATTCTTACAGAGCATTCAGTTTTGACAAACAATAGGTAGGCTATAATGTATAGATATTCCCAGAAATAGGTGTGGATCAATAAGTGTTACATGTTATTAGTGTAATAATGGCTTGATTTTATATGGTGATAAAAAAGATGTTAAACACACAGTACATGACTGGAAATGCCATAAAAAAGTTCACAGCTGCTCTATGGGTTTAGTGCCCCTTGCTGTTATTGTAGATTTATTGTACCTATGCCATACATGTGAATACATTAACAGGGTAAAAGCCATATATTAAAGAAGCATGGTTTCTTTTTAATGATGTAAGGTGATCCTTAATAAATGTAACTATAAAGATTACACTATGACTTCAACTATTAATAGCCATCTGTGACAATGGAGCGTTACAGAATATTTAATGTACATTGTACAATTATTTATACACTTAACCAAGCACCTGGCTGTTTTTTTTTTTCTTTTATGAATCTTGGGTTTATAAAGAGAAAATACAACAGTTCTGAATTGTTATTGTTTTAATTCCGGTTTAACATTTATACATTTATTACATTTTTAATCTATTTTTGTGCTGTTTATATAGAATCTTTGTTTTACAATTAAACATTCAAGACATGATACACCTGTGATATGAGCTTTACATATTATTCATTCGCATCAGTCCTTCTCCTTAAGGAGCTTAGAATCTAAGGTCCCTATCCCAGGTGTACACATACACTAGGGCTAACTTAGACAGGAATTAATTGAAAAAAACAGCATGTCTTTTGAGTATGGGAGGAAACCTATGGCAGCATAGGGAGAACATGATTCCTGGCTGAACCTGGGGCTTTAGTTCTGCAAGGCAGAAATGCCTATCACTTAGACACTATGCTGCCCATTGGCAAGAATTTTCCACTTATTTTAGTTCTCATTATAATAAATAAAGTTGGTAAAGTGAAACTAAGCTGTAAAAATGTTGAACAAACAAGCTCTATATTGCAAAGAGTCAGGCTCCGTGCTTTATATTGTTTGGATGTGGTTAGGGCTCCACTAGTGTACCTGGCAGTCACAACCTCTTTTTGCAAGATGGAGTCCCTTTTTGTTTTACCTGAGGGTGTTCATAAAGGACACAGTGCTTCCCACTCCATCATTGCCAGGTAGGTCAGACAAATCACTTCCACAGCCTATTAAAGTTAAAAACCTACCTTTCACATCAGAATCCATTCTACCTGGGCTTTTGGTGTCCACTGGACTTTGTTAGCTGTCATCTGGCCCTTTGTTCAGAGTATTCCAAGTTATACCAGGTAGATATTTATGCCTCAGCTGATGTGTGCTTCAGCCTCAAGGTGCTTCAAGCTGAGTATTTTGCTTGGGTCTTTTAAACCTTTTTGTATTTTTTTGTATGTCTGTTGGCAATTCTATGCTGCTATGTTGTTTCCCACTCCTCAGTTATTGCTTGGGTATTTTATTTGCCAGTGTCCAATCATCTGAAGGTAGGTGCATATAATCCATGGTCTACGAATACAAGTCCTTTCTCCTGTACTGTACTCCAAAATAAACAAATTACAGGTAAGTAAAATTTTTGTTGCATAAACTGATTGCACAGGGCTTCCAACTATGCTACTTCCATCCAATTAATATCTTGTGAGTCCAGTTCAAATGCTATTCTGTTTTGGGGTGTTATAGATTAGAAAAGAGAAGTCTGTATTGTTATTTTTTTAAATTGATGTTTGTCATGGTATGGAATTTAAAGTGAACAGGTTAAGATAGCAACATGATGGGTACTTTGGCTGATTTACTAAAGAAATTGAAAATCTTCACACAATAAATTGTAATAACGTTTTCTTCAGTTTTCCAATCATGCACACATAATAATAAAGTGAACTCTAGGGAAAAGAAAGAATACTCTTCAGTGGTGTACTGCCCACACTTTTTGGTACCGTAGGCAAAAACTAGCATTAACCCTAGCAGTGCATGGGGAGCCCTACCGTAAGGACATATTCCTTTTATTTATTTATTTATTTCAGGTACTTATATAGCGCCATCAATTTACAGAGCACTCTACATATATATTGTACATTCACATCAGTCCCTAACCCTCAAAGGGTGTACAATCTCCTGAGAGGTCAGCTCTAGATCGGCTTAACAGCAAATTTGCTTCTCATATGTTTGGATAATTAAAACAAAGATGCACAATTTATTGAGAGAAGATTTTTCAACAGCTTTAGCAAATCAGCCTCACTGTTTCTGACTTTTTAGCAGCTGGTGACCCAGTGCTGGAAGCCCAGTATGGCTTCACTAAGTTTTGAGATGGCCAGGGCAAAGGATGCAGGTTAAGATGTTTTTGTTTTATGTTTTTTATTGCCATATGCAAACATATTCATATCCAAATATGCATACATATCAAAATACATTAACAATCCATCACGCAGTAGGAATATTACATTCTTCCAAGATCTACGGTATATCTATCACATATCCAAGCACTGTATGGAAGTACCAATGTACACATATCAAAGTTAAGTAGTGGTGATTAGTATCATAGTCGCATAAAAGCTTTTATTACATCAATAAAACAGGCAAAAAAAGTAAAAACAGAGAAAAAACTAGCAGGGATAGCACTTTCTCACCACAAAATAAAAGAAGAAATACACAATATGTCTGGGGCATATCACACCTCTCAACTCCAAATACTGTCCAAACGCCTCCCCTCCAGAAAACCTGATCATTCAAGAATCATCCGGTACAGTTTCTCTGGAATAAATCCACCCGGACCATATCTTTCTGAATTTTCCAGCACACCCCCTTACTTCATACGTCATCTCATACATTTGAAGATCCACATTAACCAGTTTTTTCCATGCCCTCAAATCCAAAGCATCAGAATGTATCCAATGTAATGCTAACAGCTTGCAGACATAAAAGAATAAAATTCTCAGAAAAAGCTTGGTAGCTTTATTCATCTGCTCATCCTCAAGCATCTCCTAAGAGACACACCATAGGGCTACATACATTAGGCAAATCAAATGTTTTGGAGATAAACACTGTAACTGCAGACCATAGGGGCCTAACTTTAGAGCATTCCCAAATCATGTGTAAAAAGGATCCCGTATTAGCCTGACACTTATGGCAAATGGCTGTGTTACGTCGTCCCATATAATGGAGACGCTGGGGTGTCTAATACATTTGATGTAGATAACGCAATTGAATTATTTTTGTCACTGGAAGAATAACTGTACTCACATAGGTGGCCAAAGCATCTTTCCAGTGCTCCTCTGTTAGCTCTGGAACAATAGCAAACCATCACTCGCTTGTGCGATGACACTGCCTAATAAAGTCAATTTCGCCTAATATGGTGATACCAATTTAGTGTGTTGCATTTGCATGAGAAGGTTTTCCAGTCTGGTGTTGGACAGAGTAACTTTCCCAGGGCCATATTGACCTACTGCCTTAACTGAGCATACCGAAAATACCAAGAACCTGCTACTCCCCTTTCCAACCTCATTTGCAAAAAAGACTTCAGCCGTCCCTGCACAAAAAGCTGATGTGGATATTTAAGACCATATTGGACCCATTGTTGTTCCCCCTCAATCTTATAAAATTCAATCAAATTTGGATTGCACCAAAGAGGTGCACTAGGCGACATGTCTAGGGTTTTATCAGAGATATATTTCGCACATACCTTAAGAATTTTTTTGGACACTGAAAATATAGCGATACCATCCTTGGATGGAACCTCTCCTCTATGAAATTGGTTCAACAAAGCCTCATATGAGGTAGCCACCGCTGCCTCCACAGCTGTGGCCGCATTATTCAATTGAGGAAACATCCTCCAGTGTACGTACATTAACTGAGAAGCAAAATAATATATTTGTAAGTCAGGCAAAGCTAGCCCCCCTCCCCCCTGTATTGGCAGTTGTAGTATTTCCAGGGCCACCAGAGGAGGCTTGGAACCCCATAAAAAAAGGTACCAAGCAGGGAATTTATACATTTAAAAATTTGTTTAGAAATATAAATGGGTGCATTGGAGAGGACATAGAAACATTTTGGTAGATAAATAATTTTAAATTTACTCTGCCTAGCAGTGTCAAGGGCAATTCCTTCCAATTAGAAACCCTATCTTTAAACACACTTACTATAGGCCAAAGATTATTGTCTAAATATGATTTTATCGGAAGCTGTATATTAATCCCTAGATATTTAAACTTATCTGATATCTCAATGGGGCACCGCAGATTCGAAGTTCACAATGCTGGCCACCCAAAGGGAATAATGTAGATTTAGACCAGTTTTTTCGAAATCCTGAATAATTTCCAAATTCTTGTATTATCGTGAAAGCTTTAGGTAGGGACTCCGGGGTGTAATTTAAGTACAATAACATGTCATCCGCATATAATGACACACATTCCTCCAACTCCCCCAACTTTAACCCCTGGACTCCTACATCCTCTTTTAACCTTGCAGCCAATGGCTCAATAGCAAGTGCAAATAAGAAAGGAGATAAGGGGCAACCCTGTCTGGTGCCCCTATGTGCCTGAATTTTAACGTCTGTGTTAATCAAAGAGATGGGCCAATATGATTCACTTTCTAAGGGATCTTTTCCGGTTTTCGAAAGTAAGACTATAAGAGCTTCCTGCATAGAATGTGGGAGTTTTCCCCACCTCCTAGATGAATTATAAACCCGTAGAAGATATGGAACCAGCAGTTCCCCATACACTTTATACCATTAAATCGGATATCTGTCAAGACCAGGAGACTTATGAAGGGTGAATGAAGCAATCTCCTCCCAGGTAATAGGCTGCTCCAAGCCCTCTCTGTCCCCGCAGGATAGTGCCAGTAAAGAAATAGATGTCAAATATTCTGACATTGAAGATGTCGAGTCTTCCCCCTGAGACTGGTACAAAACTGGTACAAAAATGTATAAAATTGTTCAAAAGTGTACAGTATGTCACTCATCTCCTCAAAAATCTCACCCTGAGGGTTACGTATACGTAGAATCAAAATCGGTGTAAAGGAGGGTCTGGCTAGAAAAGCTAGAAGTCGTCCATTTTTATCTCCAAATTCAAATATACATCTACCCTTGCTCACCTGCTCTGCCAATAGTATACGGTACAAGCGGAGATATTCCTGCCACTTTTTATAATTATCAGAAGTGGGATCCCTTACATATAAACGTTCTGCCTGAAATATCTCTGTTTCAAGTTGTTCCCCATCTACTTTTAGAGCTCTAGAGAAATCACCCACTACTTTCATATAAGCACCACTAAGGGTTGATTTAAAAGCATCCCATTGATTAGACATATCTTCTTCAGTGTAATTTTCCTTCCAGTAATGGTGTATTGCTTCCATACAGCCCAACTTCACATACTCTTCCAGCAGCTATCCTGCATTCATCCGCCAATGTCTAATTCCAGAGTGTATCCCCAATTGCAACCAAATTTCCATGGGAGAATGATCTGAAATTGCCCTCGATAAATATTTCACCTCACCCACCATTGAGAGCCCAGCTTTTGTGGTGAGAAACATGTCATTTTGGGACAGAGTACGGTGGGTTTCAGAATGGCATGAAAATTCCTTCATCCCCAGGTTCCTATACCTCCAAATATCCACCAACTCTGGGTGAGAGCTATATACACAGCCCTGATGATCTAGAGCAGCATGTGACACCACATTAAAGTCCCCCACAAATAGTAAGGTCCCTTCTGCTACAGAGATCACTATTGAAAAGATATCCTCCAGGCACTGCAAAGGAGAATGGCAGGGAGATATATAGACTCACAATAGTAAACCACTGATTAAAAATTTTACAGACCAAAATAATAAATCTTCCCCCTGGATCAGTCTTAATCCTTAGAACCTGCACATTCAATGATTTAGCCAGTAATATAGTACCCCTCTGGAATATATGGAGTACTCTGCATGAAAGACTTCAGCAATAGAAGAACGCCACAGAGTCATGACCCTGGAGTCCCTCAGATGCGTCTCTTGAAACAATGTGCGGTATATATTTCTTGATAAAATCAAACACCAGAGATCTCTTAATTTTAGAGTTGAGGCCCCGGACATTCCAAGACATCAGTTTAATTATCTGAGATAGCATCATAAAATCATTAATATCTGATCCACCAAGGGGCTCGAGAGCCATATCACCCCGCCCATTCCCTCAAACACCAGGTGGACATACCAATCCCCAGACACCCCATAAACATGCTATCATAGGTCTAGAAGTTCCCAGACGCGGGGCCAGCATGGGGATTCTGGGCGCCCGTTCTATGGCAAAAAGGCGGGAAAATGTATTAGCGTCCATATGTTTCTTAAGCCATCTTTCCAGAAAATATTCAGGTTGTGTACCTTCAGCCCCATCCGGGAAGCCTGCCAACCTAATGTTATTGCGACAAAGCTTGTCCTCGAAGTCTCCCAGCTTGCCAGTGTGAACAGTCAGCTCTGTGGTAGCTGTCTGTACCGATCCCGCTAATGGAAGAATTATGTCCTCTAAATCACTGATTCGTTGTTCAGCCTCCGCATCCTTTTCCTTCACAGTTTGCATATCTTGTTTTAGGAATCACAAATCCACTTTAAGTCCATCTATATGATCAGTGAGGGTTGTCTGGCAAAGGTGTATGGCTGATATTATCTGTTTTAATGATGGTTCCTGCTGCTCTCCCGCTCCTCTGTCCCTGTCTCCATTCTCCAACTCATGCAGACTAACCACCAACTGTCCCCTCTTAGTGGAGCGATCCCTCTTAGGCAAAGCGCTTCCTTGGGATACATTACCCCCATTCACAGAGGATGTTTAAGGCTGCTCCTCCATTACCTCCTTCCCTCCACATGTCTCCTGGCCACGGCCACCATCTTGAGAGCCCCAGGCAAACTTAGCCAGGTGCTCTCCTGAGGATTTCCTGCCAGGCTGTTCAATTTTAACCATTGTGGATTGCTCACCCACCACCTCCGCCCTACAGGTTTTTGGCCAGTATAAAATCTTGGCCCTATGTGTGTCAGAATGACTGCAGGATACTGTGTCCCCGCCGGTGCTCTGGTCCCTTGCTGCTCACTCGCCGGAAGCCAGCTCTGCCCCCCCAGGTAAAGATGTTTGACCTTATTGGTTACATGCTTGTTCTAGGTCAGTCGTTCACTTAGCAGTGAATCTGTAAAAAAAGAATGAACATAAAAAACTAGCAACATCTTAAAAAAAAAAGCAATAGTGGCCCCATATTTCCATCATAAGAAATGCACCTTAAGCAAATTTGTACCACTATATATAGTTTTTGTGTGGTTCCACTGCTCTTATTGTATACTCCATGGAAATAAATACATTTACAATCCTGCAGAAATTGTTAGACCCTCCTGGAATTACATAGTTATTCAAGTTGAAAAAAGACACTAGTCCATCCAATTCAGAGAAAAACAAAAAAACCACACTAACAAATAGAAAACCTTCATATACATAATCATATATCCACAGTTGATCCAGAGGAAGGCAAACACATTAATAAAGTATGATCCAATTTGCTCTAGTGTGGAGAGGGGGGGGATAATTCCTTTCTAATCCCCTGCATGGCAGTCAGATATTCCCTGGATTAACCACCACTGGTGTTATTACCTCAAAATTTTTTGGTCCAGTTATATTTTGTGCATTTAGGAATGCATCTAGCTCTTTTTTAAAGCAATCTATTGAGCTGGCAAGAACCAGTTCTTGGGGAGTCTCTTCCAAATGTTCATAGCTCTTACTGTGAAGAAGCCTTTTCATATGTGAAAGTTAAATATCTTTTCCTGCAGACATAAACAGTGAAACCTTGTCCTCTGGAATGACTTTAAAATTGCTCTGATTTCCTTTTTACATATTGGGGGAATTCAATAAAGCTGATGTGGGTTGCACCACTTAATATTGTGTTGCATTGATTGAACCAAATTCAAAATAAAATGACAGTTTGTATCTTACGAAAGTGTGGATCTAATTAAGGCCAACTCTCTTTTGGTGTACAGAGAGAAACTGGCCCAGACAGATTTTGTGAAAGCGTCTTAAGTGCATTCTACAAGTGGCACAGTATGAGCTAAATTCAAGTACATGTTCAAAACAGGTACATGAATTTGGCACATTCAGCACCACCTTTTAGAATGCATGAGAGACACATCGGCAACATCTGTCTGCACCAGTCTTTATGAATTTCAGGAAGTGTGTTATATTCTTTCTAACTTTTAAATGACAATAGTGTTCTGTTATTTTTATATTTTTTCTTTTCTCTTTCTTATTATTCATAGGTTTTTTCAACTTTGGACATGTGCCACATAGGTTTTATTTTTAGCCTTTTACATTTATTGCCCATAGGAATGTAATTTGCATACAGTCAATTTGAAGCCTTCCTATTTCTATTCTGTGTTCTATAAATACAACATTTCCTCTTGGTCTAAATCTTGGAGACCAGCCCTCAATCTTGGAAAATTTGCTCTCTTAAAATTAAATGTTTTTATCTGTATCTGCTTGTTGTTTACAGCTTACATTAAATTAATTTGTATTATGATCACTGCTACCCAGTTGTTCCCTTATATTGACATTATTAATAAGCTCTGCATGGTTTGAGATTACCAGGTCCAGCAGAGCATCATTTCTATGAAGTGTACCATAAAATTGTCTTTTAATAGTTTTACAAATTTCCACAATGTTAATGTTCCCTCAGTGCCATTACTCCAGTTAGTTTCATGGTAGTTAAAATCCCCCATTATTATCATTGCCCCAGCCCTTGCAACCCTTTATATATGTGCAAGATCCTGAGTCTCCTCCTCCTTGTTAACACTGGGTGGCCTATAACAAACTCCATAATTAACGTTGAAATATGCACACCCATATGCAGTTCCACCCATAATGCTTCAGCTTTATGACACTCTATTACATTATGACACTCTATGACATTAACAAAGACCTGTTTCACACATGCTTTGAGATCACCTCTCACATAGAGATACACACAGCCACCTTTTTGTTTTACCCTGTCTCTCCAAAAGAGAGCAAAGCCAGGAATAATAATAGCCCAATCATGTGAAGAATGAAGCCAAGATTCAGCAATGCCAATTAAATCATAGTTCTCTTTATGCACCAAAGCTTCCAACTCACCTATTTTGCTTGGAAGACTTTTGGCATTGGTGAACAAACACTTCAATTCATTGTCACATTTTTTACTTTACTTGCAACTGAAATATTGATAGATGTCATCGGAGGAGTCCCTGACAGGTATAAGACATTTTAAATTATTTCCCTTTTTAATATCCTGCAAAAATTAAAACACAATTATTGGTGGACTGACTCCTTAACACAGAATTTTGGTGCATATCAGTAAAAAAGAGTGTGACCTTTGCTATTCACAATAGCAGGTAATCATTTACAAACTGATTACTACAAGGAGTCTATGTATAAAAATATTCCATGTGGATGTCTTAAGCATTCACACTGGTACAATGAATGTTCTCTGCATTGTTTGCAATATGACTATCTCCTATGATTGCCATCTCCATCTAGTGGCCATAATGCAGTTTTATTTTTTGGGTATTTCTGAAAAATACCACATTATGGCTACCAGATGGAGCTGACAATTATACGAGATAATCATATTACAAACAATAATAAGATCATTAATTTGCTTAAGACTCCATTCACACAACTGGGTGGCTGTGGCAACCAGATTTCAGTAGCAAGAATCAGTGTCTGAATGACCAGGGCATGCGATCAGCAGCGGTTGTTCAGCCTATTTAAACTAATAGTAGACTGAAAGTAGCTTCTGTTGTTCACATGTATCCACACACAGAGCAGATAGCTGCAGTTATAGATGGATGTCCAAGCCTGGACACAGTCAGCTGCTAAGTATCTGGCACTTTTCTTATAATGGACTGTCTCAGAACATTATGCCAACAAAGATAGTGAAAACACTATCTAACATTCAGATTATTACTGAAGGGCAAACTTACATTCTGAATATTATTAATGATTATGAAAATATGGCACAGCATGCAATCATAAAGTGAAAACTCACATTGTAAATTGCTTTCAGGTAAACTGTTCAATGCTCAAAAAGTACTCATTTATGGTGCAGCATATATTTTCTGTAAAATAGCATCTAATAAAAATACCTGCAACCCTGATTTGATGAAGAGAAAGCTATAGCTGTTCATTCCATGCTGTATAAACATATATGCATTCTTATGGACCTTTACAGTTTGGTAAACAACTTTAATTAGCTTCCAAGGGCACCAAAGAAAGCTCAATATTTCCCACACTCAGGACCTCTGCTAAGTCACCTATGAGCTCTGCATTATTTTTTAGTCTCACATTTCTTCAAGGTTGCCAGAATAAAAAAAAAATGATAACCATCTTTGAAAGAAACAGTAACATGATTCAGCCCTATAGCAAAATTAAAGCATGACTAATAGCTTTTTTTCTCAATCACCCCTCTGTTCAACAGATTTCAAATCAAAATATTCTTCTAAATAAAGATATATTTCTGCATTTGCATTTTCAGTAAACATAATAATGAAGATGTTTATGCTAGAAATATCAAAGTGGCTTAATACTTTTGTTAGATACAGTATAGTTCTACCAGCATTTGTTTTCCTTTATAGTATAGGTATGGGCCTCCTTTGTTAATGAAAAACTAAATACTGTTTATAATTCTGGCTGCAGTTCAGAGAAAGCTGTAAAAATGATTGCTGAAACTATAGTTGCTAACGCCAGAAAAGATCAATAAGACGTTAATATACACATAGAGAACATGTAACCCAGATGCTTTAACAGCTGTCAACTATCACTGTTTTGTCATTTCTAATTCATTGTTTATACTAAAAATAGGTTTAAATAAGTAACCATTTCTGGTTGTCCACCAAAAAAAAAAAAGACATTTTAGGGTGATCTGGTTTGCGCCTCCACATGTATGCCTAGCAAACAACTGACAAATGATAGAAAAAAAAGAATGAAGAATTATACATGATGATGAAAGATAAACAGAAGAGAGACTGTGTTGCATATGTTACAAATTATATACTGTAGGACCAACAGGGGTGTTAAAACGATTGTGTATGAAATAGGTGCTTATCATTTTACACTATTTATATTACGACATTATAAATAATGCATTTACTGCTTAATGAGACAAAAAGAAAAGCAGTAGTCAACATACTGTATTGTACAAAAATTACATATGATGTTGAACATGTTCTTTGTAAAAATGAAAACACTTTTCAAGGACAACCAAAGGCACCTAACTTGTGCTCATGGGATGATAATAATAAACAATTATGCTGGAAACATTCATGATGGTGTGAGGGGGGTTAGAGTGGAACTGCAAATTGTTTGGATGCATCCTATACAATACAGTGTGGTTAATCACAGTTCATTCATGATTCATCAAGGAATCAGGGAAGGGGGAGCATTACTGTTTCAGATAGGGCCCGGCTGGTTGAACAGCTTTTCTCCCTTAATAAATTAAATCATCATTTAAAAACTGCATTTTGTATTTACTCAGGTTATCTTTGTGTAATATTAAAATTTGTTTGATGAGCAGAATCATATAAATGTGACAAATATCCAAACAAAAATCAGGAAGGGGGCAAATACATTTTCACAGCACTGTATATACAGAATCCAGAATTGATTTAGGGTTGGTTTGCATTTTATTTTATGTGCATTTTAGCCAAAACGTTTCTTAAATTGTCTGTGTATTGTGTTTGATAAAGTATATCATGTTTTTAGATTACATAAGTGGCTGTGCGTGTATGATTTAATTCTAGTTAGATTTGTTTTCACACATAACCTTGGAATGGAGTCCTAAACCCAGTTTTTTATGGTGAAGTATACATGTCAAAAGTAATACCAGTGATGCCTTCTGACATTTATATATTTATAATTATAGTTATAATTTTGAAGGTCAGGCCTTTAAGGTATTGTTTGGTATTGACAATAACCAAACAAGGCCGTGTGGCCATACTAAGTCACTAATGTCTCCGGAATCTCCATCCTTCTGTTATGTGCAGTTGTGGGGTGGGGAATGCCCCTTCTGCAGGTGATTGGGCCAGTGGTCCATTATAATGTTACAGCTTCCCCTGGGTTGGGCCAAACTGGGTTTAGCCCGAACCGTAGCTCATCTTATTTCTAATCTCCAAATGTTCCCTATATGCTGGAAAATATTAATTTTAGGAGTTAAGGTTTACTTAGCAAGGAGATGCTAATAAGGGCTTGACCCCTCCAGAATTAAAAACAGGAATATGGGGTTTATTTACCAAAGGAGTAGAGAATCATCCATCATCCATCAATCAAAAGTAAATGTCACTTTTTCAATGTGAGCATCCTCTACTGCTTAAAAATGAATGATTCACTCCTATGAATGAAAACACTTATGAAAACTTATCCAGGGAAGGGCATAGCTTGCATATGTTATGTGATTTAAAATACAACTTTCAGTTGGCTAAATGGTAGATATTTCTCTTAGTAATACAACATATTGTTATCAACTTTATGTGCTCAATTTTTTTAATGTACGTTAATGCTTTACAATATTATTTTCATGTATAGTTTTTAACTGTATAGGGGAGTCATAGTTTGCTCAGTAAACATGCAAGCTCCACTTTCCGCTTTGTAGTGCAAAACAATGGTTGTGTCCAGGGGCGGACTGACCATTTGGAAACTCGGGCACTGCCCGAGGGCCCGGGGTCAGTAGGAGGCCCCAAGAGATGCCCCTGGTACCTTTTTCATAGGCTTTTTTGAGTTTGCGCAAGGATACAGGAGCCCCATGATCCCCTATTGCCCGGGGGCCCCATGAGTTGTCAGTCCGCCCCTGGTTGTGTCTTACTGTTCCTTTCCTCATGTTTATTGTACATTTATCTAAATGGAGAATAGTTGAAAACAATGAACTACCTAACTCTAAATTTGACTGAGACTTCAGTAGTTGTAATTAACTGCTTCCCATACATTCACTGCCTATAGATGGTGGAGAGGAAGCAGCACCAAAGCAGGCTAAAGCACCTGTACATCAGCTTGCATCGGAGGCTTCTGCATGGCCCGCGGTGTGCGCACCTGGGAGCCCGGCTCTCCGTATGTCACCCGGACACAGTAGATCACATTACTGCTGTGTCTAGGTCATTATATGATATTTTACCATGTGATTGCTGTATTCAATCACAGCAATCACATAGTAAACAATATAAAGTAAACGTAAAGATCAGTTTTCTCTGCTCTCACTGTGAGAGCAGAGAGAATCAATGCTGCAGCTTGTGAGTGTACAGCAGCCTGTTAGGCTGCATGTACACTTACAGACTGCAGTGCCAGCCACCTCCTTGATTACTACCCCAGTGTAATGTAAATGAAACAATGTAATCATTGCCACAGTGTAATGTAAATGAAACATGCAGCCAGTCCCTTTCACTTGTCCCAGTGCTCACAAAAACACCACCATACACCATACCAAAGTCCTGATTACTACCATATCAGCATCCTGATCACTGCTATACCCCATACCACCGTAATGATCACTGTCATATGCCATACTAGCATCCTGATCACCACCATATGCCATACCAGTGCCCAGATCACCTCCATATGCCTTACCAGCACCCTGATCTCCGCCATACCCCATACCAGCATCCTGATCACCCCATATGCCATACCAGTGTCCTAATCACCACCATACCTCATACAGTGTCCTGATCACTACCATACCCCATACCAGCTTCCTGATCATTGCCATACCCCGTAACAGCATCCTGATCACCATCATACTTCATACCAACTTCCTGATCACTGCTATACCCCATACCAGGATCCTGATCACTGCCATATGTCATACCAGTGTCCAGCATTTTAGGGTCTCAACTTATCAGTTTTCAGATATATACACCATAGTTTGGAGACTCTATAACTTTCACACAGACTAAATAATATACACTGTTCTGGGTTATTTTTATTTTTCAAAATGTTTGGTATTTTTTAGTTTTTATAGCAAAAATTAAAAAATTCAGCGGTAATCAAATACAACCAAAAGAAAGCTCTATTTGTGTGAAAAAATGTTTTGAAAATTTAATATGGGTACAGTGTTGCATGATTGCAAAATTGTCATTTAAAGTACGGCAGTGCTGAAAGCTGAAAATTGGCATGGACTGGAAGGGGGTGAAAGTGTCCTGACTTGAAGTGGTTAAAGAGGCTTAAAATGAAACATACATAGCCACTAAAGGTAAAATATACAAATATGTTAATGTAGTGCGATAATAGAAGGAGTGTACAGCAAGTATGTAAATATTGCAAAGTCATCTTAAAAATGACTTTAAGGCATTACTTTCCTTTAAGCTTAAGTGATTGATCAACCACAAATACTGAAGTTTAAATATGCAGAATACAGATACAATAGTAATATCAACTATATGTATTTTTATCTAGGCTAACACAAAAGCAGAGATACTGCCTACAAATTATTATCATATCCTGACAAAAAGCAAAATGGTAGTCATCATAGTGTATATGCATTATAGATGAGCTAATGCCTAAAATTGTGCTCCTTGATTCATTGTGTCCAGGTCTGAGGATATAAGGGCTGATATCTCTGTAAGAAAAGGGCCAGAAAGCATGCAACCCTCTGACGTATTGATACCAGCCTTTATATCCAGCAACTTCAGGCCAGTGTTCCAAGAGGGAGAAGCCCAAGAAATCATCTTAAGCTACCCTTTCCTATTTTGTTCCCTTTCCACTTGAAAAACAACCACATTCTGATTGACATACAGGCTGTTAGCACTATAGCAAGAGTAATAAAAACAGTGTTTAGTTATTTAACTATATGAAGAATAGTACATATGACCAGCATATATTTAGGCAATAGAATCTCATTTAATGGACACCTTAAAATTAACATGTACTATAGTGAGTAGAGCTTAACATTTTTTTTTAAGATAAAGAATCAGCCCCAAATTAAAAAAAATACAAACGTGGCTATATTAGTATACTTGCAAAATGGAGGTATAGAGTACTTAGAAACATTTTCTTATTTTTGCAAAAAGAAAAGTGCGAGCAATCAAAATAAGGATTATAATGGACCAGTAGGCAATCAAAATCATGTTTGAAATACTTAAACAGTTGATATTTGCTAATGGTAAATTTCATACATTGGTAAAAAGATACATCATGATGGTAAAGTAAATGTAAGTGAAAAAATGGCACCAGACTGATGTTCACATGGAGAAGGGCTTGGCCACTTACATTGTTTGTTGTATCATACCCTATACAGTATAACCTGACATGTTTTTAAACTATTTAACATGCCTGTATCAATGTAGCATATATATTTTCTTTGTACAAAGACTTCCCAGGCATTGCATTCTGTGGTGCTTTAATGGAAAACTTTAATAAACAAGTTGAATTTTTTTTTTAAATGGCACGAACCAAGAAATTACACTAGACTTTTAAATGTTTAGTGATGTATAAATGTAATATGCACAACATATGTGCATTTTCATTCACATATATTATCAATTTATCTTCTATATGCAAGGCTTTTCTTTAAAAAGCCCTGAACTTAATCAGCTATATTTTCATTTGGATTTTACTTCCAGATACTTTATACAAAATTTATATTTGTTTTTAATATTTTTTCATAGTGATAAATATGTCGTTAATGTATGATTAGTAATGGCAGATTTATTTTCACTACTGTGAACTTTCAGTAACCAACAACGGATAACAGCACGTAAAGAAACATTCATTAATTTAGCATAATGTGCATTATTTTACACAGCTTATGTTTAATTTGATGTAGTTTTATTTGACTTGTGGTCAAGCCCAAGTGCTACATTAATTTACCTTACATGAATTTTAAAGGCTCTTTTAAAAAAGCCTCATGTTGGTCAAACAGGAGATGTGAAAGTCTGGCTTGTATGATGTACACAAATGCACACTAATGAGCTATGGCACTATGTTTAATTACATATGCAGAGAAAAGTTATACAGAAAATAAATTTTACAAGTTTGTATTTTAGGGGCAAAAAATGTAGCATGTGTTAATTTGGTGATTGCCATGCATTATGACTGCAATTAAAATGGTCATAAATACAGCTGTCACTTTTGTTTCCTTTCCTGTCTAGTAGATGGTTATTTTGTTAATAGCCTACACTCCTTAATGTCATGGGAGGCTAAGCAAGAAGTCTGACAGGAAGATGGATAACTAGAGTTAAAGTATAGACTATGACTTTGTATAAACTGAATGAGATATTTATATACAAACATATATTTAGATAGAATGATGTTATTTAAAATACCTACAAAGCTACCTCATCTTGGCTTTTAGTCGGATAGGTATGCAAAGTGGGTAACCTTTTACTGTGATCATGCTGTGGAAAAGCATCTCAGGACATGCAGGAGTTGACCTTTTCTTCTCTAGATCTGTACTCTTTAGATAAAGGATCAATGATAGAAAAAAGGCATGAGCAGCAATGCTTCATTTAGCATACTAATGACAATTCAATGTACACAACACAAATGAATGGATGAATGGATGGATGAATTGACCAACAGACTGACAAAGGGTGAACAAAGAGAATTAAATAAAGTATTTTTACATTTTTTTTTCTTGTGTCTGCATTGATGTAAGAACAGGGGTCAAATAAGTAAAAGAAACCTAACAAGCTTGCTCAAATGTACCATTGTGGTTATCCCACTGATATTATCAGAGGTGTACAAATGAAAAGTTGTTGAGCAATGATGGTAACAATATTAGGAGATGCATAATGACATCCCATTCCTATCGCCTTACTTCCACCTGGACATAGAGATTTCCTGTCTCTGTGTCCTTGAACGTGATTGACTAAGTCAAAATTAAACAGCACCACCAACCTAAAAAGGTAACATCCATTTGGTACTCACAATTATTCAGTTTTACCCAAAATATGTATGCTTACATATCAAATAGCCCGTAGCAGGTATCTAAGAACAGAAAATGTAGCTACCAGGGGCAGACTGGCCATTTGGATACTCTGGCACTGCCCGAAGGCCCAGAGTCAGTAGGGGGCCCCATGAGATGCCCCTGGAACCTTTTTCATAGGATTTTTTGAGTTTGGGCAAGGACACAGGGGCTCCATGATCCTATATTGCCCAGGGGCCCCATGAGTTGTCAGTCCGCCCCTGGTAGCTACAGTATATAATAATTTATAATAATAAGGTACTAGTTGTTCATTTAGTAAATTAAATGTTCATATAGATTAGTAAATAAGGTGAAGCTAAGTTCACTCTGAATACCCAATCATGTGCAAAGGAAAAACAGAATATTTGCAAAGATGGTTAAAGAGGACCCAACTTCACCTTATTAGCAGTACTAAGCTAAGTAAAAAAGAGAGCATTGCTAAGATATGTGAATATTACCTTTTCAAAGTGAACATTCATTTTTCTAAGTGAGTAGCCTCTTCTCCTTTAGTAAATGGCCCATGGTGAAATGTTACCTTGAACCAGTTTACTTGGCTTAAACTGACTATCATAAAAACTGATATCTGAATCATTACCGTTGATTAATGCATAATCCTTTTACCATCTAAAAATATTATCACATGTACTGTAACTAGGAATCCAATTATCCTAAGTTATGTAAACTACTTCTAATAGCTGGTTGACTCCTTTTTAGTAGAACAACAAAGACTACTATATAAGGAGGAGTCAGCAAAAAAGTGATACCACCTTTTATATTGACAACAATCCTCAAGCATTTAAAGCTATTAAGATGTTCCTCCAAAATAGATAAACTTTCACTTCTCTATTTAATAATGTTGCAATGACCCCTCAGACTAAAATGACTTGAATTTTAGCTATATTTGGAAGTGCAAAGCAGAAGGACACAAATAGATGTAGACAGCTTAATGGTCCCTGAAAGACCTTTAACACAATGGGTGGTCCACATCTGAACTTTTTCTATGATCTATTTTCTTTTCTTTGATTCACTTCAGAAACAGTATGTGTACAAAATAATACAAAGTAAAAGACCTACATTTCACAGTTGGACTTTGAACAACTGACTGTGTCATCAAAAAAGTTAAACCTTTAAATAGTTTGTGTTTTGTTAATAAAACAGTGTTTTTTTTTTAATTTGAGCTGTTTGTAATACTGTTGTAATCATAGTATATTTATAACCCCCCTAAACTAGGTTACATTTGAGAGAAAATATTTTTAATGAACATTCAGCTTTTATAACATAAAAGGACAGTGTACTGTTATTTAAACTTTTATGACATTTGACTTCCAGTCGGAATTGCACATTTCAATTTCTGTATGTGTAAATTTAGTCTTATGAGACTCAATTTATTTTTGAAAGCTATTGAACATATTCTTAACTTACAGTTTTCAATCAACATTTACTGAACACCACAAGAACTAGAACCCCCAGGACATTTGAAAAACATCACAGTAGTTTGCTTGTTTGTTCACACTTCTGTTTTTAATGTTTGGAAATGTTATGCTACAAAGTTAACTGGTAGACATGGGCTCATAAAATGAGAAAAGGGAATTGAGCACTTCTGGTACTATAAAATGAACCATGCATTTTTGTTGATAGCTGTGTGTGTAATATAATTGGTTTAATTTACACTGAGTTTTACTGTGTTATCATTGTGGAATTATTATAAAGATTATCTTATTAATAAACAGAACATGGAAAAGTACTTACATTGTAGGCAACTTTGTAAACAGAGTCTATTTCTTTTAAATTTAACACCTTTTTTTTTCAAAATTAACACATATCAGTATAGGACATTTTCCTAGCCTGTCCTTTATGAACTACACAGTCAAGTCCCTCTCTACCTGAGAATTGAATCTTGTGTCCAGTGACCCAAAACATTTTATTTACAAGGTGGCACACTGCAGTGGACCTGATTTACTAAAGGTTATGTGTCTCAAGGAACATTGATTGTGTGCAGACAAGTAAATGGTATTATGATCAAATTTACTATGCACCAACAATGCAGACAGATTAGGGTCCTTAGGCTACACTGCATATAAATGGAATACTAACAAGTGTGGTTTTCTGTGCAACATATGCAACAGTATCTGAATGTACACCAGTTAGTCTGTGGCAGGGACTAAATAAAAACATATACATTTCTGAAAGTCTTTGGGTCTAATTCCTGTATCAATTTTTAATATGTATGACATATAATTTGTACATGGTAGAAGTTCACGCACCACCTGTGAGATGCAATGCTATATACCAGTGCTTGGAAAGGCGATTCCAATGACAAATACCTATACATAAGATACTTTCTTTGCTCAGATTGTATGGTGCACTTTTTTTTACTCTGCTACATTGTTTGGCTCACGCTCTTTTTATTGTTTAACTGTTTTTCCTTCGCCCTATAGCAGATGTACTGCTATTGGGCAGCACGGCTGTCACTTATATATGCCTGATTTGCGGGTAGGGGACGTGCACGCACGCGCAGTCCTACCTACGCCACTATTGGCTGCTGGGCAGGGGTGGACTCACCATTTGGGCATTCGGGCATTGCCCAGGGGCCCGTGAGAGGATCACTGTCCAGTGACAGTGTGGGGAGCGGAAGAGGAGACAGTCTCAGATCCTGACCCTAAAGTAGCTTACTTGTCACTTCACGTGGTGGCAGAGTGAGTCGGGTGATGAGAGGGGAGGGTTCCAGATGCCTTGTTGAAATCCATGCAGGGAGATCGGTGCAGTCACTGTCCTTCCACTGCACCGATCATCCCTGACTGTGCATCGGATTTCCCTCCTGGGTCCCCCCTCTGTGCTCCTCATTCCCTCCCATCCCTCGCAGGTCTCTGACAATGTCCAGCCCCTCCCCCCATACTCCATGGCAGAGGAGAGAGGATCTGCTCTGCCTCCCCTGTCCAGATCAGCCGGCAGCTCTGTGATGCTTCTGAATGTTCTCTCTCTCTCTCTCTCTCTCTCTCTCTTCCTCCCCCCCTCCTCTCCCTCCTCTCTCCCTCCCTCTCCCCCCTCTCTCCCCTCCCTCCCCCTCTCTCTCCCCCCACACTCTCTCCCCCTCCCCCTCTGTCTCTCCCTCCCTCTCCTCTCTCTCCCTACCCCCCCTCTCTCTCCCCCTTTCCCTCTCCCTCTCTCTCCCTCCCCTTCTCTCTTCTCTCCCTCCCTCTCTCTCTCCCCCCTTTCCCACCCCCCTCTCCTCTCCCTCCCCCCCCCCCTTCCCTCCCTCTCCTCCCTCCCTCTCTCTCATTCCTCTTCCCCCCTCTCATTTTCTTCCTTCCCTCCCTTCTTTCCTTCCTTCCTTCATCCATTCCCTCCCTCCCTTTTTTTCCTTCCTTCCTTCCTTCCTTTCCCCCTTCCTTCCCTCCCCTTCCTTCATTTACCTTCATTACTTTGTCCATCCATTTTCTTTCCTTCCTTCATTCCTTCCTTCCTCCATCCATTCCCTCCCTTTTCTTTCTTCCTTTCCTTCCTTCCTCCATCGCCTTCCTTCATTCTTTCCTCCCAGCCCTCCTTCCATCCCTCTCCTTTCTTCCTTCATCCATTCCCTCCCTTTTTCCTTCCTTCCTTTGTTCCTTCCTTCCTTCCTTCCTTTCTTTTTTCCTCCCTCCCTCCCTTCCTTCCCCTTTCTTCCTTCCTCCAACTATTCCCTCTCTTTTCTTCCTTCCTTCCTGCCTCCCTCCCCTCCTACCCTCCCTCCTTCCTTCCCTGTCCTTCATTCTTTCCTCCATCCATTTCCTTCCTTCCTCTATCCATTCCCTCCCTCCCTTTTCTTCCTTCCATTCTCTTCCCTTCCTTCCTTTCTTTATCCATTCCCTTTTCTTCCTTCCTCCCTCCCTTCCTTCCTTCCTTCCTTCCTTCCTCCTTTCCCTCCCCTTCCTTCATTCCTTCCTTCATCCATTCCTTCCTCCATCCATTCCCTCCCTTTTCTTCCTTCCTCCATCCCCTCCCTTCATTCCTTCCTCCCTTCCCTCACCCTCCTTCATTCCTTCCTTCATCCATTCCTTCCTCCATCCATTCCCTCCCTTTTCTTCCTTCCTCCATCCCCTTCCTTCATTCCTTGCTCCCTTCCCTCACCCTCCTTCATTCCTTCCTTCCTCCATCCATTCCCTCCCTCCCTTTTCTTCCTTCCTTGCCTTCCTTCCTTCCTTCCTCCCTCCCTCCATTCCCTTCCTCCCTCCCCTTTCTTCCTTCCTTCCTTCTTTCCCTCCCCTTCCTTCATTCCTTCCTCCATCCATTCCCTCCCTTTTCTTCCTTCCTCCATCCCCTCCCTTCATTTTTTCCTTCCTTCCTTGCTTCCTTCCTTCCATTTCCTTTCCTCCTCCCTCCCCTCCTTTCATTCCCTTCCTCCATCCATTTCCTTCCTTCCTCCTTCCATTCCCTCCCTCCCTTTTCTTCTTTCCTCCATCCCCTCCCTTCATTTTTTCCTTCCTTCCTTTCTTCCTTCCTTTCTTCCTTCCTTCATTCCTTCCTTCATCCATTCCTTCCTCCATCCATTCCCTCCCTTTTATTCCTTCCTTCATCCCCCCCCTTCATTCCTTCCTCCCTTCCCTCACCCTCCTTCATTCCTTCCTTCATCCATTCCTTCCTCCATCCATTCCCTCCCTTTTCTTCCTTCCTCCATCCCCTTCCTTCATTCCTTCCTCCTTTCCCTCACCCTCCTTCATTCCTTCCTTCCTCCATCCATTCCCTCCCTCCCTTTTCTTCCTTCCTTCCTTCCTCCCTCCATTCCCTTCCTCCCTCCCCTTTCTTCCTTCCTTCCTTCTTTCTCTCCCCTTCCTTCATTCCTTCCTCCATCCATTCCCTCCCTTTTCTTCCTTCTTCCATCCCCTCCCTTCATTTTTTCCTTCCTTCCTTGCTTCCTTCCTTCCTTCCATTTCCCTTACCTCCTCCCTCCCCTCCTTTCATTTCCTTCCTCCATCCATTTCCTTCCTTCCTCCTTCCATTCCCTTCCTCCCTCCCTTTTCTTCTTTCCTCCATCCCCTCCCTTCATTTTTTCCTTCCTTCCTTCCTTCCATTTCCTTCCCTCCTCCCTCCCCTCCTTTCATTTCCTTCCCTCCTCCCTCCCCTCCTTTCATTTCCTTCCCTCCTCTCTTCCCTTCTTCCTTTCCTTCCTTCCTTCCCTCCCTTTTCTTCCTTCCTCCATCCCCTCCCTTCATTCTTTCCTCCCTCCCCTTCCTTCCTCTCTCTCTTCTTTCCCTCCCCTTTCTTCCTTCCCTCCATTACCTATACTTTGTCTATCCATTTTCTTTCCTTGCTTCATTCCTTCCTTCCTCCATCCATTCCCTCCCTTTTCTTCCTTTCCTTCCTTCCTTCCTTCCTCCATCACCTCCCTTCATTCTTTCCTCTCACCCTTCCTTCCCTCTCCTTCCTTCCTTCCTCCATCCATTCCCTCTCTCCCTTTTCCTTCCTTCCTTTCTTCCTCCCTTCCTTCCCTCCTTTTTCTTCCTCCCTCCATCTATTCCCTCCTTTTCCTTCCTTCCTTCCTTCCTTCCCTCCCCACCCTTCCCCTTTCTTCCTTCCCTCCCCTTTCTTCCTCCATCCATTCCCTCCCTCCCTTTTCTTCTTTTCCTTACTTCCTCCATCCCCTCCCTTCATTCTTTCCTCCCACCCATCCTTCCTTCCCTCCCTGTCCTTCCTCCATCCATTCCCTCTCTCCCTCCCTTTTCTTTCTTTCTTCTGTCCTTCCCTCCATCCATTTCCTTCCTTCTGATATAAGGGGATACAGGTTCTGTTTATTCATCCCAATCTATTGACAACCCAACTTATACTAATGCTCCCTGTTCACTGCCTACTGACACTGTCCACTGCCCCCACAAAATCATTGTGAAAAAATACTACAGAAATAAATTGTAAAAAATAATTAAAAATTAGATAATAAAAATTTAAAAATTCTGACACCCACGCCATTGCTCTACTGACACCATCCACTGGCCACCCAAAAGCATTTTGAATAAAAATGATAAAAATAATAAAACATTAATTTGTAAAAACAAAAAACATAAAATTGTAAAAAAAAAATACTAATAAAAATGAAGAACTACTGACACCATCCTTCACATATTACCCAAGCCATACACTATGCACTCCTCTCCCTGTACATACTACCCACTGTCATACACACCACGCTGTACATTCCCTATTTAATATTACCTCATTCTGCACTATATAAGTCATCTCACACTATTTAACCACACCCCTTTTAAGCCATGTCCAATTTTTAGCGCAATTTAAAACACACCCCCTCCTCTTTCATCCCTTCCTCTCTCTCTCTCACTCCTCCTCCTCTCTTTCTCTCTCTCTCACACCCCTCCTCTTTTTCACCCTCTCACTCCCCTCTCTCTTTCACTTCCCTCACATGGCAGCCATCTTCAAACCTGGAAGTACCCAGGGGCTTCTACGGAAAGAAGCCGGGAACATTCATGCAGCCTTTGCTGCAGTAAATATTTAAATGCCCCTTTTATGCAGCTGAACTGCAATATGTAGGTAGGGTGTTGTGTGGGTGTGTCTTGAGTGTAGGCAGGGGAACGGGGGCCCCATTATCTCTGACTGCCCAGGAGCCCCATGAGTTGTCAGTCCGCCCCTGCTGCTGGGGATGTCAATCACTGAGTCCTGGCCGGCGATTCCCAGCCAGGACTCGATGATCGTCTGCAAAGCTGACAGGGGAGAGACCTGTGTGTAAACACATGTCTCTCTCCTATCAGCATGGACATGCTGCTTTGTATCTCTCTGCACAGCATAGAGATACAAAAAAACATGCCTCCAAAGTAAAACAGCACACTGTTAACCCTTTGATTGCCCCAGATGTTAACCCCTTGCTGACCATTAGTACATTGTCAGTGCTTTTAATTAGCATCAATCACTGTATTAGTGTCACTGGGGATGTCAGTGGCAGTTAGTCAGTTCCCACCCAGTATCAGAATTTCTGCAGCAGTCCCGCTATAAGTCTCTGATCACCACCATTGCTAGTATAAAAAAAATTTTAAATTCCAGTACATATGGTGCCATTTGTAAATGCTATCACTTTCACGTAAACCAATTAATATACACGTATTGGGATTTTTTTTTAGCAAGGACATGTAGCTAATACATTTTGGTCTAAATTTATGAAGACATTTTATTTTTTAAATTTTCTTATTGGATATGTTTTATACCAAAAAGTTAAAACTATTTTTCCCCAAATTGTCGATCTTTTTTTGTTTATAGCACAAAAAAAAAAAAAAAAAAAAAAAAAGAGGTGATAAAACACCACTGAAAGAAAGCTCTATTTGTGGGAAAAAAATTACAATGTAATGTATGTACAGTGTTGCATGACCGTGCAATTGTCAGTTAAAGTAACGCAGTGCCGTATCACAAAAAATGGCCTGGTCAGGAAGGGGGGTAAATCCTCTGGAGAGGAAGTGGTTAACAAAGCATGCAGTAGAGTGATGGTTTTTGAGACCAGCAAATTTACATTGTGTTGTATGAGCACTCTGTTGGTGTCTGTGTGTACTCCTGTCTGTGGGTGTTTGGTGTCATTCTTTGAACACAGAGTAAAGCTTTATTTATTTGCTTATATTATTTACACACTGTATATGAATTTGCAGGCAGGTGATGCTGGTATACTATAGTCATTTTCCCTGCTCTAATCCATTTGCTTTATTAATGCATGCCCAGTGGGCTCCATTCACGAAGCAGTATCTACCACTTTAAGAAATGTGGTAAAATACCGCTTAGCATTTGAAAAAAAATGTTTTGACATTCACTGAAAACATTTCTAAATTACCGCATGTTGTATTTTTCCAAAATATGCGTTATTTATCTCATGAAACCATGTAGTATTTTATCTCATGGCAAATCCAATGGGAAGGATACAGTGGAGAAGAATTAGAACCCCTGTCAGTTTTTAGTGGTAATAAAGAGGGAAAATGGTTTAAACCATAGAAATATTCCTACTCACTAAGTCAGTGCAGGCCCTGCAGCATATGTATTAATACAAAAGAAAAAAGGTGACTAGAATACCAGTCAAAGGGAAACTGCTTTCACGGGACATACGTGGTGTATCAAAAACAACTAAGTTAGGTAAAAAAAAACCTATTGCCTGAGGTGCTGATTGATCGGCCAAAATCCAACAGGGTAGTTTTACATAAGTTTGTTGGCAGATTGAATTCTGTACAACCTCCCTGCCCATACATGGATTGAAGTTTGGCCAGTCCCTATTAAACTGGTTGAGTTTTGACCCATGTATGGCCAGCTAATCTCTCAGGACCGTATTTGAAAAAATACAAATCGTTTTAAGGTAAAAGCAACTACCTTATATATATATTCCATCTGTAATATTACAGCATTTTTGTCAGGTACGTGATAGAAGGCTGAAATGTCAAGGATGGCCTCTCTTGTATCTCTAGCCCAGGCCCCACTGAAGGTGGAACAGAGGATGCCGACCGGAGGAACACAAGTGTGGGCAAGTGTTGATGCCCGAGCTGAACATCAGAACTGGAACAATAGCTGTGCACAGAGATTCAGCTGAGGTTAAAGGTTCATCCCACATGTGCTGAAGGTCCTGGATGTGTGGCTTGTCAGAGCTCCCAGCATACCTGAGATAGGAACACGCTGTGGTGAGCAGAGCTGGTACAGATGACAGCAAAGTAGGCACTCAAGCAGGAAGTGGGAACAGAATCAGGAGAAGAAACATGGTCACAGGAATAGCCAAGGTCAGCAGCAGGCAGGTAGTGAGATACAGAGTCATAGGAAAAGGCATGGCCAGGAACAGAGCCGAGGTCAGGAACTGGCAGGAACAAGGCAGAAGCAGGATCCAAGGTGTGGTCAGAGGCAAGCCGGGTCAGCAACAAGGGAACACACAGAGCTGCAGAAGGACACAGGGAGCAGCTAAAAGAGCAGTCAGCACAAGAACAAAGGCAGCAGCATGGTTACCTGGCACCAAAAGGTACTATGGGTGCCCTTGTGGGTGCTCTCATGGGTGTGAATTCCTGTGCACATATCTAAGTGCAAGCGCACACCTGGTTATCACTCTATGTGCAATGCCACGTGCATGTTTATTCCTGAGTGCCAGGCATTTCACATTATTTCCCTGACATTTTTTAATACAATGTTACCTAGTCAGAAAATGTTCTGCCATGGTTTCCATAGAAAATAGTGGAATCCTTAAATTCAGTATGCTGTCTTTTCCCTTACCTGGAAGAAGGACTTAACATTTGTGGTTGAGCATGTTGGTGAGAACTTTGGATGCTCCAGTTCCTATTCCAAAAGTTTTTTTTGCCCTGCACCCCATACATCATTAGTGTTGTGCTACCATTTTAACAGCTCTGCACAAATCTGGAACAAATATTCTGAGTATGAGGCACCAAGCATTGATTAGCAGAACCTTAATTTATTATTGTTGCCTGTGAATATGCACATAAAACATTATAATTGAGAGAAGCAAATATGGTTCCCTTGCAACTGTAGTTGACTAACCCCGTAATAGCATCATGCTCCCAGCAGCATCTGTGAACATGTTTCACCAGGCAAGAAAAGGGTATTTGTTATAATCTCAAAAATAAAACAGACAATATTTTCTAATATCAATGAAACATATTTAGTAGACTGGGAATTTATAAAACAATTTAGCTTCAAGACATAAATTCCATAAACATTTCAATGAGAAACACAATTTAAAATAGCAACAAATCTTGTCATTGGGTAATTTTCTTACCACAATCTGAAAAGAGAATTGGCTTTATAAATACACACACACATGTATACAATATACTGCATATACAGTATACTGTATATTCTGTTTGTCTATCTATCTATCTACATATTGAACATCAATATACATTCAAGCAGGTAAACTTCAGTAAATTTAATGCTGATGTCAAGATGTTTTTCCGTTACTTCTTTAGGGGTCATAAAAAATGACACATGGCAGGTCATGATGGATGAACTATTTATTCTTAGTTTTTTTTAAAGACATGCTCAATTAGAGACGTTTTAACAGATCTTGATGGCCATACTGTGGGCAAAGAGGAAAGTCTAGCACTTCTCTTTGTGATCAGGTTTTCTGGAAATTGACTACTGTGAAAATTACGCACAGCAGCATATACAGTTCAATTTAATCTTTAAATAAGTATTCCTTAATGGACAGTAGTTTATATATGTATTTGAAAGTAACATTTAGGTCTTGTTCACACCATACGCGCAGACAAACTAATGGAAACTGATGCACAGAATTCACTTGCAGAGACATCGGTTTACATCAATTTAGATGTGCATTTCAGTGAGTTTTACACACATTGCAGAAAAAAATCTGAATGTGGTACTAGTAGAGAACAATTGATTTTGTGGTGCCCTTGCAGAATACGTGCAGAAAAACTGATGTCTCTGCACCATGGTGTGAATAGCCTCTTAATGTTCATGATTATATTCTTCTACAGTTACCAAATTAAGAAGGGCTGTTTTCTAACTGAAATTAAATAAACAGAATGTTTACTATTGCTACAGCAATTTACCTTACTGCATTATATTATTATCATTATTATTTTCTCTAATAAATTTATTATGTATTTATATAAAATAAACTTTCAAAAAGAGTCATAAGGAAATCCCATTATTTTGTAATTCTATTCATATGAATGATTCCCGGGGCATCTTAAAGAATGTGTGCTGCATTGTATGCTAAGCAATACACTACCACCAATGTTGAGTAAGTAATTTCATTGCTGACAGCATGTTTGACAGGTCATTTTTAAGTGACAAAAAAGGTAATTTAAAGAGATGGTCTTTCAAGCTCCAATAAGAATTTGATGTATATCTGGCCATAACAATTCTGAAATATTGGTGCCACCAAAAACATCTTATAGATGTACAGCAAAATATTGCTTGCAATATCACTTTTATTTATGACATATATAAAAACACAATGTTGTATTGGATAATAGGGATAATTATGATGACAATAATAATACAATGTGTACATTTTTCCAGGTTTAAAACAACTTTTCCAGAATGCTTTCTAATACTGTGGTAATTTTTTCATATTTTGTAATTGCTCTAATAAATATATTATACTAATTTTGCTATATTTAAGGAGACTCTGTTGCCAGGCCATTAATTTGCACTAAATTTTCCTCAAATGATTTTATGTGAATTGGCCGTGTTTATGTATGGTATTTACCCAAAAGCCCTTAGACTAGTTCTGAGTGCCACCTTTTTGGATGTGATGTCAGAAGCCCAAGCAGATTAAGTGCCTGGTCACACCGATGCAATTTATGAATTGAAATTGCACATGAAATCGCATTTGATAAATGTGAATGCTAGTGTCTTAACATGTGAGATTTGCTGAAGCACGATTTCTAAAATAGTTCTTGCATTACTATTTCTGCAGTTTTGTTGCAATTTCACATACATAGAATATAATGGAAATTCCACTGCAAATTGCAAGAAATCATTGTAAAATCTTTTCAAGTTGCAATAAAGTCTTCAGAATTTGCACCTGAAATTGCACTGAAATGGGACACAAATTGCGCAATTTTAAATTGCAGAGGTGTGACCAGTGACTAAGAGCTGTCACTCCCCTGCAGCTACATAAAAGCTATATAGAGGAGAGGTGAAGGAGTTAAGCCATCACAGTGATTAATTAGATGCTCCCAAAAGAGAGGGCTGTGATGTGCAAGGAGGGAAGGGGCTATGCTAGATATTTGACTGGTCAATTTTTCTAACAAGTTCAACGATACATTGCAAATAAATACAAAATTAATGGAAAATAAACACTCTGCAAGTAAGCATTTAAACATTTTTTTGTTTTGATTGTTCCATAAATGTTTTAAGTTGGTAATGGGATCTTTTTAAAAAGCCTAATGCTGTATATAAGGAACATTTCATTTTAAATGCAACTAATGTCCATATTTATAGACTAAAAATTATTACAAATAGGGACATAGAATGCCAGGCACACTATTTGTAAAGCTGTTGAACAAATAGTTAATGAAATCTTAATTTAGAAAAGCAAGAAAATGTTGAACCATCTTTCACTCTTTATAAAACAAAAATGCCCTTGTACAGCCCTTTTATGCAGTAAGCAGAAACCATTGTACTGGTAAATCAATAAATGTATGTTGCTTGGTTTTATTACTCTTATACTGTTTATACTATAGTCAGGTTAAAATCACCAATAAACATATAATTTTTGGAGATAGATATATATTGAATGTAATGTGTATCTGAGCTGTTAGTAACTTTTAGCTGGTTTTTGTTTCTGTATTGGAACAAAACAAATGGAAGGAAAATGAAAGATGGAAGGAAAGTACACATCAGTGAGTAGAAAGTAGCTAGAAAATGATTACACAGGATGCTGTAGTCCAAATTTAAAGAAACTTTTTTTTTAACCTTGATCATTGAAGAGTTAGAATTACTACCACCTCCCTATTACTGACTACATTTGGAAACTTTCTCCACACTTTCTGCCCCCTCTCCCTTCATGAAAAAAGTGTTTTTATTTTGTCTATGTTCCATGGGAGATAGTTTCCAAGCCTTCCTATGCTGTCAATGGGACCGTAAATAAGGGATATGTCCCATTGGAAATAGCAAAAGCAGTAGAATTGTAACATAGACTTTAACTCTTACCCACACAAGTCAAAATAAAATGAAAAGAAAACTACAGTAGATCCAACTACTCATGTTTACAAATAACACTTGAAATTTTGAATACAGTAGGAAGGTGTTACAGTCCATGTCAGGTTTTTATTGCTCTCTCCTCACTGACTAGGCTTATCTTTTGTTTGTACTGGTGATCACTGTCTCAGGAACCAAAAGTGCTGGGCTGGGAAATCCAATATTTTACATAACAAGCAAATAAATAAATAGGGGGACTATTTTCTAAAAGATACACCTACTTCAGTAAGAAGTGCCTAAGGAATTTTTGTTAACATTATGTTGTATGTCTAACAGAACACATCAAAAATGATTTTGCACAAAGGTCCTAAACAGTACCTTCAATTTACCTTACCTGGCCCTACTCTCTTCAAGAGTGACAAAAAAATTGTTTGACTGGTGTTATAATTTAACAATTGGTTATAATTGGTTTGTATAGTAACTCATGGATAACAATAGTGGCACTGGAGCATGCTTTTCATTGTCTGGAGTAAATGTATATGCACACAAGTGTGTTTCATTATGCCTTTAATTTTGTTGATTTGTTTGTGAATATTTAGGTTGTGTTTTTGTTTATGGTGTTTGTTATTGACAATGGGATGTTCTGGGGCTTTTGTTTACATATTGAATTGTGGCTTGAGCATTGAATGATAGCTGGATTAAAGAAATCATTAAAGGAGCTTGTTTCTGGAGATCAAAAAACTCAGTCAAAATGTGATTTTCCCAAAGTTCAGCATACTGTATTTATTAAATTTAATAAACCATGAATTTTGCAGTGAATTGCATTAGGTCAATAGGGAGGTATTTTGATGGTCATCTGTGGCCATTTAGAGACAAAACATTTGTAACACAAATGAAATGGGAACCTTCGTCAAATAAAAAAAATAAAAATAAATAAAATAGAAGTTTAGGGACATCTTTATATGAATACAATGGTGGTATGAAAATAAACAAAACCTTTAAATTACAGTTGTGGGGGATGTCTTAAAGTTGTCCACAGTGTTACTGAACAGCACAAAAAAAAACAGTGCATAATTAGCTGATGAATATATATATATATATATATATATATATATACACACACAATAGTTGTGTTGATAGACAGCAAAACATCCCAGTCTACTGCTATTTGATTGCTTTAAAATTAGAAGTGTAACATGCATTTTTAACAATGCAACATGCACTCTTTAACCAGATGTTTCAACGGGAATACGCAGGGAAGTGTCTTCCTAAAAACAAATAACAATAAAACCCTCAGAAGCTAAACACCTCAAACTATCACCCATATAAAAGGTTAGGGCACGGTGGCTAAGTGGTTAGCAGTTCCACTTATCAGTGTGCACTAGGGTCCTTCGTTCAAATGCCAACCATGGAACTACCAGCCTGGAGTTTGCATATTCTCCCTGTGCCTGTGTGGGTTTCCTCTCCCACTCCAGACATGCTGGTAGGTAAATTGGTCCTAGTATGTGTATGAATGTGGGTTAGGAACCTTAGATTGTAAGCTCCTTGAGGGCAGAAACTCCTTGAGGGCAGAGACTGATGTGAATGTAAATGTAAAGAACTGTGTAAATTGATGGTGTTATGTAAGTGCCTGTAATAAGTAAATGTATGTAGGTCTAAGGGCAGGGGCAGTGCTTTAGCTGTCATGTCAAAGAGGGTCTGAACTACAATAGGAGGAGTTGTTTACACCTTGTGCTTTTCTTCATATATTGCAATGCCTTGTTTCAAACTAAACTTAAAAATGATTGCCAAAACATAAATAAAGAAAACAAAACAGAGACTGAATGTTTGAGATATATGAGATAATATGATTTGTATATGAGAATCTTGCTGCTGTGTAATGCATGGTACAGCAGCAAACAGTGGCTGCTGCACTCTAATTAATCTCTAATTAGATTAAATTAACCCCTTGACGCCAACATCACACAAATATGCGGCCTCACAAAATTGAAATTTGTATCAGTGTCAGTTAGTTTCGGTATCAGTGTGTTTTAGGTAAAAAAAATAAAATGCACACTATTGTTTCTGGGCTGCAGTACAAGTACAAACAACAAATAACATACACATATATGGTATCACTACAATTGCCAAGAGCTGGAAAATTTATTTTGTGTTGTTTTTTGATGGTAGATTGTAGTAGTAACAAAAAACACACAGCTAAATTAAAAAAAAAAAAGTTTCACTATTTTGGGCCAGTTTTCCTTTGATAATAAAAAAAATCAGGAGATATCTATTATCAATTACCACCAAATAAAACCCAATATGTCCTGAAAAAACCAAGGTATAATTCACCTGGATGTACAAAGTAGTTGTGATGATATATATGTGTTATACTAACACATGTCAAAGTTCTAAAATTTTACTTAGGCTTTAAGATTTGTTTTAACCTTAGGCGTGAAAGGGTTAAGGAGGGAGACAGAAGGCAAAACCAAAGCCAGCTAAGGAGGCAATTGTATAAAAGCTAGCAATTAATCTTGTTGCTGACATGAATAGTAGTAGTTCCTATAAGGATTTTTAGGTTTAAGTAAATATCTGTGAACATAGAGGGGCACTACTACAATTCAAAGAATTCAAACAAAGCTTGTTAACTGATCCACCTAAATAAACTCTCTATGCAGTGTCCTCCCACTATAGACAGAGAAAACCACAGGTTGCAAGAAAAAAATGTGCTAAATTCCTCCATCAACACAGTGTTGTGGAGGAATCAATCTCCTATCTCCAAGGCAGGGGAAGCTTTCTCACTGGGAGAACACAGTGATTATTGCTAGCAGCTATAACAGCCACTAGTGATTAAAGCATGTAAAATCTGGCAGGCTGGTTGTACCCAGGTTCATTGATCGATCGATCAACTTGGGTACATTCAGCCTGCTCATACATGATTTGAATTGTGTATGGCCAACATAAGACAGCTCCAACACATGGCTACACATCCTCCCTTTTATATAGAGGGGTAGAGGGGGTACTCAGGCAGTATGGGTTATCACGAAACGGGGGTTATCACGTATTATTTCAAAATATTGCCAATAATTAAATTAATGCTGGGTTTAGAAATCAAGATTATTTAGGCACATTGTGCATCGATAAATGTATATCTAAAGGCAAACTATTTTTCAGGAACAAGGAAAGTTTTCAATGTGATCTTAAAATATAATAGGTGCTGAGTGTGATACATTAGTTCCCAGAGTCAAACAGAAACCTAATTTAATAGGTTTAAAACCCTAGCCTAATATGCTTGAAACTGATTGATCACACAATAGAACACATTGATTTAAGCCCAAAGTGCTAACTCTGTCACCATTTGTTACTGCAATTTACACCAAGTTAGTGGATTTTAATTAATATAGCCAAAAGCATTTTAACAAAAACACACCAGTGATCTTTCTTTTACATTTTCTAATACAGCTTCCTTTTTTTATGTCAGCCTGTGGAGCTGAACTTTGTGTCTACATTCTTTTATATTTTTTCTTGCTCATTAATTGAAATGAGTAACATAGTTTCTTGTTATATTGTTCAAATTTTGTGAGAGCCCTAAAACAAACTGAGAGTAATGCCTTAACTTACAGTAGTGTGCTAGTTTAATCATCTCTCAATAAAAATAATCACTTACTTGGCTTGCAATCCTGTTACTGGCAGTGCCGTAAATTATGCCTCTTGCTTTTCCCAATAAAACATAGCTGACTTTTGTTTATGCTAAGAACTTAAAACTTATAAACCACACACTTGAAGGATTTCAGTTTTTTCCCCTCACACCTCCTGTTAGCCAATAAAACTTGCAAAGTCACTGGTGATGTATGGGTGCAGATGTTCAAACTTGTTGTCAGTAGTCATTCTGTTAATAGTAGGGAGGATAAAGAGATGAAGCAGTTGGCAGTTGATTAACTTGTGAGATTTAATACTCTAACTCATTTTGTTCTGAATATCGATTTAGCTATATTGGCATCATCCAGGCTTGCCATAAACAACTAATTATGCAATTAAGTGTTTTCACTCATTATTTTTTGAGGTGACAGGAATCTGAGTGAATAGCTATGTGGCTGTATGAAGTTCATGTCAACCTGTTTATATGCCTTTAATGTGATCTGTTAGGATTGATCTACTAAAGGCAAATAGGCTGTTGGCATTGCAAGGGTATTTTCACTTTGCACAGGAATTCTCCCCTAACTTAGTGAATGTTGTGAAAATCCACTTTGCAAAGAATTTCCAATCACGTGCAAGGAAAATTAAAATAACTGTATTTTTGCTTGAAGATAACAGCAGAGCTTCACCTTATTCACTAAGCTAAGGGAAAATTACCTTACAACATGACACTTCCCTTGCAATGAAAACAGCTTACATGCCTTTAGTATATCAATCTTGTCATATTCAGTATAGTGCACATTATAGGTATTTACTAACACAAAATGCCCTTTTCTGCTGAACTTACCCACCACCTTGGATAGTCCAAACTACTATACAGTGTTCACCTGCAATCCAGTGAGAAAAGAGCAGGGATGCCCAATCTATTGTTGTATTGGCAGGTAAATAACATGTTTTTTTTTATGCAGGCAGTTTGTGATTCATGGGCCCTTACATCCTAAAATTCCTGTAAAAAAACTACAGGATTCAGCGCAGGTTATAATAGAGAGGGATCCTTATAACATGGCCACCGCTTTGGATCCCCAATACAAGGGCAAAAATGGTTTATTGCCTGATTTTACTTGATAACAGAGAAAATAAATAATTTTGTGGTAAGATTTTAAGCACACATTTGTCCCTGTTACAGTACTTGAAGAATCCTTGCTGGGGCTTCCGGAGCTCTTACTCTCAGAATGCATATCAGGACTTCTAGAATCCATGCCAGGACATCCAATAGTACACACAGAATCTCTGCCAAGACTTCCAGAATTCCTACTCTAGGAATCCCTATCAGGACTTCCAATGGTACTTACAGAGTCCATGCCAGGACTTTCAGAGTTTTCTGTAATGGTGCTGGGAATATTGTTAGACCAAAAGAGTATTTAAGCTCCAGCCTTTGAAGTGGCTAGTGCTGTGTCTTATCACCAACTATCCCTGGTGCAAAATAGATACTCTATTTACCTGGGTTGATCTACCTCTTACCTCTGCTTGGTCCTGAATATTCTCTTGCCTGTGACCTTTCCAGATTTGACTACTCCTGCCTACCGTTTCATTTACAGTCTCCACACCACAGCAGTTCTTTTCCAGCAACGCATTGGTAGGGAAATTCTGAAGACTGCAACCTGGTGACAGCTTTCAGTGAAGAAAACCAGGATTACTAGGGATTCTAGTCAATTTCTACAATCAGGAGCTCTAGTGAAGACCAGCTGTCACTTAGACTCTAGGCTTGGGTACACCTGTGTCAACTACCAGGGGACAGCATACCAGTATTGTTATATGTAGCTAGTTAGACAGCAGACAGATGTTGGAAAACAGTGTTAATTTGATCACATATTTTTTCATAATAATTATGCACCACTCTTGGATTCACACCCACAGCTAGAATAATATTTTAAAACAAAGAGTACCTCTTTAAGTATGCATATTGAATAGAAAAAAATAATAGTAGACAGAAAGATAAGAAAAGGCCCTTCTAACAAAATTATTGGACAATGAAATCAAAAGGTAAGAGAATTATCATAGGAACTCCCGAGGAATGGGTTTTACACATCAAAACGCAGCACTACTTAGTTTCCCGATCCGACTGCCCCAGTAATTTTACAAACAACTGATAAGTACATTTTAAAGTGTCTCTATTACCTTTTTATTCAAATGTCAAAATATGTACCTATATTCAGTTAAAGGTCAAATAAGTTATTTATGCTATATCAGTTTGCAGTTAATATTCCCTATATTCCCTGTATTATTAAGGTTTTATGCAAAATAAGCTATTCTGCAAATAAAACTGCAATTGGGATTAATGACAATTAAAACATTAAATTATTTATTTTTTATTTAAAATATGTATTTATTTTTAATGATAATGGTATTTTCTGTGTTATAAAGAGCTAAAAAAAATGTTAGAAACATAATTTTATGTCTTTCATAACCCTTGAGCCACTGTGATCTTAATGTACACAATATCTTATGTATGAAGCAAAGTGATGCAAATGTTTATTTCTTCTCTTCCTTATACTTACATTTCTGCTTGAATTTCTAATGTGTACTACTTCTTTTCCAATTTTCATCTGTCTATATGCATACTGAATGCAAGACATCAGGTCCACTTTGTAGGGGAAAAAATGATATGGGCAAAGACAACGAGTGAAAATGTACATGTGTCTGTGAAAAAATCTGAAAACCCCAATTACTTATATAAAACTCTAGTCACATGACACACAAATCCCTGGTCTGCTTTCCTGTGTCCCATTTTGGGGAAGACTTTGGTCTGCATTGTCTATGTTGCTTCTTGGTGATGTGGGTGATGTCCATTGGCTATTGGAAGGGTCCACATGAACCTGAAGCCTTGAGGGTTGCTTTTACATGAGAGGCAGGAACAAGACAGATTGGTGATAAGAATGAAGGACAGCTTCAGACCATGAGTTTTCTTTATCAGAAGAGGCACCCCAAAGATCAAGTGATGTATTCAAGTAAGCTGTTGTGGGTTTTTAGGCTTGATAAAAAGATGAGAAGGTGCAAGAGGTATGGGAAATTGGAAATTTGAGTTTGAAGGTTTACACAAAAGGTAACAGGATTGTAGATGTCACACTCTACAGCATCTATACCATTGTTTCTACTCTTTATCAAAGGACATCTATTGCTATCCAAATATTGATGTGCATCACCTTTTTAGAAATCATAAACAATTGTCCACACCAGCAAGTATTTTATGTCTTAACTCAAGAAAAATCAGATGCATACAAAGAAATCCACTCTGTTAATAACAAAAAAACTCTACCACTTGAATCATTTTGGTGTACATCTATGATCCATGCGTGCAACTTCCTAAAACAGATACTTTGTTTTAACTTAACTTACTTTATTCCTCATTGTTTTTACTATTTTCAATTATATTGCATTTTATTGGGTTTTTTTCTACTAAAAAATTACTATGAGCACTGTTTCAGAGATACAACTCTTTGTGCAGTAGTTATGCTTTTTTGCCCAATAAGGATATTCTACACAAGATTGTGTGCAAATGTCTATTTTTGAGCAGCACGGAACCTGATGACAAGTCTCTGAGTGAAAAAAGGGAGGCATGGGTCCTATTAAGATCTCTGTAAAAAACAAAAAAAAAATGGAAGCGAACAGACAAAAAAGAAATAACAGCTAAGCTCCCAGCTGCTTCATTCTGTTTTTCAAACAAAGTGACCAGTAATTTTCTTCATCCATATCAGACTCTTATTCTAGATGAAGGTCGGATACACTGTAGATAATAATAGGGATCTCCATAAAAACAGCATGGGGTTCCCCTTCAAATTCATACTAGGCCCTTTAGGAAAAAGAAGTGTGAAGGCCGAATCAAATTCTATAATTCTTTCAAGGGCAAATCCCACATAAAAATTCAAAAAAACAGTCCCACTCAAAAAACCTAATCAGACCCCATTCCAAGCAAGCAGTCTGGCAGCTCAGGAAAAGGAAGGGGGGGGGGTAATGAGCAAACTATACCAGGCCATATGCCCTCAATATGGAGGGTTACCTGGCAAAGCACTTTATCCCCATGTTGATAAAGTACAAGGGCCTCTTTTCTAAAAACCCTGTCCCAGTTGTTTGTTGGGGTCTGGAGAGGATGGCTTATTGGAATTCCCTTTTAACAATGAGCAGCACCAAGATATCAGCACCCCTCATTTGTGAATGAGCAAGGAATACATAGTACACCTACTCATTCACAAAAAAAGGAAAGTGTGAATGAACATACAGATATACATACTAGTTATTGACAAGTCCTCTAATAACAACCCCCCCCTCAAAAAAAAGCCACCCAGTGATACAGATCCATTATCAATCATAATGCCTTACACAAAAGAAACCACAGTGCCATCACTTCACTCCCAATGAATGACAGGTCTGGCACATGACAGCTGTAATAAGCAAAATTGCAAGGTCTCCTAGGTGGCATAATTGACCATATAGGGACATTACCACAAGTGTTTATTGATGTCACAGAGAATTTTTTTTCAGTGGGCTATTGGGTGCCTGCAGTGCTATATAAAAAGAACTGTTTGCAGCAGCTGGAAGAGGTAGATAGTCAGTCAAAACATTATATTACTGCTCTGATTGCACAGCACTTTACAATATAAAAGGAGACAGTGCAGTTACAATACAATAAAAAACAAGAAAATTAAGAGGGCCATACTCATAAAAGCTTACAATCTAATAGGGTGGAGCAAGTGGTACAAAGTGTTGTAACTGTGGTGGGAGAGCTGATTGAAGTGATAAAGAGTTTCATTGAAGGCATGAATGGTTTCCCTGAAGAGATTAGTTTTCAGTGATCGCCTAATGGCAGCTAGAGTAGGGGATAGGTGGACTAATTGAGATAGAGAGTTCCAGAGACTGGAAGAGGCTCTGGCAAAGTCCTGGAGATGAGTATGGGAGGAGGAGATAAGGGAGCTTGAGAGCAGGAGATCATGACAAGTGCGGAGAGGATGGTTTGGGTGATATTTGGAAACATGATTGGTGATGTAGCTTGGAGCAATTGTGAATAGATTTGTATTTTGTTGTTAGTATTTGAATTAAATTTGCTGGGCAGTTGGAAGCCAGTGGAGGGATTGGCAGAGAGGGGTGGCAGACACTAAGTGGTTGGGAAAGTAGATGATTCTGGCAGCAGCATTCATTAAAGACTGAAGAGGGGCTATCCTAGAGAGAGGTATGCCTATGAGAAGAGAGTTAAATTGTCAAGGCGAAAGATAACAAGGGAGTGAATGAGTAGCTTGGTGGTTTCATTAATTAAAAATGGGTGACTTTTAGAGATGTTGCGGAGGTGAAGTCTGCAAGCTTTTGACAGTGATTGGATTTGGGGCCAAAAGGATAGGTCAGAGTCCAGGATTACACCTAGTATCTTGGCCTGAGGAACTGACAATTTTATTACTGATCTTGATAGAAATGTCATGGAGGAGGGCACAAGTGGGGGGGGGGTGGATATTATCAGCTCAGTTTTACAGAGATTTTGTTTAAGGAAGTAGTGTGACATCCATGCCAATATGTTAGTTAGCAGGTTAGTAATGAGAGGAGACTGAATGGGAGAGGTGAGGAGTAGAGAGATAGATTTGGGTGTCATTGGTATAGAGATGGCATTGGAAGCCCTGGGAGTTTATTAGGTGAACAAGAGAGGAGGTGTAGATAGAGAAGGAAAGAGAACCAAGAACAGAGCCTTGGGGGTCCCCTACAGAAAGAGGAAGTGAAGAGGAGGAGACAGAGTTATAGGAGCACTGTGATAGGTAGGAGGAGAACCAGGAAGAGCTGACTCTCAGAGACCAAGGCAGTGGAGTTTATTGAGAAGGAGTGGGTGGTCAACAGTATCAGAGGCTGCAGAGAGGTCTATTATTAAGAGTATGGAGTAGTGGCCATTGGTTTTAGCAGTTAGTAAATAGCTAGAGATGTTTAGTAGGTCAGTTTATGTGAAGTGCTGCAAGCAAAATCCAGACTGTAAGGTGTCAAAAAGGTTGTTTACAGTGAGGTAGGAGGTAAGTTGATTGTAGACTAAGCATTAAAAAAGTTTAGAGGTGATTGGGAGTAGTAAGATGGGTCTTAAGTTGTTCAGATTGGTGGGGTCCAGTGAGGGCTTTTTAGGTTTGGGAGTGATCTGTGCATGTTTTAGGGGGGAGGGAAAGGTGCCAGTAGATAGGAAGAGATTGAAGATGTCAGTGAGAAAGCATAGAACAGAAGAAGGGGGTGACCATAGTAGTTTTGAAGGAACAGGATCCAGGGGACAGTTGGTTAGGTGGGCATCTGAGAAAAGTTTGGTAACCTCTTCAGTAGTAGCCAGTTCAAAAGAGGAAAATGCTGACTGAGCTGTTAGACATGCTGTGTTAAGTGAGGAAGATATCTGCACAGTGGATGTGTCCTCACTTATTGCATCAATTTTGTCTTTGAAGTGACTGGCAATCTCTTGGGCAGTGAGTTAGTAGGTAATGGGGGTGAGGGACAAAGCAGACAGTTGAAGATAATGAAGAGCTGACAAGGACTGGATGATAAGGTATCAATAAAAGGGATGAACTAGGGCAGCATGGAGGCATGAATTGTATTTTAGGAGGACAGATTTATTTAGGGTGAAATCCTGCAGGGATTTGGTTTTATGCCACAGTAGTATAAAAGCACGACAACGTCTCTTGAGATTTATGGCATTTTCAGTTTGCCAAGGTTGTACAGTCCAGGCTTGATTCTTCATGTAGTTAGAGGGGCAAGTGCGGCTAGTGCAGATGAGAGTGAGCTGTTGTAGACAGAGATAGTCAGGTTAGGATAGGAAAAGGGAGAGATTTTGTCATAGAGGTGGTCAATAGCAGAACAGAGAAGAGAAGGGTTAAAGTGACAAAGGACACTTTAAAATTGATGAGGTTGTGATAAGAGATGGGAAATGGGGTGGGACATGGCGGACCAGGATTGAGGGAAAGGTCCTCAGAGATCAGGAGAAGAAGGGGGGTGAGGAAAGTAAGATGGGAATGGAATGTACTGTATACGAGTGCACATATTTCATTGCCCTGGTGTTTGTGCCAGCATGTGGGTTCAGTATTGATCTGGTTAGTTGATGGGTGTTGGTCACTGAGCACAGGGTGAACACTTATGTGTGCATCTTTCCAAGAAGATTCAGCACGAGAGCACTTTAGACATTGGAACTTTGAATAACTTTTTGAACATTTAATATGATTGTTTTATTATTTTTATTTATTATATGTATGAATTGGTTGCTTATTTATTTATAATTTTTATATATTGATTTGCAAATAATGTATGATCATGATTTACTTTGAAAGTTACACAGCACTGCATAGTGGTAATGGCTGATTCACTATCACTGTTAAATATTTCTGGTACATAATAAGTGCAAAGCGGACAGAACAGACATGTATACCCTATAACCATTTCAGTATTGGAAGGTATTCCCCACTTCCTGAACAGGCCATTTTTTGCTATTTGGTACTGCATTATTTCAACTGCTAGTTATGCAGTCATGCGACACTGTATCTAAAAAAATTGTGTCCTTTTTCCACATAAATATAGCTTTCTTTTGGTGGTATTTGATAACCACTGGATTTTTTTTTTGTGATATAAACAAAAAAAGACTAAACATTTTGAAAAACAATATTTTCTACTTTCTGTTATAAAAAATATCAAATAAACTTGAATTTAGTCATAAATGTAGGCCAAAATGTATTCTGCTACATGTCTTTGGTAAAACAAAATCCCAATATGTGTATATTTGGTTTGAGTGAAAGTTATAGCCTCTAAAAACTATGGTATATATATTGGAATTTTTGCAGCTTCTACATTCTGACTGCCTATCACATTTGAGGGGCTATAATGCCAGGGCAGTAACCTCCCCCCAATGACCCCTTTTTGAAAATCAGACCCTGCAAGGAATTTGCTGCAAGGCATTTTTAGTTCATGTAAGATTTTATTTTTTGCCACAACTGTTTGGAAAATTACAAAAAATATATATTTTCTACATAAAGTTGTCACCTAAATGATATATTGCTCACACAAGCCATGAGTATATGTCAATTAACATTCCAAAACACATTATGCTACTTCTCCCAAGTATGGGGATACCACATATGAGAGACTTTTTGGCATGCAGGCCCTCAAAATCCAATGACCACCTTCAGGCTTTCAAAGGGCATATGTCCTCATGTCACTTTCTTACTACCCATCACAGCTTTGGACACCCTAAAATAGTACAATCCCCCCCCCCCCCCAAAAGGGCATATTTCCTCATGTCACTCTCTCAATACTTATCACAGTTTCGGAGGCACTAAAATGCCAAGATAGTACAAACACCTCCCCAAGTGACCCGTTTTTGGAAAGTAGACACCCCAAGGAATTTGATAGGGAGCACGGTGAGTATTTTGTAGATATAATTTTGTGTCGCAAGGTTTTAAAAAAGAAAAGAAAAAACACATTTTCATTTTTTTTGTTCACTTTCCATACAGTCATGGGACCAATGATTGCATTTGTCTTTACACTGCCCCCTTCATTTTTTGAATCACTTTTATTGTTGTCACTGGAAATGTAAATATCACCTGTGGCAGCAATAGACAGTGACAGGTACTCTTTTCTGAGAAATCTGGGGTCTATTAGACTCAAGATCTCTCCTCTGCTCTGCTCTTAAAGTATCTGGTCACACTAAGTTCAGTGTGATTAGATGCTTTCCCAATTTAAAAATGGCACTAGTTATATTCGGCAAAACTGAACTGATGAAATGCAGGTTGCTTCTGGTTTCTTAGACCACAGAAATGATTGGAGCCACCCCCCTGGCTGCATTCTTGGGTGGGCGGAGAAAGCTGTGGAAGGCAATGAAAGGGGGGGACCATTCCTGTTGCTTGTAAAAGTGATCCAGCGGCTAATTAGCCACTAGGATTGCTTTTACATGAAATCTGACTGCCGGTTGAGAAAAACAATACCAGGATAATGCCTGTAGCTGCAGGCATAATCCTGGTATAACTACTCAAAGTCCAGTATGCAGTATGTTGCTGGTCTTTGTTGGACATATATGTAACGTTCTTTTATTTTCATGAGAGTGTTATCACTGAAATGCATGAAGTGCATTATAGTCTCATATCTATGCCATGGTAGCAAAGAACATGGCTATATTATGAATCGGGCCTGTGGATCAATATGACCCCAATTCACTCTTTTTTTTAATGCTAATGTTTAGGATTAGGCCCAAATACGTTTTAAATTTAGAAACCGTGATAGGTTTCCATGTGAATTGTCTGGCAAGAGCTGAATTTGGGTTGGTGGTGATGTATTATTGTGCTTATAAATTGCTTTGGCCATGATCAATTGATACAAATCTTCTGTGAAAAACATTAGTGGGGCTAAATTCTAATGATAGCAGCAAATGTGACTGATCCTGCTAACACTGCATTTTTGGGGACACTATACTAAAGGGTCATTAGTATAGTTCTGTTTATGATCAATACATTGATCCGTACAAACACTATACTAGTAATGGTAATGATCAGGGGCCTATAGCGTGAGTTTAATAATCTGCGTGCAATCTAATGCTATCTGACGCTATCTCATGTCGCTCTTGGCAGTAATACAGTGATCAGTGAAAAATTCTATATACTCTACTAATGGCACTGGCTGGGTGACAGGGGTGATCAAAGGGTTAATAGAGGTGATCAAAGGGTTAATAGGGGTGATCAAAGGGTTAATAGGGGTGATCAAAGGGTTAAATGTGCTAATCTAACGTGTGTGTGTGTGTTTGTGTTTGTGTGTGTGTAAAATGTAGTGCTTTTACTCACAATGTGGCATTCTCTCTACTTTCCCTAGATCAACATGGGGGGGGCAGTAGGGGGCACTCACACCTGGAAATAGAAAGCAATGCAAGGGTGCATTGATTTGGCCAGAGCCGCTGCTGGCCCACACATTGTGGGCAGGTGATCTGCAAGTAGTTAAAAAATTTTTTTTTGTTCTCAATACTTTATTTTTTAATGTTATTATTCTTTTTTTTCATTTAAAAAAATCATCAGAGTAATTCAATGTTACCATAGTAACATTATACTACTCTGGGAGGGGGGGGTGATCAGGGATTTCTTTTTTTTTACACTTAATAAAGATCATTGCATCTGTAATGCAATGCTTGCTTTGAACTGTCATGACGGTTCAAAATGCTAGTGACATGTGATTGACTACAGCTAATCACATGGTACAGAGTGCTCTGATTGGTCCGTGTAGAAGGTGATAGCTGTGGGCTAATCACAGCTTACCAGGAGGTAAAGCAAAGCTGTTATGAATCAGATTGATTCATAACAGCTTTGCTAACATTGTGATCATGTGATAGCAATCACATGATCACCAGGCCCTGATTACTGGGATCTGTAATGCACCCCTATGTTAGTACAGCCACAGCAACGTAGCAGTACATCACTCTGGCTGTATATGCCACCCGCCCGCAGTATAAGTACTGTGAGGGGTTGGAAAGTGGATAAGAACATCAGCCTTCATTTCACTTTTACTATTTTCTTCCCCCTTCTTCTCATTTTCTGTTCTTCGTTTCTTCCAATACCTTTGATTGTGTGGTTAATGTATGACATTTTTTTCTGACTATACAAAATCTATAAGTATTCTATGGAAAGGGAAAATAATTACTGGCAGTCTGAAAGTGCACACATGAGTGAGAAGTGTTAACAATTTCTGAACTGGCAAACACTATTTGTAATGTGAACACACTGGAAATATGCAGTATATTTCTCATTTATTACCTCCCTTTATCTTTTTTACCAGTATGTCAGTATTATTGCAAACTTTCAATAAAAAGTATTGCAAAAGATTAACATGAGACTGAAAAGTCACCAGGGCCTGGGGTTTTGTTTATTTTCAGGGCAGATGCAGGAGCATATTCAAGGGAGTTTCACATTACCCTGGCAATGTCTGTTCAGCTGCTCAAAAGCCTGCCTATCAATGTAAACTAATAAGCATAAACATGGCAAAAAAAAGGGTTACTAAACATGGTAGTCCACAACATAAAAACAAACACAATAATTAGGCAAAAAGAAAAAAATGTCAGCAGATCCAGGTGGGGTACACAATGTCCAGTGCGGGCAAATATAGCCCAGGGTAACTTACTGTATATCCACTCAACTGTTCTAATAGCATATACAGTGGGGCAAAAAAGTATTTAGTCAGCCACCAATTGTGCAAGTTCTCCCACTTAAAAAGATGAGAGAGGCCTGTAATTGGCATCATAGGTAGACCTCAACTATGAGAGACAAAATGAGAAAAAAAATCCAGACAATCACATTGGCTGATTTGGAAAGAATTTATTTGCAAATTATGGTGGAAAATAAGTATTTGGTCAATATCAAAAGTTCATCTCAATACTTTGTTATATATCCTTTGTTGGCAATGACAAAGGTCAAACGTTTCCTGTAAGTCTTCACAAGGTTGGCACCCACTGTTGCTGGTATGTTGGCCCATTCCTCCATGCAGATCTCCTCTAGAGCAGAGATGTTTTGGGGCTGTCACTGGGCAACACAGACTTTCAACTCCCTCCAAAGGTTTTCTATGGGGTTGAGATCTGGAGACTGGCTAGGCTACTCCAGGACCTTGAAATGCTTCTTACGAAGCCACTCCTCCATTGCCCAGGCGGTATGTTTGGGGGATCATTGTCATGTTGGAAGACCCAGCCACGTTTCATCTTCAATGCCCTTGCTGATGGAAGGAGGTTTGCACTCAAAATCTCACTATACATGGCCCCCTTCTTTCTGTCCTGTACATGGATCAGTCGTCCTGGTCCCTTTGCGGAGAAACAGCCCCAAAGCATGATATTGCCACCCCCATGCTTCACAGTAGGTATGGTGTTCTTTGGATGCAACTCAGCATTCTCTCTCCTCCAAACACGACGAGTTGTGTTTCTACCAAACAGTCCTATTTTGGTTTCATATGACCATATGACATTCTCCCAATCCTCTTCTGGATCATCCAAATGCTCTCTAGCAAACTTCAGACGGGCCCGGACATGTACTGGCTTAAGCAGGGGCACACGTCTGGCACTGCAGGATCTGAGTCCCTGGCGGCGTAGTGTGTTACTGATGGTAGCCTTTGTTACATTGGTCCCAGCTCTCTGCAGGTCATTCACTAGGTCCCCCCCCCCTCGTGTGGTCCTGGGAATTTTGCTCACCGTTCTTGTGATCATTTTGACCCCACGGGGTGAGATCTTGCGTGGAGCCCCAGATCGAGGGAGATTATCGGTGGTCTTGTATGTTTTCCATTTTCTAATTATTGCTCCCACAGTTGATTTGTTCACACCAAGCTGCTTGCCTATTGTAGATTCAGTCTTCCCAGCCTGGTGCAGGTCTACAATTTTGTTTCTTGTGTCCTTCGACAGCTCTTTGGTCTTCACCATAGTGGAGTTTGGAGTGTGACTGTTTGTGGTTGTGGACAGGTGTCTTTTATACTGATAACAAGTTCAAACAGGTGCCATTGATACAGGTAATGAGTGCAGGACAGAGGAGCCTCTTAAAGAAGAAGGTACAGGTCTGTGAGAGCCAGAAATCTTGCTTGTTTGTAGGTGACCATATACTTATTTTCCACCATAATTTGCAAATAAATTCTTTCCAAATCAGCCAATGTGATTTTCTGGATTTTGAGGTTGAGGTCTACCTATGATGCTAATTACAGGCCTCTCTCATCTTTTTAAGTGGGAGAACGTGCACAATTGGTGGCTGACTAAATCCTTTTTGCCCCACTGTATGAATATAAGTCCCAAGTCTTCCACTTGAAGGTAGGTTTTTTGCCCTCACTCACTTTACGTGCTGCATTAGTGTTATTTTACTAAAGGAAAATAAAAGTTTACTGTACAAATTGAATGCTCACTAAGTGATTAAGGGGAAGCTGCTTTCCCTTCAAACACCCAAGCATGTTCAAGCAAAAATATTCTTTTTTAACTTTCCCTGCACACAAGTATCTAAATTCTTGTTTTGAAATTGCTAGTTTGCCTGACTTTCTCTATCTAGACAGAACTCCTGGTCTTCATACATGGTTCATGGTCAGTAACTATAAGGGGAGGTCAGCAATTGCAGGCTTAATATTCTCAACGCTCCTTCAGCGTTACCTATAATGCTACCACCTCCCCCTCACTCCCCCTCTCTGTTGGGGTCCCTCAAGGCTCTGTCCTCGGGCCCCTTCTCTTCTCCATCTATACCTCCTCCCTTGGCCAACTCATACACTCTCACGGCTTCAACTACCACCTCTATGCCGACGACACACAAATCTATCTCTCAACCCCCCACCTCACCCCCTTGGTCTCAGCCCGAATCACACACCTACTGAGCGACATATCAGACTGGATGTCGCTCCACTTCCTTAAATTGAACCTCTCCAAAACCGAGTTTCTTGTCTTCCCCCCAGCCCGGACACCACCCCCCATTGATTTCTCCGTCACATCCAACAACGCTACCATCAAACCCGCCCTGCAGGCCAGAGTACTGGGTGTCATTCTGGACTCCAACCTATCCTTCCAGCCCCAATTCCAATCTTTAACAAACTCGTGCAGACTCCACCTCCGCAACATCACCAAAATCCGCACGTTCCTAACCCCAGAAACCACTAAACAGCTCATCCACTCCCTCATCATATCACGACTCGACTACTGCAACTCCCTCCTCACTGGCCTGCCTCGCCGCTGGCTATCCCCTCTTCAGTCCATCCTGAACACGGCTGCCAGACTCATTCACCTTTCCAACCGCTCTGTCTCCGCCACCCCCCTCTGCCAATCCCTCCACTGGCTTCCGATTGCGCAACGGATCAAATTCAAAATCCTAACGCTGACGTACAAAGCTGTCCACCATACTGCCCCGTACTACATCTCTGACCTAATATCCAAGTACCGCCCAGCACGCACACTCCGCTCCTCACAAGACCTCCTTCTCTCTAGTTCCCTGGTCTCCTCCTCCCATGCCCGCCTCCAGGACTTCTCCAGGGTGTCACCCATCCTCTGGAACTCCCTGCCCCAACCCATCAGATTATCACCTACTCTCCTCTCCTTTAGGCGCACCCTGAAAACCCATCTCTTCAGGGAAGCCTACCCCACCCCCTGCTAACTTGCCGACCTCCTCCACTCTTCCTACCACTCCATCCCCCACAGCTATCTCCTCCTGTGCCACCACCCCCTCCCTCCTAGATTGTAAGCTCGAAAGAGCAGGGCCCTTGACCCCCTCATGTTTTGCATTGTATTGGTATTGTTCTGTCACATGTTCTGTCTCCCTTTGTAATGTACAGCGCTGAGCGAACTATTGGCGCTTTATAAATACTGTATAATAATAATAATAATAATACCATAGGTTTCTTTCTTTAGCTACAGTACATTAGCGGTGGAAAAAATCCACAATTTTTAATGATATATTATAGAACAATGTTTTATAAGTCTTCCATTATGTAAAGGTGAATTAACAATATTTATTTGAAAAATTCCTACTTGGTTTAAGTAACAAGCTATTATTGTTAACGAAACATTGAGATGTCTAAAGGCGTTCAGTGTAACAGAATGAAACAAGACTGTTATAAATGACAAATACATATGCCAAGTCTGGTATGCACATGTGGTTTAAATGTATAAATATTGCAGATAAAAGCCAAAAAGTACACTCAAAAAATTAATTATTAAGACTTGTCAGTTTAGATGACTGTCCAGATAGATATTTATTATTTTTATTTTTTTACTTCACTTCTGAAATGCACAGAACTAATACACAAATATTCATGAAATGTTTTCTAGAGTTACTAAAATTAATAAAACATAAGAGGGAAGATAAAGCAGAGTAGGGAGTCATATTAGAAATTTCTGTATCATTTAATTGTCACAAAGAGGTGAGTTCACAAAAGCACTTCAAAACTGTCATTCCACAGTGCAGATATGGGGCAGTTTTTATCCTAAAACAAAAATTGTGCTATATTTCACACATATAGCACAGAGGCTGGAGAGTATGTAAGCAGCTTGATTGGGATGCAGTTTAAGAGGGAGAGATGAGGCAGCTTTTATCATGAAATAAAAAGAAATGTATTATTTGGGAGACAAAAGACAAAAATATTGTACAGACTTACAGCCACTGTAAGTATTTTTTTCTAAGCCATAACTGAAGAGGTAGAGAAGTTATATATATATTTCACAGAAAAAAGAAGAATATAATAAATATTGTACTGGCTCCAAGACAGCATTGTAGCAGTTGGAGTAGGCAGCATGTTAACTGCTTCAGCACTGCCTACTGCAGGTTTTACTGAGGCAGAGCAGCCTCCTTGTGCTGGATAACTTACATGTACGTGATGGAAGGGGGTGCTCGTTTGCATATGCTGCCCGACCTGTGATGTCATTTATGCTACAGCACAAGCCAATCAGCAGGTCACACAGTTAACCCTTTGATTTCCCATACATGTTAACCCCTTTCCATCCAGTGTCATTAGTACAGTGACACTGTATACTATTAGCGCTGATCACTGTATTAGTATCACTGGGGATGGCAGTGTGAGTTAGTCAGTTCCCACCCAGTGTCAGTTAGTGTCTGTCACGTACCTGGTTGGGAAGCCTAACATGGAGAGAAGGCGTCCTCTTATGACTCCTGCTCGGAGCCCCTGATAGTGGGAACAGGGGGCACAGAGCCAGGAGTGTCACGAGTGCCAGGCGGATCTGGAGCTGGCGGCAGGTAGCGGAAGACCCAGGAGATCCGGATGCAGGTCAGGTGTGGATGCAGGAACGTAGGTGCAACAGCAGGCAGGTATGGACACATGCAGACTGGGGCTTTATACCGGAGTGTGGGTGCGGTAGCAGGCTGGTATGGCAGTGACCAGGATGCAGGCCAGGTCACTGTGGGTGCAGCGGCAGGCAAGTATGGCACACGTCAGGATACAAACCAGATGCAGGACCGTGGGGGCAGCGGCAGGTTAGTATGGCACACGTTAGGATGCCAGCCAGATGCAGGACCATGGGTGCAGCAGCAGGTAAGTATAGCAGCCATCAGGATGCAAGCCAGGTGCAGGTATGTAGATACAGCTGGATCAGACAAGCTGGGTCAGTATTAAGCAGGCAGATCAAGTACAAGGGAGCAGGCAAGCGGATGATCAGGGATAGCCAAAGACGGTGCAGGCGGAGTTCTTTCTTAGTCAGGGTCAGATCAGAATACAAGCCACAGGATCAGGTAATAGTGCAGGGGCGTTGTAGACCAGAAGGCATTGATTGTACTGTATTGCGGGTTTAAATAGCCCGCCTAGCAGTGACGCAGACTCTGTGCATGCGCGCCCGCATGCTCCCACGCATGCGCACTTGCACTGCCATGACTCGAAGGGACCTGTCGCCATCATGCAGCTGCATGGCAACAGGGTCCCTGACAGTGCCCCCTCCCTAAGGGCAGTCTCCGGATGCCCAACTGGGCCATTTTCTCTGGATGCCTGCGGTTGAATGCCACGATTAAATCTTTAGCGTGGATGTTAGACTCCGGTTCCCATGAATTATCTTCAGGTCTATAACCTTTCCATTTAATTAGATATTGGGGTTGGTTCCTCCTTTTCCTGCAGTCAACAATAGTTTCAACCTCATATTCTTCTTCGCCATCGACGATCACTGGTTCAGGTGGCCCCAATCCCGACCTGGGAAGGGGTTAGAGAATGCAGTCTTGAGTAATGAGACATGGAATACAGGATGTACTTTTAGTGAATCCAGTAGTATGAGTTCATATGCTACGTCATTATTTCTCCTCTTTACAGGAAAAGGACCCACGAATTTGTGGCCTAACTTCTTTGAGGGACAGGTTAATCTTAGATTGGCTGTTGACAACCATACCTCTTCACCAGGTACCAGGACCAGGTCCAGGTCCCCTTTCCTTTTCCTGTCAAAGAATTTCTTATTATCCAGTTGAGCTTTTGAGATTGTTTCCTGTGGCATCTTGTTATTTTGCTGAAGAAATTCAAAGGTATCTTGGACTGCTAGGATCTCTGATTCAGGCACTATATTGGAAATGAATGCAGGGTGAAATCCATACTTAGAGAAGAAGGGAGACTGTCTTGTGGCCGAGTGTTTTCAGTTATTATAGGCGAATTCAGCCAAGGATAAAAGTGATACCCAGTCTTGAGAAAAGGATATGAAGCAACGAATGTACTGCTCCAAGGTCTGGTTGGTTCTTTCTGTTTGGCCGATAGTCTGAGGATGATAGGAGGAAGAGAGTGAGAGTCCCACTTTCAATTTTTCAGAAAGAGCCTTCCAAAATTTCGAGGTGAATTGCACCCCTCAATCCCAGATGATGTTTCCTGGATCACCATGGAGTCTCACCACCTCTCTTATAAAGACTTGGGCTGTTTCAGCTGCAGATAGTACTCCTTTCATGGCAATAAAGTGGGACATCTTGGAAAATCGATCCACTATAACAAAGATAGCTGAACATCCTTTTGATGGTGGCAACTCTACAATGAAATCCATCAATATCATCCTCCAAGGACGATCAGGGAGTGGTAGAGGCCTTAACAAGCCCCAGGTCTTGCTTCTATTGCCCTTGTTCCGTATACACATGGGACAGGAATTTATGTAGGCCTTGCAATCTTTCTCCCACTTTGGCCACCAGAACAGATTCTGTATTAGATCTAAGGTCTTGTGGACCCCAAAATGTCCTGCCAGTGGATAGTCATGACACGGCCCTAAAATTGCCAGTCGGGTAGTTTTTGGTGCAAAGATTCTGTTCCCTGATCATAGTATCCCTTCTCTAGAGGACAGAGTGATTCCTGGAGGGGATGGAGCCCCAAGAGATGTTTGCTGGATCTGTGAAAAGAGGTCTGGTTGTAAGAGACAGAAGTTACCTGTTGTCTTACCGTATCAGGGGTAGGAGGATCCTTCGGGTCGTCAAAAGACAGGGCGCCAGATTTGATATTCTTGGAGCCTGTTCTATAGGTGATGTGGAAGCTGAATCTGGAAAAGAAGAGTGCCCACCTGGCTTGTTGGGGTTTTAGACATTTTGCTGTCTTCAGGTACTCCAAATTCTTGTTATCTGTGTAGATCAGGATGGGATGTGCTGCTCCCTCTAAAATGTACCTCCATTCCTCCAAGGACGATTTGATGGCCAGTAATTTTCGGTCCCCTAAATTGCAGTTTCTCTCTGCCGGGATAATTTTCTGGAAAAGAAAGCAACAGTTTGAAGCAGGAGTTTCAGACCTTGAAAGAATTGTGAAAGAACGGCCCCAATAGCACTCTCTGAGGCATCTACTTCTACCACAAAGGATAGTGCTCGATCTGGATAGCTTAATATGGGTGCTGATGTAAAGAGTCCCTTTAATGAGTCGAAAACGTTTTGGGCTTCCGGTGTCCAATGGAATCGGACTCCCTGATTGGTTAATTGAGTGATAGGAGTGATGACGGCTGAGAATCCCTTGATGAGACTCCTGTAAAAATTGGCAAAGCCTATGAAGCGCTGTACTCCGTTTTTGTCAGATGGTGCTGGCCATTCCTGAATGGCAGAAACTTTCTGGGGGTCCATCTTGAAGCCTTCAGTGGATATGATTAGTAGAGATGAGCGAATCGAACATGACGAAGTGGAATTCGTTCCGAAGATTTGGAAAAATTCTATTCGCGACGAATCCGAAGATTAGCAAACTTCGGATGCACGAATCGAATTTTCCCAAAAATGGCGGCGACATGTGTGGCCACGGAGAAAATGGACAGAGAAGATGGGGCGGGGATCTCTGGGAAGGCGCGCAGACAAGGCGTGCTGACCCATAATGCATTCATGACATGTGATCGCATTAGCCAATCAGCAGCCAGCCAGCACTATAAATCGCGGCCATCTTAGAATTCTCCATTAGCCTCCGGTCATTCAAGAGAGACAGACCTGTCTGTATTAAGGGACAGAGTTAGGGCCACAGAGACTTTAGGGCCACAGAATCATTACTCAGGGACACAGAATCGTTACTCAGGGACACAGAATCGTTACTTAGGGCCACAGCTATCAAAGAATCGAAAATTTAAAGTGACATACACAATTTTTTTTTTGGTGGCTGTCGTGCACAGTTGGTGCTGCAGTTTGCCGATTGTGCAAAATAAACTGACTTTCTGCTTCACAACCACTATTGTACGTTCAAAGAGTTAGATCCATTTACACGCCGGGTGGCGGTAATATTTTTTGGGTGATTAGTGCATTCCAGTGACATAAACGTACAGTTTCCAGCCAACGGCAAGCTGCAATTGACCGATTGTGCTAAATAAACTGACTTTCTGCTTCACAACCACTATTGTACGTTCAAAGAGTTAAATCCGTTTTTATTTTTGGGGTGCTTATTGAATTAAAGAGTATGTCAGACAACACGCAGAGGAGTGGCAGAGGAGGCAAAGTTTCAGGAGCGAGCAGACGTGGCAGCAGAGGAAGGGGTCGAGGCAGCACTAGTCGCAGCCAGAGGCCAGTGCTCCCGGTGTCATCCAGCAGTCGTGTCTCCACCGACAACCCTGCCGTCATTGATTGGTTGACTCGGTCGTCTTCCTCTTCCCAGGTCACCTCTGACACCTACAGCCAACGGTCGGTGGGTACGTCAGACACAACCGTTAGTTGGCATGGCCCGGGAGCAAGCCCACTGAAATCACGTGTCCTCGACCTGCCCCTGTCCTTTGGTGTTCCCTCACCAAGCGAAGTATCGCATGCTGTGGGCTCAGCCCCACTGTACAGTGAGAAAGAGCTAACAGAGGGCGGTCAGGAACGGGGGGAGACATCCGCCTCTTCAGCAGCCAGGCGAAGAAGTACTGGTGAGGAGAGTGGCTCGGTAGCCGGTCTAGAGACAGGTCTGTCTCCTGACCCACACGCAGCCGAGGGGGCTAGTAGTGACGCGGAGACCCTAATTGATGATGATGAGGCTGATCGCACTTGGCAGCCTCGTCGTCATCAGGCTATTGCTTCCGCATCATCAGGAGAAGAGGGTGCCAGCTTGCCAGCGAGCAAAACAGTCGGTGGGTTGCCCAGGAGGCAGCAGGGTCGCAGCAGTGTCAGTGGAGCCAAATGGCCACGGAGTAGAGCACCAGCTCCACTGCAGCCTACCACCACGGCCAGTAGTGGTGCCGGTGTGCACGGAGGAAGTAGCAGTCAGCCAGTGAGGAGTAGCGGGGGCAAAGTTTCCTACTCGGCGGTGTGGCAATTTTTCGTCAAGCCGCCCGAGGAAGTAAACGTAGCCGTATGTCGACTATGTGGCCAGAAAGTCAAGCGTGGCCAGGGGGCCAATGTTGGGACTACAGCGTTGCGTCAGCATATGCAGCGTCGCCATTCGGTGGCCTGGGAAAACCGTGATAAAGATACGGCGGTTCTGCCCGCCCCAGCCCCCGCTCCATCACCCGCTCCGTTACTTGCTCCGTCACCCGACGTCAATCGCCCTCTATCAGCCAGTCAAGGCTCCAACACCTCTGCTGAGGGGAGTTGTCGCTCGTTGCCATCTTCCGCTCGTTCAGATGCTCCTTCTCCTGCTACTCCTCTTCACGGATTCCATCAGCAGTCTTTCTTGGAATCCGTTTCTAAGAGACAACAGTTTGCGAGCACGCACCCGACGGTGCAGAAGCTGAACGTCCTCCTGTCCAAGTTGCTGGTGCTGCAGTCCCTCCCTTTCCAAGTGGTGGACTCAGCACCTTTCCGAGAAATGATGGCCTGTGCCGAGCCGCGGTGGAGAGTGCCAAGCCGGCATTTCTTCGCCAAAGAGGCAGTGCCAGCCCTGCATTCACATGTAGAAGAGATGGTGGGCCAGTCTTTGAGCATGTCGGTCTCTGCCAAAGTGCACGGCAGCGCCGACGTGTGGAGCTGTAACTACGGTCAGGGACAGTACATGTCATTTACGGCCCACTGGGTGAATGTGGTGCCGGCACAGCCGCACCAGCAACTTGGACAGGTCACGCCGCTTTTGCCTCCACATTTGCACGTCCTTGGTCCGGCAAAGATGTCCGCCTCTACCACCTCTTCTTCCGCCGTGTCCTCAGCCGCCACCCCCGTGCCAAGTCCCATTACCCGACCGGCATATCACATGTGCAGGGCGCAACGGTGTCACACTGTGCTGCACCTGGTATGCCTTGGCAAACGTAGTCACACAGGGGAGGAACTTCTGAGTGTAATGAACACAGAAATCGACAGATGGCTGTCTCCGCGCAAACTGAAAATCGGAACCATGTTGACCGACAACAGAAAGAACATGGTGTCTGCTCTGCGTCAAGGAAGGTTGTGCCATGCGCCATGCATGGCTCACGTGTTCAATCTGGTTGTCAAGCGGTTCCTAAAATCCACCATCCCACTGCAAGACATCCTTAAAATGTCACGTAAACTTTGCATGCATTTCAGCCATTCCTACACCGCAAAGCACACCCTCCTTGAGCTGCAGCGGCAGAACGGAATTCCACAGCATCGCCTGAACTGCGACGTTACAACAAGGTGGAATTCAACCCTACATATGTTAGACCGCCTTTACGAACAGCGAAAGGCCATCACCGATTTCCTGATGTTACAAGCGGATAAAGGTACTCCCCTGTGTAACTTCGATGTCAGCCATTGGCAGCTCATGCGTGACACCTGCCGCTTGCTCAGGCCCTTTGAGGAGGCCACGCTATTCGTGAGTCGGCAGGACTATGGGATGAACGACGTCATTCCTCTGTTGCACGTCCTGGAACAAATGCTGTTAACAATGGCTGGTCAGGGTGCGGTTGACGTGGCGCACAGATCTCAACGCCACATGACCCCTGTGGGGGCAGGACAGGAAGAAGAGGAGGAGGTAGAGGAGGACATTGGTGCTCAGGAATTATTGAGTGAAATGGGTGGTTTTTCCACTCAGAGGACAGGAGTGGAGGAGCAGGAGCATCTGGTAGAGGAGGAGGAGGAGACAGAGGACCCAGACGCACCGTGGCAGTATGCTGTGGAGATGGAGGCAGGGAGTCCCTCGCATTCCTTGGCACAAATGGCCCATAGCATGCTCGGTTGCTTGCGTAGCGACAGCCGAATAATAACCATCAGACAGAGGGATGACTTTTGGCTGTCCACCTTGTTGGACCCTCGCTACCGTTCAAAAATGGTGGCCTTTTTCACACCTGCTGAGAGGGAGGCCAAAATAACGTACTATAAAAACCACCTATGTAGTCAGTTGGTCTCTGCCTTTCTGCGCCAACGTCCATCCTCAGACACTGTGGGCCCTGTGCGCTCGCAGGAATTGCTTTGTATATCTGTCGCCTTGGGGGCCGCTGTCTGGCGACATAATTTTTTGTCACTGTGTAGACATCTATTTATAGGCCGATGTTTGGCCACAAAAATATATTTAGTAATAACCTAGCCGTTCAGGCCGCTCCCTGAACACCTCGGGAATTGCTTTGTATATCTGTCGCCTTAGAGGCCGCTGTCTGAACAGCTCATGAATTGCTTTCTATATGTGTCGCCTTTGAGGCCGCTGGCTGGACAGCTGATGAATTGATTTGTATATATGTACTTATTGTCCGCTGTCCGGACAGCTCATGAATTACTTTTGTATATAGCCTTCCAAACCACTCTCAGAATAAGTCATGATATTCATGCAGTGTATAGCCTTATAGGCCAATGGTCAATCAAGTCATGATTGTTATAGTGTGTATAGCCTTATAGGCCGCTGTCTTTACAACTTTATAATTCCATGCAGTATATAGCCCTATCGGCCACTTTCTGGCATCCAGTTGCTGTAGCCCCCATCACCACACTGTGCCACGGGCCCCTGTACCGCCTTCTCATACTGCTGCCAGATCCATCCTCTGCCATGTGCATCTTTGTCATCTGCTCACGCTGCTGGGTTCCAGTTTTAAACCTAGGCCTGTGTATGGCTTCCGAATACTGCTGCCTCCACCGCCACCCTGCGCCATGTGCCTCTGTCGTCTGCTCACGCTGCTGACGGCTTCCGCTTTTTAACCTAGGCCTGTGTATGGCTTCCGAATACTGCTGCCTCCACCGCCACCCTGCGCCATGTGCCTCTGTCGTCTGCTCACGCTGCTGACGGCTTCCGCTTTTTAAACTAGTTCTGTGTATGTCTTCCGAATACTGCTGCCTACACCGCCACCCTGCGCCATGTGCCACTTTCGGGTCTCCTCACACTGCTGCCAGGTCCATACTGATTCATGGCCCCCTGTACCGGCTCCTCATGAACGTGGTTCAGCGGGTTTGCATCACGTAACGGCAAATCGTTGACAAATGCTGGGACGTTCAGTGTTGTGCGCATTAAGCCAGACACCAAAGGGCAGCACAGACCTGTTATTACTCGCTCAAGCATGGCTGAACAAAACCAGTCTCTACCACAAATTGGACCCAGACCTGCCCAGGGTCTCGTAAGTAGATTGCACGGAGGAGTAGAGTTTGCTATCGGAATTAAATAGACAAAACGCCACACCAAAAAGAGTGGCCATTTCCAACACTTATTCCAGAAAGAGGAACAACCCGTTTCATATACGGCCCGTAGACGTTTCACGTCTGCCACATTCAGTCGATTTAAGACGCAAGCTCCACTTCCTGTGGTCTCTGGCCGTCGATATACCTTTAAGTGTCAGCTTTGAAGCTATATTCCCTCCGGAGCACTGACACTGGTGCCCTTCCGTCAACATGCCTTTAAGTTTCAGTTTTCAACCATATTCCCCACAGAAGCCAAACTCTTGGGTATCCCTGAAGCTGCTCAGCGGGTCAGGGCAATAAAGCTCCCGGTTCGCAGGTTGTTCCGTCTTATGGATGGAAGTACGACGGTATATGATCTTCTTCTCACCCACGGCATTACCTCATAAAATTTCTGCATTGCATCTGCAATCACAACGCTGACTTCCCGGATCGCCACTCAGCCATTGGACTCTTGATAGTCGTCTCCCCACACTGCTGCTGGGGGGACTTTTTAACCTAGGCCTGTGTATGGCCTTCAATTGAAGCTGCTTCCGCTCCGCCACTCAGCCATTGGACTCTTGATAGTCGTCCCCCCACGCTGCTGATGGGGGGACTTTTTAACATAGGCCTCTGTATGGCCTTTAATTGAAGCTGCTTACGCTCCGCCACTCTGCCATGGGCCTCTTGGGTATCCCAGAAGCTGCTCAGTGGGTCAGGGCAATAAAGCTCCCGGTTCGCAGGTTGTTCCGTCTTATGGATGGAAGTAAGACGGTATATGATCTTCTTCGCACCCACGGCATTACCTCATAAAATTTCTGCATTGCATCTGCAATCACAACGCTGACTTCCCGGATCGCCACTCAGCCATTGGACTCGATAGTCGTCTCCCCACACTGCTGCTGGGGGGACTTTTTAACCTAGGCCTGTGTATGGCCTTCAATTGAAGCTGCTTACGCTTCGCCACTCTGCCATGGGCCCCTGTACCGCCTCCTCTTGCTGCTGCCAGGTCCAGAGTGTGTCATGGGTCCCTGTACGGCCTCCCATTGCTGCTGACTTCATCGCCAGACTCTGCCATGTGCCACTTTCAGGTCTCCTTACACTGTTGGTGGGTTCCATTTTGTGATAGGGTGCTGTATGGCCTTCCATTGCTGCTGCCTCCACCGCCACCCTGCGCCATGTGCCTCTGTCGTCTGCTCACGCTGCTGACGGCTTCCGCTTTTTAACCGAGGCCTGTGTTTGGCTTCCGAATACTGCTGCATCCACCGCCACCCTGCGCCATGTGTCTCTGTCGTCTGCTCATGCTGCTGACGGCTTCCGCTTTTTAACCTAGGCCTGTGTATGGCTTCAGAATAATGCTGCCTACACCGCCACCCTGCGCCATGTGCCTCTGTCGTCTGCTCACGCTGTTGCCAGGTCCATACTGATTCATGGCCCCCTGTACCGGCTCCTCATGAACGTGGTTCAGCGGGTTTGCATCACTTAACGGCAAATCGTTGACAAATACTGGGACGTTCAGTGTTGTGCGCATTAAGCCAGACACCAAAGGGCAGCACAGACCTGTTATTACTCGCTCAAGCATGGCTGAACAAAACCAGTCTCTACCACAAATTGGACCCAGACCTGCCCAGGGTCTCGTAAGTAGATTGCACGGAGGAGTAGAGTTCGTTATTGGAATTAACTGTGAGGGACTTTTAAACCTAGGCCTGTGTATGGCCTTCAATTGAAGCTGCTTCTGCTCCGCCACTCTGCCATTGGACTCTTGATAGTCGTCTCCCCACGCTGCTGCTGGGGGGACTTTTTAACATAGGCCTCTGTATGGCCTTCAATTTTAGCTGCTTACGCTCCGCCACTCTGCCATGGGCCCCTGTACCGCCTCCTCATGCTGCTGCCAGGCCCGTAATCTGCCATGGGCCCCCGTACCGACTCCTCATGCTGCTGCCAGGCCCGTAATCTGTCATGGGCCCCTGTACCGCCTCCTCATGCTGCTGCCAGGTCCAGAGTGTGTCATGGGTCCCTGTACGGCCTCCCATTGCTGCTGTCTCCATCGCCACACTCTGCCTAGTGCCACTTTCAGGTCTCCTCACACTGCTGGTGGGTTCCATTTTGTCATAGGGTGCTGTATGGCCTCCCATTGCTGCTGCCTCCACCGCCACACTGTGGCTCCACACTCTGGTTTTGGCCCCGTGACTGCCCAAATGAGTGAAGTGTGCGGTGATTCTAAGATCGACGGCACTCATCTGCATGTCATACTGACTGACAGTATTATTTCTCTTCCCCAGCAGACTCCAAGGGCATTTAAATTAAAGGTACAGTGTTCTGCACTAATATAAAGGCTCTCTGAAGCCTAGAAACACCCTTTTTATAAGTTAAATTCGCAGCGAATATATTCGGCTCGAAGCGAATCAGCCGAACCAAATTTTTGAATAAATTCGCTCATCTCTAATGATTAGTCCCAGGAACTGAATGCACTGACGTTCAAATTCGCATTTCTCTGGTTTAGCGTAAAGTCCATGTAATCGGAGGCGACCAATGACATGACCCCAGTGAAGCTTGATGGATGCAGAAAAAATCAGGATGTCATTGAGATATACAATCACAAATATGTTTAGGAAATCCCTGAAGATGTCGTTCACTAGATGCTGAAAGGTTGCCGGGTTATTGCACAGTCCGAAGGGCACAACTAAATATTCGTAGTGCCCAAACCTGCTACGGAAGGCTGTTTTATACTCATCTTCTTCTCTGATCTTTACGAGATTGTAGGCTCCTCTTAAGTCTAATTTAGTAAATACAGTCACGGATCTGAGCCTCTGAAAGAGTTCTGGGACAAGTGGCAGAGGGTATCTATTCTTCACCGCGATATTATTTAATTCCCGGTAATCCACACATGGACGGAGGGAGTCATCCTTTTCCTCAAAGAAGATTCCTGCCCCTGCTGGTGAGGTGGAGAGGCGGATGAACCCCTTTTTGAGATTATCCTCAATGTAGTCCTTTAATGCCTCCAACTCACGCTCTGATAGCAGGAAGATCTGACCAAAGGGAATCTCAGCTCCAGGTAGAAGTTCAATCGGGCAGTCATAGGGCCTGTGAGGTGGAAGGCTGTCTGCACCACATTTACTGAAGACATCTAGGAAGTCATGGTATGCGGCTGGAACCATCTGGCCTATTTCGGTATCATCTTTCATGCACAACAGAAGCCTGGATGGGGCAGGACTTTGGGGAAAGCAGTGCTCATGGCAGTAGGCCCATTAGAAGTCCACTTCACCAGATACCCAATTTAAGCTGGCATTGTGGGCCTGTAACCATGGGATCCCCAAGATGACTGGAAACAATGGTGATGCAATAACATCCAGGCATAGTAGTTCCTTCTGACCAGATGGAGATATTATCACAGGGAGTGGGATTGTTTCCTGTGTGACTGCCCCAGATTCGATGTGAGATCCGTCGGCCAGATATACTGTCAGTCTTTGTGTTTTGGCTTTTAGGGGTATCTGGTATTGCTGAGTGAAAGTTTCATCGATGAAGCAACTGCAGGCCCCAGAATCAATGATAGCGGGTACTGGCAAGGTTCTTCCCGAAAGCTGGAATGAGACAGAAATGGTGAGATGAGCAAGGTTGACAGTTGGTATTTTAGCAGTCAGGGTGGTCAGCGACATACGCGATTTTGCAGGGCAGTTCCGTACATAATGGCCCGGTTCTCCACAGTAAAGGCATAGGTTACCCTGTCGGCGGTGTTGCCATTCCTCCGGGGTGAGTGAGGTTCATAGCAGCCTGATTTGCATGGGCTCAGATCCATTAGAGTTGGGTGTAGCAGGACTGGTTGGTGCCATTCTCACTGGAGGTGGTACCCTGGGCAGCATCCACGTGGGGCAAAATTGGCCTGCGGACCTTTCCCATCTTCGTTCCCTAAGTCGGCGGTCAATTTGGATAGCCAGATTAATAAGCTCTTCCAAAGTATTAGGCACTCTGACTCGAGCTAGCTCATCTTTCAGGGGTACAGCAACACCTAAGCAAAACTGATATCGTAGGCCAGCATCGTTCCAATCAGTATCAGCGCTCCAGCGCCGGAACTCGTTTACATAGTCCTCAGCAGCCCTGCGACCCTGCTGGAGAGAATGTAGTGCAGCTTCCGCAGATGCAGATCGCTGGGGATCGCCATAAAACTGTGCCATAGCTTCAAACAAACTGCTCAAGGAAGACAGTTTGGCATCTTTTTTCTCCAGCAAATGGTGTGCCCATGCTTGCGGTTCACCCTGAAGAAGTGATATCACGAATCCCACCTTGGTTGCCTCTAGGGAAAAGGTGCAGGGCTGCAACACAAAATAAAGTTCACAGGCATTGCGGAAGGCCCTGAATTTGTGCCGTCGCCAGAAAATCTTTCAGGTGTAGGCACCCTAGGCTTCTTGCAGGCCCTTGACAGCTTGTGTCAGTGCCGCAATATGGTGGCAGATTTCCTCCAGAGGAGAGGCCTCTCTCTCAGCCTCTGTAGGCCAGGTGTGGATGCAGGAACGTAGGTGCATCAGCAGGCAGGTAAGGTGGCAATCAGGATGCAGACTGAGGCTGGACACCGGAGCGTGGGTGCAGTAGCAGGCTGGTATGGCAGTGACCAGGATGCAGGCTAGGTGCAGATCCGTGGGTGCAGCGGCACGCAAGTACGGCACACGTCAGGATACAAGCCAGATGCAGGACTGTGGGTGCAGCAGCAGGTAAGTATGGCACACATCAGGATGCCAGCCAGATGCAGGACTGTGGGTGCAGCGGCAGGTAAGTATAGTAGCCATCAGGATGCAAGCCAGGTGCAGGTATGTAGATACAGCTGGGTCAAACAAGCTGGGTCAGTATTAAGCAGGTAGATCAAGTACAAGGGAGCAGGCAAGCAGATGGTCAGGGATAGCCGAGGTCGGTGCAGGCGGAGTTCTTTCTTGGTCAGGGTCAGATCAGAATACAAGCCACAGGATCAGGTAATGGTGCAGGGACGTTGTAGACCAGAAGGCATTGATTGTACTATATTGTAGGTTTTGCGTCTATGCACATGCGCACCCGCACGCTCCCACGCACTGCCGCTGCACGGTGACAGGGTCCCTGACAGTGTCAGGTTGCCTGGTGCAGCCCCACTATAAGCCGCCATTAAAAAAAAAATCAGTATACATAACATCATTTTTAAACACTAACTTTCACACAAGCCAATCAAAATACACTTATTGGGATTTTTTTTTTACCAAAGACATGTAGCAGAATACATTTTGGTCTAAAATTGTGAAGAAATTAGATTTTTATTTTTTTTTATTATTTTATAGCAGAAAGTAAAAAATGTTGTTTCCAAATTTTCAGTCTTTTTTCGTTTAGATAATAAAAAAATTAAAAAAACTTAGTGGTGATCAAATACCACCAAAAGAAAACTCTATTTGTGGGAAAATATATAAATTTAATTTGTGTACAGTGTTGCATTACCACGCAATTGTCAATTAAAATAGTGCAGTATAGCAAAATATGGCCTGGTCATGAAGGGGGTAAAACCTTCGGGAACTGAAGTGGTTAAAAATGACACAGAATGCAGATTTTCATTATAAAATCCACATTAAAGTGTATATATTTCACAAAAAAAGAATAAATATTGTACAGACTCCACAGATGACATTGCAGCAGTTGCAGTACTCTGTATTTTGAAAATGAGACATATAATGTAGGTTTTCATTAGAAAAATTTACATTTAAAGTGTCATTAAGCCCAGACTATGAAAAACTCCCATTACATGCTACAGTATATAACAAGAGGTGGACTGACAACTCATGGGGCCTCCGGGCAATAGGGAATCATGGGACCCCTGTGCCCTTGCCCATACTCAAAAAAGCCTATGAAAAAGGTACCAGGGGCATCTCATGGGGCCCCCTACTGACCCCAGGCCCTTGGGCAGTGCCCGAGTTTCCAAATGGTCAGTCTGCCCCTGTATATAACAGAGTGTTCACACTAACAAAGCCACAAAAGCATTTATTTTGTGTTGAGAAAAATATACCTGGCTGCTCCTGCATTCAGCTGCCAGCTGCACCCCCCACCCAGCTTTTCAGACAGGCTGAGATTGTGTAGACCAGCTGGTGTCCCCTACTGAGGATGCTAAATATTCTGTTCCCTTCTAAGTTGTTAATTTTCTCCTGTTTCCTATCTGTGCAGCCCACATGATTATAGAGCACATGTGGGTGTATACACAGTAGTTTATGACACTCCCCTCCCTTCTTCCTCCTCCATCTCCTCCTATTGCTAAACACTATGGGGGTGTGATATAGTATGCTGATTGATATCATCCCACAAAAAACTCACAAAAAAACTTTTTTTTTTTTTTTAATAAATCAATAAATTAAATACAGTATGTCAAACATAATTGGTTATACCTGTACAGTAAAAAAAAAGAGCATTGGATGCAGATGCTGTCTGAAAAAAATGAAAGCTAGTACAAAAAAATACACATTTGCCATTCAGGAATGATTTACAGGGAGCTATTAAACAGTTTTTTGATATTTATATTTTAATTTGAATTGCTCTTCTGAATCTGCAGACTCATACTGTAGTAATAAAAGCCCCTCTCAAGGATCTTTCCCTGTAGAAGCCAAAAAACGGCTCTGCAGAATTAAGGTATTTAGAGGAGTTACTGTAAAAAAAAAAAATACTGTGGCATGATATATAAGATTTATGTGAATAAATTATAGCAATTAACACTTCTCTGTTTAGTACCACTTTAACTGTTCATATTTCACAAAAAAGGAGAAATATTGTAATGACTCTACATTTGGTAAGCTGTTTGAGTGCAGAAATAAACATTAGAATGTATTAATTTCACATAACAATAAAGGATACATGTTGTACAGATCCCATACACAGTACTTAAGCACATTTAGTAGGCCACATTTTGAGCCAGAGAGACAACCAGCTTTTAATTAAAAAAATGTAGTGTATTTATTTCACAGAAAAGAAATACCAAAATGTCCAATCACAGTATTAAGCACTTGTACTAGGCCACACCAGAAATATACAAAAATCAGCATTGGAGTATTATTTCACAGAAAAGAGAAAATATTGTACTGACTCCATACATAGTGATTATGTACTTTTTGTAGGCCACATTTTGAACAGGTGGGGCAACGGTCTGCTTTTAATCCAAAAACTTTACAGTCTATTTCATATAAAAACTCAGATAACTATTGTAGTGACGTCATACACTGTATTTAAGCAGCTTTAGTAGGCCAACTTTTCAAACTAGAGACAACAGTCAGCTTTTAATTGAAAACAAAATTAACATTAGAGTGAAGAGTGTAAAAAGCAAGCAAAGAATTGTACTGAATCTACCGACTGCATGTTAGCACCTTTACTAGACTGCAGTTTAACAGGGAGAGACTCGGTTGGTTTTAATCAAGAAATCGCAATTAGATTGCACCATTTCAGAGAGACAACAGCCACACGTTTTTTGATTACGGGAGCAGTGGAATAGGCGACACACAAGGAGACACAAAGCATAATTACCTTCAGGAAACATCATACATTTTGATGCTAAGGCCCAGCTATGGAAATTTTATGTGTGGCACATTTACTGTGCTGAATTTCTAGAATAGACCTGAAACTTTGAAGTGTAATGCATGATTCCCCATCCCCCCCTTTCTTGACCTGCCAAGTTGCATGGTTGTATAAGGGTCTGGTATGGATTTAGGGAAACCTCACACCATTTTTTAATAATTTTGGCATGGGTGTTTACCTCAAAATCCATACCAGATCTGAAGGGAATGGAATAGACTGGTGGGAACCCCACACATTTTTCATTGCCAGCAATTCTCAATGCAGTATTTTCTACTGTTAATAAATATGCTGGCTACTGCCAGGCTTTCAATCACTGCATATTTTCACTACTAAAATACCGCATAACTTCATAAAACAACTCATATGGTATTTTAATAGCATTTTTTAGTGAAAAACTTTTTGAAAAATGTGCGGTATCTTACCGCATACTCGGATGTGGTAAGATACCTCTTTGGGAATGGAGCCCATTATCATGACAAGGATATTCTTAGAGGGACCTTACTCATGGAAGCATTGATTCCTAGGATGCAGCAGGAATACCTTTTGTTGATTTAATAAAATTGTGCGCCACGCACAGGAATTCAGTATCCAACAACCTTACAGTTAGATTACTATATATCATTGCACTTACTTTGCATGTACATGTCATTGAGGTCACTGTACTAAAGGAGTAAAGCATGTTCACTTTTAAAGTCTAATTTTCACTTTGTGAAGTGAATATATAGTTATTTTGGTCAAAAGAGGTGAAAGAAAGTGTACAGTCATGTGCAAATAAAATAAAAAACAAAATGTTTTCTCTATATGACTGGTTGAAGTCATCACAGTATGACTGAATTCAGTTAGGTAAGATGAAATTTTGCTGAAGTCAACTACTCCCACAACTTATCTTTTTTCTCACCTAATTCACTTTCTAAGTAAAAAGTTTAGTTGTCAAAATGTAAATTCACTTTAAATTGAGCATTCTCTATTCCTAAAGTAAATCAGGCTAGTTGACTTAAATTAAATAATTATGGCAATCTATGTTTTCAGTAATGGGTTAAATAATATTTGAGATGTTTTTAAATACAAATTGTAATGTATGGAGGAATATACATACCGTGAGCTGGAAACTTAATCCACCAAAATTATATTTGAACAGCCACAGATAAATGTAGCTAATACATCCTTATTTAATAAATAGTGTTTATTTTTTAGTGTTAATACGTATGTGTAGTAACCCAGAAGCAATAATAATCCATTGTCTACTTATCCATAGTTAATTCTGATTGGCTGCTATGGTTTTCGAGCTTGCAGGAAAAAATTCTAAGTGGCAAAAAATTGGCCACTAGAGTCAGTTAACTCCAGAGTTAACCCTTCAAAAAAATAGGAAAAATAGCTGCCATCACATTTTTTTATTGCCATAGCATTGTCATATCTGCTGTACCAGTTCCTGGCCTTAAGAAATGTTCATAATACGCACATTCAAGCCAGAAAGGAATATTTTGGAGATTTACAATATAGGAGCACTCTTTAAATAGACTTTAATCCCTTTAAGATCTGGTTTAGTGCATTAGAGGTAAGGCTTAATGATTTTAAAATATCTTTTTTTGTTTACAAACGTTTTTATTAAGAGATAGACTACAACAACTGCACCGTTAAGTGAGGTAGAATAGACATTTTCAGTGATATACATGAACATTAAACAGGAATAAAAAATATATAATATAAAAGTATAAAAAGGAAAAAAGAAGACAAGTACATGAAAAAAGTAGTCAACAATATCAGCAGAACAAGCACAGAATCACCTGAGGTTCAGTACAGAAAGACCCATTAATGACATCAATCGAGTAATAAGTGTTGATGCATCATCCAACCATCCTTTTTACTTTTAAATAAGTGCAACCTATCTAACAACGTATAGTGAATACGTTCCATAAGCATAACCATATCGACTCTCTGCAAGACAGAAGCTAAAGGAACCACCGTAGACTTCCAATAAAGGGCAATCGCTCATAAAGTGGAAATGCAAATGGTATGAATCAGCCTCATTTGGTTATCAGGGATCCCCGAAAGCGATACCCCCAACAAACAAACTTGCAGAGATAAATCCACAGGAGAATCCGTCAGTGCAGATACCACCTCCGAAATCCTACGCCAGATCAAGGAAAGACCAGGACAGGCCCAGAAGAAATGCACCAGTGTACCAGTAAGGCCACATCCCCTGAAACAGAGGTGCGTCATCCCCGGAAACATGGTATGAAGTCTGGATGGGGTATAATACCACCGAGTCAATACCTTCAGGGCCATCTCCCGGACTGAAAGGGATCTAGAGCTCCTCCATATATTCTCCACCATAGAATCCCAGTCCTCATCGGAAAATGCAATGCCACAGTCAAGTTCCCATATCCATCTATACAGAGGAGGCAAGGGAAACACGGTATGTAAATAGATGCGAGATAAGACCCCTACCCCTGAGCGAGTTACTGCTGATACGTTAAAAAAAAGTTATCGGTGACAAGGGCGTCAATCCAAAGTGGGAACGAAAGAAATGTTGTATTTGCTGATAGTGAAAATATTCACAAAGGGAGATATCAAATAACGTATGCAGCATCTCATAGGGTGTAAAAGACCCCCCTCTCTGAAAATCCGATATTCTAATAAGAGCTCGGTCATACCACCAGTGAAAGGCCTGTGGAGATGAAAATGCGTTGGTAAAACTTGCATCACCAAAAAACGTTGCACCCAATGGTGCCAATAGAAATAAGACCCAATTTCGATTTGTAACCAAACCAAAAGGTCAAAGAGTGAAACACAATTGAATTATAGTTCAACAACGAGCGAGGGGGGATATTTGCCCATAATAAACCCGGTAAATACAACAGGTGCATAGATTGCGATTCAAACCTGACCCAGGGAGTTGGAGAGGAAATAGTCGCTCATTGTGCCATTTGAGAAAAACGAGCAGCTAGATAATAAAAAACAAAAATTGGGGAGGCCCAAGCCTCCCTGTCTTTGCAATTTATATAGAATAAGCGAGGCAAAGTGGGCATGTTTATTACGCCAAATGAAATTGTTAATCACCCTTTGAAAGTGATCCAAAAATGTTTTAGAGACTGACAATGGAAGCGCACAAAATAAATAAAGGAGTTTGGGTAAAACAATCATCTTTACTGCCGTGACTCTACCCATAAATGAGAGTTGGTAGCCGTGCCAGATCTTAAGCAAAGTGAAAAGACAGAATACACAAGGTGGGTAATTGGCTGCAAATAGCTCAGAATACCTGGGTGTGAGATAAATACCCAAATTAAGAATCCAGTCTGTGTTCCACCAAAATGGGAAAGAACCAAGGAGGGATTCCTCCAAAGATTCAGTGAAATTAATAGGCATAAGTACAGACTTAGTAAAATTCATGGAGAGAATGATTTTAAAATATCTTTTAATAAAAGAAATAAAAAATGGTGCTGAAGAAAATTTACAGAAAAAAGATATTACAGAAAAGAGACAATTACATGGTAGTAACATAAAGATAATTAAAAATTTTCAAGTGTTTAACAAAGGTTTTTACTTGATCTGAAAGTCTGTAGAGTACAGTAGTTCAGTGTATCTGGCCTGATCTGGGGTATTAGAGTCACTGGCCCTCAAAAAATTAACCTTGGCAGCTGTGCTTTATTTTTATTGAAAATGATATCTGGGCTGTATGAAAAAGGGTAGCTTCAGGTCAGTAGAAAACCAGACTTAACTGTGTATTGTTCTACATGGCTTTACGGCAGTCAATTACCACCTGTGTTAGAGGTTTTATGGCATGCCAGATACTAGCTAATGGATTTAATTATCTGACCTGGAGCTTGTAAGAAACTGGAATGGAAAGGGCATCTGTTTTTTGCAGTTTTGGCCTTATAGATATGACAATTATTAAAACATAATCATTGACAGGTTCTGGTTAATTAGAAATTATGGTCCTGTTGAAAAGATTGTTAATTAAAGCCTTTCAAATGCATTTCTGTGTGCAAACTGTGTTTTGGGAAGGGCAGTTTAGCCTAACCTGCATCTCTTTTTTGAGCATTGACATCAAAACTTAAACATTTGGTTCCAGCCCGGTGAACTTTGGAAACATAAGGGCAACATTGTGTGCACTCTGTGATGGTCGCAGCGTCAGACCCCTGTCCTTCTCACCAACTTATGACCGAAGGACTAGCCAATGTAAAACCGCGCTGTCACTTGCATAACAATGCTACTCTCAGCTGCACTCTGCTCAAAGATTATCCAGATCACTGGACCCCAATCTAGGTGCCAACAGCCTGAGAGCAATTGTTACTGGGTCAGGTTAATTATGCAAGTAAACCTTTACATTGCCCCCACCACCTTTTTATAGAGAAGGAGGAAACTCACAAATCTTAGCAGTAACACTATGATGTTTGAATAAGCGTCTGTATACACCCTGTCACTGCAGACAGATGTATCCAGAGATTTTAAAACACACAGTAGCACTCTTCAGAGACAGGGATTCTTAGTTTGCATTAAAGAGCTTTAGAAACAGTTCAACACTTTTCAGAAAATAGGATTTATTACTAAAAAGGTCAAAATGGTGCAATAAAAATATTTACAGAAAAGATTAAACCAATATATATAGCAATAACACAACAGAGAGATAAAGGAAGAAGTTTAAGAAGGTAAAATACTTGCAGAAGTCCTGGTTTAAGCAGAGTCCAAGTGTCCTGAACAAAAAGGGTACCTTTTCTCCCAAAGTTGGTTCCTGATGTTAAAAGGGAGAATCTCTTCATCTCTCTCTCTCCAGGCATGACAGCTGACAGCTTTTCTAGCGTCCCAGCAGGGGGTGTCTACTGAAGCCAAGGGCCAATCGCCTCATGTGGGGGGGGGTTGGAGGAGACCCAGGCTGTGACCCAAATCCCTCCCAAGTTTATACCATGGTCAATAACCTTCCATAGGTGCATGCAGCAGCCTACTTGCTGGCAGGTTAATATGCAGAATGATATTCTGAACGTCCAGATACCAAATGTGACATATCCGGCTGTGACGGCGAAGGCAAGGGTCTGACAGACATCATGGAACCAGCTAATTGGGTTTCCAACCATGAAGCGTATCCAGCTGTGCCCAATGATATTGTGACCCCAGCATACACGCACACCGCATGCCATTAAAAAAAAAAGGGAGGGGCACTGATTTGGAGTGAGAATGACATTTGCAGAGTATGATCCAAATTATGGTTTTCATTGTCCATATATGTGCGCACAATTATCACACCTCCCCTCTCAGGTGGTTGCATGGGAGGGAACTGCAATTTTCCTCCTGAAGCAACCAACACCAGCTGCTGGTTTGGCTAATCAGGACACAGATCCGTTAGGCCCAGACTTTCACCTTGGGGTGATCTGGTACAACTGCACTGCTGGAGAACCTGGTTCCTTCTGAGAAGGGTGCTGTTCTCCCTAGCGACATTATTGTGCCAACAAAGTGTGTTCTGAGGGGTGAGCACCAGTCTGCTGTGACTACCCAGATCTTGCGGCAACTGCCATGGGGCCACCTGATCACAAAACACTTCTGTACGGGGGGGTCATATGATAACATACTAAGATGTAGCTTCCTGTCGAGGTAGAGAATGAGATTTCTCTCTCCAGTCTCATTCCTCAGGCCCAGGACTACCTCTGACCTGAAGGTAGTGGCGCCTGTGTGCACCGAAACTGGACAGGGGAAGTCTGGAACTCGCCTTCCAGGTGTGTCTACAGGTACCTTCGTCCAGGTTGAACAGTCCTCTTTACCTGCTAGCATCCAGGACACCATTTTCATCAGTTTCCTGTCTGTTAGATCAGTCACAGGTTCAGCTGAGCAAAGATAGTTGCACCCAGGCATTCTACTGTAGCCAGCTGCACCCAAGACTGACGTAACCTGCTTTTTGACCTGGGGAGTAGGCCAGTCCATAATTGCCTCAGTCTCCCCATTTCCAGACCTCTGGGGGTCTCTTCATACCTGTCTCTTTGGCCCATTCAGTCTGCACCTCCTGTGAGATGAGGTGGGCCAAAGGCATGAGGGAAGGATACACCCTGCAGTCCAACTCATGAACAGCATGGTGGGCTTTCCGAGGGTTTCCCTGAACCCAGACACCATTTACCATAGGTCTTGCCAGCAGCTGCTATACCTGAATGGAAAGGAAGGGTGATCGGAGTTGGGGGCGGAAGCTTCCTCTCTGAGGACTGGCTATCAACTCCAATACGGCCCCTGGCATCTCCAATACAGGTGTGCTGCCACGGCCTATGACACACATTGTCATGGTTAGTTTGTGGGGGGTGAATCGAAGACAGAAATAGTTGGAGGCGACTTCCTCCCTGGCTTCAGATTTTCCCCATACACCTTGACAGGCTATATCAGGTGACACCCTCACTACATGTCTCCTAGGCTGACTGGATACAATGAGCATTTGGTTAACTCTTTCAGTCAGCAAGCCCCCTGCTGGTAGACTATTCATTTCCAGCTTCTCACTGTCCCAGTCAAGCTGTTGTTTATCTTTCTCAGCAGGGAAGCTCACAGCTAGCATGCTGATGGATTCTACATTTTGGTCACTCCCCAGTGCTGCCTTGGCCGTGGGACTACAAGTACCACCCAGCTATCCAGTACCATACAAAGACAACTGCTGGGAGGTTATCAAGGTAGAATCCTCTGGGCCGGAGCAAGGAATAGGCGTATCCAGACAATCATTTTGCTCAGCACCCAGAGACTGTACCTCTGCCCACTTCACAGCACTGTGGGTGACCCCCAACAATGATAATGCATCATCATTATCATCATTATTATCATCATTATAATCGTCATCATCATTATCAGCATCATCATCGACTGATACATTTGTACCATCAATGACACAGGAGTTCATTACCTCCCCATGCAAGGGGATCTCCTCTCCTTCTCCAGGTGATGGAGAATCCTGTAACCCCACTCTATCCCCAGCCTCCTCCCTCTGTCCATCTACAGGTTGCCCAGATATTAACCCGACATCTGTACACAGTACCTTGGCATGTCCAGAGAGTTCCAGGGGGGCCTCCAGGGTGTTCTTGGCAGGGGCATAATAGGAAACAAGAGTACCCAAATTGGCACCCAACAGAACAGGTGTGGGAATTTCATCTGAGACTCCCACCTCCCTCATCCCTCTTCCCGCACCCCAATCAATGAATACCTTAGTGCGGGGTATGCGTGAACGGGTCCCCCCAGCTCCAGTGAGGGTAAGGAACTTTCCTGGGATGATGTTCTCTCATTCAATCACCTCCGGTCGGTTCAAGATGACCTCTGCCCCGGTGTCACGGAAACCAGTTACAGCCCGGTTGCCCACGGTGACTGGCTGCAAGTTGGCAGGGGTTACCCGAGTCTTCCTGCGGACAAACAGCACTGAAGAAGAGTTGCTGGCCGGATGGCCAGATGATGTCATCTTCTTCTGCTCGGGACACTGCATCCTGAGATGTCCGGGTTTCCGACAGGTATAACATCTGCGTTTGTCAGGCAGGAATGGCTTGGCCCCAAGTACTGCAGGTGCTGGGTGATTACATTACATTACATTATACAGTGCTTATATAGCGCCAAAGGGTTTGCTCAGCGCTGTACATTAAAGTGGGGGGACAGTACAAGAGACAATACAGTAACAATACAATACACGAGGGGTTCGAGGGCCCTGCGCTTTCGAACTTACAATCTAGGGTGATGGGAAGCTTCGCTCACCGGCATAGGAGGGGTTGCTATGGGGGATTTCCCTCCTTTCCAGCTGTTCAGAGGAGCCTTGCGATGGTCAGACACCCGCATGTGGACATAGGTGTCAGCCAGGACTGCTGCAGCTTTGGCAGATGCGGGTTCTCTCTCCAATACAAACTGTCTGACGTCTGCCGGGCAGAGATGCAGTAGTTGATCTAGTATCATGAGATCCTCCAGGGACTCATAGGAGTCAGCCTTCAGTCCTCTGGTCCACTGCTGGAATGTGGTGCGTAAGCGACTTACCACATCCGTGTAAGAGTCCCCAGGTCCCTTTTGCAAGGATATAAACCGCTTGCGGTACACTTCCAGGGTCCGCTGGTACTTCCGGATGATGGCTTCTTTTAGAGGTTCATAATTGTTGTCCTGCTCCTCTGGCAATTCAACAAACGCATCCAGGGCCTTGCCTCGTAGCCCTGGTGTCAGGTACCAAGCTAATTGTGCTTGGAGCAGATGGTACTGACGGCAAGTTTTTTCAAATGACAGTAAATACATGTCAATGTCACTGTCTTTTTCCATCACTGGAAACTTGGCTGTCGTGCCCACGGCCGGAGAGGCGTCCCTGTGCTCTAGGGACCCAAGGGTCTGAGCCTGTCGCTGTTGCTGGAGCCTAGTCATCTCCATTTCATACCGACGATCAGCTTCTCTCTCAGCCTGGTGTTCCTCTCTGGCAGCCGCTGCTTGGCGTTCCTCTCTCTCAGCCTGGCGTTCTGCAGCCTCTCTGTCAACCTGGCTTTCAAGGAACTGCAGGTATGCCATAGGATCCACCTCCTTGATGCGTTCCATGACTTCCTGCATCTGAGGAGAGTCTCTGCTGCTTACAGGCACTCCAGTAACATTCGGTGATACTCCAGTGTCAGTCTCTGTATGCCCATCCTGCGAGGCCGTATCTGAGCCTCTGGGATCGGAGGTAGTGGGAACCCCTTCATTTTCAAGTTCCCCTGAGTTCTGGTCTGATATCATGCTCCTGTAGGTCACGAATTAAATTCGAATTAAACACGAATTAAATTTTCACGAGTTTTGCCACCGACGTCAATTCCTCGTGCCTCACATTCAGTACTTAAATCACTTTTGTTCATTTTCTTGTATTCTGCTACACCAGGCATAATTGCAAGCAAAGGTAGAATAGAAAGCAGAAAAAGGAAGGAGCTGTTGCTATATGTCTCTCTATATATATAAAAAATATGCACCGCTTGTCTCTAAGGACTCTTTCCACAAAGTTTACAATCCTTCAGTGCAGAGCTAATTCCTAACAATGCCCTGAATGCTCTACTGCAAACTATCCCAAGTACGCTGTCAGCCAATACGTGACAGGTACGGCGTCAGACCCCAGTCCTTCTCACCAACTTGTGACTGAAGGACTAGCCAATATAAAACCGCGCTGCCACTTGCGTAACATGCAACTCTCAGCTGCACCCTACACAAAGATTTTCCAGCTCACTGGACCCCAATCTAGGTGCCAACAGCCTGAGAGCGATTGTTACTGGGTCAGGTTAATTACGCAATTAACCCTTCACACTACCACCACCACCTTTTTACAGAGAAAGAGGAAATGCACAAATCTTAGCAGTAACACTATGATGTTTGAATAAGCATCTGTATACACCCTGTCAACACAGACAGATGTATCCAAAGGTTTTAAAACACACAGTAGCACTCTTCAGAGACAGGGATTCTTAGTTTGCATTAAAGAGCTTTAGAAACATATAAATAGAGAGAGCAATAAATACAACAGAGAGATAACAGAAAAAAGTTTAAGAAGGTAGAATACTTGCAGACGTCCTGGTTTAAGCAGAGTCCAAGTGTCCTGAACAAAGGGGTACCTTTTCTCCCAAAGTTGGTTCCTGATGTTAAAAGGGAGAACCTCCTTATCTCTCTCTCTCCAGGCATGACAGCTTTTCTAGTGTCCCAGCAGGGGGTGTCTACTGAAGCCAAGGGCCAATCGCCTCATGTGGGGGAGGGGGGGGTGTTAGGTGGAGACCCAGGCTGTGACCCAAATCCCTCACAAGTTTATACCATGGACAATAACCTTCCTTAGGTGCATGCAGCAGCCTAGTCACTGGCAGGTTAATATTCTGAACGTCCAGACACCAAATATGACACATCCGGCTGTGACGGATAACAAGATATCACTTTCTACTCTCTGGTAGACGTTATCTAGGGGTGTAAGGTATCAGGTGACTCGTATTAAAACTGACCTATCTGAATATATGCTTTGTTTTATTGTACCTTGTTCCTGCCGGGATTTATGAAATTGTATATAAAAGTGGTTTCAAGTGGGATGTCTGTTTTACTGCCACTCTGGAATGCTTTCACGTCCAGTGACTGACTGGTTTATAGCTTTACGACCAGGCCAAGTGTCAGGGATCCTACCGCGGTAGCCTCTAGAACTCCACAGACCGGAGTCCCCCAAGGCGCAAAATCTAAGCTCCGACCTTTTGGTTCACTAGGGCCCCTGATGGTGGGGATGAACTTGGAGCAGGCCAAGACCAGGTCGCGGCCCCTGGGTTCACCCAGCTGTGGTAGAAACACCGTTGGAGGTGTATAGCAGGTGAGAGTCTGATGTGAGGAGGTAACAGGAGCAGCGTCGGGCAGACCGGGTCTGTAACAGTGGTGGCGGCGTAGTACAAAATCAGCAGGCAGAGGGATAAACAGGTCACAAGCCGGGTTCATTAACAGGAGGTCAGAACGTACGGGGTTAAGCAGGAGAATGGTCAGACAAGCCAGGGATCAGAGCAGGAGACGGACAGCAAATCAGGGTCAGGCAGGGTCGGCAACAAAACAATCTATAATCAGGAACTTCAGGAAAACAGGTAAGACCATACGGCACTTGAGCATTGCACAAGTCGGGTTTAAATAGCCCGCCCGACTCCTGACAGGCGCGCCTGGGTCCTAGTGCCCGCCTGCCTGTACGTTTTTTCAGGATTCTACGCATGTGCAGATTCGATCACCGCGGCGCGCTTCCCATTCCCTGACACCAAGACAAGGGTCTGACAGACATCATGGAACCAGCTAATTGGATTTACAACCATGAAGTGTATTCAGTTGTGCACAATGGCCTTGTGACTCCAGCATACACACACCACATACCATTCAAAAAAAGGCAGGGGGATTGATTTGGAGTGAGAATGACATTTGCAGAGTATGATCCAAATTATGGTTGTCATTGTCTATATCTGTGCGCACAATTATCACACACTCCACTTTGGGGGGTCCTCAGACCTCTTTACTATCCCAATAACTGCTTGTTATTAGTTGATTAGTTCTGTTTAAAGGTTTGTTAAAAGCATTAATGAGAAATAATCAAATCTACCCACTTTACAGCAGTGGAATTGGAAGGTCACGAATTACAAAACATGAATGAAAAATTCACCAAAACATGGTTCCATTGGATTGAATTCTACTGCACAAATTTAAAAAAATGGCCATCTTCTCAGGAACTGTACAAATTTACTGGTTTTGGATGACAAATGTATGCTTTTCCCCCCAACCCCATGTGTTCTGCCCTGCTAGCCCTCCTTCCCCCCCTTTTTTTCTCACACTCTCCCCTATTTCTTACTTCCTCTTTCTTCATGTCTGTGTTCCTACCTATTTCTTATCTTTGGTCTCTTTATATGTCTTTCCACCCTGAGGCAGGTTTCCTGGTGTCCAACCTCACAGAGCCTATTGGGCTATAATTAAAGATCAAGTTAAGATCACTGGTTCTATTTGATACCTAGCCTTTTTTTTGTAATATCCTACTCACATCCCTGTCAATTACAGTATACATGGGTGGTTTTGCTTATACTGTATTTGTCTGTCTTTACTATATTTCTATCTTTTTCTGATTGTTACAATATTTTTAAATCTATAAATAAAGCATGCATAAAAAAGCATTCATGAATGTCAAGAGGACTGAAACATTTGTGTTTGAAATTGGTCTAGTACTTTCCCTTTCCTGATTGTTTCCTTCTCTCTTTTGTGTTCTCTTGTTTTCAACACATTCATATTTCTTTTTCTACCTCTCCTGAAAATTATAGGTATGTGAAGAAAGGGATGGATAAACGATATATATACATTACAAGGTTTGGCAGAGGTAGGTGACAAAATAAAATAGTATAGATGTTCAAATCACAAATTAATAAGAATTCCTTCAGGGTTTGATTTAATCTAATTGAGTACTGTCCGTGATACTTTTTTTATTTGCACTAACATACAATTTTGAGGACAAGCTTTCGGGGTATGTCCCCTTCTTCAAGGTCTAAGCAGTACTATTAAAAATCACAAAGTTTAAGCAGAATGTTAGAATGGATTGAGAGAAAAAAAAAAAAAAAAAAAAGGGCTACAGATAAGATACATCAAAAGTGAGGGGGGGAGGGGGGATACAACACTCACACAGAGGGGGTCAAGTTTTAGCTAATAGATAGTCATAAAGCTGTCGGATAGTGGTTGAGGAATCCCATGTCCAAATTAAGACCGTTATCTTTAGTATCAAATAGAAAAATTTTAAAACCGTTAGTCATGAATACTGCTACTTTCCTGCAAGACACAACTGACTTTCTGAACAAGATCAACAACATCCAGCAATTACCATCTAATACACTTCTAGTGACTATGGATGTAGTATCCCTGTATAGTAATATCCCTCACAAGGATGGATTAGCTGCATGTCACAGATCCTTATCATCCTCACCAAACAACAAATACACTGCTGAGGATGTTACACAGCTCATTGAATTCATACTTACACACAACTACTTTGCTTTCAATAAGGACATCTATCTTCAATGTATGGGCACTGCGATGGGAAGTAAAATGGCACCCCAATATGCAAATTTATTTATGGCTGACATGGAGGAACAATTCCTGAACAGCAAGGAACAAAAACCATACAGATACTTTCGCTATATTGATGATATTTTCATCATATGGACGGAAGGTGAAGAAAATCTAAAACAATTTTACTCATTGATGAACACTTTTCATCCATCAATCAAACTAAAAATGGAATACTCAAACACACAGGTCAACTTCCTAGACACCACAGTATACATCAGGGATGATACGCTTCACACCTCAATATACAGGAAACCCACCGACAGATGCAACTACCTCCACAGTTCTAGCTTCCACTCCCAACACACGAAACGTGCCATCATACACAGTCAGGCCATCAGATACCACCGAGTATGTTCTGACCCAAGAGACAGAGATAAACATCTTGGGACACTAGCAGACGCCTTCCATAAGAAAGGTTACAAGGACAAAACTATCAACACCAGCATAAACACAGCCTTGAGAACCCGAAGGGAAAATCTGCTTCAGTACAAAGAGAAAAAAACAAACAACCGTGTACCTCTAGTAATTACATACAACCCGGCACTAGAAGGGATAAGAAAAATAATCAAAGATTTACAACCCATCATAACAGAGGATGGAACTCTGAAAGAAATATTCCAGCAACCCCCAATACTGGCTTTCAGACAACCCCCCAACCTCAGAAATAAACTAATCAGTAGGAAACTTCCTTCTGATTATGATGCCACAAATAATGGAAGCAAACCCTGCAATAAGAAACGCTGCAAGCTGTGCAACCAAATCAATCCATCAAAAAAAGTGTCAGACACTCAAAAGGGATCTTCAATATCTCCGGATCATACAGCTGCACCTCCAGTAATGTTGTATACCTTATCCAGTGCAGAAAATGCAGCAAAGGATCTTATGTTGGTGAAACAGGACAGAGGTTGCAAACACGGATGAATTTACACAGACATACCATCAAGGAACATAAAGAAGATGACCTCTGCACACCTGTAGGACACCATTTCTCACAACCAGGCCACAATATGGAAGACCTCAATATTTTAGTTCTGAAAGGAAAATTTAAATCCATCCAGGAAAGAAAAACATTTGAACTAAGAATGATAATTCTATTTGACACTAAAGATAACGGTCTTAATTTGGACATGGGATTCCTCAACCACTATCCGACAGCTTTATGACTATCTATTAGCTAAAACTTGACCCCCTCTGTGTGAGTGTTGTATCCCCCCTCCCCCCCTCACTTTTGATGTATCTTATCTGTAGCCCTTTTTTTTTTTTTTTTTTCTCTCAATCCATTCTAACATTCTGCTTAAACTTTGTGATTTTTAATAGTACTGCTTAGACCTTGAAGAAGGGGACATACCCCGAAAGCTTGTCCTCAAAATTGTTTGTTAGTGCAAATAAAAAAAGTATCACGGACAGTACTCAATTGTTTGTCGCAAATGCACTAATACGGCTACAATCACCTCATTTAATCTAATTGAAATCCATTTGAAAATGTTAATTTTGGGTGAATGTTTTATGAATATTGAAAGATAACATTTATAATTCCCTCCTAGATTGTAAGCTTGAAAGAGCAGGGCCCTCGATCCCCTCATGTTTTGCATTGTATTGGTATTGTTCTGTCACATGTTCTGTCCCCCTTTGTAATGTACAGCGCTGAGCGAACTATTGGCGCTTTATAAATACTGTATAATAATAATAATAATAAATAGACCCACTAGTATTATTTCAACATTGGGTATGTAAATAAAAATTAAATTGTTACCTGTTTCTCATCCTTCAAATGCATTTTTGGCAAAATGATATAATCCATTGAACCATTAAGGACATATTGTAGATAAGCATGAATGTTGTAGATGAAGGTTTCAACAGAGATAAGGTCACTAAAAGAAACACATCAGCTTCCTATCTGTTTTCAAAGTATCATTTTTGCAGCAAGGATTCTTGAGCCTTATATCACTCTTAATCCTTTCCGGACTAGGTAATCAATAAACTCTCTGTGCTGTCTGAAAAACAGATGACAAACAAAGCCCTGACACTATACATGTTCAGCTTTAAATTGCCTGCATGTCTAAACAACTTGTGCTTATTTTTAGGTAGATATTGTATAAGGTGCAAACTGACAACCAACCTAAACATTAATTGATTTATAACTGTAAACTCCGATTTTGTGAGAATTTTCTTTAATATGGTATGCTTATGTGTATACAAAGGTGGATTTTGGCTGCTATATTTAATGATTTTTATTGAAGTGTCATGACATCTTAGTAAATGATGTGATCAAAAATATAAAAACGGGGGGACATGGTGGCCACTTGGCAAGAGGGCTGCTTAGCTCCAGAGCTCCGCTCTTATCCTGGGAATCCCTACATCTACTGTGGCCTCCAGGTCATCTCTAGCCCAGCACCTGGACTCTCTAGCCAGCTGAACACACACTCTCACCTTCTCTTGCAGAGACACCAACTAGACCCACCATGCGACCAATCGCTGAACGCCAATCATGGACCTCTAATGGTAGACTAAGAGCCGCGGTCAGTAGAGGGAGAATTGATCATGGGACATACAAGAAACAACCTACAGTCAGGCCACTCTACTCCATCCATGCAAAGCCTGGCCAAGTCCAGGCCCAGGTGGGACTCTAAGGATAACACAGGTGATGATTCTCTGATGGATACAAGCAACCCCTTGCTAAAAATTCACCCTGATACTGCAACATAAGATTCTATAGCGGCCTTTCCCACCACAGGTCAGTCCATATCTGACACCACTTTAAAAGAAATGTTGTTGCCCATCCATGCCACTCTACAGTCAGATATTATAGCTTCCCTACAACTTCGTAAGGTGGACATTCAAGAACTGGTGGGCGGAGTGGGCCATGTGAAGGATACACTGTGTAAAATGACATCCTCTTTTAATGCTTTAGTGGATGCTCATACATCACATGAAGATGAACTGGCCCTACTCATAGCAAAAGTGACTGATCTAAAAGATAGATCACGCCACAACAATCTGAAAATCAGGGGCATACCTGAATCTGTACAAACACAAAAAGTGCCTCAATTTGTCCAAACATTATTCAAAACAGTGATACCCAATCTTATATTTAAGTATTTTTTATTGAGAAAATTTTAGAAACATACAACGTAACAGATAACAACGGTAAAAATGGTTCACAATTAATACAAACATTATATGGATAGTAGAGGATGGAATGGAGGTACCCCGCCAGTCGTCCGGGGTAAATTGTAACATCTTGTCTTGGTTACATGAGAGGTATGCTCTAATTTTATGAACCTTATTAAAACTTTGATAGATATATATATGGGGGGATTAGATGGGGAGAAGGAGGGAAAGGGGGGAAAGGGGGAGGTTGGGGCACCTAAGTTATCAAAATCGTGTAACATGAATGTTATACAATCATTTTATTGAGCAATTGGGATTGTGTAACCATCGAGTCCAATGAGTCTGAAATTTATGATATGAAGAATTATGGAGGGCTGTTCTCTCCATCTCACATAGGAAGTTAATGTCAGTTAGTAGTCGGGATACAGAGGGAGTGGTGATAGATCGCCACAACCTGGTGATATTGAGCTTTGTAGCAGACAAAATGTGCACGGTGATGATGCGTGAAGATAGTGGTATTTTGTCTATGCCAATATGGAGGAGCGCTAGAGCAGGGTTTGGAATTATCAATGTCTTTGTGATGGAGGAGATTATCTGGAAAACTTGGTTCCAGTAGGAGGTGAGGGATTTACACGCCCACAATAAATGGAGAAGTGAGCCCGTTTCACCACAATGTCTCCAGCAAGTTTGGGAATGTTGAGGATAGAATAAGGATAGTTTAACGGGGGTTAGGTACCATTGATGGAGTATTTTCAGGTACATTTCCCAGTGTAAGCTGCACTTTGAAGCCTTGAAAGTGATGGTGAAAGTTTTTTCCCACATGCTGGGAGACATTGGCTGGCGGACTACTTTTTCCCAGTTCTCTAGGGATGATGTGTGTGTGGTAAATTGTGCTTCAACTAGAGCTGTGTAAAACGTTGATATGCCTTCTTTTGGATAAATTATTCTTTGGAAGAAATGTTGTGCTGATGCTGGGATTTTTATATGGAGTGGCATATTCACCTTGTATAGGATATGGACTATACGTAGATAAGTGAAATATTCAGTAGCCGGGATTTGGTATTTTCCTCGGATAATCTGAAAGGAATCGAATTTATTTTTAGTGTATAGGTCTTGTATATGAAATATTCCATGGTCTATCCATAAAGTTAGGTTTAATTGCGGGGAGAGGAAGTGTAGGGACGAAAGCGGGGTGGGAATTGGAAGGTTGTCGTGGCGTAATTGGTTATGGGCAATAAAGTCATGCCAAGCTGCTAGGGAAGCTTGTACGCAAGGGTGGTTATGTGGATTTGCAGGGTGTGCTCCGCGGGGTACAAATAATAAGTCTGAGACGGTGTGTGGTAGGAACAGGGAGGTTTCCATAAGAGACCAGGTTTTACTTATTGTGGGCTGCCTCCAGAAGAAGAGCTGATCAAGTATAGCGGCAAGGTAATATGATTTCACATGTGGGAGACCTGCTCCACCTCTGGATGGTGGACGGATTAGAAGGTTTGTGGCACATCTGGGCTTTTTCGAGTTCCAGAGGAATTTGTTCAATATTGCCTGGAGTTTTGTGAAGAAAGTGTGGGGGGCTGGGATAGGGAGTGTACGAAAGATATAAAGTATCTTGGGTAGTATACACATTTTAACTGTCGCCATTCTGCCTAACGTCGAAAGAGTAGTGGTGCGTAGCCCATTAATCTCTTGCGGAATAGATTCAAGTAGTGGTTTAAAGTTAGCAGTATAGAGTTGGTTTGTCCTTGCAGTAAGTTTAATTCCCAAATATGGGATGCTAAGTTTTTCCCAAGTAAAGGGGAAGTGTTTAGAAAGTAGGCTTTGAGTGATCTCAGGTGTGTGTAAGTTCAGTATGGATGATTTAGGCTCGTTGAGTTTGTAGTAAGATACGGATGCTTAATTTTGAATGTGCGTTCGTATCGAATTGAGGGATTTGTATGGATTAGTGATCATTAGGATAATGTCATCTGCAAATAGGCTGATCTTGTGTTCGGATTTAAGGAATTTGATTCCCGTGAAATTAGGGTCATTTCTAAGGTTAGTTGCTAGTGGCTCAATGAGTAAAGCAAAAATTATAGGGGATAGTGGGCAGCCTTGCCTAGTTCCGTTGGAGATGTAGAAGGGTTGAGATAGTGTGCCATTGGTTAGAACTCTGGCTGAAGGTTTAGAGTACAGAGACAGAATAGCTGATAACATCCAATCAGATATTCCAAATTTTTGGAGTGTATGTGACATAAACTGCCAATGGATTCGGTCAAACGCTTTCTCAGCATCAAGCAATAGTAAAAGCGAAGGTTGGGTATCTAATTCAAGATGGTGTATTAGGGATATGATACGTCTAGTGGCGTCTGGCGCCTGTCTGCCAGGAATAAATCCCACTTGGTCTGGGTGAATTAGAGTCGGTAGGTAAGGGAGTAGTCTGAGGGCAATTATCTTGGCGTATATTTTTATATCCGTGTTAAGAAGCGAGATAGGTCTGTAGTTTTGTACTAGTTGAGGGTCTTTACCGGGTTTCGGGATGGTAGTAATTATTGACTGTAGCATGTCTTGGGGGAATTCCCCACAGGAGGCGACATGGTTGTATAGGACAGAGAGGTGCGAAGTAAGGTTAGGGGCAAATGTTTTGTAATATTCATTAATGAAGCCATCATTCCCTGGTGATTTGTTTAAAGGAAGGGTGCGTATTATTTTCCCAATCTCAGCAGGAGAGATCGGTACGGACATAGATTCAAGTTGAGATGGGGTAATGCTTGGGAGATTAGTGTTATGTAGAAATTGTTCTATTGATTGTGTCGTTGGTTGGGTCGTATTAGTGTCATCTTGTAAGTTATATAGTGTCTGATAGTAAGCCGCAAAAGCGTTGGCTATATCTTTTGGGTTTGTCAGGGTGACTTGTGAAGTAGGGTGTCGGATCGTGGGTATTTTGGTTTTAAGTCGTTTTTGTTTAATGATCTTGCTAAGGAGCGAGTTTGCTTTGTTACCGAGTGCATAGAATTTGGCTTACGATTTTTGCAGATTGGCGTCGTATGTGTGCAGTAAAATGGTGCGTAATTTATTTCTGTCAGAGTTTAGTGTCGCGGTTGTGGAGGGATTTGGATGTTGTTTATGGAGTTGTTCATTTAAGCGAATGGAGGTCATGAGTTGGTCAACTTGTTGGGATCGTTGTCTCTTAATGCGGGAGTTTAACTGTATGAGGATACCTCTCATGTAGGCCTTGTAAGCCGGCTAAAGTGTGGTGATGGATATGTCAGGGGTAATATTGGTATCAAAAAAAGAGTTTGTGGGCTTCTTGAATATGTTTCTGATTCTCCGGTGATGTTAGGAGTGAGGAGTTAAGTCTCCAGATAGGTGGGAGCGCTACATTTTGATCGTCGTCTAGTGATATTTGGATTGGAGCATGGTCTGACCAGGTTATAGACCCTATTTTGGATGACGTCACATGTTGTAATGACCATTTGTCCATTATGAACATGTCTATTCGTGAGTACGAGAGGTGTGGGGGAGAGTAGTAGGTATAGTCTCTTTCAGAGCCGTGTTGACATCTCCAGATATCCTATAGGTCGTTGTCATGAAGGAATTGGTTAAGAGTAGGTTTCGTGGATTTCGAGGTGGAAGACGAGTCTAAGTCCGGGTTACCCACAATGTTGAAATCACCACCGATGACGAGTTTCCCTTGTTTAAGTGGAGAAATGACTTTGTAGAGTTTACGGTAGAAACGTAGCTGTTTGTAGTTCGGACCATATACATTCACTAAAGTGTGGGTCTTGTCATTTATGTTGCACACTAGTATATGGTAGCATCCTTGTGGGTCCGCCGTCTGTGAAAGGATACGGAATGTAAGAGTCGTTAATGGCCGTAATCACTCCATTTATCTTTTTGGGGTTAGTTGCCATGAATAGCTGAGAAAAACGATGAAGGTATAACTTGGATGTCTTTTGGGTAGCGAAATGTGTTTCCTGTATGAAGAGTATGTCCGCTCGAGATTTCCTTGCTTCTTTAGATAGTAGTGATCGTTTATATGGTGCGTTTAGGCCTCGTACGTTTAATGATGTGAGATTAATCATTGGTAAGCATGGTTCCAAGATTTGCCATAAACTGGTGTGGTAATTGAGAGAAGCGTATGATGCTGTATCTTTCAAGAAAATAGGTATTCATGTATGGGTGATAGGATTGTAGCTCAACCTGAACATTGATGGGAGTATTCCATGATGTGTTGAGGTAATTAACACTTGGGTCTTGAGTGGGTGTCCAGTGGTGCCAAGGTAAGAGAAGGGTGAGGGTATAGAGAACAATAAAAAAACATTTGCGAAAAATGCAAATATGTTGAGTAGCCAACATTGCTACTTCAAAACTGGGGGATTTAAATGGACTTGACCACCAGGGGGGGGTCAAGCCAATTATAAACACGTAGTATGAACTTCAATGGGTCTAGGCCGAACGCCAGAGATATCAAATTAAGAAATGGCTCCTGGGAGAGACTGTGAGCATGTTTCAGTAGAAAATATGTCTTGTAAAGACTATGTTGCCTCCATAGAGTTATGCGCGGAGTCCTGTGATTCCGCAGGGAGGATATTCCAGGTTTTTAGTAAATCCAGGCCTGCCTCCAGTGATTTAATAGTAAAGATCCTACCATGTTGCCGCACCGTTAATTTTGGTGGGGAACCCCCATTGGTAGGCTATGCCATGGTTTCTGAGGGCCTTGGTGATGGATACCATTCTTTTTCTGTTGAGGAGGGTAGCTTTAGATAGGTCAGCATATAAGCGGAGATTTGTATGTGATGGCGGGAGTGGCGGTGGATTTCGGGCTGCCGACATAATTTTGTCTTTTACATGGTAGAAATGAATACGAGCTAATACATCTCTAGGGATGGATGATGGTAAAAAGGAGGGTTTTGGTAGGCGGTGCGCCCGGTCAATTGCGATCTCTATGTCAGAGAGTGATGGAAGGAGAATTTTGATGTATTGCTGTATGTATGGTAATAAGTCGTCATTGGCGACAGATTCAGGAATCCCTCTGAACTTAATGTTGTTGCGGCGTGATCTGTCTTCCAAGTCGGCTAGTTTTTGGTTGATTTGCTCAATATCGGTTGAGTGGTCAGCATGTGCGTCAATCAAGTTGTTGTGCGCCGTGATTATGTCTCCCATGCTATTTTCAATGTGGCTTATTCTGTGTTCCTGTTGTACTATAGTTGATAGCTGAGTGAGTGACGTAAAAATATCGTTGTGTAAAGATTGACGCAAAGATGTGAGCATGCTTTTCATGCATAACTCCGTCAAAGGTAGGTCAGACGCAGGGAATGCGTCTATGTCAGGCATAGCTGAAGAAGATGGTTGTGATGGAGGGTTTGAGGCCTGAAATACTGTACTGGGGTCCTGATCTAACCGTGGCCTGGATTTAGCTGGGCTGAGTGATGTAGGGGACAGTGGGGGTGACAACTCACCAGGGTCCCCTGGGTAGAGCGAGTGCTGCAGCCTGGAGTCCTGTTGCTGGGACATGTAGTCCTCCTGCTGGGTGCTGCTGATGTCTCCCTGCTTACAGCCGCGGGCGCCATCTTGGATTCTCGGCCCGACGGCCGGGAAGAATTGGGTCGGTTTCCCGGGCTGATCGGAGGTTTTTTTCCTCCGTGGCATAGCTGAGGAGGTGCGGGCACCTTATATAAAAGGCAGCAGAGCCTGTGTGGAGTCCCAGGGCCGGTGTGAGCCGCTCAGAATCTGGCGGGTGGACGGCGCTGCTCTCAAAGCACGTCCACCATCAGAACCGGCCGCGCATGCCGATACCCAATCTTAAATCAGCTGATCTCTCCAATGACAGGGTTCACCGCAACCAGCATTTCTTCCCCTGGAAATACCATGGGATGTCCTCTTACCTATACACTTTTTGTAGGTAAAAGATATGGTTCTAGAGGCCTTCTGCCATGTAGATCAGCTACCTGCACAAGCTGCTAAAGTCCTACCAGATTTTTCTCATTACTTATCTGGATGAAGAGTTGAAGCTCCTTAGAACATGGGGTATCATCCCTGAGCCACAAACTCTCTCTGGCAGACTTCCACACCAGATGCCTACACATGTGAAGTCTGACTGCCGCACAGTATCCAAAAAAAAAACCCTTTTCAAGAAACGGCTAGAGGCCTACTTCTACACAGCTACCCAACTCCTATATTGGAATTTTGGAGACAACAAGAATATATACCAGCTTACCCTACACCTGCACAATTTTGCAGTTACTGCTGCACATCTGGTTCCAAATTAACCATTTTTTTTACCTTTTATACCCACTCTCTTTCAACCTCTGACTACAAATAGGTCCCTACCTTGGTTCGCCTATCACTGTGGATAAGCCTTATTAACTATCTAATCTACATTATCCTACCTGATCCTTTGGGAGCTGAACCCATTTGGACTATGAGGATCTCATTTACCCAGTTATATATATATATATATATTGTTTTGGCTGTACATTCAGGACAATTCAAAACATATCATGGCATTTTTTTCCCCAAGATCATACAAAATATATCCTTTCCTCACTGATTCCAGCTGAATTCACACCGTCATATATCATCTCTAACAGCATAGGTGGCCTACCACTCCAGATCTTCAAAATCACTGCCAACACCGAAGAAAATCATCCACATGGGATTTAGGATTATGTCTTTAAATATTCAAGGCCTGAACCATTCTATGAAATGCCACTCACTATGGAAAGAAGTGATCTCCAACAAAGTGGACATTATAGTTGTACAAAAGACTCATTTCCATAAAGACTCCAAAGCACGCTGTTCACATAAGAACTATCCTCATACCTTCTTGGCCTCCACCAATGCAAAAAAAAGAGGAGTCCTCCTTGCTATAAAGGACACAGTATCCTTTTTCATGACTAAATATTTTCTTGATCTGGAGGACAGATTCATCATACTCATGTGTACTATTAATAATTGTATTTACACACTAGTAAATGTATACGTTCCCAGCTCACACCAACTGAGATTCCTGTATCAAATGCTCACTAAGAGCTCTAAAGTGTGACAAGGGTATTTGGTTATATGTGGGGACTTAATCTTGTGGTTGATCCACCCATGGATGCCTCCTCACAGGTGAGGGGCCACACATCCTCCCTAGGGAACCTCTTTCATGAAGAAGACATCCATGACGTTTGGCACTGCCATCATGCCAATGAGCGTGATTTTTTTTTCCCACAGACATAACTCTCACCCTCACATCCTCCTCCACAAAAATTAATAGAAGCCAATTATAACCCTCTTATTCACATAATACGACTAAACACACAAGATTTTACCAAAATTTAACTATCCTGGGCTGGAAGATTAGCTACATTTAAAATGCAAATTTTGCCAAACATCCAATATGTATTTTGCACCTTACCCTCTTCCTACATTTACACACTGAAATCCATATTAAGAACCTTTCTTTGGAAAAACAAACAGCTTGATGTGCTTATAGCCACCTTATAAAACACAGGGGGATTTGGACTACCAGATATTAAGCGTTACTTTCATGCAGCACAACTTGCACCTCAGCTCAATTGGTTCCAATCTCCACAGGACATACTATGGGTAAATATTAAAACCGTGCTTGCACATTCTCATAACCTGTACCATCTTTTAATGCTTGGCATTCTCTAAATTTCAAACATCTCCCCTTGCCTACTGAAACCTCCATTTTAGCATGGAGAAAGCCGATTTCCTATCCCAATTAAAGGATCATCTCCCTTACCCAATTGAAACTCTAGAACGTCTCATCCCATATATATCCCTTAAAAGATAGGTGGAAGCAGGAATTCATTGGGTGGACAATATCCTTTTCAATAACCACATGAAACCCTTGGAGTCTCTAATAGCAGTACATGCCATTCCCAAATCCACTACCTACACACACGCAAGAATACTATGTTTTCTAACAAAGTACCCTCCCCCACGCACAATGGTCCCTGAAGCAATCTAGCAATTCCTTTCCTCAGACCGACCAAAAAGGTATTTCTCTTTTTTATAATACCTTAGAAAACAAACTGACATTCTACAAAACGCATTACATGTTAAAATGGGAAGCAAACCTACAAAAATCGTACTCTGAAAATCAATGGTTGGTGGCCATCCAATGCAACTACTCAATGTCACATTTTGTTGCACATTGGGAACAATCTCAAAAGCTAAAACCCACTGGTACCTAACACCTTACTACTATCACACGTCTCCAAATCCAACTCCCCTTTGCTGGAGGGGATGTGGACAGGTTGGGAACCTTATCCACATCTTTTGGGCTTGTAAAAGCCTTATTAGCTGGTGAAGAAAAATGTCTCTATCATCTCAGATACCACAGCCATTTTGTTAAGACCAGACTTGGCACTAGCCATTCTACATTTCAGCATTGACAAGCTGCACCACACTAACAGAATGGTCTCCTTGCATATCCTAGTGGCAGCCAAGACAATCATAGCCAGGCATTTAATGAAAAACGTAGCACATAACCCTTTTGAAGTAGTAGATCTGATGATCTACCACTGTTTTGTGTACTCTCACAAAACCTCCACCTGAGCGCCAATGATAAACATTGGCAACCTTGGATCAACAGCAAGTATTATGTTGAAGTATTCTCTTGACTGATATTCTGGGGTTTATTTACTAAAGCTGCAGAGTGCAAAATCAGGCTCACTTCTGCATAGAAATCAATCAGCTTCCAGGTTTTATCACCAAAACTTAATTGAACAAGCAGAGGTTAAAAGCCGATTGGCTTCTGTGCAGAAGTGAGCCTGATTTTGCACTGTTCAGCTTTAGTAAATAAACCCCTCTATATCAGACTGTATGATTATTGTATGTTATGCATGCCCATTTCAAACAAGCCTGTGAAACCCTATGTACAAGCCTGCTGTTATGGTGCTTTGTTGCACCTTCATTTACTAATGTTTAATTGTACTATTTTGTAAAACCCAATAAAACCACTGATGAAAAATATATATAAAAACCACAGGAAGGATAATTTAACGCAGTGTGCCAGTATTTTTTTTTACCTTCTCTACTCAATGCTTGCTATTATTACCACAGATAGCATGTTACTCCATGACCTCCAAAAGCATGAACTTATTCATATGCATGAACCTGTGATTCATAGACTTACTGTTACTGTGCCATGGTTTTCTCCAAGACGTTCACTTAAAATTCCTTTGGTTCATACATTAGAATTCCTAATATCAATCCATAAATATGGATATGTTGTGCAGCACACTTTAGCTTCTTGATTTTCAGCTTCTCTTTGAGCAATAGGCTAGTAACAAGTACATCTGTATCTCTTTATTAGTATTGCCTCACATCAATGAAGTCCAAGTCTGTCATGTTTTGGACCATGCAGGGTCTTTATTTGCAGTTATGTCTAAAAACCCACTGTAGCCTAAAATGCTACAGTGCTGAACTGCATTGATGTCCTCTATAAAATGTTTGTAAATGGAAGGACATGTTGCTGACTTGCTGCTAAGCTACATTTAACTTTCTTTCTGACACTACTGTCTTTTTTAATGTAAAGGTCTGACATTTGAGATGTATTTGAGATGTGTTAAATCCAGTGTTTTATAGTGCTGGCATATTGCACAGCACTTTACAGAGTGCATAGAATAATTTGCTTTAGTATGTAGTTTTCTCTTCTGCTATTAAAATATTATGTAAAAAAAAGGCTGAATTTTCATGCATTTCCAAAATCACATAAAGTACTGAGATTGTTAGTAACATTATACCATCATCTACAGTAGAAAAGTGTGAAGAGCAATGAGGATATAAAAAATGCAGTAACTTGTAAAAACCACATTAACTTAAAACAGTACCTCATACGATAATATCTGATAATTTCTGATATGATTTGCCTTTTTTGGCACAGCATTATTGTGTTTTATTGTGCCTTAACAAATAGCTTAGTTTTTCTGGGAAGATAAATTAGTCGAGCAGAAAATAATTTTAACATTGTTGATCTTGATGTCATAAGATATTGTCTCGTTTTGCAATTATTCTATTTATTAATGTATACACAGTCAGGTTTTCCCTTTACTTACATAGCGTTAGTTATACCAAACAAAACCAAACAAAATAGTATTAGTAAAACAGCCATCACAAATAAACATATCTATGCATAGTTCTGTAAAAGGGTTTGGCCTTGAAAATTTATTGACAGTTTGCAAATAAAACCCATTCATTTTAAAGTAATCTAAGCAAACATTTGGCACTTAAATGCAGTGACAGACAAACTATCAATGAGATCCCCTAAAAAAGTCAGATTTTAAAAAAGCAAATACAAGACAGACACATTTCATTCTAGATGACGCTTAGTTCACGTTTTTGTGAGCTGATAATATATTATAAACCTCTAGCATTTGACATAGTTGTCACAAATGCCTTCTTTGTTTTTAATAAATCTGTAAAATCATATAAAAAGGAATATCCTTTGGGGATACATTTAGGCCTTTTTACTCAAATGCCAAAACAAAATGACAAATGAATGACCTAGGTCAACTTTGTTTTATTTTGCTTTTGGCTGAATTAAGCTTGATTTGTCACAGACAATTCTGTAGAAAAAGAATTACATAATTATAAAAGCTAGGAGTGACACAATTTAAATTGGAAGTCATCAGAAGTCAAATAATATTTGTATTGAAGTCTCTTATGCTTGTTATCTCCAAACAATTATTTTGATTTTGTTTTGTTTCTATTTGCATATTAATTATAGGATGAGCTCCTTTCTCTTTGCCATCTCGGAGAAATTTTGATTCATAAATGAAAAAAAAAAACATTTCCAAAGTAATTCCACTAGTGTAAATGAGCCCTAAAACAAACAGTAGAACATCTGTTTTTTTGGAAAATATTGTATATCAGTTTGGGACAAGAACATTCTAAATTCTGTCAAACTCATGAGATGTCTCCATGAGCTAACTGAAGTCAGTGAGGTTGATTTACTAAAGACATACAGGCTGTTTAACTAGCAGATTTAAATTTTACTCGCAAAGCATATGTAAGAAATATTGGTGAACCAGTGATTACCATGAATATCCAACAATATGCAAGGAGGCTTGATAAAATTGGATTTTTGATCAAATATGATTTGGGGGACAATTCACTAAGCAATATTTTACAGCATCTGATTATGTGATAAAATAAATTTTGAAAATAAAATGTGTAATTCACTAAGAAATGCTCCTTAATACATGCATTACATTTCTGAATCATGCGGTAAATACCGCATAAAACCATGCTGTAAGTTATCACAAGCATATTACATAAACGCCATTTGCTCCAAGCACATTTGGGATTTCGGCAATCCTGTAAAATTCATTTTTAATTTGATCCCGCACGTGACGAGACTCCAAAAAGTTATTATATTTGGATGCCATTACTACATGGAAACCATGCAATATATTGGTGAGGAGATGGGAAAATGATGCCTCTGAAATTCCCACTATCTCTCCAGCTACCGTCTGATAGGATGGGTTCCCAAAAAATTTAATGCAAACAACAATTTATTCATGGCTGGCATGGCATGACTTCTCTGGGTTGAGGGCTCAAGGTAACCTATGATTTGGGCATGTAGCTCCATAACTAGTGCCTTGGATAACCGGAACTTCTGGAGGGTATCAGCACCCATGTAATTATCCATCAATGTGCTCGCCTTAAAGCATCTTTTCCAGAACCACTCTTGAACTTCTCTTCTTCCTCTTCTGCATTGTTTTAAATTCCAGAAGATTGCATTCAAAGGGCTCCATCATCTGTACTATGCAGTCTGCCAGCCCCCAGAGACAACTCCTGAGTGGAATCTAGCTGCTACCTGGTCCAGCTGCACTTTCCACCTATTTTTTTAAACCAATCCCTGACCTCCTAAACTGTGTCTGACAATTCCCATAATTATTACATACTGATTGCAACCCTGGACCACTACTTTATTACCGCATGCATTTATTTACTTATTTCCTTTTGTGAATTTACTTTAATGCATGTGATATATAGTCATGTGACAAAATTAACACACGCAATACCCTTTATTGAATTGTCCCCTAGGTGATTTAAGTAAACCCAGGTTCACCTTACTCACTAACCTTTTCTTTGCAACATGAACAAACACTTTGCTAGGTGAACAGCCTCTATTATTTTAGTTTACAAACAGCACTGTTTGTATGGAGATAAAGTAAATCATAGAGGCACTGAGAATGTTTAATATTACTGTTTTAGTTCAGACAAATCAGCATTCTTTTAAGATTTAACTAGGGTAGAACATGTGTGAATCACTTTAAAATGTGGTTGGAATTAAATTTATGTCTTTCATCTTCTGTCTTGCAACTTGTCTGTGCTTACTCCCTCTTTGTTAGGGAGCCAGCTATCAAAGAATTATATATCTGACTTCTCTTTTATGTTAGATAACATTCCAGGACTGGATTGGGTCTAAACCCTGCACACTGCCCTCCTCTGTCTTGTGTCTGAAATCTCTGATTATATTAAAAGTAAATGTAAACCCCCCCCCTTCAAAAAAAAGTTTGCACCCTTGTGTTATTTTAAATATACCATTGAAAACTTTAAAATTAGCAAAAAGGAGAGCACTGTATTTCTGGCAAGATCAAAACATTTATTTTACACTTACGGTGGATATGAAAAGTCTATACACCCCTGTAAAATGTCAGGTTTCTGTGATGTAAAACAAAAAAAGACAAAAATAAATTATTTCAGAACTTTTTCCATCTTTAATGTAACCTCTAAACTGAAATCTTTTAGGTGGAGGGAAGCAAAAATAAAAAACTAAAATAATATGATTGTATAAGTGTGCACACCCTTAAACTAATACTTTGTTGAAGCCCCTTTTGATTTTATTACAGCACTCTGTCATTTTTGGGTAGGAGTCTATCAGCATGGCACATCTTGACTTGGCAATATTTGTCCACTCTTCCTTGCAAAAACACTCCAAATCTGTCAGATTGCAAGGGTGTCTCCTGTGCACAGCCCTTCAGATCACCCCACAGATTTTTGATCGGATTCAGGTCTGGGCTCTGGCTGGGCCATTCCAAAACTTTAATCTTCTTCTGGTGAAGCCATTCTTTTGTTGATTTGGATGTATTTTTTGGGTCGTTGTCATGCTGAAAGATGGAGTTCCTCTTCATCTTCAGTTTCCTAGCAGAAGCCTGAAGGTTTTGTGCCAATATTGACTGGTATTTGGAACTGTTCATAATCCCCTCTATCTTGACTAAGGCCCCAGTTCCAGCTGAAGAAAAACAGCTCCAAAGCATAATGTTGCCACCATTATGCTTCATTGTGGGTATGATGTTCTTTTGGTGATGTGCAGTGTTGTTTTTGCGCCAAACATATCTTTTGGAATCAAGGCCAAAAAGTTCAACCTTGGTTTCATCAGACCATAACACATTTTCCCACATGCTTTTGGGAGACTTCAGATGTGTTTTTGGAAAATTTAGCAGGGCTTGGATGTTTTTCTTCATAAGAAAAGGCTTCCATCTTGCCACTCTACCCAATAGCCCAGTCACATGTACCACACAGCCAGTACTTTCCAGATATTCCTGCAGCTCCTTTTGGCAGCCTCCCAGACCAGTTTTTTTTTCTCATCTTTTCATCAATTTTGAAGGAACATCCAGTTCTTGGTAATGTCACCGTTGCACCATATTTTCTACACTTGATGATGACTCTCTTCACTGTGTACCATGGTATAACTAATGCCTTGGAAATTCTTTACCCTTCTCCTGACTGATACTTTTTAACAATGAGATCTCTCCGATGCTTTGGAAGCTGTCTGCGGACCATGGCTTTTGCTGTAGGAAGCAACTAAGAAAATGTCAGGAAAGACCTACTAGAACAGCTAAACTTTCTCTGGGGTTAATCAGAGGCATTTAAATGATGGCAGGTGTGTACTGACTCCTGTTTAACATGATTTTGAATGTGATTGCTTAATTCTAAACACAGCTACATCCCTAGTTATAAGAGGGTGTGCACACTTATCCAACCACATTATTTTAGTATTTTATGTTTACTTCCCCTCTAAATGATTTCAGTTTGTTTTTTTAATTGAGTTGTACAGTTTATAGGTCACATTAAAGGTGTAAAAAGTTATGAAATGATTTATCTTTGTCTCGTTTGTTTACATCACAGAAACCTGCCATTTTAACAGGGTTGTGTAGACTTTTTATATCGACTGTATGGCACAAATATAACAAAATGCTTAATAATGCTTTAATAGTGTAATTAACAGATTGAGGAAAATAACAAACTTTATTGTTAGAGTTTGCATAGACACTGAATCTCAAGGTTGCCTCTACAGTCAACACTGCATTTCATATATATGGCTGAGAGCCAGAGTATTATTTTTCTTTTTGTGTAGGTCTTGTATCTAACCAGCCTTTTAGAATTACCACCTGGTTAGACCTATTACTAATTAGACTCTATCTCTAGACTTTTTTGACCCAGTCTCCAGATTTCCCATCATGCATTTGTCAATTATTCTGTCCACAACCTTCCTGCTGGTAGTCAGTAGCCATTTCTGTTTATTTATTTAAGTGCACATTGTGATCTGCACAGAAGGGGTTCTGTGATCCTATGTAGCACAGGGCAGGTGTCCCAAATGAAAGGGGTTGCTCCTTATTGCCCTGAATAGTTATATCTGAGGGTCTCCCTGGTCCTTCTAATGTCATGTTAGATTCTACCCTGGGATATGAGTGGCCCCAGGTAGTGCACCATTGCTACATGAACAAATTCTGCTGGGGGCGCTTTCCACATTTTGGCGTGATGACATAATGTGCATCAGTATGCACACAACGTCTTGGTGTAACAACATCATGCCCACAGGATATACACATGATGTCATCCACTGGATGCATACATGACAAGTATACGTGAAAACCTAATTACATACCCACAAGAAACATGCAGAAGTAGCTAAGGCATCACCACTGTTTCTATAATATAAACCTTTCTTCTTACAGAATAGATCCAGAGAGCAGTTTGTCTTAGCAGTTAGAAACTACTCTGCAACCAGGAACACCTTGGTTGCTAGTATGTAATGTACAATAAACTTTACAGAGTAGTGAGGTCAGGAGCATGTAATATACAACATATTGTAGAGGGTTCAGGGGTCAGAACTTTTTAAACACTTCAGTTCCAGAAGATTTACCCCCCTTTATGACCAGGCTATTTTTCACTATTCAGCACTGTTCTATTTAAACTGGTAATTACGTGGTCATGCAATGCTGTACCCAAACAAAATAAACAAAAAAACTTAATCACCACTGGGTTTTTAATTTTTTTGTGATATAAATGAAAAAGACCAAAAGTTTGGAAAAAAACAATATTTTCTACTTCTGCTTTAAAATTGCATACGCCCGTGCAATGATGGCAAACTATGTAAATTTAGAAAATCCATATGGATTGCTTTACAAGCCTTTACAGGTTACCACTTGAAATTTAAATAGGAGGTTTAATGCTAGAATTACTGCCTTCAACCTGACTTTTGCGGTGATTGCTCACAAACTTGGTTCAATCTCTGTTTACATACTAACACGTGTATTTTCATTTGCATGTGAGCACGGGGATGGGAGTGGGGTGAATTTTTTAAATTATTTATTTTGCTTTTTTTTTTAGTTTTACACTGTTCCTTTAATTTTTTTTTATCACTGTTATTGTTATCACAGGGAAGATACATATCCCCTGTGATAGCAACATGCAGTGACAGGTACTCTTTTCTGAGAAATCTGGGGTCTATTAGACTCTAGATCTCTCCACTACCCTTAAAGCATATGATCACACCAAGATTGGTGTGATCAGATTATTTCTCAATTTTAAAATGGTACTTTTTATATCTGGTGAAAATGTACTGCTCATAGCTTCCAGCTTTCTTAGACTATACAGATGATTAGAGCCATTCTACTCTCCGATCAGCTCTAAGGTCATGCCATGATGATGTTTGTAGCTGCAGGCATATTCCTGGTATAACCACTCAAAGTCCAGAGACATACCTGTATGTTACTGATCCTTGTTGGGCATATATGTAACAGCAGAGAACATGGGCATATGATGAATTGGGTCTGTGGACCAATATGGCCATAATTTGTTCTTTTTTTTAAGGCCCATGTTGAGGGTTAGGCCCAAAAAACGTTTTACATGCAGAAACCATAATACGTTTCCATGTGAATTGTCTGGCAAGAGCTGAATTTGGGTGGGCAGCAATGTATTGCTGTGAGTCTACATTGCTTTGCCCACAATCAATTGATGCAAATCTTCGGTGAAAAACAGAGGAGGAGCTAAACGCTAGTGTTGGCAGTGAACGATGGTGATCCTGCTAACACTGCATTTTTGGGGACATTATACTAAGTAGGCACTGTCACGGATCCACGGTCACCGCCACCAACAGGCGACAATCGCACGACCGCGACTAACAGTAATACGTCACGCCCACGGCGTCAGACCCCAGACCTTCTCACCAAACTCGTGACCGAAGGACCGGCCGATCTAAAACCACGATGTGACGCGCGTAACAAGGCCCCACCCAGCTGCACCCTGCACAGCAATTGTCCAGCTAATGGGCTACAATCGGTGCCTGCAGCCTGAATGCGCTTGTTACTGGGTCGGGTTAATTACGCAACTAACCCTCTGTCTGCCACCACCACTTTTGCCGGAGACTGGGAAACTCCTGTTATCAAATATGCACTATAATGATTGAAATATTGATCTACAGTGGGGATAGAAAGTTTGGGCACCCCAGCTAAAAATTTGTATTAATGTGCATAAAGAAGCCAAGGAAAGATGGAAAAATCTCCAAAATGCATCAAATTACAGATTAGACATTCTTATAATATGTCAACAAAAGTTAGATTTTATTTCCATCATTTACACTTTCAAAATAACAGAAAACAAAAAAATGGCGTCTGCAAAAGTTTGGGCACCCTGCAGAATTTATAGCATGAACTGCCCCCTTTGCAAAGCTGAGACCTGCCAGTGTCATGGATTGTTCTCAATCATCGTCTGGGAAGACCAGGTTATGTCAATCTCAAAGGTTTTAAATGCCCAGACTCATCTGACCTTGCACCAACAATCAGCACCATGGGTTCTTCTAAGCAGTTGTCTAGAAAACTGAAACTGAAAATAGTTGACGCTCACAAAGCTGGAGAAGGCTATAAGAAGATAGCAAAGCGTTTTCAGATGTCAATATCCTCTGTTCGGAATGTAATTAAGAAATGGCAGTCATCAGGAACAGTGGAAGTTAAAGCAAGATCTGGAAGACCAAGAAAAATATCAGACAGAACAGCTCGCAGGATTGTGAGAAAAACAATTCAAAACCCACGTTTGACTGCACGATCCCTCCAGAAAGATCTGGCAGACACTGGAGTTGTGGTACACTATTCCACTATATTTGTACAAATATGGTCTTCATGGAAGAGTCATCAGAAGAAAACCTCTTCTACGTCCTCACCACCAAAATCATCGTTTGAACTTTGCAAATGAACATATAGACAAGCCTGATGCATTTTGGAAACAAGTTCTGTGGACCGATGAGGTTAAAATTGAACTTTTTGGCCAGAATGAGCAAAGGAACGTTTAGAGAAGAAGGGGCACAGAATTTAATGAAAAGAACCTCTGTCCAACTGTTAAGCATGGGGTTGGATCAATCATGCTTTGGAGTTGTGTTGCAGCCAGTGGCACAGGGAACATCTCACGAGTAGAAGGAAAAATGGATTCAATAAAATTTCAGCAAATTTTGGATGGTAACTTGATGCCATCTGTGAAAAAGCTGAAGTTAAAGAGGATGTCTTCTACAAATGGATAATGATCCTAAACACACCTCGAAATCCACGGGGGATTACATCAAGAGGCGTAAACTGAAGGTTTTGCCATGGCCTTCACAATCTCCTGACCTCAACATAATTGAAAATCTATGGATAGACCTTAAAAGAGCAGTGCGTGACAGACAGCCCAGAAATCTCAAAGAACTGGAAGACTTTTGTAAGGAAGAATGGGCAAAGATACCTCAACCAAGAATTGAAAGACTCTTGGCTGGCTACAAAAAGCGTTTACAAGCTGTGATACTTGCCAAAGGGGGCAGTACAAGATATTAACTCTGCAGGGTGCCCAAACTTTTGCAGACGCCATTTTTTTGTTTTCTGTCATTTTGAAAGTGTAAATGATGGAAATAAAATCTAACTTTTGTTGACATATTATAAGAATGTAATTTGATGCCTTTTGGAGATTTTTCCATCTTTCCTTGGCTTCTTTATGCACATTAATACAAATTTTTAGCTGGGGTGCCCAAACTTTCGATCCCCACTGTATATAGCACGGCCCACGGACCTGCTATACAGAGATATAACAAACAGTAGCGTCTCTTCAAAGTCAGGGATTCGTGAATTGCAAGTAAGCGCTTAGAAACAGTTTAACACTTTCAGAAAGAAAGATTTATTACTAAAAGGGTCAAAACAGGTGCAATACAATTGTCAGGGATCGCCGCGGCGCTGGTCCCGGCGCAGGCGCAGTGTGCCGCTTCACACAGGAATGCGGGCACTAGGTCCAGGCCGGCCGTGGCGAGCTCGCGCAAACGCAGTGAGTGATGCGGGCGTGCGCCGAGCACCAATGACAGCGCAGGGCGCGGTATTTAAATCGCCCTGAGCTGTCATTGAATGCCATTAGGTCTAATCTGTTCCTGTGATACCTGTGTTACTGTGAGTACTTACCTGGATTGTCTGACCTTGCTGCCCTCTCCTGCCCTGATCCCTGGCTTGCCTGACCTCTCTTCTGAATGCCCCCTATTTGTTCTGATATACTGTTGCTGACCTGGCGTGTGACCCGACTATTCTCTGCCCGCTGTTTTGTACCTCGCATACCCCATGGTTCCCGACCCGGCTTGTTTGACCCTGCACCTGCTCAGCCATCCATCCCTCCATCCATCCATCCCGTTGGGATCTCCTGACCTCCTCACATCAGGCTCTTCCTCTGCGGGAGCCCTCGGCGAATACCTCTACCAGTGGTGGGTGTGCCCAGTAATCGCGACCTGGTCTCAGAGCGCTCCAAGTCCATCCCCACCATCAGGGGCCCTGGTGAACAAGTGCTCTGGGACTTAGATTCCACACTCTGGAAGCACCCCACCGGTGGATTGCTAGAGGTGCCGCCGGGCGGTCCCTTACAACAATATTTACAAAGAGATGTCACAAAAATATATATATATGTATATAAAGACACAGCAAGGAGATAATTAGGAAGAAGATTACAGGGTTATGTTACTTGCCCATATGCCTGGGTTTGCAGATCCAAGTTATAGAGCAGGGTGAGTTCTTGATCTCCTTTTGTTACGATGTTGCTGGGAGATCTCTGTGTGTGTCAAGCTCTAACTCACTTGTCTCTTCTTAAAAGTCCCTCTCAAAGGGGGGGGGGGGCTCTGACTACACGTTTTGGGAGTGGTCAGTGGGAAACTCTGAATTAACTATAGCTTCATAAAACATGAAACATACGGTTGACCTGAGGAATGTGCAATTTCTCTGGTCAGTTTGATAATGTGTGGGCTTACGCCGTTTTGGGTCAATGCTTCCCAGCCCTCTGAGAAATGCGGCCTTATCAGACGTAGGTGAGAAAGGTGACAGTTTTCCCAGCCTGCTGGCCCCACCATGAATGTTTCTCCTGGGCCGACCCCCACCATCTGTCAGGAGATAACGTTGGTCTCACAGGAATGCAGGGGGGATGTGAGGAATGATTCGAGGAATACCTCAAATACAGCAAGTTGAAGGAGAACTCCGCTCCAACTCGGATGAGCTAGTTTGTTACAGGCACTAATTTAGTTCTGTTCATGATCAGTATATTGATCCGTACAAACATTATACTAGTAATAGCGGTGATCAGTGACCTATAGCATGAGTGCAATAGTATGCGGGCAATCTGTGTGGGAGCTTACAGACCCGAACACTATCTGAAGTCACTAGTGACAGTAATACAGTGAAAAATTCTATACTGACACTATACTAATGGTAGTGACTGGGTGAAGGGGTGATCAAAGGGTATCGTGGCAATTAAAAGGGTTAAATGGGCTAATATAATGTGTGTGTAAAATGTAGTGCCCTTACTCAGTGCTGTATTCTCTCTTCTCTCCCTAGACTGACGGGGGGGGGGGGGGCAGCGGGAGCGCATGCGCACTCACACACGGAAATATAAAATGACATAAGGGTACACCACTTTGCACAGAGCTGCCACTTGCCCACACATTGTGAGTGGGCAGGCAGGTGGGCGGCAAGTAGTTCGAAAAAAATATTAAAATAGGTGTCAATCTTTACATTTTTAAACTTTGTTTTTTTTTTACTATTTTTTAAAATGCTTGCATCATAGTAGTTCAATGTTACCAGAGTAACATTGTACTACTCTGGGGGGAGTGATCAGGGTTTTTTTTTTTTTACACTGTGCTTTTCAGGCGCAATACGATTATTGCTCCTGCAATGCAATGCTTGGAACTATCATGAATGAGCCAAGTTCATGACAGTTCAAAATAGTGACATGTGATTGGCTATAGCTGATCACATGGTACAGGGTGCTGTGATTGGCCCATGCACCACGTGAGAGGTATGAGCCAATCACAGTCCACTAGGAAGAAAAACAAAACTGTTATGAATCAGATTGATTCATAACAGCTTTGCTACCATTGTGATCATGTGATCATATAGCGATCACATTATCACTGGTTCCCGATTGCTGGACTCCACATTCTGTTGTGTCTGGTAGACATATCAGCTGTGGGTGAGCCCTAGCTGGTGCACAACGCCCCCTGTGTTGATAGAGCCACACCGATGTACGGGTATGTTGCTGGTCCTGTAGCTGCTTCCCGTTCGCAGTACATTGTGGGCAGGCGGTTTTTAAGTGGTTAAGAAGAACAATATTAAAGTAATTATACCATTTTTATTATTACAAACAAATAGATAAAATTTAAAAGAGTTTAAAATGTACTATATATAAACCAGTGTAGATAGAGACCCCCTCAGATACCTCCCATAGGACTATAGACACCGGACCCTAACATGCTCACAGTTCACATCAATTATTGATTCAAAATAAAGATGAAGCGTCCTCCATGGGTAGTCAATCTTGATGCATTTCACAGAAGCACCCTGCATCTTCAGGAGATGAAGGGAACGGGAACAATTAAAACACATAACAATTTAATGTACAAAAATATACACTTACAAATATTAATAGACATTTACCAATGTCATACGCTCACCAAGCTAGGAAGGTCCAGCACAAAACAGGGGGAAGCACACATGTGTGGTTGAAAGTGTATGCTATCTCTCCCTGGGGGCAGGTGTGAGAGTCATAACAAGGCAGGATAAAAATCAACCACTAAAATGAATACATAAATAAACTCAAATTATCTGCTTAAACATGGAATGCCAACATGTAATATCTCTGATATGATAACCAAATGGGCATGAGCAGTATATAACTGTAGTACTGGCAAATTATTGAATAATACATAAAGCAAAACAAGAGGGCAGGCCAAAGAATTCCTGTCAGATCCTGACAGTACACTGCCAAAACAAAAAAAAACAAAAAAATAACCATATATAAATATACTTAATGCAATATCAGCACAGTCTCAATTCTCAGCACAGAGAGCTATCCCAATGGTAATGGTGCTCTGAGCAAAAAGAAAACTCCACAAAATTGTAACAGACTATAAATAAAAAGAAGCAAAAAAAGGGGAACCATCCTAGCTATACCCACTAACACTCACCATTACAAGGCAGGAGATATTATAAAGGCCACCTGGAAGCACTCAGAACTAACTCAAACGCATGCCAGCAGTAGTCCTTTACAACCTCCCACCCAGCCTATAGCAGATTGATGGGCGGGCGGGACACTCCTCGTTGTGACTGGGCACTGTCAAAAGGAGGCGGGACACAGCTGATGACATATCATTACATAGGCCCGTTGCCAGTGTCATGCAACTGCTGTGACCAATCACAGCAGATCACATGGCAATTGTATACAATGGATGGCTTCCTGTCATTTATTTATTTCAGGTACTTACTGTATAGTGCTGTCAATTTACACAGCACTTTTACACACACACACACACACACATATACACATATATATATATATATATATATATATAGTGCATTCCTATCAGTCCCTAACCCTCAAGGAGTGTACAATCTAAGGTCCCTAACTCACATTCATACATACACATACTAGGGCCAATTTAGACAGGAGACAATTAACCTACCAGCATGTCTTTGGAGTGTGGGAGGAAACTGGAGTACCCAGAGGAAACCCATGCAGGCACAGGGAGAACATACAAACTCCAGGCAGGTGGTGCTGTGGTTGGGATTTGAACCAATGACCCTAGTACTGCCAGGCAGAAGTGCTAACCATTTAGCCACTGTGCTGCCCGGCTGTGCTGTCGTGCCATCCATTGTATACAATTATGTTGTTAGCTGTGACTGGTCAAAGCAGTCACATGATACAGACAGGGCCAATCACAACCCATCTGTATCATGTGATGAGCTTTTTCCAACCACAGCTAATCACAACAAAAGACTTATAGAATCAGTTTCCTTCAGTAAAAATGATTGCAAATATCAATGAAATACATTGATATTAGCAATCATAATGTGTTAAAAAAATCCTGATCACTTGCCCAGAGTAGTTAAATGTTACTATGGTCACATTGTATTGCTTAGGTCACAGTGTGATGAAAAAAATTGTAAAAAAAAAATAAATTATGTAATTAAAAAAAGAAAATACTAAAAAAAAATTAAAAAATATAAAAATAAAATTATTATTTTTTTACATACTTGGACTGAACTATAGTTTATATTTCCTATAGTATCAGATGGGCTATCAGTCTATCAAGATTGATTGATTGTCAGATATATACCTTGGTTTGTGGACTCTATAACTTTCCTTCAGACTAAATAATATACACTAATTTGGGGTATTTTCACCAAAGAAATGTAGCAGAATTCATTTTGACCTAAATTTATGAAGAAATGTTATTTATTTGCAAAATTTTATAACAGAAACAAAGAATAATGCTTTTTTTAAAGTTTCAGGTTTTTTGTTTTATTTAGCAAAAAATAAACTCAATGGTGATTAAATACCACCAAAAAAAAGCGCTAAAAATTTCATATGGGTACAGTGTTGCATGACCGCACACTTGTCATTCAAAGTGCGGCAGTGCTAAAAGCTGAAAATTGGCCTGGACAGGAAGGGGGTAAAAGTGCCCGGTATTGAAGTGGTTAATCTAGGTGGTCTAGTAGTGCAAGCAGAGAGGACTTTAAGATACTCAAAAAATATAAGAATAGAATTAAATGCGACAATAAGTGATCCAGTAGCCATAAATATATAAGTGAAAAAATAGTGGACATAAAAAAGTGAAAACTGAGTGTGTAGTCCAAAGAAAGTCCAAAAGCTACTTTCTATCCACCAAGGGATTCTACCAAATTTTTAAACTAAATCACCACTTGAAAACAGAATGTGCTGATCCCCCTATTGGGTGTATACTCACCAGCAAATGTTGCCCCCCACTCTCATGGCTGGCTAAAGAGACTCAATCAATATCTCCCGGTGGGCTGACGAATCAGTCAGTGCCAATCAATTATCTTCTCAAAACTTTATAATCACTTATCCCCAAAAGGTCGACAATGATTAGTGAATAATGAGAATCCAAATATAGGGGCACTTTAGAGTGACAGAGGAGCCTCCCCCTCTTTTCAATAATCCACACTTGAACCAAATGACCATGTAAGAAAAAACGAGAAAAGCCCAAATGGTGCTCTACAAAACACAATACTTTATTGCCACAAATAGACTGCTACTTACAGGATGAATCAAAATGAAATGCCCAAAGATGCTACACTAGGTGTGCACATTAGTGTAAACCGAGCCAGTGCTCTTACCACTGCCGCATACTCAGTCTCTGACTCTCCCCCTCGTCACTTCCAGTTCCGATCGCGTCACTTCTGTTCACCGCACAGCCTCTCCCTGACATGTTTTGTCATATCCGACTTACTCATAGGGGTGGCTGTGTGGTGCGGCACACCATCTTTATACTCTCCTCAATTGAAATGATGGAACTGGTGATAGGTCAGCATTGATGAATTCTCACAACTGGAGGCTCCACCCAGTAACTGTAGGAAAGCAAACTCCATGGGTGACTACTGAAAGGGCAAATGATATAAGAGTACTTATAAAAGTTCCTATAAATCACCAGACTGGAAGGAGAAATTCCTCATAAATTAAAACCACTGGCAACTTCGTTGGGCATGATAAACACATATAAACATTACCAAACATAACCAAATATCAACATCACAACGACAGAATGGGACATCAGCAATTAAAATAATGAATTAATCATGTATTATCACAATTAGATGACATGTAAAATGAGTATGCTATTAATATAAAATTCTCATAAAATTAATATAAAAATGGTATACAAAATAAAAATGAAATGAAGATAAAAATACAATTCAATTTAGAACTAACCGTACCCACATCTCTAGCATCTCATATATAAAAATAAAAATAAACCATATCCACATCTCTAGCATGATGATGCTGATAAAACAGTTAATATCCAGTTCTACACTGAGACCTCCAGGGATTAGGGATTTAAGCAAATAAATCCATTTTGTTTCCCTTTTTGAGAGGTCCCTCACACTATTGGATCCCCTCCATGTTGAAGGGATCCAATCAACTCCCCAAGAACTCAACTTGGAAGGATCTTTATCATGGTGACGGGCAAAATGCTCAGACACACTATGGTAACTATATCCTTTCCTAATGTTTTTAATATGTTCAGCAATTCTTGTTTTCAAAGGACGTTTAGTTCAACCTATATAAATTAATCCACAAGGGCATTGCAAAGCATATACCACATGAGTAGTATCACGTAATATATTTCCTATTTTCCTAGCTGCTAATCCGCTCCTTAATGTAGGGTGGGCTTACTTGATGTTTGGGAACAATAAGTTCTAAATCTGTCAAAACTAAGTTTTTAAAAACATCTATACATTGATTCCCCACATGGGGCGGGAATCAATGTATAGATGAAATTAATTAATGAAGGTATTTATAACATTAGTCAAGCCACATTGACACTCAAAGAGTTACATATCCTTGATTTAGTATTAAAATGTGCCCCTAAGAGACACATAGACAAATTTAGAGTGTTTATTGACATTCATAAATACACCAGACAACTTGATTTGAAAATAAAATCTCAATAAATTGGTGACAGATGGTAATAGGAAGACCCCATTGGGGAGTAGTGTGGATAGTGGCCTCCATAATAAACCAGCCTTTAACCCCTCCAATGTGGTAAATCAATGTATAGATGTTTTAAAAACTTAGTTTTGAGGGAATTAGAACAGATTGTTCCAAAACGTCAAGTAAACCCACCCCACATTAAGGAGCAGATTAGCAGCTTGGAAAATAGGAAATATATTATAGTGAGGCCAGCTGATAAGGGGGGAGAAGTTGTCATCATGGATAAGACCTTCTATACCCAACAATTAGACCTCATGATGTCTGATGAGACCACATATTGTCAATTAAAAAAGGACCCAACCCATAAATATAAAGCGGAATTAAAGAATTTGGTCAATTTTGGATATCAAACTCATGTGCTTAACATGGAGAGAAGATATCTTATACCTAGTACATGTAGGATACCAGTCATTTACACACTTCCTAAAATTCACAAAGATTTAGCATGTCCACCTGGCCGGCCTATAGTAAATGGCATAGGTTCAGTAATAGCTAGATTGGGGGAATATGTGGACAAATTCCTTCAGATTAGTGTCCTACACACTTAGGCCTATCTGAGGGATACCAAAAATTTACTCCAATTATTAGGTGAAGTCAATTTAGATGAGAGGAAGGAAGACTTTTTAGTAACAGTAGACGTAGCATCGCTGTACAGAAAAATTCATCATGATGATGCATTATTGGCCTTTAATTGGGCTTTAAGTAGAAGAGGGGACCTCCCACACACCCAGAACGTTTTGGAGAAAACGTTGAAATTTTGCCTTAATTGCAATAATTTTTAGTATAACAACACATTTTTCAGTCAAAAGAGTGGCGTTACGATGGGAGCAAAGTTTGCTCCCACTCTTGCCAATATTTTTATGGGTGAGTGGGAGGATAGATATATTTTTTAGCATCAAAGGTCAGAAGTAATATTCTACAGAAGGTTCATTAATGGTTTAATACTCATTTGGGAAGGTCCTGAAGTTGATTTACACTAATATATGGTCACACTGGATAATAATAACAACCATATCAAATTAGATTATCAATGGAGTCACTGTTCCATCAATTTTTGGATGTCACTATAGAAAGGTTGAATAATTCACTACTAAAGTGTTCTTGAAACTAACAGACAGAAACAGCTACCTCTCTATTAGGAGTGGACATCATCCATCATGGTTGAGGAACATTCCTCGTGGACAGTTCATACGCATTAGGAGGAACTGTTCCTATGAAAGTGATTATGTCTCCCAATCTAATGTCATCAAGAAGAGATTTTTGCAAAAGGGGTATGCTCAGGACTTTCTTGATAAAACTATGCAGGATGTCCTGATGATACCCAGAGAGACCTGTTAACTGAACAATGATAAAGTTAAGGATGATAAATAGTAGAATTTCATCTCTGATTATCATTGTCAGTATAGGGAATTTGATTCCATTATACAGCGACACTGGCATGTCCTACTTATGGACAATGCTTTGGGAACAGTCATACCCAAGTCACTCAGATTTATTTATAGAAAGGCATGTAACTTTGGAGAAAGGGTTGTTAAAAAAAAATTCTTGATACACCTGGCAAAATTTCTATGTTCCCCCATAGGAAAGGTTTTGCAGCTTGTAAGAAATGCAAAGCCTGACGTACCACTACCAGTGTCACAATATAAGGTCAGGTTCAGAGACCAGTTGCTATAGCAGTAAAAGGCTTACCTGAAACCAGCAGTATAGGTACACCAGCGGATCCCCGTGGGAATGACGCAGGCTCACCTGAGGTGCGGGGTCTAAGTATTAACCGGTATTCACCAGAGCTCCTAATGGTGGAGATGGATTGGGCTGCGTGTTAATACCAGGTCGCAGATCTCAGGATCACCCCACCAGGGAATGAGCAGACTGGGAACCAATAGCGGATCAACAGGTTAGGGATCAGACGAAAGCAGAGTCAGTCACAAGCCAAGGGTCGGTCACAAATGGTAGCAGATCAATCGTAGTACGTTAGGATGAGACAAAATCGTGGTCAGGAACAAGCCAAAGGTCAGTAGCGGAGGTGTAGACAGCAGCAGGAACAGTAGCGGGATATTGGCTGGAAAGGCACAATAATCTGGCAAGGAGGAAGTGCATGGACATGGCTTTTATAAAGAAGTTCATGGGAGGAGCAAGGAGTTCAAGGTTCAAGAGTAATCAAGGCACAAGGCAGGATTATCCAAGAATTGTCAAGGGAGCTGTCCAGCATTCCAGATAGCTCAGTGAGAAGAGACATTGCCTCTCACTGCAGAAGGACCAGGTTCAATCCCAGGCTCTGACAGTACTCCCCTCCTCACAGGACATCCCCTGGATGTCTTAGGACCAGGCTTGTGAGGAAACCTCTGGTGAAATTCTCTTGTCAATCTAGGAGCATGGACATTTTCCTCAGGCTCCCAAGAATTTTCCTCTTGCCCATATCCTTCCCATTGGACAAGATACTGCAATTTTCCTTTAAACATCCTAGAGTTAAGAAAATTATCTACCACATATTCTTCTTCACCCTGCACCTCAACAGGAGGAGGAAGAAGAATTCTTCCAGAGAAAGGATTTTCATGAAATGGTTTGAAAAGTGATACATGAAACACAGGGTGAATCCTCATACTGTCAGGAAGTTTTAAGCGAAAGGCGACTGGGTTAATCTGAGCAGAAATCTGGAAAGGTCCCACAAACTTTTGGCCCAACTTTGCAGATGGAACATGAACCTTCAGATTTTTAGTAGATAGCCAAACCTTGTCAACCACATGAAAGGTAGGAAGTGATCTGCGAGGACTGTCGGCAGCCCTTTTATAACATTCCTGAGCCTCCCCCAAGGTCTCGATCAACTTCGCTTGAGTCTCCTGCAAGGTAGTTAATCTGTTGGCAACAGCAGGAATTTGAATTGTGATAGGGAGCTCCGGAATAAAAACTTGATGATACCCCATATTGAGGAAAAAAGGGCTTTGGGAGGTGGAGCTATGTTTAGCATTGTTATAGGCAAACTCTGCCGTAGGTAAATAGTCCACCCAGTCATCCTGAAGATAGCTGATAAAACACCGAAGGTACTGTTCCAAAGTTTGATTGGTCCTCTCTGTCTGACCATTAGACTGTGGATGAAAAGCAGAGGATAGGTTAACAGTTACCCCTAAGGCTGAACAAAAGCTTTTCCAAAATTTCAATGTAAACTGTACTCCTCTATCAGATACCACATCATCAGGGATTCCATGTAATTTAAAAACATCTCGAATAATCAACTCTGCAGTTTGTTTGGCAGAAGGTACCCCCTTGACAGGTATAAAATGAGCCATTTTGGTAAGGCGGTCGACGACTACCAAGATAGTAGTCATTTCCTTTGAGGGAGGCAATTCAACCACAAAGTCCATAGAAATTGACCCCCAAGGTCTCGATGGAACAGGAAGTGGCTGGAGTAACCCCAAAGGAGAAGCTCGGGGTGTCTTATGACGTGCGCACGTCAGACAAGAGACCACGTAGCGTTTGATATCCTTCTTGTAACTGGGCCACCAGAAGGAACGTGACAGAAGGTCATAAGTCTTTGAAATCCCAAAGTGTCCTGCCAGTTTGGAGTCATGAACTAATTTGAGGACTTCCACCCGAGCAGACTCAGGTACATAGAGACGATGTGCTAGAGTCCAAAAGCCGTTCTTGTACTCAAGGTTTATGTCCCTAGGAGGATCCCTAAGAAGTGGATCACTCATACCCCTCTTTGAGGAGGCTCAAGAATGTCTTTGCACTTGTGGCCCCCAGGAAGTTCTTTTGCGTTAGGATTGAACATTCGGAATCGCCCTCCTGGGGAGGCTCAGACAGCATCCTTGATAAGGCATCGGCCTTACCATTCCTCGATCCAGGTCGATATGATATAACAAAATTGAATCTTGAAAAGAATAAAGACCAGCGTGCTTGTCTGGAAGACAATCTCTTGGCCGAGCGAATGAATTCCAGATTTCTATGGTCAGTGAGAACAGTTACAGGATGATTGGCCCCTTCTAGCAGATGCCTCCATTCAGAAAAGGCTTCCTTAATTGCCAGTAGCTCTTTATTCCCAATGTCATAATTTCTTTCGGCTGAGGACATCAGACGGGAAAAGTAGGCACAAGGATGAAGCTGCATCTTTTCACCACTTTGCTGAGACAGGATCGCTCCCATGGCAGAATTGGAAGCATCCACTTCCACTATAAAGGGTAGTTCAGGGTCGGGATGTACCAAAATTGGTGCAGAAGTGAACAGAGACTTCAGCTTTTCAAACGCAGCCTGTGCCTCAGAAGTCCATACAAAGGGTACCCCTTTTTTTGTCAGCTGTGTGATTGGAGCTATCACTTTAGAAAAGTTTGAATTTTCTGTAGAAGTTGGCAAACCCGACGAAACTTTGAATCTCCTTAACATTTCCTGGTGCTGACCAATCTACCACTGCTTTGATTTTCTCAGGATCCATGCTCACTCCTTCTGGAGAAATGATATAGCCTAAGAACTGGATCTGGGTTTGTTCAAACTCATATTTCTCCAATTTGATGTAAAGTCTATTTTGCCTTAATCTTTCAAAGACCATGCAAACATGTTTGCGGTGCTCCTCCCAATTATCAGAAAAAATAAGAATGTCATCCAGATAGGCAATTACAAATTGGTCCAACAGATCACGAAAAACATTGTTGATAAAATGCTGAAATGTTGCAGGGGCGTTGCAAAGTCCAAACGGCATCACCAAGGATTCGAAATGCCCATACCTGGTTCTGAAGGCAGCCTTCCATTCGTCTCCTTGATGAATGCGGACAAGGTTATATGCCCCTCGTAGGTCAAGCTTGGTAAAGATCTTGGCAAAACGAAGTCTTTCCAACATTTCAGAGATCAAGGGTAATGGATAGTGGTTTTAATAGTGATCTTATTCATGTCTCTGTAGTCAATGCATGGACGCAAGGTGGAGTCCTTCTTTTCAACGAAGAACAGGGCTGCCCCCGCAGGAGAAGTTGAGTGTCTAATAAAGCCCTTCTCCAAGTTCTCATTGATCCACACCCTGAGTACTTTTAATTCGGGTTCCGACAGATTGAAAAGGCGACCGAAAGGTATTTCTGCCCCTGGGAGCAGCTCAATGGGGCAATCATATGGGCGATGAGGGGGTAATTGATCTGCATTCTTCTTGTCACAGACATCCCGGAACTCATGGTAATGTGTGGGCAAGTTGTCATATGACTGGGTAGCCACTATGTCACCTTGCGCTTCCTTGGTTGGTGATGAACTTGGTAGGCAAGGTTCTTTGCAATGTTTTTCACAGTGGGGGGACGTAAAATCTATAGTCCGAGCTCCCCAATTGATGGAAGGATTGTGATTGGAGAACCAAGGAATGCCTAGGATGATGGGAAACTTTGGTGACGTAATCAGCTGAAAGCTGATAGTCTCACTATGGTCAGCCTCAAACAGCAGTACCAGGGGAACCGTTTTATGGGTAACAGGTCCTGAAGATAAAGGTGACCCATCTACTGTCTCCATATCAATAGGGGTAAATGTGTTTCTGGCTTGAATACCATGGTTGTGAGCAAACTCCATGTCCATAAAGTTCCCCCCAGCCCCGGAATCCAGCATAGCAGAGCAGGAAATTTCATGGCCCTCAGATACCAATTTAATGGGGATAACAAAATGAGAAAGCAGGGAGTTCACCTTATTCTCTTCAGGAATCAGCGGGGAGATCGACTGGCTTATGGAGTTTATGTGTTCAGGCTCAATCATATCAGTCACAGCAATAGTTCTTTTAACCTTGTTAGGACAATTAATTGCATAATGACCAGAATCCCCACAATATAGACATAAATTCTCTGAACGTCTTCTCTCTTTCTCCTGAATGGAGATGGATCTCTTGATTGCATCAACCTGCATAGGCTCAGGAGTGTTAGAACCCAGAGAGACTCTTGAATCCTGCTGAACAAACGGACTAGCCGAGAGATGCATGCCCCTATTACTTCCAAGTATTCCCAGCTTCTCCTTTCTCCTTTCTGTAAGTCTTTGATCGATTCGGATACACAATTGGATGAATTCCTCAAGATCATTAGGAGTATCACCTCTGGCAAGCTCATCCTTTACCTGTTCAGAAAGCCCTTGGCGGAACTGGCTCTTTTGTGCTGCAGGGTTCCAAGTGGTATCTGCAACCCAACTTCTTAACTCGGCTGTGTATTCAGCGACCGAGCGTCTACCCTGCCTTAGACTATGTAATTTTGCTTCGGCAGAAGCACAGCGGTTGGGATCATCAAAAACCTGATTCATCGCGGTCAAAAGGGTATCAGAATTATTTAGAATGCCATGGTTTTGCTCTATATAAGGGGAGGCCCAAGCTAAAGCTTCCTCAGTAAGAAGCCCAATAATAAACATTACCTTCTTTTTCTCTGAGGGAAACGCAGCAGGGTACATTTGAAAATATATGCGACATTGATTAAGGAAACCCCTGTATTGGCGGCGATCTCCATTAAACTTAGATGGTTGGGGCTGGGGCATATGTGAGCTAGGATCATCACGGTTCAGCAGTTGCCTCTGCAGAGCCTGAATCTCTCCCTGTTGCCTATCCACAATGCTTTCCAGTTTGGCAACTTTTTCCTGATGGGTAACCCCAAATTCCTGCAGCTCAGCAATTTGCTGCCTAAGAGGATTCACAACACTTGCTATAGCGGCCTCCATGTTTGGGCCAGATTATTCTGTCACGATATAAGGTCAGGTTCAGAGACCAGTTGCTATAGCAGTAAAAGGCTTACCTGAAACCAGCAGGATAGGTACACTAGCAGGTCCCCCTGGGAATGACGCAGGCTCACCTGAGGTGCGGGGTCTAAGTATTAACCGGTATTTACCAGAGCTCCTAATGGTGGAGATGGATTGGGCTGCGTGTTAATACCAGGTCGCAGATCTCAGGATCACCCCACCAGGGAATGACCAGACTGGGAACCAATAGCGGATCAACAGGTTAGGGATCAGACAAAAGCAGAGTCAGTCACAAGCCAAGGGTCGGTCACAAATGGTAGCAGATCAATCGTAGTACGTTAGGATGAGACGAAATCGTGGTCAGGAACAAGCCAAAGGTCAGTAGCGGAGGTGTAGACAGCAGCAGGAACAGTAGCGGGATATTGGCTGGAAAGGCACAATAATCTGGCAAGGAGGAAGTGCATGGACATGGCTTTTATAAGGAAGTTCATGGGAGGAGCAAGGAGTTCAAGGTTCAAGAGTAATCAAGGCACAAGGCAGGATTATCCAAGAATTGTCAAGGGAGCTGTCCAGCATTCCAGAGAGCTCAGCGAGAAGAGACATTGCCTCTCACTGCAGAAGGACCAGGTTCGATCCCAGGCTCTGACAACCAGTAACCTAACCAAGCGTTGTTCTTTTGTTTCTGATACGGTGGGGCGTGGATTTACCATTCCAGAGTATGTCACATGTGATACTACTCATGTGGTATACGCTTTACAATGCCCTTGTGGATTAATTCATATTAATCGAACTAAACGTCCTTTGAAAACAAGAATTGCTGAACATATTAAAAACATTACGAATGGATATAGTTACCATAGTGTGTCTGAGCATTTTGCCCGTCACCATGATAAAGATCCTTCCAAGCTGAGTTTTTGGGGAGTTAATTGGATCCCTCTAACATGGTATATAATCCAATAGAGGTCTCAGTGTAGCACTGGATATTAACTGTTTTATCAGCAATATATGAGATGCTAGAGATGTGGGTATGGTTTATTTTTATATATGAGATGATCATTTTGTATACCATTTTTATATTAATTTTATAATAATTTTAAATTAATGACATACTCATTTTACATGTTATCTAACTGTGATAATACATGATTAATTCATTATTTTAATTGCTGATGTCCCATTCTGTCATTGTGATGTTATTTGGTTATGTAATGTTTATATGTGTTTATCATGCCTAACGAAGTTGCCAATGGTTTTAATTTATGAGGCATTTCTCCTTACGTTCTGGTGATTTATAGGTACTTTTATAAGTACTCTTATATAATTTGCCCTTTCAGTAGTCACCCATGGAGTTTGTTTTCCACCAGTTGCTGGGTGAAGCCTTCAGTTGTGAGAATTCATCAATGCTGACCTATCACCAGTTCCAGCATTTCAGTTGAGGAGAGTATAAAGATGGTGTGCCTCACTGCACAGCCACCCCTATGAGTAAGTCGGATATGACGAAATGCGTCAGAGAGAGGCTGTGCGGCAACCGGAAGTGACACGGGAGCTTCAGAGACGGAATATCCGGCGGTGGTGAGAGCACTGGCTCGGTTTACACAAATGTGCACACCTAATGCAGCATCTTTGGGCATTTTGTTTTGATTTATCCTGTAAGTAGCAGTCTATTTGTGGCAATAAAGTATTGTGTTTTGTACAGCACCATTGGGGCTTTTCTTGTTTTCTCTTACATGGTCATTTGGTTCGAGTGTGGATTATTGAAAAGAGGGGGAGGCTCCTCTGTCACTCTAAAGTGCCCCTATATTTGGATTCTCATTATTCACTAATCATTGTCGACCTTTTGGGGATAAGTGATTATAAAGTTTGGAGAAGATGATTGATACTGGTACTGACTGATCCGTCAGCCCACTGGGAGATATTTATTGAGTCTCTTTAGCCAACCATGAGAGTGGGGGGCAACATTTGCTGGTGAGTGTACACCCAATAGGGGTATCAGCACTTTCTGTTTTCACGTGGTGATTTAGTTTGAAGATTTGGAAGAATCCCTTGGTGGATAAGAAGTAGCTTTTGGACTTTCTTTGGACTACACACTCAGCTTTCACTTTTTTATGTCCACTATTTTTTCATTTATATATTTATGCACTACAGCAGCACTTTGGTAGTTATCCATTTATATGTGCATTTATACATATTTGACTTAGTCTTCACGCATTCAGCACAGTCCTTACACTCTTTTTTAGATGCGACAATAAACTAACCATTCTACAATCACACTAATACACATTGACCTTGAACTACTGTACAATCAAATTGACTGATGCCTCTACAAGTAGACAAACAGTCCATTTTGTCGCCTTATATACTCCCCCCAGGAGATGAGACTGCCCACTGCCGGTCCCCCAGCAGGAGACTGGCATCCCAGTCCCAATCTGGGACGAGTGGCAAGACCGCACATGCTCAAAATGGCCACTCGCGCATGCCATACCGCATATTATTTGTATGTGTATATTTTATACCTTAAATTGTAATATGTTTTAATTGTACTACTTCTGCACACCTCCTGAAGAAGTGGGGTGCTCTCGCAAAAGGCATCAAGATTGCCTACTCATGGAGAACACTTTTATTTTGAAGCAACCATTTATGTGAATTGTGAACATGATAGAGTTCGGTGTCTATAGTACTATGGGAGGTATCTGAGGGATATCTCTATGTACACTAGTTTATACATATTACATTTTTAACTATTTTTGTGTATATTGTATTTTTTATCTATATGTTTGTATTAATAAAAATGGTATAATTACTTTTATATTGTTGTTCTTAACTGGCACCTTAAAGGTCCAACACTGATACTTTGTATACAATACATTTTATATGTTTGTAATAATAAAAATGGTATGATTACTTTTATATTGTTGTTCTTGACCAGCACCTTAAAACTCCAACTTGTTTTCTATTTTCCTTTTGTCAATCATAAAAGGGAGGCTGGGGGGGGCGTGGTCTGCCGCGGCTGGAAGATGGCCGCATAGAGAGGGAGCTCCCGCCGGCCGGATCCCTCTACATCGCCACACAACGGAGCGGGGTGAGAGGGAGCTGTCACATCATGGGGAAGACTGACCGGACCTCATCCGGTGCCCGATCGCGCTCCCCACGGGGCCAGGGTGTGCAGGGGAGACACATACAGGAGCTCTTCCGCTCCCAGCAGCAAAGGGAAGGGCCGCAGCCATCTCCTTCTCCTGTTGCATCCCCCCCCCTTTCTATGGCTGCTGACACACTTAACCCTCCCTGCTCTGACATGCAGGCAGCTCCAGACACAGTACCTCAGCATGATGTCCCCTCTGCCTCACAATCTCTGTCCCTAAGGGATCTTCAGGCTGTGGCCGCTGACATTAAGGCCACCCTGACAGCCACACTCACTGCAGCATTAGGGGATCTGCATAATGATTTAAGGGCCATGGGTTCGCGATTGGATCACGTGGAATCCGCATCCAGGCAAACTGGATCCGCCATTCTTGATTTACAACATCAGTCAACGTTACACGCTTCAACTATCAGAGAGCTCCACAGGCATATTGAGGATTTAGATAACCATGGCCGCAGGCGTAACATCAGAATCCGCGGTCTCCCAGAATCAGTAGAAAATTCCGATATTCCCAAGGCAGCAATGGCCATATTCAATAACCTCCTTGGTCGCCCGCAAGCAACCCCGATTGACATCGAACGTGTGCACAGAGCGATCCACCCCAGGAGGGGAGATGCAGACCCACCCAGGGATATCGTTTGCTGCCTAGTCAGTTTCCCGCTCAAAGAAGATGTCCTCCGATGTGCTAGAGACAGAGGGCGCCTTTTATATGAGGGGACAGAAATACAACTGTTTCAGGACTTATCTAGCAGCACCCTGCGCTTTACACCCTCTTCTGGATACGCTCCGATCGCGTAACATTCCGTACAGATGGAGGTTCCCCTTCTGTCTCTCTGTACAAGTTAGTGGTCGTTCTTACAACCTGCGAACCCCTGAAGAACTGCCCTCTTTCTGTGCCTCCATAGACATCCCGCTGATTGACCTGCCTGATTGGTTCAGCTCCATGAGATTACCGCTATCTCAGGATTTGGTAGCCGAGGATAGTGCTATGGATTGGCACGGTCAGTCTTTTCGTAGAGGGCGGATGGCCCCATCGACCCCTCCGAGACCCCTCATGGGGGACGCCACGACTACCTTCAGTCCGGCGGCCTCTCCAGCGCACAGGAGACCAAGACGCGAAACCTAATGGTCCCTGTTCTTCCCTCAACATTGCTACTTTGATGCATACCCTGCTGAGTGTTTACGTTCTACTGTTACTGCACACCTTTTTCGTCCACCCGCCCCAAATGTTCCAGTTGAGCACTTGCGCTCTCTGATCAATGCTCGTCGGACTCCTACTTTACTGCCTTTACTACTTATCCGTCAAGATTGCAGCCTATGATTCATGGAACTCTGTCACTGCCCTATGCGCAAATATTGGGCCTCCACAGTTCCTTCATGCCTTACAAGGGGTTGGGAGTTGGCCCCATTCTAGCTGTCTCGTCCTCATACAAGGGGGAACAGTTTTTGGGCTCTGCCTTACTAATCGTCACCTAGTTTTCCGCAATCCACAGCGAGTCCTCCGCCTCCAGTTGGTTATCGATTTGTGCCTTCTCCTAGCCTTCTATTTCCTATTACCATCTGGAGGCATCCTGGGCGATGAACATCCTCCAGCATCATCTTACTGGCAAGCTCTGAACTTCGCCCTCACATCTTTGCGGACGTCCTGCTGCTCGCTTGGGGCTGTTCGGTGATGAATTGTTTGCCCCCCCCCATCCTCTCCGTGGAGATTGGAACGCTTGGCCTTCCCGATCCTCTGGAAGTGATCCCTGCTCAATTTGTAATGTATAATTTCTGCGTGAATATGTTAGTGTCTCTAAATTTCCACTGGGGGGTGGTTTGAGGGGAGGTGGTTATTGTATGCGGGGACGGATAACTGCTTTTTTCGGGGAGTGTAAATGTTTGTATAGTCAGTGGAATCTGATTGTGTGGACGAGCATCACCTCTCCCCGATACTGGCTAGACATTTCAGAATGGAACCATGTCATTCTCTTCAACCCGGCTTTCACTTGGCCGAAATGGTATACCTGAGGGCCTGCGTGCCTTTGATCACTCCCATGCTCACTTCCCTCCTCCTCCTCCTCCCCACTCCTACGCCATTCTGAGAGAGGTGATGCTCGTACCCTTTATTTCCCTGGGGACGCTAGCTACTATCTTTGTCTGGGGGGGTAGGGGGAGGAGGGTTTTCTATGTCTTATTTAGTCCCCTTGATACTCATATATTTGTGGGATGATGACGGGCCTTGATCTTAGGGGGCTTCATTAGTAACTGCTGAACTGGGGCTTATTGACGTTTTATCTGTTTTTGTCATGCTCATTCATGTTTTGATATTGTTGACTTGTTATGTTTGTGCCTTGTGATGTGGTTTGCCTGTAACATATGCAGGGGTCTTCCGATATTCTCTGTTCAGTGCGGTGCCCCGTTACTGTCTCGCGCCAACCTTGGCGTAGGCTGCTCTTCCCAATGCGGTCACTCTGTATGTGCCTTACACTTCTTTAATACTAAGCGTAGCTAGACCCCTCGCTCGGCAACATTTCATTTGTGATACACCTACTAAATTTGCCCAGGTCTTCTTCCTCTGCATGTCATATACCACTTCATCTTCCACGGAAGACCGGTACCCAAACCTTTATATGCCCCACCCCTGCGGACTTCTGACACCACTTACCTCTCTCGAACCCCGCCCCCTTGTTCTTGCCATTTGTTTTATAATTTCTCATAGGGGGCTACCGGCCGGCGGATGCGCACTTCCTGGTTTTACGCCGACCTCGTTCCCCACACAGTGAGCTCGGCGAGCTTCCACTGACCCATTTCTTTCGGCTTCTATCCATATCTTTTTTCTGAGCTTCTCTTCTTTCTTTCTGCTCCTCTTCCTTCTCCCCAACCCTTTCCCCTCTTCCTGTTTTCTTTCTCTCAAGTGGAACAGCGGGTCTGTTCCTCTAGCCGTATACTATCTATATTCTTTTTTTTTCACCCCCCCCCTTTTTTTTTTCTTTTTCTCTTTCCCCTCCCCCCTCCTTTTCCCCATCCCCCGGATCCTCAGCATACCGAAGCCTCGGACTCAGGCTCCGCCTTCCAACAGCCATGCTTTCTTCCGCCTCACAGACGGGACAACTGTCTCTGAAACTCCTTTCACTTAATGTCAAAGGTTTGAACATACCCGAAAAGCGTTCCATGCTCCTCTCTTACTTACACAAACAGAAAGCGGATGTGGTCTTTTTACAAGAAACGCATCTTCGCCAAGACTCCATTCCAAAGCTTTACAATTTCTACTTCCCCACGGTCCTCCACGCCGCCAACCCCCTGGCTAAGTCTAAGGGGGTTGCAATACTGTTCGCCAGACACCTCCAGTTTCATATAACGGATTCCATGGTGGATCCTGAGGGTAGATACCTGTTTATAAAGGGAGTATTCGCTAACAGACCTATCACATTCGCCAATGTCTATGCCCCCAATGTTCAACAGGTCTCCTTCATGCGCTCAATCGTCTCTGCCCTAGCCGCTTTCCAGGAAGGGTTACTGGTACTTGGAGGCGATCTGAATGTCCCTTTGAGCCCTCTGCTAGACTCCTCCACGGGAAGTTCTTTTCTACCCTACAAGGCTCTCAGGCAAATACATATACAATTAGAGCTTCTACAATTACATGACACCTGACGTACACTTTACCCCACTGTTAAAGATTATACTTTTTTTTCCCCACCGCACAATAAGTATTCAAGGATAGACTACTTTTTTTTGTCGCAACCAGATCTCCCTCTCCTCCATGCTGCTACCATTGAACCGATGGCCCTTTCCGATCATCATCCCATCTCCATGACACTATGGTTCCCCATCTCGCACTCGCGCTCCAAATACTGGCATCTGGATGCTTCCCTTCTTGCGGATGCCGCTATTGTTCAAGAGCTCCGCTCTAATATGGCTGAATATTTTTCCTTGAATAGCTCGTCAGACACCTCACCCATCACACAATGGGAGGCCCACAAGTGTGTCATTCGGGGTAGCCTCATAGCCCTTGCGACGAGATGTAAGAAAGCCAAACAGGAGCGTCTGAAGCTCCTCTCGGATAGGATCCGCTCCTTGGAGAGAGTACACAAACGGACTCTGGCTGCGTCGACCCTTTCGGAACTCACGCATGCACGCACACAGCTTCTCACGGAACTGGGTAAAGTGGTTAGAAAAAGATACATTCTTACACATAAGCTCTATTACGAGTTCGCAAATAAGAGCGGGAAATTTCTAGCAAGAGCTCTTCGGGAGAAACTGGCTAGTATGACGGTTCATAAAATCAGAGGCTCTGATGGCATTGAGGCTACATCCAACCCCGATATTGCCACCCATTTTGAATGCTACTATAAATCTTTGTACAACCTCCCTCCGGAACGTCCCCCCATACATTCGGACAAATCTAGAACTGCCTTGATCTCTGAATTTCTCCATCTCTACGGTTCACCCGTCCTCTCCGAGGATCTGGTGCACGCTTTGGAAAATGATCTCACCCTACTTGAACTGCAATCCGCAGTAAAACAGATGAAACCGGGGAAGAGCCCGGGCCCTGATGGTTTTTCAGTAGCCTATTACAAATCTTTTTTAGATATACTGGGTACTCCATTTCTTGCTGCTTTTAACACTCTCGCTCAACCTTCAGAGCCGCCTAACCACCTGTTGGAGGCTCACATTACAGTTATCCACAAAGACGGGAAGGACAACACCCAGGTCTCCAATTATAGACCCATTTCCTTGCTGAACGTGGACGTCAAACTATTCGCGAAGATCATTGCTAATCGTCTTCTTCCCTCGCTTCCCTCCCTGGTCGATTTGGACCAAGCAGGATTTATCCCTGGTAGAGAAGCATGGGACAACACTATCAAGGCCCTTAATCTCCATCACTGGCTTCGCAGGTCTAACACGCCGAGTTTTTTCCTCTCCTTGGATGCAGAAAAGGCCTTTGACAGGATTGCCTGGGATTACTTGAATGCGTCTTTAGTGGCACTGGGTTTAGGTGAGAAGATGCTCAACTTTATAATGGCCCTCTACTCTGCCCCTACTGCCCGGGTCCGGGTGAACGGCCATCTGTCAAACTCCTTTCATTTACGGAACGGCACACGTCAGGGATGCCCCCTATCCCCGCTTTTGTTTGTCCTATCCCTTGAGCCCCTGTTGCGGAAAATTCGTTTAAACCCTGATGTTAAAGGAATCACGGTGGCAGACAAGGAATATAAGCTTGCAGCTTATGCGGATGATATTCTCTTGTTCCTGGCGGACCCTCACATCACTCTTCCGAACCTACTGAAAGACTTTGCCCTTTTCAGATATTTGTCGAATTTTAAAATTAATTTTTCCAAATCTGCCGCCCTTAACATTACCTTGTCTGCTGAGCTAGTCTCTGCTTGTGAGGCCCAATTCCCATTTCACTGGGAAAGAGATTCCCTAACTTATCTTGGTATCCAGCTCACCAGCAACCTTGATGACCTTTACGTGAAAAACTTTCTTCCCGCTCTTCGCTCTATGCAAGAAGACCTCAATAAATGGCACCGTCCTTGTTTTTCGTGGTTTGGAAGGGCAGCGATCATTAAAATGAATGCACTTCCCCGTCTCCTGTATCTCTTCCAAACATTACCAATTCACTTACCTCTTGCTTTCTTTGCTTCTTGCAAAAGACTGTGTTCACTGTTCCTTTGGAGCCACAAACGTCCGCGTATTGCCTACTCCCAATTAACCCTCTCTAAACTTAAAGGGGGTATAGGATTCCCTGATCTTTACCGCTACTATTGGGCGTGTCATCTTTCCCGGATAGTTGATTGGCACGTTCACACTGCCTCTAAAGACTGGATATCTATAGAGAATGCTTGCACGCCCTTCCCCCTGGCATCGATTCCTTGGCTTTCGCCGAAACACACACCACAAGTTCTTCTCACCCATCCTTTGGTGGGACCTACGTTAAAAATTTTCCGTTCGGCTTGTAGATCTGCAGCCATTTCTGGCACACCCAACCCCCTGACCCCCATACGCCTCAACCCTGACTTTCCCCCTGGAATGCATAAAGACTTTTTAATGAAACACTGGCCACTCAAACAGATCTTAGTGAAACATTTTCTCCACAAGGGCAAGGTGAAAACACTCCGAGAATTGCAAGAAAGCCTGGGTGTTCGCGAATTCCCTTTCTGGGTATATTTCCAGATCAGACATTACCTGCTCTTTCATAAACCCCCTCATAACTGGCATCGCTCTCTTACCCCATTTGAATCTGCATGCGCGAAGGCTGTACCGCGGAAACATCTGATCTCGGAGATCTACCCACTTCTAGTGGAGAGCCGATCTTATGACTCCCTCCCCGCATGTCGGGCTTGGAAGAGAGATCTTAATGCTGAGCTGTCGGACTCAGACTGGGACCTGGTCTTCCAATACTCTCATAAATGTTCCCTCAATGTCTCGACACAAGAAAACAGCTGCAAAATAGCCTCTAGATGGTACCGAACTCCCTCAAGAATTCATCATTTTAACCCCGCCTTCCCCAACAGCTGCTGGAGATGCGGGACCCCGGATGGGTCCTTTCTTCACATTTGGTGGTCTTGCCCGATTCTTCAACCATTTTGGCAGGAGGTCCATAGGTTAGTAGTGTCTATAACTACCTTACCCTTAGCTCTCTCTCCTGCTCAATTCCTCCTCCATCATTCTTCCCTTCCCAGGGCTCAGTACTTTAAATCATTAGCCATGCACATGATCAACACAGCCAGACTCTGTATTCCGGTTCTGTGGGGCTCCACTCGCTCTCCCTCTATACGTGAATGGCTCACCCGAGTGGGTAAAACGGCGGACATGGAAGAACTGGTTGCGACTGCCCTCGACACTCCTACGAAATTCTCTCACGTATGGGCCTGTTGGACCCATTTTCTGACTACCCCGGAGTATCGATCCCTCATGGACCAGCCCATCTGAACCTGATTTGGACCTCTCGATAGTGTTATTTAGTAGTATTTGACCTGAGGGTGCTATCATACTCCCCCCTGTGTTACACGCGCATTCTTTTGACGCCGATGAAAGCGTAGGTTCCACCCACTCCCGCTACTGTTTGTATTGAGGATAAGATATTTTTGACGGTTGTCCCCTCTCTTATTATACCCTCCATATTTGCTTCCCTTCCTCCCCCCCCTCCCCCCCCCTTTTTTATTTTTTCTTCTCTCTCTTTCTCTTCCTCTTTCTTTCCCTTTTTTTCTCGCCTTCTCTTTTTTTTTCTTTTCATATGCTTACACACGTTTCGGACAATTTTTCCAATAGAACATTGAGTATGTGGTCAGCATCACCTCCCGCAATTCGTCAGCGGTTCCCACGACAATTACTCCTACATTCACACAATTCCACCATCGTATTCTGTAGTATTGACTTCTACCTAGGCATTGTATTTGCTCGTCTTTCCCCTACAGATTTTTACCGCAAGACAATATGGTAGGAGGCCAAACGTCTCTTTCTTTTTAGCACTTGACAAGCATACCTAAATATTACAGGCACAACCCTGTCGTGGCCTAGTTCATCCACACTGTTTGGTTTTGCGTTGAACCTCATTTGCCTTTGTATGATATATGCTTTGCTGTATGTCCTATGTGCATTTCATCTGTACATTTTCGTGTGATAATTTGTATCTTGTTTTCAATAAACTTTGTTTTTTGGAAAAAAAAAAAAAAAAAGGGAGGCTGGTGCCTTTGGCAATCCCTTTGCTGAACATTTGTTATAGTACCAGACAAAAGAACAATTTGCAGGATTGCGATCCAGAATAAGAAAAAAAAACTGCTGCAAAAGTGACTGCAGAGCTCAATCTTTCAAAGCCCACCTTCACAAAAACTGTACGGTGGGAACTCCATAAGCAATACATTCATGGGTGAGCTGCAATTGTCAATCCACTAGTGACTGATATTAATTCTCAAAAGAGGAGAGAGTGGTGCAACACCCAAAAAAAGATTGACTATCTATCAATGGAAGACTCTAATATGGTCCCGTGAAACGAGCTTCACACTGTTGTGTTTACATGTGGCAAACACCGTTCCAAGCTTATGACCAAGATTATCTTGTGGCAACAGTAAAGCATGTTGGCAGAGCAATCATGGGTTGGGCAGACATATCTTGGTATTCTGCAGGTCCCATCATCAGCTTGAAAGGTAGACTCACTGCCAGTGACTATGTACACATTTTGGCCGACCATGTTCCCACTATGGTGCAGACATTGTTTCACAAGACCATTTACCAAGATGACAAAGCTCCGATTCAAAGAGCTGTTGTTATCAAATCATGGTTTGACAAGCATGAAGATGGAGTCTCACACTTTCCCTGGACACCGCAGTCCTTGGACCTCAATATCATAGAACCACTTTGGTCAGTTTTTGGAGAACATGGGCTCTGATTGGGTTCAGGTTTGCTTCATGCACACTAGAAAAAAAGCACCAATAAATTTTAGGAAAATGTCAACATTTTTGTACATTGTCATATACTGTTTTTTTACTATATACATTTTTAAAATCTTTTGTGTAATATATAGTTTTTCATCTGTTTTTTTAAAGGTTTGATTTTTAAAATATTTTTTCATGTGTCAAAAAGTTATAGCTCCTTTTCCTCACCTTCCAAATTAGTTATGCTTTCCTGTTGTGCAGACATATCATGCCAATACGTAAGTATTACTACTGTACTTTTACAGTGCTTGGTTTTCATTTTCTGAGTCACTCTGCTAAGTCTTTGTGGTTGTACTGAAATCTTCTGTGCTTTTTTTGTACCCTGACCCTATCAAAAGAATTTTAAGAGGACTGTTTATATCTGTGTTTTCCTCTCTCTGCCTAGTCTACAAGGCTATAACTCCTTCTCGCTTTCCCTTGCTGTAGTTACAATATATATATATATATATATATATATATATACACACACACAGAGTATATGTTCTTGCTCTTTCTTGTATATGCGCTTTTCTCTTTTATTTCCATAAGCAAACTTTAAAGCACATGTGTATTTACAAGATAAATTTATTAAAACAGTATTAAACCCAAAATCAAACATTTATTATATTGTAGCTTACCAATTCTTAGATGTGAATGCTGTATTCGTTTCCTGTTTTAGGCTTTTATTCTTCTAATGTTTATCTGTAGAACTAGCCAGCAAGTCTGTTGTTTTTCAAAAGCACAAGCTCTCCAGCATAATGTATCAGCTTACAAGGATGATACAAACCACTTAACACTGGCAGGGGTGATTCAAATTATCAGCTTTTATTTATTCATGCAAAACCTTTATTCCAAAATGAAAAAAACTGTTTGCTGTAACTTATTGTGAGCTAAAGTTTGGCCTCCATTTGTCGGAGTATCTGAATTTGCTAATACATTTAATACCTCCCTCCCAGACTGACAGTGCTGTCTGCTGTACCTTCAATCTCATTCTTTCAGTGTTGTATCTAACACAGGAGTTGTGTTACTGGCCAGATCATCAGGTGAAAACAGATGGAAAAAAGCCAAAGATAGGAAAACGAATGCAGCCACCACATCTAATGATTGGAAAGCTGCAATATAATACATTTTTGGTTTTAATACTGCTTTAAGCTATGGTTTGTGTAATAAGATGTACATTCCTATGATTTACTTTATTCATAGATGAAACTTGCATCAGATTGTTTTAGGTCTTCAGGTCTCCGAGCACTGCAGATTGGTTTCAAGTTTTTACATATAGTGACATTGCAGTGATCTATCATAAGTTTAAAAGGATATTATGTCACCCAGGATTCTCAACAAAGCATGTTGAGGGGCTCAAGGGTGCTTGGTTAATTTGGAGGAAACTATGTTTTCTGTTTCCTCGGTGTTTGGTAAAATTCTGTTTTGGATCTGGAGCCTGGAGATTTCATAGTGATCTGGGTGGGTGGAAATTTCCAATCCTGGGACCAGGTTTTAGGACTAGCCAGGACATTGATTATGCAGGTGGGTTCTGGGCTTTTTGTAGAGACAGGACCAGGGGTCTGGGCTCCATACTCCCGAGGAGTCCTGGTGTGTGCAAGGGAGAAGCCAGAGGGATGCACTTGTGCACTGGGAAGTGTAGAGTCCCAAGCCCGAGGACCAGAGCAGCAAGGGGCTGCCAGCTGTGTGGACAGTGTTGGTGAGGAAGTGGTCTGTGGGAGACAGACAAGGGCCTACAGTGGAAGGTCTAAGCAGAACTGCTGTATATAAGCCGTGAGGCTGAATATCTATTTTGTTGCATGTGTAAGCCAGGAGGCTGAATTTTCTGTTTTATGTTGATGGTGGAAACTCCCAAAACATTACTATATATATATATATATATAGTAAGTTTAATGGGCTTTTCCTCAATACAGATAAACTTTAAGTTCCTATTATTATTGAGGACTTATATAGCGCCAACAGTTTCCACAGCACTTAACAACAGGAGGGCAGACAGTACAGCTACACAGCAATTCAATATAGGGGGAATTAGAGGGCCTTGCCTGTTAGAGCTTACAATCTATATCCTTTCAACCTGAACTAAGTTGGAAGCTTTCCAGAATTGGAAAGGTGTGAGGCCTCTTTTACACTGATGGTCTGCCTGTCAGTTTTTCAGGCAGACCCAATCGGACCATCCATAGACCTCTATGGACTGGCGGGTGCCAGTGTATGCTGACACCCACCAGAATTTGATTCAACACTGTATGTCAAAAACATATGGATGGGGATACTTTCCCTACCCATCTGCTGGATCAGATCAGATGACAGTTGGGTTGAAATGGACAAGTGGTCCGTTTCCATCCAACTGCGCTATAGAAGTCAACAGTGTTTGTGTCTGCTCTGCAGCCGTGTCCGTCCTTTCTGAAAGGGGCCTGATACATTGACAACTATATACCCAACCCATTATACAAAATTTAGTTTTATTTTAATTAGTTTCTAATTCTTATTTTCTTATTAACTTGACCCAAGGTAATGACTGTTCTTATCCTGCTGACTGAGAGAAAATAATCCCAGTGCTCTACGAAAACCACACTGTACCCTAAAATATTTTTATCTGGGCACATTTAAAGATGTGTTTTCTGGTCAACAATGATGAGACAGGTGTGAAAGTTCAAAAGGTGACATATATTCAATGATTTTTTTATTAAAATAAATAACTCTAAGATAACCTCTATTGGTAAATTCCACATTAGTGCAATTACTGGTAGAGCAGGTCAGTTTGAGGCAAACCCAGCATGTTCAAGGCTCACGATCCCAGAACACTGATGTAGAAATTCAGCTGCCAGAATTCTTTGTAATATTATTGCACTTCAAGGGCCTTTGAACTTAGGTCAGCTGGCCGGTTATCTGCCAGACACTACACTATAAAATGGCTGGCACATAGCAGCCTTAGTGTCAGTGTATTTGAAGCTGTTGCAGGGAAAGGCTAGGCAACGCTGACCAACTGCACAGGTAAAGATTAGGGTCAATTGAGAAACAGTAATTTAATTCTGATTGCTAGCTCTTTGGGCAACAAGCCCTTTGCTTTCTTTTTCCTATTATTGTGGACTTTATCTTTATTTTATTTTGAGGTTGGTTAAAGGTCAGAGACCACTTTTAGCTACTATCCTGTCCATAACAAACATTTTTTTCTTTTGTTTTAGTGGGTTTTTGTTTGAGGAGTATTATTTATGAGTTATTTTAATGGTGATATATTGATTTTTATTGTATGGAATTTATTTTAGGTTAAAGGGATTATTTTTTTGCTACAAGGCTTCCTTTTAAACAAGTGGGATTTTGTATCACAGCTGGCATTTTGGTGGATTCTTTATTTCTATTTTCTGTTGTTTGGGCATTTTTTGTAATGTTGGGTGATCAAATGCAGCAATCACCTGTTCCTGAGCATCTGTTTTTGAAGCTACCATTTGTTCACAGCACACCATAGCCTCATTTGAAAGAAAAAGAAAAATAGGTGGAAAATGGTGTGCACTCAAACCATCTTACACTGGTAATTAGTGTCTCTGCCCCTCTTATATAACTCCTGGCTACTCACCAGTGGTCTGCATACCCCCTCAATGTTCAGTGTACTCTTTTTGTTGGTGATCAGTGGAAACAATGTTCTTCACATATTCTGATGGTGCTGATGGAAAAAGAAAAGAATAGAAATGGCAGAGAATGGGGGACAAAGGAAGAAGGGGGGCTCTGAAATATAAACTCATGCTGTGTTTACATTTGAGTTTATTGTAGTTGCCGATCACAGTGGTCTCAAGACACAGAAGTATTCTGATTACCTTTGTGCCTTTTGCCTGTGACCTGCATTCTCCTAGACAGCATGGTCAAAGGCATTGTGTATGCTCCATACATGAATAAATGCAGATGGTCACAGTGTTTGGACCTGAGGAACTCAGCAGAAAATTCCTTCACCTCCTTGGGGCACTGGAGGTGAGAGAAGCCCTTGTCCCACAAGCTTTTCCACAAAAGTGTTGTTGCTGTATGCAGGATAAGCTAAATGTAAAATTCAAAAAATTCCACAGCCAAATTTGCACTGCTAGCTTTTCATGGCAGTGGATGCTGTCAATGTTGATGTCTGAGAAACTCTTACTGTTCTTTAAAGCTATGTGTAGCTTTAAAGTATTACTAAACCCAGGACCCTGCATTCACTATATCTGGTCTCCCACAGTACACAGAACATGGAAGTGCAATTATTTTAGTAAATATGAACTGCTAAATACCTTTTCACCAGAGCAGTTAGAGCAGTCTTGTGGCTTCTATCTGTGTCCAGCCCAGCACTAGCTAAAGCTTGTAGGAGGAGTTTTCTTTCTGCCCTAGGAGGATGGAAATCCCTTGACCTCTGTCTGGACAGTGCTGATTGGCCCTGTGCTGATCACATGCACTCTCCCAAGAAAAAAATAAAACTCTCTAGCAATACACACCAAACTGAGCATGTGCATGCCTACGATTCAGTCTGGAGATAAGTGGTGGTCGAGTGAAAAAGGGGAGAAACAGAGAAGGAAAGATCAAACAGCATTTTTACACAATGCAGATTAACCCCTTAGGCTCCACAGTATAACAAACATGCTTTACTGCATATACAGACTGATTTTACTGTTGTGGGTTTAGTAACACTTTAATTAGTCCTATGCAAGACAACACCTTGCTTAATAACCTTTAAAGGAAAAGTTCACCTTTTAAAAAAAATTATAAATGCACATTTTTGAAGGTAAAAAATGTGCATTTACTATTTTGTTTGTTTTAGGAGCCTGGAAAGAATTGCCCCCTGCGACCAGCAGATCGTTGGTGCCATGCAGGTCTCCTGCAGTCTGTCAGTGTAATCTGTCTGCTCATACCTTGTACAAGCAGTCAGTTTTAGACTGACAGGAAAAAATCAATGAACTACCACAGCACTTAGCAGTACACTGTGAATGGATGACGTGGCTAGCTGTCACAACGAGGAATCGGGGGGATGCAGGGTCTGGTACAATTATAACATGTTACACCCTGAATATGGGTGCAACATGTAACATGTTACAAAAGGTGAACTTATCATTTACTCACTACCCCAATCCATCAGACTGTCACCTTTCCTCCTCACCTTCAGGCGCTCCCTGAAAACCCACCTCTTCAGGGAAGCCTACCCCACCCTCACCTAACAGCCGTTCTCCTTCATTCCTCCCACCACTTCATTCCCCCACAGCCATTTCCTCCTGTACCACTACCCCCTCCCTTCTAGATTGTAAGCTCGAAAGAGTAGGGCCCTCTAACCCCTCGTGTGCTGTTTGTAGTTGCTGTACTGTTTCATGTATTGTCCCCCCCTCTATTGTACAGCACTGAGCAAACCCTTTGGCGCTATACAAACTCGATGTAATAATAATAATAATAATAATTTAAAATGGTGAGAACAAACTAAAAAGGTTTGTTTCTCATAGACTTCAGTGGGGTTCAATTCTAAGTTCTGAGTTTGCAGTCTCTATGCAGGATTTTATGAACTTGACACGAACAAAACCCAGGCAGATTTGCTCATCCCTATTAGATAGTAAATTTCTTTTCCACGTAGCACAGACGGTTATTTTTTTGCAACCTCCACTAAACTGTTAAAAACTGAATCAAGAGACATGACTAAACAGCTTGAAGGACATAGAATGCAATCTGCTACTTTCTTCAGTAGAGTCTACAATTTCTTAAAGTATTTTATACAAACTTCTTTGTGTTATAATAAACAAGACAAAATGGAGTGTAAAACATTCACTAGTGTTAGGAATACATCAAGTCTCTATCATCTAGTGGTGATAAAAGAAGTGTTCCCTTTTTATTGTGCTTGCTACAGTAGTTAATCATAAATAACATGCTCTCCAATTTGCAGGCATAGGTTAAAAATAGCATACCTATTCCACAGCTTGCAATACACTGATCTTCAAAAAGAACGGAAAGTGAAAAAGGAAGGTTGTTGAAAAGGAGTTCAGAGGAGTCAGCTAATTTATGCAGGAAGCAGTTGACCTCTGTGACTGACAGAGAAGATAGAAAACAATACAATTAATGACTAGGGTTTTGCATTTCTTGGCTGAAATACTGTTCTGCTTTAATTGAAAAAAATAAATAATTGAATTATATATATATATATATATATATATATATATACAGTCATGGCCGAAATTGTTGGCACCCTTGATATTTTTCCTGAAAATCAAGTATTTCACACAAAAAAGGTATTGCATTAACACATGTTTTGCTATACACATGTTTATTCCCTTTGTATGTATTGGAACAAATATAAAACAGAGGCAGAAAAGCAAATATGACATAATGTCACACAAAACCCCAAAAATGGGCTGGACAAAAGTATTGGCACCCTTAACTTAATATTTGGTTGCACACCCTTTGGAAAACATAACTGAAATCAGTCGCTTCCTATAACCATCAATAAGCTTCTGACACCTCTCACCCGGAATTTTGGACCACTCTTCCTTTGCAAACAGCTCCAGGTCTCTCTTATTGGAAGGACACCTTTTCCCAACAGCAATTTTAAGATCTCTCCACAGGTGTTCAATGGGATTTAGATCTGGGCTCATTGCTGGCCACTTCAGAACTCTCCAGCGCTTCTTTGCCATCCATTTCTGAGTGCTTTTTGACGTATGTTTGGGGTCATTGTCCTGCTGGAAGACCCAGGATCTTGGACGCAAACCCAGCTTTCTGACACTGGGCCCTACAGTGCGACCCAAAATCCTTTGGTAATCCTCAGATTTCATGATGCCTTGCACACAGTCAAGGCACCCAGTGCCAGAGGCAGCAAAACAACCCCAAAACATCATTGAACCTCCACCATATTTTACCGTAGGTACTGTGTTTTGTTCTTTGTAGGCCTCATTCCGTTTTCGGTAAACAGTAGAATGATGTGCTTTACCGAAAAGCTCTATCTTGGTCTCATCTGTCCACAAGACGTTTTCCCAGAAGGCTTTTGGCTTACTCAAGTACATTTTGGCAAACTGTAGTCTTGCTTTTTTATGTCTCTGTGTCAGCAGTGGGGTCCTCCTGGGTCTCCTGCCATAGCGTTTCATTTCATTTAAATGTCGACGGATAGTTCGCGCTGACACTGATGCTCCCTGAGCCTGCAGGACAGCTTGAATGTCTTTGGAACATGTTTGGGGCTGCTTATCCACCATCCGGACTATTCTGCGTTGCAATCTTTCATCAATTTTCCTCATCCGTCCACGACCAGGGAGATTAGCTACAGTGCCATGGGTTGCAAACTTCTTGATAATGTTGCGCACTGTGGACAAAGGCAAATCTAGTTCTCTGGAGATGGACTTGTAACCTTGAGATTGTTGATATTTTGCCACAATTTTGGTTCTCAGGTCCTCAGACAGTTCTCGTCTCCTCTTTCTGTTGTCCATGCTTAGTGTGGCACAGACAGACACACAATGCAAAGGTTAAGTGAACGTCTCTCCTTTTTATCTGCTTTCAGGTGTGATTTCTATATTGCCCACACCTGTTACTTGCCCCAGGTGAGTTTACAGGAGCATCACATGCTTGTAACATTCTTATTTATCCGCAGTTGTGAAAGGGTGCCAATACTTTTGTCCAGCCCATTTTTGGAGGTTTGTGTGACATTATGTCGAATTTGCTTTCTTTCCTCCCTTTTTTTGTTTTGTCCCAATACACACAAAGGGAATAAACATGTGTATAGCAAAACATGTGTTAATGCAATACGTTTCGTGAGAAATACATGATTTCCTGGAGAAATATCAAGGGTGCCAACAATTTCGGCCATGACTGTATATATATATACAGGATAGTGCACTAAACCTGTAAGTAAATAAGAGAGCCAGGAACCTCGCTAAGTGGAAGAGGGGGTTTGGTAATGAAGTTGGCAGTGCCTCCACTCAGGAGAGAGCCTCTGTGAACAGAGGGGGTTTCCTTCCTGGAAAATTAACCAGTGATCTAATCAAAGCAATTGGGAGCAGAGGAACTACTGCAACCAGCATATAACATTAAACATATGTATATACTGTAGATGAATGCCAGTATGAAAATAACACAAGCTTTATATAAGAAAATATTAATAAAAATACATACATCTAATTTACAAACAGATATTATCAACAAAGGGTCAAACAAGAGTCCTGATGGAATTGTACACATATACCCAGCTATATACAGGCATTAATAAAGATACCTCCAGATTAATGTTGCAGAAAATTTCAGTTGCAGGGGCTCTTGAGGATGATCTTGAAGCAGCATCCATCTTTGTGTCTGAGACCTAAAGATCAGCAGTGATGGGGAGATCCTCAAACCATTGTTCAACCAGCCTGGAACACAGATTCTACCCAGCAGAAACCACGAGCTGGCACTGGAACTCTGTGTCAGCCTATCAGCTCTGCATCTTAACCACTACTAATTGCTAATCTGTCATGCAACCGGAACTCTATCTACCAGAAGTGGCCATCGAATGCTTAACCTGGCTGTAGCCTATGATGGTTATTAGGCTCTGAGCTGAAACTAACTATAGAATCCCAGACCAGAAAGGAAAGGGTTAACTGAAAAACCACAGGTTTATCTACTGATATACTAGAACATAACCAATACACACATACATTAGCACAGATCTAACTACAGTATCTGGAACTCTAAATTTGGTATAATACTAATAGGACAGAAATAAGTATGTCACAAACACTTAAGCTGGGTATACACGAGTAGAATATTGTTTGATTTTGTTTTCATTGTAGGAACATTTTAACATTTGTTAATTTTTCTGATCATTAGCAAGTTCAAATCAACATTTGTTTTTGACTGCAGTGATGAGAAAATTTGAAGAAGCACAATGGAATTTTTTTCTGCTAAGAGCAAGCAAAATCTTGAACTACTTTCAAACTATATAATTTTACAAAAAAATTCCTACAAATTTCCCTAAGAATTTTCATAAAAATTTTCATTTGAAATGTTATTAACGTACAGTATAACTAGCATTAGACACACATTCAATAGGCTATGGGCAGCTGCAGTTAAACTATTAGAATACTTGCTTATTAGCCTCTGCTACTGGCCTGGGTGAATTACAGTAGCTTCTGTTTGTGCATGCTCATGTGGCTCAGTTCAGTGTCTACTGCCTGAAAACTCCCTTTTATATAACATCACAGTCCTCCAATTAGGGTTTCTCAATCAGCTGACAGGGGCAAATAATAAGCAAAAGCTATTTACGCAACATTTTTTGTAAATATTTTATTCTATCTTTTCATGTGATAACACTGAAGAAATGACACTTTGCTACAATGTAAAGTAGTGAGTGTACAGCTTGTATAACAGTGTAAATTTGCTGTCCCCTCAAAATAACTCAATACACAGCCTTCAGATTAGCACAAAAGCAGTACGTAGTGAGCTTCATGGAATGGGTTTCCATGACCAAGCAGCTGTGCAGAAGTTGCCAACTGTTTGCAGAATCAATAGCTAAAGACCTCCACTTCATGTGGCCTTCAGATTAGCATCCAAGCCTTACATCACCAAGTGAAATGCAAAGTGTCAGATGCAAATGCAGTGGTGTAAAGTACGTCACCACTGGACTCTAGAGCCATGGAGATGTGTTCTCTGGAGTGACAAATCACGATTTTCTGTCTGGCAATCCAGCTTCAACTCTTCTGGGAAGACTAAGCACGAGGTTTAGGAATGTGTCTATGGGAAAGCGCATTTGTGAGGTCAGGCACTGATGTCGGACAAGAAGGCCTGGCTCACAGTTTCTGCTCCAATTCATCCCAAAGGTCTTCTGTCAAGTTGAGGTTAGGGCTCTGTGCAGGGCAATCAAGTTCCTCAACCCCCAAACTCGCTCAACCATGTCTTTATGGACCTGGCTTTGTGCACTGGTGTGCAGTCATGTTGATACAGGAAGGGGCCATCCCCAAACAGTTCCCACAAAGTTGGGAGCATGAACTTGTCCACAATGTCTTGGTATACTGACACCTTAAGAGTTCCCTTCACTGGAACTAAGGGGCCATGACCAACCCCTCAAAAACAACCCCACACCATAAGCCCTCTCCACCAAACTTTACACTTGGCACAATGCAGTCCAGCAAGAATCGTTCTACTGGTAACCTCCAAACCCAGACACATCCATTGGATTGCCAGACAGAGAAGCGTAATAACTAACTTCAGAGAACACATCTCCACTGCTCTAGAGTCCAGTGGCGGTATGCTTTACACCACTGCATCTGACACTTTGCATTGCACTTGGTGATGTAAGGCTTGGATGTAGCTGCTTGGCCATGGAAACCTATTCCGTGAAGCTCTCTATGCACCGTTGTCATGCTAATTTGAAGGCTACACAAAGTTTGGAGGTCTTTAGCTATTGACTCTGCAGACAGTTGGTGACTTCTGCTTACTGTACACTTCAGCAATGCGCTGACCCCACTCTGTAATTTTATGCGGCTTACTACTTTGTGGCTGAGTTGCTGTTGTTCCCATTTGCTTCCACTTTATGATAATATCATCAATAGTTGACCGTGGAATATTTAGTAGCAAGGAAATTTCACGGATGGACTTATTGCACAGGTGGCATCCTATCATGGGGCCACGCTTGAACTCACTGAGCTCCCAGGAGCGACCCACTCTTTCGCAAATGTTTGTATAAGCAGTCTGCATGCCTAGATTCTTGATTTTATACACCTGTGGTCCTGGAGGTGATTGGAACACCTGAATCCAATGATTTGGAGGGGCATCCCAATACTTTTGGCAATATAGTGTACATACTGTATAATATATATATATATATATATACACAGTGAGGAACAAAAGTATTTGAACACCCTGCAATTTTGCAAGTTCTCCCACTTAGAAATCATGGAGGGGTCCAAAATTCACATTGTAGGTGCATTCTCACTCTGAGAAACAGAATTTACAAAAAAAAATTCAGGAAATCACATTGTATGATTTTTAAAGAATTTATTTGTCTTGCACTGCTGAACATAAGTATTTGAACACCTGAGAAAATCAGTGTTAATATTTGGTACAGAAGTCTTTGTTTGCAATTACAGAGGTCAAACATTTCCTGTAGTTCTTGACCAGGTTTGCACACACTGCAACAGGGATTTTGGCCCACTCCTCCACACAGATCTCCTCTAGATCTGTCAGGTTTCGCGGATGTCGCTGAGCAACACGGAGTTTCAGCTCCCTCCAAAGATGTCCTATTGGATTTAGGTCTGGAGACTGGCTAGGCCACTCCAGAACCTTGATATGCTTCTTACGGAGCCACTCCTTTGTTATTGTGGCTGTGTGCTTCGGGACGTTGTCACGTTGGAAGACCCAGCAATGACCCATCTTCAATGCTCTGACTGAGGGAAGGAGGTTGTTGCTCACAATCTCACAATAAATGGCCCCATTCATCCTCTCCTTAATACAGTGCAGTCGTCCTGTCCCATTCGCAGAAAAACACCCCCAAAGCATGATGTTACCACCCCCATGCTTCACAGTAGGGATGGTGTTCTTGGGATGCAACTCATCCTTCTTTTTCTCCAAACACGACGAGTGAAGTTTAGACCAAAAAGTTCTACTTTGGTCTCATCTGACCACATGACTTTCTCCCATGCCTCCTCTGGATCATCCAGATGGTCATTGGCAAACTTCAGACAGGCCTGGACATGTGATGACTTGAGCAGGGGAACCTTCCGTGCAATGCATGATTTGAAACCATGACGGCGTAGTGTTCTACCGACAGTGAGCTTTGAAACTGTGGTCCCAGCTCTCTTCATGTCATTGACCAGCTCCTCCCTTGTAGTTCTGGGCTGAGTCCTCACCTTTCTTATCATCAGTGATACCCCACGAGGTGAGATCTTGCATGGAGCCCCAGTCCGAGGGAGACTGACAGTCATCTTTAGCCTCTTCCATTTTCTAACAATTGCTCCAACAGTTGATCTATTTTCACCAAGCTGCTTGGCAATTGCCCTGTAGCCCTTTCCAGCCTTGTGGAGGTCCACAATTTTGTCTCTGGTGTCTTTTGACAGCTCTTTGGTCTTGCCCATGGTAGGAGTTGGCGTCTGACTGACTGTAGGGTGGACAGGTGTCTTTAAAGAGCTCAGACAGGTGCTACTAAGTTAGATTAATGAGTGGCGTAGAGCTGGACTTTAAAAAGGCACAGTAACAGGTCTTTGAGAGCCTGAATTCTTGCTGTTTCTTAGGTGTTCAAATACTTATGTTCAGCAGTGCAAGACAAATACATTCTTTAAAAATCATACAATGTGATTTCCTGAATGTTTTTTTTTAATTCTGTCTCTCAGAGTGGGAATGCACCTACAATGTGAATTTCAGACCCCTCCATGATTTCTAAGTGGGAGAACTTGCAAAATTGCAGGGTGTTTAAATACTTCTGTTCCTCACTGTATGTATACTGTATATAGTAGGAATAGGAATATCCCACCAACCTTCTCACTCCACTCCACTGAAACTGCCCTACTAAATCTCACTAATGATTTACTAACTGCTAAAACCAATGGCCACTACTCCTTACTCTGACTACTTGACCTCTCTGTGGCTTTTGATACGGTTGGCCATCCCCTCCTCCTCAAAAAACTCCACTCTCTTGGCCTACAAGACTCTGCTCTCTCCTGGTTCTCCTCCTACCTATTGCAGCGCTCCTTCAGCGTTACCTATAACTCTGCTTCCTCCTCTTCACTCCCTCTTTCTGTAGGGGTCCCTCAAGGTTCTGTCCTTGGACCCCTTCTCTGCTCCATCTACACCTCCTCCCTTGGTCACTTGATAAACTCCCATGGCTTTAAGTACCATCTCTATGCTGATGACAAACAAATCTATCTTTTTACCCCCCACCTCACCCCTTCAGTCTCCTCTCACATTACTAACCTACTAAGTGACATATCGGCATGGATGTCACTCCACTTCCTCAAAGTCAATCTTTCCAAAAATGAGCTCTTAGTATTCCCTCCAGCCCATGCCCCCTCCCCTGACTTCTCCATCAAGATCAATAACACAATCATCAGTCCCTCCCCTCTTGCCAGAATACTAGGTGTAATCCTAGACTCCCATCTGTCCTTTCAGTCTCAAATCCGATCGCTGTCCAAATCTTGTAGACTTCACCTCCGCAACATCTCCAAGATACGGCCGTTCTTAACCTCGGAAACCACTAAGCAACTTATTCATTCCCTTGTTACTAACCATTCTGTATCAGCCACCCCTCTCTGCCAATCCCTCCACTGGCTTCCCGTTGCCCAAAGGATAAAATTCAAAACAATAACATATAAAGCCATTTATAACTCTACCCCAAATTACATCACCGATCTTGTCTCCAAATATCACCCAAACAGTACTCTCCGCTCCTCGTACGACCTCCTACTCTCTAGCTCCCTTGTCTCCTCCTCCCATGCTTGTCTCCAGGACTTCTCCAGAGCCTCCCCCATCCTCTGGAACTCTCTACCACAATTTATCAGACTATCGCATACTCTGCTCACTTTTAGGCGACCTCTGAAAACCTATCTCTTCAGGGAAGCCTATCCTGCCTTCACCTAATAATGGAATCTTCTACTCCTCCTACCACTCCATCCCCCACAGTTACTACCTTTTGTACCACTAGCCCCTCCCTCCTAGATTGTAAGCTCCAAGGAGCAGTGCCCTCCTATCCCTCTTGTATTGAACTGTATTGTTGCTGTATTGTCACTCGTTATATTGTAAAGCGCTGAGCAAACTGTTGGCGCTATATAAATCCTGTATAATAATATATATATATATCTCACAGAAGTGAGTACACCCTTCACAATTTTGTAAATATTTTATTATATCTTTTCATGTGACAACATTTGCTACAATGTAAAGTAGTGAATGTACAGCTTGTATAACATTGTAAATTTGCTGTTCCCTCAAAATAACTCAACACACATCCAGTAATTTCTCTCTCTCTCTCTCTCTCTCTCTCTCTCTCTCTCTCTCTCTCTCTCTCTATATATATATATATATATATATATATATATATATATATATATATATACACACATTCATAATATGGCCTTCTGGCCTTCAGTTTAGGCAATTGGATCAAATACCATACAAGAGGCCAAGCTGGATTCAAATAGCTGCAACCTCATAGCAGCTACTGATTGAAATGCTTTCTGTCTGAGGCCTACCTGCCCATATATCCACAAGCATCTATTACCCAGAAAATATTCATAGACTCTCAGTGGCTACTATTTTGTCATACAATCACCACACCATGCATGTGAAAGTCCTGCTGAGTAACGATGAGGATACTCCCATTCTCTATTGATTGCAATTTGATATTTTGATTTTGTATCACATCACACCCACCTGCTGCCTCACACCCCCTGCTTAGGCTGGATAGAATAGATAGAATTGATGCATTGGTATCAAATCTCAATTCATAAGTTACAAATGAAATGATATGTATATGAGATGCTGCATGTGATTTTCGAATGAAAATAAATACAAAACACACATATACATATACAATACACACCTGGTGTCCAAATGTCTAAAATGATACAAAACCTGATAAATTTTTTTATTATAGTGTAAACATTGACTATATTTTTATTTACAGCAATAATATGTTTACCCTTGTCAAACATCAGTTCAGTAAGTATAATATTGGTCTCCTTTATGAGCCTATGCCAATGCTGTGATATGTCATGCAACTTGAAGGACGATATGCTTCACTACATCTAATTTACTAGAGTAATTGTTTGAAAGCATGGTAGAGAAAATATTGCTGCACATATCTGTCAAGGTCAGCATAAGGTTACTGAATGTAGCCATGTCAAATTGAAACCTTCCACTTATTATACCAGTGCTATGTTTCATATCTACAAAAACTTTCAAAACTACCTCTGCTTTGTGTCAAGTTTTCATCTGATTTTCCATCATTCCCATACAGTGTCAGAGCTAGGTTTCCATCCACTCACATTAGCATGTGCAAGTTTTTCTGTATCTCACAGACTGTTGTAGTACAGGAAACATAAATGCACTTCATGTTAAAAAAAATGGTTCTAATAATTGATGCTATTTGCAGGTGTAGTTCTACCTGGCAAGATCACCTGATGTGGGAGTGTTTCCCTTTACAGAGTTTTAGATGTTAGGCGGAATAAGTTAAAATGCATGTAGGCCATATTGCAATCACACCACCCAAAAGATCAGCTGTGGCTGGGACCTGAGATTTATAGTTGTACAAATGCCTCATAAAGAATTGTGTTCAATGAAAACTGAGCTACAAGTGGATCTTGAGTGGCTATAGATTTATTAATACTTGCATAAAGATACATTTTTTTTACTGATTGAAATCATGTTTTGAGAATTACACTTTCGACAGGCAGGCAATCAGAAGGCAGAAAATCGGTGTTCATGTAACAATAACACAGATCTAGTACTGTATCATTAAAGGGTAAGTTCCTGTTACATGCATATTTAGGGTGGAACATGTAACATGTTCCAACTCCTGCCTCCTACACCTCGATCCCCCTCTCAATGTGACAGCAGTGGGGGATCTTCTTCCCGCACCCACTGTCACAATTCAAAAATGGTGCAGCTGTGCGGGGCTCAACCCACATTATTGCATCATTCACAGTTTCCAGACATACAGAATCTGTGGAGGTACAGGCTGATCATGGGTGTGATGCTTTCCAGTTTCCTGCAGAAAAAAAATAATAAATGTACACTTTTTTCTGGAAAATACATGCATTTATTACTTTTCTGCAAAGGTGAACTTTGCAGAAAAATAATATAAATATATAAATATTTATATTAATATATAAATATAGTAAAATATATTTTTTAAGAGAAAGAACATAAGGCAGCAACACAGAAAAAATACTACTAGGGAAGGGAATCCAAACAAGACCCTGCTCAGAGCAAGGCAGACAGCAGAGTGACAAGCTTTATTTTAAGCTTTCTTTGGGAAATGTGCACTCGGATGACATCATATACTAGTCCCACCCTGGTCATAGAAGAGATGGAGCTATATAAAAATCATACAGTGCTACTGTGCTCACCTATGCACCATCTGCTAGAATTTCAGGAGGCTAAACCCAGAAGGAGGACTAAAAAGAAAGGAAGGAACACTATAGAGTCTCTGTCTGAGATCTGACCACTGCAACAAAGGAGGGAAGACTCAAATAAAAGTACAGTGGACAGAAAAATAAATATATTTAAATACTTACCATTAGCTCTCCCTCCCCAAGGGCAAGATGCCCAGCACTCTTGGAAATGCCTAATACACTGGCATGACATGAGTGTCTAAGAGACTATGGAGGAGCTCAGCTATGAGGAAAGATTTAAGGAATTTATTTTATTCTCTCTTGAGAAGAGGAGATTAAGGGGGGATATGATCAACATAAATAAATACACTATATTGGTAAAAATATTGGGACATCCCTCCAAATCATTAGACTTAGGTGTTCCAATCACCTCCATGGCTACAGATGTATAAAATCAAGCACCTAGGCATGCAGACTGCTTCTACAAACATTTGTGAAAGAATGGGTTGCTCTCAGGAGGTCAGTGCATTCAAGCATGGTACCATGATAGGTTGCCACCTGTGCAATTACTCCAATTTCTTTGCTACTAAATATTCCACTGTCAACTGTTAGTAGTATTATAACAAAGTGGAAGCAACTGGGAACAAAAGTAACTCAGCCACAAAGTAGTAGGCCACGTAAAATTACAGAGCGTGGTTAGCGCATGCTGAAGTGTACAGAAGTTGCTGTTTGCAGAATTAATAGCTAAAGACCTCCAAACTTCATGTGGCCTTCAGTTAGCATCCAAGCCTTACATCACTAAGTGCAATGCAAAGTGTTGGACTGCAAGCCAGGCCTTCTCATCTGACATCAGTGCTTGACCTCACTGTCAGGGCTCCCAGTAAGACCAGAGATGTGTGAACTGACACAGGGAAACGCAGGCTCAAGTATGGTGTAACAATATAATTTATTAAAGGTTATACACAAATATACGCACAATATAGCAAAACCAAACCTCCAACTGATAACGGAATGTACACAGACAAGAGCATTCAGGGCTGGTGAGGTGGAGTGGTCAGGCAGGCCGGGTCAGGAACCATCGGGCAGACAAGACACAAAGGAGCAGGCAGAGCGTAGTCAGATGGGCTGGGTCAGGAACAATCAGGCAGACAAGGTACCAAAGGAGCAGGCTGGAGAGTGGTCAGAAATAGCCGGGGTCAGGGCAGGCAGAGTTCATTCAGAGTCAGGATTGAAGCAGAATCAGGAATCAGGCAGGAAGCAGACAGGATGCAGGTACAGGGGCACATCAGGCTGGGCAGCGGACAGAGGCACATCAGGCTGGGCAGCAGGCAGAGGCACATCAGGCGGAGCAGTGGGCACCGGCCATCGGGCGGAGCAGTGTGCACCGGGCCATCGGGCGGAGCAGCGGGTACCGGGCCATCGGGCAGAACAGCAGGCACTGAGTCACCTGGAACAACAGCGGGCACCGAGTCACCTGGAACAACAGCGGGCACCGAGTCACCTGGCTCGACAGCGGGCACTGAGTCATCTGGCACGACAGCAGGCACCGAGTCACCTGGCACGACAGCGGGCACCGAGTCACCTGGCACGACAGCGGGCACCGAGTCATCTGGCACGACAGCGGGCACCGAGTTATCTGGCATGACAGCGGGCACTGAGTTATCTGGCACGACAGCGGGCACCGAGTCACCAAGCTCGACAGCGGGCACCGAGTCACCAGGCCGGATGGTGAGTCCATTCCTGACACTCACCAATGCTTCTGAAAGAATGGTTAAACATTCCCATAGACACACTCCTAAACTTTGTGGACAGCCTTCCCTGAAGAGTTGAAGCTGTTAAAGCTGCAAAGGGTGGGCCAACTTAATATTGAACCCTACGGACTAAGACTGAAATGCCATTAAAGTTCATGTGTATAAAGGCAGGTGTTCCAATAAGTTTGGCAATATAGTGTACATAGGTGGTCTATATAGTGAACTTGGTATAGAGTTATTCAATTAAGGTCTTCATATAGGACAAGGGGGCACTCCATGTTATGAGGAAAAGAGATTTAATCTCCAAATACGGAAAGGCTCTTTCATAATGAGATCTGTGAAAATGTGGAATAGACTCCCTCAAGAGCTGGTTCTTGCCAGTTCAGTAGATTGCTTTTAAAAAAGGCCTGGATTCTTTCCTAAATGCACATAATATAACTGAGTAATAACATTTATAGGTAAAGTTGATTCAAGGAATATCCAGTTGTGATCAGTAAGGATTGGTTTCCCTTGCTGAAGCAAATTGGAACATGCTGTGCTGGGTTTTTTTTTTGCCTTCCTCTGGATCAACTGTGGGTATAGGATTGTGTATATGGGATTGTATATTTTTTTTTCCATTTTATTGGTTGAACTAGATGGACTTATGTATTTTGTCAACCAGACTAACTATGTAACTACGTCACTGTATCACTGGATTGGTGTCTGTGCCTGAAAGTATGCTCACCCAAGAAATCATTGTACCTGCTGCCTCTCAGCAGCTCACATATGGTGGAATTTAGATTATAAAAATAGAATGCCCAACACAGAATGGTTGCTGTGGGGATACTGTATATATAACGCTCCCAAGTGCCACGTCCGATTTAAACTGTTTAGAGAAAAAAATAGAGACCTCTTGGTGGACTTTATAGGCACTACAAAAACAGTAAATAAAAGTATTGCTTTATTGAACATATATAGACATACAACAATATATACAATTGATAAAATCCACTGCAGAGGATATACTCCTGCAACATATAGAAATGTATATTCAGTACAGATACATGTAGTATTAATAAATTTCACAATAAAGATGTACCATGTCCTGGTAAGGGTTTGAAAACAGATACTCTGATATTAATAGTTGTAGTAACTCTACATGTTTCAAGAATTTTTATATAACAAGAACACAGATTTGTAACAACACATTAACCAATATCCACATTACAGATTGGTTGGATAGATTATCGTAAATTAAAATACAAACATTTGTGCGAGGGCTATGAAGGAGGGCATCCAGCCTTCCCAGTCAGTGAGGGGATCCCAACAAACCAAGGGGGCAAGTGGCACGCTCCCCAAAGCCTGCTGTTTTCAAACCCTTACCGGGACATGAAACATCTTTATTGTGGAATATATTAATACTACAGGTATCTGTACTGAATATTCATTTCTATATGCTGCAGGAGTATATCCTCTGCAGCGGACTTTATCAATTGTATATATTGTTGTTCGTCTATGTATGTTCAAAAAAGCAATACTTTTATTTTTTAGTGCCTATAAAGTCTACCAAGAGGCCTCTCTCTTTTTCTCTAAACACATATGGTGGAAAACTGTGGGCACTTTTAGCAAGGAAATGTTATGTAAAGGATCAGCAGTGATGGAATATGGAAGAAATAATAAAACAGTTGATGTTGTCTAATACTGCACAACAGCAGCAAACAAACACTGGGCTACACTCAGGCTTACCATGCGGCGCTGCTCTGGGGGTCCCTGCAGCACTTACCTTGTCCTTCGCTCCCGAAATTTGTCCCCTGCAGCGTCCCCGGCCATCTCCTCTGGCCGATGGCGGCATCCGGCTTCTGTGTTCCGGTCCCTGTGAGGTCGGGACGTACGGGCGCCGGAACCGACGGGAAATTTGAAATTTTTAAAAAATGTCATTTTTGCTGTCATTGCTGTTTCAATGCATTTCACATATATTTTGTCTCTACTGCTTTGTCCTGTGCCCTGCCTGCATTTTGAATGTTCTTTCTGCCTGGAAACTGAGAAAAGTCCATGGCGTCCAAAAAGCGTCCCTTTACGTCAAAAGCGGTTTTAGAGCAGCGATAGTAAATCAGAACCACTTGCAAAATTGAGTGATAATGATTCGTGGGGAAATTCGTCATCAGACACTGAAAACGATTTTGCGACTTTGCTCAGCGATGTGCGAATTTGCCTCTGTATTTCAAATTTCAGTGTTTTTGGTTTGATTATATTATTGAATTAAATTTATTGTTATTATATTATTATGTTTTATGATTATTTATTAAATTATAATTTATGACTTCGTGTTTCAAATTTTATCATATCCGGAATGTTTAATAGACTCTTGTTCGTACAGATTTCAGTGAGTTATTCCTAAAAATTACAGCCTACAATAAAAAACTACATATTTCCATGCAAAAAAATGGTACCGCTTTCAGCACAAAAAATTGGAAAGAATCATACCGCCAAGGAGGTTAAACAATAGATCAAGGATTTGCAATAACAAGTGCAGATGCTATTTACAAAGTTAGCAAGTGCTGTGGAGATGGGCAGAAAGGTGTTGACGGAGGTAGTACAAACAGAGGTCTCCTACTAATAAAGCTGCAGATGTTCTGGATAGCTCCTCAGCCATTCACGTGGGTTGATTTTTGTTTAGGATGCCTGTTGATGATGACACAGAGGCCTTTCTGGTAACATTTGAAGGTAAGGCTGGTCTAAAAACCAGTGGGCAGGACTGGTTGCCCCCTTACTAACCGATGAATCACAGATGGCCTATTCTGATTTGGAGTCCACAGATACCCAGGATCATGAAACAGTCAAGCAGGCAATACTGGCATGACATGGTGTTACCTTGATGATACAAGATCAACAGTTCAGCAGCTTCTCCTTCCAAGTGGAGAGGCCCTCACGATCGTAGATGTTTGACCTTATCTACCTGGTGAAACAAGAGTCCCAGTCTGGGCCACAGATAGTTGAGTGTGTGGTCATGAATCAGTACCTGAGGTCTTTCCCTGTCCCCCTGCAGAAGTGGGTGAGCCAAAGGGACCCCAAGTCAGCTGATATTCTGGCAGAGATTGAGAGGTACAATCCTGACAACCTCACAAACTTTCCACCTAGAGCCATGGTCTCCCCCACAAAGACAGTTCCAGTAGGAGTGGGTGGTTGGCTTGGGAAAAAATATTAGTGGGAAGGGGAGAAGATGCCACACAAAAGTATCATTGTGCATATAAAACAAATGCAGGACAGGATTGCAGCCATAATGCCAATTATTAAGGAACACTTGGCTCAGGCCAAGGCAGTTAAACAAAGAATATACAACAGAGGGGACCAAGTCATTTTCTCGCCTGGCAACACAGTCCAGGTATTCATCCCCACTGTTGAGAGCAAGTTCCTGGCTAAGTGGCATAGTAAGCTGGGTCCCTTTGAAGTGATTGAAAGAGCTGGGGAAGTGAATTGCAAAGTGTATCAACTGGGGAAAAGAAAACCTGAGTAGATATACTATGTAAACCTGTGAAGCCCTGGAAGGATTGGGTGGAGCTAACTGCAGTGTCCATCCCAGTAATCTTTCCTGAGAGGCCCGATCCTCTGGTCCCTGCAGTTAAAATTCCAGATACGCTGTCACATTTGAAAAAGCAGGAAGCTAGAGAATTCCTGATAAGAAACAGAAACATTTTCAGAGTAACTTGATATAACCTCAGTGCTTCAGCATGACATTATTACTGAACCTGGGGTACATTTCAAACTCAAACTGTACTGGATTTCTGAAGCTAAGAGAAACAGCATCAGTGATGAAGTTAAGAGGATGCTTGAACTAGACATCATTAAAGAGTCCAATAGTGACTGATCTAGCCCCATTGTTTTAGTCCCAAAACCAGACTGCGGTTGGAGGTTTTGTAATGACCTCAGAAAGCTTAATTCAGGGGGCGTATGCACAGCCAGGGACGATGATGGCCGCATTTCACTAAAGCTCCGCTCATCCCCTGGCCTTAGAGACTTACCCACGATGCACCGCTGCCCCACAGGCATCCCTGGGTGAGTCATAACTGCTTAGCACCCGGTCCTGCACACTCCAGCTTCAAAATGGGGAAGATCGGGCGCTGGAAGCCTCCTTCCCTGCCGCCACATTAGCCGCGGCCGTCACCGCTGCAGCAGTTCCTTCATAGGCCCCAATCCCCGGCCTCAATTTCGGCTGTGATCCCGCGGACGAGCTCCAGACCCCCAGTGGCAGCCGGAGGTACTACAACTGCTGCTCCCACTATGCAGCCAACCTCCTCACTCTCCCAGAATCATCAGATGGAGGAATCCGAGCTCTTGACCCTTGTAGGGGGGGCAGTAGAGCACCCTTTGCTGAGCCATCCTCCCTCCACTCCTGCCAATCCCCATGTGGCATCTACTCTCACAGTATCTGCACTGGAGAAAAAACTGAAGGTATTCTTACACAATATTACCGCCTCCATATCCGCTGAAGTGGGCAAGTTGGCTTTGGATCTTCGTGGGGAAATAGAGCAGATTTGTGAGTGTGTGGATCAATTGGAGAATAAATTTGATGAATTGGTGCAGTACGTCCATGTCTTAGAAGAAGATAATGCGTACCTGAAGCACACCATGTTCCAAATTCAACTCCAACAAGAAGATTTAGAAAACAGTGATCGCCGGCAGAACATCCGTATTCGCTGTATGTCTGAATCTATTGCCGATTCCCAACTCTGCTGACATCTCTTGTCCTTCTTCACCGCAACCGCCCCCTTGGTCCCAGAAGCGGATTGGCGCCTGGACAGGGCTCACCGATCATTATGTCCCAGACCTGCTGACGGCACCAGACCATGTGATGTCATCGTCTGCTTTCATTTTTTTGAGAGCAAAGAAGCCTTGTTAGCCTCTGTACGCAACATCTCTTCTCTTGAATTTAAAGGGGACAGGCTCCAGCTCTTTTGAGATCTCTTTACGATTACCCTGGCTAAATGGCGGGCGCTGAAGCCAATCACCACTCACCCTCAACATAACCGTGTCCCCTATCGCTGGAGTTTTCCCTACAAGCTGGTCATCTCCAAAGATGGTTCCCAAGTTACTCTACATGATCTTTTTGAGGCGGACTCCTTCCTGTAGTAATTGGGACTACCTCCTCTACCGGAAGACAACTCCTGATTACCGCCTACTCCATCTCGTCCTTCCGCCACCCCCAACAAGATTTGGACACCAGTTCGTATGGGCCGGAAGCATCTTTCACGTACTCCACAACGTCCTCGTCCCTCTCATTCTAGCAATGAGCCTTCTTGATGCTTCTCTGAGGTGTTCTTCTGTGGGCACTTATGGGTTGTATTCTTACCTCCTCCCCCCCATCCCCTCCCTCCATCCCCCCTCTCCCCCCCTCCATCCCCACTTTCCTTCCCTTCTCCCCCCCCCTTCCATGTTTTTTTTTCCTTCCCCTTTCTGTGCTGGGTGCCTTCATATGTCATGTTTTTCTGGCCGGGTTTGCCGACAGTTATATTCCGGTTGTCTTGTTGCCCCCGATCCTGTTCAGTCACTTGCCTGGATGACTTGAGTATTGATGTTTTTCCCAAGTCCATATCCCTATGGATATCTACAGTATGTTCTTTATTGTAATATTTTTGGTTTATCTTTTAATGTTATTAGTTTTCTGTTTTGTCTCATCGATGGTATCTCATATATCTTTTCTGCTGGTACGCATGCCGTACCCATTGTCATTTTGTGATGGCTTTACGACTTCTGTCATATAATGCTAAAGGCCTTAACTCTGTTCAGAAATGGTGGATGGCTTTGAAGGAATTCCGATCCTCGGGAGCAGATATTATTTTTGTCCAGGAGACTCATTTTAAGTCAACAGGCTCCTTTTGTTTTGCCTCAAGGTTTTTTTCCAATCCTATTTGGCCTTTGACCCATCTGGTAAGGCTGGAGTGGCAATACTGATTCGGACACATTGCTCCCTTTGGGTCATCTCCTCCAAGGTCGATCAATATGGTCACTTCATTCTCTTAGAATGTATGCTTGATGACACCCCCCTTATTTTGATGAATCTCTATGCCCTGAACTCAGGTCAGTTACAATTCTTTACACAAACACTTGCCAAATTGGGCTCCTTTTCCACTCCACACATGATTATAATCCTTTCACAAGGATAGGAAGGTTCTCTTCGAATCCACTCCTTCGAAGCGGCAATGCTCCTCCTCGAAATCTTTTCGCAAATTGATCAGGGAGCATCGTCTCTTTGATGCCTGGTGGATTCGGCATCCTACCCACAAACAATTCACCTTCTACTTCACACCTCACCACAGTTATTCCTGCTTAGATTACTTCTTCATCTTAGCTCCTCTTCTTCCTCTCCTAGTTTCCTCTGACATCAACCCTATCACATGGTCTGACCATGCCTCCCTGACCTTAAACTTGTTATTCCCCAACGTTATGCCAAAAACAGGCCATTGGCGCCTCAATGAGACCTTTTTAACCACAGAACATCTCCGTGCTGAGCTCTCACAGGGACTTGATATGTACTTTTAGCACAATGTAGGCTCTGTACCATCTACCTCGACCATATGGGAAGCCCACAAGGCGGTATTTCGAGGCCTTTGTATCTCCATGGGTTCTCGCCTGAAGAAATCCTCAGAGAGTACCAGGATTATCCTAGTTTGCCAGTTAACCCTAGCTGAATGTAGACTTTTCGCAAAGCCGTCTATTTCTGGGCTGTATAAAGTGACCTCTCTTCGTGACAAAATCAAAGCCCTTGATACTTGTAAGTCCACAAAATTTCTCCTCTGGGTCAGGCAGAAATTCTAAGAATTCTCTAACAAACCCCACCTTATGCTCGTCAATAGATTTAAAGCACAGTCCCCCTCTACAATGCCAGACCATCTTGTCCAGCCGAATGGGAGCACTACTTATGATCCTTGTGTAATGGTCTCCCTTTTTGGCTCATATTATGAGTCCCTTTACAACTGTTTGACCCCAGACCTCCACCCTCCTCTCACAGAAACTTATTTTGATAGGTTTTTCAATCCTCTACTATTACCAAAGCTATCGCCCTCTGACATCGCGGCCCTCAACGCTGACATTTCATCTGAAGAACTATTTGATACAGTCAAACATCTCCCCTAACGCAAAGCCCCGGGACCAGACGGACTTCCCTACTCTTATTACAAGACTTTCATTGGTATCCTAGCTCCCCATCTTCTCTCTCTTTATCAAGATTTTTTCAAGGGTATTACTCCCCAGGCTGACTTCTCCCGTGCATACATCTCTGTGATTCCCAAACCTGACAAGGACCATTCTATCTTAGATAATTACTGTCCTATTGCTCTACTAAACTCTGATTACAAGATTTTTACTAAGATCCTAGCCAATTGGCTGTCTAGGCTCATCTCCAAGCTCATACATAGAGACCAAGTTGGCTTTGTTCCTGCCAGACATGCAGCGGATAATACCAGGAGATCTATTGATCTGGTTGACTTGGTTAACCGATCCTCCATCCCCACCATTTTATTGAGCTTAGATGCCCAAAAATCTTTTAACCGCCCAGCTGGCCTTATATGTTTATGGTCTTGGAGAAGTTTGGCTTCCGTGGCCCTTTCATGGCAGCTTTAAAAGCTCTCTACTTTCACCCTTCCTCACAGGTCAGACTAGTCTCCTTTCTCTCATCTCCTTTCTTAATGTCGAATGGTACGCGACAGGGATGTCCAATCTCTCCCCTACTGTTTATCCTCTGTTTGGAACCATTGGCTATTGCAATCCAGTCCCATCCCGACATAAAAGGGATAATGTCTCATGGCCGTGAATACAAACTATCCCTATTTGTGGATGATATCCTCCTTACTCTCTCGAATCCCCAAATCTCCCTCCCAGCATTGCATAAACTTTTACGTCAGTTTGGGACTCTCTCGGGTTACAAGGTTAACACATCCAAGACTGAAGCACTCCCACTCCACATACCACCAGTTGTCCTCTCATCCCTCCAAGATTCCTCTCCATATCGATGGTGCACCCGTTCTTTAAAATTCTTGAGTACTAACCTCACTTCTTCTTACAGTTCTATAAATGATGCCAATCCCCCCCCCCCTCCCATTTATAGCTATTTCCCGTTCCTTGAAATTTTGGGATACCCTACCCTTATCATTCCTGGGACATATCAACATCATAAAGATGACTGTTTTACACTCCCTCCAGAAATCCCTTCTACACTTCATTTGGCATAATAAACTGCATAGAATCGCACGTAGTGTGCTACTCTCTCTGCATTCTAGAGGAGGCCTAGGGGCACCGGATATCGTGACCTACTATTATGCTACCCACCTTCGCTTCATTACATCATGGTCCACCCAATCTCCTCCCAATCTGTGGACTGAGATCGAGTACTTACAATTGACTCCAACTCATCCTTGCTCTCTCCTCTGGTCATCCTCAGCAGTGGACCTCACCCTTTTTCATCGTCTCTTCCTTGGCCCCATGCAATTCTCCATGAGTATTTGGCGGAAATGTAGGACAAGGTTTGCATTGATCTCAGACTGCTCCCCACTGACTAATAACCTCTTTAACCCCAACCTTCCAGATAGTTTGGCTGTGCCCCGGATGCTCCCTTCGGTCACGGCCGAACTCTTCCAATTGCGCCACCTAGTACACCCTGTTACTCGGAAGCTGCAACCATTCTCATACCTCCAGAAAAAAGATCTGCCTTCCCAACATTTTTATAAATACCTCCAGATACGCCATTTTTTCTTCACCATGTCCCCCACTTTGACTCTTGGGAAACCTACTCCCTTTGAGTGTCTATGCATACAGGGCCCACATCAAAAGGGCATAATTTCTAATACATACAAACTTTTAATGGATGCTACCCCCTCTCTAATGACACTCACCATTACATGTGCAAGCGGTCCCAGTTTTTGCAATGTGACATTGATCTAATGCAATGGAAGAAAATTTGGAAAACCGCATCTAAATCTTCTGTGTCTATGGTTTATAGAGAAAATACATACAAAATGTTGATGCTGTGGTACAAAACCCCCGAGGTTATTCATACTTTTAACCCGAATTCTTATTCCGCCTGCTGGCATTGTGGGAAAGATTTTGGCTCCCTCTTCCACATTTTTTGGACTTTTGGATCTATTGTCCCTTTTTGGGAAGAGGTTTTGTCTTTTTTACAATTGTTATTGCATACTTTTCTCCTCTTTGAGACTTTATTGAGCCTGCCATTCCCAGGTCTTCCCAAAATGGCCAGGAAACTCACCACACATATTTTGATTGCAGCCAGAAGAAGCATTCCGATGTGTTGGCTATCCGCTATACCTCCTTCGATGTCAACTCTGTTTAAAATTATTGCTGATGTGCGATGGATGGAATACCTGACTGCTATACATACCTGCTCGACTGCTGTGTTTGAGGCAGTGTGGCACCCATGGGATAATTTCTCTTCCTCCCACCTTTCTCCAACTGTACTGTTCCGATGGCCTCCCCACTGTAGCTATGTGACATTATTTTGTTTGTAACCATGCAGATTGCACCATCGATGTGCTCCTTCTTTCTCCTTTGTTCTCTTTTAACGTGATATATATATATATATATATATATATATATGTGTGTGTGTGTGTGTGTGTGAAAATCAATAAAAATTGTTAATACAAATAAAAGAAAGCTTAATTCTGTGATAACGTTTGACACTTACTCCATTCTCTGGGTAGACAGGCTTGGAAAGGTCCATTATTTGACTACCTTAGACTTGATGAAAGAATATTGGCAAATCCCATTGAATAAAGGTGCCAAGGAAAATACTGCATTTTTAACTTTTGAGGGTTTGTTTAAGATGCTTTTTAGTATACAAAATGCCCCTGCGACATTTCTGAGAGCCATGGAGAGAATCTTAAGACCTCGTCAACAGTATGCAGCAGTGTATCTGGACGACATAGTGGTACATAGCACTGACAGTAAGACATGTGCAGAACAGAAGAATTTGTTATGTTTTGGATCAATTTTTTAAGTTACTAATTTGATTTCATTGCATTCATAACGAAAGTAATTTTGTTTATTCTTTTTTGACCGGATTCAAACTTTTCCAATGGATTCAAACTATTTTTTTTTATCTAATTCAAATACAATTTGAATTGAAAGATATTGAAATTTGTTGTGAGAATAGCTGGTTCTATTCCAATCGAATTTAGGAAGACAGTTATATTCTTTCCATTCTAGACTTTTATTTTCTATTCTATTCTGTTCTGTTGTACTCTATTCTTTTGTATTCTATTCTATTCTGTTGTATTCTGTTCTTTTCAAAATTCAAATTTCAGAAGATGGTTATATTATTTCTATTTTATTATTTTCTGTTTTCTTCTAATCTATTCTATTTTTTTCTAGTCTATTTTTTTTACATTCTATTGTAGTTTCTTCTATTCTATTCTTTTATTTTCTATTCTATGCTGTTTTATTTTGTTTTACTCTAGTATTTTCTATTCTCTTCTGTTTTATTCTATTCTTTTTGAAATTCAAATTTAGGAATATGGCTATATTCTAGCACTAATATACATAGTCTTGGAAGGAAATCAGCAATAGTCAGCAATATTTTTTATTTTGAATTTGTTTTTTAATTTGATTTCAATTTGAATTTGATTTCAATTTGATTCACATTTCAGACAAAATGTTGTTTTGTTATTTCTGCTTCATTTAAATTCAAATTAAATACAAATTTTATTGTAATTAAAAAATTCAGGTACATCCTCATTTTCGAATAACAAAACTTTAATCCAAGTTTCAATTCAGAATGAAGCAAACCAAACATGTCCACTGACTGTCTCACTTGCTCCACATCCAGACTGTTTTGGCCGTTTTCTTAAAAGGTTTTACAGCAAATCTCAAAAAGTATGTAATTGGTTTAGAGAAAGCCAGGTATTTGTGCTACACTGTTGATTTGGGAGGAGTAAAACCCCAACTGAATAAAATAGAAACCATCCAAGAATGGACATATCTCTTAAATAAGAAACAGTTCAGAGCTTTGCTTGGTATACCAAGTTACTATAAGAGGTATATCAAAAATGTTTCAACTCTGGCAACCCTATTGACTGATCATACAAAAGGGAAAGACTCAGTAATGGTAAAATGGTCCCCAGAAGCAGAAGAGTCCTGAAGAGGGCTCTCTGTGCACAGCCAGTGCTGTATTCCCCTGATTTTTCCAAGGATTTTGTAGTTCAGATGGATGCATCTGATGTTGTTCTTGGGGCAGTGGTACACAATGGGGGGAAAACACCATGTGGTGTACCTAAGCAGAAGCTTTTTTGGCTGTACTTCTCCTGTGGATCATAGGAGTGCAGTTCATTCTGCACTCCTGTGACTCGTTTTTAGAGGACGGCGGACTGAAGTCCACTGGCGGCCAATATCACTCAGCCAGTCCAGGCTGGGGAAGGATTGTCGCTTCAAAGTCAGGATCCACCCCAAGGTCTGTAGCGGCACCTGGCTCAGCCTCTCAGTGAAGCACTGAAAGCCTGAGCAAGCCTCTCTCTCTCCCTCTTCCTCTCCCTCTCCCTCCACAGTTTAGTACTCCAGTGAGTGACGGACACTCCTGCTCTCTGCTTAGAGCGGAGAGGAGAACTCAGTGATCAGTGGTCATGTGATTGCGGAGTTCTCACCCTTACAGCCGGCTGGGGACAGATGCAGCATCAGACCAATGCTGCATCCACCTGGGTAAGTATAAATAGGCAAAAAAAAGCTCTACTTCTCTTTTAAGGATCGTGAAAATACATATGCCATTATTAAAAAAGAATCTTTAGTGATAAAGTAGGTCTTGTAAGCATTAACATACTCTATACAGTATTAGAGGACCATTTCAACCTGATAATGGATCATGCTCCCCTCAAATGGATGGCCCAGAAGAAAGAGGCAACTAGATAGGTGAATTGGTGGTTTTTGGCTCTATAGGATTATTCCTTCACATTAAAATACACACCAGGTACTAAGATGGGAATTGCAGATGCCCTGTCCAGAGTTCACTCACAGATTGTGCACCTCTCCCTTTGCAATTTAGACACACCTGGGACACACAATCAGTGGAGGAGTTGTAAAATACATGGAAACATGCCAATTTCCATTATGGATTTGCTAATTTGTGCAAGAATGTGCACATGCACGCAGGGCACACATTGGAGAAACTTCATGTGTGACGACACACTGGTGCTTGCAAAGCGTAATAGTTGTTGGTACCCAGTGGCCTTTATAAGGATTGCAGCTTGGCTCATCAATTGCTGGATTATAATTAGCCTCTATATGCTGTGTTCCTGTGCTTACTACCTTGCTTGGATTACCAACTTGGCTTGCCTCTGATCCATCCTGACTTCTCTCCTGGTATTGACCCCGGTTTGCTTCCACAGACTTGTTACTGCCTGCTTTCCTGTGCTTAAGCCCAGCTTGACCTTGACCACTCTTCTGTCTCCATTCCTGATTGACCACTTGTGTTTGACCCTGGCTCTGGTTTCTTTCTCTCCTTCCTGCTTCACTCATATTGTAAAGATCCACCTGTACAGTGAGAGTGTCACTTGCTCTGCTGTTATTTTTGCAGTCAAGACTTGCACCTGCACCTTCAAGGCATCATCTGCCTCACTAACATCGCTGTATGATCAAGTCTTCCTTTGGTGCCTCATCCACACTGACCACCAGGCAACTACATCTCTGGCAACCCATGCTACTTTGGGTGCAGTTCCCTCTGTTATCACCTTCAGGGGTGCTCTGCAGTCAGTTGCAAGGGGAGCCCTTTCATCACTTCATCCTCCAGTCAGGTACCTGATAACATTCTTCTTGAGTCACATGTGTTACTTTTTGCAGGTGATCATAAAGAAGATTTTTGGAATAGCTCTTTGAGCTTCAATAACTTTGAAAGTGCTGTAGTGATTGACTCAAGAGCATTTGTGGGAGTGGAATGCCTTTAATCAGCAATAGAGGATTGGTGCACCTGGTACAATTGTGTGTTCCAGTGGTGTGCCTGGGGGCAGAGGGTATAGGGGGTTATGTTACAGGTGCTTTAGGAATGCACCTCCTACTAGATGCACATTATCACTACATTACTCAGGATCCCCAGGATGACTTCAACAGCCCTGTAATATCTCAGATATAGAGGTGAGGAAAGCATTTAAGCTCCTCCTTGTTGTTAGTGTGTTGTATGATGCAGGTGAGGGGAAGCTTGGGACTTCCTCCACTCTGCAGGGCACTGTTGCATCTGAATATCTGGGGCTCAGTAACTGTTTTATTAGAAGGAGGGGGTTTGCTAAGGAAAGGGGGGTTGGTAAAGGAGGGGGATTTGCTGGAGAGGCTTTTTTTGCTGCTGGTGGCTTTGCTTGGGGTGGGGTGGGGAGGTTTGCTGTGGAAGGATTTAATGGGGAGGAGGGGTTTACTGGGGGAGGAGGTTTTGCTGAGGGAAGGAGGCTTTTTTTTGGGAAGGGGGGGGGGGGTTTGCTGAGGAACAGGGATTTTTCTGGGGTTTAGCTGCAGAAGGGGTCTTTCCTGAGGAAGGGGAGGTTACTGAGAGAAAACACTATAGAAGTAGATGTATGGTGAAATGCCTCTAAAATATGATAGCTATCCAGTAGACCTTCATGATGTGGTATTACTGGTGACGTTTGACCACTAGATTTGCAAGAATGCAGCTAGAGAGACATAACCTAGTTCTTGAAGAGTCTGCAACATCATATTGGAATGCTTCAGATATGATGGCATTTGGCAGACAAAGACTTGGAGAAATAATATACAATGCTAAAGCTTGCATTATAACCCCAATGAAGATCTCTGTCCTTTTAATTACTAACCTGCACAACGTAACTTGGAGGTATGTGTGTCCAAATTCCTAATGATTTCCATATATTTACATACTCATAGTAAACTCTTGCTTCAAAAAAAAAAAAGGGGATTCTTAGTTTGCATATATTGCAAAACATGTTCAAGCTGGCAAACCGAGTCAAAGTAATCTCTCTGTGGCCAGTAATCTCTCTGTGGCCTCTTTCTATATTGCAAACCTGAAGACACATATTTCCATGTCTAGTGTCTAGTGCAGGTTAGTAATTAAAAATGATACATAAAGTTGCTGGATTATTGCTAGAGCAATAAATTATGCTCACTGTACAGTAGTGCTGTAGCCTCCTTGTATTTTGTGCATGTGTATATATAAAAGCTGGCGCACAGTTGCAGGTGAAAAAGAGAACTGGGTTCTCGCCATATTATTTAAATAATCAAGGCATTCAACTTTTTCACATACATAGGAAAAAAATGTATTATAATATGATGTGTTTATAGCTGGAATACCTTGGGAAAGATGGCTTGCATTCCACTGAAATGTCAGTCATAATACATGTAGTCTTTTGTTTTTCCTCTAAAAAGTATAGTTACAGTAAGTACCTCATTACCATATTGTATTCATGTACATTTGTCTATACTGCTGCTGTTTTGCTCGCTACTTATAAGTGGCACTACTCCCTACCATGAAAAAAATAAAACTTTTACGTCTTAGGATGAATGCAGGTGTAGGTTTTACCATGTAGAGTAATCTTTAAGAACAAAAACCTTCCTTTAGTGTCAGAACAAGTATCAACACTATTGAGAATGTCCTAGATTTAGAATGAGAGAACGTACTGTGATGCCAAGTGGGAAAATATTTATTATATAGTGTCAGTATGTGGTCTGTACGAAAATGGGTCTCTTGGAGGAAGAGAATTCTGACCTTAGATTTATGAAGGCCATAGAGAATCTGACCTCTTGGAAGGTTTGTTAAGGCCTCTATTGAAAGAGCACAGATGAACAGACGCCATGATGAAGTCACTCAGGAGTCAACAGTTCACAGAACTCAAGTCCTAAGAAATAAAAAAAGGGGGGGACGACTAAAAAATAATATAAAAAGTGAGTAAAAGAGATAAGAAGCAAAGAAGAAAAAGAGAAGTGAAGAAGTATCCCTAGAGAGGGACATGGATAGGTACCAAAATCATTTGCCCTAGTACAGAAGGAGAAGAGAAGGGAGAGTAAGATTACGCCCCAATAAACTATAGTGTGTGGCTACAAACAGCCTACAGTGACCTCTCCAAACTATTTTATGATGTCAGACAGAGTCGCTGCTGTCTAAAGCGGGGGAGCTAAACATTCACATATGAGCAGCGGGAGCCACAAAAAACATAAACTATAGAGTCATACAAACTGAGACATTGTGTAGTAACTTTAAACTAAGATAACATTTATGCCCAGGGGTACATATGAGTATTACTGGAAAAAACATACAGTAATATGTACTTGAGTCCCATCATGGAGGCTAGGTGGAAAACCCTGATAACGCCAGAAAATGCTCACAAGGTATAAGGGAGGTTTAAGTGAGCAATCAACTATGAATTTGGATAGTATGGCTCATATCAAGTCAGTAGAACTAGTAAAATCCCTAAGACCCTGGGGTGGCCCCTATGCTGGGGGGAAGGGAAATAAGAAAAGAAAAAAAAAGGGGGGGAGGGGAAGGTCAGCAGGACAAATAATTTGAGCTAGGGTCATCTTCCATATAAGCCTCCCACCAAGTAGATTAGAACCTTATGTAAAACATCATATTCCTATACATTCTAGGGAGTGAATGGGGAGAAGAGAGGAGCGGAAGAGGGAAGGCATGAAGAAATCCGAAATAAAGGAGAGAAGAGAAGGGAGAAGGTGGAAAGAGATAAGGCAGAGAGTGAAAAAGGGGGGGGGGAGAAGAGAGAAGGAAAATGGGATAGAGAAGGAGAAAAAGGGGTAAGAGGAGAGGAAGGAAAAAGGAGGGGAAAGGGAGAGACTAAGGGGAGCAAGGACAATATAAAGGGTGAGCGGAATCTTCAGTACAGGGAGATGTAAAGGAGCCCTAAGGAACATAAGCACAAGAAAAAAAAATGTTATATATATATGACATGGAGAAGGCCACTCAGGTAAGAGTAAGAAAAGTTCTGAGTATCAAACTGGAAGTAGGCCAGCAATTAGGGCTCTCTGGCAAGTGGATCTGTAGAGGATTGACGGGGTCTGATCCTAGAGGGTTGTGCGTGGCGTCTTCATTGTGGCAAAGGCTTTGGGGTAGGTTGTTCAAGCACCAGCTAATCTGGGAGATCAAAGGGTGCCACAACCAAAAAGGCAAATAGATCCAGAAGCTGTTCTGAATCGTGGAGAGAAAAGCTATCACCGTTCAGACGAAGGAGAAGACTGAAGGAGTAACCCCACACATAGGTGCCCCCGCATTCATGGATCTTTTCCAGGAGGGGCCAGATTTGACAACGCATGTAGAGGGTGCTGCGAAACAGATTGGGAAGGAACTGTATGGTTGCTCCATCAAATTGAAATGAGCCTTTATTCCATGCACATTGCATGATTTCTTCTTAAAAATTGAAGAAGTGGACTTGGCATAAGACGTCTCGAGGTTGAGAGCTTTCTACTATTCCAGGTGTGTTGACCCTGTGGACTCTATCCAGCTCAACAGGGGAGGTAGCCGGTCAGCTCAGCAGATCATTGAAAATGCCAGTGATAGTGGCTCTCAGGTCGGTGGCTGCCATGGTCTCTGGAATGCCTCATATTTTAATATTATTGCTCCTATGGTTTTCAAGATCATCCTGCTGCAGGAGTAGGCAGAGCAGCTGTTCCTTGAACCAGGATCATGTAATTTCCAGGCAGACGATACATTGCCCAACAGCCTCTCCCTCAGAGGACAAGGTGGTAACTTTGGACTCCAGGACAGAAACAGTCTGTTTTACTTGGTGTATTTCACTACAGTGGGAGATTTCAAAGCTGAAAGCCAAAGCCTCCATATCCTTCCATGTGGGAAGAGACAGCAATATGGCCAACATCTCTGCTGGGTTCAGGACAGAGCCTGGGGTCTGAGCAGTGGATGTAGCTGTAGGTGGAGAGTGATTCTGAACACCCACTTCAGGGCGGGACTAGCGATCTTCCCTGAACACAGCCATCAGATCTGACAGGCTCGCCTGTAAGGGTGAGAGCGGCCACTTTGGAGGATCATAGGAGGGAGGCTATTCTACCGTTCAATCCAGGATTGAGGGAGAGGAAGCTGCACTATCCCTGTGAGCAGCGAAAGGTGCCATGTTGTACCAGGTGGTTGATCTGGTGTGGGAGGTTTCAAGAGCCAGATATCGATCCAGGGTGGCAGGATGTAGTCCTCAGGTCTTCCTGCAATAAGTAAGGTGCTTGGGCATCCGACGGGGCCTATGTAAAAGATGCTCAGATGATAGCTGGCTAAAATTGACAAAAGCAGAAGAAACGTTTGGGGTGGATATGTATACCCCATTAGGGGGAAATTTGCTTTACTCCTCCATATACACTATTTTATCATTTTCTTTCCTATTTTTTTCAGGCACATTACCAAGAAAAAGATTAGAATTTTAAGAAGTCAGAAAGGTCTCTTAGCAACTTTCCAAAGAAAAAAAAAACATTCATATCAGTGAACTGCATAATTTGCAAAGATAGTGTTCAGTCATTGCTATTTTTTGTTATCATCGCTTTTTTTTTTACAGTTACAATACAATTCAATACAGGAGGAATTAGAGGACCATGCTTGTTAGATTTTACAATCTAGGAGGATCAGACACCACACCAGTTCAATCTTTAAAAAAAAGCTTGTGTTTTTAACATTTGTCCATAGTGCATCTGGGTATCCATCTATCCTATCTGATTACTGTATCTATCTACTGTATCTATTTTTTGTAAAATGTATTTTTACCTGGGTCTATTTTAGTCCAAGTCAGCTAGCTAGGGTCAGAGGTAACATATGTCAGTTAAAGCTTAACTACCTTTGACTGCTTAAACAAAGACCACAGGAACATTTACAGTGAAAGCTGGACCTTATGTTTACTCAGATGATTATATTATCAGAAAAAAAAAGAGATGTGCCTGTAAATATCTGGAGTGCCTGAAACATTTAGGCTATTATTTTCTCAATTTGTAGATTAATAATTCAGAGGATGATTGTCTGTGTTAGTCAAGTTAAAAATCAACTTTCAAAGCAATTTTACTGTATCTGTGCTTTCTAATCCTCTCAAAATCTTTTTTTCCCTCTGTCTCCATCTGGCATTTGTCACCAAAGCAGCTGCTCACTGCCTGTAAGGCAGCACTTGTACCTTTCTCCCATGGGAAAGTCAACTCTTAGTTTTTCCTTAAGGCTGCCTCAAGCTACTAATTTTTACTTTTTGTATTGAAAAATCCACATTTAAACTATCAATAATCTGTTTATATGTGCACAAATAAACAGGGAGAAAAAAAAGCAATACTAATATGTTGATACTGCCACTGTTTATCCTTAAGGGTAATACAAAGTGCATGTATCCCTTTTGCCCACTTTCTTTGATCTAATAAAGCACAACCTACTCAGATGTACACTTATCTTGATCCTATAGCCATACCCTCTGGACTTTTTTACATCCTGTGAAGCAAGCCTTCATTGTCTTGCCCCGACCATGTCTGCACTGTAGATCACCATAGACACCTGTGGGGCCAACTCTCAAGTCCAGTGACTTTTATGACTCATAACCACATGGAAATCTATGGGCAAATAATGAGCAGACATGGTCAGGAATTGAATCAAAGTAAGTACACATCTAGGGTGGGAAGAGTGGGCCACGTTAGATCAGAGAAGTGGAACAAAAAGGTCAAATGTGTATTTTTTAAAGTGCACTTTAGGCAACAACAAAATCACCAAAGTATAACTCCACTTTACCATGGATGTTGATCCCAGACTGGCTGAAATGCTGCAGAATATTGATCACTAATGAGGGAGCAATGAAGGAACAACTCATATGTGATACCAGAGAAGGGGAGATGTATAATAAAAGATAAGTGTAGTCTGCAGTTTACCTACAGTGTTACTATGATGTAAACTGTCCTTAAAGTAGCATTCCAATCATTACCTAAGTAAAACATCACTACTGTATATGTACCTTTTCTGAAGCTACTCCAGTCCAGTCTCCAGTGGTGGCTTCTGTGCAGGAGAGAAACCTGACAATGGCTGGGAAATGCCTAATAGATGACCTCACCCATAAACTTACTATGGGACATCTGTTGTTAGCTGCCTCTCCTGCACACAGAAGCCAAAATAGGAAGCGAACGAAAATCAATTCAAATGTGAGGGAATCCCTGATTGTAACCATGGTCACCTTAACTAGTGTCCCCATTAAAGGGTTCCCCGCTATTACTGTTCTGGGGACAACTCAAAATGTGGGATTTTCTTTTCCTTTCACTTTCAGTGACAAAAATAATCAGGACAAAAATATTGAGGGTTAAACTCCCTAATGAGGGCACAGACAGCAATAAAAACCTGACCAGTGTTTTAATACCCTTCTACTCTATCCCAAACTATAAAAAAAGTAGATGTGAGCCATCACTTTCCATTTTATTAAGCACAATGTTTGTTTTTGTACCTTATATAATTCTTTATTGTAGTTTAGTACTTTTGATACACACTTCCTGCCTATATACATGTACTCTTGAGGTGGCTACATGGGATTTTCCAGTGCTTCTTTCTTGATGGTGATAATAGTGGACCACACCTGCATAATAGCCCCCACATCCCATCACTGGCCAAACATTGCCATCTTAACCTCGGCAACATTTCCAGAATTCGTCCCTTCCTGAATAATGACATCGCAAAGCAACTTATTCATTCCTTGGTTATTTCCCACCTTGACTACTGCAACTCCTTCCTCACTGGCCTTCATTTGCACAGGCTATCCCCCCTTCAATCACTTATGAACACTGTTGCTAGACTAATACACCATACTAACCAATCTGTGACTGCTGCCCATCTCTACTAAACTCTTCACTGGCTTCCACTAGTCCAATGTATAAAATTCAAAATATTAACCACAACATACAAAACCATCCACAACATTGCCCCCAGCTACATCACAACCTCATTTGCAGATATCATCCAAATCATCCTATCCACTATTCCCAGATCTCCTGCTCTTTAGCTCCCTTGTTATGTACTCCCACACTCACCTTCAGGACTTCTCCAGAGAAGAACAACAGTCAGAACTATGCAACGTACAACATAGTGCATGCAGTGCAGCAATCAGGACTGTATAATATATAGGGTGAAGTAGTCAGGAATATGTGATGTCCAACAAAGTTTATACAGTGCAACAGTCAGAAATGCAGAGACCAGTACTATGTAATGCCAAGCACATGTTGTAGAGCGCAGAGGTTATTAGCAAGAAGTCATTTATGTTGGTAGTCAATGGTGGGTGTTTCTTTAATTTTTGGTGGTCAATAGTGTTCTTGCCCCCTTAAATGTTGATGTTCATTGGTATGTGTCCCAATAATATTGGTGTTCAGTAGCAAGTGTGCCTGTATAATACTGGTGTTCAGTGGTTGGTCACCTGTTGGGCATCAATGGTCTGTGTCTCATTGGTGGTTAGTGGTCAATGTTCCTTTTTCTTATGTGATTAGTCAGACCTATTGCATGAAAAGCACTGCAGATGTGCTCTCTTGCTTTCTACTGACTCCAGGGTCTCTGATTTATGTCTCCAGGATTTAATAGCAATTGATATCAATATAAATAATGCATAGTATTTATTCTCCGGTAAGCAATAGTGTTATATGTAGTATGTCCTGTTATGAGTCTGACCACCTGGCTTTTGAAATAGGTTTGATCTCACCCACTGCTTGTGAGCATCTTGTTTCAATAGTAGTACAGCATATCTACTGTATATCAGCTATAGTAGGAGCTATTAGACTAAGTATCCCTTAAAAAAATACTTTGTATTTCAGGGTTTTATAGCTCAAGTGAAGCGCCCACTAGCAAGTACAGTCCACACCAAATATTTCCATTTAAGGGCTTTTTTGGCCCACTTTTATTTAAAGGAAAGTCACACGCAGTTCCATAAAGCACAATCCATGGTTTTCCACACAGGGGGTCTTCACCATTAACACAAACGTGTGAAATTGCCATCCTCCTTGTCCACTTCAGTATGTACACATACCACAGTGCTGCTCAGACCATCCACTTAAGACCCTCTTCAGACCATCCACTTTAGACCCAAATCATTTCCTTTCCAACATTGTCCACATTTATAGCAACAGCTTGCTGCTCTGGCCCTCAGGTTTTGGTATCTGTCTTTTCCAGCACAGACATGCACTCCTCTGGCTGCTCCCTTTCACACCTGGACTCCTCGGGAGGGTGGAGCCCAGAACTTTAGTCAGGTCACTACTAGTAGCCCAGCACACACCTGACAAATCAGTATACTAGTGGTTCCGAATAACTGGACTCAGTAGTGGAGATTTTATCCCACCTGGCTCGCTTTGAAATGTCCAGGCTCCAGGTCCCAAAATGGACTTTCTAAACAATGAAGAAACTGATTAGCCAGTTTCCTCCTAATCAAGCAAACCCGATCGAGCCCCCTGCCTGGTTGAGAATTCTGGGTTAACATCACCCTGGTGGGACATTGCACTGACACAATACCTACAGATAAAATGCACATTTATGTTAAGTTAAAGTAACCCTAATTCAATTACATTTAATATACAAAAGCTCTGTGTATTATATGCAGTTGCCATAGTGTTTTTTCCTAAAATACAATTTTCACCTACCTTTTTTTTCCATCTCAAACCTACTGATCTCCTTCAGCCTTTATCAGTCATTTCTACGTGCACTTGCTTCAATGTGAGTTGCACATAATTGCTCTGGATCAATTTCTTGATGGGGACAACGATAAACTGTGCCCTTGCAGTGTGTGTACTGGCATAAAAGGAAATATTTTGTAGCACAACAAATATAACAAGTGCAGCCAAAAGAAAGTTTAGTGGAGTTCATCTAAATGTGTACTTGATAAATCAGGACCATATACTGTCCATAAGAGGAAAGAAGGCGCATTCAAGTCTGAAGGTTCATCAAGGGTTTCATCACACTCAGGCTGCAGCTCCATTGTTAGGGTCACAAGAGAATCCATCTGACAAGTAAGTAGGACACAGAACACAGGGCACAAAACCAGCAATAGCAATGAAGAACACTTTAATGAAATAAAAAGCAATATCCACTTACATAGGAGAATCAGCAGTATTATACAAGATGCAAAGCTACAGACAGGTCCCAGGGGATCAATCAGCACAGTGAAGGTCCAAATCCAAATCAAGTTGGAAGGCAGGGAATGCAAAATGCTGGTTTTGTAATTTTTTAGGAGACAAGACACAGATCATACAGGGAACACATGTGAAGAAACTGTGGGCAGTTGTCTGGAGGTATGAATCTTGTACATTACTGCCAATTTTTTAATGTAAGTGTATATTGCTTTTTATTTCATTAAAGTGTTCTTTATTATGTTTGCTTGCGCCATGTACTCTGTCCTTTTTACAGTACCTGTGTACTGGCATGGCTGGCTGTGGTGTCTACCAGAGGTACTTGCCATAGAGTGAAAAGGCAGGAGCACAAATAGAGGTTATTTACCCTATTCCTGCACACCAAACTGTTTTACTTTATGTATATTTTTGGATGTCTAGCAATCCAACTGAGATCAGGACTACGGATTGGCAATTTGAAAATATGAAATTTGTTTAACCTGAGCCTTTCTTTTTTAGATGCAGTCCTGATATTGGATCATTGTCATGTTGCATGACCCTGCATCCTTAGGCAATATGTCAGATAGATACGCCTCTAAATGTTCCTATTGTGTATGTATGATCTACCCCCTTTTTGTGTTTATGGCCACCTTTACATTTGCCGTGAAGAGATACTGTAGATGAAGGTTGAGACTGCGGCTCTTAACCACTTCCCACCCGCCTACAATGTACTGTAGACAGGCAGCCGGTATAGGCAAAGCTACGTACCTGTACATCTCTGCTCACTTCCAGGTTTAGGGCGCACCCCCTGGCTGGCACGCTCTGTGAATGTACACAGCAGGAGACTGTCAACAAGTCCCAGCCAATGATTCATGGCTGAGATCTGCTTATCAGCTGTGTACAATCACAGCTCAGAGCCCTGTGTTGACAATTGATACAGAGCTCTGTACGTAGGGAACAATTTCTTTGTTTTTCATCCCTGAAAAGCAGGAATGTCAAAATTAGAGATCTGTTAGTAAAATCAGCACACTTTACACATATAACATATAGTTAGGTACATATTTAACCCCTTGATCGCCCTAAATGTTAACCCCTTCCCAGCCAGTTGCATTAGTACAGTGACTGCGTAAATGTTATCACTGATCATTATTAATGTCACTGGTGATGTCAGTGGCAGTTAGTCAGTCCCCCCCAACATCAGTTAGTGTCACATTGCCGATCTCAGTCCCTTTATAAGTTGCCGGTCATTGCCATTAATAGTGTAAAAAATAAATAAAGCTACATCAACCTTAAACATCTGTGCTTAGGGTGACATACTGTACAGAAAGTATAAAAAATAGCAGCTAGGCACTATACCCTGATACCATGCATTCAACATAAATACATAACAACAGTGCAGCGCTAAATTGTGAAACAAAAAGTTTCCCAAATTTTTTTTTTAAATTCTAACCTTTCCAGGTTAATATACAAAATAATAAACATGTAAAAGAAACAAAAAGTGATCATAAAGTGTCCACATATAAGCGCTCATAACAGTAACAAAGCTGACATCATGGAAATGAACAATCTTTATAGAATTTGTAGATTTCTGTCTTCTTTTTTATCACAAGATGGCTTGGGTACTGTTATCTAATAGGCATCAGCTGAGTTAAGTCCATCCTATGGTGGCTTTTCAACTAATTACAACGATCCTCCTTGGCTGCTGTCCCTAGCATGGCTTTGATATGTGGGCGTGCCGCTGATAATGTCACGTATGATCCAATGCATAAAGCGGAGCCACGCACACACGCTGCCACGCATGCACAATTTCCTTTGGGTACATAACTGCATGACTGTACAATTATCAGTTAAAGTAGCGCAGTGGTAAATAGCAAAAAATGGCCTGGCCATGAAGGAGGTAAAGTCTTCTGAAACTGAAGTGGTTAACAAGAAGTCACAATACACAATCATGCACACAGGGAGGGGTTCAAATCATCCACAAGGAAAATGTTTTCTTTAATATAAATTAATAATGAAAATTATCTTTCATTAATGCATATACACATGGTAGGTTTGACCCTGATGAAAAAAAAACAGCAAAGAATTATTAGAATGCTATTATATTTCTGCTAAATCAATTAAATACATTTGATAACCATATCGTCAACTTTAAATCATTTTAAAGGTTATATTTTACCATATGTAGTTCTTTCATACTACTTCAGTAATTTAGTACACGGGGAAATTTAAAATGATATGTGTATTTACTTGGAAAGCAATCATTTTCATGTTAATAAAAAGAAAAGAGAGCAGAACAGCAATTAACAGATTTGTAGTAATCCTCTGTAGTTTAGAGAGTCTTAAATGAATTTGTAGTCTTCTTTATTTAATGTAGTATTTGTATTGTACACATGCAAACTAAATACAGTAATAAAAGATAAGTACTTATAGATAAATGCAACGCGACAGTAATTTCTCCCAAGGTACTAGACCAACTTTAAGGTTTGATGCAATAATAAAAATTGCTTTCAAAGTTATGTAATATGCTAGAACACATTTTGATTGTTGAAAGCCATTATTTTTCTTGGTATATTACTAAACATCTAATTCAATAAAATATTTTGCATTATTTAATGCTTCTGTAGCAGACGCTGTAGTATTCTTTATTACATAATGGCAAAAAATTAAAGCATGCATAATACCTTACCTAGAAAATATATGCCTTTTTAATATGGCAAACATGGGATAATGTTAATAACATTATCCTATGTTTGCTTGTTTGTTTTATCAGCACCAAGGGTCATAATGCTAGTTAATTTTCATAAACATTTTTGATCCAGGCAGGGAAAAGTAAATTCAGGCTTTCTAACAATACAGTATCCATAAATTAATCCATGATGGGCAAAGGATCTTAGAAATGCAATGTCAAGAACACACAGCAAGGGCTTAATGTGTGCTACTCAATGAGCACCAGCCAATACATCTACAGCCCAAGCTATCACTTCAAAAGTATGAAAAAAGCAGTTTCCTGTGAATGAATAGACTACAAGTACCATCTTCCATTGTGTCTGATGGCTTGTAGTTTTCAATGAACTGCGAGGGCGCTGGTTCATAGCTCGATTATTTTTCCTGCCATTTAGTAACTGTCTGACCACAAAGGACAGCTGACTGAGATTCTGCAGGATCCAGGCATTGCAGCACCAGCACATTGCGGGTACAATGCTTTACAGGTACAATGCATTTCAAGCTGCAATGTAAAAAATAAAATACATTTTCTTAACCACAAAAAGATGTAAATTTATTATATTTTTACAAAAGGTGCACTTATCCTTAAAGATTGTTATTGGTCCACATTTCTATCCAACTTCAGAAGTAGGAGGAACAATTTTTTGGTATAAATTCAGACTTTTTACTTTAATACTGTTGGCGTGTATATGTTTCATGTTTTAAACTTACATTTTTTTTAACTTTTACATTCTTCTTTTTTGATTGCGCTAAAAAATACATGAACCAGAAGAGACTATTTTGAGGCTATTGTGTCTAGTTGTATTTTATCATCAGTATCTGTGAGCTAGGTTGTACACCATTGCTAATGTATATCCGATTGCATGGTAAAGCTGCACTTTTGCATTCCCTGAAATTGCAGCAGTGGGCAGACAGAGAACGAGGCACACATTTGTGTGGTCCATACACTGGTCCTAAATGTCTTGCTCCACACCCAATTAACAGAGGTTTAAAAATATACAGCAAGAAATAAAAACCTGAATTAAATGTAAAATATTTTCTCCCTATTCCCCCAAAAAGAAAATGGCTAAAAATAGGTTTTACATGTGCAAAATACATTTGCTTTTTTAATTTTAGATTCTACAATCAGGTTCACTATAGCTGTAGAAATGTTTCATAAATCTTATTGTGGGAAAATACAGTGTGAAAGTTATATTTTAGGGATGGACCAGGTTGTCATTACCTGCACAAATGTTTAATCTAATTAGCCGAAGCCAGAATCTTTGTAAGTGTAAATGAAGATGATAACTGTTAAAGTACAGGGATAGTATGGGTTTAACCTTAGTAAATCAGACCCGCTATGTGGCTAACTGATTATACAGTATTTCTGCATTCAGTCACTAGAGTGAGGCTCTATAGATCGATTTATGAAATATTCCAATGAAAATTTGATCTGTTAACCTTGTAAAAATGTGAGAAAGAATTAAAAAAGTATTGCTTACTATTTTAGTTAGCAAAGCTAGCAGGGCTTAGCCACTTCCCTGATGCTGTACATACATATACTCTCTCATCAGGAAGTGGTTATACTAGGATCATGGCAGCTGCACCTTACATCCTAGTATCAAAATTTTCAGCCAATGATGGGCTTTACTGTAAAAGTGATCTGAGCGGCTCTACAGCCCCTCACACCTGCCACTACTGTTCTGGGGTTCTCCAGTGCAATTGGGGAGCCTGGGATTGATGCAACGTGTGTGGCTGGCTGAGTGCAGGAAGTGAAGGTACATTCATTCTATCCCGTCCTCTGTGATGAATGAAGCCAGAATCGACAAGGATTTTATCACTTCTGGCTTTGGTTTGTTTTTTGCAAGTCATTACTACCTAGGCAAGAATCTGTTTAAACTGATCTTTGTTTGATCAAATGCTTTGAGGGCAAAGGAGAGATCGAGGTCTAATAGAACTCACACCATAAAGAGTTAATGTCATTAGCAATGCTATCACAATGAATGTTGTTCATCCCTTGTGATAGCAATAAATATAATTAAAAAAAACAGACAGTGTAAAAAAGTAAAATAAAATAATGAGATCAATAATTCTAGTGCCAAACCTCCCGTTTAACAATTGGTAACATATGTAGACTTTTAAAATGTTGCCTATGGATAACTTAATGTACTGTAGTTTGTTGCCATTCCACGGGCATACACAATGTTAAAGTGTGACAAATGAAGCATTTAATTACTCAGCATAACATGATCTTTCATATTTTACTGAAATTGTTTTTATATTGTGTTTGTGTGCACTAAAATTAATTAACGTGTATTTTATTAATGAATATTTGCATTTGATAAACCACTGCGCGAATTATGTGTAACATAAAAGAAACTGCAACAACCACCATTTTAGTCTCCAGGGTCTTCTCTTTGAGAAAATGTTCTGGGGTTCTAAGTAACTTTTTTCTGAAAAAAAAATGCAGTTTTTTACATGACTGTGAGAAATTTTAAAATTGGCCTGGTAAGCAAGCAGTTAACTAGCTGATGTGAAGTTTCATTTAGCAACCAATGAGATTTCAGCTTTCACCAGTGTAGTGTAGATAAATGAATGAAAACTAATTTCTCTTTGTTTGCTTTTGGCCCTACACTTTGCATATTAAATGCCATATGTTTGATAACATTAATATATGAAAACGATAGGATTCCTGGTTTCTCAGATTGCACTTGAATCTGCATAAATCATGATGAGGTCATTGAATATTCATAGCTTCCTGGAGAAGCTTTGCAGCAAATAGAGGATTAGAAAATGCAAATATTGTGCAGTGATTTGTAAATGACTATCTTCTTGTGCAAACACTCCTCTTATTTTCATCAATGAAACACTTTCTATAACTGCATTAGATGACTTAATGACAGACATATTAGCCAGCATCAGACTTCTTACAGTATTTTAAATCATTGCCAGAAAAGATAAAAAGTGTACTTGGTTTTCTGAAGATATGAGGTTTAAAAAGTATCAAATTCCAATTACTAATAATTATATTAAAAAATGTTAAATGCATTTGAAGGTTGTGAAAGTGATAAAAAGATGTAAGAGAATAATAAAATAAGTACATTTTGTAAAGCATAATGTAAAATGTATAACTTCTGTAATGACAGATATTAAAGTAACGGCTTGCAGAAGGCAATGCCAAGCTTTTAGTCCTCTAAGTAAAATTATTTCCACCTTCCTCTCTGCATTTTCAGAATGGTGTGTGGGTTGACAGATTGCAGGATAATCTAAGTACATTAACTGTACATGTATTTCTCATCTTTTAAGACTTGATGTTGCAAAATAAGGTAAACTTAAAAGCCTGGATCACACAAGATGCTGAAAACACATGAAAAAGCAAAAAGCAGTTCATGATAAAAAAAAATGATACCAATCAAATGGTGCTGTTCACACCAAATGCACTGCATTTATGTGCACTATAAAATGTTTTGGTTTTGGAGTAACTTTCCAACTCATGAAAGAGCATGAAACCTGGCAAAAGCCTAAGACTGGACTGATTCCTGATACAATATTAAAAAAGAGTTGAAAGTAGCAGCATTTGCTCACAATATCCTCCTATTCCTCTCAGACTCCTTACGAGGCTTCACAACTTAATCCTGACTTCAAACATTTCCATGCTATCTCAAATCTCAAAATCAATTACACCAAATCCTTCACCTTGAATGCTTCCCTCCTTTCTAAACTGGTTGTGCAATGCTAGGCAAACTTCCCATTTGGCTGGAAATCAGATGCTATATTGTGTTTAGGAATTCAACTGCCTGTGGGCCTTTCAGAACTATATGCCAGGAGCTTTTTTTTGGAACTAGGCAAGATCCAATGTGACTTCCAGTAGTGAGACAAACCTACCTTCTCATGGTTCAGGCACATTCCATCCTGAAAAATTTGGTGCTTCTGTGGCTGTAAATTACAGACTATCCCAATCCACCTACAGCCTTTCTTCCTTTCCTCCTACAAAGCATTATAAATGACTTTTTTGTGGAAAGGAAAGATTATTTGATATAGACTGGCTTCCCTAGGCCTCCCTGATTTACAGAGGTACTCTTGGGCATCCCAACTTTCCCAGGTGGTGTATTGGAAGGTACATGAGAGCTGTAAAGACTGGGTAGTCTTTAAAAACCTGATCTCAGGACACATTGGGGCGAACCATGTGGTCCTTTTGATACCTGAGGCAATCTGTTTTTTCTAGTTCTGTTATTTCAGTTCTATCTGAATTTGTATGGCAACTTTGTGTCTATGTGTTATATAATCATTTCACCCATGCGGGCAGTGGAGCTGTATCAAAGAAGCTTTTGGTTTAATATGTATTTTTCTTCGAACACTAAGCCTACTACTGTTTGTCCAACTTGTTTTGTATAAAATAAGTGATGAATTTCCAATAAACTAGTTTGGAAATAAAAAATATTTTGGTTTGCTGAACTACCGGTACATTTTTGCTTTCTGATCAATCCTATGTAGGTCTTCTAAGTAAACCTAAAATACTTACAAAAATGCACCTCAAGATCATGTATAAACATGCAGCCTAGTGTGTACTAAATGAATAAATCATGATTACTTTCACTTATCTTAGTGAATAAAATTTCAATTAAAGAATGTCAATGTTCATTTCCCTGTCTGTTCCACATACTGTATGCTATAGGCTTAAGAAACATTTACATTATCAAAGACATGATAAAAATATACTTCTATAATACATGTCACTGTGACAAGACCCACAATTCAGCTGGCTTTCTAGAATCTACCATCAGAAGTTATCTCTGATATAAAAAAAACATAATGGCTCTACGCCTGTAATGCACTTAATTCATAGTGAAAGCAGTGGTAAACAACAGCATCTATAGATCCAATATTATTATCCAGGCCAATTCTCACTCTTCTAGAGAATAATCACTTCACTGATTCCTATATAGGCTGCAAAGTAATTAAAAGTAAAAGTAGAATATCATTCCCCGGCTCTGCTGAAACAGTAACAATTTGTCACACCTGTTATCATGGCAGTAGACCTAACTACTGTGTACTGGGCAACGTTTTGGAACTGATAATCACTTTGGTGTCCTGGCTGCCAAGCAACCTTGGACTCACTCTTGTTTCTTTTTCCTCAGATGTAATGCATTCAACCCCTCCTCACAGTAATTGCAGACTGTGCCTTATCTTCTTGCCTTACATATGGAGGTTCCAGCTATTCTCCAATCTCTCTCATTCATCCAGCATTACTTTCTTAAACATAACAATAAACTCCCTGTTCATTTCCACTGGGTAAAGGTACTCACCTTACTCCATGGCTCTGTGGCAGCTGGACCTCCAGTCTTTTTCTCATTAGCCCTGAAATGTGAGTGGGCACTCTTATATCATCATATACACAGCAGGACCAGTGGTGGCCTGTGGCAAGACCAGCTACTAACAGCAGGAACAGTGGCTTTGGGATGCTTGTTGTCACAAATGAAATCAGTGGGGATAATGCTATGTGGCTGAAACTGCAAGGGATTTGGTGACATAAGAGTGCCTCCCCACATTCCAGTGCTGAAGAGAAGAGGACTGGAGGACCAGTTGCTACAGAACTATGGAGTGAGGTAACATTGGAAAGAGTGAGTTTGGGTTGTTGGGGAGCAAGCATGAGGCTCAGTTTACAAGTGTGCCAAATCTACTGCCATGATTATAGGTCTGATAAGTGGTACTGTTTCAGTGACGCTCAATGGGAAGGGTGTGCTACCTTAACTTCATTTGATTTTACAGCCTGTATGGGAATTAGGGCAGTAACTATTATTTAGAAGGATTGTTTGGGATGCTGTTGTTTAACACTGCTGTTGTTATGACTTAAGTGCAATATAAACTTAGAACCTGGTAAATGTTTTCATATGAAAAGGAGATATTCTGCTGATTTGTGGATATTTTCACAGTGACTTGTGTTATAGAAGCAGAATTTGATTTTGACTTTGATAATTTGGATGTATATGTAATGAGAGAAAGAAGCGCAGACATGATTTTTTAAAATTTGAAACAAGGTAATCGTTCACTTTGCAAAGAATACCCAACAATGTTAAAAACATAGTACAATAGAATTTTTGTTTTTACATGATTGGATAATTAAAGTCAGCACAACTTCACCTCATTTACAAAGCTAAATGAATTTTCAATTTGCAAAGAAAATTTTCACTTAGACTGCCCATTCAATAAACTATTTTTTTTAATTCAATTTCCTTTAGATTTACCTATATTTCAACTATGTAGTGCAAGGGCCTGCCTGATTGCATACAAATTGAAAGTGTTTAGGTTTGACCTCATATTATATGGTTTTGGTAAATCTAAAGGAAAATTGTACAAGAAAATTGAATAAGGTATGGCCAGCCTTATTAGTTTAGTGAATGAGCTGTTGTGCTTTCTTTAATCATTCAGTCATGTGCAAATGATAAATTATGTATTTTTGAGTTTCCTTGCACAAAAACGAGTATTCTTTTAAAGAGAAAAAACTCTGTCTTGAATGCAATTGATAGGTAAAATATATGTGGTTGTTCTGGTATGCTTTATAATTAATTTTAAAAAGTAACTCCACTTTGTCGAGAAAAAAGAAACCCCTCCGGGTGATCAGAATTGGTCATTGTGATACAATAATCTCTGTATTATCGGTGTCAATGGGAGTGAAAAAAATGAAATTTTTAGTGGCAGGTGAACCAAGAAAACATGTTTACATCCTCAATACATGCTACCCCTCTGCCTCATCTGGGACTATACTGTAACTTTCTACAGGAAATCACTGTGCTTGATTGTCTCAATGCAGCACTCTGCAGAGGTTAATGTGATTGGAAGAGTTTTGAGCAGGATGAGTAATTAATCAAGAACCTACCCACATGAAGACTACAACCTGTAAGAAAACATTACTGTGCTGACACAATTCTTCCTGGATTTGAATATGCCTGCCCACTCCCTCTTTCTTGACCAACAGACATCAAGATTACTGACTGGCTGGCAAATATGTACTCTGGATCACAATGTTCAGCAAAAAAACAAATTTATCTTCCTCCATTATTAATCACTTCCTAGTAATGTCATCTGGCAGTGTGCCACCATATTGGCACTATATGTCCACACTCTCAAGAATATGTTTTTAGATATAAATAAGAGGTTGGGAAATGTGCAAGACAGAGTAGGGACTGACCAGAGAGGGATTGTTTTCAGGCAGTTGGCCAGCTTGTATTGCAATTTATGCAAACTAAGAATTCCCATTTTATAAGCAAGAGTTTGTTATATGTAAGGGTTAAAAGGGGTTAAGCCTCTTTAGTATCTCTTGTGCTGTATACATGAGAGCTATTTAGGACCTTAAAATTCATATCTCCATGTTTACTGCATGATGCAGTTTAGTAATTAAAAAGGTCAGGGATGCTTGAAGTTACAATGGAATTTTTTTAAATGAAGCTATAAGTGTAATCTCACTGTGCTCCAAACCCCTTGTGTTATAGGTATATTGATTATTTTGTTTTTTTTTTGTTTGGTTTTTTTTTTGGGGGGGGGCACATGGGGCTATGTGGAGGGATAACTTGTTTTACCTGCTGGTGCTTTTCGCTCTCATAAACCTTAAGTATATACAGTACATACCTGTACATAGAATAAATAGAAAATCCATAAACCATCCATACGCAGCCCAGAACATATATAATCTTTCTTCAACTTCAAAGTCAGGGCAGGATTACATGAAGAGAGAAGAGACCAGGAGAAATGCTGCATTGGGGGTTGAAAGAGTTGTTTAGAGGTACCAGTGGATGCCTGGATATTAATACCATTTATGAGTTGTATGACCTGCTTCAGGTCTTGGGGCAATACGATAAGAGGCACAGCATGTTTTTGATCACAGGTGGGATCACTATGGTTTTTTAAATGTTTCAGTTAAGGGTGTAGTTATGCCCATAATGATGGAATAAAAAGTTGTCATGTGATCCTACTTTGGCATTGAAGTTAAAAAAAAAATCATGTATGTTCTGGGTTGTTTATGGACATTTTATTGACTTTCTATTTGAAAGCAGGGTTGAGCTAATGGTTCAGTCTCAACCTAGGTTCAGACTAAACTTTGGTTCTTCGGTTGTTCAGACAAATACCCGAACATTAGCCTATTTGGCTCCCTGTTCAGTGAGAGATATGCATCATAAATAAAACCAGGATTTCTACTGCTTCTATGTATGGCATCTTCCCACAGCACTAGGAACCAGTGATATCACAAGAAATCCTCGCTCCTTTTAAGCACAGGGGCAGAGATAGCAGTGACATTACTGCTGAAATATGGCCATAGCCATATTCATGACAGCACAGGGAGCTGTCATTTGGCCAGTATTACCACTGGGATCGGGTATGTGCACCTGGTCAAAAAAAATATTCTCCCAGCAATTCAAATAGGTAGCAGGCATCATGACTGATGATGAATTTACAAGGAACATTTTTAGGTGATTACATTTTTTTTATTAAAGGACTTGTCAAACATTTGGGTGTCTTTATTTCTAGGCTACACATTTTTTTGTGAATGAGTAGTGGAACGATGTACCCCATACTCAGGGATATTATCTGGGGACTCCCTTATTATTAAAGGGGCTTCCAGGTTCCAATAAGCCCCCTGATTAGAGACGCCCACAACCACCAGGCAAAGGTTGTGTGGAAAAGGCACTTGTCCTCGGCCAGGCTGCATGCTCAGATTAAGGATCTGATATATATTTTTAGTTGGATCTCACACATATTTTTTGCATGGATTTCCCTTTAAAATTCTTACCAGACCCAAAGGGTTTGGTATGGATTTCCTGGGGGAGAACCTCACACATTTTTTTTGTTTTGGTTCGTTTTTTTTGCAAGGTCTAACCCCCTTAAAATTCATATCAGACACAAAGGGAATTCTTGCTTTAAGATGTGCTTAAGACAGCAAAACCACATTTACAAAGAAAAAAATATATACAGTTCAAATTGCCGGCAAATGACATTCATTGCCAGCTTATTTTTCTTAAAAAAAAAAAAGCATACACTCCTCTTCAAATATCCCCCAAAATACATAGCAGGCCCATTTAAGGGGTCTGTATTTTTTTTTCTTAAAACATAGAAGCTGTCAATGACAGCTTTCAAAGTAATTTGCCAGCAATTTTAAAACTTTTTTCCTTTGTAAATGTACCGTATTTTCCGGCGTATAAGATGACTTTTTGACCCTTGAAAATCTTCTCAAAAGTCGGGGGTCATCTTATACGCCAGTATACGTCAGGGCGGCACTTTTTAGGGGGGCAGCGTGGTGCCGCCACCGCCCCCCCTTCCGACGGAAGGGACAATAAGTACAGGGGTGGGAAGAGGGCTGCTGTCTCTTACCTGGCTTCCACGACGATCCAGTCCAGGAAGCGCTGCTCCTTCAGTCACTCCGGCCACTCCCTCACTGCTGCCGCTTGGCTCCGCCTCCTCACCAGTGATTGGCCGCCAGAACTGTAGCACAGGAAAAGCACACAGGCGGCCAATCACGGGCGAGGAGGCGGAGCCAAGCGGAACCGCGAAAATTGAGCGAGGGAGCAGTGAGGGAGCAGCCGGTAAGTATGCAGTGCAGAGGTGCTACTGCAACCACATATGCTGGTTGCAGCAGCACCATACTGGAACAGGGGTCAGCAAGTGTCATTGGTGTCAGTGGGAGGAATAGTGTCCCATCGTTGGTGTCACTGATACTAATGATGGGGCATTATTCCTCCCACTGACACCAATGATGGGGCACTATTCCTCCCACTGACACCAACAATGGGGCACTATTCCTCCCACTGACAACAATTATAGAGCACTATTCCTCCCACTGATACCAACGATGGGGCACTATTCCTCCCCCCACTGACACCAACGATGGGGCACTATTCCTCTCCCTACTGACAGGGTACTATTCCTCCCACTGACACCAATGATGGGGCGCTATTCCTCCCACTGACACCAATGATGGGGCGCTATTCCTCCCACTGACACCAATGATGGGGCGCTATTCCTCCCACTGACACCAATGATGGGGCGCTATTCCTCCCATGGACACCAATGATGGGATGCTATTCCTCCCACTGACACCAATGATGGGGCACGATTCCTCGCTCTAACACCAATGATGGGGCACTATTCCTCCCATTGACACTAATGATGGGGCACTATTCCTCCCACTGACACTAATGATGGGACACTATTCCTCACACACTGACACTAATGATGGGGCACCATCATTGGTGTCATTGGGAGGAATAGTGCCTCATCATTGGTGTCAGTGGGAGGAATAGTGCCCCATCATTGGTGTCAGAGCAAGGAATCGTGGCCCATCATTGGTGTCAGAGCGAGGAATCGTGCCCCATCATTGGAATACCATACCATATTGAAATCAAATCTGATGTTTTTTAATTTGTATTTGGTGTGCATTGGAAGAGGGGTAGTCTTATATGGCAAGTATAGCCCAAACCCTATATTTTAACAGGAAAAGTAGGGGGTCGTCTTATACGCCCAGTCGTCCTATACGCCGGAAAATACGGTAAGTGCTGCTGCAGTACTTAAATCACAGAGATGTGCCCCTTCACAGGCAGGATTAGGCCACCCTGAAGGCATGCTATTTAACCATTTAAAGACTGCCCCACAGCAGATATATTGCTAAAAGGTGGCCACGCTGTGCAGAATCATAGTTCATGATAGGTCTATAGTTACTAACATCTCTGGTATCCTTAGCAGTTTTGGGGACTACGGTTATATATGCCATGTTCAGGGAGGGATCCAGAGGCTTCCCATCCCAAATGGAATTAAAGAAGCTAAATACGGTGATAGGGTGGGAGCCAATTTTTTATAATACAGTGAAGAAAAGCTATCTGGCCCCAGGGCAGAGCCTTTCTTGGCCTGCTTGATTACTCCAATAAACTCTTCCCCAGAGACAGAGGCCTCCAGCTTGTTTCTGTGAGCCACAGTCAGATGGGGCAGTGGTAAGTACTGCAAAAAGGCATCAAAAGCTTCCCTGGAGACCAAGGACCCTGACTGATTTAGCCTAGAGTAAAAGGCATGACATTCCTTCATTATTTTTTGCAGATTTTGGGTATATCCCCCCAGGACAGATTATATTTTTGGGAATGTATGGGACAGAGCCTTAGGCATTCGCTTAGCAGCCAAATGAGCGTTAATCCACCTCAAGTCCTTCTCAGCCCTTGTCGTCAGTTCTAGGTTCAATGCTGCTAGCCTAGTAGATTCCAGTTTGGCAAGGGTGTCTCTATTGGGTTTGCGTTTATGAATTTTGCTAAGCGACAGTAATTTGGCGTCCGATTTGTCCATGTCTATGCAGCGTTGCCGTCTGACCCGAGAGGAAATTTGTAAAAGCTTCCCCATCATGGTAGCTTTGTGAGCCACCCATAATATGACCAGTAAAACATCAGTTATGTCATTTAATTGAAAGCATTCACACAAGGCAGTATCTATTTCCATACATATTACTGGATCACTAAGAAGTGACTCATTTATTTGTCAATGAAAGGGACCCAGCCTCCCTTGAGATTGCGAGAAGACCACACAGACCACAGAGTGATCGGACAATGCTGTTTCCCTAATATGGGCCTTAAAAATCCCAGGAACGCTAGTGCTTGATACAAATATGTGATCTATTCAAGAGTACAGTTGCAAGAAAAAGTATGTGAACCCCTTGGGATTACGTGGAGTTTTACATGAATTGGGCATAAGATGTGCTCTGAACGTCATCTAAGTCACAACAATAGAAGAACACAGTCTGCTGAACATAATACTACACAAACATTAGATGTTGCCATGGTTTAATTGCACATAACATGTAAACATTCACAGTGCAGGGAGGAAAAAGTATGTGAGGCCCTAGCTTAATGACTTCTTCCAGAGCTAATTGGAGCCAGGAGTGAGCCAACTTTGACTCCAATCAGTGTGATGATATTGGATGTGTTGCTGACAGTTGTCCTGCCCTTAAAAAACTCACACCTGTTTTGGGTTTACTGGTTTCAAGAAGCACTGTCTGATGTGAACCATGCCTCGCAGAAAAGAGCTCTCAGAAGACCTACGATCAAGAATTGTTGACTTGCATGAAGCTGGAAAGGGTTACAAAAGTATCTCCAAAAGCCTTGATGTTCATGTGTCCACAGTAAGACAGACTGTCTACAAATGGAGAAAGTTTAGCAATGTTGCTACTCTCCCTAGGCGTGGTCGTCCTGTAAAAATGACTGCAAGAACACAGCGCAGAATGCTGCATGAGTTAAAGAAGAAGTCCAGAGTGTCAGCTAAAAACCTACAGAAATCTCTGGCACATGCTAACATTTTTGTTGACACATCTACAATAAGGAAAACATTAAACAAGAATGGAGTACATGGGAGGACACCACGGAGGAAGCCATTGCTGTCCAAAAAGAATATTGCAGCACGTTTGAAGTTTGCAAAAGAGCACCTGGATGTTCCACAGCACTACTGGCAAAATATACTGTGGACAGATGAAACCAAGATTGAGTTGTTTGGGAAGAACACACAACACTATGTGTGGAGAAAAAAAGGCACAGCACACCAACATCAAAACCTCATCCCCACTGTAAAACATGGCGGAGGGAGCATCATGGTTTGGGGCTGCTTTGCTGCCTCAGGGCCTGGACGGATTGTTGTCATTGATGGGAAAATGAATTCCAGATTTTATCAAGACATTTTGCAGGAAAACGTACGACCATCTGTCCGCCAACTGAAGCTCTGCAGAGGATGGGTGATGCAACAGGACAATGACCCAAAGCATACAAGTAATTCAACAAAACAATGGCTGCAACAGCATAGAATACGCCTTCTGGAGTAGCCCAGTCAGAGTCCTGACCTCAACCCGATTGAAATGCTGTGGCATGACTTTAAGAGAGCGATTAACACCAGACATCCCAAGAATATTGCTATACTGAAACAGTTTTGTGAAGAGGAGTGGTCCAGATCGTTGTGCAGGTCTGATCTGCAATTACAGGAAACGTTTGGTTGAGGTTATTGCTGCCAAAGGAGGGTCAACCAGTTATTAAGTCCAAAGGTTCACATACTTTTTCCTCCTTGCACTGTGAATGTTTACATGTTATGTGCAATTAAACCATGGCATCATCTAATGTTTGTGTAGTATTATGTTCAGCAGACTGTGTTCTTCTATTGTTGTGACTTAGATGACGTTCAGAGCACATTTTATGCCCAATTCATGCAAAACTCCACGTAATCCCAAGGGGTTCACATACTTTTTCTTGCAACTGTAAGTAGCATCCGGGGCCGAGTAATGTGTATAATCTCTCCCCATGGGGTGAGTTTCCCTTCAAATGTCCACCCGTCCCAAAGAGTTAATCATTTTAGCAATGGCTATGCTCTTTTTTGGGGGATGTTGAAGTTGCTCCGTCTTCACTCTGGACTTTTCTAAACTAAGATCTAGAGTTATATTGGAGTACCCCCCAAAAACCACCCTGCCCTCCAAATGCGAGGAAAGGGTACGGAACATTTCTGAAAAGAAGGCAGGTTGACTGACATTGGGGGAGTAATAGGATACCAATGAGTACAGGTGGCCATCTTTAGTGCTCTCCTCAATTAAGTAATGGCCATTAGGGTCCTTGAGTTCCATAAGGGGAGAGAAGACTGTCCGCTTAGAAAAAAGATAATGACTCCCCCCTTAGTCTTATCAGAAGCATTTGAAAGAAAAAAGTTTGGTAATTTAGCAAGTATAAATGTTTGATGATAAGAGCTAGGAAAATGGTTTTCCTGGAAGAAAACCACATCAGCATGCAGTGAGTGGTACAACTGAAAATGTTTCCATCGTTTCACAGGAGAATTTATGCTCTGAGTGTTATGCAAGTAAATTCTCAACTGTGAATAATTGAGAGGACTCACTCGGTCAACAGACCAACACTTACCACTCCCATACCTGAATGCTGCAGACTTCTGTACCAGCATGGACCCCAAACCACAGGGAGAATCTTCGGGGTATGGGCCCCTTATCTCCAGACAAAAGAGAAAGAAAAGAAGCAGGATGAGAAAAGACTACAAAGAACATATAGAAATACAACCAAATAATATACGGTGAGTAGGAGAGGACCAGACGGCCCCCACTGTCCCCCAAACAAGGAACTACTTCCTGAGCCACAGTATCACACAAGGGATAATGGAGCCGGAGAGACAGCTTGCCACCCCAGACCAGCCTAACCACCACCATAAAAGATACAACTATTATTAAATAATGCTCGACCCTGTGAACTGAAAAAGTAGGTAGGGCTTATCTTCTCCAGAGCCCCTCACCACCATCTAAGTAGGCTGGCTCTGGGAGACCCATAGAAGAGTGCCCCCCTAAGCCTCCAGACCCCGGGAACCCTCAAAGAAAGCCAGGGGCCCTCTAGGTTTAGGAGATGACCTCAACAAAACAAATACCGAGAAACCCAACCAATATGATTGGTCTATAACTTGCAATTTAACAGAAGAAAAGTTAGAAATGTCAACATGAGTCTCATAGAAATCCTTGGATATCAAAGGTGTCCTGTTCCAAGAGGTGGAGAAAGTGGACCACAATTTGAGTTGCATGCAGAGAATCAAGGGGGATTGGAGTCCCTGGTTCTTCTAGACTTGGATCCTTGCCACGAAGGAGAGATTGGACATGATGAGAGACTGCATTTGGAGGGTCTGGAGCCACTGTGAGTTGGATAAGAGGGGCGGTTCCTGAGTAATAATTCCCAGCTGCAAAAGGAGACGTTCCTCCATCTGGAAGGATGAAAAGCTATAAGCCTTGTTCCGGAAAGAGAAGGCAAATCAGAAAGAGAAGGACCAGCAATATTTGATGTCTTTCTGAGTAGCAAGAGTTTAATAGCCCATCTTCACTGTATGATATAAGGTGAGGGATCTGAGAAAATTTGGATCTCATTGCCCTGGATATGTAAAGAGGGGGTGTCCCAAGAGCACCTCATCGCAGCTTCCTTGACAGTGTAAAAATGGGGCTTCATTATAATGTCTCTCAGTAACCCATCAGCACCATGGGGTTGTAAAGCTCTATCCACCTCCAGCTTGTGATCAGGGATGTGGGGGATAAGTCCTTTCAGGAAGTTATGGACCACAGCAGGAGTGTCCTTTACAGTTTCGGGGAGCCCCCAAATTCTGAAACTATAACACTGGGATTGATTCTCCAAATCATCAATTTTGGCCAGGACAGTCTCCAACTGATCCTGGAGATCCTGGATGCATGCTGTATTCTGATTTGTCCTAGCCACCGTCAAATCAAGCTTGTTTTCAGTGGTATCAAGGCCCTGCAGATCTGCCTTAATATCTGCAGTAATCTGCAAAGCTATCCTGGTCAGTCCTTTATCCAGCAGGTCAGAAAATTTTGAGAACATGCCAGTTACATCCATGCAGCTAGGGAGTGTAGAACCTGTAGCTGGGTCAGGGGGTACAGGGCTGGGAGGCCTAGGCTGTGAGAGCACCAGATCATCCATATTGTGGTCAATGAGGGACTCCGTAGAAGCTGGTGAATCCCTAATATAAGCTGGGGTACTCACATGAGTGCTCCGAGTGTCCGGAAGGTCTAACGGGTCCCCCCTCCATTCCCCAACAAGTGAGGAAACAGACCGCATGGTTGTGTAGTGGATCCAGGTGCCATCTTGGATGTCGTGGCCTGAGTCATGTCTGCCTGCTGGTGCCGAGAGTGTGTCCATTGCTCCATATCTCCTGATCCTGGTCACTTCTGGGATTCCCTCCAGATCACTTTCCCCGCAAAGTAGCAAGGGCTGTGGGTGCTGTGGCTGAGTAGAGTCAGCTGGCCTGGAACAGAGCTCTCAGCTTAAGTTGCCATCTTATAGAGCTCCGCACATGTCCCCTGATTAATGCTTTTTATTAGCACTGATTACTGTATTAGTGTCACTGGAGATGTCACTGGCAGTTAGTCAGTTCCCACCCAGTGTCAGTTAGTGTCATAATGCCCACCGCAGTCCCGCAGTCCTGCAGTCCAGCTATAAGTTGCTGATAGCAACATTACTAGTATCAAAAATAAATACAAATTCCAATATATATACTGCCATTTGTAGACACTATAACTTTCACATAAAACATTAATATTAATATACACTTATTGGGATTTTTTTTTACTGAAGACATGTAGCAGAATACTTGTTTTTTTTTTCAAAATTGACGGGTTTTTTTTTTATAGTGCGAAAAATCAAAAACACAGAGATGATCAAATACCACAATAAGGAAGCTCTATTTGTGGGAAAAAATGACACAAATTTCATTGTCGTATTGCAAAAATTGTCATGGAGCAGGGGTAAATCTTCTGGAGGGCAAGTGGTTAAACAAAATGGACATTTTTAATATTTCAGTTTAAGCATATACAAATCACTGCTCCTGGCTGTGCTATTTTTTTACACCTGTTTTCTGATTAGCCCAGCAGATGGGCATTTTTAACCATTTCACAGTCAGAGACATTTTTGAGGTTTACATATGTTTAAGAAATCAGTTTAGCCCTGAAGATTGAAATAATTTTAGCCCTGAAGATTGCATAAAACCCCACAATACATTATGAGGGGAGTTCAATAAAGTTGATATGCTACTTTCCTGGTGTTAATCCCTCTTGTTAATGTATTATGCCAAATTCATTAAAAACTTGCGACAATTTTGGTTCTGCCAGCGACTCATGTACCAAGTTCAGATCATTCTAAAATGCAACACTTTTACATTGTGTCACATTGAATTCAACAAATGTAAAAGTGGAGCTAATTAAGACCAACTCTCCTTTGGCGTACAGAGATAAACTCACTCAGACAGACTTTGTGAAAGTGTCTCGCATGTGTCTCACATTCATTCTAAAAGTGGAGCAGCATGAGCCAAATTTAACATGAGTTATGATTAAAGCCATGTAGGCTGAAACGCATCAACAATCTGTATTTTGCATGCTGTACCCTGTGTTTTTTCAAGATTTTATAAGCAACATCGGTTGTGTGGATCAAATATATGGATATAGCACTTTCAGATGAGTGACTGAAGATCACGCACCCATGAGCTTTACATATGGACTAATGGATAGTAGCACCGCTTGCTTTCTATATAATGTCCAAATAAGTGGAACCATACATTAAACCTTTTATGGAAACTTATATCTCTGTATAACAGTTGATTGTCTTCTATTCCCATCAGTATTAAAAATTAAACTAATCTGAATAGTTTACAAAAATAGAGCCTACCGGCATGCGCAATTCCTTTTGAAGAGTTGATTTGTATCCTATTGCTTTAAGAAATAGTATATAGAGTTCTTATTCAAATGTGTTTGGATGGACATAATTGTTAAGAAATAGCATTGATGTGATTTAGAGGACTATGAATGCCCATCCACTTTTTAGAAAAAAATAATAAATGCTCATTTTTTTGCAGGTAACAAAATGTGCATTTATTATTTTTGTCTACAGGAGCCTGGAAAGCATTGCACCAGCGATCAGTAGATCGCTGATGCCATGCAGGTCTCCTGAAGACCTGTCAGAATATCTGCTTGCCGTACTGGATGTACAAGCAAGCAGATATACTGACAGGAAGCTTCAATGAATTAGCACGGTGATCCACAGTGCCATGGTAAATCACTGAAAACTACAAACCCACAGCCCCTAAGGCTGCTAGGACTTGAAGTTCATTAATTCACTGAAGTCTGTGAATGAATGACGCAGCTGTGTGGGTGGAGCCCTGCATAGACACGCTGTTTTCAAATTTGACAGATAATATGGGGAGAGGGCGCAGCGGCTATGAGAACATGTTACATGTTCCACCCTAAAAAATGGGTGAAACATGTAACATGTTCCCAAAGGTGAACTTATCCTTTACAGCTATGCCATGTTATCATGTCCATAACAATTATAAACTTTATATTTTAACTGCAGGCAAACCTTTTTTAGATTTGGATACAGTAGTGAGGGGATAGAACCACTGTCAGGTTTTTATTTCTGCCTGTGTTCTTATCAGGGAGACACACATTCTTTAACCCCTTGGCGTTGCACCTCCCGGCGCTTTAAGATGCTTGTGATACCGGGAGGCAGGGTGGGGTTTATGATCACATGACCACCATGATTGGCTGTCACAGCAGTCACATTATTAGAAAGCCCCTAATTGCAAGTAGTGATCGGGAGCTCTCCACTAGGAGTCAGTAACTGTATGGTGTCCGCTCTCTGCATATGTTGTTTTCCAACTGGTACGCAAATATGTGGCCTCTTGGTGTCAAGGCTCACCCACCATGAGGCCGCATATTTGCATACCGCAGGCACCAAGCAGTTAGATTACCTGTTCACCAATGTCATGGGGAATGAAAGTGAAGGTAAATTCAAAATTTCGGGTTGCCACTAGAACAGAAATAAAGAGGACATTTTTCTATGGGGACACTTGCTTACATGGCAGCTGTCTAGGATGAAATTTTACCTTTTCTTGCAAATAATTTCCTCTCACTTACTGTTTATTCTATAGAGCAGAAAGTGAAGAGAATTCTTCCGAGGAGACACAGATGGCAAAGTGGAATTAAGGACAGTTGTTTTAATCCTCCCCTACTCTTCCTAAAAATAAGTTTGAGCTGTAGATATACTTTAGTGGAGACAAGATTATTTTATTATTATTTTGTAAGATTTTTATATAATACAAACTTACCTTAGACATACTTCCACCTTAAACAAGTCTAATATAATGATGCATACAACAATTCAGCTCTAAAGACACATATGCAGAATTGTTTTCTGTGTTTTATAGCAAAAGCCACAGTATTACACCTTAAACATGCATTCAATTACCAATAATCATTGTTTTTCACACATGGATAATCACTTAAATAAAAAAGAATGTCCATAATGGCTTGTTCTGTCTTTTATATTCTATTTTCCCTGCTGCTTTTCTTTAATATTGTTAGTGATGAATGAGTTGATTCTCTAATCAGGAAAATCAGAAAACTGTAGATTGTCTGATTTGCCTGAACATATGCATGCCCATAAATCCACTCTGCAAAGAATGATATATATCATGTGTGATGATTGTCTGCAATTCCCACAATTTGATTGTCACTAATAATCATTGAGCACAAAGATAAACATGTTGCACTTAGGATAACACACATAAACATTAAATATAAACACTGAATGGGTGACATTTAGTTATTTAAAGTGTTTAAGCATTTACACTGCCTTTGATTAATTTCCGTGCTGCTGATCCCTTGCAGCATCTTTCTAGCTGCTTCCTATGTACATGCATGTGCAGTGATGGCTTTGTGGCATTTCTCAAGGCAGGTCTCCTGGGGATGACCACAGAAAACCATACTAGATTAATGTGTGTTGAAAAGGTTGCTTGCAATCTCCATGGGAAACCTATGTGACAGGGTGATTACACAGGAGTAGAATTGTAAGACAAGGAGAATTATATGAAGGACCTGAACAAGGTAAGATCAAGAGATATGATTTTAATGAAATCTGACTATTTTAAATATTTGAATTCACTTTTAAAACTACATTAGGATGTTAGAGCTAATATTAGATTTTATTGGTTGGGTTTACGTATAATTTAAGGCCTGTTTCGAAAACATAAACAAATATTTATCTTTCATCTATCATCATAGTTCAGCTTTATAAATGTGAAGCAATCCTTCTATTCAGTTTTCACTGATCAATAGTGTAGCCAGACTACATGTTTCTATACACCCTGTTTGAGCTTGTAGGTCCTTTCTTTGTAGTGACTGACTGTGGTCTTCATTGACAAGTATAGATTTGCAGAAAGGTTGAAGAGCCCACAGCATAAGGTAGCAGTGTCTACTGGGACCATTTGCCATGTTTTTTCACCTTATGCCTGAGATGATCACTAGAAATCATTGCAACCCAGTTTCTAGTGGTTCAGCCCCATCATTAAAAAACTTTAATTTTCATTCTTCACAGTTCCTTCATGGTCTGTCTATTTGATTTCTGGCTTATGGTGTTTGAATTAGTTTAGGGTTAGAGTCTAGGGTTATGTTAATGTAATCCTTTGGTTCAGGTAAAGATTTTAAGGGGGATCCTAATGCAAAACAAGACAATATCCCTAGCAGACCCTAATCTGATCATGCAGCCTAATGTCCAGCTCCCCCTTCTGAACCATACTGGGCCACATTTCCTCAACATGGGGAAGGTACCTGTGATGGACGCAAGATTGCTGCCACCAATATGTGACGATCCCACGATCGCTGTCACCAATATGTGACGAACGCGGCATCAGACCCCAGCCCTTCTCACCAAACTCGTGACCAAAGGACTAGCCAGTCTAAAACCACGACGTCATGTGCGTAACAATACCACACCCAGCTGCACCCTGCACAACGATTTTCCAGCTAATTGGATCACAATCTATGTACCGGCAGCCTGAGCGATTGTTACTGGGTCAGGTTAATTACGCAATTAACCATTCACAGTGCCACCACCTCCTTTTTGTACAGAGAAAGAGGAAACTCGGCAATATCAGCTATAACACCATAATGGTTGAGCTAATCGTCTGTGTAACACGGTCACCACAGTCTGGTTATACAGAGGGTTAAACAAACACAGCTCTTTTTAGAGGCAGGAATTCTTAAATTGCAATTAAGAGCTATAGAAACAGTTCAACACTTTCAGAAGAAAACATTTATTACTAAAAGGTCAAAAAGGGTGCAATAAAAAATATTTACAGAAAAAGATGTAACCAATATATATATAAATATACAGAGAACAACAGCACAGCAAAGAGATAACAGAAAGGAGGTTAAAGGGTTAAAGTACTTGCCAATCAGCCTTGGGTTTGCAGATAAAGTTTCAGAGCGAAAGGGTATGGTCTGCCCAGTTGGTTCTGATGTTAACCACTTGCCTACAGGGCACTTATACCCCCTTATTTACCAGGCCAATTTTCAGCTTTCAGCGCTGCCGCACTTTGATTGACAATTGCGCGGTCATGCAACATTGTACCCATATGAAATTTTGATCATTTTTTTCTCACAAATAGAGCTTTCTTTTGGTGGTTTTTAATCGCTGCTGGGCGCTTTACATTTTGCGCTATAAATAAAAAAAAAAGTTTCTTTGTTTCTATTATAAAATTTTTCAAACAGGCATTTTTTCTCCTTCACTGATGTGCGTTAATGAGGCAGCACTGATGGGCACTGATAGGCGGCACTGATGGGCACTGATAGGCAGCACTAAAGGGCACTGATAGGCAGTACTAATGAGGTGGCACGGATAGGCGGCACTGATAGACAGCACTAATGAGGTGTCACGGATAGGCGGCACTAATATGCAGCACTGATAGGCGGCACTGATAGGTGACACTGATGATGGGTACTGATAGGCGGCACTGACTGGCATCACTGCTGGGCACTGACTGGCGGCACTGACTGGCATAACCCCTGGGCACTGACTGGTGGCACTGACTGGCAGCACTGCTGGGCTGCACTAGTGGGTGGCACTGGTGGGCAGCACTGGTGGGTGGGCACAGGTGGGTGGGCACAGGTGGGTGGCACTGGTGGGCACAGGTGGGTGGCACTTCTGGGCACAGGTGTGTGACACTGCAGAGTGGCACAGGTGGGTGCACTGCTGGGCACAGGTGGGTGCACTGCTGGGCACAGGTGGGTGATCTGCTGGGCACAGGTGGGCGGAGCTAGTGGGCGGACTGCTGGGCACAGGTGGGCGGAACTTGCGGGTGGCACTGCTGGGCACCGATCATCAGGGCACTGATCATCAGTGCCCTGATGATCGGTGCTGATCCCCGCTCTGACAACTGCCGGTTCTCGGCAGTACTTTCCTCATGATCTGACAGCGTGAGGAAAGTGCAGCCGAGAACCTGCACTTGCATTTCCCTCTGATCAGCATGTCATTGGACACCGCTGATCACGTGGTAAAAGGCCGCTGTGATTGGCCTTTTACCACATCACGTGATCAGCTGTGTCCGTAGGACACAGCGATCACGGAGATCGCCGGGTGCGTGCCCCCTGGGGCGCGCAGGAGAGCTCGTTCTGGGAGGACGTCAATTGACGTCCACTCAGAACTGGCCGGCCGCAGTGCAGCCGTCATTCGGCTATCTGCGGTCGGCAGGTAGTTAAAATGGGAGACTTCTTCAACTTAACTCTTCTTAGGCCTGACACCAAATTTGTAGTTCCTCAGCAGGGGGTGTCTCTGAAGTCAAGGAGCAATACCCCGTTTAGGGAGGAGACCAAAACTAGAGCCAAAATCTCTCTTTGTTCATGTTTTGGCTCATAACTTTTCATATGCACAAGTGACACTCCACCCGCGGGTAGATTATTATGCAGACACGTCTGAGGATTGATTAGATATGAATTATGAAATTCTACACTGAATGGTTCATGAGGTCTATTTTTCTGCTTTCCTATGTATTTGAGACAAGGAGAGTGACCTATCAAACTGTTCGTCTCCTCTTGGCCAATTTGAAGATATGCCTGGTTTTTATGTAAGTCTCTCATATTCTAAGATATGAGACATAGGGGAAAAATTTATTTTTAAAAAGGTTATCTGGTCGTGCTTCCTTGGAATGTCTTTTGAACTCCTGGGAAGGCTGCGTTATCTTTTTACGAGGTGTTAAATTGCACAGGTTCTTTGGACAGCTAGGCCCCAGCTCCCTTGGGGATTTTATAGCTCCTAGCCCCCTGCTGGGCTCTGGCCACCTGTGACACTCCTAACACACACACCCACTGGCCAAATGTCACTGTGCCTCTCAGAGAGGGGGGGGATGAGGGGAGAACTCTTAACAAAATGGAGGGCTGTGCTTGCCTCTGGTGCGGACATTTGCGACAATCTGATCATGCAGCCTAATTTCCAGCTCAGCTTTCTGAACCATACTGGGCCACATGTCCTCAACATGGGGAAGGTACCTAGTTAGTGTTTACCCCCTTGGCAAAGGGCCTTGTCTCCATATTTATGAGGATAAGAGGCCCTTCCCCACAACCCTGGGGGGGTACATGTAGGGACTGTTCAAAATCGGGCAGCCTTTTATAAAAATAAGGGGGCCTACATATACCAACCCCTCTATGTAAATGAATACAGTGTGCATACAATAGTACCTGTACTGATTCACGAAAAAAGTGTAAGTAATTACACGCATTTTGAGAGTCCTTTATTTAACTGCTTACCGCCTGCCCACAGTACATGTACTTAATTATGTAGATGTTTCATGTAGTTAATTCTGTACTTTAAGTTCAAAAACTGTAAACTAAATTTGGTACAGAATCTAGACTATACCTATAGTGATGATAGCCTGGGTACTGCTAGCTTCCAAAATGTTATATAAAGAAACACTGGTATATGATTTCAAGAAGTTCAAAAAATCACTATATAAAATGTATTATTATCAGTTTTTATAAAACAGGATTAGAAATTGTTCTCCCAGAAAAAATGTGAGTAAAAAAAAGTACTACAGCTGGCCTAAGGAACATTATAAATGAAATACAGGAAAGTGGTCTTTATTTTATATGTGGAGTTAAAACAGAATACATAAATAAACTATTGTTGACCCAAATTCCCCATGCAGTGATCAAAAATATAGAAACTGAGAATATTTAGAGATACTGTTATCAAATAGTTTCCCAGTAAGTTGTGGGAGGACTTGAGTTACACCTTTATAATAGAGATTGAAAATCCATATCTAAATCAGATGTGTACCTTTAACCAAATCAGACTTTTTAAAATAAATATCTATTTGTATGCATTACTTTTACTTAGAACGCCTCCAGCTTGCAGTTAAATGCAATAATATTTCCCTTCAAGAGGTGTTCCAGTATTGGAAGATATTGTACATTTTATACATAGTTTACATGGATGGATAAGGTTAGTAAGGAAACAAGTTAATAGGAAAATCCAGATTGTCATAACTCAAAATAAGCTTGGAAGAAAATCAAGTCAGCAGTTTTATTGTGCTGGACCTCATGACAGGAGCAGCAGTTAAAAAGCTGGCTAAATGTATGTTTTAGAAGTAATGAATAACTTCTGTATGCAACAATTGCATGCATCTTTTTTCTATCAGGGAAAACATCCATGCGTTTAAAACGATTCTCTAGTTTATGCTTCAGTCAGCTCAAAAGCGAACACTATCACAAAAAAAAGCCCTGCATATACCAATATATGCTATACTAATAGTAGATGAAACTCAATTTAATTTTTCTAACTGCTACGTGGCTAGATTAAGGTACAGTATTTTAAGGAATAATAATGGATTATTTTATTGGAAGTTATAATACAAACTTTCAAGATCATCTAGTCTACAATATTTTATGGTGGCCTAAATTTATTTTTTTTGTTGTTACTAATATTTTTTCTTTATATTTTCTTCTTTATACAGTAAAAGAGCAGTATCATTATGCTAGGACAGCTTGACAATAGACTTTTAAAGCAACAGTACTTTTCAATAGTGAAACAGAAATGCAGAACATTTTTACCTTCTGCAAGTATAGCACTGAATTTGAAGTCTATATTAATGCAAAATGAAAACAAATGTCCAGTAAATCACTTCAGAGCCAGGAAGTTTGACAATGTCTTATCCCTTTAAAAAATGCTGACAGTACAAAAAAGAATGCCATAAATTCATTGTGGTTCTAACGTCATGTATGAAATGACATCTTTGCCACTGGTGCACTAAAATCCCAGTTGTCAGCCCTGCTCAGTACTCCTTTTTGGACTTCAGAACACCACCCCCTTCTGTCAGCTTAAACTGGAAGTCAGGAGTTTACTTGATTTCTGGCCTGATCAGTCAGTATTTTTATATATTTTTCAAGCAGCATTTTAAAAAGATATAAAACATGAGGATATGTGTATTGCAGAGATTTACTGAATATGTTTTTTTTTTCATTTTGCTAAAAAACTCACTTTAAACCTGAACTTCTAAAAATAAAAATCCTCCCATGTGGTGGTGGCTGTGATGTGCTTTTCAGTTTTAAATAATAAGGGGGACAATTAACAAGTTCAAGTCAGTGGTGGCTGTGGTGGCGGGCATCATGATTAATGATGGATCTACACCGGGGGACATTTCTTTTTGTTTTTTTACTAAAGGATATATCAAAAACTGCTTTGCATGTTTTTTTACACTATACTTTTCTTTTTGGTGAATGAGTATGGGTACCATGGAACCCATACATAGTCACATATCGGAGGCTGGAATATGAGGGCCCTCTTGCTAAAGGGGGCCTCCAAAGTCCAATAAGTCCCCCAGCCCACAGACCCCCACAACCACCAGCTAGGGTTGTGGAGAAGAGGCCTTTGTCCCCATCAACATGCCCCAAAACACCCCCATGTTGAGAATATGTGGCCTGGTATGGTTCAGGAGTGGAGGAGCTCGCTCATCCCTCCTTTTCCTGACCTGTTGGGCTGCATGCTCAAATAAGGGTCTGGTATGGATTTTGGGGAAACTCCATGCCATTGTTTTTATTTTGGCATGGGGTTGCCCTCAAAATCCATACCAGACCCAAAGAGCTTGGTATGGATGGGGGGACTCCATGCTGTTTTTTTTTAATTTTTAATTGCTGGCTATCCTTCTTTTTATATTCAGTTGTCAGCGGGGAACCCCGATGACAGGTGATGACTCATTGATCGTTAAGGATGAAGCGGCTGCCCACTCCTTAACAATCATGACAGTTACTGGTTACTGAGAGTTTATGCTATTTGTGGTAAATATTGCATACAAGCAATAGTGAATTGATATTTTCAATATCGCATGTGATATGTGGTCACGTGACCAACATAACACATGCAATAACCTTCAGTAAATTGTCCCCAGGTTCACCTCAAAGCCTAACTCTTGGGAAAAAAAAAGTTTTTCTTTGCAGTGGCGCTGTGTCATCATTGGAAGGGTTAAGAGATTATTTTTTCCAGGGGTGATGAGGAAGCCTTATACTCACCTGATCCTGCATGCCACCTGCAAACGTGCTACCCCATGATCCAGCAGTGGATTTTTCTTGGCATCCTTACATCCAGAACAGGTCTATGGAGCCTGTTCTGGACTTTATAAAGCTAAGACTCAAGACTCAAGACTGCTAGAGCATGGGGGTGCAATTACTGATTACGGATCTGCCTTTTTTTGTGTTTTTTATGTCTGGCTAAAGTTCAGGTTTAATGTAAAGCAGTGTTTATATGTTAAGTTTCTATTGCAGACTCTGCCTCCTGCTTGGCAGTAATCCACAATTACTAATACATATAACTGTACTTCACTAATTCTCTAATTCTCTCTCAAGTAGTGATAAGTCAAACTACCTTACGTTCAGTTTGAGCAGCGTTTGAAAAACTTGAAAGAAGTTTGGATGCTGATCCCAAACTCCATTGAAATCAATGGAATCAATCAATGGGAGCCAAATCTATCAAACTAAAAATGCCCATTACCTGGGCTAATAGACAAAAATATAAAACCATATCATGGGAGGGTTGGGGTGAACATTGCCCCAGGGAACATGTACCATTGCAATATATTTTTTTATCAATTCCATGCAGCCAGGAACAGTGATTCTTTAAAGCATTGAAAGGAAAAAAGAGTTTTAAAACATATGCAAATGACATCTCCCTCTCTCCCACCCTCCTGAAAACATGGCACACAGACTCCAAAGGCACCCCAAAAGACATAGCAGACCCTTGTCTTTTGGGGGACATTTGGAGGGGTTTGTTTGCTGTTTTTCTTTCTTCACATAGAAGCCAAATTTTATTTACACATTCTACAGTAAAAAGAAAATTGCATAGCGTGCCCTCCAAAATTCCATAGCATGGGGGAGTGCCAATGTTCTCCCTGGCAAAGCACGATGTCTCTACGATGATGAGGGCAAGGGCCTCTTTACCACAACCATGGCCACTGGTTGTGGGGGTCGGTAGGCAAAGGCTTCTTGGAATCTGGAGCCCCCTTTAATAATAAAGGGCCTCCAGATACCATCCCCTCTATGTGAATGGGTACAGGGCATACAATACCCCTACTAATCACAAAAAATGTCACTTAGAAACGAGGACACCCAAGTGATTGACAAGACCTATAAAATGTCTCTCATTGCAAATCCATTGTCAATTAAGATGCCCACCACCCAGGACTGAAAGAAAAAACCCGATGTTCTTCTGCTCACTACCTATCAGTTTTGTAAGGAAAGGGGCGAGAGTAGTGGTGACATCATTGCCCAAATATGATTATGGCCATATATAGGCAATAATGTAACACACTCCATTCTCCACCAATTTGCTTACTGCCAGGGAATTCCCGGCCATGTAAGTGAATGGGTCTGGTAACTGCTGCTTGTCAACAACCATTGACAGCTAGAAACTGTCACATTTATCCATGCCAAATGCCCTACACATTCAGGCACTTAAATTTAGGAGGGTAAAAACAATAGACTAACTGAATAATGAAGAGAATGCTCATTTGTTTTCTATGGTATGGATGAATAGATGAAAATTTACAACTCTGTACTGGAAATATTATATTAAAAATATGGGACAACACGCAGGAATGTAAAAGTCATTTAAAATGTACTTTTAAGTATAAACCTTACTATAATAACAAAAAATGTACATTATGGAATTCTTAATGATTGGAGTGTTTTTCAGTATTTTCCTGAAGCACGTTGACATGACTTTGATATGTATTATTCTAATACTTGTGCAGGATTTATCACAACTGTATTTTAGGGTCTAAAACTAAAATTGTAAATAATATGTTGTGAGTTATATTTATAAGGCATAGTTTCATGTGACCTCTTACATTTTCCTCAATCCCATTTCAATCAAAACCTTATCTGAAATAACTTTTTCTTCATTGCTATATTTTTCATATTTGCTAAATTGCATACAATTTTATAATAGTGTATCAAATGTCTTTGGAATGTGTGTGGGCCCTCTAGTGGATACATGTATTACAGAAAGTTTGATATACATTTTTGCTGGAAAAAAAAAAATCTGACAATATCAGTTACTGGATAAAGTAAATCACCTGCATTGTTTAGTTTTTCATATCACATGCAGATCCAGTCAAAAAAGATTTTTACCATTGACAATACCACTTTACATTAATGTCCATGTATCTTACATAAGTTTAATTAAATACATATTGCACTATGTGAAACAATAATTTCATACAACATGCATATGCACTATGATTACCCTCATGAAAAGCGATCAAAAACAATAAAATAACTAAATAGTATTATGTAAATTTTACTAATCATATGCATACAAAAGAGAGGATATCCTCTTTAATATTTGTGGCTTTGTGGAATAAGGTGATTGGAGACTTGCGTAGTTTGATCTTGTTTATATAATCTTACATAAGTTAGCAGTTACAAATATACAGAATGGATGTTTTATCTTCTTTTATCTCCTATGAACATTCTGTCTTTTGTGAAGCATGCTTATGCCATTCTTTGGAAGATTAATGTCAGTGATGTTAGGAAAGAAAAGTGTGATGGACTATGTGTCACTGGCCATATCTATTTCACCCAAGTACCTAACATCTATTAATAATACCTAAACTAATAAAAGTAAAGGTGGTGTACTAAGATGCCAAACTAGATTGCAACCAAAAGGATCAGTTTTGATTAGGACTGTACTATAGGATTACTTTTATGCATAAAAAATGTTTTGTCCTTTTTTTAAGTCCTGTTTGATATATTTGTTGAAATAGACTATAACATAATAAATACTATAAGTACTAAATACTAAAATAAGTATTTTTTTTTTTTAAATTTCTTCAGTAAAGATGTTTTTAATCAAATTTTGCATTTTGCAACTTTGAAGTCATATTCGTTTGTATATTACGTTTTCCTTTTTACACCATAAAATAGTAGTGTATTGAATAAGGGAAAATGCAATAGAAATGAAAGCAGCTATAATATATTGATTATAAAGATACTGCATATCTTTTTTTTTTTTAGCAAAAAAAAAAATAATAATAATAAAAGGAAGCTCCAGCTCTCCCACCCTCCCTGAAGCTCAATTATACTTACTTTTCTTTTTACTTCAGTCTTCAGGTCAGTCTAGTGAAATCATGTCTCCTTCTGCTTCATTCTTGATGGTGGCAGTGGGCCAGCCTTCCTCCTTGACCCCTTCACCAGGCGGTATATCTGTGACATCCTGGGCTCACAATAAGTGGGTTGAAGGGCTTTGGCAGGCATTCAGTGCAGGTCAGATCTACGGTGCTGGATGGAGAAGACAGGAGATGTTGCTGGAGAGCAGATACCCTGTAAGTGTTAATATTTTTTTAATACTAAAGTGCACATCCTATAATTAAAAAGAATCCCAAGATACCCATTAAATATACTGTTTGAACACATACTAAGATCTTTGTGCTGGTCATCATTAAACATATAAGAGATCTGTGGCACAGGATTGAGGAAGAAGCAGGGAACGTTGCTGAAAAGTGGGAAGTGTAAAAGTAATACTTTTTTTTTTTAATAATAAATGGAGTACCCTATAATAGAAAACAATTGCTTTATATACCCAGTAAACTTATTGCTCAAATGCATATTAGGTTCATGTATTTAAGTACCGACTAAAGAGTTTTAGAGTTTTCATATAGGTCTTATTGGTCATTAGGAGTGTGGATTAGGCCTGTGAACAGTTTCATAACTGTTGACCATTGGTCCATCTTAAATGTTCTCATTTTCACTCTTTGAGTGCTCATTTCCAAGATCCACACTTTGTAAGGATAGAAGCATCATAACAATCTTACTTTCAACCATCGCAGGACAAAGACTTTTAACCAGGTTGCAGTTATATTTATAAATGGACTATATGTATATATATTTTTCTTTTACTAAGTAGGTCAGTAAGTGAATTTGTTTAAACAGGCGATTAATATGTAATGCAAGTCCACAGTGAATAATCCATGGAGTTTACAAAGCAGGTGGATGGATGGCTGGAAGGCTGGATGAGAGAACACACTCAGTTCGGCAGCTTCTAGCCAGTGGATCTAGGTAATCTGGGATATGTATTTATCTGTGGGTTCATACACCAGTCTATTTATTACCATCATTTTGTTAGTTTATTGTTTTCAATATCTAATATTTTACTTGTGTGGTAGATCTGTTCACAAAATCTTAATTGTTTATTGTTGATATTTTAGTTTAGTAACACTTTATTCTTGCTATTTGGATTTTGTTCTTTGCCTTGTTACTACAATTTATCTACCTTGTATGGATGGACTCGATCCATGCTTAATATTGAAATTACACACTCATTTTTTGTTCCTTTGCTATCAGTAGTTCCCCTGGCCTGCTCCTCCCACTCCCATTGGATTGGCTACTCTTAAATCACATCCTATTCTTGGGCAGGCCAGCTTGAAAAAGGAGGTGGGGCCTGGAAAATGCATTGTGGCCACCCACAGCCTGTCACATTTTCCTGTGTGCTTCCCTGTTAGTGCCTTGAGTGAGAGGAGACACACCTTTTATCTGTCATCTTGCAGAGGGGCCCTGCTTGTGCCCTGCAGCCCTATCAGTCCCTCTAGATTGCTGTGAATTGTCATATCGCACCATCACTTTGACAGTTGGGGAAATCTACAGTTCTTTCAGATGTAAGCAAGAAATGGAATTAAAGTGTTGTTTTTGGCCATACACTAATCTAGCACTCTGCTCTATTTCCTTTGTATGATCATTATGTAATGAGCAAATATGGCTCTCCACTCTATAGTGGTTGGCCAGGATGAGTATGATTTTACGTAAAACAATCTTGGTTCACATAGGACTAGTTTTACACATATGATGCACACTTCAGATAAGTATGAATATATAGCTATGACTTTCACATACTGTAAATATAATTAATTTTTCGTGATGAAGGAGCAATTTAAAATATTGCGATTTATATAAGACATTAGTAAAATGGTTTATGTGGGATGTGTTGAGCTTATTTACATAAAAAGAAAGGTGACATCATCTCTGATAAAATTTCTCTGTGGGGTTGAACATTTCCTATTTATAATATCCCATTACAGAGGTCGTTTACACTGGAACAATCGTCCAAGACACAATGAAATTCTGATTCCCGTGGCTTGAAAAGCACTCTTTATTAAACAGTTCTCCACTGAGAACAATGACTTTAAGTTGGTCTATGAGTTAAGGAGGAGCTAATTCCTAAAGCAGCATGGGCTTTGTTTATTGGGAAATAGCTGCCTGTTTGACTCTTATTACTGCTGGTTGCTTGAGAAACCAAGCAGAGAAAAATACTGGTAGTTAAAGCCTAGCAGTACCCAGGACAGTGCTAATAAAGTGTAACAAAAACTGCCATAGTTTCTTAAAAGACCAAGTTCCTGAGGCATACAGGATACAAAGCTCAGCAAACAGAAAAAAAGATTTATTCTCCATTCATTATGCCTTGAAATTGGTTTTGTGTGATCGCAAATTCTTTATTAAAACAGGCACACCAGATACCTTAATACAGTTCTATTAATGTGTTACTTTGTTTCCAACTGTGTCTGTTTAATAAAATACACTTCTTTGCTCAGTGGTGATTATCAATAATAGTTAATGAAACTTTTAGAATGGGCTTTATATTCTTTAGTGTTTTCTGTAAATATATATTGCTCGGTAGACATAAGGGAATTCTCTATATTGCACTATATTACTAGTTCTCATGGTGGATCAGGAAATCTCTTAAGCACCCATATAACACCAGCTTTAGACAGTGAAATGTTACAAATCTTTTTGTGTTACTTTAGCCTTTTCAGGCAGAAAGAAGTTTACAGTGGTAATCTTTGTTTCCCATGTGAAAAAGTCAAACTGACTTAAAGGCCAAGTCAGTTCTGATGCATTGTTTTAGTTGTATCGTATGCTGATTTTTTACATCTCTTTAGGACCCAAGAATAATATATACACATCGGATTTCAACATTCATCCCAAATACAGTGAGCATTAACAAATCAAATGATGGTACACACAATCACATTTACATTTATCTCCCTAAATTTTCAGCTCTATACTGGATAAGGGTGCATGTTCATACACACCAATTAGCCAATTAGTTAATTTAAAATATAACTTTTATTAGAATTTTTATAAAAATGTATGTACTAAACTGTATTCAATTCAAAACGTATAGACTGGGATGCACTGCACAACAATATCATAACTAAATCCATTACAATTATTAGCCAATAATCTTATCCCTTACATCCAAGCAATTACCAGCGCCAAGCCAAGTCATGATTTCGTACCATCTTTGGATGAACACAATTGTGGTTTGATCACATACCTATCAGGTAAAGATACATACACTCTCCAGTAAAGAGATGACATTTCCCCAGGAAAGAACCCAATAGGTAGTATGGTCTATTTTACTACAGATATGTAATATGGGTAAACTCATCGTTCGTGATGTCATGGCAATTCCAAACCTTCGCACTTGCTCAGTTCATCATAAGTCGCCATCTTGAGGATGAAAAATAGCATTACAGTAATCCAGGAGGCAATATACTTCTGTCCCGCTCTACAAATATCCCACGGCCATAGCCTTAACACCTCATGGCTGGAAAACATTGTTTTTATATGAAACAGTTCATTCCATTATATAACATTTTATGAAGTCAATTCAAACAAAAACCTTAGTCCTTAGTCACACACAAAAGGGAGGAAGGTAAAACCTTAATTTAACACATAGGGTGCCCTTGAGTTTAAATGGAAAATCCATTTTGCTTCAAGCTTTAAGAGACATTTATCTAGATCTTGTTTTTAGGGCCTAGATTATATTTACCAATAATCCAAAAACGTAGGAGGTCTGCTTTGTATCATGTGTCTATCATTATTTCGAGTTACATCACTCACATGTTCAAGGACTCGTCTCCTAAAGGTATGAATTGTTTTTCCTACACATATTAAAGGATATAGACTTTTAAGGGCATAAATCACCTCCTCTATGCTACAATTGTAAACGTCTCTTATTTTAATAATTTCCCCATTTGTGGGATTGACAAATTCTTTGATGTTACATAAGAATGTGCATGCTTTACAATGGCCAAGGAATAACTATCCACTGCCATTTCCTCAGGGCAGTAGTATCCAACTATTTTTTTAATTGGTTGAGAGAGATTTGAATGACCTATGGGTAAAAAGGCAGAGAAAGAATAAGTCATATAATATGACATATTCTGAATGGAGGGCATTGTAAGAATTGCAGAATAGTATGAAAGTGATAATAAAGGCAACAGATAAAGGGGGTAATATAGTTCTAATGGACAGAGCATTTTATTTGAAAATGTGCTATGATATATTAAGTAATGAAAACAACTATGTTGACTATTAAATACTTCAGAAAGATCCAATCCCCAAGTATCTGAGTGATTTAAACTCTATCTTGAAAAGAACTGTTGAAGAGGATATTTTCTCTAAAGATGAGTGGAAACTAGAGGTATTTTATTTGAGAAACATACTACATTCATTTGTCAACCTTTGTAGTTTATTCTAGAGCATATATAGACAATGCAGAGGAACTGCGATGGGTTCGTCCTGCACACCTACTTATGCGCATCTGTTTCTTGGGTGGTGGGAATGTACTATGGTCTTTGTAGAAGAATTGGAATGTTTTATATCTCACATTCTAATGTGGGTGCGCTTTACTGATGATGTGTTTATATTATGGCAGGATCAAAAAGATCTGTTTATAGCATTTGTAACTGCCCTAAACCGAAACAATATTGGGACGTACTTTAGAAGTGAAATCAAATATGATAGCATAAATTTCTTGGATCTGGAGATTAAGAGAGGTGCAGGTGGCAATATTAATACAACAATTTATTGGAAACAAACCTCTACAAATAGTTTAATACATTGGGGTAGCCAGTATCCAGCAGCATTAAAAAGAGAAATCCCCACTGGCCAATTTATGAGAGCAAAATGAAATTGCTCAACGAAAGGGGCATTCCAAATTGAGAGTCAGAAATTGTTTCACAGATTTATGAGATGAGGCTATCATAAGGTTGATTTGATAAAATCTTACAAGAAAGTAGAAGCGGTTTCGAGGGAATCCTTGTTGGGTCCGAAAATTAAAAAGGAGAATGACTAGCATGGTAGGCAAATTATAGTATATGCTCAAATCAATCGGGGCGGATTTTTAACATCATAAAAAGATACTGGAACATTTTGCATGAAGATAAATATCTATCACAGATCCTATCAAAAGACCAAATGATAACATATAGACAGGGTAAGAACTTAAGAGAAATGCTAGTATATAACCATCTGGAGAAAATCCCTAAGACATCAATAAGACACACTTGGCTATCAGAAAAACCAAAAGGTAGTTTTAAGTGCGGCCATTGTAAAGCATGCACATTCTTGTGTAACATCAAGGAATTTGTCAATCCCAAAGATGGGGAAATCATTAAAATAAAAGACTTTTACAATTGTAGCACAGAGGGGGTGATTTATGCCTTAAAATGTCTGTGTTCTTTAATATATGCAAAAGTTTAGGAGACGAGTCCTTGAACATGTGAGTGATATAAATCGAATTAAGGATAGACCAATGGTTAGACACATAATACAAAAACATGGTGGCAGGGCAGACCTCCTACATTTATGGATTATTGATAAGTATAATCTAGGCTCTATAAAAGAAGATCTAGATAAATGTCTCTTAAGCTTGAAGCAAATTGGATTTTTAATTTAAACTCAAAAGCACCGTATGTGTTAAATAAAGATTTTAAGCTCCTACCTTCTTACCTTGTGTGTGACTAAGGTTTTTGGTTGGATTGACCTCATAAAACGTTATATAATGGTATGAACCTTTTCATATATAAACAAAGTTTTCCAGCCGTGAGGTGTTAAGGCTGTGGCTGTGGGATAATCGTAGAGCGGGACAGCAGTATATTGCCTCCTGGATTACTGTAATGCTGTTTTTCATCCTCAAGATGGCCACCTAAGATGAACTGAGCATGTACGGAAGTTAGGAACCGCCGTGATGTCACGAACGGGATGACGCATGTGCGTGATGACACAGGTATATGTAGACAGCACGATGTCACACACGTGGCGGTCATTTTGATGGCCAATATTCTATATATAGGAGCAAAACAAACAATAAGTTCCATTTCTTGCCACCATGTGATACTGAGCACAGCTTCTTACCACTACTTGATCTGATTTTAATTCTTATACTCCTGATGATGCTCTGTAGTTGGAATGAAACATGGAGAGTTCTTTCTTTATTTTCTTTTGGGTCATTTGGGAGCACTTTTTGAATGCACATGGTATTTACTCCCTTTGTTGGAGTGGTATGTACTGCAAATGACAGTGCATTGTTTGCATTCCTCAAGACAGTGAGGTATTTTTGATTGGATATGATGATGTATGGGGTTTGTCCATTAGAGGCTTGAATCGAGGCCCGGTGAGTTTACCCTTATTACATATCTGTAGTAAGATAGACCATACTACCTACTGGGTTCTTTCCTGGGGGAATTCCATCTCTTCAGTGGAGAGTATATGTATCTTTACCTGATAGGTATGTGATCAAACCACAATTGTTTTTGCCATAACTTCATCCAAAGATGGTACGGAATCATGATTTGGCTTGGTGGTGGTAATTGCTTGGATGTAAGGGATAAGATTATTGGTTAATAATTATAATGGATTTAGTGCATCCCATGCCATACGCTTTGAATAGAATACAGTTTAGTACATACATTTAAAAAAAAATCCTAATAAAGGTTATATTTTAAATTAACTAATTGGTGTGTAGGAACACGCACCCTCATCCAGTATAGAGTTGTCAATTGCCAAATATGATGATTTGTATGATTTAATGCTTAGTAAAATAACTTTCTAAATTTTCAAATAGAAAATGGGTGAAAAATGTAAATGCTGTATAGTAATTTATTATAGCACAGAGAAGCAGGTTCTCAATAACAGGCTAAGATACCTTAGTTTAAATTTTCCTCTAAGAGTGGCCATTTCAGGTATTGCCATGTAAGAAAACATTGGTTTTTGCTAACTTTTTCTTTATTCTGTGCTCTAAAGGCAGTGTCTTGATATCCATTCTTCTTCATTTGGGGACCCTGTCTATTTATTTTTTTCCATACAATACAATGAAGCAGGGGTATACCTCTTATGTCTTCAAGTAGAAAATATGAGTTCTGAGACAATTGTGTTGTTTTATAAAAAAGAAGAAAACGGAAGTATAATTTCGCTTATCTTATCAGCTGAAGTGAAACAGTGAAGTGACAATTCTTTTTGCAAACAATACCCAACAGGGGCAAACTGACAACTCATGAGGCCCCCGGGCAATAGGGGATCATGGGGCCCCTGTTTCCTTGGCCAAACTAAAAAAAAACTATGAAAAAGGTACCAGGGGCATCTCATGGGGCCCCCTACTGACCCCGGGCCCTCGGGTAGTGCCCGAGTTTCCAAATGGTCAGTGCCGCCCCTGATACCCAATCATACACAAGGAAAAAAAAGATTTCATGCCCATAACTGTATGATTAAAGTCAGCATAACTTTTTCACATATGCTATGTGAAATTTCAATTTGCAAAGTGAATTATGTCTGTGGAAAATAAGTTCTCAATTACCTTAAAGAATGAGCTAAAGTTGACTTCAATTGTCCAATGTGTGAGCAAAAATCCTGTTTTTTTATTTGTCTTGCACATGATATATATGCAACCAAAAACCTTGGTTTACTTTGTTCACTAAGATGAAGTGAAATTAAATTTGCAAAATGAGAATTCACTTTGAAAGTAATAATGCTCTACCCTCTTGGTAATTCAGCATCTGTGTCTGTTGTGAACCTTGATGTGGAGTGTGTCATTTTATAGTTCTGACTCAGTTCATATGCTGGATATTGATTATTTGATTTCCTGGTGGTTGTCTTAATTACTTGTTGAACATTTAATTGTCTGAAACTACCCCTGGCCTTGCTATGGCTTTGATTGAATGTTGCTTCAATCATATCGCTGACAAGGTAGAAACGAGTTGTTATCAAGAGGAAAGTTAAAATTTTGATATTATGTATCCTGTTCAATGAACTTTCTTCCAGTTACACAACTCCGTAGAACGTAAACTACAATATTTAGAAATCAACATCTAATATTTAGAAATTAACATAGTAGAAAAGGTAAGTGATCTTGAATGAATTATTATTAAATTATTATTAAAACGTCAATGATTTAATGGTGTAATGTAGCCCCAGAAGCTGGTATCACCCCTTTTAGCAAAAATTACTTTTTGTAGGTGTTTTGCATAACTGCTCACCAGTCTCTGAAATTGATTTGGTGAAGTTTTCAACAAGACGTTTGTTAGTTTCCTTGCATTAACTACCTGTTTCAAACCCCTAACAACATTTCAAGGCAAAAAGCCAAATTAGCACTTTCACTAGCCAGTTCATAACCCACCACTTCTCCTTTATTTGGCATACCTTGGTGGATTTTCTAGTCTTCTTTAAATTAGTATAATGTTAACCACTTCAAGTCCGGACACTTTTACCCCTTCCTGTCCAGGCCCATTTTCAGCTTTCAGTGCTATCACATTTTGAATGAGAATTGCGTGGTCATGCAACACTGTATCCATATGCATTTTTTAGCATTTTTTTGAGAAAGATAAAACTTTATTTTGGTAGTATTTATTCCCCACTGGGATTTTTATTTTTTTTGATATATAAATGAAAAAGTCCAAACATTTTGTAAAAAGTGTTTTTCTTATAAAATTTTGCAAATAAATAATCTTTCTTCATAAATCTTGGCCAATATTTATTCAGTTATCACGTTAGTAAAAAAAAAAAAACCCAAATTAGTTAAACCAAAAAATATAATTTTCCTAAATTTTTTCATAATTTTTTTTTTTTATATTATTATTTGTTTTTTTTGTTTACATACTGTCACCCTAGCAGTACAGTGTCACCATAGTGACACTGTACTACTTGTGGGGGGTTATGAAGATTTTTTTTTTTTACACTGATTGCTTTTACACCCATAAAAGCTGTAAAAGCAATCATTTCTCCTTCTCTCTGGCTGCATTCTTGCAGCCATTGAGAAATACTGTGTGAGCTGTGATTGGTCACAGCTTGTCACATGGTACAAGGCTGTTGTGAATAGCCTTGTACCATGTGACCTCTGTGATCATTCACAGATTTCACACATAGTAAGCAATGATATCAGAAGTGACATCTTGCATACTACTCTTCATGTGATCACTGATTGGCCAATCAGTGATCACATGATCGGGACCTCACACAGAGGTCCCATACAACGATCGGTGTTCCACTGTGTCAGGAGGACACAGCGGGCACCAGATCGCGGTGCTGCACACTCCCAGGGAGCGTGCACAAGCAGGGGGCGGGAGGCCACTTATAAACGTCCACCCGCCCCTGCACTGCTCTTGTCCGGCCGTTTATATACATGGGCCGGATGGGAACTATCCATTTCTGGTTCAACTTCACCATTTGGACAGATGGACTCACATTATAATTAAGCATACTTTAATATAATTCAGAAGCTGCCTAGGCCCTGAAACAACAAAGTGGCTTCAAACTTTAACATTTCCACCACCATTCTTTGCAGTTGGTATGAGTTTCTTCTCCTGAAATAATGGCAGCGGCAGTAAGGCAAAAAGGAGCTAAGCTAATAGGGGTCATCAATGCTCTAAGCCCTACTATTGTATATTTAGAACTAAACAATATGTACTCCCCATTAAGCTTAATAAAACCCAAAAACTTCTTTAATTCAGCTCCATTTCTTGATGTACATGTCTACACATCTGCTTTTAGCAATAAATGACCATTTGGGGTATCTTGTGCAATGCAGTAATGAAGCAAATAACATTTACAACTTTAAAAAAAAACAACACTCAAACTATAATATTTAGCAAATGTTTGAAAATCATAAAAAGTCTAAAGCTATAGTGAGATTACCATTACATACATTGTGTGGTTAACATATGAGCAAGCAGATAGAATGGACATAATAATATTGTTGTAAGTAGTGATCAGTTTTTTGGTTACAGTACATTATAAATTTTTAGCAAGCTGGCCATCCTCCTTCAAGGCTTAATATTTAGATGATACATTTTCTATTTAAAATTGGCAAAATAGCACAGGGCACTGTGGGAGAAAAATTATGATTTGTATCACCTCTAAAACGTGGTTTTAAATTCTGTTCAGAGGAAATAATTAAGAGCATAAAGTTCACTAGCTTGTTTTAAATGGTTCATAATGCTTAAAAGTAAAGTTGTAATCTCTTAAAATGTTATTTTTTATATTTTAAGTTATTTAGCTGTTCCATTTTTCTGAAGATTTAACATAATGTACTGAATATATTACCAGTGGTAGAAATGTGAGAAATAAAATTAAACCTAAAGGGGTAAAACTCAAACTTGAAGATCAAATAAACATCAAATATTTCTAAGCTACAAACTTCGATTAATGTATTAAAACAATAGAGGCTGTTTGCCTGGCAAAATGAAAGTGTCCTTTGTGAGGTGTATATCTGCCTTGAAAAAGTAAGCAAATACAGCAAAACTTTGTTCACTTTGAATACCCATTTATGATTAGGTATTTAAAGCCATTTACGATCATTCACATTTCAAAGTGAACAGCCTCTACCTCTAGCAATTAATCCAATTATCTTTCTACAGTCCTAAATTTCTGCTTTGTTTTACTACCCTTGGTTCTTGCACACTGCTGTTACACTGGCAGGCCATGTTGCATTACCCCTATTGCATTACCCCTGTTAAAATTAACGTGGTCATTACGGGTTCCAGTGACTGATTACCAACCAGAACAGCTATAATTTGTTTACAGCTAAACTCCAGCTAGAATGTTGTTTAGTTTTGTGTACTGTTGGGTAAATTTCTGCTCACTTTCTGATCCAGAAATGTGAGGAGAATTCCCCTTTAGACAGTTGTACCTAGAATAGGAGTACTCAGTTAAAGGTTTTTTTCCTCACCTCTCCTTCTGGGGACAGCTCTAACATTTTGAATTTTCCCTCACTTTCTTTCTCAGTGACAATGGTCACCTGGACAAGTAAACAAGTGAATCTCCCAAATGGGGACACAGCTTAACACAGGGTCTAACAATTCCCTATTCTATCCAAAACAAACAAAACAAAACAAAAAAAGATTCCTCCTAGAGAAAATCTGTAAGTCCTCATGCACACTGGACATTTTTACAGCTGCTGTTTTTGGCTTTTGATGTTTTTTTCTACAGCCAGTAAAACCCCCAGTATTTTATCCTATGTGTCCATGCACACATAGACTGTAATCAACATTTTTTGGCAGGGGCATTTTTTGGCTGGAAAAAAACCCCAAAACTAGTGGGTTTCTACAGGAGTTTGTTAGCTGTAAAAACTCTGTAACGCTGAAAAACGCGGCAAAACACGGTAAATCATGGTAAGTCACAGCAAACCTGTGTTTTTGGACGGTTTTTTTTACCCAAAAAAATAAATTTTTTGGTATACAAAATGCTAAAAAACGGAAACGCGAAAAAACGTGTCAAAACGCCGCTAAACACTAATGCAAAAACACTGAAAAACTCATGTTTTTAAGGTGACTTTACACAGCTAACGTTACCAGCATTATTAAAACGCCCAGTGTACATGGAACCTAAATCTGTACGTCAACATTGTGCTTTGTTTTGTTTTTAAATTTATGATGTTTAGCCAGTAATAAAATTGTTCCCTCCTTATCAATGACTACGAGGCCAATAGAATAGTTATGAAAATATATACAAATCAGTGTAAATATCTATCATGCATGCTTTCTTTGAACTGATCACACTTTAGCACATATTTAATAAAACACTGCTCTGATTAGAAGACTCATAATTTTTGACAGTTATTTTGGTATCCGGTGACTCTGAATTTCTGATCTGTGAAACCTTCATCATTCTGGGTGTGCAAGTAGGGACATTAACCACTTGCCCTCCAGAGGATTTACCCCCCTTACTGACAAGGCCTCTTTTTGCTACTCGGCATTGCACTAATTCAACTGATAATTGCTCGGTCATGCAATGCTGTACCCAAACAAAATTTACATCCTTTTTTCACACAAATAGAGCTTTCTTTCAGTGGTATTTGATTACCTGTGCACCTTTTATTTTTCGCGCTATAAACAAAAAAAAAGAAAAACAATATTTTTTAATTTCTGCTATAAAAAATATATAATAAATGCAAAGTTAGTTATAAATTTAGGCCAAAATGTATTTTGCAACATGTTTTTGGTAAAAAAAATCCAAATAGGTGTATATTGATTGCTTTGTGTGAAAGTTATAGCGTCTACAAACTATGGTATAGATACTGCAATTTACACAGCTTTTACTTTCTGACTGCCCATCACATTTCTTGAGATGCTAAAATACCAGGATAGTACAAACACCCCCAAATGACCCCTTTTCGGAAAGTAGACACCCTAAGCTATCTGCTGAGAGGCATATTGAGTCCATGAAAGATTTATTTTTTTCCACAAGTTTCTGGAAAATGACAAAAATATATTTTTTTTACACAAAGTTGTCATTTAAATGATATATTTCTCACACAAACCATGGGCATATGTGGAATTACACCTCAAAATACATTCTGCTACTTCTACCAAGTATGGGGATACCACATGTGTGAGACTTTTTGGGAGCATAGCCACATACAGGAGCCTGAAATCCAATGACCACTTTGAAAGCCTGAAGGTGCATAACTTCCTCATTTCACTTCCTCACTACCTATCACACTTTGGAGGCCCTGAAATGCCAGGATAGCACCAACCCCCCCCCCCTTTTTGGAAAGTAGACACCCCAAGGAATTTAAAAAGAGGCATGGTGAGTATTTTGCAGATCTCATTTTTTCTCACAAGGTTTTGAAATATAAAAAAAGAAAAAATATGTTTTTTTTTTCTTCATTTACCAAAAACTTGTGGCGACAAATGAGATCTGCAAAATACTCACCATGCTTCTTATGAAATTTCTTGAGTTTGTCTACTTTCCAAAAAGGAGTCATTTGGGGGGTTTGGTTCTATCCTGGCATTTCAGGGCCTCCGAAGCTGTGATAGGTAGTCAGGAAGTGTAATGAGGAAATACATCCCTTTAAAAGCCTGACTGTGCTTATTGGATTTTGGGGTCCTGTACTTGGTTAGACTGCCAAAACGTCTCTCACATGTGGTACCTCCATACTCGGGAGAAGTAGCATAATGTATTTTGGGGAGTAATTCCACATATACCCATGGCCTGTGTGACCAATAAATAATTTAAGTGAAAATTTTGTGTAAAAAAAAATGTTTTTTTGTCATTTTCCGAAAACTTGTGGTAAAAAAATAATTATTTTATTGATTCAACATGCCTCTCAGCAAATAGTTTGGGATGTCTACTCTCCAAAAAGGCATTGTTTTTTTTGGGGGGGGGGCATTTTATGCCCAGCATTAGAAGTTTATGCCACATATCACTCACTCTTCTAACCACCTGAAGATCAAGCCTTTTTCTGACACTTTTTGTTTACATGAAAACAAATTTCTAGGAAATTAATGTAAACCCCCAAACATTATATATTTTTTTAAAGGAAACGCCCTACTGAATAAAATGGTGTGTGTTCCAATTTTTTATGTCACATAGTATTCGTACAACGATTTTTCAAATGCAATTTAAAAAAAAACACTTTTTTTACTTTTAATGCACAAAAACACAATATATTGGCCAAGTATTTGGTAAACTATAAAAGATGATGGTATGCTGGTTGCCGAGATGGTATGCCTTTACAAGCTACCATTTTAGATTTACAGAGAAGGTCTAGTGTTAGAATTACTGCCCTTGATCTGACGTTCATGGCGATACCTCACATCCATGGTGCAACCACTGTTTACATACCGCCACAGGGTCAACGCTCGTGCACACAGGTGTGCGCGCGTGGGGACGGTGAGGATGATTTTTTTTTTTTTTAAGCTATTTTGATTTTTTTATTATTTTTTACACTGTCCCTTTCATTTTTTTTATCACTTTTAATGCTATCTCGGGGAATGCAAATATCCCCTGTATCTTCAATGGGCATTGTCATATATTCTTTTTTGAGAAATCTGGGGTCTATCAGATTCTAGATCTCTCCTCTGCCCTTACTTTATCTAATCAAACCAAGATCGGTGTGATCAGATGCTTTCCCAATTTACAAATGGCAGTGTTTATAACCTGCGAAACTGAAGTGATGAAATGCTAGTAGCTTCCGATTTCTTAGACTATAGAGATTATTGGCACCATTCTGGTCTCAAATCAGCTCTATGGTCAGCTGGCATAAACCCCGGCTGCATTCTCAGGTTCCCCCGATGACATGGGACTGCCCGAGAAGGCCGTGGAAGGCAGCAGGGGAGGGGGGCATCATCTCCCGCTGCTTGTAAAAGCAATCCTGCTGCTATTTAGCCACTAGGATTGCTTTTACATGAAAGCTGATTGCAGGCTGAAAAAAATTATACCAGGATGATGCCTGCAGCTGTAGGCATCATCCTGGTATAACCATTCAAAGTTCAGTGATGTACCAGTACATTGCTGGTCCTTGTTGGGTATATATGATATGTTCTTTTTTTTTTGTATGCAGCCTGTGGACTGAATGAAAAAAAGAGAAGAAATCTCTGCCAGAAAAAGTGTGTGGTATACCCACCATTAGAATATACCACCCTGCATCCACCCACCTCTATTGGTGGGCACACATTAGGTCACACGGTGCCACATGCGCCAGTTCCAAGATTGTACAAATGTCTAAATAGTGGCACACTTGAATAAAAATTGTCCAGGTATAAGTGGTACCCCATATGGAAATATGATGACACCAAGTCCCAAACTATCACTGCTCCTCATGTAGTCTGGGCATCTGGGGGGCTCCACTTGACTTTTCCCTCATAAATCCGAAACGTATATGTATAGCCTGTTGCCCTCTCACAGGTCTTCTACATCTTGACCCCATATCTGGCACGCTGGGGAGAAATTGTTTGAATGCAAGGCGGCCAGAATCATTAATGAGTGACTCATCAATGCAGATTTTTTTGCTGGGGAGTATAGACATCTGCAAATTTTTGGTTAAGGTGATTTACGAGAGGCTTAATTTTGTGGAGCTGGTCAAATTCAGGGTCACCCCAAGGATGACCGAGTGTGTTGTCATTGAAATGCATAAAACACTTTATACTCTCTTATCTATGCCTGGCCATGTCAGTAGAGAACATGGGCATATGATGAATCGGGTCTGTGGACCAATACAACCGCAATTCATTTTTTTAGTAATGCCCATGTTGAGGGTTAGGCCCAAAAACACGTAAATTCGGAAACCGTAATGGGGTTCCATGCAAATGGTCCGGCAAGGTTTGAATTTGGGTTGTGGTGCATATAAATTGCTTTGATCCATAATCAATGCATACAGATCTTGTGTGAAAAACAGCTCCAAAAAATCAAGGGGAGTAGTTAAATTTGCTGTTTCCACCTGAATTCCGTGTTGGGCAGTGAATGGGGGGGGGGGGGGGTACGGGTGCTGCAGAATTTGTGGGCTGCCAATCGGGATTTGCAAGCACATCTGGAAGGATACTAGGGGCTCTAGAGGCCTTTGTGCAAATTTTTGGTGGTTGCAGGACAATACTTGTGCTCGCCACCGCACCAGCTTGTACTGCACTTATGTAACTTGCCACGTCACGTGATACAGTGATACTGCAGTGCTGGTATTATTATTATTATTATTATACAGGATTTATATAGCACCAACAGTTTGCTCAGCACTTTACAATATAACGGGAGACAATACAGCAACAATACGGTTCAATACAAGAGGGTCAGGAGGGCCCTGCTCCTTGGAGCTTACAATCTAAGAGGCATGTGAAAGACCGGGATATACTAGGTCACTAGTGCTCACCAATTCACCAAAAGGTAGCGTGGCACTAGTACTGGCACTCTGCTGCATGTGAGAGTCATCAAAATTTACCGGCAAGTGCTGACAGAGATCAGGCCTGATTCTGCGAACACTTCAGTTTTGTGTGCAATGTATCAAGTGATAGTGACCTACTGACACTGCACTTGCTGGGGGAGAAGGGGGGGGCTAAGCATAGGGGCTAAATGCAGGTGCTGGCAGGTGCCTGGGCTGATCCTTCTAACGCTGCATTTTTGGGGACGCTATACTAATGTGAATGCTGGTATAGTGTTGATCTGATCAAAGATATTGATCCATTCAGACACTATACTAGCAATGGAGGTTTATTGTGTATGAGCGTGTTCCTGGCAATCAAGGGGTTAAATGTGATTACTGGTGTACTGACAGCAATCTGATGCTATGTGGGAGGGGCGTTAAAACCACAGGAGCGCAATTCACGTATATATATGTGATTTTGTGCACCCGTGCCGCCCTCTAGCAGTATTTCTGCTATAGGGCGGTCAGGAAGCGGTTACATAAGTGGTTTTTGTTATGGCGCTGCGTTAATTTAACTAACAATTGCGCAGTCATGTAGCGCTGCACCCAAATGAAATGTACGTCCTTTTTTCCCCACAACATGAGCTTTCTTTTGGTGGTATTTGATTGCCTGCGCAATATATAAAAGAAACATTTTTTTGAGAAAAAAAATATATTTTGGACTTTTTGCTATAAAACATGTCCAGTAAAAAAATGTTAAAATCAAATTTCGTTATAAATTTCGGCCAAAATGTATTCTGCGACATGTCTTTGCTAAAAAAAATCCCAATACATGTAAATTAATTGGTTTACGTGAAAGTTATAGCGTCTACAAATGGCATTCAGTATATATACTGAAATTTATTTTATTTTTTATACTAATAATGGCGGCAATCAGTGAGTTATGGCGGTGATCAGCGAGTTATGGTGGGACTACGGGACATTCTGACACTGGGGGGGAACTGACTTGGGGTCAGTGACATCCCAAGTGACACCAATACAGTGCTCAGTGCAAAAAAAACCCATTGAAACTGTACTAATGGCACTGGGAAGGAAGGGCTTAACAATGAGAGACAATCAAAGGGTTAACTGTGTGAGGGGAGTGTTTTACTAGGGGGAGGGGGGGTGTACTTCACAGTAACAAGCTCTGCTTTCCGGATCAGTGTGCTCAAACTGACAATGAGCAGAGCTAATTGCCGGCCGGGACCTGGTGATTGACACCCGCGGCCGTGATCGGTGGTGCCCCTACCCAAAATGCGAAATCACGTATACATACGTGATTTTGTGCAGCGGTGCTGCCCTGCTGCAGTATATGTACTGTGGCTGGTTAGCAACTGGTTAAATCAAGCCCTTTGTTTACAATTTTCTTTCTGTGCTCTTATAGTACTTCCCTATCCAGAAAATTGACGGCTCATTGGTTGACACCATCACAGAACTTTTATTTTGGAGCTTAAGATGCAGGAGTGGTGAATATGCTGAGATATGAATGTACATAGAACCTGTGTTGAGCTTGCATGAGTGGAAAAAAGTAAATTTTAATTAGACAATTTCCACTTTTGTTAAGAAGTTTTACTCATATTAGGGAATATTAACCACTTGACCTCCAGAGCATTTACCCCCCTTAATGACCAGGCCTCTTTTTGCTACTCGGCGCTGCACTAATTCAACTGATAATTGCGCGGTCATGCAATGCTGCACCCAAACAAAATGTACGTCCTTTTTCACACAAATAGAGCCTTCTTTCGGTGGTATTTGATCACCTGTGCGCTTTTTATTTTTCACGCTATAAACAAAAAAGGCTAAAAATTTTGAAGAAAAACGATATTTTTTACTTTCAGCTATAAAAAATATATAGAAAACTCAAAGTTGGTTATAAATTTAGGCCAAAATGTATTCTGCTACATGTTTTTGGTAAAAAAAATCCCAATAAGTGTATATTGATTGCTTTGTGTGAAAGTTATAGCGTCTACAAACTATGGTATAGATACTGCAATTTACGCTATTTTTTTGCTATACAGCGCTGCGCTAGTTTAACGGCCAATTGAGCGGTCATGCCAAACGGTACATAATGAAATTTACATCCTTTTTTTCCCATAAATTGAGCTTTCTTTCGGTGGTATTTGATTGCCTGTGCGGTTTTTATTTTTTGCGTTATAAAAAAAAAGGCTGACAATTTTGAGGAAAAAAAACAATATTTTGGACTTTTTGCTATAAAACATGTCCAGTAAAAAAAAATTTTAAAATCAAATTTAGTCATAAATTTCTGCCAAAATGTATTCTGCGACATGCCTTTGCTAAAAAAAAAAACCCAATACGTGTAAATTAATTGGTTTACGTGAAAGTTATAGAGTTTACAAATGGCAGGAAAGATACTGGGATTTTTAGTTTTTTTTTATACTAAAAATGGCGGCGATCAGCGACTTATGGCGGTGATCAGTGACTTATGGCGGCAATCAGCGACTTATGGCGGGACTGCGGGACAGCGGCGGACATTCTGACATTGGGGGGTACTGACTTGGGGTCACTGACATCCCCAGTGAAACCAATACAGTGATCAGTGCAAAACAAAAACCACTGACACTGTACTAATGGCACTAGGGAGGAAGGGGTTAAGTTATTATTCAGGGAAAAGGTTAACTGTGTGAGGGGAGTGTTTTACTAGGGGGCGGGGGTGTGTACTGCAGGGAACACCACTGATCGGGAGAGAGAAACTCTTCTGTCCTGATCAGCGTGTCCTGGAGCTGTCAGGGAACTGACAGAAAGCACAGCTACTGCAGCTGTGCTCTCTGTCAGCGATTGCCGCCGATCGCCGGGACATAGCCCGTAACGACCGGCTGTGACCCGGCGACTGACATCCGCGGCTGTGATCTGCGGGACGGGTAGGGCTGCGGCACGCCTCGCGCGCACCCCCTACCTGTTTTTAAAACACACGCTTTAAAACGTGCTTTTACCCAGCCGTGCCACCCTGCCGCCGTATTTCTACAGTGGCTGGGCGGCATGTGGTTAAAGGAATAAATATTTTGGTACCAATTTAAAATTTGGTCAACCTGTAATCAGGTAATCAGACTCTGCTCATCAGGCAAAAAAATGCTTAGCCAGATGAAGCAAACTGAAAGGCTTTAGACAGGGGAAAAAAATATTCAGAGGTTTGAAATTTTGTCAGCATTTTACATGTCATTCAAACATCAGTCAACCAGTGTTAACCTCCTTGGCGGTATTCGGAGTGTAGCTCGGGGTAAAGTTTCTGTACCAAAAGCGGTAACCCCGAGCTACACTCGGGCTTACCATGCGGCGCTGCATAGGGAGTCCCTGCAGAGCTTACCTTGTCCTTCGCTCCCGCGATGTGTCCCCTGCAGCATCCCCGGCCATCTCCTCCGGCTGATGCTGGCATCCGGCTTCTGTGTTCCGGTCCCTGTGACGTCGGGACGTATGGGCGCCGGCGCCGGCGGGATATTTGAAAATTTTAGAAAAATTTCATTTTTTTCAAAACAAATTTTACATAGTAAAACATTGCTGTTTCAAACCATTTCACATACATTTTGTCCCTAGTGCTTTGTCCTGTCCCCTGTCTGCATTTTGACTGTTCTTTCTGCCTGGAAACTTAGAAAAGTCCATTGCGTCCAAAAAGCGTCCCTTTAGGTCAAAAACGGGTTTAGATCAGCTAGAGAACAGTGATAGTAAATCAGAACCACTTGCAGAATTGAGTGATAATGATTCGTGGAGAAATTCGTCATCAGACACTGAAAACAATTTTGCGACTTTGCTCAGTGATGTGTGAACTTGGCGCTATATTTCAAATTTCAGTGTTTTTGGTTTGATTATATTATTGAATTAAATGTATTATTATTATATTATTATTTTTTATGATTATTTATTAAATTATAATTTATGATTTTGTGTTTCAAATTTTATCATACCCGGGATGTTTAATAGACTCTTGTTCGGACAGATTTCAGTGAGTTATTCCTAAATATTACAGCCTACAATAAAAAAACTACATATTTCCATGCAAATAATGGTACCGCTTTCAGCACCAAAAATCTGAAATAATCATACCGCCAAGGAGGTTAAATCTCTACATAAATGTCACCCTTATCTACCTATTGGAGCTGGAGCTGATAAAAATGTATTTCTATGCAATTTTGATAGAAGATTACCATATGCTGTATGGGCAAACTACAAATATGTATTGAGGACTGGGGCCATATGGCGATCATATTACAACTATTGGGAGCTGACTGAACAGTGATACTGATTGATCGCTGGGTGGATGAAAACCATGAATATTCCTGAGAACATTACAATCCCTACCTCATATGCATGCATACACATAGTCGAGCCAATTTAGACAAGATCCAATACACCTACCAGCATGTCTAGCAATAGGTAAATCTGATGGGTTTGATTCAAGTTCAGTGAACACAAAAATCTGCTGACTGCAAAGTTTAATGCCGTATAAATATATCATCAACATAGTCATCAATAGTTATAGATCCTCATTAATCTTGATAAACGCCAGCCACCAGCAAGCTAAATCAAAACAAGATGACCACCAATGTTTGCTCCTAACAGACTCCTCACATGACAAATCCTCATCCAGAAGCTGAATGTAGATAATAGGGTTGGAGTATCCCAGGAAATTATATTGACTAAATATATCATGACAGTATTTTTCAATGACTTCACCTGGGATACCCAGCCCCTTTGTTTAAATTCAGTTACAGGACTGGCAGCTGTCGTTTGTGTTGATCGGTCTTTCAGGAGAAAATTCATCTGTACTTTTTGGCAGGTTGTTGGGATCATCATTCAGAAGAGGGATGGCTGTATCTAGGCATCCCCTTACTTTAAAAGGTCTTCCAGATTCTGAAAATTCCTCAAGAAGACCCCAACATTCCCCAGGGCAGGGATGCAGGAATGAGGCCCTTGTCCTTCTCAGCATGGGGACAAATGCTTTGCCAGGGGTTCCCCCATGGCAAGGTACACTTTCCACATTGAGCACATGTGACCTGAATGGTTCACACCCTTCAGATTGCATGCTCAAATAGGGGTCTGGTATAGATTTTAGGGGAGACCCCATCTTTTTGTTCTTTTGCTTGGGGTTCTCCCTTAAAATCCATAACAAGCAATCTTGTCTGCTAGGATGTCAGAGGCTAGTTGCTATTAGCAGTCCATTTGCATCCTAGAAGCCAAAGACAAATTTAGCCAACACAATAGAAAGTTATTTTTGAGTGGATGGATGCACTTCACCCATTTTTTTCAAACACCCAACATTCTCTCAAACCCTGGGTGGCTGAGAAAATAAACCTTATTTTTACTGACTACAAATAGCATTTAGGCATCATATTGACTTAGAGGAAACAAACAAAGCAAAATCTTTATTGAAAGTGTACAGGTAAAAAGTACAGAAAACCCCCAGATCTTCACTGGACAGTAAGAGTTTTTGACCCCATGAATTTTTAAATGCATGTTCTCAAGAATTTTTTAGGTGATCCCATTAAAGTCTATGGGGCCAAAGCGCATAGTTCTCCCCAAAGGTGCTTATGTAATTTAATGGCATTCACATAACAGGCAAAATAATGCTGAGGAGTAAATGGGCTCATTTATAATAATAAAATTCATCTTGAGCATTGTCATGCTTTGAGAATCTCACTTCAAAATGCTCAGGTGTGAATGGGGGCTTAGTTTAACTGCCAGTGCCATCAAGTCCCACTCTTCTGTATAAGACCTCATTCACACCTTAATGATTTAAAGTGTGTTTCCCAAAGCATTTCAATGCTCGACATTAAAATTCCCATTCTATGTAATGGTTCCGATTAGCTCCATTCATTTGAAGCTTGTTATCGGAAGCTTAAAAAATTACATGAGCTTCTTTGGGACAGAGTCAGGTGTTTTTGGCCCATATATACTTTAATAGATATGCCTGAAAATGCAATAAAATATGCACAATTTCTAGCTTTCCATTCTATAACTAGATTCCCACTGGCTAAAACAATAATGCTCAAGCCTAAAAACACTTGCAAATGTCCAAAAAGTGTATATAAATGTGCTAAAAAAATCACCCCAAAATTAATCTAAAATGTTCACATTAAAGTGGGAATAAGGACTCAGGTTCAATATTTTGAGGAAGTGGCTTGAGATCCTTCTATCGTATATCTACTAATGCTGTTGTCTGAGTATCCTTAGTTTCACTGCCAGTGCCATTAGGCCTCACCCTTTTTATCCCTAGAGAAAGGGGGGCATTACACCATTCCAACTTTAATGTTTTAAATTGGGCTGCCAATTAATGACTCATCTGTAAATATTGGTAAAAACACTTGTTCGAAAGCCCAAACTCCTCTCTCAGCTCTTGGAAGAATTTCCGTGTGCTAGAGGAATGTAATTGTGAGAGTATCACAGCTTCCTCCTGCTTCCAATTATTAAAATGTTCTAATCTCCCAAGCTCTGATAAATTTTTTTATCCCATATAAGGACATATTCTGTAATCCCTATATACTGTACTAACAGGTCAGAGGGAGGTCTGCATTACACCAGTGATCTGCTGATTGCTGGTGCAATACGTTAGAGGTCCAGAAGCAAAAAATAACAAATGCACATTTTTTACCTGCAAAAAAAATGTGCATTTATTATTTTTTTGTTAAAAGGTGAACTTATCTTTTAAACTGCAATGACCCACTACTGACAAGGGAAGATGACACCGGGTCTTACATTTTTCCCTAAATAGGGTCAATAAAGGTATTACGTTTATTCAGAATATATAATTTTGAGTTTGCTGTTACAACTATTCCTGAATAGTTCAACCTTTCTACCACCTGTAAGTGCCTAACACTATCAGGCAGTACCTCTGTCAATGAGTCCAGCAAAAGTAAAGTAGATTTTTCAAAGTTAATAAATTGACCAGAAAAGAGTACAAACTCTTTATAATGTCCACAGCAGTGGTCAATTATTGTTTTTTATTCCCCAGGAACAAAAGGATACCATCCACATATAGCGCAATTGTATTCTCACCAGCCCCTCTCCAGAACCCCCTAATATTTCTCGCTGCTATATTCTCTATATAGCTAGTGGTTCCATGGCCAGGTCAAAAAGCATGGGTGATAAAGGACAACCCTACCTTGTTCCCCGGGCCAAGGAAATGTACTGTAATAGACCATCATTGATCTTTACCCTTGCCCTAGAGGCAGTATACAACAATCTCACCCACTTCATGAATAGGAGGACACATTTAAATGCTGACATAACTTGCCACAAATAATGTCACCCAATGCTGTCAAATGCATTGGCAGCATCAGGATAAAGAATGTCTCTGGCTCCCTTTATATCCATTGAAATTTGTAAAAAAAAAATACCCTCCTAAATTCAAAGCTGTTGACCTCCCCGAGATAAGCCCAGATTGATCGGGGTGGACTAAAATATGTAACACTTTATTTAATCTAGAGGCCAACACACTCACCAACAGCGTAATGTCTGTTCAGAGCAAGGAAATTGGTCTGTACGATGCAGGCTGTAGGGGGTCTTTTTCTTCCTTATGTATTATTGTAATCTTGGCTTCAGCCATAGATGGAAGCAATTCTCCATTATCAATTGCCAAATTTAACACTTGCAGGAGCTCTAAAAGTAGTATCTCTCCATATTGCTTATTCAATTCTGTTGGAAAGCCATCTGGTCTTGGTGCTTTATGGTTGTTAGAAATTGACACTGCCCCTTGAAGTTCCTCAATTGTGATGGGAGCTTCCAACATATTTCAATCCATTTCTGAGAGAAATGGAATATCAAGACCTTGAAAAAAATCCCCCATCTCCCTTTCCACCTTCTGTGTCTTAAAGCTATATAAGTCTAAACATTTTTTAAACATACCTACAATCTACGCAGGGCAAATGGTGAACTTTTTAGAGTCAGTCGCAATGGATGATACCATAGTAGACGCATTGTGAGACCTTACCAAAAGGGTCAGCATATGCCCAGTGCCCTCCTTAAAATATCAATGCTTTATAAAGAACCTTTTATTCTCAGCAACTTAGATAAATTATCTTGGGATGGATCTTCAATATGTTGTTTCAACCTCAGCCACCTCTCTCATAACTGATGACTCCCAATCTTTCATAGCTTTCTTTAACTTGGAAATTTGCTGAATTAGAATCCCCTTAAGAAAAGTCTTAAGAGATTGCCATACCATTTCTTGTGGTGCTGAAGTTCTATTGTACTTTTGGAACTCCCTTGGGGTATCTATCATATATTCCTTAGGTGCAATAAAATTTAACCAAAAAGGGTTCACCTTCCATTCTCTTGACTACTGATGTTCCCCTGAACCCACTAACAGATCCAAAGGAAAGGGGTTCGACAACCCTCTAGCTATATACCTTATATCCATAATCATTGATAGCAGACTTTCATTCCTAAGTGCTAAATCTATTCTAGAAAATGTAGAATAGGTGGCTGAATAACATGAAAAGAGTTGGTCCCCTATATGACGGATCCGCCAAATATCCCTCAGACCCACCTCAGCCCTATATTATGGCGTGAATAGGACCTGCCCAGTTCTCCTCTCGGGGGGAATTTATCCATCTGACTATCTATCACCATGTTGAAATCCCTTACCACTAAAACTGGTACCTTTTGGCTTATTGGCTATAAATTCCAGTAACTCTCATTACCTCCATCCTAAAGAGGGGAGGGATATAAACATTTTCCTGCAGACAGGGAATAGTAGCCTTATAGGTGAAGGCTGTAGTAAATATGGCTGTTTTCTTTATCAGATCCCCCAGCCCCCTCATGTTCCAAGAACGAACAGTCAACCCTTTAGTCATCTTAAAACATACCAAAAAAATATCGACACAACCAAATTCCCTTATAATGAGAAAGCCATGCAACTTTAAAACTTCATCTCCCCAAAATTGTAAAAAATGGTCTATAGATCTTTTTTCCCCATTATTCTAATTAGAACCCATTTCTGTCCCAACCAAACTAGTGTGTCTGTGGTTAACCACACCTCTCCCATCCCAAAAACAAAGAACAAAAAAGGACCCCCCCAAATATTCTACACCCATTCTAAGAGCATTAGAAGTGAACCCAGTGTCAACTTTACTTTAACTTTAACTTAGTTCCTTGATCTTGCTGCTTTCCAGTAACCTCCCATATGGGCAGACAGTTATACTGAGATTCTGCAAGAGCCTGGCATTGCAACTGTGATCTGCTGATCGAGGGTGCAATGCCCTGCAGGATCCAGAAAAAAAAATTGCATGTATTTATTTTAAATGTGAACTTAGCCTTTAAATGGGCAATTTACGATATTGATTAGTAGAAAGAGGGAAGGCCAAACTTATACTTTGTAGAAATGTAGGATTTACATAAAAAACTCTGCCTAGATCTCTAGATTTACTCATTGTTTTTCATTTATCAGAACAAGTGTCTTTATAGAAAACATATAATGCTGTAGTGCTGCTACCACAGAACTTACATGACAAAGTTCAATAACTAGGAACGTTCCCATTTCCACCTATTTTTCACTGATTCTAGCCAGTACCTCCTCCGTAAGACAAATTCCTATATATCCAGCAGCCACGATTAAATTTTGAGTTTCTGTTAAAAACAACTAATTGAAACAGACCATTCCAAAAGGTAACACTCCCCATTTTATACTAGTTGAAGTCTGAAGTCTGTTTTGGTGTAACTTTCATTTAACTACAACATAGGACCAATGTGACAGTGTAGAAATGATATTCAATATTGTGTTGTACTACTTTTACATCAGTTTAATTGATGTCACTATCCTATGTGGACAATCCTTTTACAGAGTAATTTTAGCATCTGTAATAAAGCTAACAGATCATTATTGATGGCTACTATGACCTGATAATCTATAATCCTTGTTCTTGTAAATAATACAATCAACATTACAAACCAAAATACATCTTTGTGCCACAAATAGGAAATATATTTGTGCTAGGAAATAAATGATGCCAGTCACCTTATAAGTAACCCTTATTAACCAAAAAAAGAAAGAAAAAGAAATGATATACCTGATATAGTCACACACAGTTCACAGTTGAACAATTCATGACTGTACATGTTAAACTGTGACGTGATGAAACAAACAAAAAATGCATTGTGTTCACTTCAGACTTAATACATGTTTACTATTCAATGTGAAAATACCATAACAGAAAAAAGATCATAATGATCAAACTACAGGGATTTTTTAACATTATTTTTACACTCAGTTATTAAGTGAAGATATGGTGTCAAAAGCTAAATCGTAATCTTTTATATAAAATGGCAAGGTTCCATACCATTAAATAATCATTCTGAAGCCTGTGAATAATACTGAAATACAAATGAAACATTCACATGAATTTGCCTTGAGCTGTATGATTTATGCACTGATTTAACAACTATGATTTAGTTTCATCTGCTGAAAGTTTCCTCCCTAGCCCAAGGCAGAGCTGTCAAATTGAAACATTTGTCATTACATAAACTATATAGCTGAAGTCACAACTTGTTGTCTTTTGCCTGATTAATCCTCCATCTTTCCAATATTTAAAAGGGTCTTTGTTAAGTATCTATAGTTGAATATAACAACATCCCCATTTTATAAAGTATTTGTGTGGTGCTGATTTTTTCCATTAAAAAGGGATCTTTATAATACAAAGTAACATGGTGCATCATTTTTCATAAACTAATGCAAGTAACATATATTTGTCAAAACATGCAGTAACCAATGAAATGTGAACTTGTGTTGGATTGACTTCCTTAGTAGTTGATAGTTAAAGGTTACATGATAAGTTTCCATAATTTAATTAAGCCCCTGCCCTGATTAAAAGATAGTGCATACTGTATAACAGTCATAGTACAGAACCACAGTGTAAACATAGGGATTGTATTACTTAGTAAGAGTACAATTAGTGATAACCAGTTTACTAAAGGTCACCAAGAGCAAGAGATCTCAGTTTTTAAGTGATGGTTTTTGGAAAAGTTTGTTTCCTGGTCACCATAAAATCTGAAGGTGAGTTCCTTGGACAAACACGTCAGATATTGATTTATTTGATAAAAGTGTTTTTAAAGCCAAGGTCTATTTTTTTAGTTTTGGCAGTAGTGCAAAAGTGTTAAAAACCCTTTACTGTTGCCAATAGGGATTAATACTTTTTATTTTTCTTGTTATCCTGTTTTTTGCATTTGGTTTCTGTTTACATTGTAGAATGTAATGGTAAATCCAGTATTTTTTTAGGATAATTTTCAAATTTTGCACAACACAAAAGCAAAGAAAGACAAACAGTGTCGTATCTGCAGCTATAACAGATTTTGGTTAAACATAAGGGTAAAAAAGGAATTTCTTCTAGCAGAGTAGAGAATTGGATGTATTACCACTAAAGAGAAAGGGTAATATATGCCCTTACAAAAGGGATCAAGACAACCTGGGAAGGGCTTTACCTTCTGAAAAAGTATAGTCTGGGGTTTCCCACCCAGAAAGGGGGAAGGCGAACAGGGAAAATCTCTAGTGAAGTGAAGACAGTTAACGTTAAACTTTTGACTAATACCAGTCATAGGAGTCAAGGTCTTGGTAGTGCCATAAGAGAAGTTGATAAAGCTAGTTTATGCTAGAATGGAGCCCATTTAATGACCACATCTGGCATTGTTGGCATGGTCATGTAGTTGTAGCTGTCATTGAAAGTAACAGAAAAAGTTAGCGAGGAAAGAAGTGTCCAATGTGGATAGAGTGGTTGACATGCAGGCTTGCCATCTTAGTTAGAAGCAGTTTTTAGATGATGATGATGAGACAAGTCAGCATCCAGTTTTTCAGTTCCCTCTTTTACATCTGAAATGGTTGGATAGATAGAGGAAGTAAATTTTCTCAGTATTGCTCTGCGTGTCACTAATAGGCAGATGAAGATCCAAAATAGGTGATGTAACTCTGCCTCTTCCAGGTGTTGAAGAGCAGGGAGGCGGGTGCTGTTGCCAAAAAGCAGAAGAGGATCTTTTGGAAGGGGATGAATTGTGACCCCATATATATGAAAGCAATCATCTGGTCCCAGAAATGCAATAAAGGTAATCATGACCATAGACAGTGTGAGAGAGTTGGCCTCGTCTGGCCACAGAGAAGGCAGAGAATTGACTGGGGAGTGGACATAAGCTTGATGTATACATTTGAGTTGTATCTCTCCACAATTCATTGGTGAAAAACTGAGATTACTTCAGCTCACTTCAGCTCACTTCAGCCCCTTCAGCTCACTGTCTCTCCGTCTCCTGCTTCCTGTCTGTACACAAAGGTCCAGCAAGGATCCCGACACAGCTCCTGTCTGCCCTCAAGGTAGGTTGTAGTCTTACAGGGGCACATTGAATGTTAAGGGACACTCTGATGGGCACAACATAGAATTTTCCCATCAGATTGCCCCTTAATATAACATGTGCCCATCAGAGTGTCCCTTAACATAAAATGTGCCCATCAGCATGCCCCTTATTTTATGTTAAGGGGCACTCTGATGAGCACATTTTATGTTAAGGGGCACTCTGATGAGCACATTTTATGTTAAGGGGCACTCTGATGGGCACATATTATGTTAAGGGGCACTCTGATGGGCCCATTTCATGTTAAGGGGCACAAATGGGCACATACTGTGGAAAGGAGCACTCTGATGGGCACATGTGAGTGATGGTAAAGGAGTACTCTGATGGGGAAATATGATAGAAAGAGAAACTTTGAGTGTAAGGGGGCACTCTGATGGGAATACCTGATGTAAAGTAACAATGTGATGGGAATAATAATAATAATAATATCACTCCAAAAATCCAATGTGCTAAATCAAATATAACCTTAGTAGCATAAAATACACCTTCATCCTTGAAGTTGTCAAAAATAATCATAAATATGCCACCTAACACAAATATAAACTAACCATAAACTAACTCCATAAATCCAAAATTATTATTCAATTCCAAAAAATTATTATAAAGTCCAAAGATTGTAGTAACAACACCAGTCTCTTTTCAAAAAATCATACAGGTGATTTCATACAATTCCAATATTTAAAGCCTCCCACGGGCTTTCACGATCAAAGTCACCTCAAAAAAAAAAGAAAGAAAAATACATAGTGCATTATCCTTAATAAATAAATAAAGCAAAACAATAGGTGAATGCACTCAGCTATATATCACACTTGTGAATCCTCTGCAGTGAATAAAGTGCAAAACGTGTTAGTGAATCATACGTTGTGCCAAACAAGTGAAAAACAGTGTTCACTTCTATTGAAAGTAAGGCGTAAATACCCTTACCAAAACAACTAAATAATCTTGCCTTAATCCAGATACCATATGGCAGTCATACAGCCCTCATGAAAGGATCCTTAGGGATAACCCTCTCTCCTTCTATCATCTGGGTCCATCAGCATACAAGCTCCATAATCCTCCTTACTCCGATTTTATCTAAATTAGGTGTCCTTTAATGAAACAGAGATCAGCAGAGATCCTGCAGTGTGGCTCTTACATGTCAGCATTACAGAGAACAGCCTGGGCAGGAGGAAGGTCACCTAATTTAGATAAAAGCGGAGTATAAATAGAACCTTCCTGTCTGACGCTCATATCCCTTATGACTAAGCCCTATGACAAAACACGTTAAGGGAAGTGGTGTCAGATGCACACGAGAACCGGAAGTGGAGCGATGGCCATCTTAATTAGTGGCAAGAAGCACACCAAACATTCTGGAGGCTCTTAGGACTACAGAAAGGTTTGATATTACTGGAATAATGTGGTTTTAAAGGCTTATATTATGTGAGTGTATTCAATAAAGTATTTATATGGTGTATTGGTGGTATTACACTATTATATTCCTCATATATTTTGGCATCTTGATGGAGTATGGTGTAAGGAGGATTATGGAGCTTGTATGCTGATGGACCCAGATGACAGAAGGAGAGAGGGTTATCCCTAAGGATCCTTTCATGAGGGCTGTATGACTGCCATATGGTATCTGGATTAAGGCGAGATTATTTAGATGTTTTGGTAAGGGTATTTACTCCTTACTTTCAATAGAAATGAACACTGTTTTTCACTTGTGTGGCACAAGGTATGATTCAATAACACGTTTTGCACTTTATTCACTGCAGAGTATTCACAAGTTTGATATATAGCTGAGTGCATTCACCTATTGTTTTACTTTATTTATTTATAAAGGATAATGCACTATGTATTTTTCTTTCTTTTTTTTTGAGGTGACTTTGATCGTGAAAGCTGGTGGGAGGCTTTAAATATTGGGACAATTGTATGAAATCACCTGTATGATTTTTTGAAAAGACAGTGGTGTTGTTACTACAATCTTTGGACTTTATAATAATTTTTGGACTTGAGTAATAATTTTGGATTTATGGAGTTAGTTTACGGTTAGTTTATTTTTGTGTTAGGTGGCATATTTATGATTATTAATGTGATGGGAATCCCTGATGTAAAGGGGCACTCTGATGAGGATTACTGATGTAAAGGAGCACTCTGATGGACACACCTGATGTGATTGAAATACATGATATAAAGTTTCACTCTGATGGTGACACCTAATGTAAGGGGGCACACTGATGGGCACACCCTATTCGGACCTTGACCAGAAGAAAATTTTAGCGACCGGACCTCCTTGAATTTTAATTCAATACCCCTGGTATAGAACATATTGCAGTTATTTCTTGGAAGAAATACGGGTTGCCAGAGTCTGGAATAATTCCAGTATTTTAGAATTGTGTCTGGAACTGCCATAGAAAAGAAATCTTACGCGCGGTACACTGTTCTGGTGATGACTGTCTAAGTGGGGGTTTTCCCTCACCTTGGTGAAATTTACTTCCTGCTTGGAGTAAAGGAAAATGTTCCCAGTAGAACACAGAGAGCAACTAAAAGCTAGAATATTTTAACCATTCTTCACTCTATACAAAACTAAAAAGGTCAATAATAATTTTCAAAGATATATACAAGTGTTGATGGATATGGTAACCATGAAGAAATTGTTTAATTACAACAAAGCTGTACTCAGACATAAAGTATATATAGGTTATAATTTCAAAACTTCTTCTGAGAATGTAAATTGCTGGGCTGTCACTAATGTAGAACAGGAATGTATGCAAACAGGATTAGCATGACAGTCAAGCAACTAGCATTTTCAGATTGAAAGGTCAGCAATGGAAGCCTCCATATTTCTATCAGTACCAGTTTTCTTTAGCCACTTGCCCTCCTGAGGATTTACCCCCCTTCCTGACCAGGCCATGTTTTGCGTTACAGCGCTGCTTTTTTTTATCTGACAATTGCGCGGTCATGCAATGCTACACCCAACTGAAATGTATGTTCTTTTTTCCCATAAATTAGCTTTCTTTTGGTGGTATTTGATCGTCTGTGCATTTTTTCACAAATGTTTGTAGAATCAATTTGCATGCCTAGGTGCTTGATTTTATATACCTGTGGCTATGGAGGTGATTGGAACATCTGAATCTAATGATTTGGAGGGGTGTCCCAATATGTTTGGCAATATAGTGTATATAAATTAAAGTACAGCATAAAAATCCTCAACAGTAATCGTTTTGTATAGTATTTTTTTAGATACACATGCATGTCCATAAGTGAATGGAAAGTCAAGACATTTTTGTTTAGCTTTTGATATAATGGTGAGGGGTTAGAACCCCTGTCATTTTTTTTACTGAAATTTGCAACCCGATAGAAAACTGTACTCTTTCTGTTCATTATGGCGACCACTGGTGCTGGAGCTGAAAGGATAGAAGTCCACTTTTTTTTTCACCAGGACAGGAATATGGGGAAACCTTCTAAAAGAGTACTCTTGTTCCAGTGACAACTGAGTAGGAAGGCATTTCTCTCATTTTAAATTGTTTTACCCTAACTTCCAGTTATATCTATATAATGCCTCAGTCTCACAGTACTAACCAATGTGTTCTCTCAATCTCACAGTACTCACCCATATTCTCTTTTAATATCAAGGTACTAATCCATATGCTCTTTTAATCTCACAGTATTTACATCAATTCTCTCTGTACCCTTAATGTAATTTTATCTGCTCACAATACATATAGGCTGCTGGTGCAGGATTGTAATTGTAGTTTACTTTGCCTCTCTCTCAATTCAAAACTATTGGCTTCCTAAAGCTGTTGAAACAATGGATGTGGTTAAATGATTAAGTTATTCAACAAGATATACCTAAAACTAGCAAATGGAGTGTCTAAAAATCTAAGAAATATAATCAGGAAAATATTTTACCACTGTTCAACTTAACTGTACCAACTCTTCTTTCAATTATAACTAAAATATGAACACACAAAAAACACAAAACAGAGACCGGATTTTCAGGCTTAACATGTTTTAGGTAACACAAATTAAGTGAGACCATGGCCGAATAGTGACTGATACTGTGCAAAATCACTACTCAAATAAATATGCATTAACTAACATCTATCAAAGGATGTCAGAATATGCTTTTGTTTATAATATTGTGTAGACAAACTCCCCAGAGGCTTTAAGAAAAGTTACTTTAAGTGTTCTATTAGTGACTATACTTTCTTTTTTAAATGTGCTTTAAATGATGAAGAGATTGATAACTGTCCATTTGATCAGGTCTAGTAAAAATAGAAAAGAGATACCATTCTTTCTCCAGGAATAAACATATGTTTCACAGGGACTTTCTGGAACCTGTTTCAATGCCATCCACTAAGCCAATTTTTTAGCAATGTGTACTGATTTTTAACAAAATGCTTTAAATATTCATCTTGAATATTTATGATATGAGTTTAATTTACTTTTACAAATGCATCCACCTGTACACATTAATCTTACATATATAAGTATGGATTCCTACATGGTTATATAGCACTTCGTATACATATGCTTAAAGGCTCATGACAATATTTCATTGAAAATCAGCACTTAAATGTCTTAATCTGAGGTTTAATAATCACAAAATTATAGTTTCAATACACTGTATTTTATGTGTTAAAAGTCTGCAAACAAATGTTCCACCTTTTACAAAGATTTTTAACTATCCTTTGGTATATTTATTAATTACACATGAAAAGCAGTAGAGTTTGGCTAAACTGAAATTGGTTTAACACTGCCACAAATGTAGTTATAAAATTCTAATTAATTCAGATATGCTCCATGACCCAGGAGTCACAAATCCAGTCTGAAATTCCTATTAAGAAAGAACAGCTCTCAAAGATATGTAACTTCATATAGAAGTAAAATGTGGTTAATTGACACAGCAGGAAATTTAAAATAGTCCATATGCAACTCATGAAATGGTTGGTATAACATTTGTATAGTATTATCGTGTGTAACATGTTTGTTTAGTTTTACTGCATTATTATTAAATAGTATGACACCACTTAAAACTTTGAGTAAGTCTAATAAATCAGTGCAAAGGGTGGTTATGATTTAGGGAAAGTGGCAATTAGAGACAGACTTCTACATAACCATAACATTGGCCATGACTTAGGGCAGCAGAGCTTCCAGTGGTCCACCACACGTAAGCTGCTGACTGTCAGTAGCACATTCTTGTTTGTAATAAAATATTCCAGACGACCATCCTTCCAGCCTTCCTGCAAGTGCAGTCTGGCCAGGTATTTGATGCTTCCCTGCACAGCATATACATAATCAAAAACTCTGATGACTGCACCTTTTATTTATAACATGAAAAGCTAGCAGAATAGGCTGACATTGGTTGGTTTCAAGAGCAATAATGTAGTGTGGGAAAACCTTCTTAGCTCCAAGACTCAGAGTGCCTTGTGTGGCTATAATCAAAATGAAAAATTAAGGCTGGTCAGCCACCTGGGATCGTAGTAGGAGGGGTTTGACACAAGACTGACCACTAGATGCAGGATGTATGCATCTGGTTCTGGTAGCCAATTTCACAGGTTTAGATTACTCATAAATGTGTCTAGATACTAGAATTAAAGTGGAATAATTGCTAGTATGAACATCTAATATCTTCTTCAACCAGTTTAACCAGTTAAACTTCATATTTATCTTTTAATTTCAGCTATGGGCCTATAATTCAGCAATACCTTTACTGCTTTGTGATAGAGATAAAAAAAACCTTCGTTTTAAAGGTATTGTCTTCCAAGATTTTTTTTCTGTATATGTTAAAGACAAAAATAAGTAAAAAAAATGTATTTCAAAGCAGCAAGTGTAACTATAGATATAAACTGCTAATTATGAAATACCAATTATAAAATACCAGGATTACAACAGCTATGGGAATTGGAGTGTGGCACACAGGACAAAGCTTTACAAGCTTTGATAAATCAATGTATACCGCTTCGTAACCTTGTTACAAGAACTCATGTACACCAAGTTACTATATCCACATTTTGCAGTGCTTCTCTTTCTATTTTATTCAGAATAATTAAAGACAGAAAAAGTCATAATTATACTCTGCAATTCATCTTATTTTTTAAAACTTTTTATATTTAGTTTTGATTTTTAATAATAATATAAACAAATCTACACGTGTCACAAAATATTATTATATGGACAGCATGCGGAAACAAATCCTACATCAGAATATGCAAAAACTGAATATGATAAAGCTCAAAGGGCCATGTTTGGACTCTGGGAAAATAAACAGTTAAACATAAAATGTAGCTGCAACCCTTAACCAAATTCAGGTATGAATAATCAATAATGAAAGGATGGCCTTAAAATATCAAATAAAGTATCAAATACCAAACAATAAAAAAGTGCAAAAAACTCATAAATGTCCACAAATTATATATAAAGTCCAACCACCATAAAATGATATATAATGCTGCAATCTTGGTATAATCAATTGACACCGTGAGGAAATCCACCACCGAATAAATTAAATAAACTCACCAGAGCGATATGCTGATCAAATTATAAATCAGCACAATCGCTATTGCTCTGGGAGCGATGATCTGTTGAGGTTTCCAAAATAAGGGAGCAATACTCTGCAATCAGCAAATCCGTATGGATGAGGGAACTGCGATATCAAATGGACCTCCTCTCTCTCTCCATAAAGGCAATACTCGGAGAATTAAAAAGAAATATAATAGTGCAATACATTCTTAAAAACCATCAGCTTTATTAAATGCCAAATATGAACTCACAAATATGGTGTCTAAAGCCCACACCAGCAATACACGCCACATAAAATCCAAAGAACGAGCCTTGCTCACTGTGGTAACCCCGCCGACAGTTCGGAGGAATGTCCTGACGTCACATCCATTAAACCCCGCCCTCCGTGAGGAGGTCTAATGACAAAACGCATAGGGCGGGGTTTAATTAATATATTTATATCCCATTTCACCAATCAAGGATGGTCAATGAATTTCATAGTTAATTCCACTTCATCCATACCCTTAGCAAAACAAACTATATAAAATATATAGAATTACAGTGTTCTGATGCTTAGTCTAAAATAGTAATACATAAAAAAAGGATTGCAAAATACACTGCTCAAAAAAATCAAAGAAACACTTTGAAAAGAAATCAGATCTCAATGGGGAAAAATACCATGCTGGATATCTATACTGATATGGACTGGGTAATGCGTTAGAAATGTAAGGATTTCTCATCGTTTGATGAAAATGAAAATTATCAACCTACAGAGGACTGAATTCAAAGACACCCCGAAAAATAAAAGTGAAAAAATTATGCAGCAGGCTAGTCCATGTTGCTGCAATGTCATTGCAGCAACTCAAAATGGTACTCAGTAGTGTTTATGGCCCACGCATGCTTGTATGCATGCTTGACAACATCGGAGCATGCTCCTAATGAGACAGTGGATGGTGCTGTGGGGTATTTCCTCTCAGATCTGGACCAGGGCATCACTGAGCTCCTGGACAGTCTGAGGTGCAACCTGGCAGTGTTGGATGGACCAAACATGATGTCCCAGTGGTGTTTTATTGGATTTAGTTCAGGGGAGCGTGGGGGTCATTCAATGGTATCAGTTCCTTAATCCTCCAGGAACTGCCTGCATACTCTCACCACATGAGGCAGAGCATCGTCGTGCACCAGGAGGAACCCAGGACCCACTGCACCAGCATAGGGTCTGACAATGGGTCCAAGGATTTCATCCAGATACCTAATGGCAGTCAGGGTGCCATTGTCTACCCTGTAAAAGTCTGTGTGTTATGGGCCACCTGGTGTACTCTAGCAGTCCACAGGGCAGGATTCCCCAGGGCGCGGAGTCTAAGCCCCAGTCTGCTTGTTCACCAGAGCCCCTGATGGTGGGGATGGGCTTGGAGCGGACAGTGACCAGGTCGCGGCCCCTGAGTACACCCACCTGAGGTAGAGGAATCACCAGAGGTAATGACAGGTAGAGAGCCTGACGTGAAGAGGCAGACAGGTCTGGAGACTAATCCGTGCGGGTCGGATGGATAGCTGAGCAACAGCGTGGTCAGACGGGCTGGGTCGGTAACAGAGGGGTCAGCGTAGTACAAGGCAGCAGGCAGAAGAATAGTCAGGTCACTCGTCGGGGTCGGTACCAGTAGTTCAGATCAGGTAGGGATATCCAAAAGAGAGGTCGAACTTAGCCAGGGGTCAGAGCAGGAGAAGTCAGCAGGGGTCAGGTCCAGGCAGGTCAGCAACAAATCTCAAACAACGGCAATACAGGAACACAGGAACAAGATCAGATCATATGGCAACTTGTGTCTGTGCAGGGCTAGTTTAAGTAGCCCGCCCTGCACCTGATAGGCGCAGCCTAGGTCCTAGGTCTGTTTCTAATTGTTTGATCAGAGACATTCACACCAGAGGCCTGCTGAAGGTAATTTTGTAGGGCTCTGGCAGTGCTCATCCTATTCCTCCTTGCACAAAAGAGCAGATACAGGTCCTGCTGATGGGTTAAGGACCTTCTACAGCCCTGTTCAGCTCTCCTAGAGTACCTGACCAGATCAATACCCCAGGAGTTTAATTGACTGGATGCTATAATCTGATTAAAAAGTGTTCCTTTCATTTTTTTTAGCAGTGTATAAAGGCCTGGTTTACATAAGTGGTCAGGAGGTACTACATGTAGGTATCAATATATATAAACCTATTGTGCTCTCCCTATATTTTAACCCCTATCTCAGCCACCAGCACCATAATTGAAACAGGAAAAATAACTAATTAAACTGCAAAAACATGCAGAACCTCTCTGAGATTTACACATTGAAATCACCATGAGCAAATACAGATGCATTTATTTTCTCAATAATAATATTTAAATAAACAGATATAAAGTAACATGCATTAAAATGTCCTTAATCCATACTCCAAACCTTTTCACTTCATATGCAATACAAATTCATCCATGCTGGGTAAAGTCCACACTGAAATCTTGTTTCACTATGCATCACAACACCACCTATTGCCTTATGTTCTTCAAATCCAAATTATTCCCAATTGTGATGGGTGGTGGACTGCCTAGAAATCTACTCCACTCCACCATTTTTTCTTGGACCTCAACTAACATATCAATTAGGTCAGGTGAGCCTATAAACTCCATACACAGAACATTTCTTTTAGTCCTTCAGCTGGGCGCTTCCACTCCACAATAACAATTTATTAACTACCAGTATAGTTAAAATGCACCCACATTTGGGAGTATTTGGGAGCTGGTGATTATTTGGATTAGTACAAAGCAATTTCATATGTCTACATTTAAGGGAAGTGCTGCAGTACGCATTTTAACTAAATGTATGTGATGGAGCCATGGTTTTATCACCCAGTGACCACCAATCCACAAGTTAACATGCAGTCTTCAGTAAATGAATAGCTGGCAACACAGAAAATATTCAATAAATTACTTCTTTATTGACTTACATTATAGAATTCAGTGCAGATTATGCATAAACACAGCCCCTATCTGCTGGAAGACAAGCTAACATGGCCAGTGGCTAGTTGCAGCATGGCAAAAGTAATAAAAAATGGTCATGTTTAGCAAGCAGTACCACTCCCATAAATGACCTATTCAAACATACAGTCATGCCATTGTATTTCTTGGAAATAAATCCCAATTTGGCTGAAAAAGGGTAATTCAGAAAGAAAGGTTTAACGCACAGTGAGTCATTTAAACCCTGGGGCTGTGTAGCCACTTTAAACATTTTGATTTTTTGATGATTTTTCAGCTTCAAATTGTAGATATATGGCAATTGGCACACATCCATGTTTCTGATTAAGAGACTCTCTCTCCCCCTCCTTTTTGGATCCAGTGTTCATGCTTCCTACTGACCTCCCACAAATTTACTGATGTCATCAATCGGTAAATGTTAATATAGTATTTGTTATTGTTACTATCACTTTTTCAGTATGCTTACTTTCTTTTGGCTTATTTTTGTATATTTTAGAATCACACACTTTGTCTCCCTGAGGAAGCGGTCTGTGTCCCGCAAAACGCGTTGGAGAAACAAGCAAAGTATCAACTTAGAACTATTATGCTAATTATGACTTGTATGCACAACACTGCCCCTAACTACCTCACCATCCTGATTCCCAAGTACCACCCTACCCGTACCCTTTGCTCTTCACAGGACCTCCTTCTATCTTGCTCCCTGGTCTCCTCCTCACACGCACGTCTGCAAGACTTCTCCAGGTCCTCCCCCATCCTCTGGAACTCACTACCCCAATCCATCAGACTGTCACCTTCCCTCCTCACCTTCAGGCGCTCCCTGAAAACCCACCTCTTCAGGGAAGCCTACCCCACCCTCACCTAACTGCTGCTCTCCTTCATTCCTCCTACCACTCCATCCCCCACAGCCACTTCCTCCTGTACCACTACCCCCTCCCTCCTAGATTGTAAGCTCGAAAGAGTAGGGCCCTATAACCCCTCGTGTGCTGTTTGTAGGTGCTGTAATGTTTCATGTATTGTCCACCCCTCTATTGTACAGCGCTGAGCAAACCCTTTGGCGCTATATAAACTAGATGTAATAATAATAATAATATGCTATTTAAGGCCATATTCTGTAATGTTATGTGTTGATTGTGTTTTGTTACAAGCATTACATGCTTTTTTATGATGAGCGTTTTGATTGCTCAATTCTTATTACAATGGTGGTTTGAATTTTATCAATAAAGTTGCACTTATTAAATTTTTGAGTATTTAATTTAGGTATGGTGCCTTTAAAGCCCCATTATTTTTCTTAGTTAGGGCTTTCCATTTTTCAATGTCTTGTTAACAAGAGGTGTGGCACCAATAAAACCTATCAGCAAGGGGGAAGACATAGGCCTTCTCCTCCCCCTCTCTTTATTATTAATATTTATTTACATAGTCACTTCAGCATAGTTATTTAGTCACTTTTTTATATGTATATTTTTGTTAGGCTGTCCATACCCAAGTCAAGCAAATAGAGATGGTGATACAAATTGAGTAAAAGTACTGAGGGAAAAAACTGAATTTTGTGCAGACACCACATTTGGTGAGAAGCTCTTTTTAATACATTTTTAGTCTTTTTTGGCCTTTCCCTGTGAGACAAGAAGGGACAAGAAGAAAAGGGCAGGCAGCAGATGAAATTAAGCACACAATTTATTTCTGCCCTATTGCTCCTATTTTTTCTCCTTCCCCTCTCTTCCTCTGCCAATAAAATCAACTGATCCTCTCAAATCCAAAAGAAGCAGATTCTCCAATGTTCTGGGAAGAGAACTCTCTGTTCTTACTGTTTCAAAATTTGGCACAGTTCTCACTGCTTTTTGTTTCTACATTCAAGCATGTGCTTGTTATCTTGCAAATGTGGTGCCAGTGACCAATTTTCCCAAGGCCTGAGGCACAGAGTTTACCACCTGGTATTCTCCAACATTGTCAATAGACTTCAGAATGGTAAATGGTATGAGCATTGTCATGCATTAGGGTAAAATGGTGATATCATGCAGTGCCATGCATTACTGGAAAGTATCAGTGTGAATGAACCCTTATATGCTCTGACTACCTGCAGAAGCCATGATAAGGGATCAGGGAATACATTATGCATTATTGTTGCAAAACAAGTAACATGTACTTCTTGGAATCCACTGGTGCCAGAAACCCATACTGGGAAAGAGAGTGGCCTGAAGCAAAGGAATATGTGGCATGGTAGCTAGTTTTTATAACATATTTTGAGAGAATTTGTAAGACTTGTAGATCAAATCAATTTCAGCCTGCCACCTCTATCAGCATACATCTGTCAGCAGCACCATTCGCAATGGTGCCACAACCCCCATTGAACTACCTTTCTGCCATGTAACTATGGACATGAATCTACTCTTGCATTGCTTCATCCCTTTATTGGTTCCCAACATTAATTAGGCAGTGATTGCCTATCTGCATGGGCTCTATCAGGCAACTTCCTTGAAGACCAATGTCACTTGACTTCTTGATCCTGTATTCCCACCTGGACTATGAGAGAGTGCTTACACTGTATATGCTAATAAGAAAAAAGGAAATGATTCTGCTATATCCTTGCTTACATGCAAAATATTTAATCTTGTTGCTCACCAACTTGATCTCTTTATGGCCACTTAAAAGATGGAAGAGCTACTGTAACTATTGCACATAATACTCTGCTTGGCTTGGATTAATGGCTGTGTTACATTGAGAGAAAATTAGAAACCACCCTGTCCCTGACTCTTGCTGCTGCTGTAGCTCATACATTCAGTTCTGCTGCTGGATTTGACCTCTCTCTAGCCCTTTCCACCTCTGCTTAGGGTGGCAGAGACATTAGAATGTCATTTGCTGTTACTGTCAAGATAAAAAGCCTTAAGACTATTCCGTTTTGCCAAATTTGCATACAGCCAAAGCTTTATACATTGTACAAAAAATTTAAACTAATTAATGAATGCTGATAATTCACACACAATAAATGTATATGCAGTTTCACTGGACTAATAACTATGCAAATATTTTATATACCCCTTAGTATTAAGTGATACACAATAAAGAATTACATTGCATTACCTGTACAAAATAAATTATGCTTTCAGATTTCTAGCGCTTCTTTGCAATGCTTTAAATTATTAAAAATGCAGCTTGCAAAAGATCATAATATTATTCAGTGGCATAAACTGCATTGCCAGCACTGGTACAAACAAATTACAGTTCAGATTTGTTTGCTACAATAATTTTATAAAAAAAAATAAAGATAAAACAATACAGCACAGTTCCAGTTCAGTTTTGTGTCAAGTGATATTTTTAGGTGCTCAAAACTGCTACCAAAGTACTCCAGTTCAAGTGAGGTGCCCCTTTGTCCTTGGGCCTTGGATCAACCCAACAGAGACTCAGAGAGCAATGAAAAATTGGCAAGGGTTATTTGTTTGTGCAATAATTTTCAGGTTTTGGCTAGAGATACACTTTAACATTTGACATAACTCTTAACATAACTCTTAACTAGGCTTGAGCTTAAGGTTTGGGCAAACACAGGTTCAGACTGAACTTTTCTTTTTCAGGCATTTGTCTGAATGTCTGAATTTTCTGTCATTCTGTGGGAGCTGAGTATCAGAGGCAATTTTACCACTACTATAAGACAGCTTCTTGTCAATGGTTGTTAAGGAAGCAGTGGGTGTCAGCACCTAGCATGTCCTTAGCAACCAGTACCAGCTCTATTCATTTACTGGCTGGGATGTAAACAAGGGGTATCACTAACCTCACTGACCAAATATGGCAGTATTGTTTATTGTGACTGATGAGAATCTGCATCACTGGATAATGTGATTGACAACGGATTTACAGCATGAGAGTTTTGAGATTTTATTTTTTTGTTTATTTTTTTCCATACAACCGTTTATTAAGGTCACAGCAAAAGAAATCCAATATTATACAATATACAGTAACATGACCATGTTTACATAGTAGAGATTACATATAGAAACTGTAGTGAGCTTGTACAGGAATAACACAGAAAGGCCTCTGAAAATCTCAACAGCATTCAGTGTCCCAAAACATTATTATTATTATACAGGATTTATATAGCGCCAACAATTTGCTCAGTGCTTTACATTATAGTGGGAGACAATACAGTAACAATACTGTTCAATACAAGAGGGATTTGAGGGCCCTGCTCCTTGGAGCTTAGAATCTAGGAGGGAGGGGTGAATGGTACAATAGGTAATAACTGTGGGGGATGGAGTGGTTGGAAAAGTAAAGGATTCCAGGATTAGCAGAGGTTGGGATAGGATTCCCTGAAGAGATTTTCAGTGATCGCCTAAAAGTAAGTAGAGTAGGCGATAGTCTGATAGATTGGGGTAGGGAGTTCCAGAGGATGGGTGACACCCTGGAGAAGTCTTGGAAACGAGCATGGGAGGAGGAGATAAGGGAGCTAGAGAGTAGGAGGTTTTGCGAGGAGCGGAGTGTACGGTTTGGGTGATATTTAGAGATAAGATCGGTTATGTAAATTGGGGCAGTGTTGCGGATGGCTTTATATGTCATTGTTAGTGTTTTGAATTTTATCCGTTGGGCAACTGGGAGCCAGTGGAGGGATTGGCAGAGAGGGGTGGCAGATACAGAACGGTTAGCGAGGTGGATGAGTCTGGCAGCAGCGTTCATGATAGACTGGAGGGGGGATAGCCTGCGATGAGATAGACCAATGAGGAAGGAGTTACAATAGTCGAGGCGTGATATGACAAGGGAGTGAATAAGTGGGCAGTGAGTAAGGCACTGGGTGGCGGTGGAGGCGGAGAAAGTAGGGAGTTAAAAGTAGAGAAGAGCCGACGAGGACTGGAAGAGAAGGTATTAATGAGAGTGACAAAGTAGGCTTGTTTAGCAGCGTGAAGGGAGGAATTGTATCTTAAGAAGGCAGATTTATAATGGGTGAATGCTTGGTGGGATTTGGTTTTACGCCATAATCGCTCCAGCGCGCGACTGTGTCAATGTCTAGTGTGGCATTTCAAATATATGTTTTATACTGTGGCGTAGTTTTAAAGTGAAGGTAAAGCAGCCAGTTTATATTCTTTCTCCCTTATGAAGAGGTCCTTGATATCGGTATTGACCCTCATTCTGTTGAACAAGGGCTCTAGTGTCAATACAGAGATAAGAGGCAAGAGGGGGCACACCTGGTGCATCTTGTTGGTTATCTGAAAGGCGTTCGATGGGTGGCCATTGACTCTAACCTTTGCTGAAGATATAGAATAAAGTGTTATAATGTAGTTGTATATATGGGAGCGAAGGCTCAGCTTTTGCAGCACTGCCTGCATGTAGTCCCAGGCCACTAGTATGAATGCCTTTTCTGCGTCAAGAGATAAGAAGAATGCTTGTTTGTTGTGAGACGACATCCAAAGATGTAGGTCGAGTGCCTTGGTTGTATTGTCATGAGCTTCTCTGCCAGGGACAAAGCCCACTTGGTCAAGTGATATGAGAGAGGGAAGAAGTGGAAGTAGCCTATTTCCAAGATTTTTGCATACAATTTTTTGTCTATGTTAAACAAGAAAATCGGTCTGTAGTTCATGACCTGGGCTTCTAAAGAGTGAGTTATGTCTGTTTTGGGATCAGATAGGATGTTAAAAGCAGAGAGATATCTAGGTGCTAAAATGGCAAAGGTCTTGTAGTACTAGACCGTTAGTCCGTTGGGGCCCTGACTTTTTCCTGGTTTCATTTGTTTCAGTGCTGTATCAAATTCCTTATAGGAGAGGAATTCCAATCGTCGGGTGGTATAGTTTTAGGGCCATACTCAGAGAGAAAGTCACAGATTAGATCAGATGCCTTGCCCGTTTCAGAACGACCTGCTAATAATTCCTCATATGTATTCTGTGCACAGGAACATTTATTAGCCATTTCCAAAGTTTTAACGTGCTCAGTGAGTGACTGCAATGTTGCCTGCCACTCCCTCTTTACTTTGACAGCTAGAGATAAGAATTCCCGCCGTATGACACATTTATGGGCTTCCAAGAGCGTAAGCTTGGAAGTATGTGGGTTAGCATTTTCCAGTAAATAGTTTTGGAGACAATTGGAGTGTACGTATATGTTCAGTGTCTTTTAGGATAGAGCAGTTAAAGTGTTACTAAACCCTGGACACTGCATTCAGTATATCCAGTCTCCAACAGTACACAGAACATGGAAATGTAATTATTTTAGTAAATATAAACTGCTAAATACCTTTTCTCATCAGCAGTTAGAGCAGTCTTGTGACTTCTATCAGTGTTCAGAGCACTGGTTAAAGCTTGTAGGAGGAGTTTTGTCTAGGAGGATGCAGAACTGCTGACCTCTGTCTTGGCAGTGCTGATTGGCTCTGTGCTGATCACATTCGAACTCCCAATAAAGAAAAAAACCTCTCTAGCAATACACACCAGATTGTGTAATGTCTGCACATGATATGTCTTATCAGGAGATAAGAGGGAAGCACTGGAAGAAGAGGAGGATCAGAGACATCAGGATCAAACAGCATTTACACACTGCAGAGGGTCAACCCCTTAGTTTCCACAGTGAGTATAACAAGCATGCTTTACTGCATATATAGACTGATCTTACTGCTGTGGGTTTAGTAACACTTTAAGTCTCCATATTTTCATTCTAGACAATTTGTCGCCAAAAACCAGAGAAACTGTAATGGGGTGATGATCAGATAGAAACATAAGAAGCAGGGTTAAATGGTGATGAGCCAAATCTCTATAGTCAATGTTCTGGGAATCTAAGTGAGTCCACTTGAATCAGGGGCCCCCGCCAGCCATTTCTGCTCAGCAAAGCAGCATAGTCAGAAATTGTCTACTGAATTATATTCTAGAAAATAATATGAATAGATCACATACAATTTCCCATATGATAGGCAGAGAAGGTAGAGAAGCAGTTTGTAATTGAAGCATAACAGACATTGAATGGAACTAATGGCATTGACATTTCATGTGAGTACGTAGGTATATCAGTCAGTCTGCAATCTGAGATAGGCTAGGCAAATTCTAACCAACACATTCCAAACCACACAAAAAAATAGGGGGAGGGGGAAGGGGGAGAAGGGGATAAATGGTGAAGCTGGCATAAGTTACGGTTTCTTTAGAATCCAAGAATGATTTGTGGTAAGCAGAGGCGGTGGTCCAAGGCAGAAAAAACAGGTGGCACTCTTGATATAGTTAGATCCAAAGGAGGAATCCGAGGTTACAGCATAAGAGATGACATGTCCCGGATGACATACCTTAAGTGAGGGAATGGTGGTCCCTTGTGAGGGAGTAAAAGTCAAAACAAAACAGGGAGAAGGAAAAGTAAGGAAATTATAAAAAAAAGGTGGGGGAGGTTGCTTTGCAGAAAGTCATAGGTAGGAACAGATAGGCCTTCAGGCCTTTGTAGATGCAGGTGCGGGTGTACTTATCTGTTGAGAATAAGGGAATACTGGCTTCCACCCAGTCCCGACATTGAGCAGGAGAAGGGCCTGGGCTTTGGCGTTCCGATTCTCTTCATTGCTATCTTGAAGCTAGGGATAGTGGATCCATCTTATGGTGGCGGGAACGTTGCCGTTGGACTTTTGCTGAGGGATTGTGCAAAACTGATTGTCGGGGTTACAATGGGAAGAAGAAGGAATACCACTTCGGCAGGTCAATTTGTGGAAGATCTAATTGGTCGCAGAAGGTCTGGAGGTCCTCAGGTGTATGGAGCAGGGCTATTCTCCTTTTTGTGGAGGCGAATAATCAAAAAGGGAATTTCCACTTGTAGGGATATTTTAAACCCTGAGGGCATCTAGCAGGGGGCGAAGTGCTCTCCTATTCTGCAGGGTGATGTGTGACAAATCTTGAAATAGCTTGACCTCATTATCGTGGTATATAACATGGCTCCTTTCCCTAGCTTTGCATAATATTTCTTCTTTCAAAGGGAAATTCGCAAGACAGCAGTTAACATCCCTAGGTGGTTCAGTGTCTCTGGGTCTGGGGCGTAATGCACAATGGATCTGTGCCATCTCAATTGGAGTGTCTGGAGGTCTGGACAATAGATCATTAAAGATGGAGCACACAGCTTGCTCTAAGGTGGGTTGTTCAATAGATTTTGGGAGTCCCTGCAGCCTAACATTGTGCCTCTGTCCCCTTTTGTCCAAGTCTTCTATATATCTGTGCATTTCCATTTGTTGAGCCAGCTGGGAATCATAGACCCAATGGACTTGTTTAATGGTGTCGGCATGCTTTCCCGCCACACATTCCATGTCCCCTAGCCAAGTGGTAATGGACTGCATGTCGAAGCAGAGAGATATAGGTATATAAGTACCTGTTTCCCTGTCAGCATGTGGTTCTAACTGCTAGGGAAGCGCTGCACTGAGGCCTGGGAGTCCACTAGGTTTTCTGTGCACTGGGTCCGGAAAAGAGCTGAAATGTTGCAGCTTGGCTAGGTAACACTGTCCTGCTGTGTTCTGGGGATTGAGGCCCTTTTCCCCACCTTACCTATGTTCGCCTTAGGTTGAAGAAATGTCTCGGTGTGCCGGAGCTCACAGCTTAGGCGGCCATCTAAGAGGAAGGTCAAACCATGCCCTTTTTTACTGTTTTAAAAAGAACTTGTCAAAATATGTGTGTTTTTAATTACAGTTTTTGAGTAGGATTACTATGTACTCATTACTCATTCACATAGTGGAGGGTGGAGCAGTATCCGGGAGGCCCCCCCTAACTTTTAAAGGGGTCTTTTTCCAGATTATGATAAGCCCCCACCCATAGACACTAATATTATATATACAGTGGGGCAAAAAAGTATTTAGTCAGCCACCAATTGTGCAAGTTCTCCCACTTAAAAAGATGAGAGAGGCCTGTAATTGGCATCATAGGTAGACCTCAACTATGAGAGACAAAATGAGAAAAAAAATCCAGACAATCACATTGGCTGATTTGGAAAGAATTTATTTGCAAATTATGGTGGAAAATAAGTATTTGGTCACCTACAAACAAGCAAGATTTCTGGCTCTCACAGACCTGTACCTTCTTCTTTAAGAGGCTTCTCTGTCCTGCACTCATTACCTGTATCAATGGCACCTGTTTGAACTTGTTATCAGTATAAAAGACACCTGTCCACAACTTCAAACAGTCACACTCCAAACTCCACTATGGTGAAGACCAAAGAGCTGTCGAAGGACACCAGAAACAATATTGTAGACCTGCACCAGGCTGGGAAGACTGAAGCTGCAATAGGCAAGCAGCTTGGTGTGAACAAATCAACTGTTGGAGCAATAATTAGAAAATGGAAGACATACAAGACCACTGATAATCTCCCTCGATCTGGGGCTCCACGCAAGATCTCACCCTGTGGGGTCAAAATTATGACAAGAACGGTCCCAGGACCACACGGGGGGACCTAGTGAATGGCCTGCAGAGAGCTGGGACCAACGTAACAAAGGCTACCATCAATAACACACTACGCCGCCAGGGACTCAGATCCTGCAGTGCCAGACGTGTCCCCCTGCTTAAGCCAGTACATGTCTGGGCCTGTCTGAAGTTTGCTAGAGAGCATTTGGATGATCCAGAAGAGGATTGGGAGAATGTCATATGGTCAGATGAAACCAAAATAGAACTGTTTGGTAGAAACACAACTCGTCGTGTTTGGAGGAGAGAGAATGCTGAGTTGCAGCCAAAGAACACCATACCTACTGTGAAGCATGGGGGTGGCAACATCATGCTTTGGGGCTGTTTCTCCGCAAAGGGACCAGGACGACTGATCCATGTACAGGACAGAATGAATGGGGCCATGTATCGTGAGATTTTGAGTGCAAACCTCATTCCATCAGCAAGGGCATTGAAGATGAAACGTGGCTGGGTCTTCCAACATGACAATGATCCCAAACATAGCACCCTGGCAACGAAGGAGTGGCTTCGTAAGAAGCATTTCAAGGTCCTGGAGTGGCCTAGCCAGTCTCCAGATCTCAACCCTATAGAAAACCTTTAGAGGAAGTTGAAAGTCCGTGTTGCCCAGCAACAGCCCCAAAACATCACTGCTCTAGAGGAGATCTGCATGGAGGAATGGGCCAACATACCAGCAACAGTGTGTGCCAACCTTGTGAAGACTTACAGGAAACGTTTGACCTTTGTCATTGCCAACAAAGGATATATAACAAAGTATTGAGATGAACTTTTGATATTGACCAAATACTTATTTTCCACCATAATTTGCAAATAAATTCTTTCCAAATCAGCCAATGTGATTGTCTGGATTTTTTTTCTCATTTTGTCTCTCATAGTTGAGGCCTACCTATGATGCCAATTACAGGCCTCTCTCATATTTTTAAGTGGGAGAACTTGCACAATTGGTGGCTGACTAAATACTTTTTTGCCCCACTGTATATACACTGATACACTGCTCAAAAAAAATAAAGAAACACTTTGAAAACACATCAGATCTCAATGAGGAAAAATATTATACTGGATATCTACAGGTGAAACTCGAAAAATTTGAATATCGTGCAAAAGTTCATTTATTTCAGTAATGCAACTTAAAAAGTGAAACTAATATATGAGATAGACTCATTACATGCAAAGCAAGATAGTTCAAGCCGTAATTTGTCATAATTGTGATGATTATGGTTTACAGCTCATGAAAACCCCAAATCCACAATCTCAGAAAATTAGAATATTGTGAAAAGGTGCAATATTCTAGGCTCAAAGTGTCCCACTCTAATCAGTTAATTAAGCCATAACACCTGCAAAGGGTTCCTGAGCCTTTAAATGGTCTCTCAGTCTAGTTCAGTAGGAATCACAATCATGGGAAAGACTGCTGACCTGACAGTTGTGCAGAAAACCATCATTGACATCCTCCATAAGGAGGGAAAGCCTCAAAAGGTAATTGCAAAAGAAGTTGGATGTTCCCAAAGTGCTGTATCAAAGCACATTAATAGAAAGTTATGTGGAAGGGAAAAGGGTGGAAGAAAAAGGTGCACAAGATTGTCAGGAAAAGGCCATTCAAAAGTGTTGGGGACTTTCACAAGGAGTGGACTGAGGCTGGAGTCAGTGCATCAAGAGCTATCACACAGACAGATCCTGGACATGGGCTTCAAATGTCTTATTCCTTTTGTCAAGCCGCTCCTGAACAACAAACAACTTCAGAAGCGCCTAATCTGGGCTAAAGAAAAACAGACCTGATCTGTTGCTCAGTGGTCCAAAGTCCTCTTTTCTGATGAGAGCAATTTTTGCATCACATTTGGAAACCAAGGACCCAGAGTATGGAGGAAGAATGGAGAGGCACACACTGCAAGATGCTTGAAGTCCAGTGTGAAGTTTCCACAGTCTGTGTTGATTTGGGGAGCCATGTCATCTGCTGGTGTTGGTCCACTGTGCTTTATTAAGTCCAGGGTCAATGCAACCATCTACCAGGAGATTTTGGAGCACTTCATGCTTCCTTCCACAGACAAGCTTTATGAAGATGCTGACTTCATTTTCCAGCAGGACTTGGCACCTGCCCACACTGCCAAAAGCACCAAAACCTGGTTCAATGACCGTGGGATTACTGTGCTTGATTGGCCAGCAAACTCACCTGACCTGAACCCCATAGAGAATCTATGGGGCATTGCTAAGAGAAAGATGAGAGACCGAACAATGCAGAAGAGCTAAAGGCCGTTATTGAAGCATCCTGGTCTGCCATAACACCTCAGCAGTGCGACAGGCTGACAGCTTCCATGCCACGTGGCATTGAGGCAGTAATTGCTGCAAAAGGGGCCCAAACCAAGTACTGAGTACATACAGTATGCATGCTTATACTTTTCAGAGGTCCGATATTGTTCTATGTACAATCCTTGTTTTATTGATTGCATGTAATATTCTAATTTTCTGAGATTGTGGATTTGGGGTTTTCATGAGCTGTAAACCATAATAATCACAATTATGACAAATCACGGCTTGAACTATCTTGCTTTGCATGTAATGAGTCTCTCTCATATATTAGTTTCACCTTTTAAGTTGCATTACTGAAATAAATGAACTTTTGCACGATATTCTAATTTTTCGAGTTTCACCTGCATACTGATATAGACTGGGTAATGTATTAGGAATATAAGGATGTCCTATCGTTTGATGGAAATGAAAATCATCAACCTACAGAGGACTATATTCAAAGACACCCCAAAAATAAAAGTGAAAAAATGATGCAGCAGACTAGTCCATTTTGCTGAAATTTCATTGCAGCAACTCAAAATGGTACTCAGTAGTTTGTATGGCCCACACATGCTTGTATGCATGCTTGACAACATCAGAGCATACTCCTAATGAGACAATGGATGGTGCTCTGGGGTATTTCCTCTCAGATCTGGACCAGGACATCACTGACTCACTGCCAAAATGGTCATGCTAAATAATGTTACAGGTAGCATAACGTTCTCCACAGCTTCTTCAGACCATTTCACGTCTGTTACATGTGCTCAGAGTGAACCTGCTCTCAGCACAAGGCACCAGTGGTGGAACTCACAATGCTGGTGTTCAATGGCAAAAATCCATTGAGCTCTATGGTGCCAGACAGTGAGCACAGGGCGCACTAGAGGACGTCGGGCCCTCAGGCCACCCTCATGAAGTCTGTTTCTGATTAAATGTCAATGGATAGTTGCGAGCGCACTTTAAAGCTGCTACGCACTAAAGGTAACCAATAAACTTCAAACAGACAAAATAAAATAGAGTGCAGCGCTAAAAATAGATATACAAAAGTAAATATTAAAAAAATATCAAAATAATGCAAAATGAGTACAAATAGTTCATAGAGTGATTGTTAATGTGAACAGGAATCCTGTGTTCATCTAGAAATCGGTGCTTGTGCAGTAAAAAATGAGGGGATTGCGCACTCACCGGAACGCATAGTAAAATGCGCATTAATGTATAAATATCCTGATGTCATCAAGGTCATCCAGATCTGGACAGGAATGAAGTGAACTCCCTCACTGGATAGGTCTGGATCCTGAAGCTTCTGATGTATACTGGGAGAGTACCAGAGATCACTTTAAGGGATGGACGGGTCAGCTCACCAGGTGTACAGGGGCTCCCTCTCTGGATGCTGGGTATCTGAAAATTAATCCTCCCCAGGGGAGTTAAAGCAGAGAGATCTCCATAGTTTAGTAAGACTAGTTTATTAGGGGTAAAAACATCCAGACAGTAACAGCAGGTATCCAGGTGAGATATCAATCTGTGTGTATCGTATCATAGGTATTTGGACTAACCGCCCTGAATTAAAGATGGCCGCCGGAGCACCGCGTTGCTCCGGCGGCGTGACAAAACTAATGAAAAACAGTCAGAAAAGATGAGTAGGGAAAAAAATGTCAGTGGCCTCCACCTGTAAAACCATTTCTTTTTTTGGGTCATCTCATTGTTGCCCATCTAGTGCACCTGTTGTTAATTTCATTACCACCAAAGCAGCTGAAACTGATTAACAACCTCCTCTGCTACTTAAGGCTGGCCATACATTATACAATTTTCTCACAATTTTCTGTACAACATATGTACAATTTCCTTTAGATTTACCTTCAACTATGTAGTGCAAGGGCCTGTCTAATTGGATACAATTAAAAGTGTTGTTTAGGCTTGATCTCATATTATATGCTTTTTGGTAAATCTAAAGGAAAATTGTACAAGAAAAATGTATCATGTATGGCCAGCCTAACTGACCAGATCAATATCCCAGGAGCTTAATTGACTTGATGCTATACTCTGATTAAAAAGTGTTCCTTTAATGTTTTTGAGCAATATATATATATACTGTATAGTACTTTTTTTTAAAAGCCTTTAATTAAAAACTGATTTAAAACATTTTAACCTTTGTGGGAATTTTCAAGCATTGGTTTCTTGGTATAAAGTAAACTTTCAAATAAGAAGAGAAACATTAGACATTAATCAGCTGCATTGAAACAGATCTCTTTATTTTAAGTAGTTTATGATTTTGTTGGGAATTTAGCTGTAATCCTCAAGCAACAAGGTTAGCACATATGGCATATGATATGTTGAGCAATAAACAGGAGAGTGCACAAAGACTACAATCTTCTGTGCAAATTATAAATTTGAACACTTTGTGGAATAAAGAGGTCATTTTACAGCCATTCAATCCCCTTCAGAGCTGAGTTTGTTTGAAATTGTACATTAGATAAATTAAGCTCCGTTGAAAAAGAAGAAGACATATAAAGCTGCTCAGGTATAATAATTGAATCATGGCATAGGGACCTGGTGACATGTAAACACCAAGCAGATGTTAAACAGATGTTTTCTGTCTATCCCGGCCTCTTGAATTTAAAAGTAGATGATTAACTCTGGTTATGTGATATACTCAACATATCCTCCTTCATGTTGGAATACCTTAAGTAAACATAAGGAATACCTTCAAAACATTGCTAAAATACGCTTTTTCTTTAACAATTTTAGCTCAATATACTTGCAGCCTTGTGCTGAGGTCTACATACATGTAATTCGCTAAGGAGAAGGAGAACCCAGACTTTGGTGAATGGAAAAATGGGGTTGGGAAAATTGGGTGAACCTATGGATGCAGCCAGAAATGATACAGTGAGTAGCAGCATTACTACTCTTAGGACTTGTTTACATGTGTGGTAGCCCTTTAAAAAGCAATTCATGGTGGATGACTTTTCAGAAAGCCTTTGACAGGTGGTGAGGAGGTATTATGTCTTCACTTCCCTGTCTCGTTTAACCCTTAAAATCCTGAACCACCACACTGCAACCACAGGCATCACACGAGGTTGCAGAACAGTTGCAGCTCGTTCCGATTCACTTTTTACATATGTATACCCCCATTTTGGATACTTTTGCAAGTTTGGGGGACAGTTGGGGGAGGAATAAACACATCTCATCTTCTTGTTTTTACCATCCTCTGACCACAAGTGTCTCAGAATATCTATTCCCAGGTTCTTGTACCTGTGATCTTTGCTCCAGGTCTGATATGCAATTACAACCTCTGCCTAATTCTCGATAATCCTTGTTATTCAAACTGACCTTTTGCTTGTTTGATCCAGCCTGCCGATTTTGTACCTGACTTTGTTTTTCCTGCTGTCAGTTCTACTGTTGGGCTTTATGTTCGAATTGAACATAAGTTCGACTCAATTGCTATTTGCTATTTGCCCACCACGCCCCACAATGCAATGCACTCTCTCAGTGCATTGTGATTGGCCAAAGCATTGCACTTGACCAAAGGTCAGGTGCAAAGATTTGGCCAATCACAGCTGAATTCACTGTGAAAGCCATGATTGGCCAAAGTCTCAGTGACTTTGGCCAATCATGGCTCACGGGCTAAGTCCATGCCCCACACTATATAAGGCTGCTTACACAGCAGCCTTGTGTAGTGTGTTGGTGGAGTTAGATAGGTGAGGATAGTTAATGGTTTGTTAGGAGACAGTGTAGTCAGTGTAGTGAGTGTAGTGCGATGTTCTGGAGCAAAGTAGTGGTGTCAGTGTTGTTTTTACAGCACTTCTGCATCACTGCTGTTGACATTTTTTCCTTTGTGAGTTTTATTTATTTATTTTTTGCAGAATCAGATTTTGTTGCTGCATCTGTAGTGTCCCCCATTCTGTGTTGCAGGTGTTCCGCCTTCTGCGTCAGCAGTGATTTCCTTTTTGTTTTTTGGGGGTTTTTTATTTTAATTTTTTTATTTAATTTAATTTATATATTTATTTATTTATTTTTGGCTGCAGCAGCACTAAAACTATTTATAGCATAATTTATGTGCCCCCGTGACAGAAGCGTAGGCAGGACAGAATACACAAAGAAGATGGTAAACACACAAAGCTTTATTGAACTATGGAAGACACTCAATCAGGGTAGGAAGGTAGCATCCAGGTACGCAAAAAGGGGAAGAGAGGGGAGGAGTCCAAAATAATTGTAATCCAGCCCACGATAGGGCAATCTAGGCAGACACGCAATATGCAGTCCGAGCCAGTATTAATCCCGGCACACAATAGGGGCAGTTCAGGCAACACTGATCTGGGCACTCAATGGGGTAGTTCAGGTAGCAATAATCCGGGCCCTCAATGGGGCAGTTCAGGAAAGGGTAATCTGGGCACACAATAGGGGCAGTTCAGGCAAGGGTAATCTGGGCACACAATAGGGGCAGTGCAGGCAAGGGTAATCTGGGCACACAGTAGGGGCAGTTCAGGCAAGGGTAATCTGGGCACACAATAGGGGCAGTTCAGGCAAGGGTAATCTGGGCACACAATAGGGGCAGTGCAGGCAAGGGTAATCTGGGCGCACAATAGGGGCAGTGCAGGCAAGGGTAATCTGGGCACACAATAGAGGCAGTTCAGGCAAGGGTAATCTGGGCACACAATAGGGGCAGTTCAGGCAAGGGTAATCTGGGCACACAGTAGGGGCAGTTCAGGCAAGGGTAATCTGGGCACACAATAGGGGCAGTTCAGGCAAGGGTAATCTGGGCACACAATAGGGGCAGTGCAGGCAAGGGTAATCTGGGCGCACAATAGGGGCAGTGCAGGCAAGGGTAATCTGGGCACACAATAGAGGCAGTTCAGGCAAGGGTAATCTGGGCACACAATAGGGGCAGTTCAGGCAAGGGTAATCTGGGCACACAATAGGGGCAGTTCAGGCAAGGGTAATCTGGGCGCACAATAGGGGCAGTGCAGGCAAGGGTAATCTGGGCACATAATAGAGGCAGTTCAGGCAAGGGTAATCTGGGCACACAATAGGGGCAGTTCAGGCAAGGGTAATCTGGGCGCACAATAGGGGCAGTTCAGGCAAGGGTAATCTGGGCGCACAATAGGGGCAGTGCAGGCAAGGGTAATCTGGGCGCACAATAGGGGCAGTTCAGGCAAGGGTAATCTGGGCGCACAATAGGGGCAGTTCAGGCAAGGGTAATCTGGGCGCACAATAGAGGCAGTTCAAGCAAGGGTAATCTGGGCACACAATAGGGGCAGTTCAGGAAAGGGTAATCTGGGCACACGATAGGGGCAGTTCAGGCAAGGGTAATCTGGGCGCACAATAGGGGCAGTTCAGGCAAGGGTAATCTGGGCACACAATAGGGGCAGTTCAGGCAAGGGTAATCTGGGCGCACAATAGGGGCAGTGCAGGCAAGGGTAATCTGGGCGCACAATAGGGGCAGTTCAGGCAAGGGTAATCTGGGCGCACAATAGGGGCAGTTCAGGCAAGGGTAATCTGGGCGCACAATAGGGGCAGTGCAGGCAAGGGTAATCTGGGCGCACAATAGGGGCAGTTCAGGCAAGGGTAATCTGGGCGCACAATAGGGGCAGTTCAGGCAAGGGTAATCTGGGCGCACAATAGAGGCAGTTCAAGCAAGGGTAATCTGGGCACACAATAGGGGCAGTTCAGGCAAGGGTAATCTGGGCGCACAATAGGGGCAGTTCAGGCAAGGGTAATCTGGGCGCACAATAGGGGCAGTTCAGGCAAGGGTAATCTGGGCGCACAATAGGGGCAGTTCAGGCAAGGGTAATCTGGGCACACAATAGGGGCAGTTCAGGCAAGGGTAATCTGGGCACACAATAGGGGCAGTTCAGGGCACTCAGCAACATGCGGCTTGTAGGGACACTCACGGTAGGCGGCTTGCAGACACTCAGCAGCAGGCGGCTTGTAGGGACACTCAAGTTAGGTGGCCTGCAGACACTCAGCAGCAGGCGGCTTGTAGGGACACTCACGGTAGGCAGTTTGCAGATACTCAGCAGCAGGCGGCTTCCAAGGACACTCGATCAGCAGACAGGGGGCAGCTTTCCAGGGACAACAGCAGGCTCACGGGGGGCTCAGTGGGGTCTTGGCTGTGGGGTCTGACCTCAGCTCAGAACTCACACAGCTTTCCAGGGAGAACAGCAGACCTACAGGGACTCAGCGAGGTCTTGGCTGTGGGGTCTGACCTCAGCTCAGACCTCACACAGCTTTCCAGGGACAAAGTGGTCAGCAGACAGGGTTCAGCTTTCCAGGGACAACAGCAGGCTCACAGGTACTCAGAGGGGTCTTGGCTGTGGGGTCTGACCTCAGCTCAGACCTCACACAGCTTTCCAGGGACAAAGCAGTCAGCAGACAGGGTTCAGCTTTTCAGGGACAACAACAGGCTCACGGGGACTCAGCTTTCCAGGGACAACAGCAGGCTCACGGGGACTCAGCTTTCCAGGGACAACAGCAGGCTCACGGGGACTCAGCAGAGTCTTGGCTGTGGGGTCTGACCTCTGCTCAGACCTCACACAGCTTTCCAGGGACAAAGTGGTCAGCAGACAGGGTTCAGCTTTCCAGGGACAACAGCAGGCTCACGGGGACTCAGAGGGGTCTTGGCTGTGGGGTCTGACCTCAGCTCAGACCTCACACAGTTTTCCAGGGACAAAGCGGTCAGCAGACAGGGTTCAGCTTTCCAGGGACAACTGCAGGCTCACGGGGACTCAGCTTTCCAGGGACAACAGCAGATTCACAGTGACTCAGCGGGGTCTTGGCTGTGCGGTCTGACCTCAGCTCAGACCTCACACAGCTTTCCAGGGACAAAGCGGTAAGCAGACAGGGTTCAGCTTTCCAGGGACAACAGCAGGCTCATGGGGACTCAGCTTTCCAGGGACAACAGCAGATTCACAGTGACTCAGCGGGGTCTTGGCTGTGGGGTCTGACCTCAGCTCAGACCTCACACAGCTTTCCAGGGACAAAGTGGTCAGCAGACAGGGTTCAGCTTTCCAGGGACAACAGCAGGCTCACAGGGACACAGCGGGGTCTTGGCTGTGTGGTCTGACCTCAGCTCAGACCTCACACAGCTTTCCAGGGACAAAGCGGTCAGCAGACAAGGTTCAGCTTTCCAGGGACAACAGCAGGCTCACAGGGACTCAGCTTTCCAGGGACAACAGCAGACTCACGGGGACTCACCGGGGTTTTGGCTGTGGGGTCTGACCTCAGCTCAGACCTCACACAGCTTTCCAGGGACAAAACGGTCAGCAGACAGGGTTCAGCTTTCCAGGTTCAACAGCAGGCTCACGGGGACTCAGCTTTCCAGGGACAACAGCAGGCTCACAGGGACTCAGAGGGGTCTTGGCTGTGGGGTCTGACCTCAGCTCAGACCTCACACAGCTTTCCAGGGACAAAGCAGTCAGCAGACAGGTTTCAGCTTTTCAGGGACAACAGCAGGCTCATGGGGACTCAGCTTTCCAGGGACAACAGCTGGCTCACGGGGACTCAGCTTTCCAGGGACAACAGCAGGCTCACGGAGACTCAGCTTTCCAGGGACAACAGCAGGCTCACGGGGACTCAGCTTTCCAGGGACAACAGCAGGCTCACGGGGACTCAGCAGAGTCTTGGCTGTGGGGTCTGACCTCTGTTCAGACCTCACACAGCTTTCCAGGGACAAAGCGGTCAGCAGACAGGGTTCAGCTTTCCAGGGACAACAGCAGGCTCACGGGGACTCAGCTTTCCAGGGACAACAGCAGGCTCACGGGGACTCAGTGGGGTCTTTGCTGTGGGGTCTGACCTCTGCTCAGACCTCACACAGCTTTCCAGGGACAAAGCGGTCAGCAGACAGGGTTCACCTTTCCAAGGACAACAGAAGGCTCATGGGGACTCAGCGGGGTCTTGGCTGTGGGGTCTGACCTCAGCTCAGACCTCACACAGCTTTCCAGGGACAAAGCGGCCAGCAGACAGGGTTCAGCTTTCCAGGGACAACAGCAGGCTCACAGAGACTCAGCTTTCCAGGGACAACAGCAGACTCACGGGGACTCACCGGGGTTTTGGCTGTGGGGTCTGACCTCAGCTCAGACCTCACACAGCTTTCCAGGGACAAAGTGGTCAGCAGACAGGGTTCAGCTTTCCAGGGACAACAGCAGGCTCATGGGGACTCAGCTTTCCAAGGACAACAGCAGACTCACAAGGACTTAGCGGGGTCTTGGCTGTGGGGTCTGACCTCAGCTCAGACCTAACACAGCTTTCCAGGGACAAAGCGGTCAGCAGACAGGGTTCAGCTTTTCAGGGACAACAGCAGGCTCACAGGGACTCAGCTTTCCAGGGACAACAGCAGACTCACGGGGACTCACCGGGGTCTTGGCTGTGGGGTCTGACCTCAGCTCAGACCTCACACAGCTTTCCAGGGACAAAGTGGTCAGCAGACAGGGTTCAGCTTTCCAGGGACAACAGCAGGCTTTCGGGGACTCAGCTTTCCAAGGACAACAGCAGACTCATGGGGACTTAGCGGGGTCTTGGCTGTGGGGTCTGACCTCAGCTCAGACCTCACACAGCTTTCCAGGGACAAAGCAGTCAGCAGACAGGGTTCAGCTTTTCAGGGACAACAACAGGCTCACGGGGACTCAGCTTTCCAGGGACAACAGCAGGCTCACGGAGACTCAGCAGGGTCTTGGCTGTGGGGTCTGACCTCAGCTCAGACCTCACACAGCTTTCCAGAAACAAAGCGGTCAGCAGACAGGGTTAAGCTTTCCAGGGACAACAGCAGGCTCACGGGGACTCAGCGGGGTTTTGGCTGTGGGGTCTGACTTCAGCTCAGACCTCCCAACAGCTGTTCTCTTTCTCTCGTGCAGTGGACCAACACAGCGGTCAGCTTGTCAGGGACACACCAGGCTTGCAAGGGTTCAGCAGGGTCTTGGCTGTGGGGTCTGGCCTCAGCTCAGACCTCACACAGCACCCTGTCCCGAGTGGGGGATGAACCACACACACACACAACTGCGTCCCGCGCCGGCCTTCTTAAGCTGGCGCAGGACGCTTCCCGGTTGCCCTGGCAGTGGCCGGCCCAGCGTCGGGTTGCCAGGGCAACGAGGCACACCCCCTCATTCGGGCTGCGCTCAGGGAGCGCGACCTTTGTCTCCAGCGGGCGCAGAGCGCAGGAAGCCTCGTGCCCGCGCTGTGCTCATCGGGAGGCGTGCGGAGACAGGTCGGCGGCACTGCGCTGGGTATTCTTGGTGGGGGGCCCGAGAGGTGCTACCCGCACCACAGGGGGCGTTTCCTCCCTTCCTGCACAGCCTTTGATGTAGGCTGGCAGGATGCAAGGAATCTGCAAGGGGGAGGGAGGGGTGGATCAAAGGGAGAGGGAGCAGAGGGACAGCAGGCAAGGGGGGAGGGGGGTGGACCGTGACACCCCCTTCTTTTTTTTGGCTTTCCTAATTTTTTTACATTTATCTTATATTTTTTTTTACTGCTGCAGCAAAAAAATTGTAAGTATCCATATTTGCTGTAGCTCCTATTTTCTGTAAAAAATATAAATAAATAAAAGGATTTATAGTGCACCAAGCACTAAAGTATTGCACACAAGCACCAAAATCCTATCCCACACACACAAAAATAAAAAGTTATAAAAAATCTTCTAAAAAAATTGCCATCATGTCCGAAAGGCCAAGGAGAGGCATACGCTCACAGACAGCTAGGAGAGGGCAAGCAGCCTCTGTGTCCACAGTAAAAAGTGGTGGTCATGGACATGGTGTATCCTCTGCAGGCAGGGCACGCTTGTCCTTTTTTTCCCAGCCCTGGCCGTGTTATTGAGCCACAATATGCAGAAGAGGTGATGGAGTGAATAACTAAGTCATCCTCATCCTCCTCATCCTCTGTCACCCAGACTCATGCTAGTTTGCCTTCCACTGCAGCTCCCACAATGGCCTATTCCACAGGCTCCTTGTCCACCACAGCTGCTCCTTTCATAGCTCCACCATCAGGAGTCACCAAAATTATTCAATCATAGTGTCATTTACATGCTGCTGGAGGATGCACAGCAATTTGAATGCTCCGATGTTGGTTCCTAGGTTAAGGAAGGAGTAATGTGAGCCTAGAGAGAGGGGTGCCAATGAGGGAAAAGAAATTGGCAGTCATGTTCCCCCAGCCACAGCACATTGCCAAGTTGGCTCCAGTGACAAGGAGGGGGGTGATGAGGTCACTGATTGTACTTGGGTGGCTGAAAGAACAGAAAGGAGGAGTCACAACTCCAATGAGACAGGATGTCCTCCAGGTGCAAACGTAAGGGTAGCCACCCTATGGAATCACATCACAGAGCTCCACAGGTGCAGGGCGCTGCTGACTTCCAAAGGTTCTATGGTGGGGCCTGTTTTGAACACAAGTGCATCATATCACAGCATTGCTGTTTGCAGTCTCTGAAGCGGTTAAAGTGTGGTCAAAATACCAGCCGCTTGGATATCACATGCTTGACAGGACATATGATGACCTGCCATGCAGCCTGTTGGCAGCAGCACCTGAAAGACCTACATCCTAAAAAGGTGCAGACTTCTTCTTGCTCCTCATATGGAATCTCTACCCCTACTACAAAACCTCAAGTCTTCTCAACAGACACCACTGAGAGGAGTGATGGTATATCAATGGGTGCCACAGATCCTTGCACCCAATCTTCTAGCAGTACACCACCTGTTGATCTCATCAGGCAAATTTCACTACCGCAGTTGCTGAGCCTTACAAAAAAATACTGTCCCGCCCATCCACATGCTCAGCGTCTAAATGCTAGCTTGGCCAAATTGTTAGCATTACAACTGCTGACTTTCCATCTGATGGACTCTGCCCCCTTCCGTGAATTTGTGGAATGTGCTGTACCACAGTGGCAAGTTCCAAAAAGACATTTCTTTTAACATAAGGCCATTCCAGCTCTGTACCATCATGTGTAAGGCAATGTTTTGACCTCAGTGGACAGGGCAATCAGCAGCAAGGTCCACATTACACGTGGTCCAGCAGGCATGGTCAGGGATGTTACATATCCTTCATGGCGCACTGGGTACCTCTGCTGGCAGCTGGGAAGGATGCAGGACAGGGTTCAGTGCTGTAGCTTGTTCCACCACCACACCTCCAAAAAGTTGGTGGTGATTCTGCCACATCTGTCTCCTCCACCCCCTCCTCTTCCTCTATGGCCTCTTCTGCTGAATTGTCCTCCATACCAGCAGTGCTCTGTAAGTGTTCAAGTGGCTATGCAATCAGTCAGGCTAAAAAATGCCATTCCTGTGCTTCAGCTGGTCTGTCTAGGGGACAGGAGCCACACCAGGCCAGAGATTCTGCAGGAGCAGGCTCAGAGGTGCATGACGCCATGGCAGCGTGAGCCAGGAATGGTTGCATACGACAATGGCACTGACCTTCTCTCTGCCCTCCAACAGGAACACTTGACACATGTTCCATGCTTGGCACACATCCTGAATTTGGTGGTGCAGCATTTCTTGAACAGGTACCCAGGCCTACAAGATCTTCTAAGGCAGGCCAGAAAGTCTGTGGCCATTTCCAGCAGTCATACACAGCCAGTGTTTGGCTGGCTGACATTCAAAGGGAATTCAACTTGCCCACCAACAGACTTATTTGTGACATGCCCACCAGGTGGAACTCAACATTGCCAATGCTGCAGCAGCAGCAGAGGCCCATCAATGAGTACCTGTGCAAATATGAGACAAGGACAGGCTCAGTGAAGCTTGGCTTTTGCCATGCCAGTGGATGCTGATAAAGGATGCATGCATTGTTCTGTCACCATTTGAGGAGGCCACAAGGATGGTGAGCCATGAAAATGCATGCATCGGTGACAAAATCCCTTTAGTCTTCCTGCTAGAGCACACACTGTATGAAATCATGAACAGTGCACTTGAGGCAGAACAGCAGAAGGAAGAAGAGGACTTCCTTTCCTCTCAAGGCCCCCTTTATGTAGATACCATTCCTGCGGGGCAACAGAATAGACAGGAGGAGGAGGAAGAGGAGAAGGAGGATTGTGGCAGCAAGGAAGTAGAGGATAACATTACGCAGTCTTCAAGGGATGGTTTTCAGTCCCCAGCCAGGACTGGTACGTGGCTGGGAGGAGGTAGTTCCTGACAGTGTCATCCTCAGTGACCCAGAGGACTCAGAATCTCATGCCTCCTCAAACTTACGCTGCATGGGCTCCCTGATTCTGCAAAGCCTGCGAAAGGATTCATGGTATCAAGCAGAGGAATCAGTACTGGTTGGCAACCATTCTTGATCCATGTTGCAAGGGTAAAGTTGCAGAGCTCCTCCTGCCTTCACAGAGGGAGCAGAGGATGAAACATCTTTAGGATGCCTTGAAGAAACACTTTTGTAACACCTTTCCAGACACTGGGAGATTATCATTTCCTGGGAAACGGGTTTCTGAGGACTTGTTCGTTCAAAGGAAGAATAGTGTAGAAGGCAACTGGGTGACTGATGCCTTTAAACAATTCTTTAGTCCTCAGCACCCAGGTTTAAACACCCATTGGCAGTGTTTGCATCTTATGGTGCAACTGAGCATCTACTGGATCTTGAGGATTGATCACTAGCCAGAACTTGCTCAATATGCCATTGAGCTACTGGCCTGTACTGTATCCAGCGTGCTTTCTGAATGGATATTCAGTACTGCTGAAGGTTTTGTGATGGATAAAAGAGTGCCTCTGTCCACAGACTTTATTGACCGGCTGACATTTATCAAAATGAATCAGTCCTGGATCAACAGCAGCTATCAAGCCCCTGATGCTGATGTAACTGATTAAATTTGTTGAGATCTGGGATCCCTTTAGGACTGCCTATGCTGCCTATCCTATTCCTGAATCCTGATTATGCTAGCTTCCAACAATGTTTTTAGTTTAGGGCACCACCAACACCCAAGGCCCAATGTTTCTGCACTTGTTTGACAGGTGCATCTAATTTAAAGTTTTTACAATTTTTCCCTAATGTTTAACAATTTTTACCAGCAGGGCCCATTCCTATACCCAGCAAGAGTAACTGTGAGGGGTTACAGTGTTCAGGCACCACCAACACCCAAGGCCCAATTTTTCACAGGTGCATCTAATTTCAATGTTATACAATTGTTTCTTAATGTTTAACAGCAGGGCCCATTCCTAACCCAGCAAGAGTAACTGTGAGGAGTTACAGTGTTCAGTCACCGCCTACACCCAAGGCCCAATTTTTCCACACCTGTGTGACAGGTGCATATAATTAGAGTTTTTAGAGCAGGGTTCAATCCTGCATTCATCAAGAATAACTCTGAGGGGTTATGGTGTGAAAACACCACCAACTGTTCACCTGCCAAACACCCCACAATGCACTGCACTCTCACAGCACACAGTCCCAACCCCACACTATATAAGAAAGAGGGAAGAATACTCCCCCCCCCCCAAAAAAGTATAAAATAAAGAATAATAATTTAAAAAAAAAAATAAAACTTTTAAATAATGAAAAAAATACATTAAAAAAACCCCAACAGTGTGGGGACCGCCACAATCCTTACCAGACCATTTAGGTCTAGTAGGAAGGTTAAGAGGGAACCCACAGTAAAACATTTTTTTTAAAGTGCTTGGCGTTCCCCGCTAAAAGCCATACCTGGCCCTTTAGACCTGGTAGAGCTTTTATGGGGAACCCCACCCTCCAAAAATGGGGAAAAAAAGTGTGACCCCCTAAATTCCTACCAGACCCTTGATCCGAGCACAGGCTTGGCAGTCCAGGAAAGGGGGTGGATGAACGAGCCTCCCCCCCCCTGCACTCTACCAGGCCATGTGCCTTCAGCATCGGGACGGTGTCTCCATGCTGATGGGGACAAGGGCCTCTTCCCCACAACCCTTGCCTGGTGGTTGGGAGGGTCCGCTGGCAGGGGGGCTCATTAGCTTCAGGGTACTCCTTTAAATAAGGTGGTACCTTGATGCTGCCCCCCCCTGTGAATGAGTAAGGGATACTTGTACCCCTACCCATTCACTAAAGTTTTAAAATTGTGAAACAATAAAGAGACCAGACTTTTGAAGAAATCCTTTATTGAAAAAAAACAGAAACATTTTTTTGACAAGTCTTTTATTGAAAAAAAAAACACCAAAAAAACTCCAGCATTTTAATCCAACATCAGTCACAGCGTCCAGCATTGTCACGCCGCCGCCTCGCTGAAATACAAAAAACCTGACAACCCATCTGTGCCTGCCAAGCACTCACCACAATCTGTATTTGCAAGTCAGATGTACACAATTCTTTACGTCTGACAGGCAACTGTCAGAACTGTCATCAACAATTGGGCGGAGCTAGTGGTGAATGTTTCGACCGCGAACCAAACAGGGGTGTTTGGCCTATCACAAGTCAGTTCTTGTTACTTCAGATGTTACTGAGGGCCGTAAGCTAGCTTCAGTGAAGCCCATTTTTCCTTATTGGATGAAGGGATGCTCTAGTGAGCAATGGGATGTTCTTTAGACCTTGCACCTCAGTATACAGTTGCAAGAAAAAGTATGTGAACCCCTTGGGATTACGTGGAGATTTGCATGAATTGGGCATATAATGTGCTCTGAACGTCATCTAAGTCACAACAATAGAAGAACACAGTCTGCTGAACATAATACTACACAAACATTAGATGTTGCCATGGTTTAATTGCACATAACATGTAAACATTCACAGTGCAGGGAGGAAAAAGTATGTGAGGCCCTAGTTTAATGACTTCTCCCAGAGCTAATTGGAGCCAGGAGTGAGTCACCCTTGACTCCAATCAGTGTGATGATATTGGATGTGTTGCTGACAGCTGTCCTGCCCTTAAAAAACACACACCTGTTTTGCGTTTACTGGTTTCAAGAAGCACTGTCTGATATGAACCATGCCTCGCAGAAAAGAGCTCTCAGAAGACCTACCATCAAGAATTGTTGACTTGCATGAAGCTGGAAAGGGTTACAAAAGTATCTCCAAAAGCCTTGATGTTCATTTGTCCATGGTAAGACAGACTGTCTACAAATGGTGAAAGTTTAGCACTGTTGCTACTCTCCCTAGGCGGGGTCGTCCTGTAAAAATGACTGCAAGAGCACAGCGCAGAATGCTGCATGAGGTAAAGAAGAATCCCAGAGTGTCAGCTAAAGACCTACAGAAATCTCTGGCACATGCTAACATTTTTGTTGACACATCTACAATAAGGAAAACATTAAACAAGAATGGAGTACATGGGATGACACCACAGAGGAAGCCATTGCTGTCCAAAAAGAATATTGCAGCACGTTTGAAGTTTGCAAAAGAGCACCTGGATGTTCCACAGCACTACTGGCAAAATATACTGTGGACAGATGAAACCAAGATTGAGTTATTTGGGAAGAACACACAACACTATGTGTGGAGAAAAAAAGGCACAGCACACCAACATCAAAACCTCATCCCCACTGTAAAACATGGCGGAGGGAGCATCATGGTTTGGGGCTGCTTTGCTGCCTCAGGACCTGGACGGATTGCTGTCATTGATGGGAAAATGAATTCCAGAGTTTATCAAGACATTTTGCAGGAAAACGTACGACCATCTGTCCGCCAACTGAAGCTCCGCAGAGGATGGGTGATGCAACAGGACAATGACCCAAAGCATACAAGTAATTCAACAAAACAATGGCTGCAACAGCACAGAATACGCCTTCTGGAGTGGCCCAGTCAGAGTCCTGACCTCAACCCAATTGAAATGCTGTGGCATGACCTTAAGAGAGTGATTCACACCAGACATCCCAAGAATATTGCTACACTGAAACAGTTTTGTGAAGAGGAGTGGTCCAAAATTACTCCAGATCGTTGTGCAGGTCTGATCTGCAACTACAGGAAACGTTTGGTTGAGGTTATTGCTGCCAAAGGAGGGTCAACCAGTTATTAAGTCCAAAGGTTCAGATACTTTTTCCTCCCTGCACTGTGAATGTTTACATGTTATGTGCAATTAAACCATGGCAACATCTAATGTTTGTGTAGTATTATGTTCAGCAGACTGTGTTCTTCTATTGTTGTGACTTAAATGATGTTCAGAGCACATTTTATGCCCAATTCTTGCAAAACTCCACGTAATCCCAAGGGGTTCACATACTTTTTCTTGCAACTGTATATTGCTGTATCTTGTATTGGGTCTAGATTTATTCTTTAACATGATCTTGAGAGGCAGTAATTACTGCAAGGTATATTTATTAAGTAACAAATGTGAATTTCACCAATCACTAGTAAAGATTCAATAACTGTAATTAAGAACATGTGTATCAGGATGATTCACGTGCAGTGATGCAGTGCAAACAGTGAGTGACCAGAAGGGACAAAAATTGGCTAGCATTGGCCTGAATTGGTTGAAGAGGGCATTTTTAAGTTTGTTCACTTCTGCAAAACAAATAACTTGAATAGGTTATATTTTGCTCTAATGCAATTAAAATTTAAATGTTCCATGTTGGCCTTCTTGCAGAACCCCCCATAGTGCACAGTCAATAAGGCAATCAGAACAAAAACTGTCAGTCGTGCTCACAAATTAAGAGTTTGCTCAAAACTCAGTATATGCATTTCTTTCATCTTGCGATAATCTCCCATGTTCATTGTAGAAAATGATAACGTGTCCTATCTTTCATATCTGATTTAAACATTTTAATCTTTAGCAATCTTTTTAAAATTGTGTCAATATAGAAAAAGGTCATTGCTTCTATATTTACTAGTGAATCAGCAACATTTCCTGTCTGAAAATTAGAGCACTAAGAAAATCAGTATGAAATTGGAGCTGAAAGCTCTTTATGAGTCTTTGATCATGTCATAGGTGATGTTAAGAGCAGCATGTAAGGGATGCTGTTTATATTACTAATAATGGAACAGCTATCATTCATTGATATGAAAACTGAAATGAGCTTCTTACTAAAAGTCAGTATTTTTTAAAAAGATACATGAATCTTCTGATAACTTTACCTGGGAAATGTTAAAATGAATGTCACCATAAACATGTATGATCTTATAATGTAGTCTCTATTATGGAGAGTGAAACCATAACTTTTGGCTTGGGTTCTAAACTTTAAGAAAAGATTGAACTCTGGAAGCTGTGCTCATAAAGCAGAAGGGAAAGGGCTTATAACCAGTATTGCCTGTGGTCTCTCTGCAGCCGATTTTTTCTCCATTCCTGACATACCATGGTTCAGTCCACATTGTTTATCTGTTTGAAGGTGTCCATCTTGGTAGATGCAGGGATTTGCTTCCATATCTCAAACCTGCCCACCTGATGACTGGTGGCCTAGAGGAATAGTCAAGCAGGCACAGCGGAGGTTCAGAAACTGCAGACCTACAGAAAAGATAAAGTAGAAGAAGCAGGGATGTACTTGTCTGTCAATCTTTAGGTACAGCTTCCTCTCCATCAAGAAGAACAGTGAGTATCACAGTACTGACATGACTAAATCTCACTCCAGATCTCATGATACTAGCACTCAGAGGCAGCATTAGATTATCTCACACTGCATATATACTGTACAGCTATGAGGCTCAAGGTACAGGAAGAACACTGCTTTTCTCAAGTTTAGTTAAGGACAAATAGTAAAGAATTCATGATTCTGCTTAGGCACAGTTAACTTTTACAGGATCAAGATGTTCACGGGGATCTAAGAAGTTCACTGATATTTTTCAGGTGGTGTCCAGCCAAGAGGGAGTAGGTCTGGGTCTGGGTCATATTTTCCTTATTTTCATAAACCTTTTTTAATCCAGCCAGGGAAAGGTTAATTCAGAATATATAGAATATTCTAATAATACAATGCCCGGAAGTTAATTCAGAATATGCATAGCATTTTTAACAATACATAGTCAAGAAAGGCCAAATGTTTAATTTGGGTGTTCCTCACTGAACACCAATCAATGCATCTGCATCCCAAATTAGCACAGATTAGTGTAAAACGTGCACTTAGAATTTAGGACAGATATGTGTAGTTCAATCTTCAAAAGAATCTAAAAAAGGAATACTCATAACTCTTGTTGCACAACTATTACACCTGTAATTAGGCATCAATTAGGCATGTAATTAGGCGTTAGACATCAAACATACTAGTATTATGGTAAAATATGGAGTCATTATTAATATTTGGGTTTTATTAGTCTATTACTTATGGTTCTGGGTCTGTAAGATGTAAAGCATTAGAGTTTGGTGTCTACACATAGCAAAACAACATCCACATCTCAGAATTAATAACTGGACATGATAATGAGGTTTTGAAGATTGCTATTTCCAGAATCTTACCTGAGCTAACTAATATGCAGCAGCTAGCACCTCCATCCAGGTGGATAGTGAATGGCATCTCACTTTGACCTCTAAGGCAAAATACTGGAGATCTGAAGTCAAAACTGTAGTTCATATCTGAGGAGTCCCATATATGTGCAGGGTGTGGTTCATGTTTTCTATTTCACCCTCGGAGAGGTAGACATACCTGTTATCCCTTTTATTTGTAAATACTGTTTGTGTATGTCGCAATTTTTTTACTTTCTATATTTTTTCTATGTGCTAAAAATTTTTTGTGAGTCTCTCTCTTGTGATAACTGTCAGTAAGAGACTTTGAATGGAACTTTGTACTAACTCTAGAAGTGATTGCCTGGTTTAGCTAACCTATAACTGCTAGTGACAGCAGTGTGCTTGATCTCTAAAGCCTGTGTGGCAGTCCACTTGAGAACAAAGGGGTTTATTTACTGGAGAGTGCCAAATCAGGCTCACTTCTGCATAGAAACCAATCAGTTTCCAGGTTTTATTGCCAAAGCTTAATTGAACGAGCTGAAGTTAATAGCTGGTTGGTTTCAATGCAGAAGTGAGCCTGATTTTGCACTCTCCGGCTTTGGTAAATAACCCCCCTATTTACTGACTAAAAGGTGTCAGGAGGAAAGTTTCTCACAGACCTATAAGTTGTAGTGACAGCAAAGATATTAGCCTAGGCATGTTTTTATTTTTGGATTCAACCTTATACTGTATCTGGTTTGGAAAACTTTGGGGTTTTTACGATAATTGGCTGTGTGATGATTAATTTCCAAGGATGAGTGATGGGTGGCAACACCTTGCACACTGCTCAGTCTTCCTTATCTAAATACACCCTCAGTTTCCCCCTAAAACTTTGAATTCAGGACAAAAATCTTTTATTATTTAGGGTACTTCTTAGAAACAATTAACGTTTATTAACGTCAGCATTGTAAATCTTTACTTTTTGAGTTCAGGTCGACTTTAAAATAGCCTTCTTTATGTTCAATAAATCTTTATTAAAAGTTTTATACATACAAAGCAATAGGTAAGAAGTACTGTAGATCAATAGTACAGTGGGTCCATCAAGGAGCATAATCGTACAATAAGCATTACAGAATCAATAATAGTGTATGATGGTTGACCAAAAGGTAGGTTAGGGTATTCAGGGTTGCAGGTGCAGTTCAAACAGAGGCTAAGATGGTAGCTTCTTTGGCTGTAAAAAATATTTGGGTTTAGTTTTAACATAGAGAAGCACAGAAAGCCATTGGTTACAGTGATTGGAGAGATCTTTAACAGCATAAAAGAAATGAGGAAAGGAGGGATGAAAAGATCACAGGGTGCTTTTATTTTTGTTTAATATAGCAACCATAGCAACTATATTGACATTATCTATTACAAACTTACAGTACTCAACAGTCACATTCTGTAGCACTGTCTACTGTATGACTGGAATACATTCCCATAATGATGAAATTTATGTGATGAGAATTATTGACAACTAGTGAAGATGAACAGTAAAATGACAATATATTTTCAGTCGAGTCCAAAGAAATTTGAAATGTACTGTGTCATGGCTGAACATAGTGTGCCTTGGGCTGATGTTGAAGCTTTGTGAATTGAGTCTATTTTCTTTTTTTCATTCCTAGCTGGCCATTCTGCTTTCCGAAACCTCATAATCAATATATCCTTTTTTGCAATCATTCCCCTGAAACACGTTGGCTTGTTGCACATGTTTACACTTTTAATAAACGTCTTATGAACTATTCATCAAAGTTTCAGTTTTCTGGTCACTGGACACTCCTTCTATACTACCCAATATTTGTTTTAGGCATTTTTGCTTTATTTTCACCAAGTGGTTCTGCCAGTAACACTCTTACAGTCCTAGGGTAACAACATACACTTGCAATACTGTATCTAGAGCAACAGTAATGTCACTATAGGATAGGACTACAGAAACCTTTTCTCTTTAATATTGTCAGGAAGCATAAACCAGGCAGAGACAGAAAGTGCAGTTAAAATCACACATTTAATGAAATGGCAAAAATAACACAGTTCAGGAAAGTAGTCAAAACAGAAGCCAGGGTTTGGATGCAAGAGCAGGTAATGAAATGAGCCAGGGTCAGGAAAGAAGAAGTCAGCATAGTCAGGAGCCAAAAATCAGGAACAGGAATTAGAAGAGAAGTCAGCCTGACCAAGTTGTACACAGGAACACAGGTAGGAAACTACTGGAGATCATAGACCATGCAAGGGAAGGAGGAAATGAGCTAAGCTGCTAAAATAGCAAAAAGGGCTGGCAGTAGACTGTACTAATGAGACAGGTAATGGTATCCAGGTGAGACACTGTGGAGACAATGCATAGCTGGTAACCCATATGGAAGAAAAATATATTTGAAATATATTTTTAAAATATTCTTCCCAAATATATTGACATATATTTGAAATGCTACAATTTTGGCCATATTCAATATATTTTAAAATATATTTCAATAAATATATACATATACTGCATGTTGAAGTGTGTTTTAATTACAAAATATATAAAAAATATTTTTAAAAATACATTTCAAATATACTGTATGTCTTTAAAAATACAAATCTACATTTTTGTAATGCATTTACAAATATATGTAAAAATATATGTTAAAATAACTTTTTGATATGTATAAAAAAAATCTAAAGAATATATATTTAAAAAAATGTTTTTAAAAATATATATTTTAAATATATTCTTCAGATTTTTTTAACATATAAAAAATCAGCAGGTATTTTTTAATCTAACAATGCTTTTAGAAATAGTAAAACACTTTAAACTGTAAATTTTATTGTTTGGGTTTACATACCCTTTAATAAACCTGGGACACTCAGGCTGCTAAATAGTACTGGGAAATCAGTAATTCCTCTGCCAACAGTAAATTGTGGTTTTAATGGATTATGCAGTGTATTTAGTTCATTATGTATACTTTTCAATTTTTTTTCCCCATCTACTACTTTAGATGTATATATCTACAGCTGCATGATGTCCATTCAATGTAGGCAAACTGAATTCGTAATTCTAGACACACAGAAAATTGTTTAATTCTTACCATTACTAAAAATTAGAATTTAACTTGTTAGAAAAAGAACTTTCATGGCATTAGGACAGTTACCATTTTTATGGTAATATACAAAAAAATAAAATCTGTGCCCCATAAGCCAATAATTTTGAAAGGTGTAAATTGTCTGTGGTAAAGGTTAATCATATCTGAAATAATTTTTTCTCTTAGTTCTGTACATGTAAATGCAATTTAATGTTGGGAATTCCAACTGAGTTTTTTGAATTATTGTAAAGAGTAACATTTTCCACTTTATTTTTTTGTCCAGTTAGCCAGTTGTAGCTGCAGCTTTACAGATAACAATATGTAAGCATAATCAAACATATATGGGAGAGCAGTAAATTCCACCATTACTGGTACACCTCTACTAAATCATCCAAACAAGATTACCCAGTGCTCTGTATTTCATTCCTCTCTCAGATTTTGCAAGCGGAATGGATTGTGCTGTAAGTCATGCCTCTATCACAAATAGCAGACACTCAGTAATGCTCTAGGTTTCCTTGTCATTATACTCTGTATATGATGAATCACCTGTAAAGTTATATGACTGCCTTTGTCTCATTTTATATCATTCTGCCAATACGTAAAAAAAATGCGCATACAATGAGTAGATGATTATAATGTAGTATACATTCCAACATTAATGGAAATATGAAAAGCATACTAAAAGTTTACATATTTGGAAATGCTGACCTAAGTTTAAAATGCATAGTGCTTGAAGTGGTTCTAAAATTATTTTTTTTTACATTAATGCAGTCTCTGCATTAAGAAGGAAATGTCCCACCACTTGTTGTGCCCCCCCCCCCAAACTTACCTGAATCCTCTCATGATACCAGCCACAGCACCTCCTGCATGGAGTTTGCATGTTCTCCCTGTGCCTGCGTGTGGTTTCCTCCCACACTCCAAAGACATGCTGGTAGGTGAATTGGATCCTGTCTAAATTGTCCCTAGTATGTATGAATGTAAGTTAGGGACCTTAGATTGTACACCCCTTGAGGGTTAGGGACTGATGTGAATGTATAATATGTATGTAAAGCGCTGCGTAAATTGATGGCGCTGTGTGTCTATGGATGCACACAACCTGGATTGGAAGCACACTCTGATGGGTGCCCCTCTGCACATGGCTTGCTGTGGGGACATACACAGAAAGATTGAGATATCACTGGTGGGGGGGGGGCTAAAAAGAGGAGATAATCCATTGCTCTGTGAAGTATACTTGCACAGAGCAGGAAGGATAACCTGCTCTGGGAAATGCCTTTAAACTGCATTGCTGGTACAGAACAGTATAATTTTCTCAGACAGTGTAAACTGATATTTTTTTTCAGCAAAAATATGTTGCGCTGTCTCTAGGAAGGGGAAACCAGCAAAAAGATTAAAATAGCCCTGTTGGGGGCTAAAAAAGAAGAGGTAAGTCACTGCTCTGTGCTGTACACATGCACATAGCAGGTTGGTATAACATATTTTTAAATTTAAATAAAAAAATGAAGGTTTAGTATCGTTTAACAAATTGTGGGAATAAAATGTACTTTGTAAGTAGTGGAAAAAGCCTGTTTAGGATGTTTTGAGATTATCTCAGTTTACTTATTTACTGTTGTGTACATGAAGATGACATGCTATCTTAGTAGTTATCATTGGGTCTGGGGCTTTGGGTGTGAATACCACCAGGGTACTATCTGCATGGAGTTTGTTTGTGCTTGTATGAGTTTGCTAAAAGTGCTGATTTCATGACACAGTCTAAAATCATTCTGACCCTATTTTGTGAGAATCTGTGTGATTGCGGTAAGTGAATGGGATCTGCCAGAGACAATAATTACAGTTCTCTGGCAAATATGTGAAGCTGCAAATAGGGACTACTGTCATCCTGTATAGCAGATCCCCAGTTCACACTGAAATATAGGCTCAGCTTTATTTTTGAGCTACAGTGGACAGCTTAAAAAATATACCTGTCCTTAAGGGGTGGAGATCTGATCTGCATGTTCATGGGAGTCTGGCAAATCCCAGGTTTGGAAGCACTGGTAGAATGGTTGACTGGCCCATAAATATGGGAGAGTCAGGCTGACAGAAGAATCAGGTGGAAGATGGAATGCTGAAGAGACTGTTGGTGCCAGGGCTGGGTCACCTAGGTGTTGGGAGGGGGGCAGCCCCCAGGCTGGGCTCAGGCTGGCTCAGGATGATACATGCAGTAGTGAGGCATGAATGGGATCGAGATCTGGAGCAGCAGGGAGCAAAGAGGACAGAGTGAGTACAACTGCATCTGGGATCTACAAGGAGAAAGACTGCCATACGTAGCAAGCTTTCTAAAGGCAGCACTGGGCTAAATCCTATATCCTTGTCCCAGGAGCTCTTCCTAGAAGGCAGGAGGGCTGTAGTGCTTGCAGGCTGTGGGGCTGGGAGCAGCTCTACAGGGGAACAAGACATCTCTGTATGTAGCTACGAGAAGTTAAACTGATTTTTGAGGGGCTGCTAGTTCCTGGCCCATAAAGGGCTGTTGCTACTGATCTGTAGCAACTGAAAGCTTTCAAGAAAAGAACAGTCCAGGATCTACCTTTGTACATAGGAAGGACGTTTCCCCTCTTTCATTGATTCAAGCCAACTGGGCATCCCATAATCCCTATTTCCATATCCAAGTTGATTTAACCTAATAAGACAACAAAACCAAGCCCACAGACTGGTTAATGTTTTTTGGATGCAAGTCTGTGTGTGAAATACTTGTCGCCTGGCTGTGCAGAGAAGCTTAGGGGTACCCACAACACAGCAGCCCTCATGTGGGTAGCGCTACAGATCATTAAATGCATTTTCTAAATTCATGTAGTGTAAGTACCTGAATTTGAACTGGTATCTGCCTCTTCTTGCAGTGTAGAGGGATCAGTGTATCTGTCCTAGTTTAATTTGGGTGCAGTTTGTTGAATCCTGCTTAAAATTTAAAAAATCTGAACTTAGTAGTAAATCCTCTTGAGATTTGTGTGGTTTGAATCTTGATACTAAAATGTGGTCATTTTTAATGTTAATTAAAACACTAATATCAATAAAGGGCATAGGGAGCTGGGATCAGAGGGGAGTGGAATGAGGGGTGCGTGGGGGTGAATAGTATCTCAAAGCGGGGTTTTAACAAAAAATAACGTAGCCCTAGGAGAGGTTTTTTTTTTCAATGCAGCTTCGAGGATGGCATAGAAAAAACACCAATCCTTTATATAACATAATTGGGAGATGCTGTTAAACTGCATTGCTGTTACAGAACATTATAACTTTTACAAACAGTGTCAGTGACAGTGTAATCTGGAATTGTATATTTTGGATGTGTAACTGATTTTTTTTTTTCAGCAAAAAGATGTTGCGCTGTCTCTTTAAATTATAAATTTAACAGATATACATACAATATAATTTATTGTAAAAAAATCTATCTACTATATCAAACACATAGTAATATCCAATCAATATGAATCTCAGTGCTCAGTATTGACCAGTGATAAAACAAAGTCAATTTTTGTGTAAAAAAAACATGCTTCAGTTGTGTGAGATCTCAGTGCTTCTCCAGCTGCACACAGAACTGCTTACCAGAGCAATAAACCCCACATTCATAGAGGCCATACAGCACTGTAACACACATTCCACAAAATAGGCATCAAGCCCTCCACTTATGTGCAAAAAAAACAGGTCCTATACCACTAACTATTGTGTAAGGCAGCTATGAACCCTAATCACTTGTAAGGAAACTAGTCCCAATGTTCTGTAAAGCCTTGACCCTCATATGTACTTTCAAAAAATGTTTATTTTAATCAGTACAAGGTTCTTTTATAAACACTTATAGATACATGAATCCATATGCAATTAAAAATAAAGACAATTAAACAAGTGGAAAGTCAACGTTTGGGTAAGCAGTTGCAATGTGCACATATACATGACGACTGCATACATATGCACAATGGCCCTGGTCAAAACTGGAAATATGTCAGTATGTCTTAGTGTGTGATATGCTCTGGCTCATCCACAACACATTTCAGAGAGTATAAGGAGCAAAAATTATGTTTTGTCCACCACCATCCCAGTGCCCAAGCACAGGTTGAGGCAGAGGAAGAAATTCTTGGGTCCAACCAGGGGCGGACTGACCATTTGGAAACTCAGCACTGCCCGAGGGCCCAGGGTCAGTAGGGGGCCCCATGAGATGCCCCTGGTACCTTTTTCATAAGCTTTTGTGAGTTTGGGCAAGGACACAGGGGCCCCATGATCCCCTATTGCCCAGGGGCCCCATGAGTTGTCAGTCCGCCCCTGGGCCCAACCAAGTCCCAGATGTTGATATTGGAAGAAAGTTTCAATCAAAAATGCCCAGCTCCAGTTATACTATATTAACTCTATCTTCCAACCAAACATGTGTGGTATGTTTGGATCAAGGAGGGATGAGTTAAACCTCCTGTCAGGCTTTCCTGGTCCCCCAAACTCAATATTTGAGATTGCCACTCTTTAATTTTTATTTGTAGACCCTTGTCCAAAATAAAAAAGAAATTTAGGGTAGCTCTACAATACTAATAGAGCCAGACTTACAAAACATTTTTTTCATTTCATTTATGGAAATGCTCAGTGTCTAAAAACTAGTTATGGCTGTCTGGTACTCTGTGGAAGATGTTCTGGTCAAACATGCTTTTAGTGGCAGAAAATAATGAGAAATATCTAGAATGCATGTTCTGACAGCAGGAAAAATACTGAGCTTCATACCATCCACTATTTGATCCCAAAACTACAATCACATTTTTAACTCGGGTCAACATATACTTTAAATGGTAGACTGAAGAAAACAGTAGAGTTTGCTAACTTTGCAAAATGCTAATTCCCATGGCATTGAACTTTTCACTAAGATTAATGAATGAGGTAAAACTTGGTTGACCAAAATAATCTAATCATGTGCAAGTAAATACCCGCCAATTAAATAATATGAATAATGTGATTGGGCTTTATTTGCAAAGTGAAGTTTCACAATGTTCACTAAGCTTAATTAAGATTTTATATCGAACAGATACGTATCTTCATAAGTGAACTGTATCTCTTTTATACTCTCAATTCTTTACTACCTATTAACTTCAGTGTCAGTACTTTTGTTTATTTCCCTCGTCATAGCTGATCCTTCATATTTGTCAGACCTTTGCCCATATTTGGCACCTAAGGAAGAAGAGAGTGAGCAGAACATCATCTCCCTGCCATCTAATTTGAAGGGTAAGAGTAGTGTTTTCAACACACAGTAACTTGTTTGTTTTATTAAAAGTGCTTTAGTCCTAAAAAAAATGTTTCTTAGTTTGGTATAGAGTAAGGAAGGGTTAGAACCTTTACTAAGTGTTGCTGTTGTCCACTGTTACAGTGATTTCACGAGTCACTGTTATGAGTACCACCTGTTTCCCATAACTGCTTTCAGTGTTTCTGTTTCAAACTGACCTCAACTTCCTGTTGAGGTCAGTTTGAAACAGAAACAGTGAAAGCAGTCATTTTTTTGTTGGTGTCGACCTCTATGTGGCATATTTTCTACCACTTCCTGTCTGTTAAAATGTTGTTCCCAGGACAGGAATTGAGGGGAAATCTTTGTAATGGTTAACTGGACAGCAGAAAAAAAACTTACTGGGGTTGTCACATATCATCATTCTAGCCCAAAGTAAGAAAATAGTTAAAAGTCAACTTATCAAGCAGATTATTTAACACTGCATAAACAATCTTTGCATATAATCTTCCTGGTCAATATATTTTAAACCCAGAACAACATACTTAACCTCCCTAGTGGTCTGATTATGTCAGTATTTCCGTGCTCAAAGCGGTACATTTTTTTGAATGGAAATATGTAGTTTTTTTATTGTAAACCTGTAATTTTTAGGAATAACTCACTGAAATCTGTCAGAACAAAAGTCTAGTAAACATCCCGGGTATGTTAAAATTTGAAACACGAAATTATAAATTATAATTTAATAAATAATCATAATCATAATCATAAAAAAAATAATATAATAATAATAAATGTAATTCAATAATATAATCAAATCAAAAACACTGAAATTTGAAATAAAGCGCCAAGTTCGCACATCACTGAGCAAAGTCGTAAAATCGTTTTCAGTGTCTGATGACGAAGTTCCCCACATTATCACTCAATTCTGCAAGTAGTTCTAATTTACTATCGCTGTTCTCTAGCTGGTCTAAAACCGCTTTTGACCTAAAGGGATGCTTTTTGGACGCCATGGACTTTTCTCAGTTTCCAGGCAGAAAGAACAGTAAAAATGCAGGCAGGGCACAGGACAAAGCACTAGGAACAAAATGTATGTGAAATGGTTTGATACAGTAATGTTTTACTATGTGATTTTAGTGAATTTAGTGAATGTCACTTTTTCACATTTTTAAATTTCCCACCAGTTCTGTCCCTGTACATCCTGATGTCCCAGGGAACGGAACCCTAAAGACAGATGCCAGCATCGGCCTGAGGACATTGCCGGGGACGCTGTAGGGGGGACATCATGTGAGCGCAGGACAAGGTAAGTCCAGAAGGGATCCCGGAGCAACACTGCAGGGTATTCCCGAGTGTAGCTTGGGGTTAATGCTTGTGGTGCTGAAACTTTATCCCGAGCTACACTCGAGAATACTGTACCTCCAGGGAGGTTAAAGGGGTGCTGGGGACTTTTAGACTTACGCAAGGAAAACAAGATAAACCACTCTGGAAGGGTGGCTCCCTCACAGAAGGGTACCCAGCAGTAGCTGAAAGCATAGAAATATAAAAAGGAGCACCAGACAAAATGTGATTGAAAAAGTCTATCATTTTAATTGCTTGTGAAAAAGTCATTTTTAAAAACAGCCAACGCATTTCAGGGGCAACATCACTCCTCCTTCACAAAGGATAAAACTTGAATGGAGACAGAGAAAAGAATGGGGTTGATTTAGTAAAGGAAATAGACTAAAGCTTAGTAAATTAGGTGAAGTTTCACTCTGCAAAGAATACCAGATCACATACAAGAAAAAAAAAAATTTTGCTTGCACATGATTGCATGATGGAAGTCAGCAGAGCTTCCACTCATTAACTAAGCTCTGGAGCAAATTCCCTTGCAGAGTGCAACTGCAATTTCAAAGTGCACAGTCTATTTATCTTTACTAAATCAATCCCAATTACTTCATAGATCTTAATTAAAACAGTATGGTATACTGACATTAGCATTGTTTGTGTTGAAAGTGTGAAGAATGTTTTGTTAATGGTTGTCAGGGTCTTATATTGCTTTTATATTTCAATGGTTTTTATTAATTTTTAAACAGTATAAAACAGAGGCAACAAAACACGCCCACGCAGGGGCTATCAATTGCACAGATAAAAAATGCAAAATAGAAAAAACAGTGCTCTTACGCCAACAGGGCAAAAGGTACACCCACGCAGGGGCTATCAATGGCACATAAGTTACAATACCATTAATGTAACTCTGACTATAACAACTAAAGGCAGCTGCCCACTGTCACACCAAAAACAAACAGAGAAAGAGAGAAAGGAAGAAAAAGGAAAAAAAAAAAAAAGAGCAGGGGTCCAAGAGCGCCAATACCGAACGCCATTACATCCCCAGACTAGCCGGGGGGAGCGTGGGAAAGGCATATTGCAACCACGGCTCCCATATTTTCAAAAATTTATGTTGGGAGTCATTGCAGATACTCGACATCTGTTTGTTGAGCATCATAGTGGTCATGCGATCCCGCACCCCCTGAAGAGGGACAAACGGACTCTTCCAGGCCTGAGCTGGGGGGGACATCCCAGGACTCCCAAAGAGAATTCCAGGTGGGGAAGGACCGAAAAATCAAAAAGTGTCGCACCTGTGAAAAACCATTAGTCACCCACCAAGAAAACACCCTTGGGTGATCTAAACCCGGTGGGAAAAGAGGGTTGGTAATAATTGGGAGCAAAGGCAGAAAAGGTGACATCAGGCCACTGGGGTAACGTACCGAGTTCCACACTTGTAAGTAATGGAGCAACATCGGACTCAGTGCCATAGGGCGCAGGGCAGGGGGAAGCCATAGAAGCGTCGATGTTGCAATAGGGGCACAATTAGGTAGTTCTAGCAGGACCCAGAGAGGAACCTCAGAGTAAGCGTGCAACATAGACAGCGGGGCAATCTGGTTCGCCTGATAATACTTAGTTACATTAGGCACACCAAGACCACCCTGGAGTCAATGCGCAAAGAGCATACTTATATTGCTTTTAATATTCTTCTCTGTTTCCTAAACAGTTCTGGTTTAATGTTGATTAGAGAAATCAAATGACCGTTATGATTAAGCCCTGGTGGGTGGGTCAAAACATGTCAGGGAGCATGGCCCTAGGAACATCGACTGAGGCTTTCACTTGTACACATCCATACTAGGATTGGCTAAGAAGAGAGGAGGTTTCAAGCTAAAATAATCAAGTGCCTAGTGATCAGAATGCCCAGAAAGATGTCCAAGCTTGAAAAAGCATAGGGGGATGAGTCTTCCCTACGCCCGCTGGCAACTTTTTACCTTTTTTTTTCTCAAAAATTCATATTTAGTATTAAGTTATATTTTATGCTTAGCAAAAATTTAGTTTTTTATTATTCAAAAAATTTTATGTTTAAAGGCTAAGTTCACTTTTTAAAAAAATAAAATCCAGCTTTCCTATGCACCAATATACCATTAATGTACCTCAGTTGCAAAATTATTCAAGTTCTCTTTGGTCTGGAGAGAAAAACCTTACCTTACCCTTTGGTAAATTTCTTCGAAAGCTTTTTCAATTCCTGCAATGTAGACAGAGGACAGAGGAGCCAGTAGGACCCCAGAAGCAGATTACCAGCTGGTCTCATTGACACACACATCCTGCACTGACCTCATTAGTGCACACTCTTCAACCATCAACTATTTTTCACAGCATCCCGGGATCTATCCCCATGTGCATTTGCCTGGCTACCCCAGCATCTCTACAGACTGGCTCAGGCCAAATGATTGCTGTGTCATCCTATTATATAGTTTTGGTAAATCTAAAGGAGATCATACAGAGATTGTACAATCAGATTGGCCACCTTTATACATCTAAAATTACCTAGTTGCACTTTCAATGTAATTTATTGTTAATGGCAAACACAGAAACAAGCACACGTTTTACCACATGAAAAAACAAGTGACAAATGCAGAAAGATGTGCAACTCACATCATGCCAAAGTGTCCCACGAGCTTCTTTGCCATCACCAGGCTGCCTTATGTGGGTCACTGGAAAAACAAGGCAAAAAACATACGCTCCCTCTTCTCTCAGTGTGAATGAGGCCTGAAAGTGAAATTGGTGCGTTTACTCAGAACAATGAGGCTCCATCCACATTTGTGTGTTTCCGAATGCATGGAAATCTGCACAGAAAATGTACACTTTACCATGTGTTTCTGAAACCAAAAAAACAAAAACTGCAGTAACGCATCGTGCTCCACTCCCAAAAAAGTTCTGGAGCTGAAAGGACAGATGGGAGTCTAGGATTACACCTAGTACCCTGGCATGTGGAGAGGGACTGATGGTTGTATTATTGATCTTGATGGAGAAGTCAGGGGAGGGGGCATGGGCTGGAGGGAATAGTATGAGCTCAGTTTTAGAAAGATTGAGCTTGAGGAAGTGCAGTGAAATCCATGCCGATATGTCACTTAGTAGGTTAGTAATGCAAGTGGAGACTGAAGGGGTGAGGTGAGGAGTAGAAAGATAGATTTGTGTGTCATCAGCATAGAGATGGTACTTAAAGCCATGGGAGTTTATTAAGTGACCAAGGGAAGAGGTGTAGATGGAGAAGAGAAGGGGTCCAAGGACAGAACCTTGAGGGACCCCTACAGAAGAGGAAGTGGAGAAGAGGAGACAGAGTTATAGGTAACGCTGAAGGAGCGCTGTGATAGGTAGAAGGAGAACCAGGAGAGAGCAGAGTCTCGGAGGCCAAGAGAGTGGAGTTTTTTGAGGAGGAGGGGATGGTCAACAGTATCAAAAGCCGCAGAGAGGTCAAATAGTAACAGTACGGAGTAGTGGGCATTGGTTTTAGCAGTTAGTAAATCATTAGTGAGTTTTAGCAGGGCAGTTTCAGTGGAGTGTAGTGAGTGAAAGCCAGACTGTAAAGGGTCAAGAAGGTTTTTGTCAGATGATTGTAGACTAAGCGCTATTCTTATCCCATGAACACCAAACACTGACATCAACAGTACAAGGTTTATTTTATCCCACTGTACACCAACATTATGTAGATTATTTTACCCCACTGACCGATGATTGGCACATATTTTATCCACTGACAACACAAATAGGGCATATCTTTTCCAATTAACACCAATGATTGTGGCTTTTTTTTATCCTATTGACACCAGTCATTGGGCTAATTTTATGCCACTTACACTAATGATAAGGAATAGTTATCTGGATGACACCAAGAATACGGGACATACTTTACTCTCACTGAAACCAAAAAGATAAGAATTGTTTTATCCCATGAACACCAATTATGGGACTTGCTTTTTTTCAACTGACAACACAATGGGAGGTATTTTTCATTTTTTCTTCTATTTTCTCTTCAATGTACTGCCAGGCCCTATTTTCTCTAAAATATAGTAAAGAAAAGCAGAAAAGGTGCCACACTACAAAATATACTCAGTGAAGAAACATCTACTTTATTTTCCATAAACACATTATTGGCCACACCCACAAATGTCCTCATTTTTCTAATCTAACCCTTCAAGATTTCTTTCCTAATTATCTCAAACTGTTGAAAACTATGAAACTTGAAAGTCAGAATTCTGCATTGTTGTTTTTTTTAAATTATGGATGCAGTTGGATCACTGTGACAAACGGGCAACTGATATTTTAATGGAGGTAGAAATTGCAGTCTCTGTATTTTCCCAGTACAGGGTCACTTTAACCAAATCAGCTCCTACATCTGTTTATCTCTAGGGCTATATTCACAATTCAGCAAGGTCATTTAGCAATAATTTTGTCTTTACTTGATTTTTTGGACAAGGCTTTTATAGAAGTATTATATTTTCACTTTCAGTAAGTTTTTCATTGAAGTTTTACAAGATACATAATGTAACCTGTACAATTGTGACTAACATGAAAAATGTTAGAGTGCATCCAAAAATGACAGAAAACCATATATGTGAAAATGGTAGATAAGCAAAACATGTTACAAGCCAAAGTTGTAATAACAATACTAGTATTGTGGGCTGCATGAAAATAGGTAGGGAAAAAAGGGTAAGAGGGGAAAGGTATGGCAAGAGGGGAAAGGGAGGGAGGGTAAACTCATGCTAAGCATGAATGTACTGTGAGTTTTTAACAGTTATTGATTACAGGTGGTTTAGTGGTGGTTTTGTGTTATCAATTATGTTATTGTAAAAGTAATCATCAATATGTGTGTATATATATATATATATATATATATATATATATCATCTGGCCTCATGTACTGTATACTAGGACATCTGGTCTCATTATGCTGTGGGAAGTTGGGAACCTTTGACCTTTGCATTCTGTGGTGTGGTTCAAACCAGTTTTGAATAGTTTTTGGAACCACTGTATAAATTCTTGTAACACAAAGAGTTAGTGGAGTTTGACACATATTCAAGTATGGGTCATGGGCTGTCGTCACCAGGAACTCGAGGAAGGGTTGAAACTCCCCCTGGTCTGGAACAATGCTGTATCATCTGTAATACCTCTTTAAACCAAGCTAAGTAAATTCTTTTTTTATGCTTGTCTCAAGTTTGTCTGAAATTATTGTACTATATCAGCATATCCGAAAGATTAAACATAGCAATTTTTAAGTAATAAGGCTAACCCCTTACAATGAACCAGGAGACACTCTTGGATTAGATAAAGTTGGGTTCTCCACAGAAGAGGGTAAAGAAATATAGCAGCCAAGGCCTGTCGGGACCGGATGTCAAGATAAAATTAGGGGGAAAGGAATAGGGCAGAATTGAATGAAAAAGAAAAGAGTAGGAGAAGGACGTTGAGGACACCCCAGCTGAAATCTCAGTGCTATCAATGCCTATGATAGTGTGTAGCTTTCAGAGGACATGGATGGATAAGCTTATTTTATTCACGGGGCCCATATCTTTATGAAGTTTTGTGTGTGTCTAAAAGAGTGCTAGTAAGCTTTTTTTTGATACAAAAAATTATCTAGACAATGATGAGCTTCCACAAAGGAAACAGTTGTTTCCAAGATTTTGTTATAGTTTGTTTCACTACTAAAGACATGCTGGTAGGTTAATTGGATACTGTCTAAATTGGCCCTAGTATGTGTATGTATGAATGGGAGTTAGGGACTTTAGATTATACACCCCTTGAGGAGGTGCTGTGTAAATTGACAGCGCTATATAAGTACCATGTAATATAAATTTAGCCAGTTTAAAATGGGATCTCATGAGATCTGGGGGTTTCAGATGCAGTAGGATGTACCAAGGGTCTCTGGGAAAGGGGCGGTCTAGACAGCATGGAGCATGACCACCATGTGTGAAGTACGTCCCCAAGGAGCAAGCAGCCTCGAAAACAGGTGCTGGAGGAACTAGGGCAAAGGTGTGCTAAACGGGTGAGGACCAGATACCATCTAGAGACAGATTTAAAAGCTGATTCAAGTGTAAACGTGTTGACAGAACAGGAGGCTATCGTAGGCCAATCTTGTATCCAAACTTCGCTGTCTCTAGTGCTTTTAATGCATGAATGTATGCATGGCTTCCAGAGTTCTTAAGAGCATTTTTGTTGTGAATAGATTGTTGAGATAAGCTTGGTAGAGAGAGGTGTTCTGTGGCAAATATGTTCAAACAATGAACGTTGGGTTGAAAGATCCTTATTAGTAATTATAGTAGTCAACCAATGTTTAATTTGTAAAAAGCTCATTTGATGGAGCTTGATGCTTTTCCCTAATTTCCTTACACGTATACAGGTGAATATAGTGTGGCAAGTGATAAAAGAGTAGATGCAATGAAAGTTGTGGAAATGCGGCAGCAAACTCTAAACCTGGGGGAAATGTTGGGTTACCCAGTAAAGGGAGGAGGGGTAGGTGAGGTGAAATTAAATTGCTGGAATATTTGATAGAGTCTCAGGCTAAGGCTAGGTTCAAACCTATGTGTTTGATTCAATTCTGCAGTGCTTTTTGCAGTGTGCTTAGCATTTTTGCACATGTGTTTTTGATGCGTTTTTGATGCATTTTGCGTTTTTTTTTATTTTTTTTCCTGTTGCTGACAGATTAAAATGCAAAATGCGCCAAAAATGCAGCAGAAATGCACTACATGCTTTTCTGCAGCATCTCCATTGAAGTCTATAGAACCAAAGATGCAACATTTTGTGTTTGAAAAAGTCCCTGACCCTTTCCAAAAAACACACCAGGTGAAAATGCAGAGATGTGAACGTGTCTCATAGAAAATCATGTTCCGCAAAACGCTGCTCATGTTTGATTCATCAAGGGGCTAATAGACATTGGTCTGGATTTTGAAGGGAGCAATGGGAGTAAACGAAAGGAAGTTGGAGAGCAAAGAGATGCTTCCATGTCGACCCATAAGGGGGCATTTTTCGCAGTGTAAAGGGAGGTTAGTGGTGCAATATGTGCAGGCAAAAAATATTTAGTAAAACTTGGTACACCCAGACATCCTTGTTTCATATGTGTGAACATAGTATGTCTTAGGATTCGTGGCCTTTTGTCTGCCCAGATGAATTGCAAGACATGGTTTTGGAAAGATTTATTAAGGTATAATAGGTAAAGGAAAGATAGGAAAGATGTAATAGGTATTGGAAGAGTGTGAAATAGGTAAAGAAATTTTGGTAAAAGTTTAATTTTCACTGCATTAATCCTCACTCTTCAGGAAAGGTGGAGATGGGACCAGGACATGAGTAAAGCTTTCAAGGATTTAAATGTGGGGATATAGTTAGCCTCATAAAGTGAACTGTAGGAAGTGAGACAGAAGCTCAACTAATTAAGGTAGGAGGAGGGGTCAGGTGAAGCTATAGCTCAATTTTAAGGAGGAGACAGTTGTGTCGGGACTCGGGAATGAGAAATGTTGAGAGCTGAGGATTTATCTTTGTTGATTGAGAAGTATTATCTTTTGAGGAACTTTTTTTTTCTGCATATATAAAGGAAAAAAAATTAGTAAAATGTTTAAGACATATGCTTTTTACATTTTTTTACAGAGCTAGTTTTAAAACAAGTGTTACTGTAGATACATACACATATTAGATATGAACACATATTAATGAATAATTTGTCCCTTACATTATAACACAAATCTAAAGATTTGTTACAGCTCCTGCAACCAATCCTGGGAAGGCAAAGCAAAGCCCTCTTTGCAGCTGTTGCCAATGCTGCCACACAGGAGTAAAAAAACAAAACAAAACAAAAAGAAAACCCTTGTGACCTCAAAGGCAGTTGGTCGAACACCCTGGATTAAAACATTATCATCATGGCCTTTAGTAGTTATAACTATGGATATTATTACCTGCAAGGAAACAAGCTAGTCCTTTTTAAATGCCATTATAGTTTTCCAAAGTTTAAAGTGTTACTAAACCCACAAGTAAAATTAGTCTATATATGCAGTAAAGCATGCTTGGTATACTCACTGTGGAACCTAAGGGGTTAATCCTCCTCACTGTGAATAAAGAATGTTTGATCCTGTCTCATCTGATTCTCCCCTTCTTCCACAGTTTCTAATCCATCTGCTGATAGTACAGAGCCCTAGGAGGCACTCTGCACATGCTCAGTTTGGTGTGTATTGCTGGAGAGGTTTTTTTTTTTTGGAAGGGTGCATGTGATGAGCACAGGGCCAATCAGCACTGTCCAGACAGAGAATCAGGGGTCATGCAGCCTCATAGGACAGTCAGAGGAAAATAAAAACTCCTCCTACAAGCTTTAACTAGTGCCAACAATGATAAGTCACAAGACTGCTGTATACTGCTGATGAGAAAAGGTATTTAGCAGTTTATATTTACTAAAATAATTGCATTTCCGTGTTCTGTGTACTGTGGAGGGCCGGATATAGTAAATACAGGGACCTGGGTTTAATAACACTTCAACTACACTTAGGGGGTGTATTTATAAATAAAATGCAGAGGTATTCATCCCATGAAACTGCATGTACATTTAGTCTGTGTAAATGCCATCAAAATTAAATGTTACTAGTCTATTTTCTCTTCAGGTTAGATGTTAATTATTCATAAGTGTTGCATTATTTAAATACTGCATTATAACCACTAGATGGTGTTGTCAATCATAGTAAATAAATATATATTTCCTATGAGCTTCAGTTCCATCTATTTGCAATAATGCAGTATTTTCTTTATTCAAACTATTCTTACAAATGAAGAACATTGGGCCTTAAGAGAAAATAGTCTAGTAATGTTCAATTTTTGCCTGCAAAAATATACGTGAAGGATAAACATTTCTGCAATTTTTTTTATATATATAAATACGCTGCCTACTGTAAAGAACTTCTTTTAAATAAATGGAAAGATCATTTTCTTTTCATATGCAACTGATGTTCCATTTTTCTTTGTAGAAAAAAAACAAACAAACTGCAATCTTTCTAATACACAGTCATTTGCAAACTGAATTTCAGTGAATTAGGATTTACTATCTACTTTAAGTAATATCTACTTTATTTAATGTATTTAAGTATGTCCAAGGCCAGTATGAAGATTTGGCACACATTCTTTTTTGCCCTAGTTTCATCCTTTGTTGCATCTCAGTGCTACCGATCTCCTGCAGGCTTTTTGAAGCCACCTTCAGTCATATCGTTCAGTGAGATAAATCCATGTTATTCACAATTCCCACTACCTGCTCATCGATGACACACATCTGGACCCATCACTTCACTCCCCCTGAATGACAGATTTAGCAGATGACAGCTGATAGATACAAAGAGGGGAGGTCTCCTAGGTAATGTTATTGACCATATACAGTCAATGGTGTCACAGGGATCCCAGTGTTTTTATTTACACTTTACATTTTGTTTTGTGAATGAGTAGGGGTACTGTATACCCCCTACTCATTCACGAGGGGGTGGTATCTAGGGGTCCTATTATTGTTAAGGGAACTTCCAGATTATGACACCCCCCCCCCCCCCCCACAGACCCCTCCAATCATCAAGCCAGAGTTGTGGGGAAGAGGCCCTTGTACTCATCAACACGGAAACAAGGTGATTTGACAGGGTGTCCACCTGGCAAAGTACCCCCCCCTCCATGTTGGCAGCATATGGACTAATATGGTTCAGGAGGGGAGGCACATGATCATCCCCATCCTTTCCTGGCTTGCGATGCTATATGCTCAGCAAATGGCTGCTGTAGATTTTTTGGGGGAAAATCATCTTGTTTTTCCTACTTTTTGCTTGGGGTTCTCCTTAAGATCTGTTCCAGACCCAAAAGGTCTGAGATATAATTTGGAGGACCTTGCATCATTTTTTGCATGTGGTCCCCTTACAAGTCATTCCAGAGCTGAAGGGGAACAACCACACTGTTTTATTTTATTTTGTTTGTGGGGATTCTCCCATGAACAATCATATCAGACCCTCATCTAGGTATGGAATGAATTCCTCACCCCAGCCACAAACATAGCAAAGTGCCTGCATGAAATTTCTATGTCCAGGTTTTCCTGAATATGACTACATTGTTATATTGGATTATTCCTGAATAATTTGTGCTTATATGGCCACTTGTAGTCTCCATCAGCAGCCCATGTGACAGAGTAATGATGCAGGAGCAAAATATTAGGAGAAAGGAACAGAATGTTGTCACCCTATAACAGGAGAAGTCCAAATAATGACCAATATAGTAGAATCATCATATATATATTTAGAGAGAGAGAGAGAGAGAGAGAGAGATCCTAAGGCTCACCTCTCCTGAAGAAGCTATATTGCAAAACATTTAGAGGAATTACCACATTTCATTTCACATGTATATCTCTATTCGGAACTTACATTCTTGCAACGGATGCTCTATCCAACAGATAGGAAATCAGTGTGGCTTTTGAATCCTTATGAATATACATATTGTTGATTTTAATGAATTTATGGTCTAAATATTGTAATAAAAATGTTGTTCATTTTTATATATTGGGGGGGGGGGGGCACGTTTTCTTCTAAATTGGACTATCTTAGTACCCACAGAGAGTCAGTTCACACAAGTACAATACCAGGCGCACCCCCCCCCCCCCCCCCCCCCCCCCCCCCCCCCCGGTCCTTTGTTTTTGCTGTACAAGTTCTGAGTGATGGTGCCTGCCAGTGTTGTTTTTACAGACGTTTAGGCACTTTTTAATTTGATTCAACTCTAGCAGAATGTATCAGTTTACATGGATGAGACCAGGACTGGGTTGAGGGCATCATGGGCCTGGTGCTGAGGATTTTGCTGGGCCTTTTTATGGAAATAAATAAAATTACAAACAATTTTTTGTCAAAGTAAATTGAATAAGGGGTGTTGAGAGAGGGGGTGAAAGAGGGAGAGAGGGGTTGAGAGAGAGAGGTTGGTAAGAAAGAGAGAGAGGGGGCTGAGAAAGAGAGAGAGGGGGTGAGAAAGAGAGAGAGGGAGGTGAGAGAGAGAGTGTGTGAGGGAGGGTGAGAGAGGGGGTGTTCAGTACGTCTTCTATGGTGGGCTTCTGTTGTGAGGGAGAGAGAGAGGGGGGTGGTCAGTATGTCTTCTGTGGTGTGTTTAAGTTGAGGGGGGGAGAGAGGGGGGATGCTCAGTATGTTTTCTGCTAGGAGCTTTTGCTGACAAATGTCCACCCTATATCACCTTCACCCATCACCTTCACTACTCAACACATCCCCAATCACACAGCACACCTAGTGGTGGAAGGGGTGGAGCTAGACACTCCGATCCAACCTCTTCAGCCTTTCCATCCAGAGATAACCAGGAATCAAGAGGCTGAAAAGTAGAACTCTTGCCCATATTCTCTCCCAGGTGCAGCGCTCGGCTACTAAGGATAGTGGGCAGAGTTTTCCAGCTACAATAAAAGTGGGGGAGGCAGAGCTTGGTGTTGGGGGGACAATCATGGCTTAAGTGAGCAAATAGAGCACATGTCCCATTACCACCTTAAATTTGCCCACCCTGAACCCCATAAGCGCCTAACTTTCACTCACCCTGTGCCCCATTAGCTCCTACTTTCTTCTTACAGTGCTCCATCTCTCAGTGTAGCTGACAAACCCTGCATAGCACCTGTAGAACTAGTGGCAAGGAATCTCTGCCCATATTCAATTTTCTGGCTCTAGAGGTGGTGGGTGGGGTTTGTCAGTTATAGTGAGAGAGAAAAGTGAGACAGGGCACTAGAGGCACAAATTATCCGCTGCCTGTTCTTTTTAGGTGGCTGGGCCTATATTAAGGTAGGGGCCTAGAGCTGCAGCTCTAATCGCCCCTACGTTAATCTGGCCCTGGATGAGACCAACCATTTACCACTGGCAGGGGTGATTAAAATTATCAGCTTCTATTTATTGATGTAACTTTTATTCCAAAAGGAAAAACAACTGTTTGCTGTATATAAAGTGTGAGCTCGAGTTTGGATCCTATTTGGTATTGTATTTAAATCTGCTGGTACATTAACACTCCCCTCCACCCTAGGCTGACAACGCTGCTCTCTGCTGTGTCTTCTGTGCTCATTCCTCCAGAGCTGTGTCACACTAATCCTCCTGTATTACTATGTGTTCCTGTCCAGATCACCAGGTGAAAACAGAGGGAAAAAAGCCAAAGAAAAGAAAACTGATGCAGCCGCCACATCTAATGATTGGTAAGCTGCAATATATTTTATTTTTTGTTTTGGGTTTAATACCATTTTAAGTAGTTAATATAAAAAGGTTAGCGACAGGGGGCAGCGTAAGGTTTAGGTAGTCCCAAAGTATGTTTCTGGCTATATGACCTAAAATATGCTTTGATGAACTATACAATATATATATATATATATATATATATATATATATATATATATATATATATATATACTAGACATATATTCTGGCTTGATCATTTCCAAATAGCATACATAAAATAACTTATCCAGGTCAAGCACTGCACAGCTTTCAGGCTATAATGTCAAAGCTTAATTGAACAAGTTGAAGTTAGAAGCTGATTGGCAACCATGCACAGCTGCACCAGATTTTGCACTCTCCATCTTTAGTGAATCAACCCCACAGTGTTAGGCTTTCGACCATATTAGTCCTAAAGTGAGTGAGGTTGATTTGCTAAAACTGGAAAGTGCAAAATCTGGTGCAGCTGTACCGAGAAACCAATCAGCTTTCGGGTTTTATTGTCAAAGCTTAATTGAACACTCTGAAGTTAGAAGCTGATTTGCTACCATGCACAGCTGCATCAAATTTTGCACTTTGCAGTTCTAGTTAATCAACCCCTGTAAAGAATGTTTGTGTGCTTCCATGACTGAGGCAGGAAAATTGGATTGTAAGCACTAATAGGAGTTGGACTGAACCATATGATTTTATGTATCTATGCATTCTGGTATCTTATATGGTAAATATAAGAAAAAAAGTGAAATCACTGCTACAGTATTTCTCTAACACATTAACCACTTGAGCCCGAGAGGATTTACCCCCCTTAATGACCAAGCCTTTTTTTGCTGTTTGGCGCTGCACTAATTCAAATGATAATTGCGCGGTCATGCAATGCTGTACCCAAACGAAATTTACGTACTTTTTTTCACACAAATAGAGCTTTCTTTTGGTGGTATTTTATCACCTGTGCGCTTTTTATTTTTTGCGCTATAAACAAAAAAAACCACGAAACTTTTGAAAAAAAACAATATTTTCTACTTTCAGCTATAAAAAATATATCGTAAACTCAAAGTTAGTCATAAATTTAAGCCAAAATGTATTCTGCTACATGTTTTTGGTAAATAAAATCCCAATAAGTGTATATTGATTGCTTTGTGTGAAAGTTATAGCGTCTACAAACTATGGTATAGATACTGTAATTTATGCCTTTTTTTGCTATACAGTGCTGCACTAATTCAAATGATAATTGCGCGGTCATGCAATGCTGTACCCAAACAAAATTTACGTCCTTTTTTTCACACAAATAGAGCTTTCTTTTGGTGGTATTTCATCACCTGTGCACTTTTTATTTTTGCGCCATAAACAAAAAAACCACGAAAATTTTGAAAAAAAAACAATATTTTCTACTTTCAGCTATAAAAAATATATCGTAAACTCAAAGTTAGTCATAAATTTAAGCCAAAATGTATTCTGCTACATGTTTTTGGTAAAAAAAATCCCAATAAGTGTATATTGATTGCTTTGTGTGAAAGTTATAGCGTCTACAAACTATGGTATAGATACTGTAATTTATGCCTTTTTTTGCTATACAGCGCTGCACTAATTCAAATGATAATTGCGCGGTCATGCAATGCTGTACCCAAACGAAATTTACGTCCTTTTTTTCACACAAATAGAGCTTTCTTTTGGTGGTATTTGATCACCTGTGCGCTTTTTATTTTTTGCGCTATAAACAAAAAAACCACGAAAATTTTGAAGAAAAAGGATATTTTCTACTTTCAGCTATAAAAAATATAACTCAAAGTTAGTCATAAATTTAAGCCAAAATGTATTCTGCTACATGTTTTTGGTAAAAAAAATCCCGTGCATTAGCGGGCAAACTGGCGCTATCTAGGAGGGGCGCTAACACTATCAGAAGTCACCAGTGACACTAATACAGTGATCAGTAAAAATCTGTTCACTGTAATCAATGACACTGGTGACAGGGCAGTGAAGGGGTTAACTGGGGGGGCGATCAAGGGGTTAAATGGGATTTCTGGTGCACTAGCGGGCAAACTGGCGCTATCTGGGAGGGGCGCTAACACTATCGGAAGTCGCCAGCGACACTGATACAGTGATCAGTAAAAATCTGTTCACTGATCAATGACACTGGTGACAGGGCAGTGAAGGGGTCAACTCAGGGGGGGGGGGGGCGATCAAGGGGTTAGATGGGATTATTGGTGTATTAGCGGGCAATCTGGCGCTATCTGGGAGGGGCGCTAACACTATCGGAAGTCGCTAGCGACACTGATACAGTGATCAGTAAAAATCGGTTCACTGATCAGTGACACTGGTGACAGGGCAGTGAAGGGGTTAACTGGGGGGGGGGGGAGATTAAGGAGTTAAATGGGATTACTGGTGTGCTAGCGGGCAATCTGGCGCTATCTGGGAGGGGCGCTAACACTATCAGAAGTCGCCAGCGACACTGATACAGTGATCAGTAAAAATTGGTTCACTGATCAGTGACACTGGTGACAGGGCAGTGAAGGGGTTAACTGGGGGGGGGGCGATCAAGGGGTTAAACGGGATTACTGGTGTACTGGCGGGCAATCTGGCGCTATCTGGGAGGGGCGCTAACACTATCGGAAGTCGCTAGCGACACTGATACAGTGATCAGTAAAAATCGGTTCACTGATCAGTGACACTGGTGACAGGGCAGTGAAGGGGTTAACTGGGGGGGGGGGGAGATTAAGGAGTTAAATGGGATTACTGGTGTGCTAGCGGGCAATCTGGCGCTATCTGGGAGGGGCGCTAACACTATCAGAAGTCGCCAGCGACACTGATACAGTGATCAGTAAAAATTGGTTCACTGATCAGTGACACTGGTGACAGGGCAGTGAAGGGGTTAACTGGGGGGGGGGCGATCAAGGGGTTAAACGGGATTACTGGTGTACTGGCGGGCAATCTGGCGCTATCTGGGAGGGGCGCTAACACTATCGGAAGTCGCCAGCGACACTGATACAGTGATCAGTAAAAATTGGTTCACTGATCAGTGACACTGGTGACAGGGCAGTGAAGGGGTTAACTGGGGGGGGGATTAAGGGGTTAAATAGGATTACTGGTGTACTAGCTGGCAATCTGGCGCTATCTGGGAGGGGCGCTAACACTATCGGAAGTCACCAGCGACACTGATACAGTGATCAGTAAAAATTGGTTCACTGATCAGTGACACTGGTGACAGGGCAGTGAAGGGGTTAACTGGGGGGGAGATTAAGGGGTTAAATAGGATTACTGGTGTACTAGCGGGCAATCTGGCGCTATCTGGGAGGGGCGCTAACACTATCGGAAGTCGCCAGCGACACTGATACAGTGATCAGTAAAAATTGGTTCACTGATCAGTGACACTGGTGACAGGGCAGTGAAGGGGTTAACTGGGGGGGGATCAAGGGGTTAAACGGGATTACTGGTGTACTGGCGGGCAATCTGGCGCTATCTGGGAGGGGCGCTAACACTATCGGAAGTCACCAGTGACAATGATACAGTGATCAGTAAAAATTGGTTCACTGATCAGTGACACTGGTGACAGGGCAGTGAAGGGGTTAACTGGGGGGGGGGGGCGATCAAGGGGTTAAACGGGATTACTGGTGTACTGGCAGGCAAACTGGCGCTATCTAGGAGGGGCGCTAACACTATCGGAAGTCGCCAGCGACACTGATACAGTGATCAGTAAAAATTGGTTCACTGATCAGTGACACTGGTGACAGGGCAGTGAAGGGGTTAACTGGGGGAGGGCGATCAAGGGGTTAAACAGGATTACTGGTGTACTGGCGGGCAATCTGGCGCTATCTGGGAGGGGCGCTAACACTATCGGAAGTCGCCAGCGACACTGATACAGTGATCAGTAAAAATTGGTTCACTGATCAGTGACACTGGTGACAGGGCAGTGAAGGGGTTACTGGGGGGGGGCGATCAAAGGGTTAAACAGGATTACTGGTGTACTGGCGGGCAATCTGGCGCTATCTGGGAGGGGCGCTAACACTATCGGAAGTCGCCAGCGACACTGATACAGTGATCAGTAAAAATTGGTTCACTGATCAGTGACACTGGTGACAGGGCAGTGAAGGGGTTAACTGGGGGGGAGGGCGCGATCAAGGGGTTAGACGGGACTACTGGTGTATTAGCGGGCAAACTGGCGCTATCTGGGAGGGGCCAATCTGACAATGTCGCCAGTGACAATGATACAGTGATCAGTAAAAATTGGTTCACTGATCAGTGACACTGGTGACAGGGCAGTGAAGGGGTTAACTGGGGGAGGGCGATCAAGGGGTTAAACAGGATTACTGGTGTACTGCCCCTCCCAGATAGCGCCAGTTTGCCCGCTAATACACCAGTAGTCCCGTCTAACCCCTTGATCGCGCCCCCCCCCCAGTTAACCCCTTCACTGCCCTCTCACCAGTGTCACTGATCAGTGAACCAATTTTTACTGATCACTGTATCAGTGTCGCTGGCGACTTCCGATAGTGTTAGCGCCCCTCCCAGATAGCGCCAGATTGGTCCATTGGTGACACTGGTGACAGGGCAGTGAAGGGGTTAACTGGGGGGGGGTGCAATCAAGGGGTTAGACGGGACTACTGGTGTATTAGTGGGCAAACTGGCGCTATCTGGGAGGGGCGCTAACTCTATCGGAAGTCGCCAGCGACACTGATACAGTGATCAGTAAAAATCGCTTCACTGATCAGTGACACTAGTGACAGGGCAGTGAAGGGGTTAACGGGGGGGGGGGGGCGATCAGGGGGTTAAATGTGACCTAGAGTTTTCTAACTGTCAGTGTGTAGTGTTTTACTCACTGTTTAGATGTCTTCTTCTCTGTCTGGAACGGAATGTGTCCAGGCAGAGAAGAATGACATCATATCCTGCCCTGTGTAAATGTCAACACAGGACAGGATAGGACAGGGACCGATCATGTGATTTCAGCCAGAAATCACTGGCTGAAATCTAATGATTGATCCCTCCTGGATCGAATCGTGTCACTTGTGGGTCGGCGGGAGCGCGTGCGCGCGCCCCCTACCCGCGAATCTGTTGGGTGCGCGGAGCATGTTTTAAAACGTGCTTTTGCGCTCCACTGCCGCCCTGCACACGTATATACACAGTGGCAGGGCGGCAAGCGGTTAACCACATGCCGCCTAGCCACTGTAGAAATACGTTAGCAAGGCAGCACGGCTGGGCAAAACCACGTTTTAAAACGTGTGTTTTCAAAACAGGTAGGGGGCGCACGTGAGGCATGCCACCGCCCTACCTGTCGATCGCGGCCGCGGATGTCAGTCACCGGGTCACAGCCGGTCGTTACCGGCTGTGTCCCGGCGACTAGCGGCAATCACTGACAGAGAGCACAGCTGCAGTAGCTCTGCTCTCTGTCAGTTCCCTGACAGCTCCTGACATGCTGAGCAGGAGAGAAGAGTTTATCTCTCCTGATCAGCGTGTTCCCCTGCAGTACACCCCCCCCGCCCCCTAGTAAAACACTCCCCTCACACAGTTAACCCTTTTACTGAATAATAAAGTTAACCCCTTCCTCCCCAGTGCCATTAGTACAGTGTCAGTGTTTTTTTTGGCACTGATCACTGTATTGGTGTCACTGGGGATGTCAGTGACCCCAAGTCAGTTCCCCCCCAGTGTCAGAATGTACGCCGCAGTCCCGCCATAAGTCACTGATCACCGCCATAAGTCACTGATCGCTGCCATAAGTCAGCCATTATTAGTATAAAAAAAATTAAAAATCCCAGTATCTTTCCCGCCATTTGTAAACGCTATAACTTTCACGTAAACCAATTAATTTACACGTATTGGGTTTTTTTTTTAGCAAAGACATGTCGCATAATGCATTTTGGCAGAAATGTATGACTAAATTTGATTTTAAAATTTTTTTTTACTGGACATGTTTTATAGCAAAAAGTCCAAAATATTGTTTTTTTCCTCAAAATTGTCAGACTTTTTTTTTTATAGCGCAAAAAATAAAAATATCAAATACCACGAAGAAAGCTCAATTTGTGGGAAAAAAAAGGATGTAATTTTCATTTATGTACCGCATTGCATGACCGCGCAATTGTCCGTTAAACTAGTGCAGCGCTGTATTGCAAAAAAATGGCGTAAATTGCAGTATCTATACCATAGTTTGTAGACGTTATAACTTTCACACAAAGCAATCAATATACACTTATTGGGATTTTTTTTACCAAAAACATGTAGCAGAATACTAACTTTGAGTTTACTATATATTTTTTATAGCTGAAATTAAAAAATATTGTTTTTCTTCAAAATTTTTGGTCTTTTTTTGTTTATAGCGTGAAAAATAAAAAGCGCACAGGTGATCAAATACCACCGAAAGAAAGCTCTATTTGTGTGAAAAAAGGACGTAAATTTTGTTTGGGTGCAGCATTGCATGACCGCGCAATTATCAGTCGAATTAGTGCAGCGCTGAGTAGCAAAAAGAAGCCTGGTCATTAAGGGGGGTAAATCCTCAGGAGGGCAAGTGGTTAAGGAAACACAGAACTTAGATATTAAAAAAATGAGATCTTGCAATAATATACAAATAGTGAAGCAGCAGTATTAACTTTAATACAATTTTGTTAAAAACGGTTGACTTCATGCTTTAAGATAATGTAAAACCTGCTCTGTGCAAAATCGTTTCAAAGTAACTAGTACAAAAATGAACACTCATTAAAACAGCTTGGACTGGGATTAGGAGAGTGCAATTTGTCTGGGAATGAGAAGTCAGCACAAGGGTTGTGGTTCATACTGATAAGGCCTTGGAGGAAATTCCCTCCCATAGTAAGACAAACTGGAAAGAGGAAACAAGAACTCAGACTGCTTTGCCTGATAAATTTAAAACCAGAACAGACTATTTTTATAAGATTTCAATTAATCTTTATTAATATTCTTCATTTGACATATTTTATACATGCTCTGCCATGAAACATATTAGAAATGTAAATTATAAACTGGAATTACCATTTAGATTTTATTTAATTTCATCTATGCAAATTGTCCGTAATAACATATTTTGCATGAGAAAAGCAGCTGTGACTTCTTGCATGTATCTGGAATGTACTATAGGTACACGGTAAAGGAATACATTATTCATAATATCAAGATCTTGTAATGTATCTAAAATGACTGGTACTGAACAACTGAAGCATGTTCAAAGGCACTTTGTAAGTGAAAAGTAGGATTTCCTTAAAATTATTTTTGGATTGGAATATTAAAGGTGAACTCCAGCCTCAACTTTAGACCTGTACAGTGGTAAATGATCCTGTCCTGTACTGAAATTCTTTGCTCTGATTTTACTGCTCACTTGGAGCTTCTCAGAGTGTGCATTAGAACCAACAGTAAGTCAGATTAAAGTATATATGAACCCTTACCCTGTAAACAACAGATTCAGTTTAGAATAGAAATGCAAGGAAAAATGTTTGTGTGTATATATATATATATATACAGTATATATCAGGGGCGGACTGACCATTTGGAAACTCAGGCATAGAGTAGCTGTAAATTGAAGTTTACTAAACAGGTGTAAAGTTAGAACCTGCAAAAGAGGTTCAGGATGGCAAAAAAACCTTTCATATACTGCAGAATATTACGAAACAGGATCTGGTATGAAAGCTGCACAAACATGTCTCTGTGGCTCAATCAGGGGAACGTGTTTCTATAGCATAGTCTCTATGAGACTGAAGTCCAGTGTAGCTCTGGTAATACAGGAGAATATCTGTAGAGATCCAAGAGCCAGAGACAAAGGCTACCCCACTGAAACTTGAGTATTCTGATAGCAATTGGGGAAGGGATACCCACAGCATCTGGGTCTTCTGGAGAAGCTGTGTGCTATCAGGCTCATACCCAGCTACTCAAAAGCCAATTCTGACAATGAAGGGCTGCTCAATTGGCTACAGATCACTTATCCTGCTACCTCTGCTTTTTTAAGTGTGGTCTTTCTTAGTTCCTAAGGGAGGGAATTTGGGAAACTGATACTCTCTTGGATGTGGCCAGAAACTCAGGGAGTTGGAGAATATGGGAAAAGCAGTTAAAGAGGACTACACCTGCATCTGAACATGAATATTAAATGGGTACTCTGTGACACTCAGCCCCACTTAAAATTGTTGTCTCTGAAAATTTTGCAAACCATTCAAACTCATCCTGTGTAAAAAAAAAGTACCTCAGGAGTTGCATCTTGAGTCCATCTTCTGAGAGAAGAGGCCTCCTGTCTTTAGGCACATCAGTTGATAGTAGTTCAGAGGCCTGCAAAGTAGGTACATGGACCTTTGGGCTTTAGGGTGACCATTGGGTTGTTTAATATTGTCAGGATCTATAGCTTCTTCTGGGAGTCATGGAAATAATAATGGAAGAACAAGAGATGGCCACCACTGAACCTCTGCTGGAAGAGATGTTTGTGGATCATAAAATTGTACAGGTACAAAACCCTCTTATGGGCCTCTTTGTGCTTCTCGGTGAATTTGTGGAGTTTAGGGTCTAGGTGCCTCAGTTTTCTTGGTGAAAACTGCTGGGTGGATGGGATCCCTGCAATCTCTTGATGTGTACTTGGATAGTTGTTGCAGCAGGAATTCTGTCAGAAACAAGGGAGTCATTATTGAAGTGTGGTAGGCTGTCTGCTTCCACTGAGGTCCACTGCTAGGCTCAGTTATGGACACTTGGTGGAAGCACAGCACAGTCTATACCAAACAGACAATAGTGAATGACCACTATTTCAGTAAACAATACAATAGATAAACATCTACCTGCACTTAGCCTCTGTGATGGTGCCTCTTATAGAGAAGTCCAGGATAGGTCTGGGAACAGAGGCAACAGCTAGAGGAATCTCTGATCTGGTGTCACAGGTGAGTGACAGGAAGAATCAAAGGGTTTGTAACACAGATGGTTGGAGATGCAGAGCCACCCCACTTGAAATGTAGTACATTGAAAGTAATTGAAGCTGCATGTAATGGGTCAAAAACTACTGAGATCATTGGATCAGCATAACAGGCAACTACCATTTTTAAAAGGAAGTTAGCAATGGTCATCTCTTCTTGCTAATGGGGAAACTAGCCCCATGCACATTGTGTGTAAATAGACATGGCTAGATTTGTACCCTACAAATCCATGTCAGGTGCCACCATTGTTCACATGTACCCACTCATTGGAGCAGTTGTATGTAATTAGGGTCTCCGACTGAATGCCTACAAACTGGCTGCAGGTACAATTAGCTCATTTATACACAGCCAGTGTGCAGCTTTTAGCACAATGGAACACAACAGCTTGTTCATCCTTATTCACCCATTTGAATGATGCCTATATAATCAAAAGAGAAAAAACATAATTCCCATCTGCCCTAGTCTCAACAATAATATGATTTTTACTACATTACAAGAGAGTTAAGGTTTATGACACTGTATGATCTGCTAAAATATATACAGTACATAAGAAATGTAACTTTTGCCTTTGATAACCATTTAATTTGCAAAGAATATTTTTTTTAATTGCATGATTTTAAATGTTATTACCACATTTTCATTTCAATACAAGGAAAGAAAAAAAACATACAGAACAATGTTAACTATTGCTGAAAAAAAAAACTTTGGAGCATATTTTATTATTTTGCTAATCATTACAGACAGCAGCACTATGGACATTTTGTTCATTTTGGGCAAGGTCCAACTAATCTTGCATGTGAAAGACAGTTAATTAAGAATTCAGTAACAGCTGTTGATGTATTGTACATTTGGGAATATTTGTGATGTCATTATTCATGTAAATCAATTTGTTTATGTTTTTTAGCTAGGCAAGGTAAACATGCTCAATTCAATCCGCCTAGGACAAAGCATTAATTTCATTACAATGCTGTTTATCTTAATAATATATATTTTCTTTGCAGTAAATGCAGCACCCTGAGATTACATTGCCATATAATGTGGTATTTGCATATAAAGAGCAGTAATAAAACCTTTGGGTTACAATTCAAGACATAAGGTGGAGCTTCAGGTAAATGTGATCTTGTTGTAATGTTCTGTCATCATTCAAATAGATCATCCTATAAAATGTAATGACATGATTACAATTGCGATATGTGTATGAACTACTATTAGTAGACTAGAATGGACAGCCACCATATAAAATTCATAAGGTAAAATAACTGTATAAAATAACCAAAACAAACCAATAACTATTGCAAGCCATGTCACCTTAAAGGACTATATATCATACAAAAATAGAAGACTAAGCACTGGGCTGTAATAAGGAACACCCTGCTCACTGTAGACTTTTTTGATATTCATATGGATGAGCTGAGACGCGGTAGCGTGGATTGCCTTCAGGGCTTTTACCTCCGGTATTACCCCATTGAATGATCCTACGCGGATGGTATCTTAAGCTTGATGAAGAGTTTCTTTTAGCTCGGCTAATGCATAGTGATGTGACTAGTTTAGCCGCAATTACCTAATCAATCACTCCCCCCCCCCCCTTTTTTTTTTCTCTCCTCCTCCCCTCCCCTACGACGTCACTCTACACATCTTTCTCCAATCTGTTCTCTTTTCTGACTTATCTTTATCTCACACCTTTTACACGTCCTCACTAATCATAAATTCCTTACGGAATAGAGCATCTATTCGCACACAGGTGTGACTATTTTTAAGTAACCTACACTTTCCAGATATGGACACACATGGCGTACGTATGGCTTCCGATGTTATTCTTGCCCTACACCCCACGGTCCCTTTCCTTGAGAACTCCCTACTCATTGGATCATTGTTCATTATACTTATTTTATCTTACCAGACATTTTGCAGGAAAACGTACGACCATCTGTCCGACAACTGAAGCTCCGCAGAGGATGGGTGATGCAACAGGACAATGACCCAAAGCATACAAGTAATTGAACAAAACAATGGCTGCAACAGCACAGAATACGCCTTCTGGAGTGGCCCAGTCAGAGTCCTGACCTCAACCCGATTGAAATGCTGTGGCATGACCTTAAGAGAGCGATTCACACCAGACATCCCAAGAATATTGCTACACTGAAACAGTTTTGTGAAGAGGAGTGGTCCAAAATGACTCCAGATCGTTGTGCAGGTCTGATCTGCAACTACAGGAAATGTTTGGTTGAGGTTATTGCTGCCAAAGGAGGGTCAACCAGTTATTAAGTCCAAAGGTTCACATACTTTTTCCTCCCTGCACTGTGAATGTTTACATGTTATGTGCAAATAAACCATGGCAACATCTAATGTTTGTGTAGTATCATTTTCAGCAGACTGTGGTCTTCTATTGTTGTGACTTAGATGACGTTCAGAGCACAAGGCAGCAGACAGAAATGACATTTAGTGCTCTTAATTTAGACAAGTACACACTATAGAGGGATATGCTTTGCTCATATTTTATGTAAGAGGTTTACAACCTCTGGAGTAATAATCTTAATGGAACAGCTGACACCAGATGGAAAGGGAATAGTCACTTACCATGAAGCATCAACAATTCCAAGCAAGTAATCCAAAAGGTACATTCCACTGAATACTCACAAATATGGAGTGCTCAAGCACTTTTAAAGCCCAGACATCTACTTTGAAAAATAAATGACAACTCTTTCCTTTATCTTTGATCTCCACACAAATGTTACATGCATAGATGGTTCTCACCAAGTTGAGACATCCAGGATGTATTACAGTACATATAAAAATGCAATGTGCAGTATTCAATGCAGGGCAGTGAGCAGTATGTAGCAGCAAAGCAGTCAGTGAGCAGTATGTAGTGGCAGGGTAGGGCAATATGTAGAGGCATGGGAGTCATTGAAACGTATGTAGCGGCAGGGAAGTGAACAGTATGTAGTAGTAGGGCAGAGAGCAGTATGCAGTGGTAAAACAGTCAGTGAACAGTATGTAATGGTAGAGCAGACAGGGTTAAATATGTAGTGGAAGGATGGTCAGTGAGTAGTATGTAGCAGGCAGAGCAGTCAGTGAGTAGTTTGCATGGCAGGGTAGGGCAGTACATATGTGTAAAGTAGTCAGTCAGCAGTATGTAGTATATCTGTCAGTAATCAGTATGTAGTGGCGGGGGTGTGTGGTCAGTGAGCAGTATGCAGTAGGCAGAGCGGTCAGTGAACAGTATGTAGTAGCAGGATTGGGCAGCATCTAGTAGCAGACCAGTCAGTGGCAGTATGTAGTGGTAGTCCAGGACAGTCAGTAAGGGGTACCCAGCTCAGATTATGATTCAAGGAACGTTACCCAGCCATCTGCGTCAGTGGTGTATTTTGGTTTTGTGCTGCCCTAGGCAAGCCTAAAATAGAGTACCCCCCATCTCAATTCGTCCCACCCTTTCCTGTTTAAGAACCACCCCTTCATCTGTAAACTCCACTATTCCTCTTTAGGCTCCACCTCTTCCTATTAGAGCTCCACCTCTTATTTTATTCCATTATCGGTGTCATTTGGAGGAATAGTGCCCCATCATTGGTGTCAGTGGAAGAATAGTGCCCTATCATTGGTATCAGTGGGAAGAATAGTGCCCCATCATTGGTGTCAGTGAGAGGAATAGTGCCCCATCATTGGTGTCAGTGGGAGGAATAGTGTCCCATCATTGTTGTCAGTGGAAGGAATAGTGCCCCATCATTGGTGTCAGTGACATCAATGATGGGGCACTATTCCTCCCACTCTGACACTACTGATGGGGCACTATTACCCCCACTGACACCAATGATGTTTACATTGCTGACTCCTGCTCCAGCCTGGGCTCTCTCCCTCTCCCATTCACAGCCAGCATACCTGGCTGCAGCAGCACCATCTGCTCTGCCCAGATCCCAGCTGCACAGCACAGACACTTACCTTACCGATCAGATGTCTTCCTCATCTGGTCCCTCTCCTTCTCTTCACCGGCTCCAGCTGGTCCCTCACTCCGATCAGCTTCTTCAATCTTCACACTACTGCTTGGCTCCTCCTCTCCAAGCTCTGCCTCCCCGACAGTGATTGGCCACCTGTGTGCTTTCCCTGAGCTACAGATCCAGTTGCCAATCACTGGTGAGGAAGCGGAGCTTGGAGAGGGAGGGACAGGCTGCCTTAGGCTGCTCAGTGATCCTGGAGGTGTGGCCAGACGAGAGGGGCGGCATTTCATCCCGCCCACATTGCGATCCAAGAAGATGAAGACACCGGGCCGGACCCCTCCTCCAGCTGGGCCCAAGGGCCAGATCGAAATGGGACACGGAGTCGGTAAGACAGGAAAGACACAGCAGCCCCTGTCCCTTTCCTATGGAAGTGCCGCTCTAGGCAAACACCTTGTTTGCCTCGTGGCAAATACGCCCCTGATCTGTGTGCAGTGTGTAGTGTAGCAGGAAGGGCAGTGGCCTCATAGTAGGATGACAAATTCCTGCTGGGGAATTCTCTTGCCATTAGTCATATACCGCATGGCTGGAGACAAAAGACTTGCAGGGCTGCTATCTTTGCTCGTTCTCCTTCCCCATCTTCAGCTACGAAATCAGTGGATAACTGTGTGAGAAGGGGAGGAGGTAGCCACACCCTCAGCCCTGTTCACCATTTCTGGTTGCCCAATCAAAAGCTGCTAAGCACTGCCTGGCTTTTGGCCCCAGGATCCTCTGCACATGGCAATTGGAAGGAGATATTCAGGAGCCCAGAGGACAATATGAAATCCAGGGCAGCCCTTTTTATACAGCTTGTGTTGCTCTACACACCCCTAGCTGCCTCAATTATGTGCCTAAAGGTCTCCAGGTATTTTAGAATCCTCGTACTATGTTTTATTCTCATTAAAACATATCAAGGCTACAAGATAAGTATTGGATTAGCAGCAAAGTGAAGGCACAACACATAAAGACAGACTTATGGTACTGGCTGTGATGTTTACCAAACATTCACTACTGGTTATTTTATCACTTTATTTAAAACACATGTACCAAGAAGATACACATGGAGTGAATATTTAGTGAATAACACATTTACAGCTTTATCACTATACCCCTTATACCCCTTAATCCCCTGTCATGCCTAGCTATTGGGAAAGTACAATTAAATACTATAGGTAGAGCATATATAAAACACAGGTTGGATCTGGTGAAGTAGGGAGGAGACATAGGGAAGAACATGGAGAAAACAACAAGCAAAACAGAGGACACATAAAAGGTCACAGAGATAAAAGTCATTTGGGTACATTGGTAAGCCAATGTCTCATCCATCCCAGTGTTTCTTTCTTATTTGTGCTGTGATCATTTCTACAAGAGAATGTGAAATAAGTAAGAAAGACACACTTGGATGAAGGAGACATGGGTCAGAATCTGATATTGACACTAAGACACATATGAATTGCATAGGACGCTGAGGAGGTGTCCTGGATGGCAAGTATGTTTCTTGATTATTTGGGTTGTGATCCCTTTAAAGTTGACAATAAGAGAAATTTTGTAGTACTCAGGGGTTCTCATACTTTCAGGGTGCGGGGTTCCAGGGTAGTCCATTCAGACAGGAGAGGACTCATTTACAGTACTCTCTGGATTGGGAACTAAACATTTGAGACCCAGAGTTCAGAGGCTCAGGAAAGAGCCTAAACACTGATTACAAGGACATTGGTCACAAAAAGGTTAACCCTGCTGTAGGGAAGGTCTGAAAAGAAGCAGGAGGGAGGCAGTTCATTGTCTGTGAGGTAGCGTGCAGTGGTTCTCAGTTGTGGCAACTAAGAAATTGCTTGAGCTCCTGCAGTCTTGCAGTACTCCCAAAGCAGACAAGAACCCTGAAAAGTGTGGAACTGGTATATTGGTGGTGAGCCATTATGTTGTTTTGATTGTACCAGAACCACAGACTGTTGGATTTAATTGTTGCTGAAGAAATGTGTTTTTGTTTTGTTGCATTGAGAGTCCAGTAAAGACTGTTACTTTTAAAAATGTCTGGCTGCTGATCCTTGGGCTCTCCATGTTACAGTATGTATGATAAAAAGAATAGTGTAATATACACTAAGTGTTCTGCAAGGATTTTAGCTACTCTTAATAAATACAGTATATGGCTGCAGAATGAGGATAGATAGACCCTCACCCCCGTCATCTTTCTCAACTCGTAGGTGTCTAATGCTTTATAAACTGTAGAATATATTATTTTTTTATGGTTCATTTACTGCCAATAACTTTCTCACTTTTAAAGTGTATATTCACTTAGGTTATTGAATGAATTAAAGCTATGGTGACTTTAAAACATGCAATCATGTGCTAAATTTGTGGTTTGTTTGGTTGATTGGGTATTTTTTAGGTGAATTTCCACTTAGCTTCACCGTAAAAAGTAGACTTGCTCTAAGGGTTTACTAAAATGAATCCCTATCTTTAATAGTGTGTGTGTGTATATATGTATATATATATATATATATATACACACTCACCTGCCACTTTATTAGGTACATCTTGCTAGTACCAGGTTGGACCCCCTTTTGTCTTCAGCACTGCCTTAAGTCTTCATGGCTTAGATTCAATGATTCAACAAAGTGTTGGAAACATTCCTCAGAGATTGTGGTCCATGATAGCATCACACAATGTCTGCAGATTTGTTGTCTGCACACCCATGATGCGAATCTCCCGTTCCACCACATCTCAAAGGTGCTCTATTGTATTGAGGTCTGGTGACTGTGGAGGCCATTGAAGTACAGACAACTCATTTTTATGTTCAAGAAACCAGTTTGAGATGATTTGAGCTTTGTGACATGGTGCATTATTTTGCTGGAAGTAGCTATCAGAAGATGGGTACACTGTAGACATAAAGGGATAGACATGGCCAGCAACAATACTCAGGTAGGCCACGGCATTTAAACGTTGCTCAGTTGGTACTAAGGGGCCCAAACTGTTCTAAGAAAAAAATCCCCCCACATTATTACACTACCACCACAACCTAAACCATTGATACAAGGCAGGATGGATCCATGCTTTCATGTTGTTTATGCCAAATTCTGACCATACTATCTGAATGCTGCAGCTGAAATCAGACCAGGCAACATTTTTGCAATCTTCTATTGTCCAATTTTGGTGAACCTGTGCGAATTGTAGTCTCTGTTTCCTGTTCTTAGCTGACAGGAGTGGCACCCAGTGCTGTAGCCCATCTACTTCAAGGTTCGACATGTTGCATGTTCAGAGATGGTATTCTGCATACCTTGGTTGTAACAAGTGATTATTTGATTTACTATTGCCTTTCTATCATCTCAAAACTGTCTGCCCATTCTCCTCTGACATCTGACATCAACAAGGCATTTTTGTAAACACAACTGCCGCTCACTGGATATTTTCTCTTTTTCGGACCATTCTCTGTAAACCCTAGAGATGGTTGTGCGTGAAAATCCCAGTAGATCAGCAGTTCTTGAAATACTCAGACCAGCCCGTCTGGCACCAAAAACCATGCCACATTCAAAGTCACTTAAATCCCCTTTCTTCCCCATTCTGATGCTCGGTTTGAACTTCAGCAAGTCACCTTCACCACATCTAGATGCCTAAATGCATTGAGTTGTTGCCATGTGAATGGCTGATTGTTTAGCAATTTGTGTTACCAGGCAATTAAACAGGTGTTCCTAGTAAAGATTGTAACCTCATATCCCTCTTGTATTGAACTGTATTGTTGCTGTATTGTCTCTCCTTATATTGTAAAGCGCTGAGCAAACTGTTGGTGCTATATAAATCCTGTATAATAATAATAATAGTAACGTGGCCGGTGAGTGTATATATATCATAAGTTACACTTGTTAAAGATGAAGTCTGGAGTACTGCTGAAAAACTCTTGCACTTGGGTTATCCCCACACCACCAAATGCTCATTTATGCATAGAGTAGCAGGGAAAAGGACTTTTATTTACCTTATTCCTTGGTTTCCCAGCAGCCAACACTTCCTCACTCCAATGCATGTTGTGAACCTCACATACAATACAGGACTGTTTTTCCTGCATTTTACATGGTGAGGCCACAACTGTGATTGCCAGCCATAGGCTTCGAGGAAGCTTCAGGGACCAGTTACATAGAAGGAGAAGCTTGCAGGTGTGAGGTATAAAATAAGTAGTAAGTCCTTTTTTCTAGTATCCTAGGCAAAAACAAGCATTCAACTCTTGCAGTGCGGGAAGATCTCCGCACTTAGAGTATTTTTGTCAATTCCTTAAAGCGGAGCTCCAGTCCCCATTATTAATTTTATTTTTAATTCCCTGGTGATTGTTATTACTTGCACATTTAAATTAGAATACTGTTAGAACAGTATTCATGCAGGTTAGCTTAAAATCTTTAAAAATGTACCTGATCTCAGACCCAGGCAGGTGGCCATTTAGGATGTGGGCAACTGAAGCCCACTTGTGTCTTTTTCTGGGATTCAGTGCAGCTGGCTACCCAGCATGCACCTCCCGCTCTCAAGCCTGCGCAGTAATGACACTGTGCGGCGTATTGTGTTTAGTGCAGGTTGCCGTAGCTATGGCGGTGTCATGGAAGTACCCACCCTGTTGCTATGGCAACCTGTCAATCACATTACATTATTAGGCTTCCCAAAGACTCCTGGGATAGATGACGCCGATATCCCAGGAATCAATGGGAATCTCCTAATGACGTCATCGCCTAGGCGGCCGGGACAGGTAGTGCCGCCCGAAGAATTAAATTAAAGGTATTTACAAACAAACAAACAAAAAAAATGAGTTCCATTTTGCACTGTACATTGGGGGGGCATTTGAAATATATGAAGTTCAAAAAAAGGCCGGAACTCTGCTTTAAAGTTCAGATTTAAAAGAATATCACTGATTGCATTACTAAATACATTTTGCTTCTGAGTATTTTATTTTGTATCACTTAGGTATGGTGGCAATTGAAGATAACATTTTTTTCTGACCTGTAGCTGTGGTTATTTGCAAAAGCATAGATGATATAAACTGCTTTATATATTGTGTTTACATTTATTTAATTGTGGGCAGTGTTTTTTTATGAGGTACATTATCATTTGAACAGTAATCACTGCTCAAGGCTGGTCTCCACCTGTATCATCTCCACTGCACACTAGCAGGTGCTGGCCCTGTTCATAGCAGACATCATGGTAGGAAAGAAAAATCAGCTGCACATCCAATAAAATGTTCCCTCTTTTGTATACTGTGGAGTGTCTATTTTGAATATGTTCAAATAAAGGTGATTTTATTGGATGTGCGGCCAGCTGGATTTTTCTTCCCTACCAACATTATCATGTGGTTTGAATTTCTATTTGGATTGTTGATCACGGTTCCATAATAAATGTAAAATTGTGTTTGTTATTTTGTGCTTGCGTGGGTTTTTGGGAAGTTTATTTTTGCTTAATTTTGAAGCAATTCACCTCTGTCTACACAGTGCCAGTTTAAAGATTGTGGGTGGTGCAGGAATTTCATGTCTGTTGTGAACTCTTGTAGTTTATAGCTCCATAATCACATATGACACATCACATATCACATACAATATAGTCCATATTCTGGGTTTGCCTTATCTATACTGTTTACTGTTTTTATTGCACCCAGAAAAGGTTTGATAACAATTTATATGGCACATGTTTGCATATGTTTACTTAATTTCATTACAAAACAATTAAAGATACTCTATCATAAAACAAAATACCTGAGGAGGAAGAGACAATTTCCTGACTCAAAGGCAGGCCAAAGTTTATGCAATTTTCTTTCACTGAACCACACTTTGAAGGAAAGAAAATTGCCCCATTCCCCCATTCCCCCATCCACATAGCCAGTGTTCAATGTTTTGTTTCAGTCTTGCATGCCAGATGTGAGTGCATTCCTTTTATGTCATATCTTTGCCATACCATAATAAAAATGCTGCACAATTAGAGATTTCTTCCCCGGCTTGTTTATTGCGAGCCCCCTCAAGGTGGATTCCTATTACTCCTAATCTATACCTATGAATGGTTCCCCCTGCTGGATGAATGTACATTCCTGGAGCCTGGAGAGTGATGGTGTGCTGATTACCTATCGTGCTGATGTGGTGTGCCAGATGATCCCCTGAGTCACCTTTCCAGATCCAGATGACCAGGAGTGGTCTGATTTACTCAAATGCGTATTATATTGCGCTTTCTGGTTAGTGCAATATACATTCATTTTCAAGTCACTGGTATCACAGAATTCACTTGATGATTTTTTATTGGACTTTGAATTTATTTATAATATTTGTGTCACTTCCGCACTTTAAACGTCACTATCAAGACATTATTTTCACTAGTGGATATAGCGCTCCACAGCGCATGTATTTATGATAATTTTACCACATACACAGTTTGATATATTTATTTATTCATATATTTTGTAAAGCGCTGCATTTATACGATTACTGGTTTATGGGAAGGAATTTGAGGTTTTGCCTTCATGCTAGCTGCTCGTTACATTTACCTAGTGCTCGTTTAAACTTTTATCATTTTATACATAGTCAGTGTTGATGGGGGAATCTCTCCTGCAGTGCTGCTGTGTTCTGCTGCTGGGAAGTGCAAGGATCCTTTCCCACCAGCAGAATACAATGATCACTGCTGGTGATTGGACTAATTAAAACCTGTGTGGTGGTACTGAAGTTGATTAGAAGATTGACTTCACTACAACCAGCCTGCCCATGGATGGATTGAAATTTGTTTGTAGTTTCTGCTAGTACTGAAACAGCAATTGGTTCCAATCTTAACATGCAGAATGAGCTAAGAAATGGGTGCTTCTGTAAGTGCCCCTCAATTAGATGCTTTGTATCAAAACAAGTCCCCTTTAAATGACAAGCATTTATAGATAAACTAGACTGCTGGACAGCCTGTCAATCTGGAATGTATACAATATCTTCAGGCTGTGCTGCACATGTTTAATAATGTGAATAAAGTTTCTGAAAAATATTCATTTGCATAAAAAAAACTGCAGCTTGCCAGATGGCATATCTGAAACCAGCAGACATTCAGAACTGTTTTCTTTTAATTCATGAGACCAACCTTTTTTTAATTGCAAGTAACTAGGAAACTAGATATTTTATTGATAATCTGCAGATTGCAAATGAATCATTTGGAACAAGTTAATCCTGCCTGCCATCCCACTCTATTCTTTTTAGTCTTCTGAGACACAATGACTTTACAAGAAATAATCCATGTATTTAATGTATTCTAGAGGAAACATACGGTATTTTTGCTGCATATCTTTGACATAACACGATTCTGTCATTTTTGGCAATCAACAAAAGGTTTTTGAGAGTTTTGCGAAAATCTCACATCTGGAAGCAAAGCAAGCCCCTGAAAACACTTTGCTTCTTGCCAAGGAATAGCTAATTAGAATATATTGCTACCCATTTTAGAATCCTAAACGGTATGAATCAAACTGAACTGCAATAATAAATAATGCAAATATAAATGCCCATTATGCTGCCACAAGGGCACGTAGAGCTATCTGCTTGAAGGAAAGTATTTTAAAAGAGAGAGAGAAGGCATTGAAATGCATTTAGATATACACTGATAACAGAGAAAATCTTGAAGAATATGAAATATGGATCTTAATTGCAGTCTATAGCATTTGCAATTGCTCCTTGCTTTCAATTTCAAAGCAGGGGTAATCTAAGGTTATTTTAGTACAGGCTTTTTCATTGAATTTTAACACTGATATTAGAGCTCTGTAATACTATGTGTCAACCTTCTCGCACTATCACATACGTATTTATATAATTTAGTTTAACAAATTCTGTTATGAAGTTGAAGTCAAACTCTCTAAAAATTGCCAGATTGTACAGTCAAAAGAAATACAGCATAAAATACATCTAAGTATTTCCTTTCTGTTAAAAGCTAAGCAGATTGGTGGTGTTGTTTGCAAACTGCTACAAAAGCCCTAAATAATTTGTGGAAAGATCTTTAATCTGTTGCTCATTTTAAAACTTGTCTCACAATGTCTGGGAAATAAGAATTGTTATGCTTTCTGTTAGTCACTAGATGGCAACTGGGATCCTGTTTCCGAGAGACAAAATCCCTAATGGGCTTTAGGTAAAGATGTCAAAAACAAAAATGTTTGGTTGCTCATTAACAAAATAATTTAGTATTGGTACAATCTATTGTGATCCTATATGATATATGCTGTGAATGCAGTTTTGGATTTTTAGTTGTCACAGTTGGATTTTCCAAAAAATTCCAATTTGGTTGTCAATTAGTCTCAAGGCTTTTAGTACTTCTACTTATGCTAGTGTACCAAAATAAAAGAAGATTTCTGCTAAATCAAAATACATCTAAATTAGACACAAACCATAAACTCATAACTACATTGATATACTGTTTTCCCTTTAGATTGCAGTTTTTATTAAGTACAGGTCTAAATGAATAATGTATTTCCTTCTTAATCACTTGGGTACATGCTTGCAATATCCCTTCATTACCAGGTCATTTTTCAGTTTTCTGTGCTGTGATAGTTTGACTGAAAATTACTCGGTAGTGCAACGCTGTAGCCAAATTAATCATATCATTTTTTTAGGCAGATGGTAGCATTTAATAACCCCTGTGTTTTTTTTTTCTTTTTGACCACATAAAGGAAAAAAGGTTCCTCTTAGTTCCTGTTATAAGGCATATCAAATAAAAATGTCACGACAGTACAAACATCTCCATAATGATACCTTTTCTGAAAGTAGACAAGCCAAAGATCTGATCTAATTTTTTGCCACTTTTTCGGAAATTAAGAAATTTTCTGGTATTCAAGTGGTTAAAACATGGAGTTTCACAATGGTGCACTAGATATATCACATCATTAAATTGTCTCCAAAGGCACAAGTTTAAAACTGCAAAAGGCAAAATACCTTCTAGTATAAGCTCCCCTCAGCACCCCCTCCATAAATGATTTCACTGCTCACTCTCTCACGTCACAGGCACAGAGGCAGCATCGGGAGTCATTGGTTCTTGCTGCTGTCTATCAAATCCTATGTGGAAGAAACAGGGTGGGGCCGAGCAGCACTGTGTGTCTATGCCATAGACACACAGCCTAGCTAGAGAAGGGGCCCATACATCTGGCCCCATAGCAAGCGACTTGCTATGGGGGCACACAGGAAAGAAAGAGTCAAGAGCCACAGCAGGAAACTCCAGAAGTGGAGGTTTGAGAGTGCTCTGTACAATACAATTGCACAGAGCAGGTAAGTGTAACATGTTTATCATTTTATTTTAAAAAAAGCTGGGCCTTTACAATCCCTTTAATGTAGAGGTCATACATAGAGGGAGGAGGTGAGTGGTGTTAATATGCAGGCACTACAGAGACAGACTGGAGATGAAATGAAAGGGGAGGAATAGGCAAAAGGGCTGAATAGTCTAAAAATAATCACACAATAACATTTATTTACCTTCCCCCACCTTGAAATAAGTATTTGGTCAATATCAAAAGTTCATCTCAATACTTTGTTATATATCCTTTGTTGGCAATGACAGAGGTCAAACGTTTCCTGTAAGTCTTCACAAGGTTGGCACACACTGTTGCTGGTATGTTGGCCCATTCCTCCATGCAGATCTCCTCTAGAGCAGTGATGTTTTGGGGCTGTTGCTGGGCAACACGAACTTTCAACTCCCTCCAAAGTTTTTTATGGGGTTGAGATCTGGAGACTGGCTAGGCCACTCCAGGACCTTGAAATGCTTCTTATGAAGCCACTTCTTCGTTGCCCGGGCGGTATGTTTGGGATCATTGTCATGTTGGAAGACCCAGCCACGTTTCATCTTCAATGCCCTTGCTGATGGAAGGAGGTTTGCACTCAAAATCTCACGATACATGGCCCCATTCATTCTGTCCTGTACATGGATCAGTCATCCTGGTCCCTTTGCGGAGAAACAGCCCCAAAGCATGATGTTGCCACCCCATGCTTCACAGTAGGTATGGTGTTCTTTGGATGCAACTCAGCATTCTCTCTCCTCCAAACACGACGAGTTGTGTTTCTACCAAACAGTTCTATTTTGGTTTCATCTGACCATATGACATTCTCCCAATCCTCTTCTGGATCATCCAAATGCTCTCTAGCAAACTTCAGACGGGCCCGGACATGTACTGGCTTAAGCAGGGGGACACGTCTGGCACTGCAGGATCTGAGTCCCTGGCGGCGTAGTGTGTTACTGATGGTAGCCTTTGTTACGTTGGTCCCAGCTCTCTGCAGGTCATTCACTAGGTCCCCCCGTGTGGTCTTGGGATTTTTGCTCACCGTTTTTGTGATCATTTTGACCCCACAGGGTGAGATCTTGCATGGAGCCCTAGATCGAGGGAGATTATCAATGGTCTTGTATGTCTTCCATTTTCTAATTATTGCTCCCACAGTTGATTTTTTCACACCAAGCTGCTTGCCTATTGCAGATTCAGTCTTCCCAGCCTGGTGCAGGTCTACAATTTTGTTTCTGGTGTCCATCGACAGCTCTTTGATCTTCACCATAGTGGAGCTTGGAGTGTGACTGTTTGAGGTTGTGGACAGGTGTCTTTTATACTGATAACAAGTTCAAACAGGTGCCATTGATACAGGTAATGAGTGCAGGACAGAGGAGCCTCTTAAAGAAGAAGGTACAGGTCTGTGAGAGCCAGAAATCTTGCTTGTTTGTAGGTGACCAAATACTTATTTTCCACCATAATTTGCAAATAAATTATTTCCAAATCAGCCAATGTGATTGTCTGGATTTTTTTTCTCATTTTGTCTCTCATAGTTGAGGTCTACCTATGATGCCAATTACAGGCCTCTCTCATCTTTTTAAGTGGGAGAACTTGCACAATTGGTGGCTGACTAAATACTTTTTTGCCCCACTGTAAATACATTTTTTTACTGAACACCTTAAAGTAATTTGTGATAAAAAAATTTTTTTTTTTCATGCTCTGACAAATCTTTATTATTGTTTTAAACATATAGATTTGTAGATTAGTCACTAAATGAAGATCTCTGGAATATAGCATAAATATTCTATTTCTTGCAATGACTGAACCCGTTTAAAAGGCCTCTAATGAGAAGGAGCAGTAAACATAACCATTGTGTAGAAGTGAAAAGCAAGAAGTAAAGTCTTCATGTATAATAAGAAATTATGGCACATGAACATACATAATAATATAATAAATTATACATTAAAACATGATCTTTAACAGGATAAGGACCGGCCACAGTACATTTACTGCTGCATGGAGGCCCCTGTTGGCAGGATCACATATATACGTGATTTGCACTCTGGCAGTTTCTTGTGGGCCGGGGGGGGGGGGGGGGGCGCATGCCCCAATTTGATCCCCGAGGGATCAATCATCCGATTTAGGCTAGTGATGTCTGGCCTAAGTCAGATGATCGATCCCTGTCCTATCCTGTCCTGTGATGACACAGGACAGGAAGTGATGAAATCTTCTCTGCCTGGGCACATTCTGTCCCAGAGAGAGAAGAATCAACACAAAAGTCAGTACAAGCACTACACAATTACAGTTAGAACACTCTAGGACACATTTAACCCCTTGATCGCCCCCAAGTTAACCCCTTCACTACCCTTTCACCAGTGTCATTAGTACAGTGTACAGATTTTTTGCTGATCACTGTATTAGTGTCGCTGGTGACTTCAGATAGCATTAGCATCAGTTAGCACCCCTCCCAGATAGTGTCAGATTGCCCTTTAGTACACCAGTAATCACATTTAACCCAAATGATTGCCTGGAACACGCTCACATACACAATAAACCTCCATTGATAATATAATGTCTGAATGGATCAATATCTTTGATCAGATCAGCACTATACCAGCATTCACATTAGTATAGTGTCCCCAAAAATGCAGCGTTAGCGGGATCAGCCCCGCCACCTGCCAGCACCTGCGTTTAGCCCCTATGCTTACCCCCCTTCTCCCCCTTCAAGTGCAGTGCCACTAGGTTACTGTTACTTGATACATTGCACACAAAACCGCAGTGTTTGCAGAATCAAAAAATAAAAAGCGCACAGGTGATCAAATACCATTGAAAGAAAGCTCTATTTGTGTGAAAAAAAAAAGGACATCAATTTAATTCATGTACAGCATTGCATGACCGCGCAATTGTCCGTTAAACTAGCACAGCGCTGTATAGCAAAAAATGGCATAAATTGCAGTATCTGTACCATAGTGTGTAGACGCTATAACTTTCACAAAAAGCAATCAATATACACTTATTGATTCTTTTTTTTACCAAAGACATGTAGCAGAATACATTTTGGCCTAAATTCATGGCTAACTTTGAGTTTATTATATATTTTTTATAGCCGAAAGCAAAAAATATAGTTTTTTTTCAAAATTTTGGGTCTTTTTTTGTTTATAGTGCAAAAAATAAAAAGCACACAGGTGATCAAATACCACAAAAAAAAGCTATATTTATGTGAAAAAAAGGACATAAAGTTCATTTATGTACAGAATTGCATGACCGCGCAATTGTCAGTTAAACTAGTGCAGCACTGTATAGCAAAAAATGGTGTAAATTGCAGTATCTATACCATAGTTTATAGACGCTATAACTTTCACACAAAGCAATCAATATACACTTATTGGAATTTTTTACCAAATACATGTAGCAGAATACATTTTGGCCTAAATTAGGACTAACTTTGAGTTTACTATATATTTTTATATGCTGGGTACAACATTTCATGACCACGCAATTACCAGTTGAAATAGTGTAGCGCCGAATAGCAAAAAAAAAGGCCTGGTCATTAAGGGGGTAAATCCTCAGGATGACAATTGGTTAAAATATTAACATGCAGTGATAAGATTAGTTTTACATCTCTTGTACAGTTAAAAAAATATTGAAAATGTTTTATACTTTCTGTAAAGAAAGTTTCTGAACCCAAAGTGCTCATTCTGCAATTGGCCATATGAAGCACTGAAGAGGGATTTCTGACTTCTCCAACTCTCTCTTACCTATATCACTCACAAGTGTTAGGATTGACACCCTGGCAGGTAACGTGCTCCTCCCAATGCAGTTTAAGTGACAACTTGGTGTTCACCCCAGAAAGAGTGATGAGTTTGTGACCATAGTGGGACCAAAGCTACATTGTTGAGGACAAATTGTGGCCCTCAGGATTGTCCCATGAAGGAGTCACAGGGATAGATTCACCACAATGTGGAGACAAGGTACAACATAGCAGGAGATCAGAGTCTGAGTAGAAGTCAGGACAGGCTGCAGTCAACAGACCAATTGTTGTCCAGGCAGAATTCAAGGCTGGTATCAGGCAAAAGAGTGATTGGGGAGGTCCTGAAAGGTAGCAAGTAAGAAGATAACAGGAACAGACAGAGTTGGCAATGGGGTAGAAGACACGAGCAGGGTCAGGTAATTGTGGTAGGAAACAAGTGGAACAGGAACAACAGTAATTAAACATACAAGGTAGTTGGCAAGAAGATCCCATATGAGAAGGTAAATATCCTATTAGGCCTGTGTGCAGCCTCAGGAATGCACATCAATGCAAGATGACACACATGTGCTAATGTATGCTAATGGACTTGTGCAATACACTTGCATCTACATATACAACCAGCCAGAACCAAAGAGCCACGCTCATCATGTGAATGACACACTGCAAAGAGATAGGGTAGACCAGGCCCCAGGATGTACAAATGTGGACACTAGAGAAATATGTGACACAAGCCTCACTCATTAGGTCCACATTACTGAACTGTAGGGAGGCTGTCAGAACTCTGAATTAAAGATAAATTCACCTTTTGGACAAAAATAATAAATGCACATTTTTTTGCAAGTAAAAAAATGTGAATGTATTATTTTTTGTCCAAAGGAGATTGTAAAGCATTGCACTAGAGATTAGTACATCACTGATGAACTACCACGGTGCACCACAGTGCCGTAGTAGTTCATTGACAACTACAAGCAGACAGCCGCTAAGACCCACATGGCCACACTGTTTTCAAATCTGACAGATAGTACGAGGAAACTTCTCCCTGTACTATCTGTCAGAGGGGGGGAGGTGTAACGGGCGCTGCAGCGACTTTGGGAACATGTTACATATTCCACCCTAAAAACAGGTGGAACATGTAACATATTCCAAAAGTGAACTTATCCTTTAAGACTTGAATGTGGATGTATGCATACTGAGTACCCCAGATTTGTCCATGAACTCATGAAGATAACAAATACCCTTACAGGAAATGTAGTAAATCTCTCCAATAAAGATGAAAACAGCTATAAAAAATGGCAGAGGTTCAAACCCTTCTGAATTTGATCCAAAACAATATTAAAGTTTTGGTTTCCTACTAGTGGTAGGTAGAAAAATATGCTAGTTACATGAATTCAAACATAGGTTGCTTTGTTATCTGATCATTATAGTCTGTGTTTAAACTCTAGACTCAGTAAGTACCAAAAGAGAACTCCTAATTATAGGGACTATTTTTTAAAAAAATATAAGAATAAAGTAGGAAGAATACTAGAGCTGCTGCCCATACTAACCAATCAGATGTTTGGCAAACCTAAACATGCAATGTAATGTTTCGTTCCCATTAAATTTCCTTAATTTCTTCAATATCTCATGCTCTTCAAAAGAATTGTTTTTATGTAGTCAGTAGTCATTAACTTGGTTTTGTGTAGCTTTCAAATCATCTGGTGTGACAATAAAATAAAACCAATCTTTATCTGATTCCACCAACTTTACACTTTTTCATAAAGGTTACACTCTAAGTTGCAGCAAAAATGATTGACATCTTGGAATACAGTCAACCATATGTTGCCTAACACAGCATACGGCACTGAGAGAACAACTGGTTCAGCATCCCGCCATGTAAGCCAAATTGCATGCCCACAGCTACAGAATTCATTAATAATAATAGTAGAACATTTTTTTCTTTAAGTAAGATGTAGGAATTGTAGCTTGAAACAAGCATCTAAAAATAATCTTTAATGGTTGCATGACCTCAGGATTCGTCCACTGAAGGTAAAGGTATGGTTAACCAACTAGACTAGAATAAAGTACATTTCCATTTGAAAACAGCTAAGACAATTAGATCATAGTTTAAAAAAGCTTTGCAGGGAAAAGCACCAGGTTTGCTTTAATGCCTGCCACCCCAGCAGCACATACCTTTCCTTCTTTTCCCCACCACCATTCAGCCATTGATAAAGCAAAGTTACTGATACTATAGGCTTCATTTGCGCAATTAATTTTCTTCAATATGAGAATAGGTCAAAAGACTTTTACACCTTAATTTTTGCACTTTTTATGTCTTTTTATTTTCTTTTGTATGTATTAAAATATATGTGGTATGTATTTTTTCAGGCTTATTTTCACATAGCCCAATTCCCATCCTACAATGGCTACACCAAATCACTCTGCTGTATCTATAGAGAAAGACATGGCTGCCACCAAAACTGGACTTTAAACATGACTTCCTTTTTTCATCGCCTCTACCTGGTGGTGAGAGGATTAGTAGTTTTCAGAAAAAAGAAACAATTGTTTTCCTTTCAGCTCACAGGAAGTGATTTATGCCAAGATTAATAGTTTTTTTTAATGTACTTGCTAAAAAATAAAAACATCCTAGGAATGGTAAGCTGTAACAGAATACATTCTGGTTTTTGAGATAAAGCAGAATTTTTCTGTATTATTTAAACCATTTCCACTCTGCAATTACAAAAGACAATTTTTAAATATTTTTCCTCCAGCCTCTCCCCTCACCACCTAGGCCAAAACAATATGTCCCTGGTCTTGTTGCTTCCTGGAATACTCATGACACCTCACAACATTTCCCAGAAGGATGCAGGCACACAAGGTGGACAGGGAGCAGGCAAGAGGGCGGGCCCAGCGCATCATCGACAGAGGACCCAGATGGAACTCACTCTATGCTACTCAAACACCAGATTGCAGCAGGGCAATGCTGGATTCTCTATGCGGGTAAGTATTTGATTTGAAGATAACCCAGCAATACAGGTAAGAGTGGGGGGTTAAGTTCCACTTTCAGATATCCCTTAACTTGGGTAACTTTAGTTTACTTATTGTACATCAGTTCACATTCATATGCAATTGTTAACATAAATGTTCTACAAAATATTTCAAACTCATATATTTGCATCCACATTTAACGCAGGTAGAAACATGAAGTTCCTTAGATTAGCAGTTTTCTGCTACTTTGAAAAGGAAGTATGTTTGTGTAAGTTATCGGAAGCGCAAACTTTGGTCTTGAAAGAAGTGTGTAAATATAACTTATTACGTCTAAGAGAACAATGAATGTTGATTGATTAAATCTCCTTCAGCTACAGTATACATGTGAGTCTTTTTGTGTGATGGCATTTCTTTCCTGTTTTGGCCCTCCCCAGAAAATAGTGACAATTATCTGGACTGGATCTCAAGTAGCAGAGAAAGTGTTATGAATGTATATGTTTTGTATAGCATTACTTGAGTTTGTTCATAATATACTAATTTACTATGTAGGTCAAAATTATTTTTTAAAGTAAACCTGTGAAAGTTCTAAAGTGGACTAAGGCATAAAATACATGCAAACACCCGCTACATCCCTTAACCACGTCAATACTGGACACTTTCACCCACTTCCTGTCCAGGCCAATTTCAGCTTTCAGCACTATCACACTTTGAATGGCAATTGCACAGTCATGCAACAGTGTACCAATATAACATTTTTATAAATATTTGAGACAGAGCTCTCTTTAGGTAGTATTTAATCACCACTGTGTTTTTTATTTGTTTACTATTAAACAAAAAAAAGACTGACATTTTTTCTTTGTTTTTGTTATAAAATTTAGCAAACAGGTAGTTTTGTCTCCTTTATTGATGTGTGCTTATGAGGCTGCACTGATGGACACTGACAGGCTGTACTAATGGGCACTGACAGGCTGCATTGATGGGCACTGATGAGGCTGCACTGGTAGAAGGCACTAATGGGCACTGATGAGGCAGCACTAATGGGGACTGATGAGGAGGTACTGATAGGTGGTAATGGTGAGCATTGACAGGGGGCTCTGATAGGTGGATCTGAAGGTGACACTGATGGGAACTGATAGACGGTACTGATGGTCACTTAGTGGCAGCACTGATAGGTAGCACTGATGAGGAGGCACTGATAGGCCACACTGATGGACACTGCATGGCCCTGTTGGGGCTGCACTGATGATCAGGACACTGATCATCAGAATACCAATAACCAGCAAGTGTGTTTACATGTGATCAGCTGTGGTTGGACACAGCTGATCACATGGTAAAGGACTACTGTGATTGGCCTTTTACCCTGGTCTAAGATCAGCTGTCCAAGGGACACAGTGATCACAGAGCACACTGGATGCATGCTGCAGCGAACGCGTGGGGGGGGTTCTGGGAGGATGTCTATGGATGCCCTCCCAAAACTGCATGACCATGCTGCAGCTGTTGTTTGGCTGAGCATGCAGCCTGGCTGGTCAGGAAAAGAAGGGAGAGCATGTGCCCTCCTGAATAATACCTGGTCTCATACTTTCAACATGAGAGAACACTGGGACAAGATGCTTTGTAGTGGGAAAGCACCATGTCCCCATAATGATGAGGACAAGGGCCTCTTCCCTACAACCCTTGTCTGGTGGTTGTGGGGGTCTGCAGATGGAGAGCTTATCAGAATCTGGAAGCCCCCTTTATTATTAAGGAGGCTGCCTGATACCACTTTCCCATGTGAATGCATATGGGGTACATATCAGCCCTACTCATCCACAAAAGAAAGCTGTAACCTAGAAATAAAGACACCCACACATTTGACAAGTCCTTTATAAAAAAATTCCCAAAACATGTCCCTCGTTGTAAATCCATAATCAATCATGATGCCCATTGATGGTCATACTTGGGCAGTGATGCTACTGATATCCCCACACTTGTGGTTTCCTTAGGCAGTAAAATATTGCTTCTATATATAATGTGTGGTCTCACTGAACAGATGGCTGAATGGGCTAAACTTCATCCATTGCCTCATCGCTTCTTTTCATGCACTGGGTCTGGGTGAGGGAGTCCAGTGGAAATCATCATGGGAGAGGGGAACAGGAGATTCAGATTCTTGAAACCAGGTTTCAGTAACAGCAAGTAGTTTAAAGTGGTTATAAAGCCTAAACATGTCTTTACCTTAATGAATTTATTGTATTAAGGTAAAAAATGCATCAGTATCCCTCCTCACAACCTACACCCTTTTTACTTACCTGAGTCCTCATTCCATCCTGCGCTGTGCATGTCTTTAGGTCTTCTCTAATCTCACTTCCTGGTCTCACTGGATTTGCTGAGGCAACAAGAGCCATTGTTTCCTGCTGCTGTTGATAGAAGCCAGTAATGAGGGAGCAGTCCCAATGTCCTTGTCAAGAGATACAGACAGTGAGGCTCAAGAGCAAGCCCATATGAATATCCCCATAGAAAGCAACTTTCTATGGGGGCGCTCTGCAAAGGGAAGGAACCATGAGAGCCAGTGGAGGACCTGATAAGATGAGGTTTGGGGCTGCTTTGTGTAATTACATTGCATTTTCAATCACTTTAAAAGAGTTGGAGATAAAAAGGTCATGTACAAGAAGGGGGCTGCTTCTTGGAAGCAGTGGAATAGAAAATAGGGAGCATGGATAACAACTGTGGCCAGAGGAGGGAGGGTACCATGTGCGAGTTTGATGGTTTGAAAGTGGAAGGTCAGGATTAGGGAAGATATCCCCAGACGTTAGGAGAAGCAGGAGGGTGGAGGAAGCAAGATGGGTAAGAGTTTCATGTAGCCAGGTACTGGACTGCGATAATATGAGACGAAGATTCTGCTCTAATGGCATTTTATTCTTCTCCCTTCTGTTAAGTTGTTAGTGCTGCTGTGTAGTACTCCTCCAGCCAGAAAGGGGAGAGTCAGGTCATAATAAACCCATAGACCTCAATGCTGAATGCCTGAAATCCTGGAAGGTGTAGTCCAAGGCAGTGGCTATGTATTGAAACGACTATTGTTCTAAACTACAGATCTCAGCAACCTGTGTGCCAAATATGGTGCTTCAAGGGCTTTATCTATATATATATATATATATATATATATGTTTTGCCCGCTGTCTTGGTGCAGTAGAAATCCGAATATCCAGAACAGTTGGGTTGAGCTTGGAAGAGACGAAGCCATTCCAGAAAACCTGGTAGATGACTGGTGATCGCAAGGACAGGGAACACTGCTATTTGGTCCATCTTGCAGAGCTGTTGCCAAAAGACCAAAGCAGTCCTGGAACATCTGGCTCTGTCATCAAAGTCTCAGTCACAACGGGACCAGACAAAAAAAGGAAAAAATGTCACCAGCACACTAAGGATCACCAATATGGGTCCAAAGGTTTTAATTAACGATCACATAGTTACAGCAAGGCATTGTTTCAGAGTCTCGCAGGACCCCTTCATCAAGCATGTGACAAATTGTGATAGAAACTGGAGAACTATTTAAGAAAACCATCCACCAATCAGAGTGAAGTGAAATGAGCATGGCCCCGCCCCATGATGTCATGTTCCCTCCAAAAATGCATTCAAATCAATGTAAACAGAAACATTACAAACTGCGAAAATAAATAAAACAATAATCAAATGTCCATAAACTGCATTCCCGGGGATATAAACATTGTGGCCACATGTGTAGCATGGTACTCCTCAGATTGTAATAAAGTGTCAGCTGAAAGCAGCGCTGGGTTTTGGAAACAACGACCAGCAGCATATATGTCCCTGACAGAAAATAAAGACTGTTGCCTAGAGATGTGGGGGGGTGTCTCCGATTGCCAAGTGAGCTGCAATGGGGACACACCTACAGTGGTCCTATTAGTGCAGCGGTCAACAGTTTCATAGCGACGCATGTCACCTGCATGCACCATCAGAATTTAATACTCACGCATGCGCTCAAAGACATTCCTGCACCGGTCGCCATTATCATGGAAACCCATGACGTCGGTGCCGAGAAGGACAAGGCGGAGGCAAGCCTCCGGCGTCATAGAAACACATGGCGCTGACGCCACACAAACCAATGGGTGGGTGGGGTTGCAGAGATGAGCTGTGAAGAAAAAAGAACAGAAATGGAACAGATTGAGGGCTAGTTCACACCACATGCGTTTCAGTTACTTTTCATCTGCATCCAAAGATAAAGTAGTATACTATACATTGCTGTCAATGTCATAGTTCACATCAGTGCTCGTAGTTCCAGTGCGTTTCAGCTGTAGATAAAAAGCAGAACATGCCACATCTCACTCATACAGAGCTGCACTGGAACGCTGCAAAATGCATCAAAACGCACCGGAGCGCACCAAAAATGCACTGTAGCACACATGTCCCCATCTAAATTGAAAAAAGAGAGGGGAAAAAAAACAGACTAGAATGCATAAAAAATGCTTTGGAATACATAAAAAACCCATCAAAAACGCACCAGATATGCCAAAAACCATGTCAAAACGCACAGGCAAAAACGCATGCAGAACACATCTCGACTACGTCTTCATAGTGCGAACCAGCCCTGAGAATGATGATAATTAGTCCATGAATGGAGCTGAGGAGAAGTGGAAGAAAAGGGAGTGATAAAAATGGAAAAGAGGCTAGACATGGGGAAAAAAAAAAAAAGAATGTGTAGGGTTGACACAGATCACCTGTTTGCAGGGAGAAAGAGAGAAACTGCTGTGAATAGTGCAAATGTGAAAAATCTAAACCAAAACTTATCTACAAAACTATATACACTTCAATCATGAGGAATCATCATAACCAAAGTTCATCTGTGATCCAAAAAGCACAAATATGATGTGTTAGTATTAAGTCCCCTCAGTTGTGTTGTGTCGAGGTTATGGATTCAATAAGCTTCACGACGGAGGAGGAAGTTGTCATGATCTCCTCCTCTCGCCGATCGACTGACGTCTTCGATGGTCATGCCCCTCAGTTCATATACCTGGTGTTCTGCTGAAATAAAATGGACTGCTACGGGTTAGCTTAAATCAATGGGTTCACCTTTGGTATTCTTGACTAGAGCTGTCCTAATGTCACTCCTGTGTTTCTGAAATCTTTGCTTAAAGGGACCTTTTGTTTTGCCCACATAAACTAGTGAGCATGGGCATTTCAGAATATAAATGCAGTAATCGGCGTTACAGTTCAGGTAACCCTGTATCTGGTAACGTTTCCCACTGTGGGGATGTGTGAAATATTCCCCACAGATCAGGAACAGATCACACAGGAATGTGTGCGTTTGGATTGACACTTGCATTCTGGACTGGCTTCCCATACAGCACCCCTGCTGGCTGCCCACTACGAGGGTATGTACTAGATGTACCTGTAGATAACCGGGACATCACATTCACCGATTGATCCAATCGTGAGGATTGTCTATAACCAAATGGCATCTGAGGATATCGCATCATCCAGCAATTTTGGATACATTTACAATCAGGAAGAGATTGATGCAATCCTCTTCCCACCTGACACTGAAAAAGCATTTGGATCGGATACAGCCACTGATCGATTAAGGGAAATCAAACGCTTGAAGAAAAGACAAGTTGATCTGGAGCTGCATGGCCAGACTCTGTCTGAGTACTACAGAGCAAAATTAATTCCGAGGGGTTTCCGGATTAGAAATCAGCCCACCATCGGACGTCATAAACGGGATTTCTGTGAAAAATGGTGTGAGGTTTCCACTCAGAACTCACTGAACTACATGTTACTTATTGAATAGGTCAAGGTTCAGCTGTGCCAAATGAAACGTGAACTTGCAGTGTTGGAATTACCAACACAAGATACAGAAAATCAGACCTCTGCCTTGCAGGAGATTGACAACGAGATTACCACATACACCATAAGACAGAAGCAGTCTAAAAGAGACAAATGTAAACAGGTAAACCAGGATTACCAAGAAGGTATCGTTTACCCATGACTAACCGGGATCTCTAGGCCCAGGAGGAGATTACATACTCGACCTCTACCCTAGAAGCCAACAAAAAGAAGCCCCCAGATTTCATCTGAGAGTGAGCGACTAACCGAGAATCCTTCTACAGACAGCGAAGTCGGCACATCTAGTCGCTCCACAGCCCTTGTTGCTGACAGTAGCACACCCCTTTTTCAAAGGGTCAGAGACGGCGCAGAACCAGGAGGGGCAGCAAGAGGTCGCAGATACCAAACACGCAGCAACCACCAACGCAAAGGCAGACGAGTCCGGTAGTTAATCTATCATCCCGACACATCACAAAGGGTGAGTCCTGTCTCTTATCTAAAGGTCTGTCATTCTGTCCTGTGACAAGGTTTAATGACTTCAATTTTGAAATAGAAATATTTAAGTTCGAGAGGACATTGAAAATCAAACAGTTTTTTTTATACACAACCACGAACTATGTCGTTGTCCACAAGTCATTTGTTCAAACTTAAAAGCAAATTCATGCCCCCTGGACAGTACCAATCCATTGATTGCTACATACGCACTCTGAAACACGATGTTCTCTCTGACATGCCCATGAGGAGATGCACTAATCTTAGTCCTGAGGAATTTAAAGCCCTAAGGACACTCATGGACGATAAAAATATTATCATCAAGCAAGATAAGGGCGGTGCTATTGTGATCATGGACTGTAAAAACAATAGGGAGGGCATGTCATCAATGTTATCTGATACTAACAGTTACCTACAACTCACTGTGGATCCTACACAAGGCATCATGAACACACTAAATTCTCTCATCATCATCGGCCAAGCCAACGGCTGGATCTCTAATGAGACAGCTGAATTCTTGATGGACAACCACCCAAAACTACCTGTGATATATGGGTTACCTAAAATTCACAAGGGCACAAACCCTTTAAATTTAGGCCAATTGTTTCTGGCACAGGGTCCATCACCCAACCTTTGGCTCAGCTACTGGACTTCCATCTTAAACCATTGGTTCAGAACCTCCCGGCATATGTCAGCAACACAGGGGATTTTTTTAATAAACTCGGGGGATTCTCGGCATTTGATATAAATTGGAAATTAGCAACAATGGACATTTTGTCCTTGTATACAAGCATACCTAATGAAGCAGGTTTGGTGGCGGTTAGACATTTCTGGTCCGGATCGAAGGCCCAGAATCTCCCGTGTGAATATCTAATTGATTGTTTACGTTTTGTACTCGAAAGCAATTTTTTTGCATTTGAGGGTACCATCTATGCCCAAATACGTGGCACTGCCATGGGCAGTTCTGCTGCCCCCTCCTTTGCAAATTTGTTTGTTGGGTATATGGAGGAGCACAACATTTATCTTTGTTCATTGATCATGTCAAATGCTGGCTAAGATATATAGATGATATCTTCCTTATCTGGAAAGGGGAAACATCTATTTTTTATGCGTTTGCAGGAACGTGTGCGTTTTGGATTGTACACTTGCAGGCAAAAAAAGGGACACCTTCCATCATGAGCCTTTACCACCATGACAGGTATTTGGTGAGAGGGCACACAGCCCACAAGTGCTATTAGCAATACATACACCGCTGAAACCAGGACACTTATAACATTCAACCCACATCCAGCCACAGCAATTTGGTATTTTATCACTTAACGGATAAGTTAACCTTTTTTTAAAAAAGCAGATCACTGGTGCAATGCAGTCTCCTGCAGATCTGTTAGAATATCTGCTTGCTCATGCAGAATGTAGTGACAATGTATATTCACAAATAAAATCCAAACTTACATGTAGGCAAAGGTAAACCAACAGCAACAGTGACCGCTGAGCCGAGTGGTGGAAAACCAGACCCACCAAATACTATGCCAATCCAGCATCTGTACTGGCCTCCCTCAAGTACTCAGAACAGCAACCTTCGCTGAGAGAAGCAGAAGGTGGGAAAAGTTGTTTCAGGCCCCAACCCTTTTTCAAAGTCTTTGAAAAAGGGTTGAGGGCTCACAGCATGTCTACCTGCCCACTGCTTCTCTCATCGAAGGTTGTTGTTCAAAGTCATAGAGGGAGGCCAGTACAGAAGCAAATATGGCATGGTCTTTGCCTGCTCCAGCTTTCCACCACTCGGTGGAGCCCTGCTGGTAACTGATGCTGCATAATAGTTGCTTCTCCCCTCCACCTTGATGCTGGTTTACCTTTGCATGCATGTACTGTAAGTTTGGATTTTATTTGTGAATAAACATTGGCACTTTTTACTGATTCAGTGTTTTGGTGCTTTGCTCTCTTAATTTCAAAATTAAACTATTTGGCAGTGCAAATCAAAAGATATTTTTTGAATGTGTAATTATACAGAACATCACTTGTAAGTCTGTTCTTTAATCAGAATAAACATGATATAGATTCATAATCTTTTCAGCTGGGAAATAGATTATTACCTAATAAAACACAGCTCTGCTATTAATGCTTAATGTTTCAAATACATGATGATTGAAGTACTCATAATATTCTATTGAAGAACCATTAACTTTAATTATTGTGTATTTTTGAAATGTATTTTCATTGGTTTTTATATCGATAGACATTGTAGACACAGGTAGTGCATCAGAGGGATGTGGGCAATTCTTAGAAAATGTTGACTTTTTGCCTCATATTGACATGGATAAATGTTCTGATACTTAATGAGACCTAATAAGAGAGAATGAGCTAAAATATATGATAGGAAGAAGTCATAGGCATCAGAATATGTTGGAAAACAGTAAATCATTATGGTACATCTTATTCTATTTTCTAACAAAAAGTATTTTCAGCAGGATAATCTGCATGATAAGCAGCAAATAAACTGAAACACAAGATAAACATTTTTCAGTGATCATAAAAGACTGATATTCTGATATTCCATCAAGGCTTATTATATTATCTTCTACATTAGGAGCATGAACCAATCCATATAAGTTTAGTAAAGGAAAGGGATGGATGGAAATTGAACCTGTGCCCATGCAACAAGAGGTGCAAAGAAGAAGGATTCTTTAACCCACTCCCCCCCAACAAAATATAATTACATTTAATTACTTTCCTTTCCACTCTGTTCAGCTGCTGGGAGGAAAAGAAATCACCCTGCATAAGCAACAATTCCCTCAAGTTGTGGCTAACATGGTGGACTATCCCCATGTGGCAGCACTGCATTGCGGTTCCTGTATATGGATAGGTACTTACTTATTTCTTCATTGCTAGCAGCTAAAAAGAGCAATGGGGGAGCAAAAAAGAGAGAATATGCTGCTAGGAAGGAGAATTAAAACAAAAATGTTGCTTTACCCTGCATAGACAGGTTTTAAGATGCCTCATGAAATTCCTTTTGCTTTCCTGTGCATAGAGACTGTTGTAAGTTATTAATTGATCCAGATTTAATGTAATCGTTTTTTTGGCAATCCGTATTAATAGGTTTTCTAAAATAGTTTCCCTTTGTTTATCCCTCCTTTCCCCATTGGCTAGATTTTTTTTTTTGGGGGGGGGCTAAAAAATAATATTTCCAGCCAATAGGGAAACGAGGGCTGTTGGCACTGTAGACTGAAAATAAGGATTTGGAGATAATGTTGAGTTTTCACAGCTGCTTTACAGCAATTGTAGAGAATTGTCATTAGAGAGGGAGCAGTAAAGAGCATACAGCAGCTTCCACTCACAGGTAGAATTGGAAGGCAAAAAAAAAGGAATGGTGCATTTCACTTCAAACCACACCTTTTGTATAGTCCATGCAGGGTGAAGCAGCCTAAAGCATATATTAACCTTTTTTTCATACTCCCACAGAGATGATCTTACAAAAGCTCTTGGGAGATTGTCGGCTCCCAAGATAGACTAGGGACTATGGACTATTGATTATGATATTAGTAGTGTGCACTCAGCCGTTCACATAACCTCAAGTAATGTGCACTGCTTGTTACAAACAAATGGAAGTGAGGAGGGAAAAGGAGAGGTGCAGTGGCTTACAGAACACATCACAAGTAGTCAGAAAAGCACAGTAAGAATGATTTCATGAAAAATATGTTGCAGGTCCAATGTTGTATGTATTTTCACAACACTGTTAGTTAAACCAGTATAAATGTAACCTGCTGAGCAGTGCATAACTGGTAGTTGCAAGCTTGTAACCATTATGCATAAGATGCCAGCATGGACATGAAGCAGATAATACCTGTTCTCTATTGATCCAAAATACAAAAAGGCTGTGGTAGAAGGGATGTTCCAATACTGGTGATGAAGAAACTCAATAACTACCACTCCCTTCCATTGACCTTACATCCTGATAACAAACGACAATTACACAGTTTTTTACATTGAAATTATATTTATTTTGTAAATGTATATATTGACTACAGCTTCAACAGATAACAAACAATATATATTGATGTCCAAACCATACCAATACTGAAACAATCCATTTTTGACTGATCTGAGATTTACGAGTCAAAGATTGCTCAACTGTACCAAAAGCCCCAAAAACGTATTTATGCCTGAAGCCACTACTGCCCCCAACAACATTTTCTGGTTCAGGAGCTTAACAAGGCTTGAGCCATGCCAAAAACCTGCATTCTCTTCCCCCTCTCTCACCCTCCCTCTCCAGTCCTGGCATGCACAGTCAAAGCATGACCACTTACAGCACATGCAGTTACAAAACACACAGACAGCATTGCCAGCAATAGCACAGGCATTCAGATCACACACATTAAAAGCAAAAACAGTCAAAATATGCAGTGAGTTAACTCATACAACAGCCAGAGCATAAACCCCTTTAGAACACATACATTAGACAGAGCAGACAGAGAATGCAGACATAGAGCACACATATCCTTTGCAGATGGAACACAAAAAGTCAGACCACTTGTAGTAAGAGCTCATAAATATTCACACATAGACAGACCACACATCAAACAAGATATGCATGGTCTGAGAACACATACAGCACACAGGGCATACAGTTTGATAACACTCATAGGACACAGTGCATGAACATTCAGGGCAAGCACATGTTCAGCGCTAAAGATGAACAGAGTGATTTTGGTAAAACTATTTTCACTCTGAAATGACCGATTTCATGATCAGTGAAATGTAGCTGAAGAATGGATTCTCATTTACACTCATTGAGCTGCTACATCAATATTTAAAAATATAAAAAGTTCATATTTTATAGAGGTTTTTTGCGGGGAGTTTGTTTTCTCTTTTGGTACTACCGCTTACATTTTTTTTCTTTTTTTCAACGGTCTGTATTTTCTTTCTGTGAAAAAAAAACAAATAATGAAGTTAAAGGATGCCATTTTTAAAAAAGCAGCAGGTCCAGGACCATTGAAATTAGCTCCCCTATCCCTTAGCAGCCATTTAAAGCCCATTGCACCTGTAAAAGAACAGCAAAAATCAATTAATTTACCTTACTCATTAATTTGTGTACATTTCCCCAAAATTGCAAAATGTCACCAAACTCTCCTGATTCTGTCAAAGTTTTGTAGGAAAAAGTTTCTACTCCGTATAATGTATGGTGTTCATGTGACAGATTTTCCTGATGCACATCTTCATGGTGATTACCAGCATCTAGTATAATATGCTGGCTAAACGAGTTTATCAATATACAGGAGATAAGAGCAAGATGCCTTTCCAGAGAAGACAAATACTGTATCTGCACAAAACACATTCTTTAGCACTGTGCTGCAAAATGGCACTTCTGGCTTGTTAGGCAAATAGTTTGAAGCTATTTAAAGGAGAAGTATAGCCAAAGCTATTTTGGCTGTACTTATATGGATCACAGAAGTTCAATTCGTTCTGCACTCCCGTGACCCATTTTCAGCTGACAGTAGGCTAAATCCTGCTGTCGGCTGACATCACTTAGTCAGTCCAGGCTCAGGAAAGATCCCGACTTTACAGTCAGGATCCACCCAGATGTCTGGACCGGCACCAGGCTTAGCCTCTCAGCATGCCACTGAGACCCTAAGCCAGCCCCTCCAGCCCCGTCCACAGCCTTGCAACCCAGTGAGCTCTGGAAGAGCAGAACAGAGAGCCAGTGACAGTTCTCTGCTCAGAAAGGACTGAGAATGGAACGATCAAAGGTGTTTGATCAGTTCTTGGTGAAGAGCTAGAGGGGGACAGATGCATCTGGGATTGATGTTGCAACCGTCTCGATGAGTATGATTTTTTTTTTCTGCCATTCCCGAACTTCCTTTTTAAAAGGTCATGTGGTTTCTGTAAATAAATAAGGAAGAATGCTATTGATTTATGCTTCCTATCTTGATATTGTATAATACAGTAGGTATCTATTAAGAAAACCATTTGACAATACCAACACATACTGCATGTGGGTCATAACAAAACAAACTTTTTTGTACATATGGAGGATGTTATCACTGATCACTTGCAATTACAATCAATGTTCATGCACAGAGTAATAGATAAATACTGTACATTTATATGTACTTTTGTACTTAAAAAAACATATTAGGTTTGATGTAATAAAAAAAAGAAATATCAGATGTTCAAGAATACAGTATAGGATATGTACAGTACGTTGAACAGTACAGAAATAGGAAATATTTTAACAATCCAGAAAATGCAAGAAACAAATCAGTACTGGAATGTACAACATGTCAAGCATTTTACCATTGTTATCCATTTTACCATCCATAGATATGGAATAAGAACCAAAAAATCTGATAATTAAAACCAGTGCATTGTCACTCTTATACAAACATCTTCCCTCATATGTACATATGATGCTAATTAACGCAGTAAGCATAAGATTTCATTCATTAATCCAGATATTTAATGTTCTGCGTTTCCAGCCAGTGAGACAAAATGTCCTCATTTTTTTCTGGACAGCTTTGTACTGCATATGGCAATTTATAGAGCAGAAGTGCTTGGTTAAGAAGTCTTTTCAAGATATTTAGGGCTACAGAGTGAAAGGTCTTTCATTTTATTTTTCTTTGCATTTTTAAATAACCCAGTTAATAGAAGACTGGGTTACATAGATTTGCCAAGGTAAGAAAGTCTGCAATGACGTTTGTAATGTCAGACCAAAGGGGTCTTACCTTAGGGCAATTCCAGAAAACTCTGGTACAGTTATTCACTCCAAGACTATACCAGATGTATTTTGTATTTATAAGAAATATGAGTATTAAATTTGACCATTCTGAATAATTTTTTGGGTTTGTAATACACACAATGTACGTATTTAAACTGAATCTGTTTATCTTTAGAGGAGACAACTGATGTAATATGTGACCCTGGATATTCTGCCAATTCTTCCCATGCTGGATGTTCTCCCAAAGAAATGCCTTTCCAATGACTTTTGTATAATTTGTACTCCAGTCAGCAGCTTCTTGTATAGCATTAGCATGGCTAATATGGGACACAGTCCAGCTTCAGTATGCTTGTCTTACATGTATATGATACAATGAGGATCTATACATGACAATATACATATTTGAGACATGCGATGGAGAGCTGAGTAATTATTCTACTACTGGTTGTATGAGATGGTCTTCTTGGGGAAAACTCTTAATATAGTCATGATAGCTCAGAGTATTGTGTTACTTGAACTGTTATATTTGCTTGTTAGGGTGTGCAAACTGTATCCTAATTATTGTTTAGAAAGGAGAGATCAGCCTGCCACTAACCCAAGGTAAAAAAAAGAGTAATGAGTTGAGATCAGTTTTGTTGCCTTGGCTGAAGTAGCAAGCATTAAATTTAGATGTGGTTAGTTCAACCTGGGTGAGGCCTAATTATTTGGCAGCAGCACGTCTCATCTGCAAATAGCAGAAATAAGCAGAGTTGGGTATAGCATAGTCTTTTTGGAAGTCTGGTAAAAATTTGAAACAGCCATCTCAGTATAAGTGGTGGAGATATTTAATGCCAAAATGATTCCGAAATGCACCACACTGAACTCTTTCAGCTTTTGGCTATGTCACAGTGGGGCAATGGGGGGGGGGGGGGGGGGGTTTATGGTATCAGAGTTCAGCAGTGAAAGCTTAGACATGTTAAATCTTTTTAAGGACATTTGTAATACTCTACTACTTGGGTATAGTAGGATATTTTGTATACAAATATTTATGTAAGGATTTAAAAGATGTTGGAGGGTTGTGCATGCCAATGTATCTTCCAACAAAGTGCAAACGTTGAGGTTAAATATTGAGGGATTAAGATTGTTAGGAATATAAAGTAATGATTCAATAGTTGTACAATGACTATGCCCAGATATCAAATTGTATCAACTATCTTGAGTGAGCAGGAGTCTCTATTCAGGGGCATGGCAGAGGGGTCTATCTGGATAATATTATATTTCCCTCAGTATACATAAAAACCATATACTAAGAGCTCTAAACAAATCTACTAGAGTCCAAGGTTTTTAATGATAAAACTAATTAGTAGCTTACAAAAATCCAACTCCTTTCAGAGACCAAACATACACCCTCTTTCATCAAGGCTTAGGAATTCTGAACTCTTATTGAATTGACTCAAGTAAGAAGATGAATAGATCTGCACCTGTGACTGGCAGCTTGGAATAGTTTCAGGAGGACATGGTAAGCCAAAGTTAGTTAATGCAGTTGCAGTCCTGAAACTGTTCCAAGCAGTAAATTACATCCTTACGTTCCTAACACATTACCCAGTTCATATCAGTATAGATATCCAGCATGATATTTTTCCCCATTGAGATCTGAAGTGTTTTCAAAGTATTCCTTTAACCACTTGCCCTCCAGAGGATTTACCCCCCTTCCTGACCAGGCCATTTTATGCGTTACTGTGCTGCGTTGCTTTAACTGACAATTGTGCGGTCAGGCAATGCTGCACCCAAACAAAATTTACATTCTTTTTTCCCATGAATAGAGTTTTCTTTTGGTGGTATATGATCGCCTGTGTGGTTTTTATTTTTTGCGCTACAGAAAAAAGACCAATAAATTTGAGAAAAAAAACAATATTTTTGACTTTTTGCTATTAAACATATCCAGTAAAAAAAATTGTATTCTGCTACATGTCATTGCTAAAAAGAATCCCAATGTAAATTACTAGTAATGGCAGCAATCATCAAATGGATTAGAGTGATTATGTAAAAGGAAATGGGCAATCATGTCCCCTAATCTCCTGCACCCCCCGGTAATGAATAGAACCGCATTCCTAATGGAAAAAGAAAGACTGAGTCACTTCCAACTCCTAAAACAGCCCCTGGGGAAGTCCACTGCTCTGGTGCAGGTCTCAGGGGCTCGTCTAGCTCAGTATGTTTAGCAAAATCGAATAACAAGGCTGCACTCCACGGACATCCCACTGGTAGGTGTGTTGTGTGTGGCTGGATGTTGACACAGTCCCAGCCTTTGTGCCTCACTCCTCTGACAGGTTTTGCCCCTCCAAGGTCTATGATAAAGCCATAGGAGGGGTGAAGCGTGTCGGGGGGTGTGGTATGGGGGCGGGACTGTGTCGGCTTCCAGCTACACACAATGGACTTGCCAGTGTGATCTGCATGGAGCGCGGTCTCATTTTTGGATTTTGCTAAGGAATCCTAATGGATTTCCCGTTCTGATGACCAGAGCTATAGAAGTTACTGCTGCTCATAACAGCAGGCTCTTTAACCCCTGGTTCACATCTGTGCAGTCATGCAGTCCGCGATTTGCACGGGCACAAAAGCCAGTTAATTTGAATGGACTTCCATGCCCCGGGAGTCCATTTACTTGGGAAATCGCAGCCCGCGCGGGAACCAAGGTTCCCAGTACAGTTGGGATTTCCAGTGCGGGCGACATAATTTTAATGGTATCCGCCTGCGAGTCCCGCATTCCTCTGGGTGGGTGGTGCAGGTATTTGTGCGAGTCCCACAGCGGCACCACCCGCACAGATGTGAACCAGGGGTTATTAACCCCTTTACGCCGGGCCGCACATCCGGCGTCTGGGCCTAGACGCCGAGCGGCCGCACATTTGCGTGCAATTAACAAAAAACATATGTGCTGAGAGCACACGCCCTGCGTGCTCCCATCCCACATGTCTGGTACTCACGGAAAGGTCCCAGTCTGCTCTTACGATCGGGACCTTTCCCGATAATGTGACTGCCATGACAACGCGTCACAGCGGTCACATGATCCGTAAACCCCGCCCATCCCGCCTCCCGGCTTCTGGAACTCTTAAAGGGCCGGGAGGCGCCGGCGGGAAGGGGTTAAACTAAAGGCTGAGTTAGTGTGAGTCCCAAACCACTGAACTGTGCTGTGCTGTCTGTACTAATATTCTGATTCCGCCACATTCTACCATCTGATTCTGCCAGGATTCCGCCCTCTGCGGACTTTAATTGCCTTGTATAGCGTGACATTTTTGGAGGAAATATTTTCACCAGCAGTGCACTGTGGATGTATATACTGAGATAAAGGGGGTTACTAAAATATTTGAACTTTACCTTTCCGAAAGATAAGTAATGGATAGTTCATGTTATGACAGGTTTGCTTTTCCTATATAATGTTTATAAATGTAGACTCATATCACCTACTCTCCTCTCCTTTAGGCGCACCCTGAAAACCCACCTCTTCAGGGAAGCCTACCCCGCCCCCTGCTAATTGCCGATCTCCTCCACTCTTCCTACCACTCCATCCCCCACAGCTTTTCCTCCTGTACCACTATCCCTCCCCTCCTAGATTGTAAGCTCCAAGGAGCAGGGCCCTCGAACCCCTCGTGTATCGAATTGTATTGTTACTGTACTGTCTCATGTATTGTCTCCCATTGTAATGTACAGCGCTGAGCAAACTATTGGCGCTTTATAAATACTGTATAATAATAATAATAATAAATAATAACTTATAGCGGGGCTGCAGTGGACATTCTGACACTGGGGGGAACTGACTTGGTGTCACTGGCATCCCCAGTGACACCAATACAGCGATTAGTACTAATGGCACTGGGAAGCAAGGGGTAAACATCTGGGGCGATCAAAAGGTTAACTGTGTGCTGTTTTACTTTGTGCTGTGTTAGTGCTTTCAACTGTAAGCACACTGCATTTCAGAGTTATACAAAGCAGTGTGCAGGAGCTGACAGGGGAGAGAACTGTATTGTTTACGTACAGTTCTCTCCCTCTGTCGGTAATGCTCGGTGATTACTGGGTGCCGGCGTGTAATCACTGGCCAGGACCTGGTGATTGACACCCTACTCGCACATGGCTTGAGCACGCCCCCTTCCCAGAAATGCAAAAGCACGTATATACATGATTTTGCGCACCCCTGCCACCCTGTAGCAGTATGTCTGCCATAGGGCGGCGGGAAATTTTTTTGATTAGTGTATGTTTGTGTGTATATGTATATATATATATATATATATATATATATATACACACACACACAATGGAGGGGGTAGGTTTATACAAATTAACTAGAGTACAGTTTGCCCTGATAATCAACAGTATGAATTACATAGATATCCTACAACTGTGTTTTCAGTAATTTCATAGAGAAATACATTTTCCTAGTGATCATTAAGGAAACTCCATTGACATGTGCGGATTATTTGTAATTGAAAGCCTGTGCTATGTTTGCTTTCTTGAGGGCAAGAACTCTAGAGCCCATTAAGTGGGCTTCTTGCAGAGGAATTATTTTGACTCAGACTACAGAACGATAAACCTTATCTCCCACGATGTATACAGCTATACCATGTAGTGTTGAATCTATCTCTTGCATCGGGTCAGATAGTTTAACTCAATTAATAAATTCACATGTTGAGGAAGTCAGATGAGGAAACCCATTCAAATGGTCCATTTAATGGTGAATATTCATAGGTAGAAAAACGTTAATGTTGTAAGTCTCATGGAAGATGCATTCAGGAAGACAGGATACAGTGGAATGATTACAGGAAGAGGCAGGGGGGAGGAATATACACAAGTACGGTGAAAGAAAGAGTTCAGCTTAGACAGGAGAAGACAGCTTAAAGACACAGAGCAAAGGTAAACAATTGATGGTCACAGAGAAATAATAATAAATCAAATAGTGTAACACAATAGGAATAATATGTTGAGACCACCTTTTATAACAGTCAAATGTTATTGAGTGTTTATTTATTGAGTTCAGCACCCTAACAATTCACGAAAGGATCTTTAACTCACACATTGAAGAGTAGGAGCAGTATTACAAGGATATTCAAAGTAAGCAATGAAGTTATAAGTAGACAGGGGAATCAGAACTTGTTTGTAATGTGGGTATTCTGGGAGAAAAAGCAGTAACTGTGCCATGCATGGCACAGCACCTGTTTTAAAACTAGGCAGGGAAAAGTACAAAATTAAGCCAGACCATTAACAACAAACATTTCTCACTAACAGGTGCTGACTCCTCTGAAGTCCCTGTAATCAGGGTTTGGAGACTTTTTCCCATCCTCTCCAAGTCTCTGAATTTCAGATACAAAATGGGGTCTTACCAATCCAGATAGCAATGTAGATCAGTCCTTTCCTCTGTGACCAGCTTACCCTGGAAACCTCTTCCCTACATTGAAGAGAAACCCTGAGTAATAAAAATGCTTTCCTATTATCACTCCTAAAGGGACCATAACCAAAATAGTGTGGAAATATACCTCCCGTCCAGGACCCATTCCTGGCTTCCTGTAAAACTAGTATGTTTCATGTTTCATGTTTCATGTTCCAGTGCATGCTTTTTGTGACCTTCAAAACCAAAGGGTGTGAAGTATCTTCAATTGGACTAATACACTGATCTGCACTGGAGACCCAATGTCTAAACTTTATTTATATATATATATATATATATCTTCTACAAGGATTGAAAGATCTATCTTTACAGTATCAATGTGCAAGGTAAGGGAGGCATGACAATGTTAGATGGCCTCAATAATTTTTGAAAGCTGTGGCTCTGGGACCTTTCCTACTTCATCTGGAGTAGACAGGACTTAATGTCCAGGAAGGACATTTGGTCTACAGCAGGTTTGTGTACAGGTGAAATAGCCATCCTGGTTTCATTTGCGGCTGAACTTGGTGAATCTTTCACCCAGGCCTTTTTTTTGGAATTTTACACTGACCTTTTTACCAAGAACTAGATTAATATACAGTATTTGTGAAATAGTTACTGCACAAACTGCTGGCACTATATAAGTTATGTAAAATACTAATTGTTTATAAAATGTAAAGGAGTCTTAAAGATAAAGAGAAGCTTCATTCCAAACTGGCATAAAACCAAATTCATTAGTTGCTCAGCTACTCTGAAGTAACAATCTGATTTTAACTATACAGCACATATTGTGAGAAAGATGGTTGGAAGGTTTATCAATAGCTAATGCCATAACAGAAGAAAGTGACAGAATGAAGAATAATGTTGTCAAGAGGGTGGCTTGATTAAAATAAGTAGCAGTCAAAAAATAGGTTAAAGGGGGGCATGTCCGAGCCGCACAGGAAGATGGCTGCCTGAGACAGGAGCTCCTCACAAAACCCGCTGTAATAGCAACCCGAAACGACATCAGGCATCAGAGATAGCCGTGACATAAACAGCAACAGACCTCAGACCAGTAAACCTTACTACCCGCAATGACAAAGGGGAAGAAAATCACTAAAGGACCGAAGAAACTCACAGAGTTCTTCTCACAGCCTCACACAGCAGACAGGCAAGATGGCGCCGGCTCTAACACACAGGAACTGTCAGAGCTGCAACAGGAAGACACATCATTATCCTCATCAGCCTCAGACACAGATATATTATTATTATTATACAGTATTTATATAGCGCCAAAGGGTATGCTCAGCGCTGTGCAGTAGCAAGGGGACATAACATGAAACAAGACAGTAACAATACACTACACGAGGGGTTCACGGGCCCTGCTCTTTTGAGCTTACAATCTAGGAGGGAGGGGAAGGTGGCACAGGAGGAGATGGCTGTGGGGGATGGAGTGGTGGGTGAAGTGGAGGAGGTTAGTTGTTAGGTGAGGTCGGGTGTTAGGTGAGGTTGGGGTAGGCTTCCCTGAAGAGGAGGGTTTTCAGGGTGTGCCTGAAGGTGAGGAGGGTAGGTGACAGTCTGATGGATTGGGGTAGGGAGTTCCAGAGGATGGGGGAAGTCCTGGAGAAGTCCTGCAATCGGGCGTGGGAGGAGGAGATCAGGGAGCTAGAGAGCAGGAGGTGCTGTGAGGAGCGGAGGGCACGGGTAGGGTAGTATCTAGGTATCAGGTCAGTTATGTAGTTCGGGGCGGCATTGTGAATGGCCTTGTAGGTCAGGGTTAGCAGCTTGAACTTGATGCGTTGGGCGATCGGGAGCCAATGAAGGGATTGGCAGAGGGGGAGGCAGATGTGGAGCGCTTGGTGAGGTGGATGAGTCTGGCCGCTGAGTTTAGGATCGACTGGAGTGGGAATAGCGTTCGTTTGGGTAGGCCAGTGAGAAGGGAGTTGCAGTAGTCCAGGCGTGAGATGATGAGGGAGTGTACGAGTTGTTTGGTGGTGTCTGGGGTGAGGAATGTGCGTATCTTGGAGATGTTGCTGAGGTGGAGCCTGCAAGATCTAGATAGCAGTTGGATGTGGGGTAGGAAGGAGAGGTGGGAGTCCAGGGTGACACCCAGGACTTTGGCGTGTGGGGTGGGAGAGATGATGGCGTTGTTAGTAGTGATGGAGAGGATGGGAGGGGCACGGGGTGGGGGGAAGACCAGGAGCTCGGTTTTGGATTGGTAAGTTTGAGGAAATGGAGCAACATCCAGTCTGATATGTCGTTTAGGAGGTGGGCGATGCGGGCAGAGAGTGAGGGGGTGAGGTGGGGGGTGGAGAGATAAATTTGGGTGTCGTCGGCATAGAGGTGGTAATTGAAGCCGTGGGAGTGAATAAGTTTGCCAAGGAAGGAGGTATAGATGGAGAAGAGGAGGGTCCCGAGGACAGAGCCTTGGGGGACCCCAACAGAGAGGGGGAGGGAGGGGGAGGTGGCAGTATTCTAGGTGACGCTGAAGGAGCATTGGGAAAGGTAGGAGGCGAACCAGGAGAGAGCAGCGTCCTTGATGCCAAGGGAGTGTAGTTTGGCAAGGAGGAGAGGGTAATCAACAGTGTCGAAGGCCGCGGAGAGGTTGAGGAGCAGCAGGATAGAATAGTGGCCATTGGCTTTGGCAGTTAGCAGGTCATTGGTGATTTTAAGTAGGGCGGTTTCGGTGGAGTGCAGGGGGCGGAAGCCAGACTGTAGGGGGTCAAGGAGGTTGTTATCAGTGAGGTGGACGCTTAGGCAATTGTAGACCAGGCGCTCAAGGAGCTTGGAAGTGAAGGGCAACAAGGAGATGGGTCTAAGGTTGTTAAGGTTAGTGGGGTCAAGGGAGGGTTTTTTGAGTATGGGGGTGATGTGTGTGTGCTTTAGAGGGGAGGGGAAGGTGTCGGTGGAGAGGGAGAGATTGAAGATGTGGGTGAGGGAGCGAATGATGGAGGGGGGGGGTGACTGGAGGAGCTGTGAGGGGATAGGGTCCAGGGGGCAGGTGGTGAGGCGGGCTTCAGTGAAGACCTTAGAGACCTCCTCGGGGGTAGTTGGGCTGAAGGAGCGGAGTGGTGGGGGGGTGATGATGTGCGGGGTGTTAGGTATAGTGGGGGGTAGTGCGACTGTGAGGTCAGGGGAGGGGAGGGTTGAGGGGTTGAAGGAGGGCGGGAGGCTGGGTGGAGAGGTGTATTGTGAGTTGACAATGTCATTACGGATTGTGTCAATCTTGTTTTGGAAGTGAGTGGCAATCTCGTGGGCGGTGAGTGAGGTGCTGGGTGGGGGTGGGGGGGGGGAGAGAGCAGGGATTTGAAAGTGGAGAAGAGCCGAAGAGGACAGGTGGAGAGGGTGCGATCCTCTGTCACCAGTGAAAGAAAAGAACAAGAGACCAGCTTCATCTCCTCTCCTATCACCATGTACAAAGGCTCCTGTAAGTAAAAAGAAAACAATTCACACTTCTGCTGAAACAACAGATCTGACTGAAGCAATACATTTAATGGCAAAGCTGCCAGCTTCAGACTCTCCTATCACAGCCATTACAATGAAACAGATGCTATTGTCCCTTCATAAAGACATACAATTTGATCTTCAAAAATCTGTACATTTTATTCAAAAACAAGTCACCCAAATTGAAAAACGTACAGATGCAGCATAAAGGAAAATTCAGGAATGTGTTGTAGCATACAATTCCTTGATAGATGCTTATGAGACACAATCACAAGAAATCATAAAAATTAAAGAAAAAATGACTGACATGGAAGACCGCCCAAGGAGGAATAACGTTAAAATCAGAGGGATCCCTGAATCAGTCACTACACCAGAGTTATCCATCTACCTGGGGAGACTACTGAAAACACTTCTACCAAACATGTCACAATCTGAGCTTATTATTGATAGACTGATGAAACCTAAACATCTGCCAGATACCGTCCCTAGAGACGTTATTGCCAGAATACATTTTTTTCATGCTAAGGAAGCACTCATGATAGCTATGAGAAAACTTAAAACACTTCCAGCTCCATATGAAAAATTTGCTATATTTTTGGACATATCAGCCTATACCGCACAAAAATGCAAAGAATTCAAACGCATCACATCAGCTCTAATAACCCATAAAATAAGATATCAGTGGGGATATCCCACAAAAATCTTAGCCACCTTTCAAGGGAAATTAATCCCAATTCTGACTCCTGATGATGGGATAAAAATTCTGGCATCATGGAATATCGCTATACCAGCAGAGCCGCGATATATGCGTAAAGAAACGCACACCAAAATATCCGCAGACTGGGTTACAATCCCGACAACCTGAACACTGGGACTTTTGGTCTCTTTTATCATTTTCCTATTGGGATGTCTCATTGCCTACTTCCGCATTAGCAGGGAAGAGTTAGCCCCTATACTTCTCAGGTATACTACACACTCCACCAGATAATGAGTCTGCTATGCACACTCATACAAGTTTTTGTTTTGTTGATGTTTTCTTATACTTCTTACTCTTTTATATTCTTACTATGCTTATTACTTTCTCCTAATCTTCATATTCAGATAACATTGTATTGATGAATACATCTCAAAAACCAGATACCCTTCAGAGCATGGGGAGGGATGATCAGTGCTGTGCTTGGTACATACAACTTATAACTACAATACTAGCTACTTTAGAGCAATTATATAAAACCCAAAAATGGTCATCATAACGTCCTTTAATGTTAAAGGATTTAATAGCCCTTACAAACGCACATTTCTATGGAGAGAATCTTTAAAAACCAGTTGTGATATACTGTGTGTACAAGAAACACATTTTAAAAAAATTAACCCACCTACATGCAAACATAGGAAATTTACATAATACCTTTTTGCAAATGCTAATATAAAAAACAAAGGAGTAATGATTGCAATAAAAGACAGAATAGCTATACAAATTCAATCAATATTCTCAGACCCACAAGGTAGATATATTATCTTAGTTGCACATATCGACAATTTCTTAATGACACTGGTAAATGTATATGCACGAAACAAAGGACATAAAACCTACTTCCAAAGCTTATCAAACAAAATTAAACTACTAAGACAAGGAGCTTTAATCATTTGCAGAGATTTTAATGAGGTAATAGATACAAACCTAGACTCCACTAACAAACTATGCAGACAATCACAAACTCTAACATCATTTAAAGAATCAGAAGATCTATATAATACATGGAGATGTCTCCATGGTGGCGAAAAAGACTATACATACTTTTCTCACTCCCAAAATTCATACTCACGGATTGATTTATTTTTAACAGATAAAAGATCTTTACAGCAAATATCTAGAACCGAAATTGGCTCCATCACATGGTCAGACCATGCCCCGCTCACATCAGAAATGTTTACAACACCATACCCCAACAACCTCTCTGTATGGAGACTAAACTCAGCCCTAATTACAAACCAACATTATAAATCTCAAATAGAGAAGGAATTACTCTCCTATTTCCATATCAATAACAATACAGAGGTCGATGATTTTGTTCTGTGGAATGCACACAAGGCATACATGAGAGGAATACTCATCAAATTAGGGACTTACGAAAAAAAAAGGAAAGCTAAAACAATTACAGACATATTATAGGAAAGTAAACTCCTGGAATCACAACACAAACAAAACCCAGACCAAATTATTTTATCTCAGCTACGCTCTCTACGAGAGAAACTAAGGCTTCAACTCATGGAGCAATATGACTTTATGATAAAAAAAATTTCAATTTATATCATACACGAAAGCAAATAAAGCAGGACCACATTTAGCAAAACAATTTAAGCGATATCAATCCAGATCGAAAATTGCATATCTAAAAGACCCATCTAAGGGAAAACTTATAAATCCACTAGATATAGCCAATGCTTTTAGTAAATACTATGCAACACTATACAACATAAAAACTCTCAAGAATTTACACCTCCTACTGATAACCAAATCAATACGTTTCTGGAATCACTCCAACTTCCTAAGATCTCCACAGAACAACTAGACTCCTTATCACAACCCTTCACCACCTCTGAAATTAATAAAATAATTCATGATCTCCCTTCTCACAAATCACCAGGACCTGACGGTTATACCAATGAATATTACAAAACCTTTGCTCCAACCCTTATCCAATATCTACATAAATTTGTTAATAAATTGACAACATCTGAAAATATCCCAAAATAAAAATTAGAAGCCCTTATTATCACACTGCCAAAACCAGGCAAACCTCCCACATCACCAGCCAACTTTAGACCTATATCACTTTTAAATACAGATATGAAAATTTATGCCAAACTGCTAGCCAACCGACTTCAATCATTATTACCAAAACTCATTAATTCAGATCAGGTTGGATTTATCAACGGACGTCAAGCACCAGACGGCACACGTAGATTCATAAATTTAGCTCAATGGGAAAATTACACACAAACACCATCTCTGCTCATCTCATTAGATGCAGAAAAGGCGTTTGACAGAATCTATTGGCCATACCTACAACTGGTACTAGAAAAATTTGGAATAACAGGTTCGTTCAAGAAAGCAATTATGGCTTTATATACATGCCCTAGTGCTAGAGTATGGTCATCTGGTATACTCTCTGACCCATTCCAGATATCGATAAGGTGTCCCTTATCACCTTAAATCTTTGCTTTATGCATAGAACCATTGGCAGAAGCGATTCGTATACAACCTGACATTGGAGGTATCAAAATAGGTCACGAAACACATAAAATAGGACTATACGCTGATGTCATCATAATTGCTATGACCGACCCCATCATCTCAATAATAGCATTGCAAAAGGTTATCTCGCAATTTAGCTTATTATCCATGTACAAAGTAAATGAAGCCAAATCCTCCATGTTGCCGATAGCAATCCCACATAAACTACATAAACAAATTTCATCAATCTCCCCCTTCTCATGGGCCACATCATCACAAATTACATACCTAGGAATAATAAAATGAATGTCTCCCCACTCAAACACATTTAAGATCAACTTTTCCAATCTACTCATTAAAATAACAGAACTATGCAAATAGTTCTCCAACACCACTATTTCATGGGTTGGGCGAATTGCTATTGTAAAAATGTTTATCTTACCACACATTTTATATTTCTTTTGAGCCATCCTAATACCATTACTATCTTCATCCATACAAAAACTACAATCACTATTAAACACTTACATCTGGGAACACAAAAAGGCACATGTCAACAAATTGACACTATACACTTCTCGATCAAATTTAGGTATGGGAGTCCCCAATCTACAATTATACCATAAAGCAATAGTGTTGGATCAGACACAGCATTGGTGGGCACATCAAATAGACAAACGATGGGTACAGATAGAACAGTCCCTTATCCATAGTGACACTGAAGCCACATTGGGAGCTCTTACTCTCACCCATAGAGCCCCAAGATACTGCCTAGACACAATCAATGTGACTCTCTGCACCTGGGTATCTATTCTACGAACCTCAAAGGGAAATCACCCTACAATTAATGGCTTCATTCCTCTACTCTCCATATCATCGATGACACCTGATCTAGAACTTAAATCCTGGTCAAAAGCAGGCCTTCAAAATCTTGCCCAACTATATGCCAATTGTACCCTACAAACATTTCAACAACTTTCTGAAACATACAAAATTATGCATAAGGACTTTTTCAAATATCTAAGAATTCATCATGCATTACGCAACCTGGAATACCAAGAAGATTCTCTCCTCAGATCTTTGACCAACTTTTATGAAAGAATAGATTCTCACAAACAAGGTATCTCATTCATATATAATATCCTTCTTCAACATCGTCACCAAGGAAAATTACCAACGATGCATAAATGGGAACGAGACATTGGGAAACAATTCCAGATTCAACAATGGCAAACAGCAGGAAACTGGACTAGGAAAACTACCAGATGCATTAACCATTGGGAATCAGCCCAAAAGATATTACACAGATGGTACATAACTCCACAACATTTGGCAGCACGTTCATCCAACCGCTACTCCTCATTATGATGGAGAAACTGTAACCAACAAGGATCCTTGTACCATATATGGTGGGAATGTCCACAAATTACTCCATTCTGGTCAGATATCTTAACGTTTATAACATCAAATACAAACTCCTCTCCAATTCCTGATCCAGCCCTGGCACTTTTGGGAATAGGAATAGACTCCTGGCCACCACAGTCCAGAACTGTACTAATGCATATTTTGATAGCGGCACAATTGAGTATTGCCAGGCTTTGGAAACAAACTACAACGCCATCCATTCACACAGTAACTGAAATCCTGAACAAAAACACAGCCTTCGAAAAAAATCTTTGCTCAAATACACAACTCATCTGCTAAATTCCGGAAACACTGGGACTTATGGCTCAAAGATCATCAATGTACCGTTACATAAGAAACTACAAGATGTACCAATCAAACACCACTAGAGATACAGCTACTCCACTGTATTATTATCACCCTATTATCCAAAAAAAGGAAATATGTAATAATTTCAAATCTCATTCTTTCTTCTACTTCTCTCTAATCTCCACTTCTCACAACCTTCCTTTCTTCTCTAAACTAATGACTTACTGAATATTTCAAACAAACAATGCATACTCCTCAAAAAAAAGAAATGTATTGATGACAGTAATGACTACAAAGTCACATTGTTTATAAGCTGAATTTTGTAAGATGTTGAATATGCTCATACTCTTTTATCTATATCCTTTACAAATCTGTAATACATTATTGTGACAATACTGTTAATTGTTGTAAACAATCAAATGACCAATAAAAAAAACAATAGTTATGAAAAAAAAATAGGTTAAAAATGCAATATAAAGTTGTGACATGCTAAATCTCTTTCAGACCACATCCTGTGTATACCGTATATACTCGAGTATAAGCCGACCCGAATATAAGCCGAGGTACCTAATTTTACCACAAAAAACTGGGAAAAACTATTGACTCGAGTATAAGCCGGTGGTGTCAGTGGGGGGAGGAATAGTGCCCCATCGTTGGTGTCAGTGGGGGGAGGAATAGTGCCCCATCGTTGGTGTCAGTGGGGGGATGAATAGTGCCCCATCGTTGGTGTCAGTGGGGGGAGGAATAGTGCTCCATCGTTGGTGTCAGTGGGGGGAGGAATAGTGCCCCATCGTTGGTGTCAGTGGGGGGAGGAATAGTGCCCCATCGTTGGTATTAGTGACACCAATGATTGGGCACTATTCCTCCCACTGACACCAATGATACTTACCTTGCTGACCCCTGCTCCAGCCTGGGCTTGCTCGCTCCCTCCCTCTCCCATGGTACACACTTACCGGTCAGATGTCTTCCTTCTCCGGCCGCTCTCCTCCTCTTCACTCGCTCGATCTTCGCGGTGCCGCTCGGCTCCTCCTCTCCAAGCTCCACCTCCTCCCCGGTGATTGGGCGCCTGTGTGCCTCTCCTGAGCTACAGTTCTGGCGGCCAATCACCGGCGAGGATTGATCCCAGGGGTGTGTCCAGATGACAGGGACGGCATGTCATCCCGCCCACACCTGGACGTTGACTCGAGTATAAGCCGAGGGGGCCGTTTTTCAGCACAAAAAATGTGCTGAAAAACTCAGCTTATACTCGAGTATATACGGTATATATACATAGACAAGGGATCGCTACAACAATGTATAATTTATAAATTACTACAGCAACTTGTCAGTCTACTTGGCTTTATACATGTCATTATGTGTGTATTTTATTTACGTACAACCTAAGCATAAAAGAATACATTCTGAAAATAAAATGTGTATGTAAGCTGATGCTCACACATCAGAGAACATAATATCAGGGACATTTCTTTTCAGAGACCCTGAAGCTAGCTAAGCCCAAAGAGGCCAACCAGAGACAGGTGCAGGGCCATAACTACATGTAATGGCGCTAATAGCTAATCCATTTAGCACCCCTGCCTTTCTAATTGTTATACCAAAGGCAATTTCTTTAATTTCTTTAATTTTGTTTCAACCAATGCAATTGCAACTTAACTGGCCATACTTATGCCTTTGGAAAGGTCAATGTTTACTTGAAGTATAATTAAAGGCAACATTTTTTTTTAGTTTTGGATAGAGTGCAGAGGGATTAGAACATCTGTCAGTTTTTATTGCTGTCTGTGCCCCCGTTAAGATTTGACCTCTCTATGTGTCCTGTTTACCATTATTATTGAAAAAGTGATAAAGGGAATATCTTCCAATGGGGACACTAGTTCTGGTGACCTGGTGGTCTCCAAGGAATTCCCTTAATTTGCAGGGATATCCTCTCACTTCCTGTTTTGCTATGGGATAGGAAATTAAGGGAAATTGCCACTGTTTTTTTGTGCAAATCAACTAATAGACTAAAGGCAATCATGCATGGTTAACACCTTACTTCTCTTAAGCTGTTTATAGCCAGCATGAGCAATATTATAAGTAGCACAACACCTGGTTATGTTCTATTATTGATGTATGATTATATCAGTAAAAATATATACATATCTGTTTTATACCTCCTAACTAGGGATGAGATGAACATACCTGGGTACAGTTTGACATGTGTTCAACTAACTTTACTGAATTTGGGGTGCCAGATCTAAACCCCACTGAAGTAGAAAAAATAGCATAGGGTTCCCCCAGACCAGACCAGACATACATACCAGACCCTTGTCCTTGATGAAGGTCTAATATGGATGTCTAGAGAGTCCTCACACAAATAAACAGCATGTGGCCCACAGATTTTATACCATGCCTTTAAAGTCTGGTATTGATTTTAAGGGGGAAGCCCACACAGAAAAAAAAAAAAGCATGCCCCCTATGCTCTACAAAATCCATACCAGACCCCTATCTGAACATGCAGCTTGGAAGGACAGGAAAGGTTTGGACGAGCTTGCACCCCTTCCCCCTGAATTTTGCCAGACCACATTCTCCCAAAATGGAGTGGTACTATATCAGAGTGGCAAAGCATCTTCTTCCCATGTTGATGAGGGAAAGGACCTGTTCCCCATGACCCTAGTCCAGTGGCTGTAGGTGTCTTATTAGAATCTGGAATCACCCTGATGGTCCTCCCTACGTGAAGAGCAAAAGCTAAATAGTAAATAAATACACCACACTTGAGCAGTTCTTTTTTTTTTTTAAATAAAACAAAAAAGTCCCACAATGTAAATTTATTCTCAATCACGTTTCTATTGTTGCAGATTCTTGTCAATAACTATGAACACAACTCCACAAATAAAAAAACCTTCAATCCCATTGCATGTTCTATTTTCTGTGTACACACGGATACAATCAAGAAATATTGAATAATAGCAAACTTTGATGTAGAGCTGTGCTTCCTTTCTCCTGTCCGTCCCAGTATTCTGTTTTTCCTCCTCCCCCAGTTCTCCACCCTCTCATCAGGATTACAGGGATCTGTGCTTAGTCTGAAGCTGTACTTCTGTTAATTGGTTAGTGTTACTAAACCCAGGACCCTGCATTCACTCTATCTGGTCTCCCACAGTACACACAACATGGAATTGCAATTATTTTGGTATATATAAACTGCTAAATACCTTTTCTCATCAGCTGTTAGAGCAGTCTTGTGGCTTCTGTCTGTGTCCAGCTCAGCACTAGCTAAAGCTTGTAGGAGGAGAATTATTTCTGCTCTAAGAGGATGGAAATCCCCTGACCTCTGTCTGGACAGTGCTGATTGGCCCTGTACTAATCATATGCACTCTCCCAAGAGAAAAAAAACCTCTCTAGCAATACACACCAAACTGAGCATGTGCATGCCTATGGTCCAGTCTGGAGATAAGAGGTGGTCACTTGAAAAAGGGGAGGAACAGAGAAGAAAGGATCAAACAGCCTTTTTACACAATGCAGAGGATTAACCCCACAGGTTCCACAGTGAGTATAAGAAGCATGCTTTACTGCATATACAGACTGACTTTACTCTTGTGGGTTTAGTAACACTTTAATCAGAACCAGTCCGCTGGTAAGTGAGTGTACTTTGTCATTGTCTCTTGTTTCTATTCTGAAGTTTTGGAACTGCAGCCAATCCGGAAAGAGCACTGCGACATTGTCACACAGAACTTCCCAATTGGCTGCAATTCCAGAACTAATGCATGGTTACAATTTGCAATGACACAGTGTACCTATTAAGTGGCTGCCTGATGCTGACGAATCATGCAAGTTCCACCACTCCACAGATGCAAAGCCAATCAGGTGCCAGTCTAATATTATCTTTCTATGACTAAGTAGGTAAGGGTTAAACATGTCAGAAAGGGGAGGGCTCCAGCTGGGGTTGAGATGGCTTGCTTGTATGGCCGAATTAAAATTTGCTGAATTCAATGATGTCATTGGTGTGTGACTTCTCCTTTTCTGTCAAGGCTGACTTGTGCTGGTTACTTCATGTCACCAATCATTGCTCCTACCCTTCACCGCTGTGTGGAAAAGCAATGCTAGGTAGGGGATTTGCAGGACAGTGCTCAGATCTGCAGGACTATGGGAATTGTATCAATTTCTGGGATAATCTTGCAGAATTAGGGTTTTTTGCATGTACATACCAGACATCATACCCAGAATACTATACAGAGTATACAACAGCACACACTTTCTCCAATACACTAGATGCAGTAAAAAAAAATACATACCCTTTATAGCATAACATCAACCTACCATTAAAGTACCTTTTCAGTCTTTGCAGATGACACCAACCTATGCAGTGGAATAGCATCCTTACAAGATGTCTTCAATTTACAAGCCAATCTCAATGCACTGTTTAATTGGGCAACTGTGTGGTAAATTAGGTTTTATGTTGATAAATGTAAGGTTATGCACTTGGGGGCTTAAAACATGCATGCATCATACATACTAGGGGGAGTACAACTGGGGGAATAAAGGGGGAGAAGGATCTGGGTGTTCTGGTAGATCATAAGCTAAATAATGCCATGCAATGCCAAGCTGCATTTTTTTAAAGAAGTTTTTATTTGAGTTTTAACAATATATAATGTAATACAGAGGGGCGGACTGACCATTTGGAAACTCGAGCACTGCCCGAGGGCCCGGGGTCAGTAGGGGGCCCCATGAGATGCCCCTGGTACCTTTTTCATAGGCTTTTTTGAGTTTGGGCAAGGACACAGGGGCCCCATGATCCCCTATTGCCTGGGGGCCCCATGAGTTGTCAGTCCGGCCCTGGTAATACATACTCTGGGTAATTGAAACAGTATTAACATACCAATTATGCTTTTATATCCAAAAAAAAAACAATCACATAATATTGAGACATTTAGAATGTCAAAGTTGAAACAATTAACTCTTGTATGGGTCTAGACAATAGATAAGGAAATATCCAGAAATGAGGAGAGGGAGGAGAGGCTTTAGTGGGGCTGGAGATAAGGTGGGGTAAAAAAAAAGGGGGGGTGGAAGAAAAAAAGAAAAAAGGGGAGTATAAGGGAAAAAGATAAGTAAAGAAGAGAGAGCACAGAGAATACCTGGATCTCAGATGACTAAAATAAACTTTCAAAAGACACTAGTTCCCTGAGTAGCGTTTGAAAGATATTAATTTCTAGTGTAACTAAAACACTAGAGACTTCCTAGTATCAATGGGAACCAGGTTGTGAAAGCATATATAACCCGCTATGGGCATGAGTTAACTGTGTAGGTGCTAGAGAACGTTGACTCAAGTATAGTATAGCACGTGTTTGTATCATTGAGCTAAGGGGAAAACATTCTGTCGACCTGTCAAATAAGCTGAAAGGGTAATGGTAGGATACGACTTAGTGAGGTAATTGAACCATTTACAGTTGAAAGAGTTTGAGTGGCAAGAGGTGGAGACTTGAAGATCCTGGTGTTCTATGAGAAGTAGCCTGTTGAGGTCTTGTTTCACGTTTGCTATTGACGGTGGGGGTAGCGACGTCCATCTTCTCAGGATGGCTCTCCTGGCAGACCTTAAGCAGATAGCTAGCCAAGGTTTGTGTTTGTTGATGAGCAGATAGAGATGGCTATGAGGCTGAATTAATGGCTAGTTATGTTCCCAAGTAGAAGAAAGAGGGGGTTCATGGATGGGTGTAGGCCAGTGATAGATTATCTCAATAGTTCCACTTGAGACCAGAACTTCGAGATAGCTGGACATGACCAGAATCTCAAGCTGCAGTTTTTAAAGCGAGCAAAATACTTTCTTAAAAAAAGTATGGTCTGCAGAGAGAGATATAATTTTGCCCCTGTACAAATCATTAGTATTGCCTCATCTGGAATATGCAATTCAATTTGGGGCACCAGTTCACAAAAGGGATATTGGGGAATTGGATAAAGTGCAGGGAAGGGAAATCAAACTGCAAGAGGCATGGAGGAGCTCAGCAATGAGGAAAGATTAGAGGAACTGAATGTATTCTCTCTTGAGAAGAGGAGATTATGGGGTTATATGATCAACATGTATAAACACATAGGTGGCCCACATAGTGAACTTGGTTTAGAGTTTTTCACTTTAAGGTCATCACAGAGCACAAGGGAGGACTCTTTATGGCTGGAGGAAATAAGATTAATTATCCAAAAGGCTTCTGCAAAGGCTTCTTTACAGTAAGAGGCGTAAAAATGTGAAATAGACTCCCTCAAGAGCTGGTTTCAGAAAGGCCTGGATTCTTTCCTAAATGCACATACTATAACTGGATACTAATAAAGTGTGTATAGGTAAAGTTGATCCAGGAAATATCTGACTGCCTTTTAGGGGATAGGGAAGGAATCCCCTCCCTCCCCCCACTGGAACAAATCGCATCATGCTTTACTGGATTTTTTTGCCTTCTTCTAGGTCAACTGTGGGTATTTAGATAGTGTGTATGGAGGTATTCTATTTGTGTGTGTTGTGTATGTTTTTTTATGTTGGTTGAACTGGATAGACTAGTGTCTTTTTTCAACCAAATTAATTATGTAGCTATGTAGCCAGTGTCTTGATCACCAACCAACAACAGTACAATGTTCTATACCAGTGTCAGCCAGCAACAGTGTCTTTATAGTCAGCCAGCACCAGTACAGTGTTCTAAAAGCAGTATCAGGCACAACCAGTGTCCTATTCCCCAGCCAGCATCTAATGCCAAACTTGGGTGCAATCAGTGTCCTCATCACTAGCCAGTACCATTACAGTTTTCTAATATCAGCATCAGCCGCAATCAGTGTCCTGATAACCAGCCAGCACAGTTTTCTATGCTAGTGACAATGACAATTCTATGTGCCAAACATACCCTAGCTTTCACAAAATTAGGACACTCTTTAATTTCTGTTCTCAAAAAATTTTCAGAAATGAATACAGCCCAGAAAAGCATCTGTATTGATGAGTCTCTCATTAACTTTACAGGCATGCTTAACATCAAGCAATATCTCCCTAGTAAAGAAAGCAGGTATGGGATGAATTTGTAGAAACTGTGTGAAAAGGCCACACGTTACACATATGATTTCTGCATTTACAAAGGGAGCCAGATGGATGCCTATATTATATTGGTAGCAGTGGAAGATAGTGTGGGGGATAGTGTGGAACCATTTGTCACCTTATTTCATGATAGATACCACCTTTATGTGGACAATGTGATACAATGGGACCAAATTGCAGAGGTTTTCTGCAATGACTTGGCTACATGAAGCTGAAAAGGGGTGAGTAAGCAAGCTTACATAACAGGGAACTGTTGGCACATACTGTAAATTGAAGGATATATTGAATGTTTATGTCCTTTCATTCAATAAGCAAAGTAGAAGTTCTGGTCAATTTGAAAAAACGCCTTGCATTCAGTATAATCTACATATTGGTGATATAAATGTAAATGAGCAGATGATGAAGCCCTACCTGGAAATTTAAAGAACAAGGCGCTGGTACAAAAAAGGATCCATCTATTTATTTCAGTTGGCCATGTACAATTAACAGGTAATTGACAAATCTACAGGAGGACCTTCTTAAAATATCAATAAGAGATAGTCACAACCCTAATTTTACAGGAAGGTCATGCACATGAAAGGTTTTATATACAGTAGATGCAGTCAGCAGACTACATAAGAGACACTGATCTTCTCCCTTCTACCCAAACTCAAACGCCAAAAAAGATTATGTGCATGCACCATTGATGGGATAAGACATGACACACGTTATTGTCCCCGTTGTCCTTACTGCTTGCATCACTACCATACCTCAATACAGTATTAATCTAAGGTATTAGAGTGCATAGCATAGTGAAGGTGTTTCTTATGTGTTTGTCTAGCTGCCTTTGCCTTTATTTGATCTCCTGTGTACCAAGCTTGACCTGTTTTTTTACCATATTTCTGCCTGCTGTCTGAACTACCTTTTGCCTGCATATTGACTATGTCTCTGCCTGCTGTTGAAAATTACACTTGCCTGTTACTGACCAAGTTTCTCCCTGCCACCTGCACTGATCCTTTGTCTATTTTGTTGGCCACAACTCTGCCTGCTGCCTGGACTAACCCTCTGCCTGTATACTGACCACGTATCCGCCCACCACAGCAACTACTAATTTCCTGTTACAATAGCCCAGTTACAATATGCCTGACAACACCTTGGCATGCCTCACTATGCTTTTTTGTGGCATTGGTGCAGTAAAGGCTTCTTTCTGGCAACTCGACCCTGCAGTTCATTTTTGTTCAATTATTATCATATTGTTCCCCTTAACCACTTCAAGTCCAGACACTTTCACCCCCTTCCAGTCCAGGTCAATTTTCAGCTATCAGCGCTGTCACACTTTGAGTGACAATTACTCAGTCATGCAACACTGTACCCATATGAAATGTTTATAATTTTTTGAGACAGATAGAGCTTTCTTTTGGTGGTATTTAATCACCACTGGCTTTTTATTTTTTTGCTACATAAATGGAAAAATACTTCGTTTTTGTAATAAAATTTTGCAAATAAATAATGTCTTTATAAATTTAGGCCAAAATATATTCTGTTACATGTTTTGGGTAAAAAGTATGGGATATACTGTATATCTGAAAATTGATCATCTGAGACCCTAAAATGCTGGACGCTGGTATAGGGTATGGCAGTTATCAGGATGTTGGTATGAGATATGGTGGTGATCAGGATGCGAGTATGGGGTATAGGGGTGATCAGGACGCTGGTATGGTGATAAACAGGATGCTGGTATGGGGTATGGCGGTAATCAGGATGCTGGTATGGCAGTGATCAGGATGCTGGTATAGGGTATGGCAGAGATCAGGATGTTGGTATGAGGTATGGCAGTAATCCAGATGCTGGTACGGTTTATGGCGGTGATCAGGACACTGGTATGACATATGGGGTAATCAGAATGGTGGTATGGCAGTGATCAGGACACTGGTATGGGATACAGTGGTGGTCATAATGCTAGTATGGAGTATGGTGGTGATCAGAATGCTAATATGGGGTATGGTGGTGATCAGAATGCTGATATGGGGTATGGCGGTGATCAGGGTGCTGGTATGGTGTATGGTGGAGATCAAGGTGCTGGTATGGCATATGGCGGTGATGAGGGTGCTGGTATGGCATATGACGGTGGTCAGGGTGCCGGTATGGCATATGGCAGTGATCAGGGCGCAGGTATGGGGTATGGCAGTGATCAAGACACTGGTATGGCGGTGATCAGGAAATTAGTATGGTGTATGGCAGTGTTATTATGAGGACTGGGACAGGTGACAGGTGCTGGCTGCATTATTTATTGTGACTACACTGGAGCAATGATCAGGGACACTGGGGTAGCTGGCACTGCAGTCTGTGAGGACATTCACAGACTGCAGCATTGGTTCTCTCTGCTCTCACTGTGGGAGCCGATACATGCTTTCACTTTCTATTGTTTACTATGTGATTGCTGTGATTGGACACAGCAATCACAGGGAAAATACCATGTGGTCACCTGGACACAGCAGTAATGTGATCCTCTGTGTCTGTGTGACATATGCATCATCAGACTTGCGGTTGCATGCTCTGTGAGCTGCTCAGGAGCCACTGATGAGGGCTGACGTACAGGTACATTAGCCTGAATTGGCATTGCTTCTCATCTGCCATTATAGACAATGGCTGGATCTGCTTGTGGGGCCAGATACCAGCTGGGAACCATCTGGACATCCCTGAAGGGAAGGTAGTTGCAGACAGGGACATGTTTAGAGGCCTTTTGTTAAAGATAGTTATTAAGAGGTCGTACAATAAATTACCGTATCACCCAGTAAATGGTCTCCATTCAGTAGCCAAAAAAGGTATACAAAAAAGGGGGGTTGTGAAAAGGAATTCACAAAGAAAGCGGCTACACCATGAACAGAATGCGATACTCAGAAAAATTTCCAAAAATTATGCTTTATTACACATACAAATTTGACATACGGGCAATCGCCCTGGTTTACCATCACCTCAGTATGAGACAATACACACAGACCTAAAACCATACAAAATGACACCAAGACCGGTTCAAGTACTTGTGCAACAAAGACAGTGACTACTAGAGCCTAAAGTCTTTGTAGCACTAATGCACAGGTGAACACTTCCCTCAGGAGGTGTATGCAAAAATTATACCATAGGTATACCATGTAACATGTTGTAACATGTAGACATATGCTACTACCAAAATGGTTATATCCCGAGCAGGGAATATCAAAACATTACACTATTGATATAAAATATCACATGTATGCAGTGCAGCAAGCACAGTATGCGTCAAAAAGTGAAGCATGCCTCAAGGCCTATAAAAGACAAAAAAATAAAAAGTCATGAATAAATGCAGTACACTCCTATGCCGGCACATGTGGTTGGGGCCCATTCATCTGTAATCTAAGCGACTATTATCTTTAGGGCTCTTGAATGAGAATAAGCCCCATTTGTTACCAGGATGGAAGGATAGATGCAAATAGCAGAGCACTGCTTGAAATGGTTTCTTCACCACTGTGTGTGGACTACATACCACTCTTTATAAGGAAAACACGACAAATCCCAATAAATCTTCTACCTGTTGAGATACATGTGGTATATCCTGTTTCCTATGAAAAGCACCATGATGTCCCCATCCTGTAGTGAAACAGACAATATGTGGAAAGTCACTGGAAGAGCTTTACTCTATATGAGATGTATAGGTTATATCGATCACAGAGGACCATATAACTAGTATCCTGTAACAGTCCACTCACCACCTGCGCAATGGGTAGTAGGAGAGGAAAAGATGTCCTTCATAGGTACTGCCTTGTAGGGCCAAAGAGGCCAGGGAACAACCGCTGACATCAGCCGATATACCGCGGGTTCCAGCCTCTTCTCGGCGCCTGTGCTGCTTAAGCCTGCCTCGTGGCATGTGAAGATGACTTCCTCCTTGTAGGTCAGCGTGTGTTCCACCTGGTGCGCATGACCGGAAGTGACGTATCTGACGTATGACGTCAACGCGTTTCGCCGATGGGCGTATCTCACTCAGCTTCGTCAGGACCAATGAGACAACTGCATTTCAATTTCCTATTTATAGTGGGTTAGGACCCACCCATTTATGCAAAAACTCGCTTGCAGCCATTCCCAATGGAGAAAAAAAGGCTAAATACTTAGCACAGCTGCTGGTCATTATTGAATACAATTAAAAACAGGCGACTGGAAATATCAGAGAACGGAAAGGCTTAGCAATTTTAACAATATGTATATAAATCAATAGGGCATAGATTAAATGTAATGATCAGTTAAGGCATTACCACATTCTCACCAGAAGATGGCAACATTAGTGAAAGAATTACCAGGCTTATTTATTAAATCAAATTCCTAAAAAGTACAATATAAATTACCATAAAGCCACCACAAGATGGCAATATTGACTAAGGGATCTCATTATAAATTCCTTTATCAAAAGTACCCAAATTTCAAATGCCCATTTACATTCTAGTTACTCTTGGAGAAAATCAACTTAAACTTATATTATGAAATCATCAATGTTGTTCCCAAATGCGAAAAAAAGGAGAGATTGGCCTTAATTATTTAGCATATAATCCAACTATTAATGAAAACAGGGAAATGCCATAGGTTAATCAACATATGGAAATATAAGGGTACATAACTATGTAGATCTATTTATCCAAAAATACTTGGAGATCACATTCCACATTTAACCCCTTGGGGTATAATGTATCAAGCTTATATATCCAATATTTCTCCTTTTGAAGCAATTCTCTGTCAAAATCCCCTCTCCTTTGTGGAAAGTGCAATGCATAGAAACCTTTCACTTTTGTACCGTCCAGTTTACCTCCATGATATTTAGCATAATGTTGTGCAAGATTACTTTCAGGGTCATTTGATCTAATATCTCTAAGATGTTCACCTATTCGTACTTTAAGTTGTCTTTTGGTCTTACCTATATACATCTTTTTACAAGGACAGGTTAAAATATATAACACTCTTATTGTAGAGCAATTTATGAGACTTTGAATTTTATAGTGAGTGTTGTTTCCTGAATCAGAAAAAGAGTCCGTACGATCCACATATTTACAGATTTGACATTTTCCACATTTAAACATCCCTTTAGTACGCGATTTTAACCATGTTGTTTGTTTTAACGGTTGATAATCAGAATGAATAAGGAGATCACCGAGATTTGGTGCTCTTCTTGCTACCATCTGGGGGCGTTCACCTACAATTTTATTCAATTTGGGACATTGAGTTAAAATTTTCCAATGTTTTTCTAATATTAATTTTACATCTTGCCATTGGGCTCCAAATTGGGTTATCATTCTGACAGGTTGATCACTTAATTTAGCCTTCTCATCCTTTTTAGGAGATAATAAATCCTTACGGTCTGTTTGATATGCCCGTCTTCGAGCCTTTCTAATTTGAGAGTGAGAGTATCCCCTTTCCCTAAATCTTTTATAGAGGTCCTGAGCCTCCATTCTAAAATCATTGATATTTGAACAATTTCTCTGACATCTCAAAAACTGTCCCACTGGAATCCCTGAAATCAGTGAACGTGGGTGGTAGCTCCTAGCCTCTAATAGGGTATTGGCAGCAGTTGGTTTCCTATATGTCCTTGTGATAAGTCTTCCATTTTCGAGTCTAATTTCCAGATCCAGAAAAGAAATACATCTTTCATCAGATATATGTGTAAGTCCAATATTGAAAGAGTTTTGATTTAACTCTTCCATGAAAAGTTTTAATTCCTCAGATGTTCCTCGCCATACAAGGAACACATCATCTATATATCTTAACCAAATCTGGACATTAACAAGAAATCTTGGTGATCTAAAAACAACCTGCTCCTCCCAAAAACCTAAATGAAGACATGCGTAGGCCGGAGCCCACGGTGCTCCCATGCTAGTACCTCTGGTCTGTTGATAAAAGGTATTATTAAATTGAAAAAAGTTATGTCGTAATGCAAAATCCAACAACTCACAAATAAATTCATTCTGTCCTCCCAAAGTAGGATATGTTTTATCAAGGAAGTAAGAGGCCGATCTTACACCACATTCATGTGGGATAGAGGTGTAAAGTGATTCCACATCTATTCCCACTAGAATGGAATTTTCATTAATAATCATATTCTGAATCTTAGCCAACACGTCTTTAGTATCCCTTACATAGGAGGGGAGATTAGGGACCATATCTTTAAGAAACAGATCTATGTATTTCCCTGTTTTATCTAGGGGACCATTAATGGCAGAAACAATAGGTCTACCCGGGGGGTTTTCTTGATTTTTGTGTATTTTGGGGATAATATAAAAAGTAGGGTGATTAAATTCTTCAGTTCTCAAATACTCATACTCTTTTTTAGTTAACAAACCTACTTCTTTTCCCAATGTTAGGATAGAGTTTAATTTTTTTGCCACCATATGAAAGGGGTTAGTGGTTACTTTCCTATAGGTAGAGGAATCACTTAATAAGCGCCTCACCTCCCTAACATAATTTTGTTCATTTAAAATCACTACATTACCCCCTTTGTCACTTCTCTTAATTACAATATTCTTAGTCTCTTTTAATTCTTTAAGGGCTTTTCTTTCTTTTTTAGTAAGATTATCACCAATTGGCATTTTCCACTCAAGATTTTTGAGATCATCAGCAACAAAATCTAGAAATGTCGAGATCCTCATGTTGGAACGAATTTTCGGCATTTTCGTTGATCTAATGTTCAGATCGACTTTTCTAATCACGTTACTGTGATTATCCAGGTCTATTTCGCTCTCATCACCATCCTCATTTTCCTCCATGAGAGATATCAACATATCGAGCATCTTACGATCCTCCATGGATGAGTCGGAGGCCATAACCTCCAACATAGTGGGATTACCATGTATCATTCTCAAGAAAACCTTTCTTAAGAATAAGTTAACATCTTTAAATACCTCGAATTCATCCATGGGGGTTACTGGTGAAAAGGACATACCCTTATTTAATAAAGAGATATGTTCCTTTCTGAGTGGAAAATTAGCCAAATTGATTACCTTTTTGTCATGAATATTTTCATCCACTACCTCCTCTGACTTCTTGTTCTGCCCTTGTCTTCCTGATGTTTGTTTTTTAAGGATTCCTCTACTTTCTTTTTGGATCCTCTTCCCATCTGTAATTGATTGGTGCGAGGAAGTTCTCCATTTTGTTGGTCTAAAAAAGAAACAGATTTCCCAAGATTTTCAGAATCACTTTCACTAGACATGGTTTCCCCCATTGATCTAGAGTGTGAACGAAAACCTCTTCGTTTAGATCGACTTCTACTTCTTTTAGTAGTGAGATCAAATATCTCACCTGTTTCCCAATCCTTAAGGTCACGTTTAAATTTAGTTTGTTTAGTAGTTCTCAGATTTTTTTGTACTTTTTCAACTTCCTTTTTCAGTTGCTCATTATATTTTTCAAAATTCTCCTGATTTTTAAAAGGATCTAATCCAAATGCACTTTTACTAATAGCCTGATCCAGTTCTTCAAGTTGTAGTTTCTCCTCCTCAACTATAAGTTTCATACCATTAATCCCATGTTCTATGCATAGCATTTTCCATTTCTCCAGAAACCTTTCATTATGTAAATGTTCAGCTGGAACTACCTTACTTCTCAGGCCACGTGGGATAATACTCTGTCTAATATAGGCTTCCAAGAAGCATACATCCCATTTCCGGTTGAGACGTTTAATAACAAGCTTTTTATGTTCCCAAAACTTAATTTTAATGTCCTCATCTTCAGTAGATAAACTAGGGCCTTCTGCTACAAAGGCTTGATGCATTTCCAACTCAACCTCTTCTCCTGGTATAAATGCCATGAATACAAGCCCTTCCAATCAATATATTCCAGCCGCCTTAAAAAATAAAACACTCATCGACTGAGGTAGTGGCAAACCAAATTTCCAAAAGTCAGATAACCTCTATGAGAACAGGTCCATAAGAACCCTAAAGACACATTTGTTAAAGATAGTTATTAAGAGGTCGTACAATAAATTACCGTATCACCCAGTAAATGGTCTCCATTCAGTAGCCAAAAAAGGTATACAAAAAAGGGGGGTTGTGAAAAGGAATTCACAAAGAAAGCGGCTACACCATGAACAGAATGCGATACTCAGAAAAATTTCCAAAAATTATGCTTTATTACACATACAAATTTGACATACGGGCAATCGCCCTGGTTTACCATCACCTCAGTATGAGACAATACACACAGACCTAAAACCATATAAAATGACACCAAGACCGGTTCAAGTACTTGTGCAACAAAGACAGTGACTACTAGAGCCTAAAGTCTTTGTAGCACTAATGCACAGGTGAACACTTCCCTCAGGAGGTGTATGCAAAAATTATACCATAGGTATACCATGTAACATATTGTAACATGTAGACATATGCTACTACCAAAATGGTTATATCCCGAGCAGGGAATATCAAAACATTACACTATTGATATAAAATATCACATGTATGCAGTGCAGCAAGCACAGTATGCGTCAAAAAGTGAAGCATGCCTCAAGGCCTATAAAAGACAAAAAAATAAAAAGTCATGAATAAATGCAGTACACTCCTATGCCGGCACATGTGGTTGGGGCCCATTCATCTGTAATCTAAGCGACTATTATCTTTAGGGCTCTTGAATGAGAATAAGCCCCATTTGTTACCAGGATGGAAGGATAGATGCAAATAGCAGAGCACTGCTTGAAATGGTTTCTTCACCACTGTGTGTGGACTACATACCACTCTTTATAAGGAAAACACGACAAATCCCAATAAATCTTCTACCTGTTGAGATACATGTGGTATATCCTGTTTCCTATGAAAAGCACCATGATGTCCCCATCCTGTAGTGAAACAGACAATATGTGGAAAGTCACTGGAAGAGCTTTACTCTATATGAGATGTATAGGTTATATCGATCACAGAGGACCATATAACTAGTATCCTGTAACAGTCCACTCACCACCTGCGCAATGGGTAGTAGGAGAGGAAAAGATGTCCTTCATAGGTACTGCCTTGTAGGGCCAAAGAGGCCAGGGAACAACCGCTGACATCAGCCGATATACCGCGGGTTCCAGCCTCTTCTCGGCGCCTGTGCTGCTTAAGCCTGCCTCGTGGCATGTGAAGATGACTTCCTCCTTGTAGGTCAGCGTGTGTTCCACCTGGTGCGCATGACCGGAAGTGACGTATCTGACGTATGACGTCAACGCGTTTCGCCGATGGGCGTATCTCACTCAGCTTCGTCAGGACCAATGAGACAACTGCATTTCAATTTCCTATTTATAGTGGGTTAGGACCCACCCATTTATGCAAAAACTCGCTTGCAGCCATTCCCAATGGAGAAAAAAAGGCTAAATACTTAGCACAGCTGCTGGTCATTATTGAATACAATTAAAAACAGGCGACTGGAAATATCAGAGAACGGAAAGGCTTAGCAATTTTAACAATATGTACATAAATCAATAGGGCATAGATTAAATGTAATGATCAGTTAAGGCATTACCACATTCTCACCAGAAGATGGCAACATTAGTGAAAGAATTACCAGGCTTATTTATTAAATCAAATTCCTAAAAAGTACAATATAAATTACCATAAAGCCACCACAAGATGGCAATATTGACTAAGGGATCTCATTATAAATTCCTTTATCAAAAGTACCCAAATTTCAAATGCCCATTTACATTCTAGTTACTCTTGGAGAAAATCAACTTAAACTTATATTATGAAATCATCAATGTTGTTCCCAAATGCGAAAAAAAGGAGAGATTGGCCTTAATTATTTAGCATATAATCCAACTATTAATGAAAACAGGGAAATGCCATAGGTTAATCAACATATGGAAATATAAGGGTACATAACTATGTAGATCTATTTATCCAAAAATACTTGGAGATCACATTCCACATTTAACCCCTTGGGGTATAATGTATCAAGCTTATATATCCAATATTTCTCCTTTTGAAGCAATTCTCTGTCAAAATCCCCTCTCCTTTGTGGAAAGTGCAATGCATAGAAACCTTTCACTTTTGTACCGTCCAGTTTACCTCCATGATATTTAGCATAATGTTGTGCAAGATTACTTTCAGGGTCATTTGATCTAATATCTCTAAGATGTTCACCTATTCGTACTTTAAGTTGTCTTTTGGTCTTACCTATATACATCTTTTTACAAGGACAGGTTAAAATATATAACACTCTTATTGTAGAGCAATTTATGAGACTTTGAATTTTATAGTGAGTGTTGTTTCCTGAATCAGAAAAAGAGTCCGTACGATCCACATATTTACAGATTTGACATTTTCCACATTTAAACATCCCTTTAGTACGCGATTTTAACCATGTTGTTTGTTTTAACGGTTGATAATCAGAATGAATAAGGAGATCACCGAGATTTGGTGCTCTTCTTGCTACCATCTGGGGGCGTTCACCTACAATTTTATTCAATTTGGGACATTGAGTTAAAATTTTCCAATGTTTTTCTAATATTAATTTTACATCTTGCCATTGGGCTCCAAATTGGGTTATCATTCTGACAGGTTGATCACTTAATTTAGCCTTCTCATCCTTTTTAGGAGATAATAAATCCTTACGGTCTGTTTGATATGCCCGTCTTCGAGCCTTTCTAATTTGAGAGTGAGAGTATCCCCTTTCCCTAAATCTTTTATAGAGGTCCTGAGCCTCCATTCTAAAATCATTGATATTTGAACAATTTCTCCGACATCTCAAAAACTGTCCCACTGGAATCCCTGAAATCAGTGAACGTGGGTGGTAGCTCCTAGCCTCTAATAGGGTATTGGCAGCAGTTGGTTTCCTATATGTCCTTGTGATAAGTCTTCCATTTTCGAGTCTAATTTCCAGATCCAGAAAAGAAATACATCTTTTATCAGATATATGTGTAAGTCCAATATTGAAAGAGTTTTGATTTAACTCTTCCATGAAAAGTTTTAATTCCTCAGATGTTCCTCGCCATACAAGGAACACATCATCTATATATCTTAACCAAATCTGGACATTAACAAGAAATCTTGGTGATCTAAAAACAACCTGCTCCTCCCAAAAACCTAAATGAAGACATGCGTAGGCCGGAGCCCACAGTGCTCCCATGCTAGTACCTCTGGTCTGTTGATAAAAGGTATTATTAAATTGAAAAAAGTTATGTCGTAATGCAAAATCCAACAACTCACAAATAAATTCATTCTGTCCTCCCAAAGTAGGATATGTTTTATCAAGGAAGTAAGAGGCCGATCTTACACCACATTCATGTGGGATAGAGGTGTAAAGTGATTCCACATCTATTCCCACTAGAATGGAATTTTCATTAATAATCATATTCTGAATCTTAGCCAACACGTCTTTAGTATCCCTTACATAGGAGGGGAGATTAGGGACCATATCTTTAAGAAACAGATCTATGTATTTCCCTGTTTTATCTAGGGGACCATTAATGGCAGAAACAATAGGTCTACCCGGGGGGTTTTCTTGATTTTTGTGTATTTTGGGGATAATATAAAAAGTAGGGTGATTAAATTCTTCAGTTCTCAAATACTCATACTCTTTTTTAGTTAACAAACCTACTTCTTTTCCCAATGTTAGGATAGAGTTTAATTTTTTTGCCACCATATGAAAGGGGTTAGTGGTTACTTTCCTATAGGTAGAGGAATCACTTAATAAGCGCCTCACCTCCCTAACATAATTTTGTTCATTTAAAATCACTACATTACCCCCTTTGTCACTTCTCTTAATTACAATATTCTTAGTCTCTTTTAATTCTTTAAGGGCTTTTCTTTCTTTTTTAGTAAGATTATCACCAATTGGCATTTTCCACTCAAGATTTTTGAGATCATCAGCAACAAAATCTAGAAATGTCGAGATCCTCATGTTGGAACGAATTTTCGGCATTTTCGTTGATCTAATGTTCAGATCGACTTTTCTAATCACGTTACTGTGATTATCCAGGTCTATTTCGCTCTCATCACCATCCTCATTTTCCTCCATGAGAGATATCAACATATCGAGCATCTTACGATCCTCCATGGATGAGTCGGAGGCCATAACCTCCAACATAGTGGGATTACCATGTATCATTCTCAAGAAAACCTTTCTTAAGAATAAGTTAACATCTTTAAATACCTTGAATTCATCCATGGGGGTTACTGGTGAAAAGGACATACCCTTATTTAATAAAGAGATATGTTCCTTTCTGAGTGGAAAATTAGCCAAATTGATTACCTTTTTGTCATGAATATTTTCATCCACTACCTCCTCTGACTTCTTGTTCTGCCCTTGTCTTCCTGATGTTTGTTTTTTAAGGATTCCTCTACTTTCTTTTTGGATCCTCTTCCCATCTGTAATTGATTGGTGCGAGGAAGTTCTCCATTTTGTTGGTCTAAAAAAGAAACAGATTTCCCAAGATTTTCAGAATCACTTTCACTAGACATGGTTTCCCCCATTGATCTAGAGTGTGAACGAAAACCTCTTCGTTTAGATCGACTTCTACTTCTTTTAGTAGTGAGATCAAATATCTCACCTGTTTCCCAATCCTTAAGGTCACGTTTAAATTTAGTTTGTTTAGTAGTTCTCAGATTTTTTTGTACTTTTTCAACTTCCTTTTTCAGTTGCTCATTATATTTTTCAAAATTCTCCTGATTTTTAAAAGGATCTAATCCAAATGCACTTTTACTAATAGCCTGATCCAGTTCTTCAAGTTGTAGTTTCTCCTCCTCAACTATAAGTTTCATACCATTAATCCCATGTTCTATGCATAGCATTTTCCATTTCTCCAGAAACCTTTCATTATGTAAATGTTCAGCTGGAACTACCTTACTTCTCAGGCCACGTGGGATAATACTCTGTCTAATATAGGCTTCCAAGAAGCATACATCCCATTTCCGGTTGAGACGTTTAATAACAAGCTTTTTATGTTCCCAAAACTTAATTTTAATGTCCTCATCTTCAGTAGATAAACTAGGGCCTTCTGCTACAAAGGCTTGATGCATTTCCAACTCAACCTCTTCTCCTGGTATAAATGCCATGAATACAAGCCCTTCCAATCAATATATTCCAGCCGCCTTAAAAAATAAAACACTCATCGACTGAGGTAGTGGCAAACCAAATTTCCAAAAGTCAGATAACCTCTATGAGAACAGGTCCATAAGAACCCTAAAGACACATTTGTTAAAGATAGTTATTAAGAGGTCGTACAATAAATTACCGTATCACCCAGTAAATGGTCTCCATTCAGTAGCCAAAAAAGGTATACAAAAAAGGGGGGTTGTGAAAAGGAATTCACAAAGAAAGCGGCTACACCATGAACAGAATGCGATACTCAGAAAAATTTCCAAAAATTATGCTTTATTACACATACAAATTTGACATACGGGCAATCGCCCTGGTTTACCATCACCTCAGTATGAGACAATACACACAGACCTAAAACCATATAAAATGACACCAAGACCGGTTCAAGTACTTGTGCAACAAAGACAGTGACTACTAGAGCCTAAAGTCTTTGTAGCACTAATGCACAGGTGAACACTTCCCTCAGGAGGTGTATGCAAAAATTATACCATAGGTATACCATGTAACATATTGTAACATGTAGACATATGCTACTACCAAAATGGTTATATCCCGAGCAGGGAATATCAAAACATTACACTATTGATATAAAATATCACATGTATGCAGTGCAGCAAGCACAGTATGCGTCAAAAAGTGAAGCATGCCTCAAGGCCTATAAAAGACAAAAAAATAAAAAGTCATGAATAAATGCAGTACACTCCTATGCCGGCACATGTGGTTGGGGCCCATTCATCTGTAATCTAAGCGACTATTATCTTTAGGGCTCTTGAATGAGAATAAGCCCCATTTGTTACCAGGATGGAAGGATAGATGCAAATAGCAGAGCACTGCTTGAAATGGTTTCTTCACCACTGTGTGTGGACTACATACCACTCTTTATAAGGAAAACACGACAAATCCCAATAAATCTTCTACCTGTTGAGATACATGTGGTATATCCTGTTTCCTATGAAAAGCACCATGATGTCCCCATCCTGTAGTGAAACAGACAATATGTGGAAAGTCACTGGAAGAGCTTTACTCTATATGAGATGTATAGGTTATATCGATCACAGAGGACCATATAACTAGTATCCTGTAACAGTCCACTCACCACCTGCGCAATGGGTAGTAGGAGAGGAAAAGATGTCCTTCATAGGTACTGCCTTGTAGGGCCAAAGAGGCCAGGGAACAACCGCTGACATCAGCCGATATACCGCGGGTTCCAGCCTCTTCTCGGCGCCTGTGCTGCTTAAGCCTGCCTCGTGGCATGTGAAGATGACTTCCTCCTTGTAGGTCAGCGTGTGTTCCACCTGGTGCGCATGACCGGAAGTGACGTATCTGACGTATGACCTCCATGATATTTAGCATAATGTTGTGCAAGATTACTTTCAGGGTCATTTGATCTAATATCTCTAAGATGTTCACCTATTCGTACTTTAAGTTGTCTTTTGGTCTTACCTATATACATCTTTTTACAAGGACAGGTTAAAATATATAACACTCTTATTGTAGAGCAATTTATGAGACTTTGAATTTTATAGTGAGTGTTGTTTCCTGAATCAGAAAAAGAGTCCGTACGATCCACATATTTAGATGTATATAGGTAAGACCAAAAGACAACTTAAAGTACGAATAGGTGAACATCTTAGAGATATTAGATCAAATGACCCTGAAAGTAATCTTGCACAACATTATGCTAAATATCATGGAGGTAAACTGGACGGTACAAAAGTGAAAGGTTTCTATGCATTGCACTTTCCACAAAGGAGAGGGGATTTTGACAGAGAATTGCTTCAAAAGGAGAAATATTGGATATATAAGCTTGATACATTATACCCCAAGGGGTTAAATGTGGAATGTGATCTCCAAGTATTTTTGGATAAATAGATCTACATAGTTATGTACCCTTATATTTCCATATGTTGATTAACCTATGGCATTTCCCTGTTTTCATTAATAGTTGGATTATATGCTAAATAATTAAGGCCAATCTCTCCTTTTTTTCGCATTTGGGAACAACATTGATGATTTCATAATATAAGTTTAAGTTGATTTTCTCCAAGAGTAACTAGAATGTAAATGGGCATTTGAAATTTGGGTACTTTTGATAAAGGAATTTATAATGAGATCCCTTAGTCAATATTGCCATCTTGTGGTGGCTTTATGGTAATTTATATTGTACTTTTTAGGAATTTGATTTAATAAATAAGCCTGGTAATTCTTTCACTAATGTTGCCATCTTCTGGTGAGAATGTGGTAATGCCTTAACTGATCATTACATTTAATCTATGCCCTATTGATTTATATACATATTGTTAAAATTGCTAAGCCTTTCCGTTCTCTGATATTTCCAGTCGCCTGTTTTTAATTGTATTCAATAATGACCAGCAGCTGTGCTAAGTATTTAGCCTTTTTTTCTCCATTGGGAATGGCTGCAAGCGAGTTTTTGCATAAATGGGTGGGTCCTAACCCACTATAAATAGGAAATTGAAATGCAGTTGTCTCATTGGTCCTGACGAAGCTGAGTGAGATACGCCCATCGGCGAAACGCGTTGACGTCATACGTCAGATACGTCACTTCCGGTCATGCGCACCAGGTGGAACACACGCTGACCTACAAGGAGGAAGTCATCTTCACATGCCACGAGGCAGGCTTAAGCAGCACAGGCGCCGAGAAGAGGCTGGAACCCGCGGTATATCGGCTGATGTCAGCGGTTGTTCCCTGGCCTCTTTGGCCCTACAAGGCAGTACCTATGAAGGACATCTTTTCCTCTCCTACTACCCATTGCGCAGGTGGTGAGTGGACTGTTACAGGATACTAGTTATATGGTCCTCTGTGATCGATATAACCTATACATCTCATATAGAGTAAAGCTCTTCCAGTGACTTTCCACATATTGTCTGTTTCACTACAGGATGGGGACATCATGGTGCTTTTCATAGGAAACAGGATATACCACATGTATCTCAACAGGTAGAAGATTTATTGGGATTTGTCGTGTTTTCCTTATAAAGAGTGGTATGTAGTCCACACACAGTGGTGAAGAAACCATTTCAAGCAGTGCTCTGCTATTTGCATCTATCCTTCCATCCTGGTAACAAATGGGGCTTATTCTCATTCAAGAGCCCTAAAGATAATAGTCGCTTAGATTACAGATGAATGGGCCCCAACCACATGTGCCGGCATAGGAGTGTACTGCATTTATTCATGACTTTTTATTTTTTTGTCTTTTATAGGCCTTGAGGCATGCTTCACTTTTTGACGCATACTGTGCTTGCTGCACTGCATACATGTGATATTTTATATCAATAGTGTAATGTTTTGATATTCCCTGCTCGGGATATAACCATTTTGGTAGTAGCATATGTCTACATGTTACAATATGTTACATGGTATACCTATGGTATAATTTTTGCATACACCTCCTGAGGGAAGTGTTCACCTGTGCATTAGTGCTACAAAGACTTTAGGCTCTAGTAGTCACTGTCTTTGTTGCACAAGTACTTGAACCGGTCTTGGTGTCATTTTATATGGTTTTAGGTCTGTGTGTATTGTCTCATACTGAGGTGATGGTAAACCAGGGCGATTGCCCGTATGTCAAATTTGTATGTGTAATAAAGCATAATTTTTGGAAATTTTTCTGAGTATCGCATTCTGTTCATGGTGTAGCCGCTTTCTTTGTGAATTCCTTTTCACAACCCCCCTTTTTTGTATACCTTTTTTGGCTACTGAATGGAGACCATTTACTGGGTGATACGGTAATTTATTGTACGACCTCTTAATAACTATCTTTAACAAATGTGTCTTTAGGGTTCTTATGGACCTGTTCTCATAGAGGTTATCTGACTTTTGGAAATTTGGTTTGCCACTACCTCAGTCGATGAGTGTTTTATTTTTTAAGGCGGCTGGAATATATTGATTGGAAGGGCTTGTATTCATGGCATTTATACCAGGAGAAGAGGTTGAGTTGGAAATGCATCAAGCCTTTGTAGCAGAAGGCCCTAGTTTATCTACTGAAGATGAGGACATTAAAATTAAGTTTTGGGAACATAAAAAGCTTGTTATTAAACGTCTCAACCGGAAATGGGATGTATGCTTCTTGGAAGCCTATATTAGACAGAGTATTATCCCACGTGGCCTGAGAAGTAAGGTAGTTCCAGCTGAACATTTACATAATGAAAGGTTTCTGGAGAAATGGAAAATGCTATGCATAGAACATGGGATTAATGGTATGAAACTTATAGTTGAGGAGGAGAAACTACAACTTGAAGAACTGGATCAGGCTATTAGTAAAAGTGCATTTGGATTAGATCCTTTTAAAAATCAGGAGAATTTTGAAAAATATAATGAGCAACTGAAAAAGGAAGTTGAAAAAGTACAAAAAAATCTGAGAACTACTAAACAAACTAAATTTAAACGTGACCTTAAGGATTGGGAAACAGGTGAGATATTTGATCTCACTACTAAAAGAAGTAGAAGTCGATCTAAACGAAGAGGTTTTCGTTCACACTCTAGATCAATGGGGGAAACCATGTCTAGTGAAAGTGATTCTGAAAATCTTGGGAAATCTGTTTCTTTTTTAGACCAACAAAATGGAGAACTTCCTCGCACCAATCAATTACAGATGGGAAGAGGATCCAAAAAGAAAGTAGAGGAATCCTTAAAAAACAAACATCAGGAAGACAAGGGCAGAACAAGAAGTCAGAGGAGGTAGTGGATGAAAATATTCATGACAAAAAGGTAATCAATTTGGCTAATTTTCCACTCAGAAAGGAACATATCTCTTTATTAAATAAGGGTATGTCCTTTTCACCAGTAACCCCCATGGATGAATTCGAGGTATTTAAAGATGTTAACTTATTCTTAAGAAAGGTTTTCTTGAGAATGATACATGGTAATCCCACTATGTTGGAGGTTATGGCCTCCGACTCATCCATGGAGGATCGTAAGATGCTCGATATGTTGATATCTCTCATGGAGGAAAATGAGGATGGTGATGAGAGCGAAATAGACCTGGATAATCACAGTAACGTGATTAGAAAAGTCGATCTGAACATTAGATCAACGAAAATGCCGAAAATTCGTTCCAACATGAGGATCTCGACATTTCTAGATTTTGTTGCTGATGATCTCAAAAATCTTGAGTGGAAAATGCCAATTGGTGATAATCTTACTAAAAAAGAAAGAAAAGCCCTTAAAGAATTAAAAGAGACTAAGAATATTGTAATTAAGAGAAGTGACAAAGGGGGTAATGTAGTGATTTTAAATGAACAAAATTATGTTAGGGAGGTGAGGCGCTTATTAAGTGATTCCTCTACCTATAGGAAAGTAACCACTAACCCCTTTCATATGGTGGCAAAAAAATTAAACTCTATCCTAACATTGGGAAAAGAAGTAGGTTTGTTAACTAAAAAAGAGTATGAGTATTTGAGAACTGAAGAATTTAATCACCCTACTTTTTATATTATCCCCAAAATACACAAAAATCAAGAAAACCTCCCGGGTAGACCTATTGTTTCTGCCATTAATGGTCCCCTAGATAAAACAGGGAAATACATAGATCTGTTTCTTAAAGATATGGTCCCTAATCTCCCCTCCTATGTAAGGGATACTAAAGACGTGTTGGCTAAGATTCAGAATATGATTATTAATGAAAATTCCATTCTAGTGGGAATAGATGTGGAATCACTTTACACCTCTATCCCACATGAATGTGGTGTAAGATCGGCCTCTTACTTCCTTGATAAAACATATCCTACTGTCAGGGATCCCCGCGATCCGTCCCTCGATGGTCCCGGCGCAGGCGCACTGCTCCTCCCAGTACACGGGCACTAGGTCCGGGCCGGCCGCGGCGTTCGAGTTCGCGCATGCGCAGTAGAAGCCGCGGCCGCCCGCTGGGCACCAATGGCAGCGCAGGGCGGGATATTTAAAGGTCCCTGAGCTGTCATTTCGTTGCCTTCTGGTCTTACCTGCATTCCTGATCCTGTGAACCTGTATACTGTAAGTTATTGACCCGGATTGCTCTTGACCTTGCTGATTTCTCCTGCCCAGACCCTTGCTTGCCTGACCTCTCTCCCTGGATGCCCCTCTGTAGATCTGACCTCCTGTTGCTGACCTGGCGTGTGACCCGACGATTCTCTGCCTGCTCCCTTGTACCTTACCGTCCTCTACATTACCGACTCGGCCTGTCTGACTACGCACTTGCTCAGCCATCCATCCATCCATCCCATCAGGGTCACCCGACCTCCTCACATTTGGCTCTCCCTGGTTGGAACCCCTGGCGGACACCCCTACCACTGACAGGTGTGCTCAGTAGAGGCGACCTGGTCTCAGGGTACTACAAGTCCATCCCCACCATCAGGGGCCCTGGTGAACAAGTACCCTGGGGCTTAGATTCCGCGCTCTGGGCACGCCTGACCGGTGGAGTGCTAGTGGTGCCGCTCGGCGGTCCCTCACAGTACCAGAAGGCCATGACTGAGCCTCGAGGAGGACTCACCCCGTTGGACGAGGTGTGCAGGCACCTGTCTACCCTGACGCAAGCTGTAAACACATTACAGGACAGATGTCTGCAGATCGAGAATCGGTTTCAGGCCTGCACCATATCTGTTCCTGTTTCACAGGCCCCGGCTCCTGCACCTCCAGTCGCAGCAGCCCACGAGCCGGCTCCTGGGCCTCCCACATCACTCCCTATGGCGGAACCCCGAGTACCCTTACCCGAGCGCTTCCATGGGGATCGCACACGTTTTCGGTCATTTCGTGACTCTTGTCTTCTCTTTTTTGAACTACAGCCACGGACCTTTTTGACAGAGTCAGTGAAAGTGGGGTTTGTTGTCTCCCTGCTGCAGGGTGAACCCCAAGACTGGGCCCACCGACTAAGGGGAAACAATGACCCTCACCTGATTTCGGTCGACAGCTTCTTTAACGCTATGGCCATCTTATATGATGACCCACAACGGGCGGCCTCGGCCGAGGCCACGTTATACACACTCCGACAAGGTCGGCGGACGGCTGAGGAATACGCCTCTGACTTTAGGCGCTGGATGGGTGACACTCGTTGGAACGAGTTCGCCCTTTTACACCAGTTTCGTATGGGCCTATCTGAGGCTCTGAAAGACGAGCTCGCCCGGGTAGAGGTGCCCGAGATATTAGAGGACTTGATTGCACTCACTATTAAAATTGACCGTAGGCTACGGGAGCGCAGATTGGAGAGGTCTGGTCAGGGTCGCGGAAATCCCTGGGGGTCATTTCAGGGATCCGGTCAACATACTAGGCCAAGCATCCAGAACCTGCCGGCTGAAGATGCCCCCGAACCCATGCAGCTAGGCCTGGCTCGGCCTAAACTATCGCCTGAGGAACGCCAGCGCAGACGCTCCCAGAATCTGTGCCTGTACTGCGGCGAAGCTGGTCACATGGTGCGTTCCTGCCCGCAGAAACTGAGTAAGTTCACTTCATCTTCTTTATCTGTTGGCGATATGACCCCGTCCCAGTACTTAGTTGTTCCCCTCTCCTTTCAGCTTTCCGAAAGGACCGTGGAGGTGTCGGCCATAGTTGATTCGGGGGCATGCAGCTGTTTTGTGGATATCAATTTTGCTCACCAGCAGGGTATTCCCCTCCGCCCAAAGGAGAAGGGGTTTCATATCTTTTTAGCTGATGGTTCCCGGATAAAGTCAGGAGTAGTCAACCAGGAGACCCCTTCCATTATGACTTCCATTGCCGGTCAGCACCGGGAACTCCTCCGCCTGGATGCTATTGCATCACCCCTTTTCCCAGTCATTCTGGGGCTCCCTTGGTTGCGGGCCCATAACCCCCAAATTGACTGGGAAACTGGGGTTGTCTCGTTCCCTTCCCCATATTGTCGGGAACTGTGTCGAACTTCGGGCCCGGGGGTCCCCCAGGTTCTTTTGTGCTCTGAGGGGGATGACAGCCTGAAACAAGTGGTTCCTGCAGCCTATCACAAGTTCCTTGACGTGTTCAGTGAACGGGGAGCAGATGCTCTACCCCCCCACCGCCCATATGACTGTCCAATTGATCTGTTGCCCGGTTCTGAAATCCCGTTCGGACGAATTTTTCCCCTTTCTGAGCTGGAATTAGGGGCCCTGAAGGACTATATTGAGGATAGCCTCCGTAAGGGATTCATCCGTCCCTCCACTTCCCCAGCAGGTGCAGGGATCTTCTTTGTAGAAAAGAAGGACAAGACTTTGAGGCCATGCATTGACTATCGGGAGCTGAATAGGGTCACCATTAAAAATCGTTACCCATTACCTCTGGTACCTGAATTGTTCCAGAGCTTAAAGGCTGCGGTAGTATTTACCAAGTTGGACTTAAGGGGAGCCTACAATTTGGTTCGCATAAGGGAGGGGGATGAGTGGAAGACGGCCTTCCGCACCCGATTCGGCCATTTTGAATACCTGGTCATGCCTTTCGGGTTATGCAATGCGCCAGCCACCTTCCAGCACTTTGTAAACGACATCTTTAGGGACTTCCTGGACATCTTTGTCATCGTCTACTTAGACGACATTTTGATTTTCTCATCCTCCCTGGGGGAGCACAGGGTACATGTAACAAAGGTGTTGGGGCGGTTGCGGCAGCACGGGTTGTACGCTAAAGCAGAGAAATGCTGCTTTGAACAGGCTAGCGTTACATTCCTGGGTCTGATTATCTCCACCACGGGGGTCGCAATGGACCCTCAGAAGGTCTCAGCGATCCTAGATTGGCCTGAACCCACGGACAGGAAAAGTGTCCAACGTTTTATTGGGTTCGCAAATTTCTACCGGAAGTTCATCAAGAACTTCTCGGGTCTGGTCTCCCCTATCACTCAATTAACTAAGCTTGGGACGCGATTCAGATGGACGCCCGAGGCACAGGAAGCCTTTGAGGCACTAAAAAGGTTATTTACCTCGGCACCCATTCTGGGTCATCCCGACGCCTCCCTGCCCTACATCTTAGAAGTAGATGCATCTGAAAACGCGGTTGGCTCCATCCTTTCCCAGCGGAAGGGCGCCAAGGAATTACTTCACCCAGTAGCATTCTTTTCACGGAAACTTACCCCGGCGGAGAGGAACTACGACATTGGGGATCGCGAGCTACTGGCTATCAAAACCGCTTTAGAGGAATGGAGGTACCTGCTGGAAGGTGCCTCCCATCCCATCCTGATATTCACGGACCACAAGAACCTGGAATATCTGAGGACGGCCAAACGTCTACGCCCACGACAAGCAAGATGGGCATTGTTTTTCTCGAGGTTCCAGTTCCACATCACATACAGGCCCGGCTCGAAAAACACGAAGCCTGACGCATTATCGCGCATGTATGAGGACACCAAGGAGATCCCAGTGCCCGACACTATTCTTCCGGCAGGGAATTTCTTGGCCCTTCAGACAAACCTTCGCTCCGAGATCCTGAGGGCGTCCACAGCAATGTCTACCTCCGATGGGGCCCCCCTCCAGAACAAGGAGGGACTCCTATGGAGGGAGGACCGGATTGTGGTGCCAGAGGATGCCCGAACCTTAGTCTTGGGACATTGCCATGACCACCCACTGGCAGGACATTTTGGACCGGTCAAGACCCTGGAACTTCTCCGGCGTTCCTTCTGGTGGCCGGACATGGCCAAGGATTGTAAGATCTACGTGGGCTCCTGTGCCATCTGCCAGCGGAACAAGCCTTCAAGGAACAAGGCATGGGGCCTGCTACGTCCATTGCCCATCCCTGAACGGCCCTGGCAGAGAATCTCCATGGACTTCATAGTCGAGCTCCCTCCTTCGCTGGATCACACAGCAATCCTCGTGGTTGTGGACCGCTTATCCAAGATGGCCCATTTCATCCCTTTACGGAAGACTCCATCTGCAGCCGAGACGGCACAAGTCTTTATTCGAGAGATCGTTAGACTGCATGGGGTTCCCGAAGACATCGTCTCGGACCGAGGGGTGCAGTTTACCTCGCGGTTTTGGAGGGCGCTGTGCAAAGCCCTGGATATCAAGCTGTCTCTTTCCTCGGCATTTCACCCTCAGACCAATGGCCAGACCGAGAGGACCAATCAGACCCTGGAGCAATACCTGCGATGCTACACATCATTCTCTCAGGACGACTGGGCGCCACTCCTCCCTTTGGCAGAATTCGCGTACAACAACGCTTGCCATTCAGCAACTGGGCAGTCCCCGTTCTTCGCCAACTATGGGTTTCATCCGGTCTTCCTCCCGGACTTGGTCCCGGAATGCCCGATTCCAGCGACGCAGGATGCACTGACCTTCTTCACCTCCAACAATAAGAAATTACAGGAAGCCATCCGTCAAGCCCAAGAAGACTATAAGAAGGCTTTCAATAGGAAGCGAAGAGGGAACCTGGTGTTGCAGCCCGGAGAGAAGGTTTGGCTGGCTACGTCAAACTTGAGGATGCTTTGCCCGTCGAAGAAGTTGGGACCTAAATTCATAGGCCCTTTTTGCATCAAACGGATGGTCAATGAGGTGGCCTATGAACTTGTTCTCCCTGACACACTCAAGATCCACCCTGTCTTCCACGTGTCCCTGTTGAAACCGGTAGTCCCTGATGCCTTCCCGGAACGGGAATCCAGGCCCCCGGAGGCCGTAACGGTTGAAGAGGAAGAGGAATTTGAGGTGGAGGCAATCTTGAAGTGCCGTCGAAGGGGGGGCCAGACCCAATTTCTCATCAAGTGGAAGGGCTACGGCCCTGAGGACAATTCGTGGGAACCAGCCCATAATGTCCATGCACCTAGGCTTGTCCGGAGGTTTCTTTGTGATCACCCGTGGTGGAGAGATCGGGTGGGCATCCGGAGGTTGCCCGTAGGGGGGGGGCAATGTCAGGGATCCCCGCGATCCGTCCCTCGATGGTCCCGGCGCAGGCGCACTGCTCCTCCCAGTACACGGGCACTAGGTCCGGGCCGGCCGCGGCGTTCGAGTTCGCGCATGCGCAGTAGAAGCCGCGGCCGCCCGCTGGGCACCAATGGCAGCGCAGGGCGGGATATTTAAAGGTCCCTGAGCTGTCATTTCGTTGCCTTCTGGTCTTACCTGCATTCCTGATCCTGTGAACCTGTATACTGTAAGTTATTGACCCGGATTGCTCTTGACCTTGCTGATTTCTCCTGCCCAGACCCTTGCTTGCCTGACCTCTCTCCCTGGATGCCCCTCTGTAGATCTGACCTCCTGTTGCTGACCTGGCGTGTGACCCGACGATTCTCTGCCTGCTCCCTTGTACCTTACCGTCCTCTACATTACCGACTCGGCCTGTCTGACTACGCACTTGCTCAGCCATCCATCCATCCATCCCATCAGGGTCACCCGACCTCCTCACATTTGGCTCTCCCTGGTTGGAACCCCTGGCGGACACCCCTACCACTGACAGGTGTGCTCAGTAGAGGCGACCTGGTCTCAGGGTACTACAAGTCCATCCCCACCATCAGGGGCCCTGGTGAACAAGTACCCTGGGGCTTAGATTCCGCGCTCTGGGCACGCCTGACCGGTGGAGTGCTAGTGGTGCCGCTCGGCGGTCCCTCACACCTACTTTGGGAGGACAGAATGAATTTATTTGTGAGTTGTTGGATTTTGCATTACGACATAACTTTTTTCAATTTAATAATACCTTTTATCAACAGACCAGAGGTACTAGCATGGGAGCACCGTGCGCTCCGGCCTACGCATGTCTTCATTTAGGTTTTTGGGAGGAGCAGGTTGTTTTTAGATCACCAAGATTTCTTGTTAATGTCCAGATTTGGTTAAGATATATAGATGATGTGTTCCTTGTATGGCGAGGAACATCTGAGGAATTAAAACTTTTCATGGAAGAGTTAAATCAAAACTCTTTCAATATTGGACTTACACATATATCTGATGAAAGATGTATTTCTTTTCTGGATCTGGAAATTAGACTCGAAAATGGAAGACTTATCACAAGGACATATAGGAAACCAACTGCTGCCAATACCCTATTAGAGGCTAGGAGCTACCACCCACGTTCACTGATTTCAGGGATTCCAGTGGGACAGTTTTTGAGATGTCGGAGAAATTGTTCAAATATCAATGATTTTAGAATGGAGGCTCAGGACCTCTATAAAAGATTTAGGGAAAGGGGATACTCTCACTCTCAAATTAGAAAGGCTCGAAGACGGGCATATCAAACAGACCGTAAGGATTTATTATCTCCTAAAAAGGATGAGAAGGCTAAATTAAGTGATCAACCTGTCAGAATGATAACCCAATTTGGAGCCCAATGGCAAGATGTAAAATTAATATTAGAAAAACATTGGAAAATTTTAACTCAATGTCCCAAATTGAATAAAATTGTAGGTGAACGCCCCCAGATGGTAGCAAGAAGAGCACCAAATCTCGGTGATCTCCTTATTCATTCTGATTATCAACCGTTAAAACAAACAACATGGTTAAAATCGCGTACTAAAGGGATGTTTAAATGTGGAAAATGTCAAATCTGTAAATATGTGGATCGTACGGACTCTTTTTCTGATTCAGGAAACAACACTCACTATAAAATTCAAAGTCTCATAAATTGCTCTACAATAAGAGTGTTATATATTTTAACCTGTCCTTGTAAAAAGATGTATATAGGTAAGACCAAAAGACAACTTAAAGTACGAATAGGTGAACATCTTAGAGATATTAGATCAAATGACCCTGAAAGTAATCTTGCACAACATTATGCTAAATATCATGGAGGTAAACTGGACGGTACAAAAGTGAAAGGTTTCTATGCATTGCACTTTCCACAAAGGAGAGGGGATTTTGACAGAGAATTGCTTCAAAAGGAGAAATATTGGATATATAAGCTTGATACATTATACCCCAAGGGGTTAAATGTGGAATGTGATCTCCAAGTATTTTTGGATAAATAGATCTACATAGTTATGTACCCTTATATTTCCATATGTTGATTAACCTATGGCATTTCCCTGTTTTCATTAATAGTTGGATTATATGCTAAATAATTAAGGCCAATCTCTCCTTTTTTTCGCATTTGGGAACAACATTGATGATTTCATAATATAAGTTTAAGTTGATTTTCTCCAAGAGTAACTAGAATGTAAATGGGCATTTGAAATTTGGGTACTTTTGATAAAGGAATTTATAATGAGATCCCTTAGTCAATATTGCCATCTTGTGGTGGCTTTATGGTAATTTATATTGTACTTTTTAGGAATTTGATTTAATAAATAAGCCTGGTAATTCTTTCACTAATGTTGCCATCTTCTGGTGAGAATGTGGTAATGCCTTAACTGATCATTACATTTAATCTATGCCCTATTGATTTATATACATATTGTTAAAATTGCTAAGCCTTTCCGTTCTCTGATATTTCCAGTCGCCTGTTTTTAATTGTATTCAATAATGACCAGCAGCTGTGCTAAGTATTTAGCCTTTTTTTCTCCATTGGGAATGGCTGCAAGCGAGTTTTTGCATAAATGGGTGGGTCCTAACCCACTATAAATAGGAAATTGAAATGCAGTTGTCTCATTGGTCCTGACGAAGCTGAGTGAGATACGCCCATCGGCGAAACGCGTTGACGTCATACGTCAGATACGTCACTTCCGGTCATGCGCACCAGGTGGAACACACGCTGACCTACAAGGAGGAAGTCATCTTCACATGCCACGAGGCAGGCTTAAGCAGCACAGGCGCCGAGAAGAGGCTGGAACCCGCGGTATATCGGCTGATGTCAGCGGTTGTTCCCTGGCCTCTTTGGCCCTACAAGGCAGTACCTATGAAGGACATCTTTTCCTCTCCTACTACCCATTGCGCGGGTGGTGAGTGGACTGTTACAGGATACTAGTTATATGGTCCTCTGTGATCGATATAACCTATACATCTCATATAGAGTAAAGCTCTTCCAGTGACTTTCCACATATTGTCTGTTTCACTACAGGATGGGGACATCATGGTGCTTTTCATAGGAAACAGGATATACCACATGTATCTCAACAGGTAGAAGATTTATTGGGATTTGTCGTGTTTTCCTTATAAAGAGTGGTATGTAGTCCACACACAGTGGTGAAGAAACCATTTCAAGCAGTGCTCTGCTATTTGCATCTATCCTTCCATCCTGGTAACAAATGGGGCTTATTCTCATTCAAGAGCCCTAAAGATAATAGTCGCTTAGATTACAGATGAATGGGCCCCAACCACATGTGCCGGCATAGGAGTGTACTGCATTTATTCATGACTTTTTATTTTTTTGTCTTTTATAGGCCTTGAGGCATGCTTCACTTTTTGACGCATACTGTGCTTGCTGCACTGCATACATGTGATATTTTATATCAATAGTGTAATGTTTTGATATTCCCTGCTCGGGATATAACCATTTTGGTAGTAGCATATGTCTACATGTTACAACATGTTACATGGTATACCTATGGTATAATTTTTGCATACACCTCCTGAGGGAAGTGTTCACCTGTGCATTAGTGCTACAAAGACTTTAGGCTCTAGTAGTCACTGTCTTTGTTGCACAAGTACTTGAACCGGTCTTGGTGTCATTTTATATGGTTTTAGGTCTGTGTGTATTGTCTCATACTGAGGTGATGGTAAACCAGGGCGATTGCCCGTATGTCAAATTTGTATGTGTAATAAAGCATAATTTTTGGAAATTTTTCTGAGTATCGCATTCTGTTCATGGTGTAGCCGCTTTCTTTGTGAATTCCTTTTCACAACCCCCCTTTTTTGTATACATGTTTAGAGGCCACCCATGGGATTGGAGGGCCCAACCCACTGTTTTGTTAGCGGACATTTCAGGCCACTATATAAAGAGATATCCAAAGCCTTGAATATGCCAGTCAGGTCTGTTCAATCACTTATTAAGAAATGGAAAATTCAGGGATCTCTTGATACCAAGCCAAGGTCAGGCAGATCAAGAAAGATTGCAGCCACAACTGCCAGAAGAATTGTTCAGGATACAAAGAAAAACCCACAGGTAATCTCAGGAGAAATACAGGCTGCTCTGGAAAAAGACAGTGTGCTTATTTCAAGGAGCACAATTTGATGATAACTTAACAAAAATGGGTTGCATAGTTGAGTTGCCAGGAAGAAGCCTGTACTGCCCCAATGCCACAAAAAAGCCAGGTTACAATATGCCTGACAACACCTTGACATACCTCACAGCTTCTGGCACACTGTAATCTGGAGTTCAATAATGGTACAGCGCTAGATACTATTAAAGATATGATCATAAAAGACAAAACTCATAAAAGGGTACTAATAAAGGTTCATAAATGAGCAATAAATAAATGATAAACAGTTCAAAGGTGACTTTAGTGCTCTTAAGGTGCCTGTTTCCCTGGTAAGCCGGTGCTTGTGCAATAGTTGTGGAAGAATTGCACACTTACCAGACGCGCAATTTAAATGCGCTTGTAATATATATCCAGATGTCCTCAGGATAAGCCAGGTGATGGGGTGACTTCCCTCTGAAGGGTAGGTAGTACATCAAAGGATCCAGGGGCTTTATTGTTGATCCAAGACAGCCAGAGCTCCCCTTAAGGGCTGAGAGGGTGCTGCTCCCTGGGTATGCAGGAGATTCCCTCTCTGGGTACTGGGATGGATCTTTGTCTTTAGCAGGGTGTCTGAAATTTAATACTCCACCAGGGAGTTAAGACAAGGACATGCCCATAGTATAGTAAGGTAAGTATAAATTTATTCAGGGGTAAAAGTAGAACCGATGCATCAGAAGTAACATAAGATAAGATGAGATGTCCAAACTAACTGTCCACAATCAAAGATGGCCGCCGGAGCTCCCCGAGGCTCCGGCGGCTTGACGTCATGGTGTAATTGGCTTCCTCTTACGCATTTACGTAATGAATGCTCTTTATAACCACGTTTGATATTATATACGTGTTCACATAACCTGTCCCGTTGCACAAGCACCGGCTTACCAGCGAAATAGGCACCTTAAGAGCTTATTGAACTCTTTTATTGAGGTTTTATCTTGGTTACCTTTGTGCATAGCTGCTTCCCCCTTTTTAGTGCGCTCACATATTTCTACCTTTTGTAATCTGGAGTGATGAGACAAAATTGAGCTTTATGGTCACAACTATAAGTGCCATTTTTTGAGAAGCCAGCAAAGCTTATAGTGACAAAAATACCATCCCCACTGTGATGCATGCTGGTGGCTAATTGATGTTTTGGGGGTGGAGTTCTAAAGGCACAGGGAATCTTGTGAAAATTTATGGCAAGATGAATTTAGCATGTTATCAGAAAATAAAGGCAGACAAATTGCAGTCTTCTGCACGAATGCTGTGCATTTCAAGCTCTAGGACATTCCAGCATGACAATGACCCTAAGCACAGGGCCAAGTTAACCCTCCAGTGGTTACAGCAGAAAAAGGTAAAGGTTCTGGAGTGGCTATCACAGTCTCCTGATCTTAATATCATCACGCCACTCTGGGGAGATATCAAACTTGCAGTTAATGCACGACAATCAAAGACTTTGCATTACCTGGAGGTATTTTGCCATGAAAAATGGGCAACTATGCCACCTGCAAGAATTTGGGACCTCATAGACAACTGTTACAAAAGACTGCACGCTGTCATTGATGCTAAAGGGGGCAATAAACAGTATTAAGAACTAAGGGTATGCAAACTTTTGAGCACAGCTTTACATATCTAGAAGTGTGCTCTACACAGCGCATAGAACACATCCAGGTTGCCATATTGCATGCATTTTTTGACCATCTTAGAAAGTTACAGTGCCTTCAGATTGAAATGGAAAGATAATCTTCCTGTTTCTAGAGTATAAACACATATACAAAAATAAGAAGAAAATAAAAATATATATGATACTGCAGCCCAAAAGACTGAAGACAAAATAGCAAAGTAAAGTAATCTGTATTTAGATCATTTTAAGGAAACCTGTGCTAAGAAAAAAATTAGGGTCTGTTGTTGCTTATCTCACTTTGGGAAATTGCAGTTTCCTGTCTGTTTCTGGCTTCATTGCTTTCATAATCACTGACCTGGAATAAACAAGAAGGTAAGAAAGTCCGAATGGGGTCATATAATACATTTTTGGCATAATGGCCAGGCAACTAGGATTCTCAGAAGTAAAGACCAACAATGACATCCTCCATAGTTTCTCAGCATAGGTTTCCTTCTAATGAGTTGCACAACAGTAAGTTTGAGAACAAAAGTTTGTTGAGACAAACAAAAAAGCTCAAAGAAAAGAGGAATGAAAACTTAAAGGAAAGCAATTTGGTCATTGGTCTTTCTCTATGTGCATTTCACAAGTACTCTTGCAGAAATAAAGCAAAGTGACAGTGAGAGCACAATAATTCTTGCAAGAAGTTGCTTATGTGACAATCTTCTCCATGTTACTTTTTTATATATCCGTAATGTAAGTCAGAAGTAGAGCACTAAATTATACATAAAGTGCTATCCTTTTGGGCTTCATGGATGCCTATGTTAAGATCATTAAATTCATTCCATTTAAGAGTCAGACAAGGGTTAGAACTGTGGTTATGTTATTCATAGCATTAAGACTGTATTTTTATTTAGTTTGCCCTTTAAAAGCATTGTACAATCTGGATTGATAAATTGTACTCTGCAGACTGAAAATATACACTTAGTTAAACCTCCATGGTTTTTCCAAAAGTAAAGATAATAGAGAATAAAATATGGGTAGTTGCAGTATTTTAACCCTCATGATGTTAGTGCTCATGTTTATCAAAAATACACTAACGTTAATTTTAGTGCACACATATGCAATACATTACCCTTTTTTTTGGTAAAACATAAAAGATTTGTTTATGAAAATAAATAAAAGTCAGACCTTAAAATTGCACATGCCTGTGAAGTGGCAACAAACTTTGACACACAGAAATGTCCAAAGGCTTCACTTTTGAAGCCTTTACAGGTTATAATTTTAGATTTAACTACACTATATTGCCAAAAGTATTGGGAGACCCTTCCAAATCATTGGATTCAAGTGTTCCAATCACCTCCATGGCCACAGATGTATAAAATCAAGCACCTAGGCATGCAGACTGCTTCTACAAACATTTGTGAAATAATGGGTCACTCTCAGGAGCTCAGCAGATTCAAGAGTGGTACCGTTATAGGTTGCCACCTGTGCAACCATGAAATTTCCTTGCTACTAAATATTCCACAGTCAACTGTTAGTAGTATGGTAACAAAGTGGAAGCACGTGGGAACAACAGCAACTCAGCTACGAAGTGGTAGGCCACATAAAATGAGAGAGCGGGGTCAGTGCATGCTGAAGCACACAGTGTGCAGAAGTCGCCAACTGTCTGCAGAGTCAATAGCTAAAGACCTCCAAACTTCATGTGGTCTTAAGATTAGCACAACAACAGTGCGTAGAGAGCTTCATGGAAGAAGTTTCCATGGCCGAGCAGCTGCATTCAATCCTTACATCACCAAGTGCAATGCAAAGCCTCAGATGCAGTGGTGTAAAGCATGCTGTCACTGGACTCTAGAGCAGTGGAGACGTGTTCTCTGGAGTGACAAAGCACATTTCTCTGTCTGGCAATCAGATGGTCTTGTCTGAGTTTGGCGGTTGTCAGGAGAACAGTACTTGCCTCACTGCATTGTACTAAGTGTAAAGTTTGGTGGAGGGGGGATTATGGTGTGGGGTTGTTTTTCAGGGGTTGGGATTGGCCCCTTAGTTCCAGTGAAGAGAACTCTTAAGGCATCAGCATACCAAGACATTTTGAACAATTTCATGCTCCCAACTTTGTGGGAACAGTTTGGGGATGGCCCCTTCCTGTTCCAACATACTGCGCACCAGTGCACAATGCAAGGTCCATAACGTCGATGAGTGAGTTTGGGGTGGAGGAACTTGACTGACCTGCACAGAGTATGGTCCTCAACTCAATAGAACACTTTTGGGATAAATAATAGCGGAGACTGCAAGCCAGGCCTTCTCATCCAACAACAGTGCCTGACCTCACAAATGCGTTTCTGGAAGAATGGCCAAACATTCCCATAGACACACTCCTACCGCTTGTGGACAGCCTTCCCAGAAGAGTTGAAGCTGCTATAGCTGCAAAGGGTGGGTCAACTCAATATTGAACCCTACGGACTAAGACCGGGATGCCATTAAAGTTCATGTGTGGGGGCATGGCCAGCTTCGCATACAGTAGGACGTGTGCTCGGTGAGCTCCGCTCTGCATCCTGTCCTTTATCCTGATTGGCACCTTGTTCTAAAATGGCATCTTGGGTCCCCACGGAGTGCTCCGACCCCCCTGGCTAAAAGGGGGAAAGAAATTCGGGCCTTGCCTGAGTAGGCTGGGCAAGATGGCGGTACCCTGATCCATGCATCCAAGGAGAAGCAGAGGGAGGCTGCTCAAAAACTCACCAGGGAAACTTCCTAGAAACAACTTTTGGACTCCGCTACTGATCCGGACTTAGACTGTGCAGGCTGTACACATATCCCTCTTGTACTGGCAGAAAAAGAGATCCCAACCTGCAGTCCATCAGTGAATATTCCACCATCCCCGTCTCATGGAACACAGCCTGCTGTTTCCATTCAAGATCATTCTGAGCCCACCCTTAGAGAGATTCTCTCCACAGTCACTACATGCACCTCATCTGTACCTGGGAGGTGAAGGGGATGAGGATTGAATTGACCCTGGTGCATCAAAATATGCAGAAACTGTGGGATCACACTGCACCCTTGGAGGGGAGAGTGAGTACCCTGGAAGATGATTGGCAACCATTCTACTAATGCCTCTAGATTGGAAGATTTGGAAACTCGGTTACGTCTCAACAATGTGCGCGCAGTGGGTATGCCAGAGCTCGCTGAGGATAAAAATCCTATAGCCTTTATTGAAGCCTGGCTGACCTCTACCTTTGGCAGTGATGCATTCTCCCCCATATTTGCAGTAGAACATGCACACAGAGTCCCAGCACATGCTCCTCCAGTTCACGCTCCTCCTTGGCCGTTTTTGTTCAGACTCCTCAATTATTGGCACAGAGATGCCATTTTCTCCAGGGCCAGAAGAAAGTGTACTCTGTCAGTTGATAATGTTCAAGTAATCCTTTTTCCAGACTTTTTCTTGGAAGTCCAAAAACAACGTGCAAAATTCCTGGATGTCAAGAGACATCTTCGGGCATTGGGCCTGCAATATGCCATGCTATATCCAGCTAAACTTCGAGTGCTTGCAGATGATGCTTCTTTGATAATCCTAATGCAGCCTTGCAGTAGTTGGATGGAGAGGAACATCATCTGGCAAACTCCCCTGGAACTTGACCTTGGGGACCTGGTTAATCTTTAGTGCCTTAAACTCAGCTTAGCAGAATAGTGGGGTATCGCTCTCACATTTCCTCCCTCTTTTTTGTATCTTATCTTTTTCCTGCTTATGTTGGGGCTCCTCCCCTCTTATGTTTTCCTTACATTTACCTCATGTGTGCTTGTCCACAAGACATAGTGTAAACCTCAAACTGTTCTTGGTCCAGAGGGGACCTATTGGCCTCCTGACAGTGTCTTCGGTTAATATTATTATGGCTCTGTTGGCCTACATGTTGGTAATAATTTCAATATTCAGCCTTGTTTTGTTTATAGTTCACCTGGGATGTCTGTGTTTAGTAGAATGCATGTTGCTGGGTCTGTCTTCCCTGCTTCCTGCGGCTGTCCTCCTGGTCACCCTGACCCATGTGATCTCCTACTGCCTATCCACTCACTGCTCCCCTCGGGGGGTATTATATTTGTCCACGACTGAGTTATCCTTCCTATTTTTTTCATATGTATTATGTCTGTCTCCCATAACGAATTGATGTTTTTATCCTGAAATGTAAGGGGCCTGGGTGACAAAACCAAATGGGGTGCTGTCTTCCATGTACTTAAACATTTAAAACAGTCTGTAGTATGTTTGCAGGAAACCCATTTGAAATCTGACACTGTCGATAAACTCTGCTCTCATTTATTTCCCATACAATATATTTCCTTCCACTCCACGTTTTCTAGAGGTGTGTGTATCCTCATCTCTAACTCTGTTCTAACTGTTCAATTTGTTCATGTGCAGGAGTGGATTGATGCGGAGGGCAGGTATATTTTCCTGCTGTGGACTTTGAATGGGTTTCACTGCACAGTGGCTGTGGTATATATCCCTCCACCCTACTCTTCAGAGGTCATTAAACGCCTAGCTCAATTTATGGCCAATCAACCTAATGTTCTCCTATTGGCGTTGGGTGATTATAACAAGTGCTTACTCCCTAGTTTGGATAGAGTGCCCTTGGGCGGTAGTGGCAGACAATTATCCTCTCAGCCTACCCCATTTTCTAATTTGTTGGTGGAATTGGGCCTCCGGGATGTGTGGCAGATGAAGTATCAGACAGCAAAATGTTATTCATGTTTCTCTGCTACTCATGATGGGCTCTCACGCATAGATTTGGGCCTTGGGAACTCGATTATCCTGCCATATGTGTTTGATGCTGCGTATGAACCCAGGGATCTGTCTGACCATGCCCCTTTCTGGGTCAAGCTACAGGTGTGTTATACCCACTCTCGTCTGTTGTGGAAGGAACCCATTTTGGTTGATGCTGTTTCCGGAGTCCGAGTTGATTCCGGGGGAGTTGTCAGACTTTCTGCAGCAGAATGAAGGTGTTAAGGACCGACTGGCGGTAGCCTCTAGCGACCCACAGGCCGGAATCCCTCAGGGCGCGGAATCTAAGCCCCAGTCTGCTGTTTCACCAGAGCCCCTGATGGTGGGGATGGACTTGAAGCAGCCTGAGACCAGGTCGCGACCCCCGAGTCAGACAGGCCAGGTCGGTAACAGCAAAGGCAGACGGTACAGATCAGCAGGCAAAAGGAAAAACGGGTCACAGGCCAGGTTCAGCAACAGGAGGTCAGGTAAACAGGAGAAAGCAGAAGAATGGTCAGACAAGCCAGGGATCAGGGCAGGAGAGAATCATGATAATCCGGGTCAGGCAGGTTTGGCAACAAAGGCAATCTCAGATACTAGGAACAAGAACACAGGAATAAGACTATACGGCAATGTGAGCATTGCAAGAGCTGGTTTAAATAGCCAGCCTGGCACTGACAGGCACGCCTGGGTCCTAGTGCCTGCCAGCACTGTCATTGGTCACAGGCGCGCCTGGGTCCTAGTGCCCGCCTGCCTCTGTGTCTTGTCGGAATCCTACGCATGTGCAGATTCATGCGTCGTGGCGATCTTCTCGTTCCCTGACATTGCCCCCCCCTTATGGGCAGCCTCCGGATGCCCAACTGACTCCTCTTTTGTGGATAGTTCCGAAAAACATTTTGAATTAGCCTGGGAGCGTGGACATTTCGGGCTGGTTCCCACAAATTTTCTTCTGGCCCATAACCTTTCCATTTTATAAGGTACTGTGTCTGACCCCCTCTCTTCCTGCAGTTTAGAATTGCTTCTACTTCAAATTCCTCCTCTACCTGAACGTCTAGGGCCACTGGTGGCTTTGATCTATGGTCCAGGAACGGATCTGGAGTGGCAGGTTTTAGCAGGGATACATGAAACACTGGATGTATTTTGAAAGACTTGGGCAGAGCTAATTCAAAAGCCACTTCGTTAATTTGACGCTTCACCTGAAATGGGCCCACGAACTTGGGTGCCAATTTCCTCAATGGGAATGCCATCTTGGTAGTTGCTAACCAAACTTGATCCCCTGGGTGCACGACCAATTCCCCCCTTCTTCTTTTATCAAAGGCCCTTTTGCTATGTTCCTGAGCCTTTGCCATTGCCTCCTGTAACAGTTTGTTGTTGGACGCAAAGAAATTTAAGGACTCTTGAGCTGCAGGAACCGGGTTTTCTGGGATCAGGTCTGGCAAGAAGGTGGGGGTGGAAACCATAATTGGCAAAGAATGGGGCCTGCCTGGTGGCAGAGTGATTTGCATTGCTGTAGGCAAACTCCGCCAGGGGCAAGAGTGGCAACCAGTTGTCCTGTAGGAATGAGGTGTAGCATGAGATATTGTTCCAGCGTTTGATTGGTCCGCTCAGTCTGCCCATTCGTTTGCGGGTGATAGGCTGAGGAAAAGGACAATTTCACTTCCAGACTTTCGCATAGCGCTTTCCAGAATTTGGAAGTGAATTGAACACCCCGATCTGAGACTATATTTTTGGGTACACCATGCAGTCTCACTATTTCCCTGATGAAAACTTGTGCTGTCTCGGAAGCAGACGAGGTACTTTTCAGTGGAAGGAAGTGGGCCATTTTTGAAAGGCGATCCACCACCACAAAAATTGCAGTATGATTCTGCGACGGTGGTAGTTCTACTATGAAGTCCATGGAGATCATGCTCCATGGTCTGTTTGGCACCAGTAAAGGACGTAACAGGCCCCAAGCCTTGTTCCTGGAGGGCTTATTCCTGTTGCAGACTGCACAGGTTCTTACATAGGCCTCGCAATCTTTGGCCATACTTGGCCACCAAAATGTGCTTTGCACCAACTCTAGGGTCTTGTGTACTCCGAAATGGCCCGCCAACGGATGGTCGTGGCAGTAGCCCAGGACCAAGGTCCGAGCTCCTTCCGGTACCATGATCTGTTTCCCTTTCCATAAGAGACCCTCCCTACTCTGTATTGGAACTGCAGGTAAGTTGGGGGGCTCCAGGGACGCAGCCTGTAATTTAGACAGGAGCTCTGATTATAGCAATAGAAAATTACCTGCTGGCAGGATGGTATCTGGTTTGGGCCTTTCCTTGGGGTCCTCATACATACGTGAGAGCGCGTCAGGTTTTGTATTCTTGGACCCTGGTCGATATATGTAATGTGGAAGCTGAACCTCGAAAAGAATAACGCCCACCTGGCTTGACGCGGTCTGAGGCGTTTAGCTGTCCTCAGATATTCCAAATTTTTATGGTCTGTGTAGACCAGAATGGGATGCAAGGCTCCCTCCAATAGGTATCTCCATTCTTCTAGTGCTGTTTTAATGGCCAACAATTCCCGATCTCCGATGTCATAATTCTTCTCTGACGCGGTAAGCTTCCTGGAGAAAAAGGCCACCGGATGCATCAGTTCTTTTACACCCTTTCTTTGTGACAGGATGGCCCCCACTGCGTTTTCTGACGCATCTACTTCCAATATATAAGGTAGGGACGCATCAGTGTGACTTAAGATGGGAGCTGTCATGAACAGCTTCTTTAGGGATTCAAAGGCGGCCTGTGCCTCTGGTGTCCACTGAAAGCATACTCCCATCTTTGTGAGTTGGGTGATAGGAGATACCAGACCTGAGAAATTCTTAATGAACTTCCTATAAAAATTGGCAAAGCTGATAAATCGCTGAACCCCTTTTTTATCTGTGGGTACCGGCCATTCCAGGATGGCCGAGATTTTTTGAGGGTCCATAGCAATTCCAGTGGTGGAAATAATTAACCCCAGAAATGGGATACTGCGCTGCTCAAAACTACACTTTTCCGCTTTGGCGTAGAGCCCATGCTGGCGAAGTCGTTCCAACACGCTCCTGACGTGACCTCGATGTGCCTCCAGAGATGATGAAAAAATCAGGATATCATCTAAATAAACTATCACAAAGATGTCCAGGAAATCTTTGAATATGTCATTCACAAAGTGTTGAAATGTGGCCCGTGCGTTACATAGCCCGAAGGGCATGACTAAATATTCGAAGTGCCCGAACCGAGTGCGAAAAGCGGTCTTCCACTCATCCCCCTCGCGTATACGGACCAGGTTATATGCACCCCTGAGATCCAGCTTAGTGAAAATAGAGGCTGATTTCAACCTCTGAAATAACTCGGGGACTAAGAGCAGAGGATAACGGTTTTTAACTGTAATCTTATTCAGATCCCTATAGTCAATACAGGGCCTCAGGGATTTGTCCTTTTTCTCCACGAAGAAGATTCCGGCCCCTGCCGGAGATGTGGACGGACGGATAAATCCCTTTCGAAGGCTTTCATCAATATATTCCTTTAAGGCCCCCAACTCCCGTTCAGACAAGGGGAAGATTCGGCCGAAGGGAATTTCAGATCCCGGGAGAAGGTCAATTGGACAGTCATACGCCCTGTGCGGGGGAAGGATGTCTGCTCCCCGTGGACTAAAAACGTCAAGGTAGTGGTGGTATGCTGTAGGAACCGTTTGTGCTAGCTCAGTGTCTGTGTTTATACAAAGCAAAGTCTGGGTGTCTGGTGGTGACCTGGGGTAGCAATGTTCCTGGCAATAGGGTGAATTAAACTGAATTGACCCAGTCCTCCAGTTAATTTGGGGGTCGTGTGCACGTAGTCAAGGAAGCCCTAAAATAACTGGGAATAGTGGGGACGCAATGGCGTCCAAGCGGAGGAGTTCTTGATGATGACCAGCCATTATAGTGCATATAGGAGGGGTCTCCCGATCTACCAACCCAGACTTAACTTGAGTCCCATCAGCCAAGAGGATGTTCAAGCTATGCTCCTTGGTCAGTAAGGGAATCTGCTGTTGCGCTGCAAAATTGAGGTCAACAAAACAACTACAGGCCCCTGAATCAATAATGGCCGTCACCTGTACGGTTCTTCCGGGGAGTTGAAATGAGATTGGTAGGGCTAAGTGAGAGTGTTTATCTACACAAGCAGGAGTCATAGAAAAAGTAGGAGAAGAGCACATACTGAACTTCTCCAGGCAGGAACGTACCACATGGCCTGCTGCTCCAGAGTATAGGCAAAGGTTGTTTACCCGGCATCTCTGGCGCTCTTCAGACATTAGGGAAGGCCGCATCAACCCAAGTTGCATTGGTTCAGCTCCCTCTGCTGGTTCCGGATTCCTAGTACTGGCAGCGGAGTTTGGAATGGTCAGAACCCGTGGTAGCATCCATGTGGGTTTTAACCCTTGACTGGATCTTTCAAACCTCCGTTCCCGAAGCCTGCGGTCAACCTGAATTGCCAGAGTTATCAATCCTTCCAAGGAGTCAGGTACCCCTACTCTGGCTAGCTCGTCTTTTAGAGGTTCAGATAGGCCTGGGCGGAATTTGTGATGCAAAGCTGCATCATTCCACTGGGTGTCCCCGCTCCAGCGCCTGAATTCTGAGGCATAGTCCTCTGCTGCCGGCGACCCTGCTGAAAGGTATGTAGCACTGCTTCAGCTGAAGCAGCTTGTTGCGGGTCATCGTATAATTCTGCCATGGCTCTGAAAAATGAGGAAACTGAGTCCAGATGCAAATGGCGACTCTCCAGCAGGCGGTGGGCCCAGCCTTGGGGTTCCCCCTGCAGTAAGGATATAATGAATCCCACCTTTACAGATTCTGACGAAAAAGTATGTGGCTGTAGGTCAAAGTACAACAGACAGGAATTCTGGAAGGCCCTGAACTTCCCTCGATCCCCACTGGACCGCTCGGGCGTTGGTACTCGAGGTTCTGGCGGAGGCATGGCGAACACTGCTCCAGCGGAAGGTTCTGCTTGGCCCCTGGCCGGAGGAGGATCAACTGGAGCTGATGGTCTGGTTGCTGGCGTAGTTAGGGTCTGAATATGTCCCTCCAGGTGGGTGTAGCTTTCTTGGAGTGTTTTGACAGCTTGGGTGAGTGCCGCCACGTGTTGGCATATCTCATCCCAGGGTGAGGGACCTCTTCCCGGCTCAGTCATGGCCGTATGGTTCTGTTAAGGACTGACTGGCGGTAGCCTCTAGCGACCCACAGGCCGGAATCCCTCAGGGCGCGGAATCTAAGCCCCAGTCTGCTGTTTCATCAGAGCCCCTGATGGTGGGGATGGACTTGAAGCAGCCTGAGACCAGGTGGCAACCCCCGAGTTCAACCAACTGTGGTAGAGGTGGATTTGAGATATGCCAACACGTGGCGGCACTCACCCAAGCTGAGGGACCTCTTCCCGGCTCAGTCATGGCCGTATGGTTCTGTTAAGGACTGACTGGCGGTAGCCTCTAGCGACCCACAGGCCGGAATCCCTCAGGGCGCGGAATCTAAGCCCCAGTCTGCTGTTTCATCAGAGCCCCTGATGGTGGGGATGGACTTGAAGCAGCCTGAGACCAGGTGGCGACCCCCGAGTTCAACCAACTGTGGTAGAGGTGGATTTGCCAGTGGTAGGTACAAGTGAGAGCCAGATGTGAAGAGGTAGCGTATAACGTAGTCAGACAGGCCAGGTCGGTAACAGCAAAGGCAGACGGTACAGATCAGCAGGCAAAAGGATAAACGGGTCACAGGTCAGGTTCAGCAACAGGAGGTCAGGTAAACAGGAGAAAGCAGAAGAATGGTCAGACAAGCCAGGGATCAGGGCAGGAGAGAATCACGATAATCCGGGTCAGGCAGGTTCGGCAACAAAGGCAATCTCAGGTACTAGGAACAGGAACACAGGAATAAGACCATACGGCAATGTGAGCATTGCAAGAGCTGGTTTAAATAGCCAGCCTGGCACTGACAGGCACGCCTGGGTCCTAGTGCCTGCCAGCACTGTCATTGGTCACAGGCGCGCCTGGGTCCTAGTGCTCGCCTGCCTCTATATCTTGTCGGAATCCTACGCATGTGCAGATTCATGCGTCGTGGCGATCTTCTCGTTCCCTGACAGAAGGCCTGTCCCTGCCAGGAATGGTTTGGGATGCGCTGAAGGCCTTCCTTAGGGGATTGATTATCCAGGAGATTTCAGTGGTTAAGCATAGATCCAGGGAGTGGGAGGAGAAGGTATAATTAGATGTTCAACAGCGGGAGGTTCAGATGATCCAAGACTCAAGCCCCTGTAACTGCACCTCCTGGAAAGAGGCCCAGACCCTTTATGAATCAGTGCTTACTCAAGTGGCTGATAGGAAGCGATATTTTTTGCAACAAAAATATTTCGAGGAAGAGGAAAGTATGGGGCACCTTCTTGCTCTTGTGGCAAAGTCATAACAAGGGGTGTCCACTATAGACAAGATTGAGGATGTTGATGGAGTGATTTGCACGAGTCATGAGGAAATCCTGAGAGTGTAGCCACCCATTCTGAGCTTTTGCAGCTTCTAGACTCCTGCTCTTTCCCTGTTTTATCGGAGACAGACCAGAGAGAACTGGAGATGCCAATTACTGTTGAGGAGCTGTCTGAAGCTGTCAGCACCTGTGGTAGTGAGCCCTTGTAGATACTCAACTTGGGGTTCCCCAGGGTGCAGAGCCTAAGCCCCAGCCTGCTTCTTCACCAGAGCCCCTGATGGTGGGGATGGACTTTCAGCAAGCTGGGACCAGGTCACTGCCCCCAGGTACTCCCAGCTGAGAATGAGGAGACCGCTCGCAGGGGCAGAGTATAATGGGAGGAGACAAACAGAAATCTGATAGACTAGCCAAGGTCAGGACAGGCAGGAAACAAGCACAGTCAGAGAACGAAGCCGGGGTCGGTACACAAGTAGTCAATGCAGGATACAGGCAATAGCAACACACAGGAGCTCCGACAACTAGGAAGTTGCTCAGGCAAAGTGGACTAGTCTGAGCATGTCTTATATAGACAGGCAAACAAGGAGGCAGGCCAGCAAGTGATGGAAGGGAAGGAAATAAAACCCAGAGAACAGCAGATGACGCCCATAGGTGAGCACAGACAAACACATGCTAAGGGATCAGGAACAGGACTGCAGCAAGGAGGTAAAAACACAAACAAGAAACTGCAGGCTAACTTGTGACAGAAGCTTTGGCAGGCACCCCCAGTAATAAATATCTGGGATTGCCATTCGAAATTTATAATAGTTACGGTGAACAACTCCTTCCAGCATTGCTCAATGCCCTGAATGCTGCCATGGATAGAAATGGTTTGCCCCCCCTCCATGAATGATGCTGTTATTATAGTACTAATGAAGCCTGAAAAAGATCTATTACAGCTTGACTCCTATTAACCTATTTCCCTTCTGAATACGGACCCTAAATTGTTGGCCCAGGTTCTAGCTACTAGACTGGCACAGATTATTGGTAATATCGTACATAAAGATCAGCCGGGGTTTATTCCTTCTAGAACGACGGCTAATAATATTCGAAGACTTTTTTTGAATTTGCTAATTCAGGTGGATAATCATGGGGGGAGGGGAATTTTATCATTGGATGCTGCCATGGCATTTGATAGTGTGGAATGGCCTTATCTATGGGAAGTATTGTCTAGATTTGGCTTTAAATCCAAGTTCACTAGTTAGGTGCGTCTTCTCTATGCAGCCCCTAGTGTCTGAATCCGGGTTAATGGAGAATTGTCACATTCATTCAGGCTGCAGAGGGGGATGAGGCAGGGCTGCCCTCTCTCGCCCCTTTTGTTCACTTTGGAACCTTTGTCGACTTTGATGCGACAATCTCCGGACATCGTTGGTTTTACAAGGGGTGTTCACTCGGAAAAGATATCCCTTTATGCGGATGACGCACTGCTATACTTGGGCAATGCTTCCACATCATAGCTTCTGTTATGTCCCTTATTGAACGTTTTGGTAGATTTTCCGGCTTTAAAATTAATTGGCATAAATCGGTGTTGATGCCCATGGATCCTGTAGATCTCCCACTCCCGGACTGAGCACAACACATCCAAATAGTGTCTACATTTAAGTATTTGGGGGTGGTAGTCTCTCCTGATCCTAAACAATATATTTCTCTTAATCTTTTACCTCTACTCCAGCAGTAAAAATTTAAGTGTAACAGTTGGTGTAAACTCCCTCTGTCGGTGGTGGCTAGAGTCAATTTAAATCAAATGATTCGGACCCCACAACTTCTTTATATCTTTCATAATTCTCCCATATGGATTCCTAAGAAATTTTTTCATCACATAGAGACCCAGTTTAGGAGCCTTATTTGGAAAAAACAGGTGGCTAGGATAAAAATGTCCATGTTGCAATATGGAAAGGAGTTGGGGGGGCTGGCGTTTCCTGAGCTTAGACTTTATTTTCTGGTGGCTCAATTGCAGCAACTGGTTGGCTGGGATTACTTCCATGTGCTCCATCACCAATCACCTTATGCTCTCACCTGAAAGCATTGACTTATGTGGAAGAATATGTCACACTGCTCCTTCTCCTTTAAGGGACCATACACCACCTTGATAAATCTGAACTTGTCTCTGTGCCTTCTACTTTTATGGACCCTCTGGTCTGTTACAATAATAGGTCTCATCCCAAACATGTTTCCTCCGATGTGTAGCTCGCACAAATAAGAACATCATCATGCTATCCATTTAAAAAAACAAATTTTATTAAAATACAAATTACATGCACTTTTATTAGGACATGTTAAGCCCTGGTGCAGCACAGTATAAAGTCAATTGAAAACAGTATTGTCACATTAACCACTTCAATACCAGACACTTGCATCCCCTTCCTGCCCAGGCCAATTTTCAGCTTTCACTGCTATCACACTGTGACAATTGCATGGTCATGCAACACTGTACCCATATGAAATTGTTATTATGTTTTTTAGACAGATAGAGCTTTGTTTTGGTGGCATTTAATCACCAATGGGTTTTTTCTTATTTTTTGTTAAACAAGCTAAAATATTGAAAAAAACCCAGAAATCTTAGTTTCTGTTATACAATTTTGCAAATACGTAATTTTTCTTCTTCACTGATGTTATTATATACCTGGTAGTACAGCCAGATGCAATGAGGAAGGCCACTCTTACATCTCTGACTCACTGCCCCTGGTAGTGTAAACAGGAGGTGCAGAAGTGCACCAGAGCAGGTGTCCAAGCTTGGCAGGTGAAGACTGGTACTTGGGACAGTGGGCATATAAGATAGTTGCTGGCAGCAGACTGTAGATAAGCAGGAACAGCAGGGTGGTAGAAGGCAGGCAAGTAGCAGGGTCAGGCAAGCCGGGCCATACACAGGTGGGACAGATCAGTTACAGGGGCACAGGCAGGAGTGAAGTCAGGCTACAAGCCGGGTCTGGAACCAATCAGAGCAGCAGGATGCAGTGGATCAGACAGAAGCAGATTTCAGAAGACAACCCGAGGTTAGTCCATGCGGAGTTCAGAGAGTTGTCAGAACAAGCTGGGTCAGCAACTGAAATCATGATACAGGATCACAGGATACACAAGGAGATGAAGACAAAGCAGCACAGATCCTGATCACTGGCCCAGCCTAAATAGATAATTTGATGCCAACATCTGTCACCAGTGCACATGAGCGCACACAGGTATGTGCACGTATATGCGTATGTGTCCAATATCTGCAATCATGAGAGAGAATGTATAGAGGAGCCATTTTGTCTGTTGACATGCCCTTCCTGAAAGATGTGCACTGATGAAGCTGCACTGATGGGAACTGATAGGTTGCACTGATGGGAACTGAGGATGCTACACTGATGTGCATTGATGAGGCTACACTGATGGGCACTGCTGAGGCTGCACTGATGAGGTGGTACTGATGAGGTGGCACTGATGGGCACTGTTAAGCTGCACTGAGGGGCACTGATGAGACTGCATGGATGAGGCAGCACTGATGGGCATTGATAGGGGGCACTGATGGGCACTGATAAGCTGCACTGATGTGCATTTATTGGCACTGATGGGGCTGAACTGATAGTCAGGGCACTGATGATCAATGCCCTGATTATCAGTGTAAACATTGTACTCACAGCCTTGCTGTTTATCAGCTCTCCTTTCCTCACAGCATGTGAGGAAGGTTGTAAAGTTTCATGGCATTCCAAAAAATGTGCTTTCATACAATAGATCTCAGTTCATTTTCCACTTTACAAGCTTTCTGTTCTCATTTGGGAATTCATTTATCTATCTCTTCCGCTTATCCTCCTCAATCTAATGGGAAAACTGTTGCACTATTTAGTCTCTTGAAGGCCTCCCCCATTTACCACTGGCAAACCAAATATTCTTCCTTTACCCCATGGACAGCGTTTGCCTATGATAATTGGTGGCACTCCTCTTCTGGGATTTCTCTCTTCTCTTATGTTTAATGGCGTTCCTGCTCCTTTTCTTCTCACAGTTCCAATTTTCCAGAGATTAACAAGTGTTTGAACCATTTTTTACCTTTGGAAATCCTTGCATAACCTTGTGCATGCCTCTGTTTCCCAGAAAGCTTCTGCTGATAACCAACTTTTTGCTACTCCCGTCTTATCACCTATCATATCTCTCTCAATTTCACCCTCAGAAACTGGCACCTTCAATGGACCTTTCAAGTCATAAACAGATCAACCATGTTTGTTTCTGTGTGAAACTTCCTCCATGAGGATACCCCAACTCTTTTCATGTCTTTTTGCTGAAACCAGTCAACCCAGATACAATCATCTCCTCTAAACATTTTTTGTCAATGGTCAGGAAGATCTAAAGGGAGAGTCTACCTACTACTTCAGCAAGATTATTAATTCACTTCAAGACCTCATCCACTGAAAAGGTTTTGAGCCTGAAGAGCACTGGTGAGTGTTGGTCTCCTCCATTTATCCTGAACACTTGGTAAGAAGTTTCTATTGCCTTCATTTTGATAGTCCTGCTCTTTCTGACCTGGAGACTACTCCTCGGGAATGTAATATTGGGAGCAAGAAATGCTCCTACATAACCCACTGCTCAACTACTCTGCCACTAAAGTACAATATGTGACAAGCAACGCATGATTATTTAAAAGCAGCTGGCATTAAGGATGAACCCCTGTATCCTCAAAATGACATAATAAATAAGTAATGCAGCGCTAAAATTCATAAAGTGACAAATGCATATAACGTGAAACGCAAAATATTAGCGCTAAAGTGACCACAACATAAATAAAGTGTATCGTCACAAATTCACGAAAATAATGTGACTAAAATTTCAATAGTGACACTGGTGGATATTTTCACACAAATAATAACAGTAATAAATGATGATGAAGTAATAAAATATGAATATGAAGATGCATAAAATAAGTCCAATGTGTTCTATAAAATCTCTATGCACATGACTTCTGTGAAGGATTTGTAGTATGATTGCACTCACCAGAAGCGCAATAGTATTGCGCATAAATATAAGTTATCCTCGGCGAACATCTGGGCTCAGGAAAGGAAAGGACTCCACTGGCACACTGACAGCATACAGGGAATAACTCCAGACCTCACTCACAGGACCCTCACAGTTCACAGGGACAGCTCCATTAGTACTTCTCCACCAAGGATAGAAGTTGCCAAAAAGAGGATGTTTTTCACCTTGAATGGCTCGTAAAAACAAGCCACAAACGAAAGTGCTTTCAGCAATCCAGACAAGACTTGTCTGTAATATTGGGAGCAAGAAATGCTCCTACATAATCCACTGCTCAACTACTGTCAGCAGTCGCGACGGCGAGCAGGTCTGCGCATGCGCAGAACACTAATACGCGCTAATCGGCGGGCGCTAGGACCCGGGCAGCTGCAGCGGCGGCCGCACAGGCGCACTCGCGATTGCGGACACGCGCCTGCCACCAATGACTGTGCAGGGCGCACTATTTAAACCAGCCCTGCACAGACACTGGTTGCCGTATGGTCTTCTTACCCTGTTCCTGCTGTTTGATTTGTTGCCGACCCTGCTTGATCCTGACCTTGCTGACAGACTCTTGCTCAGTATGGCTTCAACATAAAACATATATATCAAAAAACACATAAAACCAATATATGTGTACATATAAAGTGCTTTCCTAACACCACATTCGATAGTGAGAGTCCTATAAAAGGGTGTCACGTAAAACCAAAATTGTGAATCGATAAGAGTCCTATTGAAGGATGTCACATTGGTCCAGAAAGGTCTTCTCCACCACTTGTGAGTAATATACGAATTTCACACTCACTAGAAGTTGTTGACCCCCATAATGGACGGTCAAATATCACTTGGATGATCAAATAACATGTGGATTCACAACTGTAAGCTCTCATATGGTGGGTCTCCTGGCTGCCCTTCTCTCAATAGTGGCTCTCAGAAGAACTCAATATGAAAAGCGGATATCCATAACATATATTCTAAATTTAGTGTTTATTGAGAACCATGGTTCATAAAATAGATAAAAAACACACTCACATTGTATGGTGCCTAAACCCCGGCACCAGTCTGTGCAGGCAATGTGGAGATAGCACATCTCTCTAAGGATTGCCAGCGTGCTTTCCAAGCCTCGTGTTAGCGGGCCAGACATGATGTCATGTGGGAACCGGAAATGAAGAGATCAAGCTTCTACATACGTTTCACCTGGCGGCATCTTCAGGAAGTGACCCTGTCCTCCTTTACTGCTCCCCCCACCAAGTACCACTATATCAAGCTGCTTGCTATGGAGGCACTTGTGGCTTTCTCCTGAGCCAGCTCTGTGTGTCCATAAGAAACACAATGCACAGCGCCACCTCCCCTCTTGCTCAACTCCTCACTATCTGGATCAAGATTAGGCTCAGGTAAGTATTTGGGGTTCTGGGGGTGGGGGTGGGGGTGGGGAGGGAGAGGAGCTGCATACTGAATTTGTTTACCTTCATACAGAATATACATGAAGGTAAAAATCCTTCAGCATTTAAGACCCCTTTAATCTGAAGAGAGTCAATACAATACAAATAAATGAATGTAACAATTGCCTCTTGCTGCTGCACAACACACAAACCAATTTTTGAGAATGCCTGATGGGATGAGTGGTTTTGGATTATGTGTCTGGGTGTGTGTGTGATTGGGCCAACAGTTTACTTATTGTTTGGACCTTGAAGTACTCCAATAAGGTTCCTTTAAACTTTTACCTAATTAATTGTTTTTGTTATTCCCTTGCATATTTTAGTTTTGCAGGCGATATTTATTGATAACTAATTTAAAGTTTGACTGATAGCTTTGTATAATTATAATTGCAAATGTAAGCTGTTTAATTTATTGATTTTTCTTTGGAACCAGCAGGTAAGGGTCAACACTCTTTGTTGTTTTATGCATGCAGATACTTTTCTCCTCTGTTTTGTCATACTTAATTGTTGCAAGAATGCTTATTTAAAAACTGAATTGAAAATTTAATGAGCATCTTATTTATACTCAAAAGGATTCTGATAGTAGAAATTAGTAGAAAATAGAAGTGATGATGAGATAAAATCAAAGGTTACACAGGGACAACATAGTGTATGAACAGGACAAAAATAATAGGAATGTTGACCAAAGAACCATGCCATGAACTTCAGCACTCAAAATCATGCAGATAGTACTACAGAAATAATTTCACTGACACAAAGGCTTCAGAACAAGCAAATTAAATACATTATATAAAATGTCCATGGAGTTCACAGATGTGCAAACAACTCCAATATTACAAAACAGGGGGTACTTTCAGGAATTACTAAATGAACATTGTCAAAGTTTTTAAATTAAAAAAATATATAAGGCAAGCAGACTACAGTGATACCTCGGTTCATGAACTCTTCTGTTCACGAACAACTCGGTTCAAGAACAGAAGAGTTCGCAAAAATTTGCTTCGGTTCACAAACTCTGCTTTGGTTGACAAACACAAGCCTGCTCTGACACATTGTCCTGACTTCCTGTAGGCAAGATTGTGGTAGCAGACAGACACTGAAAGTGTACTGTGAAGACACTTACAGTACGGAGAAGATTTTTGGTGTGCTTGTTAGCACATACTGTACAGTACTGTACTGTACCTGCCTGTGCACACTTGCTGTAAAGCTTTTTTGTGTGCTTTTTAGCACATACTGTACAGGACATCCAGTATGGCTCCAAAGAAAATTCAGAGCAAGCATGGTGGTAAGAAGAAAGTGAAGATCAGTTATGAAGGTGACAAGAATGTGCAGAGCAAGCATGTTGTTGAAAAAGTGCAGAGGGGGGAGGGACTGGAACATGTTGCTGTGAAGCTGCAGAGCATTGGAGCTCCAGATGCCCGCCATGAATGCCACAAGGTTAAAGCCCTAGAGCCTACCTGAGCCCAGCCTGGGTGGTGGCCTGAGTGCCCATTTAACTGCTGTTCCACGGTTGGTTGGTTGCAGCGGAGGGCTCTGCCATGGGACCCGGCAGTCCGCCTGTCTGCTGCAGATGTTTCTGTGGCTGGTAGCGGGCGGCCGGAGGGACGCTGGGTGGAGCAGAGTCAGGAGGTTGTGGCATCTGAAGGAGGAAAGGACACCGGAAGTGCCCGCCAGATCTCCTGTGAAGCAGTGAGGGTGGCCACGGGACTGCTGGAGCAGCATATATACCTCATAAGAGCATAGACATAAAGTTTCACCAGCAGACTGGATTATGGTGGTCTGCTGGTGAGCTGAAGGATAGGTGCACGGAGGAAGGTCCTCATGTGGTGCATGCAGCCTAGAGATACCCCAAGACCCCTGAACTTAGGAGACCCTTGGTAACACCCTGACTGGAAATTCAGATGGAAAAGAAGGAGTGACAATGAAGGAGTAGTCCCGCGCCTGTGGCATGGACAGTGATAGTGAGTTGCCACTGGCAGCAGGAAAAAAAAAAGGAAAAATTCTTAATGAACTGTAGTAGCTATTGCAAATAGGTGTCTGCTGGGACAACGTGTGTGGATGGAGAATAACTTTTTCGGGGGGTCTCAGGGGGTCTTGGGGGCCAGCAGGGCTATTTTCTTTATATAAGTAAGACACAAGGGGGTACTTGGGACCCTAATAGAAGAAGAAAGAAGGCAATTCTTGGAATAGAGGAAAACTAACTGTAAATCCTTAAACAAAATGAAGGGTAGATCTGTAAAAGGGGGGGGGGGTCAAAAACCCCTAACCAAATTTAAATGCAAACACAAATACAAGCACAATAAGAAAATACATGCCCTTGCAGGAGAAAAGCCCTGAGATACAATCCCTGGAAAAACAGTATGAAGGAATTAAAAAGTATGATGGAGATCAATCTAGACTGTCATTCGGGATACTGGACGAGAGCCAGATGAAAGAGCAGATAAACAGGGAAAGTGTAAGAGAACAAGTAATTATGGAACAGCAAGGAGCCATGTCACAAATACCCACAAAAAATGAGATGGCGGAACTGTTCACAAAATTAGAGCTATCCATGAAAAAGTAGATGGGGACACTACGCAAGGATCTGGGCCAGATATTAACTAGAGCTGAATAAGTAGAGGGGAGAACGGAGGAATATATGCATTTAACTAATAAATTAGAAAAGCAGGTGGAGGAGATGAGTAGAGAACAGAGAAAGCTCGCATTTAAAATGGAAGACCAGGAAAATTGTAATAGAGGAAATAACTTAAGTAACAGGGGTCTACAAGAAGAAGAGGAAAAGGTTCCTCTGCCCCTGGTCCCTTCTCTCCCAATGGAGACGACGGGGGGAGATGGGGGGGCATTGAGAATGTGGTCTGGAGGCCGGGCATGCTGTCAACTCCAATCTGATAGATGATATGAACTGGGGATCAGAGTCGGCGTACGTATTCCGAGTCTCACCCCAGATAAGGAATCGTTAGGCTCTATGTACATGGGACACTTCTGAACAATGGAAACTGACTGCTGGAAAACGTAGGTTAAAAAACATTTGCGTTTATGCGCATTTATGAGCGTTTGCGTTTAGAAGCATTTTTTAAACATAACCTCAAGAGACCTTCCAGAATGCCCAGAATGCACTGAAAAACAGTAAAAAATTAACTATTTCAGACATTTTGAGAGAAATAGAGAGAGCAGAAGCATTTGGCGTCTGAAACTCTGATAAAATCTACTCCTGAACGCAAGTTTGGTGCATTCAAAAAAACCATTGTGAACTCAACTGCTTGTAAAAAACTGTAAATGGCATAGTGTACATGGACACATAGGAAAACATTACGGAGAGTTCAGGGGCTGCTGAAAAAAATGCAGAAAAGCTCCTAAACATGAGCTGCAGTGTACACGGAGCCTTAGTGGGAATAATCTATGACAGATTCCAGGGCAATGTGTAGGCCAGGGGGAGTTTAGGTGCAAAAGAGGTGGGGGGAGGGGGGGGGGTGTGGGTGGAAAAGCAGTGGGGGGGATGAAAATGGGGAGATGTTGTAGGAGAGGAGGGGAGAAAGCCCATACCTTAAATTATCTGTATCTGTCTTCTTGTGTTGGGAATCCTGGTAGGGTAGGGAAATAATTGTTGAAATGAGCTTGATTAAGTTTATGACTTATAATGTGAAAAGGTTAAACTCCCCAACAAAAAGACATAAATTCACCAATATTCCATAGACATAGTATTTCTTCAAGAGAAACGATACAAATGTTAAGTTATACACAAAATATTATGCAAAATGGTACTACGCTGACTCTCCAGTCAAAAGGGCTAAAGGGGTAGCAAATGAGTTTTCAAAAATGTGAGTTTTATCTTGGAGGGAAGAATGGAGGACCCAGAGGGTAGATATCTATTTTTGAGGGGAAAATTATCTGAATATATATCTTAATATACACTAATTAATATCTATTGCCCGAATTAAAACCCTTTAACATTCTTGGAGGGTGTGCTAAGGAAACTTTCTGAATTTAAAAAGGGTAGTCTGGTTGTGGCTGGAGATTTAAATCTGTGTTTGGACCCCCAGCTAGATGTTTCATCCTGTACATGGAGAGAGGGCAGTAAGAAATCAAAGCTATTGAAGAGATTACTATATCATTGTCAATTGACAGACACTTGGAGAGTAAAATAAAGTGAAAGAGATTACACCTTCTTCTCCCCTGTACGAGAATTGTATTCAAGACTAGATTATATAATGATCAAACATAGACAACTGGAGTCCTTGGTAATGCTCCTGTCACAATGAGACTATGAGTAGGAAGGGACCAAGATAAAATAACTATGTGGAAATTAAATGAGATGCTTATACAGGATCCTGAATTAGAAAACAGGTTAAGGCAGAAAATTGAGCAATTTTTTTTAGCTCAATGAGACTGAGGAGGTGTCGGTGGCCACAATCTGGGAGGCACATAAAGCATATATCAGAGGAATATTAATATCGATGAGAGCAGAAAAAAAGAAAGAATGAAGGAAAAAAATAAAGACGGTGATGGAGGAACTCTACAAATTAGAACAGTCACACAAAAAGAAGACAGGTACAGATGTATATCAGAAGATAATAATTAAAAGAGAAGAATTAAAAGATCTTATGGAATAGAAGTCGAGAAAGATATTTAACAGGGTCTCAAAAGAAAGACATGAGTGGGTGAATAGACCTGGAAAATACTTTATGAGGAAACTAAAGGAAAAGAAATCCAAAAACTTTATAGAAAAAAATTAAAGATGATAAAGGAGAAATGGTGTACACTACTACTGATATTGCAAATAGGTTCCAAAAATATTACAGTCGGCTGCAAGACCTGAGCCCCAGAAACCAAAAAGAAATGGAGGAGGAAAAGAAGAAAAATATACAGAAATATTTAAATGAAGTGGAGTTACCAAGAATAGCAGAAGAAAAATTAGAGGTCCTAGAGAGAACTATTGCCCTGGAGTAAATCACCTTGGCCCTAAAAAACACGGCTAAAGGAAAGAGCCCTGGCCTGGATGGATACACTGTGGGTTATCATAAAAAATGTAGGATCTCCTAGTCCCAAAAATGTGTGGTTATATGAATGCAATAGGGGAGGGGCTGGAAATGAGGGAGGAGTCATTGCAGGCACATATAATGATTATACTTAAAGAAGGGAAAGATAGCACACAGTGTGCCAGTTACAGGCCCATATCCCTACTAAACATTGACACCAAATTGTATGCTAAGGTATTGGCAACCAGGCTGAAGGAGTTGATGTCGGAGTGGATACACCTGATTCAGGTAGGATTCATTTCGGGGAGAGAAGGCAGGGACAATGTTCTGAGATCATTGCTCCTCCTACAAAGAGTAAAAAGAGAGAAACTGCCAACATTATTCCTGTCAATTGATGCCGAAAAGGCTTTCGACAAGGTTAATTGGGGTTTCATGATTGATACATTAGGGGTCTTAGGAATAAGGCCTAAAATGTTAAAGTGGATAAAAGGGCTTTATAGTGTTCTGTTAGCGGGGGTTAAGGTCAACGGCTCCCTCTCTCAGTTCTTTAAAATGTATAATGGAACCAGATAAGGATGCCCACTTTCTCCTTTATTATTTGTTTTATCCCTGTAACCTGTCCTGGCAAGGGTAAAAAAGTGTGTAGACATAACAGGAATAAAGATAGGGGAAGTAGAGCACAAGGTGGCAGCATATGCAGACGACATGTTGTTCTATATTGTAAATCCTAGAATAACATTGCCTAATTTAATGAGACTATTAAAACAGTACGTCGAGATATCAAATCAAACCCTGCAAAGTCAGAGATCTTAAACATTAATATGCCAAAAGTTGAGAAGCTGAGTCTACAGTCTAAAAGACTTTCCATTTACTTGGAGGAAAAAGAAAATAGGCTACTTGGGAATAAAACTAACTCCTTCAATAAAAGCCCTGTACCAGGCAAATTATATCCCATTACTAAATGAAATAAAAGAGATGCTGGAGAGATTGTCAAAAGGTGGTGCTTCCTGGATAGGTCGTAAAAACCTGGTTAAGATGGTGATAGTACCAGAAATCCTGTATAAGTTTCACATGCTTCCAGTACATCTACCAGGATCTTTCTTTGGGATAATAAAGAAGATGATACCTAAGTTTATCTGGGCAAATAAGAAACAGAGAATTAGGTATGAGGTATTGATTGTGCAGGGCACAAGGGAATAGGGGTTTGGGTATGCCAAATGTTAAGAAATATTACACAGGTCTGCAAAAAAATTTTTTTTCAAGACCTGTTTTGGTTATTTGTGCGCTGAATCCAAAAATGACCTCCATTTTGTCATAGGACATCATGTTTCCTGACAATTTAGGTAATTATGTCAAAATAAATGGAAATAGACTTATAAAATTAAAGTTTTATTACAATTTTTTCAAGAAAATCCTTTTTTGAACTGAAATGAGTTCACCTACACGCACTAAACTTGAATCTTCTTCCCTGTGAGGCTCCTCTTGGTGCATTTACGTTTGTGAGTAGCATCTGGAATGTCTCTCTGAAGCATCCAACAGTAGTCTGCCATCATTGTAATGCTCCATTTTCCCTGGTATCTCCTTTCCATCTCTTTAATGTCTTGGTGGAATCGTTCACCTTGTTCCTCACTCACAGCTCCCAAATTTTCAGGAAATTAGTCAAGGTGGGACTGGAGGAAATGCACTTTCAAACTCATCAGGCAACCTAAAGCTTGAAATGCTTTCAGCATTCTTCCGACGATCTTTTTGTAGTGAGGATCTTTGTTCTTGCCTAAAAATTTCTGTTCGACTTCTATAAATGCAATCCACCCTTCTTTTTGAGGATCCGTCATGGTATTGACAAACTCTTGATCAACTATAAGCCTTCTAAAGTCTGGTCCGACGAACACACCTTCCTTCAATTTTGCCTCCGACAGGCCTGGAAACTTGGTGACCAAGTATTTGAAGCATTCTCCATCTCTTGGAAGTGATTTTATGAATTGCTTCATCAATCCCAATTTTATGTGGAGAGGTGGTAGAAGAATTTTATGGGAAGGTACCAAAGTTTCTCGAAGGACATTTTTTTCACCGACTGTTAGCACCCTCGGCTGCCAACTCTTCTTGGTCCAGTGATTTTATCAGTCTCGACTGTCCCATAGACACAGAAAACAAGGGTATTTTGGTATTTGGTATCCCACCCACTGGATTCTTCAGGAAAGATTAACCCCTTCTACCATTAGAAGCACAGACTCAGGGCTGTGGCTTACACATACAGCATGCTGCTGCGTATCCCAGTAGTCAGACATATCACTCAGAACAGCACTTGTATTCACATCCTTTGCAAGGGGGGAGGGGCAGAGATTGTTAACCTGCCAATAACAACAAAAGGCCAGAAGAGAACTAGGGAAATGAGGAAATAGAATGTTTTTTTCCCTAAAACTTGCTTAGCTTATGTATATATTGCTGACCATCCGTTTTACAGTGTTTTATTTTTTACATAACTCGGACAACCCTTTAAGGTTTTTTTGGGCATTTTATATCTTAAATGCACTTATGTGAATAAATGAATAGTAATTTGGACTTTAAATTTGGTTAAAAACCCATAATATAAAAAAAATACCAAACATTTTAAATATTTGATAAATTTGAAGACAATTTTGCATTTTGTGGCAAATCATGATCATGTGTAGGAGTTTTTTCAATATTTTATTTGTTTTCAGCACACCAAAATACATGGAAATTAGATGAAATTAATCAAACAGCTTTTTAGTCGCAGACCTGTGTTATCAAGCAGTGATATTATCACAAATAATAGACTGGTTTGGGTGAATATGGAGTAAGGCAGTTAGGGAAGATGGTTTGGGTACCACATAAATTTCGCACATTAGATGTGAAAATTAGTCCACTGACAAAGAAAGTTTTAAGTGTTTGGGATAGAGTATTATAAGCAAAAGAGATGGAAATATAACTCCGTCTTGATTCCCTTGGTGGGAACTGAATATTTTGCCCCAGAGAAGGATAATATTTCACGTTTGAAAGATATATTGAATAAGGGAAAATTGCACACTTTTTCAGATTTTAACAGGAAAAAAAAGACTTATTTTTTAACATTAGACGAATTGCGGTATGGCCTATTATTTTGTTTCAAAGCTCCCACAACCACTGAGGACTTCGAAGGATATGTATCCATTTGAAAAACTGTTGAATGTAACTATAGCCTCTAAACAAGGTAACTCCAGGATTTATAAGATTCTTGTGGATATGGAGGGTACTGATCCTTCTGAATTCTTGGAAAACTGGGAACGGGGATTGGAACAAAATTGAACGAGCAACAAAAGAATAAAATATTCAAATTAACACATGAGTGAATATGCGCACATTTGAAATTATTTACAAATGCTTGGCTAGATGGTATTTTACACCGAGTAAGGCACATAAACAACAAGTAGATGTTTCACCTTTATGTTGGAGATGATGTGGGGAAAAGGGAACAATGGCACACATATGGGATTGCCCGAAACTACAGGATTACTGGAAGGAAATATTACAATATATTCAGGAAATAAGTGGGATTACTGTACAAAGAGACCCGTGGACATGTTTATTTTATAAGTTTGAACCTTTAGTAAAACTACATAAGAACAGGGTACTATATAATCTAATCAGTGCAGCTAAGAGCTTGATTCCCAAATGTTGGCTTGCCCCAGACCCACTGAGAATAAATGACTGGGTTAATAGAGTGGAAAATATCCACAGGTTGGAGGAGTTTTGTCATATTGAATGACAGTGGTGGGTGTGGCCTACCTTATATAAAGAGATGCAGTAGTGGGTGATTTTTGCCTTGTACAGGCACATTATTTTCTGCAAGTCCTTGTCTGTGGTGGTTTGGGGGGGAGGAAGAGATATTGTGGTGAATTGCCCCAGGCCACACTCACGCTGCGTTTTGATGTGGGCTGTAAATGTTTTGCATGTTCTTCCTTCTAAGGTGTGTTTGTGTGTTATTGTGCAATGATTGTGTTTATTATCTTTGCATTGTAATCCTAACACATGTCCAGTGCTCTGCTCTTCAAAGTTTGCTTTATTTACAACCACACAAAACATCTCAAACGACGCAGTCGCGCGCTGGAGCGCTTATGGCGCAAAACCAGATCCCCTCGAGCGTTCTCCCTCTACAAAGCCGTCTTCCTCACCTACACCACCTCCCTCCACGCCTCCAAGCAAGCCTATTTCATAACCCTTATCAACACCCTCTCCTCCTGTCCTTGCTGACTCTTCTCCACTTTCAAATCCCTGCTCTCTCCCCCCCACCTCCACTCAGCACCTCACTCACCGCCCACGAGATTGCCAATCATTTCCAAAACACGATTGACGCAATCCGTAAGGACATTGTCAACTCACAATCTACCTCTCCACCTAGCCTCCCTCTCTCCATCAACCCCTCAACCCTCCCCTCCTCCGACTTCATAGCCGCACTACCCCCCACTATACCTAATGCACCGTACACTATCACCTCCCCAATGCTCCACTCCTTCAGCCTAACTACCCCTGAGGAGGTCACTAAGGTCTTCACTGAAGGCCGCCTCACCACCTGCCCCCTGGACCCTATCCCCTCACAGCTCCTCCAGTCACCCTCCCCCTCCATCATTCGCTCCCTCACCCACATATTCAATCTCTCCCTCTCCACTGGCACTTTCCTCTCCCCTCTAAAGCACGCGCACATTACCCCCATACTCAAAAAACCCTCCCTTGACCCCACTGACCTAAACAACCTTAGACCCATCTCCCTGCTACCATTCACTTCCAAGCTCCTTGAGCGCCTGGGCTACAATCACCTAAGCACCCACCTCACTGATAACAACCTCCTTGATCCACTACAGTCTGGCTTCCATCCCCTACACTCCACCAAAACCGCCCTACTTAAAATCACCAACGACCTGCTATCCGCCAAAGCTAATGGCCATTACTACGTCCTCCTGCTCCTTGATCTCTCCACGGCCTTCAACACAGTCGACCACCCTCTCCTCCTTACTAAACTGCACTCCCTTGGCATCAGCGATGCTGCTCTCTCCTGGTTCTCTTCCTACCTATCCCAACGCTCCTTCAACGTCACCTATAACACTGCCACCTCCCCCTCTCTCCCCCTTTCTGTCAGAGTCTCTCAAGGCTCTGTCCTCGGACCCCTCCTGTTCTCCATCTACACCTCCTCCCTTGGCAAACTAATACACTCCCATGGCTTCAATTACCACCTCTATGCCGACGACATACAAATTTACCTCTCCACCCCCCACCTCACGCCCTCACTCTCCGCCCGCATTGCCCACCTCCTGAACGACATATCAGACTGGATGTCGCTCCATTTCCTCAAATTAAACCTGTCCAAAAGAAAGCTCCTGGTCTTCCCCCCACCCCGCGCCCCCCCCATCCTCTCCATCACTACTAACAACGCCACCATCACTCCCACCCCACATGCAAAATTCCTGGGTGTCACCCTGGACTCAAACCTTTCCTTCCAACCTCACGTCCAATTACTATCAAGGTCATGCAGGCTCCACCTCCGCAACATCTCCAAGATACGCACGTTCCTCACCCCAGACACCACCAAACAACTCGTACACTACCTCATCATCTCATGCCTGGACTACTGCAACTCCCTTCCAACTGGCCTACCCAAACGAACGCTATCCCCACTCCAGTCGATCCTAAACTCAGTGGCTAGACTCATCCACCTCCCCAACCGCTCCACATCTGCCACCCCCCTCTGCCAATCCCTTCACTGGCTCCCGATTGCCCAGCGCATCAAATTCAAACTGCTAACTCTGACCTACAAAGCCATTCACAACGCCATCCCAAACTACCTAACTGACCTGATACCGGAATACCACCCTACTCGTGCCCTTCACTCCTCACAGGACCTCCTACTCTCTAGCTCACTGGTCTCCTCCTCCAATGCCCGATTGCAGGACTTCTCCAGGACTTCCCCCATCCTCTGGAACTCCCTACCCCAATCCATCAGACTGTCACCTACCTTCCTCATCTTCAGGCGCACCCTGAAAACCCACCTCTTCAGGGAAGCCTACCCCACCCTCACCTAACTGACCTCCTCCACTCCTCCTACCACTCCATCCCCCACAGCCACTTCCTCCTGTACCACTATCCCCTCCCTCCTAGATTGTAAGCTCAAAATAGCAGGGCCCTCGAACCCCTCGTGTATTGTATTGTTACTGTCTTGTCTCATGTTCTGTCCCCCTGCTATTGTACAGCGCTGAGCAAACCCTTTGGCGCTATATAAATACTGTATAATAATAATAATATTGAGGAGGAGAGAATAGAAAAATTTAAGAAAATGTGGAGAAGCTGGTTAATTTTCAAAACATCTAAAAGATATCTGGAACTTGTGGGAATATAGGTGGGAGAGTAGTAGAGGGAAATTAATGGAGTATCCGACAGAGAGAAGGTGAGAAGAGGGAGGGGACACAGATGTTGATAGATAAACATGAGAAAGGATAGAAATTAGGATTTTGGTATGGACTGGGGAAATTGGAGGGGGGGAGGGTGGTAGGTAGGATGGGGGTAGGGGATAAGAGAATGCAAATGGAATTTATATATTGGTGACATTCTTTATATTTTTGTGTGTATTAGATGCTCTATTTGTATTGAAAAAATGTATTAAAAAAAAAAAGAAAAAAACAAAAGAAAGTGCAGAGGGGTAATACTGTATAGGTGACCAGAACGTGCTGAGCGGCAATGAAGGTGACAAGAATGTGCAGAGCAAGCATGTTGTTATAAAGAAAGTGCAGAGTGGTAATGAAGGTGACTAGAAGCACCACCCCAACATAACTGTAAAGAACAGAGTGTTGAATCTGATGATAATGTGGTCTTTCATTTCTAGAGGGTTATGCAGCGCAGGAAAAGACAAGTGACATTGGACAGATCTTTCACCAAAACAGAGCCTGCAGCTAAGAGACAAAGAAGAGAGGAAACCCCTAAAGGAGATCTCCCCAATGTCCTTATGAAGGGGGACTCTCCCTCTGAACAATAACTGCCTCCCACCCGCCTTCCCGTCCTCCGTGCCAGAAGTCGTCTCAAGCAAAGTTAGTGTTCTCGCTCTTCATACTGTACTGTACTGTACTTTGTTTCAAATTTTTGTGGTTCCAAAAAAAGTTCAGATGGAATAATCTTATTCCAACCGAATAAAAAAAAATGTATTCGGTTGGTGGCCAAATTTGGTTCACAACCATGCTCGTAGGGGTCAGAATGGATTAACCTGATTTACATTGAACCCTATGGGAAAATTTTCCTTGGTTCACAACCAATTTGGTTCGCGACCGTGAACTGAGGTATTACTGTATACATGCATCAGTCGTTTCTGCTCTACTTTCCAGATGCGCTGGGTTGGAAAGGAACAGGTTGTCTTTCAAAACAATGAAAATATATTTGCTACTAATTAAATACTGATTGGCAATTGATTAAAGTGTTTTGATAGCCAAATTATTTTGTGCTGTTGATTTGGACAGAGTGAGGAAGGAATGCAATCTGTATCTAATTGAAGAAAATTCCCTTTACTTCTTGTTATAGAGATACAACATACAAACAAGAAGAAATCTCTCAAAGTCAAGGGAAATCTTTTTTTAGACAGTTCTCACTTTCTGTTTTAGGGACAATGGTCATCAGGATAAGCAGAAAGAGTAAAATTCATAAGCGGGGACACAGGGAGCAATTAAAACCTGACAGAGGTTCTATCCCTTTATAATTCTTAAAAAAAAAGGTTTAGCTACAAATACACTTTAAACTTTTTTTTTTACTGACAACCAACAAGCATTTCTTTTTTTAAAAAACTGAAGAACAATAGCAATTGTATTTCCAGACAATCAATGGATCAATATTAACGCAATGTCCCTCAAGGTTCTGTCCTCGGACCCCTTCTCTTCTCCATCTACACCTCCTCCCTTGGCCAATTGATAAATTCCCATGGCTTCAATTATATCTCTCTACCCCTCGCCTCACCCCTTCAGTCTCTGCTCGTATCTCAAGCCTACTAAGTGACATATCGGATTGGATGTCACTCCACTTCCTCAAACTCAATCTTTGCAAAACTGAGCTCCTAGTATTCCCCCCAGCCCGCGCCCCCCCTTCCTGACTTCTCCATCAAGACCAACAACACTATCATCAGTCCCACTGCTCAAGCCAGGGTACTAGGTGTCATCCTAGACACCAATCTGTCCTTTCAGCCCCAGGTCCAATCGCTGAAAAACTCATGTAGACTTCACCTCTGCAACATCTTCAAGATACGACCGTTCCTAACCTCAGAAACCATTAAGCAACTCATTCACTCCCTTATTATATCACGCCTCGACTATTGTAACCCCATCCTCATTGGCCTACCCCCACTTCAGTCTATCGTGAATGCTGCTGCCAGACTCATCCACCTTACTAACCGTTCTGGCTTCCAATTGCCCAACGGATAAAATTCAAAATGCTAACACTGACATATAAAGCCATTCATAACACTGCCCCAAATAACATCACCGATCTTGTCTCCAAATATCACCCAAACCGTACTCTCCGCTCCTCACAAGACCTCCTACTCTCTAGCTCCTTTGTCTCCTCCTCCCATGCTCGTATCCAGGACTTCTCCAGGGCTTCCCCCATCCTCTGGAACTCCCTACCACAATCCATCAGACTATCGCCTACTCTGCTCACTTTAAGGTGCACTCTGAAAACCTATGTCTTCAGGGAAGCCTACCCCGCCCTCAGCTAATACTGGAATCCTCTACCCTTCCAACCACTCCATCCCACTCCATTACCTCTTGTACCACTATCCCCTCCCTCCTAGATTGTAAGCTCCAAGGAGCAGCGCCCTCGAATCCCTCTTGTATTTAATCGTATTGTTACTGTACTGTCTCGTGTACTGTCTCCCACTATAATGTAAAGCGCTGAGCAAACTGTCGGCGCTATATAAATCCTGTATAATAATAATAATAATGATAATAATATATGTTGGCTGAAGGCTTTTATATTTGTCAATGAAGCTTTCCACCTGCATGTCATTTCTATGTCAGAGCTGACACATAATTTGGAACCACATTCACTGGGCTCATCCATGGCCACAAAAAAATCTGGTTAGTAAAGACAGCTGTAAAAATCTACCCGTTAGGCTTTCTACCTGATGCTATTGATTTTTATTTTTTCCAAAAACAATTTTCTTAAGAAAAGAGGCACAATAATAACATGTACAGGTTACATTCGGATCATGGAAAAACTAAATGCCCGTATCCCCTGATGGCATATATATCTGAAGCATACATAGCTTCATCATATAACACTGCTGAAGGCAAGAATACACAAAAAAAACATGCTCCAAACAAAAACCGACATGGAGAATGAAGTGAACATAACAATTGGGTACATGAATCAGCCAATCCTCATATAGTCCCTCTAAATACAGAATGCAATGCGATACATGTTAAACGGATGGTGATAGCAGTGGATAGTTGGATGTCCACCCTGGAGGTGGAGGCTGAAGAACTGTAGTTGTACCTGTGGGTCCGAAGTTCATCCAAACTCAGAGAAATGGGAAGGTAATGTTGAGAATATATGATAGAGCAAACGAGGAGAAAGAGGGGGAGAGAAAGAAAGAGATGAGAAGAAAAAAAAAAAAGGGGGTGGGGTGGGGTAGGGAGAAAAGGGGGTTCAGCTGCAACTGCTCCGGGTCAACCAATTCATGATAATCATAGTAACAGTCAGAGATCCCGTATGGCAATCAATCTAGGTTAGCATGTGTAGTAGTCTAATATATACAGTATGTTTAGAGCTCATACTGTGTTATCTCTTGCCTCTTTACCTGGCACAAACCCAACCTGATCAGTGGATATGGCAGATTCAATAATGCTTAAGAGATGGTTCGCTAATATTTTAGCAAAGATTTTTAGATCAATGTTCAGAAGGGAAATTGGGCTATAGTTAGCCATTAATGTCATATCCTTGTCTTCTCTTGGTATAAGTGTGATATGGGCTTCAGAATTAAATCTCATGGGCTGTCCTGGGGTGTCTAGTGAATTGAATGCATTTAAGAATGGCTTCGCAAGAATTTCCATAAAGGATTTATAGTAAGTGGTCATAAACCCATCTGGGCCTGGGCCTGGGCTCTTGCCCATGTTTTAATTGTGCAATGGCTTTTTGGAGTTCTGCAAGTGTCAGTGCCCCATCTAGTTCACTTGCTTTTGATCGCGAGATAGGTTGGGAAGATATTGTGATAGAAAGGCCTCGATAATGTCCGTGTGTGATCTATTATCCCCTGTTGGCTTTGGAGCTTGAGGGAGGTTATAAAGGGTCATATAGTAGTTTTCAAATTCCGCTGCTATATCCAAGGATGTTTTAAGTATTCGACCTTGCTGGAAATGGATTTGGTGAATAGTGCGAGCTGCTTTTTTTACTTGCAGGGCCGTAGCTAGGAATTTACCACTTTTGTTCCCATGTTCGTAGAACATTTTTTGAGATAAAGCTAAGTTACGCTTAGTTTTCCTTTCCACTGTTTCCAGTAGTTGTTTACGCACAGATACTAGTTTGGCAGTAAGTGTCAAAGCCTATTTACGTTTATGGGAACATTCTAGTTGACGTACTTTCTGGAGTAACGAGTTAAAGGACGCCTGTGCCGCGTGCTTTCGACAGGCCGCAATTGCAAGTAGAAGCCCACGTGTCACACCTTTGTGTGCTTCCCATTGGGTGAGTGGGGTCGTTTCTGGAGATATATTTTCCCGAAAGTAGTTAGGCAGACATTCACGAATTTGGAGAGACACGAATGGGTCTGTAAGAAGAAACGGGTCCAGTCGCCAAGTTTTTGGAATGATTGTGGCATCTGGGAGATATATGGTCATAGTAATGGGGTGGTGGTCTTAAAGGATCATAGGTTCAATGGAGGCCGACTTCAAGGTAGGGAAATCTTTTTGCAAGAGAAAGAGATAATCAATTCTAGAATAGCGATTATGAGGTGCAGAAAAGAATGTGAAGTCTTTATCAGACAGGTGTCATGCAGGAGGAGGTCTGTAAGTTCAAGTTTGATCTGTTTAAGTGCTCGAAATGTTTTTGAAGATGTACCCATCGAGGTGTCTTCCAGAGGGTTTAATGCCACATTGAAGTCGCCACCCAAAATCAGAATGCCCAATTGGAAAGTTGTTAACGCTTTCGCAATTCTACGGAAGAAGCCGACTTGCGCCATATTGGGGCTGTATATGTTAGCCAGTGTGATCAGCCTGTTATGGAGGAGACCTTTAAGGAAGAGGAACCGACCCTCTGAGTCCTCAAGAGAATCAGTGATCGTAAGCGGAAGTCTCTTAGCAATTAAAATGGATGCACCTTTTGCTTTCAACTCTGTAGTGACTGCATGGTATACTGTCGGGTACATTGCGTTGGAAAATGTAGGGACATTTCCTGAATGAAAATCACATCTGCTCGTAAGCTTTTCATATAAGTCAATAGTTTTGAGTGTTTTTAGGGCAGATTTAGACCTCTAGCATTTAGAGATGTCACTGAAAGCATAGGAGAAGCATGCAAGGTTGTGGGAGGCATTGTTTCCTATGTACGGAGGGAGCGTCCATATGTCTGGTCTATCACTGAGGAAAGTAAGTAATAAACAGGGGAAACATGGTCAGATATTTAGAGCAACACTTCAGAGAGTTGCAGACAAAAAAAAAAAGGGGAGGGCGGAGGTGGAGGGGAGAGGTAAGAAAAAATAGAGGGAGATAAAGAGCGGGGGCAGAGACAGGAAAGCGGGAGAGGGGTAAAAAAGAGGGCTAATAAGCACCTCTATTCAGTTGTACAGAGTACTAAAAGGGGTGAACAGGAGAACTGTTCAAAAAATCCGGTGACAGGGTAGTCCAGCTACTCCGTCCTTTGTTGTTATCTTTATTTTGTTTTTGTGTTTGTTGTTGTTTTGTGTTACTGTTTGTGCCCTGGTGCGGACAGGGTAAGTCGGACTCCAGGGTGTCCACTTTGTGGGGTTGTGAGTGAGTCCCAAAGACAACGGCTTAGCACTTGTATTGTATGTGAGTGCAAACAATTATGGGTGTATTTGGATCAGACAGAAGGGGAACAACAACACATGGAGGAACGAGAAAAGCATCACGATGCTGTAGGGAGAGCATAAATGGTTATGGGAGGAGCAAAGGTATGGGGAGTATTCATGGTGTGGATGAATGACGTGCAGTATCCCAGTTAGTCTACTCAACAATGGAGGTGGTAGAAGAAATGGGAGGATGCAATGTACCAGTAGAACATTCCCTAAAAGACCATCAGCGGATATATAAATCACGGTGTGATAGTATAGTGGGGTTGTGTATCGCCAAAGTATATAGTTGAACATTCATAGCAGTATAAATCAACATTCCAAACACAATGTAGGCACATTTTGTATTATGTCTCACTATCGGGACGCTAACCAAAAGTGAGGTCTCTTTTCAAAGATCGGTCTGAGGAGTGATTGTACCAAAGTGCTTGTCTCATGTTATCAAAAATATATAAATCTGCATATAAACATTTGGCAACCAGTTAAACTAAATATAAGTATGAATATATCATAAAAATGCAGCGCTATGGATAGATGAGGAACTGATACATATATCAATACAGTGAATAGAGGAATTAGTCCATGTAGCAGTTAATAATATAAATATAAATATAAAGTGACTTCAAGTGCTCTCCTTTAGTTCGTATTCAGGCGTTGTGCGGAATGGTGCAGAAAAAATGCACACTCACCAGAACGCACAGATAAATGAGCGTTTGTTAAGCATATGTTCCCCTCTGGGTCTTTAGGAAAAGGTCTGTGATGCGATAACCTCCCTCTAGGGTTCCTGGGTGCTCCTGTCTGCTCCCTCACAAGGTGGATTGCGGACTTCTCCTTACAGCACGCCCCTTGTCCAATGAATGGGTGAGTAGCTGAAAATTGATGCTCCCCAGGGGAGTCAAGACAAGGACATACCCATAGTGTAGTAGGTGGTAAAAGAATTTATTCGTATGTCAAACTACTCGATAGTATACAGCGGTATGTGAAAGCAAATTGTGGACTAACCGTCCAGGTTGAAAGATGGCCGCCGGAGCTCCACGATGCTCCAACGGCGTGACGTCACGGCGTTCTTGGCTCCTCCTACGCGTTTCGTGCACACGCACGTCGTCTGGGGGGAATTGCCAATGAACGCCGAGCCGTGCGTCGTCCTTATATATGCTAGGCGCATGCGCATTACGACGGCGCCATATTTTGGAAGTCTAAGCTACAAACGGCTGGGTACTGGAACGGGCGCCATTTTTCGTTAGTTCTATTCTCTTCATTCACTGTTATAACGACAGTGAATGTAGTCGGCCAGCTGTCATTGTTAAATGTACAAATATGGTTCCATGACAACCTATACTAAGTATTCAGGAATCAATTAGTATATACTCTAGTTAGCCTAGTGAATATGGGGAACGAATTAAACAGGGTGTAATGTCTTATATGTGGCACTAGCATATAAAACGCGACTAGGAATATACATACAGTACAAAAATGCAAAATACAATTTGTTAATAAACCATATATAGTGTATCCCATGTTATGCGATTAAAACATATAAAACATGTAAAAAACATTATTAATAAAAAGTTAAAAACAATAAGTTAAAAACAATAAGTTAAAAACAATACCTATGAGTATACATATTATACCAATCCACATTCGGTATTGGTCTATCACAATATCTGACAAAGCAGTCCTATTAATGCCAAGTTAAATATACACAGATAGAATAGAATAACCTCATCCTAATCCACTCTATCCCGATAGCGATCAAAGTATATATAGTCCATAAACTTTTAACTGTTATTGATAAAACAATTTAAGTCTATGTCTATATTATGACCTTTTGGGTATAGGGTCTGGAGCTCATATATCCAGCGTGTTTCAAGTTGTGAAACCCCCCGAAGTCTGTTTATCCCCCTCCAGTGGTGTTGTATTATGTCTATTCCAACAAACCTTAAGGATGACGGATCATTATTATGTTTCCTTTTGAAGTGATAAGAAAGAGAGTGGTCTTTGTACCCCTTTTTAATATTACTGACATGCTCTCTCAGTCTATCGCGTAAACGTCTAGTAGTGCGTCCCACATACTGGAGTTTGCAAGAGCATTCAAGAAGGTACACCACATTTTTACTGTAACACGTAATACATTTATCTATCTTATATGTTCTTCCTGTCGTGCATGAGGAGAAATCATATGTTTTCTGTTTACGTACATTATTAGTCTTGCAGATAACACACTTATTGCATGGAAAGAAACCTTTAATGTTTGGTGCAATAGAGATATTATTTGGAGGATTGATAACATTTGGTGCTAGTCGATGTCTCAACGCCATAGCTTTTTTATAGATCACTTCCGGTCTTTCTGGAAGGATTTTAGATAAAACAGGATCCGCCAACAAAACATTCCAATTTTTATTAATGATATGTTTAATAGCCCCATGTTGTATAGAGTATGTGGTTAGGAAAGGGCAAGACAATGATTTATTAGTCGTCCTTTTATCTTCTAATAAAACAGATCTATTTATATTGGCCACTTGCTGGATAGTTTCATTAATTCTATGTTGGGGGTATCCCTTTTCCACAAACTTAGTTTTTAAAAACTCGGCCTGTGCATAATAAGTATCAAGTTCTGTGCAATTCCTTCGAATTCTCGTAAGCTGACCTTTCGGAATATTTGCTAGCCATGCTGGGTGATGGCAACTCTCCAGCGGGATGAAACTATTCCTATCAGTTTTTTTGAAAAAGGACTTAGTGATAATCCTCCCATTATCATTTAATAGAGTCAGGTCCAGAAAATGTATATCTGTAGTACTAAATGTGTAACTAAATTCAATATTAAGCGTGTTGTCGTTAAGTGTTTTAAAAAAGTTATGCAGGGAATCCTCCTCCCCATTCCATAATAAAAACACGTCATCGATAAATCTTTTATAAAACACCAATTCCGGCCACTCTCTAGCATAGATTAAAAACTCCTCCCAATAAGCCATAAAAAGATTTGCCAGGCTGGGGGCAAACTTAGCCCCCATCGCTACGCCCTTGGTTTGTACAAAGTAGTTGCGATCAAACCAAAAGTAGTTATTTTGCATAGCAAACTGCAGTAATGTTAAAATAAAGTCAATGTGAAGGGGAGATAAAGTGCTATGTGTATCCAAAAAATATTTGGCAGCCTCTAACCCATCCTCATGTGCCGGAATTGGTGTTTTATAAAAGATTTATCGATGACGTGTTTTTATTATGGAATGGGGAGGAGGATTCCCTGCATAACTTTTTTAAAACACTTAACGACAACACGCTTAATATTGAATTTAGTTACACATTTAGTACTACAGATATACATTTTCTGGACCTGACTCTATTAAATGATAATGGGAGGATTATCACTAAGTCCTTTTTCAAAAAAACTGATAGGAATAGTTTCATCCCGCTGGAGAGTTGCCATCACCCAGCATGGCTAGCAAATATTCCGAAAGGTCAGCTTACGAGAATTCGAAGGAATTGCACAGAACTTGATACTTATTATGCACAGGCCGAGTTTTTAAAAACTAAGTTTGTGGAAAAGGGATACCCCCAACATAGAATTAATGAAACTATCCAGCAAGTGGCCAATATAAATAGATCTGTTTTATTAGAAGATAAAAGGACGACTAATAAATCATTGTCTTGCCCTTTCCTAACCACATACTCTATACAACATGGGGCCATTAAACATATCATTAATAAAAATTGGAATGTTTTGTTGGCGGATCCTGTTTTATCTAAAATCCTTCCAGAAAGACCGGAAGTGATCTATAAAAAAGCTATGGCGTTGAGACATCGACTAGCACCAAATGTTATCAATCCTCCAAATAATATCTCTATTGCACCAAACATTAAAGGTTTCTTTCCATGCAATAAGTGTGTTATCTGCAAGACTAATAATGTACGTAAACAGAAAACATATGATTTCTCCTCATGCACGACAGGAAGAACATATAAGATAGATAAATGTATTACGTGTTACAGTAAAAATGTGGTGTACCTTCTTGAATGCTCTTGCAAACTCCAGTATGTGGGACGCACTACTAGACGTTTACGCGATAGACTGAGAGAGCATGTCAGTAATATTAAAAAGGGGTACAAAGACCACTCTCTTTCTTATCACTTCAAAAGGAAACATAATAATGATCCGTCATCCTTAAGGTTTGTTGGAATAGACATAATACAACACCACTGGAGGGGGATAAACAGACTTCGGGGGGTTTCACAACTTGAAACACGCTGGATATATGAGCTCCAGACCCTATACCCAAAAGGTCATAATATAGACATAGACTTAAATTGTTTTATCAATAACAGTTAAAAGTTTATGGACTATATATACTTTGATCGCTATCGGGATAGAGTGGATTAGGATGAGGTTATTCTATTCTATCTGTGTATATTTAACTTGGCATTAATAGGACTGCTTTGTCAGATATTGTGATAGACCAATACCGAATGTGGATTGGTATAATATGTATACTCATAGGTATTGTTTTTAACTTATTGTTTTTAACTTATTGTTTTTAACTTTTTATTAATAATGTTTTTTACATGTTTTATATGTTTTAATCGCATAACATGGGATACACTATATATGGTTTATTAACAAATTGTATTTTGCATTTTTGTACTGTATGTATATTCCTAGTCGCGTTTTATATGCTAGTGCCACATATAAGACATTACACCCTGTTTAATTCGTTCCCCATATTCACTAGGCTAACTAGAGTATATACTAATTGATTCCTGAATACTTAGTATAGGTTGTCATGGAACCATATTTGTACATTTAACAATGACAGCTGGCCGACTACATTCACTGTCGTTATAACAGTGAATGAAGAGAATAGAACTAACGAAAAATGGCGCCCGTTCCAGTACCCAGCCGTTTGTAGCTTAGACTTCCAAAATATGGCGCCGTCGTAATGCGCATGCGCCTAGCATATATAAGGACGACGCACGGCTCGGCGTTCATTGGCAATTCCCCCCAGACGACGTGCGTGTGCACGAAACGCGTAGGAGGAGCCAAGAACGCCGTGACGTCACGCCGTCGGAGCATCGTGGAGCTCCGGCGGCCATCTTTCAACCTGGACGGTTAGTCCACAATTTGCTTTCACATACCGCTGTATACTATCGAGTAGTTTGACATACGAATAAATTCTTTTACCACCTACTACACTATGGGTATGTCCTTGTCTTGACTCCCCTGGGGAGCATCAATTTTCAGCTACTCACCCATTCATTGGACAAGGGGCGTGCTGTAAGGAGAAGTCCGCAATCCACCTTGTGAGGGAGCAGACAGGAGCACCCAGGAACCCTAGAGGGAGGTTATCGCATCACAGACCTTTTCCTAAAGACCCAGAGGGGAACATATGCTTAACAAACGCTCATTTATCTGTGCGTTCTGGTGAGTGTGCATTTTTTCTGCACCATTCCACACAACGCCTGAATACGAACTAAAGGAGAGCACTTGAAGTCACTTTATATTTATATTTATATTATTAACTGCTACATGGACTAATTCCTCTATTCACTGTATTGATATATGTATCAGTTCCTCATCTATCCATAGCGCTGCATTTTTATGATATATTGGTTCTTTAGGGTGTTTGGTTACCTTATGTTCAGCTGCTATTTATTCTTTATAGGTGCGCTCGTTTATATTTCTTTTTACTAAATATAAGTATGGAGAACATTTCTAGTGTATACTAGCAGTCTTCACAGCCTGGCCAATAAGGCGGTAACATATGCAAATTTAACCAACACTATACAGCAGGGTGTTATTTATCAATTGTGGAGGAACCAGGTCACTAAACGCTGTACCCTGCAGTTTGCATGTAAATGTAAGATAACAGCCAGCTGAGAGTGTGAGATGACACCGAATACAGATAATTGCTATAACATAGTAGGAACATAACATAACATGTAGCATGAATGAGTATTAAGAGAGCCTTATGAGACACACATACCCCAGAACCTCAAAAAAGAGAAGTCAAACAGCCTTCACGTGAGGATTAGTGGGAGACAGGATCAAGATAATGATCAGACATTATACCAAGAAAAATACGGTCAAAACTCTGAAGTAAGAAAACGTCATTCGCGATGCGCCTTGTGGTGATCTGGGGATGCTGGAAGACTGTCCCCGATGGCGGGTCTGTGCCTGGTCGGTGAAGACGGAGGTTGGGGGGAAGGTCTACGGCGTCTCGCTCCTCCAGGATGTCTTGATGGCTGGTCTTCCATGCAGTCATTCCCTGTCTGTGGTGGTAAGTGGAGATCCCCGAACCAATTGAGCAAGTCTACTGTTGGGATATCTAAGGTCGCACAAAATGGTTGTACATATTCCAGGAATCTCGGGATAGCCACTCGTCCCAGCTGTGAAGCTGAAAGACCAAACGGAAATTTCCAGTGATATGCTATGCTGCGGGAGCGAAGTAGATCAAGCAAGGGAAGTAGGTCCTTTCTGCATTGAAGGGTGATATGTGAAAGATCTTGAAATAATTGAATTTCTGCTCCATTAAAAATAATGCGATTTCTTTCTCGCGTTCTGCATAATAATTTTTTCTTGAGTCGGAAATCCACTAGGCAGCAGATTACATCTCGCGTGGGTTCTGTGTCCCTGCTTTTGGGTCGAAGAGTGCTGTGGAGACGTTCAATCTCAATAGGCCACTCCTGGGGTCTTTCAAGTAGATCGTTAAAAATGGTTAGGATTGTTTGTGGTAACTGACCCGCCTCAATCGCCTCAAGTACGCCACAAACCCTTAAGTTGTCCAGGTCCTCAATATGACGATCAATCTTGCATAGATGCGTAGCATGCATATCTACCAGTTGGCGCGTATCATGTAGGGCAAGATCCTGTGTGATGAATTTGTCCTTCATTGCTTCTAACCTTTGTGCTTTGTGCCACTGCCTGCATGTCAATATGAAAATCAGCAATCGCTGCAGAGAGGGTCTTTTTTATAGAATAAAAATTGTAAACGAGCGCTGGGTAGAGTAAATGATGATAAATGATAATAATCTGCTAGCATAAAAGGCAAGACCTCAAAAACCTTAAGTAATCACCTTAAGGGAGGGGCTCGCAGGACAAACAAGCCCAGAAGAGAAGTGTAGTATTTTTTTAAAATGTAATATAAAGATAGGTAAACAACTTACATAAAATTCCAAGATGGCCTCCAGTCAGTCAAAGGGACCGTGCGGGCTAAGGTCACTGTGTAGGAGCACCTCCCTAACGCGTTTCGTGTGAATACTCTTTTTCAAAGGGAGATGACTCCCTTTGACTGACCAGTGGCCATTTTGGAATTTTATGTAAGTTGTTTACCTGCCTTTATATTACATTTTAATAAAATACTACACTATCGGAGACTTCTCTTCTGGGCTTGTTTTGTCCTGCGAGCCCCTCCCTTAAGGTGATTCCTGGCATTTGAGAGTGTATAACATCCCTCTGGTGGCTGACGACGGAATACCTGGAGACGAGCTTTCTATCATTGGATGCATAGTACCTGGATGCTGTTGACCTGGAGATCATTCACGTTGCAGTGTTCCAGATCCAGACGACCAGGAGTAGGTCCTATTTACTCCAATGCGCAATAAATTGCACTATCTGGTTAGTGCAATCGACATTCACTTTTCCAGCCACAGAGGTCACGGATTGTTTTTTAATATTGTCTGACACTACGGGATAGACTGACTTTGGCACCATTGTCACTATTTGCACCTTATCTTCAGGACTTTGGTTATAGCTACACATTACCGGTTTCAGCACCAAGTCATTTTGCCTTTTTTGTACATGTATATTATGTACATTTTATCATCTATCTTAATATTTAACTCTTAGCGCTGCATATTTTATGTATATATATTTTAGGAGGAGGTTTTTGAGGTCTTGCCTTTTATGTTAGCAGCTTTACTATATGCACCTTATCTTCAGGGTCTCTTTTATATCCAGTGCCACTTCTTTAAGATCCCCCATAGTGAGAGGGATATTGCTGATGGACGTGCTGTGGCAGCTACAGCTGGGCTGCTGCTGCGAGAACGGGATGCTCTGTGTGCAAAGTGGGAGGAGGCAGCAGGGGAGAAGGCCGCAGTGTGCTCCAGGGCTTGGGACCAGAATAGCTCCAGTATACTGTCGCTCAAGAGACCACTCATCGGGCGGGGGACTGCGATCGTGGTGTGGAGGCTTTCCTGTCAGCCTTCCCCATGTTAATGGTGGCGCTCCCTGCTTATGACAGAGGCTGTGTCCTCCGTGTGTCGGAGCTCCGGTATCAAGCGGCCATCATCCACCGGGCTCAAGCCATGCCCCCTAGTCGCTGTTGTTTATTTTTCACAGATTTGATTAAATTTTGATCATTACTCCTGGTAGGAGGTGATGGAAGGGATTATTGAAATAATAGAAATTAAACCTTGTGTTAGCATGTTCACAAAAAATGTGTAAAAGTATCAAAATGTGCTTTAATATTAATGATACTGTCTTCAAAAAGGCTGCTATAATAATTACACTTAGTTTTATTTTGCTGATATTATATATAAAGAGGCTGTTGTAACAATGAGAACACTGTTCCTCATGATATTCAAATAGACCTACAGATAGACATGGTATCCAAACAAACTTCCAACTGTCCAGTCTTATTATGTTTGTTTTGTTATTGTGGTAGATAAAAAGTAGATATTGCAGTCAATTTTTAATATCAGTTATCTTTATATTAAGACAAAACAAAGAATTTAATGATGCAAGCTACTTTCAGCCTTTTATTGTTTTTGCTGACATTTAATAAAAGAATATGCAGTGCATTCACTTTTTCTTTTTAGCAAGCTTTCAGTAAATGGAATGTTATATAGAGTTTTCCTTGGGCCTTTTGTGAAATTCCACTTTGGGAATATAATTAAGATTTTTTTAGCTCTAAAGATTTCCATTTTAAATGTAGATATCTACAGAGATGTATATATTCCTGTGGCTTGCTTGTGGCATTGTTCATTCTCATCTGAAAACTTTACATCTCTTATTTCTTCTCTTTTGCATGCTACAAATTATTGCTAACAGAAGTCTGAAAAATATACAAAAAGCAAGATTGTTTAATTATTAATAATATCCTTTTTCCCCCAAAATGAATGATTTACTACCATGACTGAATTTTTTAAATCAGTTTTACTCTACTAATGTAACATGAGTGTCAGTTTTGGATTTTTTACAGGACATATTTTAGGTCAATCTTTGCTTGTTTAAAAAAAAAAATATTTACTGATGACTGTATGTGTATTTCTTTTTTTATTCAGATAGAGTTAAGAACAGTAAGAGCCTCTATGATGTTTTTTAGTCTTTCCCTCTCTCTTCTTATATTGGCTAAAATGTTGCCATTATGATAGGAAGAGTGGGGACAAACAGCAACAAAAAGCTTGGCCTTCCCATACTAATAAATATCCCATGTCCAAGCTGTCACTGGGACACGAAGTGAGGGAACATTTCCCAAATTGGACCCCAGACGGAAAAGGAAGTCTTACAAGAGTCTAATAGTTCCCAATTCTATTCAAAGCAAAAAAAAATGTTTTGGACAGATTTAATCTTTAATTTTATTACATCTTTTACTTTTTTAAAACTTTGTTTTTAATTTAAAGTTTCAGAGAATCAAGCAATACAAAGTTTATCCACAGTTTGACACAGGGGGATTTAGTTATTAAAAGCAAAATGACTGTTCACTTTGCAAGGGAAGTTGAACTTTGCATGGGAATTTTCCCCAGAACTAAGATAATGAGATGAAGCTCTGCTGGTGTCCATCATCCAATCATGAGCAATCAAAGATAATATTTTTTTCTAATTTTATTTTTCTTGCATGTGATTTGGTATTCTTTGCAAAGTAAAATACCACCAAATGCACTCTGCAGTTCTGGGAAAAATTCCCTTGCAAAGCACAGCTTCACTTGAACACCCTATTTACCTTTACAAATTCAGCCCCATGATCTCATAATTTTGTACATATTACAAAAAATAAGCTACATCACACATCTCAAATCTTATGATGTTTCATGTCATATAATAAACATTAGCAAGCATGTATGTAGATAAATATTGATTCTCATATGTTTATAGGTAGCACACACTACCAATATAGCATGAGGACAGACTACCAATATAGCATGAGGTAGAATGGGCTAAAGAGAACAAAAAACTAAATATCACAGTCAGCAGAATAAAAGAAGTAAACAAAACCAATTCAGTCTTGGGTGCTAGGTTATCAATCTACAAACATTTATGGATGCATGGAAGCCATGTGCTCCTGCAATTATAATTTTTTTTTATAAGAGCCATTTTGCAAGACAATAAATTTCTCCAAGAGACGATTAGTGTTGAGATCATTTATTATATTTCAAATCTCAGGGAACAAATTGGGTTTCCATCACCTTCTTATATAGGAGTTTATAAACATTTGTGCAGCACTAAAATCCAAAATAACATTCATTTAAATGTCCATATAAATGAGCACAATAGAAAGAGCAGAGAAAGTAGATATCCCAATTTCCAGGAGAGTTCCAAAACCTTCCAAAAAAGCACCAATAGTGAAAGAGCCAAACCGCTTACTGGACAGTGTTGACCCTCAGATTATAGAGCTGTCAACTACACCTTTAAGTTGATCCATTCTCCAATCCCAGTACATATGCAGCCCTCTTCCCTCGACTTCAGCAGCTACACCCAAGATAATGTAGACCCTCCAGTCCTGAAGCGATCAGCTGTGCCTTAAAGGAGACTCACTAGGACTTCTGCACACTCAGATCCCAATACATACACGGATTGCTCTACCCGACTTTAATAGATATATACCTCATAAAAGCATAGACACACTGTACATTAGCTCCATAGTGCAGTAAAACTTAAAACTTATTTATAAAAAATATATTGCACTCACGTAACATTAAAAGGTGCAGAATTTACAGTGTATGGCTCTTCAAAAGTACTTGTAGTTAGCAAGTGGTGAATTCTAAGATACTGTATATGCAAGTGTCAGTCACTGGTAGTTTGAATTTATGGTATAGACTCAAGAAGGATTTCAATCTATCCCTGTCATACAAATCACCTGCAATGGAGATCCTAGGTCTTTCTACCTGGCTAATTGGAGATCTGGAATAAAAAAGGTCAAACAATCTGGCAGAAACAATCTAGAAGAAGGAGGACATAACACAGTAGCTGTCTATGTCACTAGCTATAATGGTAGGAAAACTGTTTTTAATGGCCTAAAGAAATGATTTCACTTTACTACATAGTACATACAATTTCTGTATTGGTTATAATTTGTTGTCATTTGATATCCACCAGTGTTTAATCTGGTCAAAGAAGGTTGCGTGATAGTAACAATACAAATCAGGTAGGCCCAGTCCACCCACACATTTATATTTACAGATGTTTACAAATCCACTTTTAAGCTTGCTATAGTTCTATAAATATTGATTAAGAAAGTTCTGGGTGTTGGTGAAGAATGATTTGGCAAGCAGGACAGGTCTTAGGAAAAATTATTTAGTAGCTTTACCTTTGGCTTTAGCTAGTGGCTTTGGCAGAGCAATCATTTTTAACATTTTAATTCTTTCCACAGTAGAGAGTTTGTATTTTGATAATTTTTAAGCTCCTGGGGGGAGTGTATAGGAGTGGGAGGTATCTAAAAATTGGTTATAGTTAAGGTCTTATATGTAGATGTCTTAGCTAACAATTGGACTCCCAAATATTTGATTAAAAATCAAATAATAGTAAAGCACTCCAAATTAGAAATAATTATAATAAATACCAAAGTACAACGACCAGCAATCGATAAAACATAAAAAAACTCCACAAAATGTTTTCAGTTCATAATGCATTTCATAAAATTCAACACATGTAATAAAAACTAACAATGCATGTGCCAAAACCAATAATTCAAATATAAAATATATATATATAAAAGTGACATGCTACAAATGTGCAAAGTTCCAGAAAAAAATGTTTAAAACATTTTGTCCATTGCCTCACAATCTTTCCAGAATAAGCACCAGCACTGTGTGTAAATGGGTGTACTCTCACCTTAGGAGTTGGACTACATTACACAGAGGTCAAACCAGTGTTTAGGATATGTCCTCCCTGGGTGTTTATGTAAGGCCTTGAAGTCATCAAATTCCCCGTACACAGATCTTCTTTCATGTGGACTCAAGAGATCATAACAAAGGAAAAAACTCCAGAGAGTAAAATCCTTTAACTTATTATACTGAAAAACTGTATACACTCATAGGATATCTCTTTAAATAGTTGCACTTCTCCCTATAGCAGTTTTACTGCTACAGTGCGGACTCCCTGAGCCAAATCACATATATTTATGTAATCCGTGCTCCCACCATAATCATAGGCAGGGGGGCATGCGTGTGCCTGCTTGCCCAGCGGTGCTGCGATTTGTGATATATGTCAGTGTGTGCAGTGCTGCTGGAAGAGATTTTTCATCCACAAAAAAGGAAATATGGCCAAGCATGAGGGCCTGGGGTGGCCAGTGGGTGGATCACTCCTATGCTTTAGCATATATTTTTATGGCACAGATTTCAATTAAAAAGTTGTTGTTTTATTGAGTTACTGTTCTATTATTATCGTTTTATTGTTAATTGTTGTTTTCTTTGCAGGAATGCCATTCAGCTGCAGTATTGATCTGTTTATTCTGACAGCAACAGGGTGTGCTCTCAGAATATATGTGAGTGCGTGCAGCACTTCTGTATAATATTTCTCATCTGCAGTTAAAAAAAAAAAGAACATATTTGCCGAATCATGGGGATGGTGGATCTCTCCTATGCTTCGGCATATATTTAAAAAAAATGTTTGGCAGAGATTTCTTCAACCACATTGATGGAACATTTTGTGTATGCCCAACATTAGAAGCGGGAGGATGCAGGGCGATATATTCTAATGGTGGACATACCACACACTTTCTCTGGCAGAGATTTCTTCTCTTTTTTTTCATTCAGCCCAAAGGCTGCATAAAAAAAGAACATAACTTATAAGCCCAACAAGGACCAGTGACGTACTGATACATCACTGGACTTGAGTAGTTATACCAGGATGATGCCTGCAGCTGCAGGCATCACCTGGGTATCATTTTTTTCAGTCGGCAGTCGCTTTCATGTAAAAGCAATCCTAGCGGCTAAATAGCTGCAAGATTGGTTTTTCAAGCAGTGGGAGGAGATGATGCCCCCTCCTGCTGCCTTACATGGCTTTCTCTGGAAATGGCTCCAATCATTTCTATAGTCTAAGAAACTGGAAGCTACAAGCATTTCATCACTTTGGTTTTGAAGGATATAAACCGCACCATATTTAAATTGGGAAAGCATTTGATCATGCCAATCTTGGTGAGATCAGAGGATTTAAGGGCAGCGGAGATCTAGAGTCTGATAGACCCCCATATTTCTCAGCAAATAGTACCTGTCACTGCCTATTGCTATCACTGTGGATATCTACATTTCTTATGATAACAATAAAAGTGATCAAAATAAAATGGTCAGTGTAAAAAAAAAAAAAAACATTTTTGTAAAGCACCCTTGTTCCCTCTGTGCTCGCACGCAATGGTGTACGCAAGCATCAGCCCTGTGTCGGTATGTAAACAGTGGTTGCAGCATGCATTTGAGGAATTGCCATGAACGTCAGATCACAGGCAGTAATTCTAGCACTAGACCTCCTGTGTAAATCTAAAGTCGTAGTCGTAAAGGCTCTTAAAATGTCACCTATGGATATTAAAAATGTATGTAGTTTGTTGACAATGCACAGGGCGCAGTTTTAAAGCATGTCATGTTTGGTAATTATTTACTCAACATAACATCATCATTTATATTTTACCAAACAATTGGCCAATATATTGTGATTTTGTGCATTCAAATTCAAAAAAGTGTATTTTTTTTTTTAAAAATAACATTTTAAAAATTGCTGTCCAAGTACTGTGTGACATAAAAAATTGCAACACCCTGATATTCATCATGCCTCCCTTAGCTTCATTCCTTGAAGACCCCCATTTTCCTCCTGCTTTTAGAGACAGGAACTCTTTTATGTTATGGCAAAAACACAATCTTACTAACTTAAATCTAACTAAATCTCTTACTAGACACAAGGGGGTTTATTTACTAAAGCTGGAGAGTCCAGAATCAGACTCCCTTCTGCATAGAAACCAATCAGCTTCCAGGTTTCATTGCCAAAGCTTCATTGAACAAGCTGAGGTTAGAAGCTGATTGGTTTCTAGGCAGAAGGGAGTCTGATTTTGGACTCTCCAGCTTTAGTAAATAAACCCCAAGATGTTTAGTTCCTTTACTTCTTTGCAAGCAGAACAGATTTTGAAAGATATATACAAATTAAAGCATTTTTTTCAAATCACTATTCTTTAACTCTTCAAACCTGTTACTCATTTTTTGAACAAATTTGTACAGTATATCATCCCCCAGAGATAAGGGATTGATTTCTCATATATACCGCTATTTAAATGAACTCCCTATCTCTGATAAATCAAATCCTATGTTACAAGGGGAATCTGATCTAGATTGCTCCTTTTCTGCAGAAGAATGGAACTCCATGATTGAAAACATGCGTAAATGTACTTGTTCAGTATCTATCAGAGAAACAGCACATACTAAATGGTATATGACCCATTCTAAGATACATTCATTCTTTCCCTCAGTTTCTCCTTGCTGCTTCAGGGGTTGTTCTGATCAAAGAACTTTGATCCACATATTTTGAAATTGTACGTTTTTACAACCTCTGTGGTTACAAGCTACAGCAAAAATATCCCAATTAGCAGACAAATCAGTTTCTTTAACTCCACAAATATGCCTGTTACTTGCTCTAATACCCAGTATACCCACTTCTTGTATTAGATTAATACATACGCTTTGTTGATCCATCCAATGGATGATAGCATACAATTGGCACTCTTTTTCTATTCAATGGTCGCACGTACTTACAAGAATTTAAACAATTAAATTATCTTACACTATATGATAATTTACATATCTTTAAGGAAAAATTGACCTATTGGGATGTACCATAATCTTAAATCTCCATTTGTATAAATACAATATTTTTTCTGTATCAGTCACTTCTGTTTATAATTTGAGAACTATAAGTGTAATCTATGTCAGATTCATTCAATATCCATTTAATAAGCTCATGCTTCACTTCTATCTCTCATGTTGATATGCTTTAGCCCATACTAATGTTGTTCAAGTCTGACCTCATTCTAATTTGTGTCTTATGACATTTTTGTACATGCTTATGTTTGATTGTACCTGATCTTAACCTTCCTAATAAAATAGTTTGTAAACGTAAAAATTGCTACACCCACCATTTTATTCTCTAGGGCATCTGTTTTAAAAATATATAAATTTTTTTAGGGGGTTCAAAGTAATTTGCTAGCAAAAAATACAGATTTATGCATGTGAACAAAAGTGTCAGAAAAGACTTGGTCTTCCAAGTTGTTAGAAGAATGAGGGATGTGTGGCATAAGCTTCTAATGCTGGGCATAAAATGCCAAGATAACAACCTCCCGCTGCCCAAATTACCCCTTTTTGGAAAGTAGACACTCCAAACTATTTGCTGAGAGGCATATTGAGTCACTAGAAGAATTTATTTTTTACCACAAGTTTTTGGAAAATGACAAAAAATTTTTTATTTGCACAAAGTTGTCACTTAAATGACATGTTGCTCACATATGCCATGGGTATATGTGGAATTACTCCCCAAAATACATTCAGCTACTTCTCCTGAGTATAGGAATACCACATGTGAGAGACTTTTTGGCAGTCTTGCCACATACAGGACCCCAAAATCCCTTAGGCTTTCAAAGGGCTTTATTTCCTCATTACACTTCCTGACTACCTATCACAGTTTCGGAAGCTCTGAAATGCCAGAATATTACATCTCCCCTCCCCCCCAATTAACCCCTTCTTGGAATGTAGACACCCAAGAAATTTGGTAACAGGCATGGTATTTTGCAGATCTCATTTGTTGCCACAAGTTTTTGGAAAATGAAGAAAGAAAATGTATTTTCCTAAGGCACAAAACTTCTGGGGAGTGTGGGTAGGGCAGACCCAGGAGGAGAGGGTGGGGGGAGGTGCAGAACCAGCTCTCTTTCTCCTCTCCCATCTGTATGTGTGTGTGGGGGGGGGACTGCCAGTGCTGACACTGGGCTGTGAGAGACTCACAAGCTTCCTGGCTTTATAAAACCTCTCCCATGATATATCAGGGATATCAGGGATCCCCATGCAGTGCTTCATGTGTATCTCTGCTCAGTGGTGTAACTGAATGTCACCCCACATAAAGAAAAAGAAAACTGTATCAGTTTGTACGTCTTTAACTGATACATTTGAACTTGAAAATATTATACTATTATAAATGTAAACATTTTTAAGTTAAAATAAAAAGTTGCAGTAATCAGACTTTTGCTGATATACCATGTTTATCTCTCTCACTCTCTCTCTGTATATATATATATATATATATATATATATATATATATATATATATATATTCATAGCAGCAAGTGTTATGGTTTGTAAAAACATTGGTACATTGAAGTTCCACATTTTGTTCTCAAAATGTGGTTTCATCAGGACTTTGATGAGGGAAGTTATTATTATAATTTGAACAAGCAACACCTGCTGGTTTATTTCTTTACAACATGAAATCAAAAAGTTTAATCAAAATAATTTTCTATTAGACTTATACATAACTGAAATATGTTATTCCAAAACACTTATGCACAATTTTATATGGCTGCTGAATAAAATGGGACTTACATAAAACTGCACATAAAATTGACCATTTGTGTAATGCTGGCTATGCATATATCTAGAGATGAGCGAATCGAACTTGGCGAAGTGGAATTCGTTTCGAATTTTAGGAAAAATTCGATTTGCGCCTAATCCGAAAATTAGCAGACTTCGGATGAGCGAATCGAAATTTTTCCTAAAATGGCGGCGACATGTGCGGCGACGGAGCGGGGATCTCTGGGAAGGCACGCAGACAAGGCGCGCTGACCCATTATGCATTCATTCATGACATGTGATCGCATTAGCCAATCAGCAGCCAGCACTGTGTAATGGTCGAGCTATAAATTGCGGCCATTTTAGAATTCTGCATTAGCCTCCAGTCATTCAAGAGAGGCAGAGCTGTCTGTATTCAGGGAGAGAGTTAGGGCCACAGAATCGTTACTTAGGGACACAGAATCGTTACTTAGGGACACAGAACCGTTACTTAGGGACACAGAACCGTTACTTAGGGCCACAGAACCGTTACTTAGGGCCACAGAAACGTTACTTAGGGACACAGAACCGTTACTTAGGGCCACAGAATCGTTACTTAGGGACACAGAACCGTTACTTAGGGACACAGAATCGTTACTTAGGGCCACAGAACCGTTACTTAGGGCCACAGAAACGTTATTTAGGGACACAGAACCGTTACTTAGGGCCACAGAACCGTTAATTAGGGCCACAGAACCGTTACTTAGGGCCACAGAACCGTTACTTAGGGACACAGAATTGTTACTTAGGGACACAGAACCGTTACTTAGGGCCACAGAACCATTACTTAGGGCCACAGAACCGTTACTTAGGGACACAGAATTGTTACTTAGGGACACAGAATTGTTACTTAGGGCCACAGAACCGTTACTTAGGGCCACAGAACCGTTACTTAGGGCCACAGAACCGTTACTTAGGGACACAGAATTGTTACTTAGGGACACAGAATTGTTACTCAGGGACAGACACAGAATTGTTACTGAGGGACACATAATTGTTACTGAGGGACACAGAATTGTTACTCAGGGACACAGAATTGTTACTCAGGGACAGACACAGAATTGTTACTGAGGGACACAGAATTGTTACTGAGGGACACAGAATTGTTACTCAGGGACACAGAATTGTTACTCAGGGACAGACACAGAATTGTTACTGAGGGACACAGAATTGTTACTGAGGGACACAGAATTGTTACTCAGGGACACAGAATTGTTACTCAGGGACAGACACAGAATTGTTACTGAGGGACACAGAATTGTTACTCAGGGACACAGAATTGTTACTCAGGGACACAGAATTGTTACTCAGGGACAGACACAGAATTGTTACTGAGGGACACAGAATTGTTACTGAGGGACACAGAATTGTTACTGAGGGACACAGAATTGTTACTCAGGGACACAGAATTGTTACTCAGGGACACAGAATTGTTACTGAGGGACACAGAATAGTTACTGAGGGACACAGAATTGTTACTCAGGGACACAGAATTGTTACTCAGGGACAGACACAGAATTGTTACTGAGGGACACAGAATTGTTACTGAGGGACACAGAATTGTTACTCAGGGACAGACACAGAATTGTTACTCAGGGACAGACACAGAATTGTTACTGAGGGACACAGAATTGTTACTGAGGGACACAGAATTGTTACTCAGGGACAGACACAGAATTGTTACTGAGGGACACAGAATTGTTACTGAGGGACACAGAATTGTTACTGAGGGACACAGAATTGTTACTCAGGGACAGACACAGGATTGTTACTCAGGGACAGACACAGAATTGTTACTCAGGGACAGACACAGAATTGTTACTCAGGGACAGACACAGAATTGTTACTGAGGGACACAGAATTGTTACTGAGGGACACAGAATTGTTACTCAGGGACACAGAATTGTTACTCAGGGACAGACACAGAATTGTTACTGAGGGACACAGAATTGTTACTCAGGGACACAGAATTGTTACTCAGGGACAGACATAGAATTGTTACTGAGGGACACAGAATTGTTACTGAGGGACACAGAATTGTTACTCAGGGACAGACACAGAATTGTTACTCAGAGACACAGAATTGTTACTGAGGGACACAGAATTGTTACTGAGGGACACAGAATTGTTACTCAGGGACACAGAATTGTTACTCAGGGACAGACACAGAATTGTTACTGAGGGACACAGAATTGTTACTGAGGGACACAGAATTGTTACTCAGGGACAGACACAGAATTGTTACTGAGGGACACAGAATTGTTACTGAGGGACACAGAATTGTTACTGAGGGACACAGAATTGTTACTCAGGAACACAGAATTGTTACTCAGGGACACAGAGTTGTTACTCAGGGACAGACACAGAATTGTTACTGAGGGACACAGAATTGTTACTGAGGGACACAGAATTGTTACTCAGGGACACAGAATTGTTACTGAGGGACACAGAATCGTTTAATTAAAGAGTATGTCAGACAACACGCAGAGGAGTGGCAGAGGAGGCCATGTTTTAGGAGCGAGCAGACGTGGCAGCAGAGGAAGGGGTGGAGGCAGCACTAGTCGCAGCCAGAGGCCAGTGCTCCTGGTGTCATCCAGCGGTCGTGTCTCCACCGACAACCCTGCCGTCATCGATTGGTTGGCTCGGTCGTCTTCCTCTTCCCAGGTCACCTCTGACACCTACAGCCAACGGTCGGTGGGTACGTCAGACACAACCGTTAGTTGGCATGGCCCGGGAGCAAGCCCACTGAAATCACGTGTCCTCTACCTGCCCCTGTCCTTTGGTGTTCCCTCACCAAGCGAAGTATCGCATGCTGTGGGCTCAGAACCACTGTACAGTGAGGAAGAGCTAACAGAGGGCGGTCAGGAACGGGGGGGAGACATCCACCTCTTCAGCAGCCAGGCGAAGAAGTACTGGCGAGGAGAGTGGCTCGGTAGCCGGTCTAGAGACAGGTCTGTCTTCTGACCCACACGCAGCCGAGGGGGCTAGTAGTGAGGCAGAGACCCTAATTGATGATGATGAGGCTGATCGCACTTGGCAGCCTCGTCGTCATCAGGCTATTTCTTCCGCATCATCAGGAGAAGAGGGTGGCAGCTTGGCAGCGAGCAAAACAGTCGGTGGGTTGCCCAGGAGGCAGCAGGGTCGCAGCAGTGTCAGTGGAAGGAAACGGCCACGGAGTAGCGCACCAGCTCCACTGCAGCCTACCACCACGGCCAGTAGTGGTGCCGGTGTGCACGGAGGAAGTAGCAGTCAGCCAGTGAGGAGTATCGGGGGCAAAGTTTCCTACTCGGCGGTGTGGCAATTTTTCGTCAAGCCGCCCGAGGAAGTAAACGTAGCCGTATGTCGACTATGTGGCCAGAAAGTCAAGCGTGGCCAGGGGGCCCTTGTTGGGACTACAGCGTTGAGTCAGCATATGCAGCGTCGCCATTTGGTGGCCTGGGAAAACCGTGATAAAGATACGGCGGTTCTGCCTGCCCCAGCCCCCGCTCCATCACCCGCTCCATTACTTGCTCCGTCACCCGACGTCAATCACCCTCTATCAGCCAGTCAAGGCTCCAACACCTCTGCTGAGGGGAGTTGTCGCTCGTTGGCATCTTCCGCTCGTTCAGATGCTCCTTCTCCTGCTACTCCTCTTCACGGATTCCGTCAGCAGTCTTTCTTGGAATCCGTTTCCAAGAGACAACAGTTTGCGAGCACGCACCCGACGGTGCAAAAGCTGAACGTCCTCCTGTCCAAGTTGCTGGTGCTGCAGTCCCTCCCTTTCCAAGTGGTGGACTCAGCACCTTTCCGAGAAATGATGGCTTGTGCCGCGCCGCGGTGGAGAGTGCCAAGCCGTCATTTCTTCGCCAAAAAGGCAGTGCCAGCCCTGCATTCACATGTAGAAGAGATGGTGGGCCAGTCTTTGAGCATGTATGTCTCTGCCAAAGTGCACGGCAGCGCCGACGTGTGGAGCTGTAACTACGGTCAGGGACAGTACATGTCATTTACGGCCCACTGGGTGAACGTGGTGCCGGCACAGCCGCACCAGCAACTTGGACAGGTCACGCCGCTTTTGCCTCCATGTTTGCACGTCCTTGGTCCACAAAAAATGTCCGCCTCTACCACCTCTTCTTCCGCCGTGTCCTCAGCCGCCACCCCCGTGCCAAGTCTTATTACCCGACCGGCATATCACATGTGCAGGGCGCAACGGTGTCACGCTGTGCTGCACCTGGTATGCCTTGGCGAACGTAGTCACACAGGGGAGGAACTTCTGAGTGTAATGAACAGAGAAATCGACAGATGGCTGTCTCCGCGCAAACTGAAAATCGGAACCATGTTGACCGACAACGGAAAGAACATGGTGTCTGCTCTGCGTCAAGGAAGGTTGTGCCATGCGCCATGCATGGCCCACGTGTTCAATCTGGTTGTCAAGCGGTTCCTAAAATCCACCATCCCACTGCAAGACATCCTTAAAATGTCACGTAAACTTTGCATGCATTTCAGCCATTCCTACACCGCAAAGCACACCCTCCTTGAGCTGCAGCGGCAGAACGGAATTCCACAGCATCGCCTGATCTGCGACGTTGCAACAAGGTGGAATTCAACCCTACACATGTTAGACCGCCTTTACGAACAGCGAAAGGCCATCACCGATTTCCTGATGTTACAAGCGGATAAAGGTACTCCCCTGTGTAACTTCGATGTCAGCCATTGGCAGCTCATGCGTGACACCTGCCGCTTGCTCAGGCCCTTTGAGGAGGCCACGCTATTCGTGAGTCGGCAGGACAATGGGATGAACGACGTCATTCCTCTGTTGCACGTCCTGGAACAAATGCTGTTAACAATGGCTGGTCAGGGTGCGGTAGACGTGGCGCACAGATCTCAACGCCACATGACCCCTGTGGGGGCAGGACAGGAAGAAGAGGTGAAGGTAGAGGAGGACATTTGTGCTCAGGAATTATTGAGTGAAATGGGTGGTTTTTCCACTCAGCGGACAGGAGTGGAGGAGCAGGAGCATCTGGTAGAGGAGGAGGAGGAGGAGGAGACAGAGGACCCAGACGCACCGTGGCAGTATGCTGTGGAGATGGAGGCAGGGAGTCCCTCGCATTCCTTGGCACAAATGGCCCATAGCATGCTTGGTTGCTTGCGTAGCGACAGCCGAATAATAACCATCAGACAGAGGGATGACTTTTGGCTGTCCACCTTGTTGGACCCTCGTACCATTCAAAAATGGTGGCCTTATTCACACCTGCTGAGAGGGAGGCCAAAATAACGTACTATAAAAACCACCTATGTAGTCAGTTGGTCTCTGCCTTTCTGCGCCAACGTCCATCCTCAGACACTGTGGGCCCTGTGCGCTCGCGTTACGCTGCCATGGCAGCAGAGGAGGGGTGGGGTGGTAGGAGCAGTGGCAGCTCCACCAGCAGCGGCTCACTCAGTCTGCAGTCGATGATGAGTAGCTTTCTTCACCAGCGCAGTGAGGAAACTACTAACCAGCCGCAGCAGCAGCAGCAGCATCAGGTGGACCTGGAGCAGGACCTCAAACAACAGGCTAGGGCCTACTTGGACAGCACCCTGCCAACTGAGGTAGACAATCCCCTTGACCACTGGGCAACGAAACTTGACCTTTGGCCCCAACTAGCTGAATTTGCCCTTGAAAGGCTGTCATGCCCGGCCAGTAGCGTGGCATCGGAGCGCGTGTTTAGTGCGGCAGGAGGTATTGTAACTCCGCGGAGGACACGACTGTCCACCCAAAGTGTGGAGAGACTCACGTTTGTGAAAATGAATCAGGCGTGGATTAGTCTGGATTTCAAACCACCAGTTCCTGACACAACTGACTAAATCCGCCATGAATCATGCCCCAAACATGTTAACTCTGCCATGTGCCACTTTCAGGTCTCCTCACACTGCTGGTGTGTTCCATTTTGTCATAGGGTGCTGGCAGATTACGGGCCTCCCATTGCTGCTGCCAGGCCCGTAATCTGCCATGGGCCCCTGTACCACCTCCTCATGCTGCTGCCAGGTCCAGAGTCTCTCATGGGTCCCTGTACGGCCTCCCATTGCTGCTGTCTCCATCGCCACACTCTGCCATGTGCCACTTTCAGGTCTCCTCACACTGCTGGTGTTTTCCATTTTGTCATAGGGTGCTGGCAGATTACAGGCCTCCCATTGCTGCTGCCAGGCCCGTAATCTGCCATGGGCCCCCATACCGCCTCCTCATGCTGCTGCCAGGTCCAGAGTCTCTCATGGGTCCCTGTACGGCCTCCCATTGCTGCTGCCTCCATCGCCACACTCTGCCATGTGCCACTTTCAGGTCTCCTCACACTGCTGGTGTGTTCCATTTTGTCATAGGGTGCTGGCAGATTACGGGCCTCCCATTGCTGCTGCCAGGCCCGTAATCTGCCATGGGCCCCTGTACCGCCTCCTCATGCTGCTGCCAGGTCCAGAGTCTCTCATGGGTCCCTGTACGGCCTCCCATTGCTGCTGCCTCCATCGCCACACTCTGCCATGTGCCACTTTCAGGTCTCCTCACACTGCTGGTGTGTTCCATTTTGTCATAGGGTGCTGGCAGATTACAGGCCTCCCATTGCTGCTGCCAGGCCCGTAATCTGCCATGGGCCCCCGTACCGCCTCCTCATGCTGCTGCCAGGTCCAGAGTCTCTCATGGGTCCCTGTACGGCCTCCCATTGCTGCTGCCTCCATCGCCACACTCTGCCATGTGCCACTTTCAGGTCTCCTCACACTGCTGGTGTGTTCCATTTTGTCATAGGGTGCTGGCAGATTACGGGCCTCCCATTGCTGCTGCCAGGCCCGTAATCTGCCATGGGCCCCTGTACCGCCTCCTCATGCTGCTGCCAGGTCCAGAGTCTCTCATGGGTCCCTGTACGGCCTCCCATTGCTGCTGCCTGCATCGCCACACTCTGCCATGTGCCACTTTCAGGTCTCCTCACACTGCTGGTGTGTTCCATTTTGTCATAGGGTGCTGGCAGATTACGGGCCTCCCATTGCTGCTGCCAGGCCCGTAATCTGCCATGGGCCCCTGTACCGCCTCCTCATGCTGCTGCCAGGTCCAGAGTATCTCATGGGTCCCTGTACGGCCTCCCATTGCTGCTGCCTCCATCGCCACACTCTGCCATGTGCCACTTTCAGGTCTCCTCACACTGCTGGTGTGTTCCATTTTGTCATAGGGTGCTGGCAGATTACGGGCCTCCCATTGCTGCTGCCAGGCCCGTAATCTGCCATGGGCCCCTGTACCACCTCCTCATGCTGCTGCCAGGTCCAGAGTCTCTCATGGGTCCCTGTACGGCCTCCCATTGCTGCTGTCTCCATCGCCACACTCTGCCATGTGCCACTTTCAGGTCTCCTCACACTGCTGGTGTTTTCCATTTTGTCATAGGGTGCTGGGAAATTACAGGCCTCCCATTGCTGCTGCCAGGCCCGTAATCTGCCATGGGCCCCCGTACCGCCTCCTCATGCTGCTGCCAGGTCCAGAGTCTCTCATGGGTCCCTGTACGGCCTCCCATTGCTGCTGCCTCCATCGCCACACTCTGCCATGTGCCACTTTCAGGTCTCCTCACACTGCTGGTGTGTTCCATTTTGTCATAGGGTGCTGGCAGATTACGGGCCTCCCATTGCTGCTGCCAGGCCCGTAATCTGCCATGGGCCCCTGTACCGCCTCCTCATGCTGCTGCCAGGTCCAGAGTCTCTCATGGGTCCCTGTACGGCCTCCCATTGCTGCTGCCTCCATCGCCACACTCTGCCATGTGCCACTTTCAGGTCTCCTCACACTGCTGGTGTGTTCCATTTTGTCATAGGGTGCTGGCAGATTACGGGCCTCCCATTGCTGCTGCCAGGCCCGTAATCTGCCATGGGCCCCCGTACCGCCTCCTCATGCTGCTGCCAGGTCCAGAGTCTCTCATGGGTCCCTGTACGGCCTCCCATTGCTGCTGCCTCCATCGCCACACTCTGCCATGTGCCACTTTCAGGTCTCCTCACACTGCTGGTGTGTTCCATTTTGTCATAGGGTGCTGGCAGATTACGGGCCTCCCATTGCTGCTGCCAGGCCCGTAATCTGCCATGGGCCCCTGTACCGCCTCCTCATGCTGCTGCCAGGTCCAGAGTCTCTCATGGGTCCCTGTACGGCCTCCCATTGCTGCTGCCTGCATCGCCACACTCTGCCATGTGCCACTTTCAGGTCTCCTCACACTGCTGGTGTGTTCCATTTTGTCATAGGGTGCTGGCAGATTACGGGCCTCCCATTGCTGCTGCCAGGCCCGTAATCTGCCATGGGCCCCTGTACCGCCTCCTCATGCTGCTGACAGGTCCAGAGTCTCTCATGGGTCCCTGTACGGCCTCCCATTGCTGCTGCCTCCATCGCCACACTCTGCCATGTGCCACTTTCAGGTCTCCTCACACTGCTGGTGTGTTCCATTTTGTCATAGGGTGCTGGCAGATTACGGGCCTCCCATTGCTGCTGCCAGGCCCGTAATCTGCCATGGGCCCCTGTACCACCTCCTCATGCTGCTGCCAGGTCCAGAGTCTCTCATGGGTCCCTGTACGGCCTCCCATTGCTGCTGTCTCCATCGCCACACTCTGCCATGTGCCACTTTCAGGTCTCCTCACACTGCTGGTGTTTTCCATTTTGTCATAGGGTGCTGGGAAATTACAGGCCTCCCATTGCTGCTGCCAGGCCCGTAATCTGCCATGGGCCCCCGTACCGCCTCCTCATGCTGCTGCCAGGTCCAGAGTCTCTCATGGGTCCCTGTACGGCCTCCCATTGCTGCTGCCTCCATCGCCACACTCTGCCATGTGCCACTTTCAGGTCTCCTCACACTGCTGGTGTGTTCCATTTTGTCATAGGGTGCTGGCAGATTACGGGCCTCCCATTGCTGCTGCCAGGCCCGTAATCTGCCATGGGCCCCTGTACCGCCTCCTCATGCTGCTGCCAGGTCCAGAGTCTCTCATGGGTCCCTGTACGGCCTCCCATTGCTGCTGCCTCCATCGCCACACTCTGCCATGTGCCACTTTCAGGTCTCCTCACACTGCTGGTGTGTTCCATTTTGTCATAGGGTGCTGGCAGATTACAGGCCTCCCATTGCTGCTGCCAGGCCCGTAATCTGCCATGGGCCCCCGTACCGCCTCCTCATGCTGCTGCCAGGTCCAGAGTCTCTCATGGGTCCCTGTACGGCCTCCCATTGCTGCTGCCTCCATCGCCACACTCTGCCATGTGCCACTTTCAGGTCTCCTCACACTGCTGGTGTGTTCCATTTTGTCATAGGGTGCTGGCAGATTACGGGCCTCCCATTGCTGCTGCCAGGCCCGTAATCTGCCATGGGCCCCTGTACCGCCTCCTCATGCTGCTGCCAGGTCCAGAGTCTCTCATGGGTCCCTGTACGGCCTCCCATTGCTGCTGCCTCCATCGCCACACTCTGCCATGTGCCACTTTCAGGTCTCCTCACACTGCTGGTGTGTTCCATTTTGTCATAGGGTGCTGGCAGATTACGGGCCTCCCATTGCTGCTGCCAGGCCCGTAATCTGCCATGGGCCCCTGTACCGCCTCCACATGCTGCTGCCAGGTCCAGAGTCTCTCATGGGTCCCTGTACGGCCTCCCATTGCTGCTGCCTCCATCGCCACACTCTGCCATGTGCCACTTTCAGGTCTCCTCACACTGCTGGTGTGTTCCATTTTGTCATAGGGTGCTGGCAGATTACGGGCCTCCCATTGCTGCTGCCAGGCCCGTAATCTGCCATGGGCCCCCGTACCGCCTCCTCATGCTGCTGCCAGGTCCAGAGTCTCTCATGGGTCCCTGTACGGCCTCCCATTGCTGCTGCCTCCATCGCCACACTCTGCCATGTGCCACTTTCAGGTCTCCTCACACTGCTGGTGTGTTCCATTTTGTCATAGGGTGCTGGCAGATTACGGGCCTCCCATTGCTGCTGCCAGGCCCGTAATCTGCCATGGGCCCCTGTACCGCCTCCTCATGCTGCTGCCAGGTCCAGAGTCTCTCATGGGTCCCTGTACGGCCTCCCATTGCTGCTGCCTCCATCGCCACACTCTGCCATGTGCCACTTTCAGGTCTCCTCACACTGCTGGTGTGTTCCATTTTGTCATAGGGTGCTGGCAGATTACAGGCCTCCCATTGCTGCTGCCAGGCCCGTAATCTGCCATGGGCCCCCGTACCGCCTCCTCATGCTGCTGCCAGGTCCAGAGTCTCTCATGGGTCCCTGTACGGCCTCCCATTGCTGCTGCCTCCATCGCCACACTCTGCCATGTGCCACTTTCAGGTCTCCTCACACTGCTGGTGTGTTCCATTTTGTCATAGGGTGCTGGCAGATTACGGGCCTCCCATTGCTGCTGCCAGGCCCGTAATCTGCCATGGGCCCCTGTACCGCCTCCTCATGCTGCTGCCAGGTCCAGAGTCTCTCATGGGTCCCTGTACGGCCTCCCATTGCTGCTGCCTCCATCGCCACACTCTGCCATGTGCCACTTTCAGGTCTCCTCACACTGCTGGTGTGTTCCATTTTGTCATAGGGTGCTGGCAGATTACGGGCCTCCCATTGCTGCTGCCAGGCCCGTAATCTGCCATGGGCCCCCGTACCGCCTCCTCATGCTGCTGCCAGGTCCAGAGTCTCTCATGGGTCCCTGTACGGCCTCCCATTGCTGCTGCCTCCATCGCCACACTCTGCCATGTGCCACTTTCAGGTCTCCTCACACTGCTGGTGTGTTCCATTTTGTCATAGGGTGCTGGCAGATTACGGGCCTCCCATTGCTGCTGCCAGGCCCGTAATCTGCCATAGGCCCCTGTACCGCCTCCTCATGCTGCTGCCAGGTCCAGAGTCTCTCATGGGTCCCTGTACGGCCTCCCATTGCTGCTGCCTCCATCGCCACACTCTGCCATGTGCCACTTTCAGGTCTCCTCACACTGCTGGTGTGTTCCATTTTGTCATAGGGTGCTGGCAGATTACGGGCCTCCCATTGCTGCTGCCAGGCCCGTAATCTGCCATGGGCCCCCGTACCACCTCCTCATGCTGCTGCCAGGTCCAGAGTCTCTCATGGGTCCCTGTACGGCCTCCCATTGCTGCTGCCTCCATCGCCACACTCTGCCATGTGCCACTTTCAGGTCTCCTCACACTGCTGGTGTGTTCCATTTTGTCATAGGGTGCTGGCAGATTACGGGCCTCCCATTGCTGCTGCCAGGCCCGTAATCTGCCATGGGCCCCTGTACCGCCTCCTCATGCTGCTGCCAGGTCCAGAGTCTCTCATGGGTCCCTGTACGGCCTCCAATTGCTGCTGCCTCCATCGCCACACTCTGCCATGTGCCACTTTCAGGTCTCCTCACACTGCTGGTGTGTTCCATTTTGTCATAGGGTGCTGGCAGATTACAGGCCTCCCATTGCTGCTGCCAGGCCCGTAATCTGCCATGGGCCCCCGTACCGCCTCCTCATTCTGCTGCCAGGTCCAGAGTCTCTCATGGGTCCCTGTACGGCCTCCCATTGCTGCTGCCTCCATCGCCACACTCTGCCATGTGCCACTTTCAGGTCTCCTCACACTGCTGGTGTGTTCCATTTTGTCATAGTGTGCAGGCAGATTACAGGCCTCCCATTGCTGCTGCCAGGCCCGTAATCTGCCATGGGCCCCCGCACCGCCTCCTCATGCTGCTGCCAGGTCCAGAGTCTCTCATGGGTCCCTGTACGGCCTCCCATTGCTGCTGCCTCCATCGCCACACTCTGCCATGTGCCACTTTCAGGTCTCCTCACACTGCTGGTGTGTTCCATTTTGTCATAGGGTGCTGGCAGATTACGGGCCTCCCATTGCTGCTGCCAGGCCCGTAATCTGCCATGGGCCCCCGTACCGCCTCCTCATGCTGCTGCCAGGTCCAGAGTCTCTCATGGGTCCCTGTACGGCCTCCCATTGCTGCTGCCTCCATCGCCACACTCTGCCATGTGCCACTTTCAGGTCTCCTCACACTGCTGGTGTGTTCCATTTTGTCATAGGGTGCTGGCAGATTACGGGCCTCCCATTGCTGCTGCCAGGCCCGTAATCTGCCATGGGCCCCCGTACCGCCTCCTCATGCTGCTGCCAGGTCCAGAGTCTCTCATGGGTCCCTGTACGGCCTCCCATTGCTGCTGCCTCCATCGCCACACTCTGCCATGTGCCACTTTCAGGTCTCCTCACACTGCTGGTGTGTTCCATTTTGTCATAGGGTGCTGGCAGATTACAGGCCTCCCATTGCTGCTGCCAGGCCCGTAATCTGCCATGGGCCCCTGTACCGCCTCCTCATGCTGCTGCCAGGTCCAGAGTCTCTCATGGGTCCCTGTACGGCCTCCCATTGCTGCTGCCTCCATCGCCACACTCTGCCATGTGCCACTTTCAGGTCTCCTCACACTGCTGGTGTGTTCCATTTTGTCATAGGGTGCTGGCAGATTACGGGCCTCCCATTGCTGCTGCCAGGCCCGTAATCTGCCATGGGCCCCTGTACCGCCTCCTCATGCTGCTGCCAGGTCCAGAGTCTCTCATGGGTCCCTTTACGGCCTCCCATTGCTGCTGTCTCCATCGCCACACTGTGCCATGTGCCACTTTCAGGTCTCCTCACACTGCTGGTGTGTTCCATTTTGTCATAGGGTGCTGGCAGATTACGGGCCTCCCATTGCTGCTGCCAGGCCCGTAATCTGACATGGGCCCCTGTACCGCCTCCTCATGCTGCTGCCAGGTCCAGAGTCTCTCATGGGTCCCTGCACGGCCTCCCATTGCTGCTGTCTCCATCGCCACACTCTGCCATGTGCCACTTTCAGGTCTCCTCACACTGCTGGTGTGTTCCATTTTGTCATAGGGTGCTGGCAGATTACGGGCCTCCCATTGCTGCTGCCAGGCCCGTAATCTGCCATGGGCCCCTGTACCGCCTCCTCATGCTGCTGCCAGGTACAGAGTGTCTAATGGGTCCCTGTACGGCCTCCCATTGCTGCTGTCTCCATCGCCACACTCTGCCATGTGCCACTTTCAGGTCTCCTCACACTGCTGGTGTGTTCCATTTTGTCATAGGGTGCTGGCAGATTACGGGCCTCCCATTGCTGCTGCCAGGCCCGTAATCTGCCATGGGCCCCTGTACCGCCTCCTCATGCTGCTGCCAGGTACAGAGTGTCTAATGGGTCCCTGTACGGCCTCCCATTGCTGCTGTCTCCATCGCCACACTCTGCCATGTGCCACTTTCAGGTCTCCTCACACTGCTGGTGAGTTCCATTTTGTCATAGGGTGCTGGCAGATTACGGGCCTCCCATTGCTGCTGCCAGGCCCGTAATCTGCCATGGGCCCCCGTACCGACTCCTCATGCTGTGACGTTGCAACAAGGTGGAATTCAACCCTACATATGTTAACCGCCTTTACGAACAGCGAAAGGCCATCACCGATTTCCTGATGTTACAAGCCGATAAAGGTACTCCCCTGTGTAACTTAGATGTCAGCCATTGGCAGCTCATGCGTGACACCTGCCGCTTGCTCAGGCCCTTTGAGGAGGCCACGCTATTCGTGAGTCGGCAGGACTATGGGATGAACGACGTCATTCCTCTGTTGCACGTCCTGGAACAAATGCTGTTAACAATGGCTGGTCAGGGTGCGGTAGACGTGGCGCACAGATCTCAACGCCACATGACCCCTGTGGGGGCAGGACAGGAAGAAGAGGAGGAGGTAGAGGAGGACATTGGTGCTCAGGAATTATTGAGAGAAATGGGTGGTTTTTCCACTCAGCGGACAGGAGTGGAGGAGCAGGAGCATCTGGTAGAGGAGGAGGAAGAGGAGACAGAGGACCCAGACGCACCGTGGCAGCATGCTGTGGAGATGGAGGCAGGGAGTCCCTCGCATTCCTTGGCACAAATGGCCCATAGCATGCTCGGTTGCTTGCGTAGCGACAGCCGAATAATAACCATCAGACAGAGGGATGACTTTTGGCTGTCCAACTTGTTGGACCCTCGTACCGTTCAAAAATGGTGGCCTTTTTCACACCTGCTGAGAGGGAGCCCAAAATAACGTACTATAAAAACCACCTATGTAGTCAGTTGGTCTCTGCCTTTCTGCGCCAACGTCCATCCTCAGACACTGTGGGCCCTGTGCGCTCGCGTTCCGCTGCCATGGCAGCAGGGGAGGGGTGGGGTGGTAGGAGCAGTGGCAGCTCCACCAGGAGGTATTGTAACTCCGCGGAGGACACGACTGTCCACCCAAAATGTGGAGAGACTCACGTTTGTGAAAATGAATCAGGCGTGGATTAGTCTGGATTTCAAACCACCAGTTCCTGACACAACTGACTAAATCCGCCATGAATCATGCCCCAAACATGTTATTATTTTTAACATAGGCCTCTGTATGGCCTTCAATTTAAGCTGCTTACGCTTCGCCACTCTGCCATGGGCCCCTGTACCGCCTCTTCTTGCTGCTGCCAGGTCCAGAGTGTGTCATGGGTCCCTGTACGGCCTCCCATTGCTGCTGACTTCATCGCCACACTCTGCCATGTGCCACTTTCAGGTCTCCTTACACTGTTGGTGGGTTCCATTTTGTCATAGGGTGCTGGCAGATTACGGGCCTCCCATTGCTGCTGCCAGGCCCGTAATCTGCCATGGGCCCCTGTACCGCCTCCTCATGCTGCTGCCAGGTCCAGAGTCTCTCATGGGTCCCTGTACGGCCTCCAATTGCTGCTGCCTCCATCGCCACACTCTGCCATGTACCACTTTCAGGTCTCCTCACACTGCTGGTGTGTTCCATTTTGTCATAGGGTGCTGGCAGATTACAGGCCTCCCATTGCTGCTGCCAGGCCCGTAATCTGCCATGGGCCCCCGTACCGCCTCCTCTTTCTGCTGCCAGGTCCAGAGTCTCTCATGGGTCCCTGTACGGCCTCCCATTGCTGCTGCCTCCATCGCCACACTCTGCCATGTGCCACTTTCAGGTCTCCTCACACTGCTGGTGTGTTCCATTTTGTCATAGGGTGCTGGCAGATTACGGGCCTCCCATTGCTGCTGCCAGGCCCGTAATCTGCCATGGGCCCCTGTACCGCCTCCTCATGCTGCTGCCAGGTCCAGAGTCTCTCATGGGTCCCTGTACGGCCTCCCATTGCTGCTGCCTCCATCGCCACACTCTGCCATGTGCCACTTTCAGGTCTCCTCACACTGCTGGTGTGTTCCATTTTGTCATAGGATGCTGGCAGATTACAGGCCTCCCATTGCTGCTGCCAGGCCCGTAATCTGCCATGGGCCCCCGTACCGCCTCCTCTTTCTGCTGCCAGGTCCAGAGTCTCTCATGGGTCCCTGTACGGCCTCCCATTGCTGCTGCCTCCATCGCCACACTCTGCCATGTGCCACTTTCAGGTCTCCTCACACTGCTGGTGTGTTCCATTTTGTCATTGGGTGCTGGCAGATTACGGGCCTCCCATTGCTGCTGCCAGGCCCGTAATCTGCCATGGGCCCCTGTACCGCCTCCTCATGCTGCTGCCAGGTCCAGAGTCTCTCATGGGTCCCTGTACGGCCTCCCATTGCTGCTGCCTCCATCGCCACACTCTGCCATGTGCCACTTTCAGGTCTCCTCACACTGCTGGTGTGTTCCATTTTGTCATAGGATGCTGGCAGATTACGGGCCTCCCATTGCTGCTGCCAGGCCCGTAATCTGCCATGGGCCCCTGTACCGCCTCCTCATGCTGCTGCCAGGTCCAGAGTCTCTCATGGGTCCCTGTACGGCCTCCCATTGCTGCTGCCTCCATCACCACACTCTGCCATGTGCCACTTTCAGGTCTCCTCACACTGCTGGTGTGTTCCATTTTGTCATAGGGTGCTGGCAGATTACAGGCCTCCCATTGCTGCTGCCAGGCCCGTAATCTGCCATGGGCCCCCGTACCGCCTCCTCATGCTGCTGCCAGGTCCAGAGTCTCTCATGGGTCCCTGTACAGCCTCCCATTGCTGCTGCCTCCATCGCCACACTCTGCCATGTGCCACTTTCAGGTCTCCTCAAACTGCTGGTGTGTTCCATTTTGTCATAGGATGCTGGCAGATTACGGGCCTCCCATTGCTGCTGCCAGGCCCGTAATCTGCCATGGGCCCCTGTACTGCCTCCTCATGCTGCTGCCAGGTCCAGAGTCTCTCATGGGTCCCTGTACGGCCTCCCATTGCTGCTGCCTCCATCGCCACACTCTGCCATGTGCCACTTTCAGGTCTCCTCACACTGCTGGTGTGTTCCATTTTGTCATAGGGTGCTGGCAGATTACGGGCCTCCCATTGCTGCTGCCAGGCCCGTAATCTGCCATGGGCCCCCGTACCGCCTCATCATGCTGCTGCCAGGTCCAGAGTCTCTCATGGGTCCCTGTACGGCCTCCCATTGCTGCTGCCTCCATCGCCACACTCTGCCATGTGCCACTTTCAGGTCTCCTCACACTGCTGGTGTGTTCCATTTTGTCTTTGGGTGCTGGCAGATTACGGGCCTCCCATTGCTGCTGCCAGGCCCGTAATCTGCCATGGGCCCCTGTACCGCCTCCTCATGCTGCTGCCAGGTCCAGAGTCTCTCATGGGTCCCTGTACGGCCTCCCATTGCTGCTGCCTCCATCACCACACTCTGCCATGTGCCACTTTCAGGTCTCCTCACACTGCTGGTGTGTTCTATTTTGTCAAAGGGTGCTGGCAGATTACAGGCCTCCCATTGCTGCTGCCAGGCCCGTAATCTGCCATGGGCCCCCGTACCGCCTCCTCATGCTGCTGCCAGGTCCAGAGTCTCTCATGGGTCCCTGTACAGCCTCCCATTGCTGCTGCCTCCATCGCCACACTCTGCCATGTGCCACTTTCAGGTCTCCTCACACTGCTGGTGTGTTCCATTTTGTCATAGGGTGCTGGCAGATTACAGGCCTCCCATTGCTGCTGCCAGGCCCGTAATCTGCCATGGGCCCCCGTACCGCCTCCTCATGCTGCTGCCAAGTCCAGAGTCTCTCATGGGTCCCTGTACGGCCTCCCATTGCTGCTGCCTCCATCGCCACACTCTGCCATGTGCCGCTTTCAGGTCTCCTCACACTGCTGGTGTGTTCCATTTTGTCATAGGGTGCTGGCAGATTACGGGCCTCCCATTGCTGCTGCCAGGCCCGTAATCTGCCATGGGCCCCTGTACCGCCTCCTCATGCTGCTGCCAGGTCCAGAGTCTCTCATGGGTCCCTGTACGGCCTCCCATTGCTGCTGTCTCCATCGCCACACTCTGCCATGTGCCACTTTCAGGTCTCCTCACACTGCTGGTGTGTTCCATTTTGTCATAGGGTGCTGGCAGATTACGGGCCTCCCATTGCTGCTGCCAGGCCCGTAATCTGCCATGGGCCCCTGTACCGCCTCCTCATGCTGCTGCCAGGTCCAGAGTCTCTCATGGGTCCCTGTACGGCCTCCCATTGCTGCTGTCTCCATCGCCACACTCTGCCATGTGCCACTTTCAGGTCTCCTCACACTGCTGGTGTGTTCCATTTTGTCATAGGGTGCTGGCAGATTACGGGCCTCCCATTGCTGCTGCCAGGCCCGTAATCTGCCATGGGCCCCTGTACCGCCTCCTCATGCTGCTGCCAGGTACAGAGTGTCTAATGGGTCCCTGTACGGCCTCCCATTGCTGCTGTCTCCATCGCCACACTCTGCCATGTGCCACTTTCAGGTCTCCTCACACTGCTGGTGTGTTCCATTTTGTCATAGGGTGCTGGCAGATTACGGGCCTCCCATTGCTGCTGCCAGGCCCGTAATCTGCCATGGGCCCCTGTACCGCCTCCTCATGCTGCTGCCAGGTACAGAGTCTCTCATGGGTCCCTGTACGGCCTCCCATTGCTGCTGTCTCCATCGCCACACTCTGCCATGTGCCACTTTCAGGTCTCCTCACACTGCTGGTGAGTTCCATTTTGTCATAGGGTGCTGGCAGATTACGGGCCTCCCATTGCTGCTGCCAGGCCCGTAATCTGCCATGGGATCCCGTACCGACTCCTCATGCTGTGACGTTGCAACAAAGTGGAATTCAACCCTACATATGTTAACCGCCTTTACGAACAGCGAAAGGCCATCACCGATTTCCTGATGTTACAAGCCGATAAAGGTACTCCCCTGTGTAACTTAGATGTCAGCCATTGGCAGCTCATGCGTGACACCTGCCGCTTGCTCAGGCCCTTTGAGGAGGCCACGCTATTCGTGAGTCGGCAGGACTATGGGATGAACGACATCATTCCTCTGTTGCACGTCCTGGAACAAATGCTGTTAACAATGGCTGGTCAGGGTGCGGTAGACGTGGCGCACAGATCTCAACGCCACATGACCCCTGTGGGGGCAGGACAGGAAGAAGAGGAGGAGGTAGAGGAGGACATTGGTGCTCAGGAATTATTGAGTGAAATGGGTGGTTTTTCCACTCAGCGGACAGGAGTGGAGGAGCAGGAGCATCTGGTAGAGGAGGAGGAAGAGGAGACAGAGGACCCAGACGCACCGTGGCAGTATGCTGTGGAGATGGAGGCAGGGAGTCCCTCGCATTCCTTGGCACAAATGGCCCATAGCATGCTCGGTTGCTTGCGTAGCGACAGCCGAATAATAACCATCAGACAGAGGGATGACTTTTGGCTGTCCAACTTGTTGGACCCTCGTACCGTTCAAAAATGGTGGCCTTTTTCACACCTGCTGAGAGGGAGCCCAAAATAACGTACTATAAAAACCACCTATGTAGTCAGTTGGTCTCTGCCTTTCTGCACCAACGTCCATCCTCAGACACTGTGGGCCCTGTGCGCTCGCGTTCCGCTGCCATGGCAGCAGGGGAGGGGTGGGGTGGTAGGAGCAGTGGCAGCTCCACCAGGAGGTATTGTAACTCCGCGGAGGACACGACTGTCCACCCAAAATGTGGAGAGACTCACGTTTGTGAAAATGAATCAGGCGTGGATTAGTCTGGATTTCAAACCACTAGTTCCTGACACAACTGACTAAATCCGCCATGAATCATGCCCCAAACATGTTATTATTTTTAACATAGGCCTCTGTATGGCCTTCAATTTAAGCTGCTTACGCTTCGCCACTCTGCCATGGGCCCCTGTACCGCCTCCTCTTGCTGCTGCCAGGTCCAGAGTGTGTCATGGGTCCCTGTACGGCCTCCCATTGCTGCTGACTTCATCGCCACACTCTGCCATGTGCCACTTTCAGGTCTCCTTACACTGTTGGTGGGTTCCATTTTGTCATAGGGTGCTGGCAGATTACGGGCCTCCCATTGCTGCTGCCAGGCCCGTAATCTGCCATGGGCCCCTGTACCGCCTCCTCATGCTGCTGCCAGGTCCAGAGTCTCTCATGGGTCCCTGTACGGCCTCCAATTGCTGCTGCCTCCATCGCCACACTCTGCCATGTGCCACTTTCAGGTCTCCTCACACTGCTGGTGTGTTCCATTTTGTCATAGGGTGCTGGCAGATTACAGGCCTCCCATTGCTGCTGCCAGGCCCGTAATCTGCCATGGGCCCCCGTACCGCCTCCTCATGCTGCTGCCAGGTCCAGAGTCTCTCATGGGTCCCTGTACGGCCTCCCATTGCTGCTGCCTCCATCGCCACACTCTGCCATGTGCCACTTTCAGGTCTCCTCACACTGCTGGTGTGTTCCATTTTGTCATTGGGTGCTGGCAGATTACGGGCCTCCCATTGCTGCTGCCAGGCCCGTAATCTGCCATGGGCCCCTGTACCGCCTCCTCATGCTGCTGCCAGGTCCAGAGTCTCTCATGGGTCCCTGTACGGCCTCCCATTGCTGCTGCCTCCATCGCCACACTCTGCCATGTGCCACTTTCAGGTCTCCTCACACTGCTGGTGTGTTCCATTTTGTCATAGGATGCTGGCAGATTACGGGCCTCCCATTGCTGCTGCCAGGCCCGTAATCTGCCATGGGCCCCTGTACCGCCTCCTCATGCTGCTGCCAGGTCCAGAGTCTCTCATGGGTCCCTGTACGGCCTCCCATTGCTGCTGCCTCCATCACCACACTCTGCCATGTGCCACTTTCAGGTCTCCTCACACTGCTGGTGTGTTCCATTTTGTCATAGGGTGCTGGCAGATTACAGGCCTCCCATTGCTGCTGCCAGGCCCTTAATCTGCCATGGGCCCCCGTACCGCCTCCTCATGCTGCTGCCAGGTCCAGAGTCTCTCATGGGTCCCTGTACAGCCTCCCATTGCTGCTGCCTCCATCGCCACACTCTGCCATGTGCCACTTTCAGGTCTCCTCACACTGCTGGTGTGTTCCATTTTGTCATAGGATGCTGGCAGATTACGGGCCTCCCATTGCTGCTGCCAGGCCCGTAATCTGCCATGGGCCCCTGTACCGCCTCCTCATGCTGCTGCCAGGTCCAGAGTCTCTCATGGGTCCCTGTACGGCCTCCCATTGCTGCTGCCTCCATCGCCACACTCTGCCATGTGCCACTTTCAGGTCTCCTCACACTGCTGGTGTGTTCCATTTTGTCATAGGGTGCTGGCAGATTACGGGCCTCCCATTGCTGCTGCCAGGCCCGTAATCTGCCATGGGCCCCTGTACCGCCTCCTCATGCTGCTGCCAGGTCCAGAGTCTCTCATGGGTCCCTGTACGGCCTCCAATTGCTGCTGCCTCCATCGCCACACTCTGCCATGTGCCACTTTCAGGTCTCCTCACACTGCTGGTGTGTTCCATTTTGTCATAGGGTGCTGGCAGATTACAGGCCTCCCATTGCTGCTGCCAGGCCCGTAATCTGCCATGGGCCCCCGTACCGCCTCCTCATTCTGCTGCCAGGTCCAGAGTCTCTCATGGGTCCCTGTACGGCCTCCCATTGCTGCTGCCTCCATCGCCACACTCTGCCATGTGCCACTTTCAGGTCTCCTCACACTGCTGGTGTGTTCCATTTTGTCATAGTGTGCAGGCAGATTACAGGCCTCCCATTGCTGCTGCCAGGCCCGTAATCTGCCATGGGCCCCCGCACCGCCTCCTCATGCTGCTGCCAGGTCCAGAGTCTCTCATGGGTCCCTGTACGGCCTCCCATTGCTGCTGCCTCCATCGCCACACTCTGCCATGTGCCACTTTCAGGTCTCCTCACACTGCTGGTGTGTTCCATTTTGTCATAGGGTGCTGGCAGATTACGGGCCTCCCATTGCTGCTGCCAGGCCCGTAATCTGCCATGGGCCCCCGTACCGCCTCCTCATGCTGCTGCCAGGTCCAGAGTCTCTCATGGGTCCCTGTACGGCCTCCCATTGCTGCTGCCTCCATCGCCACACTCTGCCATGTGCCACTTTCAGGTCTCCTCACACTGCTGGTGTGTTCCATTTTGTCATAGGGTGCTGGCAGATTACGGGCCTCCCATTGCTGCTGCCAGGCCCGTAATCTGCCATGGGCCCCCGTACCGCCTCCTCATGCTGCTGCCAGGTCCAGAGTCTCTCATGGGTCCCTGTACGGCCTCCCATTGCTGCTGCCTCCATCGCCACACTCTGCCATGTGCCACTTTCAGGTCTCCTCACACTGCTGGTGTGTTCCATTTTGTCATAGGGTGCTGGCAGATTACAGGCCTCCCATTGCTGCTGCCAGGCCCGTAATCTGCCATGGGCCCCTGTACCGCCTCCTCATGCTGCTGCCAGGTCCAGAGTCTCTCATGGGTCCCTGTACGGCCTCCCATTGCTGCTGCCTCCATCGCCACACTCTGCCATGTGCCACTTTCAGGTCTCCTCACACTGCTGGTGTGTTCCATTTTGTCATAGGGTGCTGGCAGATTACGGGCCTCCCATTGCTGCTGCCAGGCCCGTAATCTGCCATGGGCCCCTGTACCGCCTCCTCATGCTGCTGCCAGGTCCAGAGTCTCTCATGGGTCCCTTTACGGCCTCCCATTGCTGCTGTCTCCATCGCCACACTGTGCCATGTGCCACTTTCAGGTCTCCTCACACTGCTGGTGTGTTCCATTTTGTCATAGGGTGCTGGCAGATTACGGGCCTCCCATTGCTGCTGCCAGGCCCGTAATCTGACATGGGCCCCTGTACCGCCTCCTCATGCTGCTGCCAGGTCCAGAGTCTCTCATGGGTCCCTGCACGGCCTCCCATTGCTGCTGTCTCCATCGCCACACTCTGCCATGTGCCACTTTCAGGTCTCCTCACACTGCTGGTGTGTTCCATTTTGTCATAGGGTGCTGGCAGATTACGGGCCTCCCATTGCTGCTGCCAGGCCCGTAATCTGCCATGGGCCCCTGTACCGCCTCCTCATGCTGCTGCCAGGTACAGAGTGTCTAATGGGTCCCTGTACGGCCTCCCATTGCTGCTGTCTCCATCGCCACACTCTGCCATGTGCCACTTTCAGGTCTCCTCACACTGCTGGTGTGTTCCATTTTGTCATAGGGTGCTGGCAGATTACGGGCCTCCCATTGCTGCTGCCAGGCCCGTAATCTGCCATGGGCCCCTGTACCGCCTCCTCATGCTGCTGCCAGGTACAGAGTGTCTAATGGGTCCCTGTACGGCCTCCCATTGCTGCTGTCTCCATCGCCACACTCTGCCATGTGCCACTTTCAGGTCTCCTCACACTGCTGGTGAGTTCCATTTTGTCATAGGGTGCTGGCAGATTACGAGCCTCCCATTGCTGCTGCCAGGCCCGTAATCTGCCATGGGCCCCCGTACCGACTCCTCATGCTGTGACGTTGCAACAAGGTGGAATTCAACCCTACATATGTTAACCGCCTTTACGAACAGCGAAAGGCCATCACCGATTTCCTGATGTTACAAGCCGATAAAGGTACTCCCCTGTGTAACTTAGATGTCAGCCATTGGCAGCTCATGCGTGACACCTGCCGCTTGCTCAGGCCCTTTGAGGAGGCCACGCTATTCGTGAGTCGGCAGGACTATGGGATGAACGACGTCATTCCTCTGTTGCACGTCCTGGAACAAATGCTGTTAACAATGGCTGGTCAGGGTGCGGTAGACGTGGCGCACAGATCTCAACGCCACATGACCCCTGTGGGGGCAGGACAGGAAGAAGAGGAGGAGGTAGAGGAGGACATTGGTGCTCAGGAATTATTGAGAGAAATGGGTGGTTTTTCCACTCAGCGGACAGGAGTGGAGGAGCAGGAGCATCTGGTAGAGGAGGAGGAAGAGGAGACAGAGGACCCAGACGCACCGTGGCAGCATGCTGTGGAGATGGAGGCAGGGAGTCCCTCGCATTCCTTGGCACAAATGGCCCATAGCATGCTCGGTTGCTTGCGTAGCGACAGCCGAATAATAACCATCAGACAGAGGGATGACTTTTGGCTGTCCAACTTGTTGGACCCTCGTACCGTTCAAAAATGGTGGCCTTTTTCACACCTGCTGAGAGGGAGCCCAAAATAACGTACTATAAAAACCACCTATGTAGTCAGTTGGTCTCTGCCTTTCTGCGCCAACGTCCATCCTCAGACACTGTGGGCCCTGTGCGCTCGCGTTCCGCTGCCATGGCAGCAGGGGAGGGGTGGGGTGGTAGGAGCAGTGGCAGCTCCACCAGGAGGTATTGTAACTCCGCGGAGGACACGACTGTCCACCCAAAATGTGGAGAGACTCACGTTTGTGAAAATGAATCAGGCGTGGATTAGTCTGGATTTCAAACCACCAGTTCCTGACACAACTGACTAAATCCGCCATGAATCATGCCCCAAACATGTTATTATTTTTAACATAGGCCTCTGTATGGCCTTCAATTTAAGCTGCTTACGCTTCGCCACTCTGCCATGGGCCCCTGTACCGCCTCCTCTTGCTGCTGCCAGGTCCAGAGTGTGTCATGGGTCCCTGTACGGCCTCCCATTGCTGCTGACTTCATCGCCACACTCTGCCATGTGCCACTTTCAGGTCTCCTTACACTGTTGGTGGGTTCCATTTTGTCATAGGGTGCTGGCAGATTACGGGCCTCCCATTGCTGCTGCCAGGCCCGTAATCTGCCATGGGCCCCTGTACCGCCTCCTCATGCTGCTGCCAGGTCCAGAGTCTCTCATGGGTCCCTGTACGGCCTCCAATTGCTGCTGCCTCCATCGCCACACTCTGCCATGTACCACTTTCAGGTCTCCTCACACTGCTGGTGTGTTCCATTTTGTCATAGGGTGCTGGCAGATTACAGGCCTCCCATTGCTGCTGCCAGGCCCGTAATCTGCCATGGGCCCCCGTACCGGCTCCTCTTTCTGCTGCCAGGTCCAGAGTCTCTCATGGGTCCCTGTACGGCCTCCCATTGCTGCTGCCTCCATCGCCACACTCTGCCATGTGCCACTTTCAGGTCTCCTCACACTGCTGGTGTGTTCCATTTTGTCATTGGGTGCTGGCAGATTACGGGCCTCCCATTGCTGCTGCCAGGCCCGTAATCTGCCATGGGCCCCTGTACCGCCTCCTCATGCTGCTGCCAGGTCCAGAGTCTCTCATGGGTCCCTGTACGGCCTCCCATTGCTGCTGCCTCCATCGCCACACTCTGCCATGTGCCACTTTCAGGTCTCCTCACACTGCTGGTGTGTTCCATTTTGTCATAGGATGCTGGCAGATTACAGGCCTCCCATTGCTGCTGCCAGGCCCGTAATCTGCCATGGGCCCCCGTACCGCCTCCTCTTTCTGCTGCCAGGTCCAGAGTCTCTCATGGGTCCCTGTACGGCCTCCCATTGCTGCTGCCTCCATCGCCACACTCTGCCATGTGCCACTTTCAGGTCTCCTCACACTGCTGGTGTGTTCCATTTTGTCATTGGGTGCTGGCAGATTACGGGCCTCCCATTGCTGCTGCCAGGCCCGTAATCTGCCATGGGCCCCTGTACCGCCTCCTCATGCTGCTGCCAGGTCCAGAGTCTCTCATGGGTCCCTGTACGGCCTCCCATTGCTGCTGCCTCCATCACCACACTCTGCCATGTGCCACTTTCAGGTCTCCTCACACTGCTGGTGTGTTCCATTTTGTCATAGGGTGCTGGCAGATTACAGGCCTCCCATTGCTGCTGCCAGGCCCGTAATCTGCCATGGGCCCCCGTACCGCCTCCTCATGCTGCTGCCAGGTCCAGAGTCTCTCATGGGTCCCTGTACAGCCTCCCATTGCTGCTGCCTCCATCGCCACACTCTGCCATGTGCCACTTTCAGGTCTCCTCAAACTGCTGGTGTGTTCCATTTTGTCATAGGATGCTGGCAGATTACGGGCCTCCCATTGCTGCTGCCAGGCCCGTAATCTGCCATGGGCCCCTGTACTGCCTCCTCATGCTGCTGCCAGGTCCAGAGTCTCTCATGGGTCCCTGTACGGCCTCCCATTGCTGCTGCCTCCATCGCCACACTCTGCCATGTGCCACTTTCAGGTCTCCTCACACTGCTGGTGTGTTCCATTTTGTCATAGGGTGCTGGCAGATTACGGGCCTCCCATTGCTGCTGCCAGGCCCGTAATCTGCCATGGGCCCCTGTACCGCCTCATCATGCTGCTGCCAGGTCCAGAGTCTCTCATGGGTCCCTGTACGGCCTCCCATTGCTGCTGCCTCCATCGCCACACTCTGCCATGTGCCACTTTCAGGTCTCCTCACACTGCTGGTGTGTTCCATTTTGTCTTTGGGTGCTGGCAGATTACAGGCCTCCCATTGCTGCTGCCAGGCCCGTAATCTGCCATGGGCCCCTGTACCGCCTCCTCATGCTGCTGCCAGGTCCAGAGTCTCTCATGGGTCCCTGTACGGCCTCCCATTGCTGCTGCCTCCATCACCACACTCTGCCATGTGCCACTTTCAGGTCTCCTCACACTGCTGGTGTGTTCTATTTTGTCAAAGGGTGCTGGCAGATTACAGGCCTCCCATTGCTGCTGCCAGGCCCGTAATCTGCCATGGGCCCCCGTACCGCCTCCTCATGCTGCTGCCAGGTCCAGAGTCTCTCATGGGTCCCTGTACAGCCTCCCATTGCTGCTGCCTCCATCGCCACACTCTGCCATGTGCCACTTTCAGGTCTCCTCACACTGCTGGTGTGTTCCATTTTGTCATAGGGTGCTGGCAGATTACAGGCCTCCCATTGCTGCTGCCAGGCCCGTAATCTGCCATGGGCCCCCGTACCGCCTCCTCATGCTGCTGCCAAGTCCAGAGTCTCTCATGGGTCCCTGTACGGCCTCCCATTGCTGCTGCCTCCATCGCCACACTCTGCCATGTGCCGCTTTCAGGTCTCCTCACACTGCTGGTGTGTTCCATTTTGTCATAGGGTGCTGGCAGATTACGGGCCTCCCATTGCTGCTGCCAGGCCCGTAATCTGCCATGGGCCCCTGTACCGCCTCCTCATGCTGCTGCCAGGTCCAGAGTCTCTCATGGGTCCCTGTACGGCCTCCCATTGCTGCTGTCTCCATCGCCACACTGTGCCATGTGCCACTTTCAGGTCTCCTCACACTGCTGGTGTGTTCCATTTTGTCATAGGGTGCTGGCAGATTACGGGCCTCCCATTGCTGCTGCCAGGCCCGTAATCTGCCATGGGCCCCTGTACCGCCTCCTCATGCTGCTGCCAGGTCCAGAGTCTCTCATGGGTCCCTGTACGGCCTCCCATTGCTGCTGTCTCCATCGCCACACTCTGCCATGTGCCACTTTCAGGTCTCCTCACACTGCTGGTGTGTTCCATTTTGTCATAGGGTGCTGGCAGATTACGGGCCTCCCATTGCTGCTGCCAGGCCCGTAATCTGCCATGGGCCCCTGTACCGCCTCCTCATGCTGCTGCCAGGTACAGAGTGTCTAATGGGTCCCTGTACGGCCTCCCATTGCTGCTGTCTCCATCGCCACACTCTGCCATGTGCCACTTTCAGGTCTCCTCACACTGCTGGTGTGTTCCATTTTGTCATAGGGTGCTGGCAGATTACGGGCCTCCCATTGCTGCTGCCAGGCCCGTAATCTGCCATGGGCCCCTGTACCGCCTCCTCATGCTGCTGCCAGGTACAGAGTCTCTCATGGGTCCCTGTACGGCCTCCCATTGCTGCTGTCTCCATCGCCACACTCTGCCATGTGCCACTTTCAGGTCTCCTCACACTGCTGGTGAGTTCCATTTTGTCATAGGGTGCTGGCAGATTACGGGCCTCCCATTGCTGCTGCCAGGCCCGTAATCTGCCATGGGATCCCGTACCGACTCCTCATGCTGTGACGTTGCAACAAAGTGGAATTCAACCCTACATATGTTAACCGCCTTTACGAACAGCGAAAGGCCATCACCGATTTCCTGATGTTACAAGCCGATAAAGGTACTCCCCTGTGTAACTTAGATGTCAGCCATTGGCAGCTCATGCGTGACACCTGCCGCTTGCTCAGGCCCTTTGAGGAGGCCACGCTATTCGTGAGTCGGCAGGACTATGGGATGAACGACATCATTCCTCTGTTGCACGTCCTGGAACAAATGCTGTTAACAATGGCTGGTCAGGGTGCGGTAGACGTGGCACACAGATCTCAACGCCACATGACCCCTGTGGGGGCAGGACAGGAAGAAGAGGAGGAGGTAGAGGAGGACATTGGTGCTCAGGAATTATTGAGTGAAATGGGTGGTTTTTCCACTCAGCGGACAGGAGTGGAGGAGCAGGAGCATCTGGTAGAGGAGGAGGAAGAGGAGACAGAGGACCCAGACGCACCGTGGCAGTATGCTGTGGAGATGGAGGCAGGGAGTCCCTCGCATTCCTTGGCACAAATGGCCCATAGCATGCTCGGTTGCTTGCGTAGCGACAGCCGAATAATAACCATCAGACAGAGGGATGACTTTTGGCTGTCCAACTTGTTGGACCCTCGTACCGTTCAAAAATGGTGGCCTTTTTCACACCTGCTGAGAGGGAGCCCAAAATAACGTACTATAAAAACCACCTATGTAGTCAGTTGGTCTCTGCCTTTCTGCACCAACGTCCATCCTCAGACACTGTGGGCCCTGTGCGCTCGCGTTCCGCTGCCATGGCAGCAGGGGAGGGGTGGGGTGGTAGGAGCAGTGGCAGCTCCACCAGGAGGTATTGTAACTCCGCGGAGGACACGACTGTCCACCCAAAATGTGGAGAGACTCACGTTTGTGAAAATGAATCAGGCGTGGATTAGTCTGGATTTCAAACCACTAGTTCCTGACACAACTGACTAAATCCGCCATGAATCATGCCCCAAACATGTTATTATTTTTAACATAGGCCTCTGTATGGCCTTCAATTTAAGCTGCTTACGCTTCGCCACTCTGCCATGGGCCCCTGTACCGCCTCCTCTTGCTGCTGCCAGGTCCAGAGTGTGTCATGGGTCCCTGTACGGCCTCCCATTGCTGCTGACTTCATCGCCACACTCTGCCATGTGCCACTTTCAGGTCTCCTTACACTGTTGGTGGGTTCCATTTTGTCATAGGGTGCTGGCAGATTACGGGCCTCCCATTGCTGCTGCCAGGCCCGTAATCTGCCATGGGCCCCTGTACCGCCTCCTCATGCTGCTGCCAGGTCCAGAGTCTCTCATGGGTCCCTGTACGGCCTCCAATTGCTGCTGCCTCCATCGCCACACTCTGCCATGTGCCACTTTCAGGTCTCCTCACACTGCTGGTGTGTTCCATTTTGTCATAGGGTGCTGGCAGATTACAGGCCTCCCATTGCTGCTGCCAGGCCCGTAATCTGCCATGGGCCCCCGTACCGCCTCCTCATGCTGCTGCCAGGTCCAGAGTCTCTCATGGGTCCCTGTACGGCCTCCCATTGCTGCTGCCTCCATCGCCACACTCTGCCATGTGCCACTTTCAGGTCTCCTCACACTGCTGGTGTGTTCCATTTTGTCATTGGGTGCTGGCAGATTACGGGCCTCCCATTGCTGCTGCCAGGCCCGTAATCTGCCATGGGCCCCTGTACCGCCTCCTCATGCTGCTGCCAGGTCCAGAGTCTCTCATGGGTCCCTGTACGGCCTCCCATTGCTGCTGCCTCCATCGCCACACTCTGCCATGTGCCACTTTCAGGTCTCCTCACACTGCTGGTGTGTTCCATTTTGTCATAGGATGCTGGCAGATTACGGGCCTCCCATTGCTGCTGCCAGGCCCGTAATCTGCCATGGGCCCCTGTACCGCCTCCTCATGCTGCTGCCAGGTCCAGAGTCTCTCATGGGTCCCTGTACGGCCTCCCATTGCTGCTGCCTCCATCACCACACTCTGCCATGTGCCACTTTCAGGTCTCCTCACACTGCTGGTGTGTTCCATTTTGTCATAGGGTGCTGGCAGATTACAGGCCTCCCATTGCTGCTGCCAGGCCCTTAATCTGCCATGGGCCCCCGTACCGCCTCCTCATGCTGCTGCCAGGTCCAGAGTCTCTCATGGGTCCCTGTACAGCCTCCCATTGCTGCTGCCTCCATCGCCACACTCTGCCATGTGCCACTTTCAGGTCTCCTCATAGTGCTGGTGTGTTCCATTTTGTCATAGGATGCTGGCAGATTACGGGCCTCCCATTGCTGCTGCCAGGCCCGTAATCTGCCATGGGCCCCTGTACCGCCTCCTCATGCTGCTGCCAGGTCCAGAGTCTCTCATGGGTCCCTGTACGGCCTCCCATTGCTGCTGCCTCCATCGCCACACTCTGCCATGTGCCACTTTCAGGTCTCCTCACACTGCTGGTGTGTTCCATTTTGTCATAGGGTGCTGGCAGATTACAGGCCTCCCATTGCTGCTGCCAGGCCCGTAATCTGCCATGGGCCCCCGTACCGCCTCCTCATGCTGCTGCCAGGTCCAGTGTCTCTCATGGGTCCCTGTACGGCCTCCCATTGCTGCTGCCTCCATCGCCACACTCTGCCATGTGCCACTTTCAGGTCTCCTCACACTGCTGGTGTGTTCCATTTTGTCATAGGGTGCTGGCAGATTACAGGCCTCCCATTGCTGCTGCCAGGCCCGTAATCTGCCATGGGCCCCTCTACCGCCTCCTCATGCTGCTGCCAGATCCAGAGTCTCTCATGGGTCCCTGTACGGCCTCCCATTGCTGCTGCCTCCATCGCCACACTCTGCCATGTGCCACTTTCAGGTCTCCTCACACTGCTGGTGTGTTCCATTTTGTCATAGGATGCTGGCAGATTACGGGCCTCCCATTGCTGCTGCCAGGCCTGTAATCTGCCATGGGCCCCTGTACCGCCTCCTCATGCTGCTGCCAGGTCCAGAGTCTCTCATGGGTCCCTGTACGGCCTCCCATTGCTGCTGCCTCCATCGCCACACTCTGCCATGTGCCACTTTCAGGTCTCCTCACACTGCTGGTGTGTTCCATTTTGTCATAGGGTGCTGGCAGATTACGGGCCTCCCATTGCTGCTGCCAGGCCCGTAATCTGCCATGGGCCCCCGTACCGCCTCCTCATGCTGCTGCCAGGTCCAGAGTCTCTCATGGGTCCCTGTACGGCCTCCCATTGCTGCTGCCTCCATCGCCACAATCTGCCATGTGCCACTTTCAGGTCTCCTCACACTGCTGGTGTGTTCCATTTTGTCATAGGGTGCTGGCAGATTACGGGCCTCCCATTGCTGCTGCCAGGCCCGTAATCTGCCATGGGCCCCTGTACCACCTCCTCATGCTGCTGCCAGGTCCAGAGTCTCTCATGGGTCCCTGTACGGCCTCCCATTGCTGCTGCCTCCATCGCCACACTCTGCCATGTACCACTTTCAGGTCTCCTCACACTGCTGGTGTGCTCCATTTTGTCATAGGGTGCTGGCAGATTACGGGCCTCCCATTGCTGCTGCCAGGCCCGTAATCTGCCATGGGCCCCCGTACCGCCTCCTCATGCTGCTGCCAGGTCCAGAGTCTCTCATGGGTCCCTGTACGGCCTCCCATTGCTGCTGCCTCCATCGCCACACTCTGCCATGTGCCACTTTCAGGTCTCCTCACACTGCTGGTGTGTTCCATTTTGTCATAGGGTGCTGGCAGATTACGGGCCTCCCATTGCTGCTGCCAGGCCCATAATCTGCCATGGGCCCCTGTACCGCCTCCTCATGCTGCTGCCAGGTCCAGAGTCTCTCATGGGTCCCTGTACGGCCTCCCATTGCTGCTGTCTCCATCGCCACACTCTGCCATGTGCCACTTTCAGGTCTCCTCACACTGCTGGTGTGTTCCATTTTGTCATAGGGTGCTGGCAGATTACGGGCCTCCCATTGCTGCTGCCAGGCCCGTAATCTGCCATGGGCCCCTGTACCGCCTCCTCATGCTGCTGCCAGGTACAGAGTGTCTAATGGGTCCCTGTACGGCCTCTCATTGCTGCTGTCTCCATCGCCACACTCTGCCATGTGCCACTTTCAGGTCTCCTCACACTGCTGGTGTGTTCCATTTTGTCATAGGGTGCTGGCAGATTACGGGCCTCCCATTGCTGCTGCCAGGCCCGTAATCTGCCATGGGCCCCCGTACCGACTCCTCATGCTGTGACGTTGCAACAAGGTGGAATTCAACCCTACATATGTTAACCGCCTTTACGAACAGCGAAAGGCCATCACCGATTTCCTGATGTTACAAGCCGATAAAGGTACTCCCCTGTGTAACTTAGATGTCAGCCATTGGCAGCTCATGCGTGACACCTGCCGCTTGCTCAGGCCCTTTGAGGAGGCCACGCTATTCGTGAGTCGGCAGGACTATGGGATGAACGACGTCATTCCTCTGTTGCACGTCCTGGAACAAATGCTGTTAACAATGGCTGGTCAGGGTGCGGTAGACGTGGCGCACAGATCTCAACGCCACATGACCCCTGTGGGGGCAGGACAGGAAGAAGAGGAGGAGGTAGAGGAGGACTTTGGTGCTCAGGAATTATTGAGTGAAATGGGTGGTTTTTCCACTCAGCGGACAGGAGTGGAGGAGCAGGAGCATCTGGTAGAGGGGGAGGAAGAGGAGACAGAGGACCCAGACGCACCGTGGCAGTATGCTGTGGAGATGGAGGCAGGGAGTCCCTCGCATTCCTTGGCACAAATGGCCCATAGCATGCTCAGTTGCTTGCGTAGCGACAGCCGAATAATAACCATCAGACAGAGGGATGACTTTTGGCTGTCCAACTTGTTGGACCCTCCTACCGTTCAAAAATGGTGGCCTTTTTCACACCTGCTGAGAGGGAGCCCAAAATAACGTACTATAAAAACCACCTATGTAGTCAGTTGGTCTCTGCCTTTCTGCGCCAACGTCCATCCTCAGACACTGTGGGCCCTGTGCGCTCGCGTTCCGCTGCCATGGCAGCAGGGGAGGGGTGGGGTGGTAGGAGCAGTGGCAGCTCCACCAGGAGGTATTGTAACTCCGCGGAGGACACGACTGTCCACCCAAAATGTGGAGAGACTCACGTTTGTGAAAATGAATCAGGCGTGGATTAGTCTGGATTTCAAACCACCAGTTCCTGACACAACTGACTAAATCCGCCATGAATCATGCCCCAAACATGTTATTATTTTTAACATAGGCCTCTGTATGGCCTTCAATTTAAGCTGCTTACGCTTCGCTACTCTGCCATGGGCCCCTGTACCGCCTCCTCTTGCTGCTGCCAGGTCCAGAGTGTGTCATGGGTCCCTGTACGGCCTCCCATTGCTGCTGACTTCATCGCCACACTCTGCCATGTGCCACTTTCAGGTCTCCTTACACTGTTGGTGGGTTCCATTTTGTCATAGGGTGCTGGCAGATTACGGGCCTCCCATTGCTGCTGCCAGGCCCGTAATCTGTCATGGGCCCCTGTACCGCCTCCTCATGCTGCTGCCAGGCCCGTAATCTGTCATGGGTCCCTGTACGGCCTCCCATTGCTGCTGTCTCCATCGCCACACTCTGCCATGTGCCACTTTCAGGTCTCCTCACACTGCTGGTGGGTTCCATTTTGTCATAGGGTGCTGTAAGGCCTCCCATTGCTGCTGCCTCCACCGCCACACTGTGGCTCCACACTCTGGTTTTGGCACCGTGACTGCCCAAATGAGTGAAGTGTGCGGTGATTCTAAGATCGACGGCACTCATCTGCATGTCATACTGGCTGACAGTATTATTTCTCTTCCCCAGCAGACTCCAAGGGCATTTAAATTAAAGGTACAGTGTTCTGCACTAATATAAAGGCTCTCTGAAGCCTAGAAACACCTTTTTATAAGTTAAATTCGCAGCGAATATATTCGCATCGAATCGAATTTATTCCTCGAATTCACCGAATCAGCCGAATCGAATTTTTGAATACTTCGCTCATCTCTACATATATCAATTGGATCATTCCATGAAACATATGATTCCTCAGTTGATTATCAAATCTAAAAAATATATATATTTTTAACCATTTTAACTGCTTTCAACCAATCAGATCCAAGATAAAAGCTTGAAGATGGTTTGGAAAATTCTGATTGTATTACAGACGACCACATGGTAAATGGAGAAAACATTTTACACTTTCTGTTTACTTGTTCTAATAAAATCTTGACATGGGTAATATTAGAGCAATACAGATAAATGTGTTTTTTTTATATTGCACTGAACACGTTTTGGGGTTCCAGACAATTGAAAAAGATTGGATGACATGAAAAGTTGATGTTATGAATGGCCTGATTTACAGTGAGGTTTGTAGTATGCTACAGCTTAGAAGATTTGTGATTCAAATCGAGGATTAGCAAGGGACATTGCCTTCTGGGCCACTAGATTTTAGAGATGAAGTCTGCATAAAATGGATAGTTTTGCCTTCAGTGCTGCATATGCACCATAAAATTAGATACAGAGGTAATTATAAAAAATAAGTTTTCTGATGCAGTTATAACAGAGCATCTCTAGGCCCATGAGATGTAAATCAGTCCAGTGTTTCCTCAGCCTCAGGCTCGTTCTGTTTTTAAAGGTGAAGCATTCTGCTTTTTGGCTTCCAGTCTTGAATGAGCAATTCCAGTGCTGCTGATATATACTGTATGCACATATACATGGCTTTTTCAGACCATATCAAGATTATAGGTGCATGTAGTAGGAATTGTTTGCATTGTGAGTTATAGAAAAAACATGTCTGTGGTATCAGCTATTAATATGAGTTTATAGCTATAAAGTTGACCAAACGGTGACATTTCAATTGGTTTGCATTATAAAAAGAATATCCTTTCTTATTCCCCACCTAGGGTAGTTTACCTTTTTTAAAGTATGTTTATTAAAAGAAATACTTAATTTGATATTATTGGACTTAAAATTGCCCAGTGTTTCAAAAACAACATTGCTGAAACCACATGACAGTCTAGAGAACACATAACATCTTCTTTTAATGCACCTCTTGTTTTGCATGAACAGGGATGACCTTTCTGTTTGTTTTCAACTATTTCTTGTTTAATCAAGTGAGTGCAAATGGTAACATCTTACAGCAAAAAATCTAACCAGACCCCAGGCTACATAATTAAATTTGGTTTCAACTGATACAATTCTTCAAACTTAGACAAATTATGCCTTTGGTATTCCTTTTATTGTAATAGAAATATGAAAACTACTATGATATAGAAAAATATTCTTTTTATCAGTCTTGCTGTAAAAATCTGCACACATTTTGTTACATTGGCCCGAGCAGATAAAATCTAAAGACATGTTTACTATAAGTGATTGTTAAATTAATTAATTTCAGTGAGATATGTTTAAAAATGTTATGCATTCATCGGCATACTTTTACCACCAGTAAATCTCTGTAAAAAGTGTTAAACTAAATTTAAATCAGAAATTAACATCTCAATGTGATATTTCCCACACTTTTGAATGGACGTTTTACTAAACTATTGGTTTATAAAGTCTATTTTAAAGAAAACTGTTTCTTACCCAAAAAAAGTATATTTTTTAATTAACCTTTTTGAAGGTTAATTTATTTATTTATGCAGTATTTAGAAAATAGGAAGTCATTTTAAAGTGGTTCTTTCAAATTATTGTTCTATCCTAGGTCCTTGTCTCTACCATTTTTTTACCTTAACCTTGGCAAAAAGACGTGTATTGATACCGGTTTTTTTACCTTAAACATGAAAAATCAGCAATATATAATATGTCTGCAAAGCAAATCACTCCCAGTATTAATATATAAATCACATCTGGACCAATACTCAAAATGATAACAAAAATAAAATGAAAAAGTTTAATCAATACAGTGTATATCCAACTTCATATAGTGTCCAAAACAGTGTATAGAGAAGGAAATGACCAAAAATCTTCTTCCCCGTAACACCAGCTCTCACCAGAGGCATAAAATGCAAATGCATGTATTATAGCCAATGCAGTCATTCCAGCGTCCCAGTCCCTGGTCACCTGTAGGCGTACCTGGTTACTCAGTAGGCGTGTCCCCTGAGGACGTGCATGCACACAAAACATGTTGGGAGGGACCTTACGTGCCAACATCATGCCACCTTTTCCGGTATTCGGAGCAGTTGCCATCAACTGTAAGTCCAGACTGATTGTTTGATGCATCCATGTGGTTGTTTTTAGCTTTGTTTAACAGAGCTTTTAATAAAACATACTACACTATATAATTCTGTCTGGGCTCTATGGTGTGAGCTCCTTTCCATTTAGAACTTTCGAACAGGTGACAAGGGACTGGGGATCTGGAAGGACTACGTTGGCTATGATACATGTGTTTGTAGTTTAACCCTCTGGTGAGTGCATATAGGTGGAGGAGTGTACACTGCTGGTGGTGCGGGAAAGAAGATTTTTGGTCATCCTCTTCTCTATACACTGTTTTGCTCACTTACATATTTTTATATATTTTCAGAATAAATGTCATGTTTGTGCTATCTGTAGCTTCAGAAGAGGTATTGCCATTACTAGATAGAAGAGCTATGACATTTGCTTCCAGAAAGCTATCCAAATATACAATGGTCTTAAAAATCTGGAGACTATTAAGCACAACTGGGTTTAATTAGAAAAGTTCACTTTATAAGATAATTTTCCCTTAGCTTATTAAATGAGGTGAATATCTGCTGACTTCCACCATCCAATCATGTGCAACCAAAATACTATTTTTTTTCCCTTGCTTGTGATTGGGATTTCTTTTCAAAGAGAATTCTCACCACATTCACAAAGCTAAGCAAAATTGTCTTACAAAGTGAAAGTTCCCTTGCAAAGAAAATATTTACATTTGGTAAATCAACACAAATGTCTCACATCAATCAAGTCAGTATGGTCCATTTCATGAATACCCAGAGTTATTAGGTCTTTTGTAAAATAACAGGAGCTGTTTCCTGGTAAACATGAAGTTACTGGCTGTACTGTGCTACTTCCCTAATAGCATGTTCCATTCATTAACCCCTTCATGCTGAATGTATGCAAATATGTGGCCCCACTAGATTGGGCTTTATTTCGTGGGGCCGCTAATTTACGTACCTGTCTTTGTGCTGGGAACACGTCGCACGGCATGCTCCAAGCACAGAGATCTGGGTCTCACTGAAAGCCCTGGGTCCCATTTTAATGACTGGAACCCAGAATTCCTGATTCTGGGTCACCTGATGGCTGTGATGTCTTCTGACTAGCTAACACAGTGATCAGTCACTGAGAATCCCGGCCCCGTGTTTTCTCTCTCTGAAAGGAGGAGAGAGATACATTGTATCTCTGTCTGTCCTTTCAGAGGAAAAAAAAAGCGTGTGTAAAATAAATAAATAAAAATAATAATAAACAATAAAATAAAAAAATACCTAGGTCAAGGTTTGACCTAGGTCAGTGCCAGGGTTAGTGTTTGGGGCAAGGTCAGGGTCAAAGGTCAAGATCAAGGTCAAAGGTCAGGATTAAGGGTCAAGATCAGGATTTTTTAAGAAAAATTTTAACAACTTGTTTATATATATGTTTATATACATGGGTCGGATGGGAGCAGTGCAGGGGCGGGTTGCTCTTCACTGCGATCCGGCGCCTGTGTGAGGTCCCAATCATGTGATCACTGATTGGTCAATCAGTGATCACATGAATAGTAGTAAGCAAGATGTCACTTCTGACATCATTGCTCACTACGTGTGAAATCTGTGAATGATCACAGAAATCACATGGTACAAGGCTATTTACAACAGCCTTGTACCATGTGACAAGCTGTGACCAATCACAGCTCTCACAGTATTTCTCAATGGCTGCAAGAATGCAGCCAGAGAAGGAGAAATGATTGCTTTTACAGCCTTTATGGGTATAAAAGCAATCAGTGTAAAAAAAAGAAATCTTCATCACCCCCACAAGTAGTACAGTGTCACTATGGTGACACTGTACTGCTAATGTGACAGTATGTAAAAAAAACATAAATAATAATATAAAAAATAAAATAAAAATGTAAAAAAAATTTTGAAAAATTATAATTTTTGGTTATAAACTAATTTGGGTTTTTTTTCTACTAAAAAGATAACAGAATAAATGTTGGCCAAGATTTATGAAGAAAGATTATTTGATTATAAAATTTGCCAAATTTTATAAGAAAAACCCTTTTTTCAAAATTTTTGGACTTTTTCATTTATATAGAAAAAAAAAATAAAAATCCTAGTGGTGAATTAAGACCAAAATAAAGCTTTATCTGTCTCAAAAAAATGCTAAAAATTTCATATGGGTACAGTGTTGCATGACCGCGCAATTGTCATTCAAAGTGTGACAGCGCTAAAAGCTGAAAATTGGCCTGAACAGAAAGGGGGTAAAAGTGTCTGGACTTGAAGTGGTTAAATTAGTACTAGTGTCAGTTAGTGGCAGGATAAAAAATTGTGAAATGCGCACCATTTATTCTGGGCTGTACTATGGGTACAAACAACAATACCATACACATATGTGGTATCGCTGTGATCGTCAGGAGTAGGAGAAATTATTTTGGGTTGCTCTTTAATGGTATATTATGGTAGTAGTATGTAATATACAGATACATTTTATAAATGGAGTTATCCATTACCATTTACCACCAAATGAAAGCCCAATGTGTTCTGAAAAAACAAGATATAATCAACTAGAAGCACAAAGTAGTTGTAATGAAATTGTGCTTAGGCGTTAAGATTAGTTTTACCCTTAGTCGCGAAGGGGTTAACTGGCTATATACTCAGGATTACAATACCCAGCTGTTTTCATTTACCCGTCACTGAGTAATCCCACTTTAGGGATTACCTTTGGATAGAGCAGAGAAATATTAAAAATGCAGTAAGGTCTCATTTTTGTCTATAAATTAATAAGTGAGATTTCCCTTCATTTTTCTTTGTGACAACAGGATAAAATATGAGGGCAATGTTGATCACCCTCAAAGGAAGATACAAAGAGAAACACAAATCTGAAATGTTATCCCTTCTGCTTTTCTCTCTTTGAGAGATTCTGAATCACTTCATGTCCCTTTGTTCTAACCCAACTTTCTCAACTCTGTAAAAAAAATCACTAAAAATTGGTCTTTAAACTTATATCCACAGCTCTCAAGATAAACAACAAAACCATAAAGAGCAAAGTTGCTGTACATAAGTCCATCAATTACCAGGTCATGCTAACTTTCATTGGCACCTCATGAGTATGAAGTCAGCTTTCTCAGAACCAACTTCTGGCTATTTTTTTCATCCTACAGTTTCACAGATGGTTTAAAAAGTAAAGTTTCCTCAGTCTACCAGGTTGAATGACGTCCAGCAAAAGGCAAAAAAAGGCAAATACTGTAAATGCAGTGACATTGTGAGACCATAGGAAGCATCACCATGGCTCTCTTCAATTACAGGATATTGATGCAGAGAGTGTTGCTAACAACATTATGTTAGCACTGCTCTCTGCATCTGGAAAAAAGCCCACCGCTTGGAGAAAACTGAAGACGAGGCCCCAGCTTGTCATCTGGTTGTCTAGAAGACTTTAGAAAAGAGTAAATTCCCCAAAATTTATGCATGATGCTATTTAGAATTGGAAAATTGTGATTTTACTCTTTGATGCTATTTTATTAGAAAATACTTTTATATCATGCATTAGATCTCAGGACTCATCCTACATTTTTTATACCATTATTCTGCTTTCTTTCTCTCGTCCTGATCATAAATAGATCATAGACAGAGAATCTATAATACAACATATTGCTAACTTGGGGAACCTCCACAATCATCAACAGGAATAGCTATCCCTTCTACACCTGCATACCCTTAAAAATTGTCATAGATGGGCGGCGCATGCTCGGCGATAGACTATAGCAGACGCATGAAGGGTGAGCTCCGCTGACCTTCAGCCTTCACTGCCCTCCCGCTCTGCTCCTGTAGCATCCACAGCTCTGGGAAAGCCCTTTCCCAGGTCGGGACATCTCTATGTGAAAAATCGGGCGTTGAAAACCGCCCACACCGCCTCCTCTGGATCCCCGGCCTTCCATGCTGGATCACTTCTTCACTAGGTCTACATCCCCAGCCTCGAGTAGCTGCGGCGGTCCGAGTCAGTGCTCCGGAGGGTCCACTGAAATGGAGGGGATGGACACAGATCCCCCTGCTGCTCTACATCTCACCCTGGTATTCCCTTCTCTGATGGTGGATATCTTGGAGCACAAACTGCAAGTATTCCTACATAATATTACCTGCACTAATTCTGCTGAAATCGTGAAACTGGCTCAGGAGCTTAGGGGGGAGATTACATATTTAGGAGACTGCACAGACCACCTTGAGTCAAAATTTGATGAACTGGTGCAATATGTCCATGTTCTAGAAGATAATAATGCAAGCCTGAAACACTACGTGTCTCAGTTACAGCTCCAGCAGGAAGATCTGGAAAACAGGGAGCGCAGCCAGAATATTCATATTCGCAGCATATCCAAAACAGTCTCTGACTCCCAACTTCAACGTCACTTGCTGTCTCTATTTACCACTCTGGCCCCCCAAGGTCCCAGATGTTGATTGGCGAATGGACCGGGCCCATAGGTCGTTAGGCCCGAATCTTCTCGAGGGCACCAGGCCTAGAGATGTTATCATTCATTTTCACTACTTTGACAGCAAAGAAGCCTTGCTCTCTTCTACTCGCAACAAGCCCTTTTTGGAATTTAAAGGAGACAGGCTCCAAAATTTCAGTGATTTATCCCCCATCACCTTGGCAAAAAGACGTGTATTGATACCGGTCACCACTCGTGACTTCCAGCTAGGAGAGGCTGAACCTGACTGGGGCGACAAACGGCAAGCCATACCTCACGACTCCAGTCCTGATCAGATTTGCTGACTATTTGCCTATTCTGCCTGAGGAGGAGAGGAGATAGTTGGTATTGATACAGCTCCTTTGGAGGAACAAGCAGTTACCATTAGCAACACTGTTTCACTGGGATAGTCCCAAACGTGCAAATGACCATCCTTGAGATAGATGGTCATTGGATGATGGTGAGTGTCAGTCCATGTGAGGCACCATTCTAAGCACAGTGGAGCACCTGTTGTATTGTAAAAGGAGTTCACAACCAAGATTATCAGCACTCTGCACCATATTTTCACTTATTGGGACTGATTAATTTATTTTGTTTAATACTTTATTGTTTATGTTGATTTTTGCACTATTTATGCACAGTCCATATGGTTATTGTTTTATTAGTTTGTGTGTATAAGTCCACAATTTAGGACTGCTGCAAATGATTATTGGAACTATTTGATACATCCACAAGTGCATTAGCACCCCCTTTTTTCATATTTTGATTTGGAAAAACTACTCTCTGTGGGTCTCCTCTTCCCGGGTTAACCCACTTGGTCAGTATATTTTACTGGAATGTTTGTACAAGGGTTCCCCATTTGTGCTTTTGAACTTGTATGCACCCAACTCTGGGATAGCTGCTATTTCTCTCTCAAACTTTAGATAAATTGTGTTCCCTATCTACTCCACGTATGATTGTTGGGGGGGGATTTTAACATGGTTATGTCACCTCACAAGGATCGGAAGGTCTTCTTTGCATCTACTGTGTCGAAGAGGCTATGCTTCTCCTCGACGGCTTTCTGTAAACTGATCCAGGAGCATCCCTGGTGGGTCAAACATCCTCTCCATAGGCAATTCACATTTTACTCTACTCCACATCATGTGTTCTCCCAATTGGATAATTTTTTTGTCACAGCCCCCCCTGATCCCCTTTTTGGTCTCCTCTGAGATCAACCCGATGACAACCCACTGGTGCCTTAATGAGAGTTTTCTATGCTTGGACCACCTTCGGGAGGAACTCTCTTGGGGCCTGGACACTTATTTTCAATGTAACGTTGGCTTGGTAGCTTCATCCTCAACCCTCTGGGAGGCTCATAAAGCTGTCTTCAGAGGCCTTTGTATTTCCATGGGCGCCCGTTTAAAGAAGGCCTTTGTTTGTGCCAGACAATCTCTTTTACGCCAACTATTCTTAGCCGAAAGACGATTATTAGACAACCCATCCAGTCTCTCACTTGGGCTAGGCAAAAATTCTATGAGTTCACTAACAAACTACATTGCATGCTTGTAAATAGACTTAAATCTCAAACATCCCCCTCGCTACCAGGTCACCTACTCCAGTCAGATGGCAAACCCACATATGACCCACATGTTATGGCTACAGTATTTTGGGGAATAGTATGAGAAGCTTTATAATTGCGTAGCCCCTGTTAATCACCCTCCCCTTCAGATTGCTTATTTTGTTGTTTTTTTTACTCCTTACAACTACCACATTTGTCACTTTCCAATGTAACAGCTTTAAACACGGACATCTCTATTAAAGAATTACTGTATGTTGTTAAACATCTCCCTACACACAAATCTCCAGGACCAGATGGTCTTCCTTACTCATATTACAAGACTTTTATTGGCATTTTGGCCCCCCACCTTCTGTCTTTGTTTCGGGATCTCCTGAAGGGTTCGCACCCACGTGATGATTTTACACACGCATACATTTCTGTGATCCCCAAGCTGGATAAAGACCATTCCTTTCCAGATAATTATCACCCTATAGCCTTATTAAATTCTGACTACAAGATTTTTACGAAAATACTAGCTAACAGATTGACCAAGTGTATCTCCAAGCCAGGGGTGGACTGACAACTCATGGGACCCCCAGGCAATAGGGGATCATGGGACCCCCGTGTCCTTACCCAAACTCAAAAAAGCCTATGAAAAAGGTACCAGGGGCATCTCATTAGGCCCCCTAGTGACCCCAGGCCCTCAGGCAGTGCCCGAGTTTCCAAATGGTCAGTCCGCCCCTGCTCCAAGCTTATACACAGAGACCAGGTGGGATTTGTACCCGCTAGACATGCCACAAATAACACCAGGAGGACCATTGACCTGATTGATCTTGTCAATACGTCTTCAACTCTTACTCTCTTGTTGAGCTTGAATGCCCAAAAAGCATTTGACCAACTTAGTTGGCTATATATGTTTCTAGTCCTGGAGAGATTTGGGTTTAGTGGCCCGTTTATATCAGCTTTAAAAGCCCTTAACTCCACTCTCTCCTCAGAGGTCAAATTACCATAATTTTTATCCCCTTCCTTTCAGATGTTGGTACACGCCAGGGATGTCCGCTTTCCCCCTTGTTGTTTATCCTCTGTTTGGAACCCCTGGCTATAGCTATTCGATCCAATCCAGATATCCATGGGATACACACCCACAACAGTGACTTTAAACTGTCTCTGTTCCCTAAAGATATTTTGCTGAGGCTGACGCTAACAGAGCCTTATACTACTCTGCCTGTTTTGCATCATACTTTACAGCTCTTCAATGCCCTGTCAGGATATAAGGTTAACACGTCTAAAACTAAAGCATTACCACTCCACATACCGTCTACAATTTTATCTTCCCTTCAGTTAAATTATCCCTATCAGTGGTACCTGTTCTCTCTCCTCGATCTGGGGGGGGGGGTGGGGTCTGGGGGCCCCAGCCATTGTGTCATATTATTTAGCTACTAACCTTTGTGCTTTTGTCTCATGATCCTCCCAGTGACCCCCTAATAAATGGGCCGAGACTGAATGTCTACAATTCCAGTGCACACTTGTTCTTTACTCTGGTCTATGGCCAACATTGAAACCACCACTCACAAACATCTCCTGATTGGACCCACGCATTTCATATAATCTATATGGAGGCAGTGTAGGGTTAAATTCTCCCTGTCTTCTCTGTGTTCCCCGTTGACCAATGTCATACTTAATCCCTGTCTCCCAGATAGTCTAGCTCTAGCTCGTGTGCGTCCCTTGGTCAAGGCAAATCTATTTCAGTTGCGACATTTGGTCCATCCAGCGACTCGTAAGCTTAAATCCTTCTCTGAGATTCAAAAAGCCAATCGTATGTCACCTCACCAATACTATGTTTTTTTTTTATATTAACAATTTTTATTGGTTTTCGTGAAATACAAACAATATATTTCAAAGAATCAGAATAGAAAATAAACATAACAGAAAGGTACATCGATGGCAGAGTTAAATAGGGTCAGGACCAGCTAAATCATAATTAACAGTGTGAAGAATATCAGGGCCTTGCAATGTGGGCCGGCATAGAAGAAGTGAAAGTATCCCATGGGAGCCAAATCATCTCAAATACAGCAAACGAACAACTATGTAGTGCAGTCAAATATTCCATCTGTCTTACATCAGCAATAAGTTTGTACAAAATCGGCATTGAAGGAGGATCAGAGGACAACCAACACATAGGAATGCTTCTCCTGGCCGCGGTCAGCACATGGACAGCGAGTTTCCTGGATAATTTAGGTAGTCCTGGGAATGGTAAACCCAGCAAAAAATGTAGTGGATCAAGTGGGAGAGAGACATGCAGCAATGAATTCAGCAAGGAGAGAACATCCTGCCAAAAAGGAGCAATGGAGTTGCATGTCCAAAAAATATGATAGAGAGAACCGAGGTCTCTACTACAGCCCAAGCAATCAGGAGAAGCATTCGGATTATAAGCATGCAGAACTTCAGGTGTTTTGTACCATAACATCATGATCTTGTAAATATTTTCCTTAAAAACCACACAGACAGAAGATCTAGATGCATTTTCCTAAATTTTCTGCCATGTCAATAAATCAATATCGCATTGTATAAATTGAGACCACCTACGCATATAAAGGTGAGTATTGTTGGATAAAGAGGGGGCTTCCATAAGAAGTTTATATGTATTAGAGATTATACCCCTGTGATGGGGACCCTGCATACATAGACGTTCGAAGGGAGTAGGCTTCCCCAGAGTCAATAAAGGTGATAAAGTGTAAAAAAAGTGGCGTGTTTGAAGATAAATATATAGGTGTTGAGGAGGTAAAAGGGCTTTTTTCTGGAGAACTGGGAATGTAACTTACGAGTCACCGGGTGTACCAAGTGACGCAATTGAAAAAGGTTAGCTACAGCCCAATGAGACATCCGGGACATGGCCATGTTGTCTGGGAGATTAGGGTTACAGAGGATATTCGTCAGTGGGGAGCAATCAGAGGCCAGTGAAAATTTAGCCTTACATTTCCGCCAAACAGTCAGAGAAAATTGCATGGGACCAAGAAATAAATGGCGAAAGGAGGAGACATCCACTGCTGAGATCGACCAAAGGAGAGAACATAGATGGGCTGGGGACAGTTGCAAGGATTCGATCTCAGTCCATGTGCTGGGAGGATAATGGGAAGACCATGACATGAGAAAACGAAGGTGAGTTGCGTAGTAATATGTTATTATATCCGGAGCCCCCAAGCCCCCCCTAGATTGTGGGGATAGCAAAACAGAACGTGCAATCCTGTGCCGCTTGTTGTGCCAAATAAAATGCAGAAAAGATTTCTGAAGAGAGTGGAGTTTGGACATAGGAACGGGAACGGGGAGGGTCGCAAACAGGTATAAAAGTTTAGGTAACACTGTCATTTTTAAAACATTAATGCGTCCGAGGAAAGAAATGGGCAGAGCATCCCATTGTTTCAGGGAGCGAGAAATTGCAATAAATAGTGGAGGGAAATTGGCCTCGTATATGGATTGGTAAGAGGAAGTAAGATTAGTACCTAAATATTTTAAAGAATGGGTGCACCACCGGTAGGGAAAAGCTTCCTGAAGCGAGGATAGAACGGCTGGTGAGACATGTATTGGGAGTGCCTCAGTTTTAGACGTATTAACTTTGTAGCCTGATATAGCCCCAAATTGTTTCAAGGTCAGATGCAAAATCGGTAAAGAAGTAAAGGGACTCGTGAGTGTGAGGAGAATGTCGTCCGCAAACAGCGACAACTTGTACTCATGGGTATGGGAATGTATCCCGCGAATATCCGGATTCGACCTGATGGATGTGGCCAACGGCTCCAGGCAAAGAATAAACAGCAAGGGAGAGAGTGGACAACCCTGACGAGTGCCATTGGACATCTGAAAAGGGAGTGAGAGAAAAGAGGCTAATCTGACCTGCGAAAATGGGGAAGAGTAAAGGGCCTTCAAGGCTGCTACAAATGGGCCTCTGAAACCAAATCTCTCCAAGACCATGAACATGTAAGGCCAACTTAACCGGTCGAAAGCTTTTTGAGCGTCTAAGCTCAATAACACAGCAGGGGTGGAGGATCGGTTAACCAGATCAACCAGATCAATAGATCTCCTGGTGTTATCTGCAGCATGTCTGGAAGGTACAAAGCCCACTTGGTCCCTATGTATGAGTTTGGAAATAATTCCAGACAATCGGTTGGCTAAAATTTTAGTGAAAATCTTGTAGTTGGAAATAAGTAGTGCAATCGGACGATAGTTGTCTACAATAGAGAGATCTTTATTGGGTTTAGGGATAACCGAGATATAGGCACGTGAAAAGTCAGTCTGGGGTGTGACCCCCTTAAAAAGGTCGCTATAAAGGGAAAGAAGATGGGGAGCCAGGATACCAATAAAGGATTTATAATAAGAGTAGGGTAATCCATCCGGACCCGGGGCCTTACGAGAGGGAAGATGTTTAATCGTGTCAAGTAGTTCCTTTAGCGAAAATGTCAGCATTAAGGATGGCAATGTCTGGGGGTAATAGTCTCGGAAGTGACAAGGAATCAAAAAAGTCGTCAAAGGATGACTGTGTGAGAGGCGGGTGAAGTTCTGGGGTCAAACAAATATACAGTTTCTCATAGTATGAGCCAAAAAGGGTTGCCATGACCTGAGGATCATAGGTAGGGCTTCCGTTTGGTTGGATTAAAAGATCAGGCATCGTAGAAGGAGACTGAGCTTTAAGTCGATTGACTAACATACTATGGGGTTTGTTGGAAAATTCGTAAAATTTCTGTTTAACCCACAGGAGGGACTGTGCAGACTTACTGGAGTCAAGAGTTTTAATGCGGTCACGGAAAAATGTTACCCTCCGGAGCCCAGAAACGGACGGCTTGGCCATCAACCGTCGTTCCGCCAAAGATAGTTGATGTACAAGAGAGGCCCTAGCACTCGCCGCAGATTTCTTTAAACGCGAGCCCATAGGAATACAGAGTCCTCGAAATACCGCCTTATGGGCCTCCCATAAAGTTGAGGAGGAAGCTACGGAGCCAACATTATGGGTAAAATAGGTATCAAGTCCCCGAGACAATTCATCCCTAAGATGGTCTGTAGTGAGGAAAGTCTCATTAAGGTGCCAGTGACATGGTTTGGATATAGCAGGAGGAAAGAAAAGGTTTAAAGTCAGAGAGGCGTGGTCAGACCAGGTAATGGGATTAATTTCAGAAGTGACCAAGAGTGGAAGCAGTGGGGCAGAGATGAAAAAGTGATCTAAGCGAGAATAGCTACGGTGGGGGGTGGAGTAGAAAGTAAATTGTTTATGGGTGGGGTGTTTAATCCGCCAAGCGTCGAAGAGACGATGCTCCCTTATCAGTCTACGAAAGGATTTTGAAGAGGAGCATTGCCGCTTTGAGGGTGTGGATTCAAAAAGAACTTTCCTGTCCTTATGGGGGGAAAAAAATCAAATTAAAATCACCCCCCACAATCACATGCGAGGTGGAAAAAGAATCTAAGGCAGCTAGTGTTTGGGAAAGAAATTGCAATTGACCCGTATTGGGGGCGTATAAATTCAACAGAACAAGGGGAGTGTCACCAAGCATACATTCCAAAATAATGAAGCGACCTTTTTGGTCAACTTTGGAGGAAACAACCCGAAGGGAGCAGTGCGACCCAATCAAGATTGCCACCCCAGCCTTCCTGGAGGGATCGAAGTCCGAATAGGCTTGGGGAAAAAACCCTGAGGCAAAACGAAAGGAACCAGCTGATTTGAAATGGGTCTCTTGCACAAAAATAATGTCTGCTCCTGAGGATCGAAACTCCTTCAAAGCCATCCACCATTTTTGAATGGAGTTGAGGCCCTTGACATTATATGACAGAAACCTCAAAGCCATTATAAAATAACAAGGATTGAAGCAAATGTGTTAGAATAAAAAAGGAATGAAATACCATCGATGTAATAGAATAAAAAACAAAAAACAGTAAAATAACACATGAAGGTATAAACACAGAGATTGACATAAGTATCCGTGAGGATATAAACTTGGGATCAACAAATTGGCCCAAGTCGTCTAGGCCTATGGCTAGACAAAATCGGGAGCAGCACGACAACCAGGACATCAGAAAGGTCGTCATGCCCGGCCAGACAAAATAGAAGTGAAAAAATGTACCCAACAATGGTTCGGCCGGACAGAAAAGAGAAACCTGAGGGAAAATTATGCAAGGGAAAAAAAGAAAAAAAAAACCAGGACGGAAGGATCGTCACCGGAAAGACCCCGGAAAGTCACCCCAGAGAGTCCTCAGACAGGCGGCTCGGTCAACTGAGGATGATGTGGACGTTGTGGGGTACGTGAAAGTCTCTTCCGACCTCCGCGGACTGGGGTCCAGATCTTGCTGGGGGTGGCGGATGGACGAGACGGAGTTGGTGGCAGAGGAGACACATCTTCTGACAAAGGTGGAAGTCCCAGGCGCTTTAAGAAGGAATCCGCCTCAAGAAGATCACGAAGCACAACTTGGGTATTATCCCTAGTTATGACCAGCCGGAAGGGAAACCCCCATCGGTAAGGGACATGATGGTGTTGAAGGTGTGTGGTGATCGGCTTCAGGGCTCGCCTCTTGGCCAGGGTAATCGGGGACAAGTCGCAGAAGAGTTGGAGTCTGTCACCTTTAAATTCCAGAGAGGATGTGTGGTGAGCAGCTAATAATAAGGCTTCTTTGCTTTGAAAAAAGTGGAAGCGAACTATGACGTCGCGTGGTCTAGTGCCTTCGGCAGGTTTTGGGCCCAATGAGCGATGAGCCCTGTCAATTCGCCAATCCGCTTCTGGAACCAGGGGGGCGGTTGCGATAAAGAAGGATAGAAGGTGACGGTGTAATTGTGTATCAGCGATAGATTCGGACATACCGCGTATATGGATATTTTGGCGCCGTTCCCTGTTTTCTAGATCCTCTTGCTGGAGCTGCATTTGGGACATGGAATGCTTCAAATATGCGTTATCCTCTTCCAGGACATGAACGTATTGCACCAAATCATCAAGCTCAGTCTCCAATTTATTCGTGCGATCTCCAATCTGAGTTATTTCCCCTCTGAGATCTAATGCCAGCTTTCCAACCTCAGCGGATATGGATGCGGTGATATTGCGTAGAAAAATTTGCAGCTTATCATCCAACGCTGAAATTGTGAGGGAAGCAGACGGTACAGTGTGCTGAGATATCTGGGTGGAGGGAGGACAATTCCCTGATGCAGAGCATTCCACTGCCCCCCCAGATATATGCTGGGGATCAGAGTCCTCCATCTGGGGCTGGGTCAGGGCAGAGGCAGGCATGGAGGCTGAGATGCATGAGGGTGCAGTACCCTCCGTGACCACCGGGGGGCCGGGATCTCTCCCTGGGCTCCTGGCCATACTAGAGGCCGGGGATTGCGGCCTGGACAGGAACCGCCGGAGCGGCGATGGCCGCGACTCCTGTGGCTGCGGGTAGGGGGGCTTCCAGCGCCCTATCTTCCCCATACAGGTCTCTCCGAGGTGCCGGACCGGGTGCCTGGTAGGTGTGACTCACCCTTGTGCACAAGGAAGCAGTGGCGCGTGACAGGTGAGTCCGTGCTGGCCGGGGATGAGCGGAGCTCAGCTAAAATGCAACCGCCATCGTCCCTGGCCACGCATGCGCCCCACCAATACTATGTTTATCTACAGATATGTCACTTTTTTTCCCCCAAAGCCCCATCTTTAACTCTTGAGAAGCCTACCCCCTTTGAACGTATCTGCATTCAGGGTCCATATCAACGGGGCATAATTTCCTCTACTTATAAGCTGATTCAAGATGCCTGCCTCCTTTCTATTGATACACATCTTTATATGTGTAAATGGCCCCGAATCCTCCAATGTGATATTGCCTTGGATTAATGGAGCAGGATTTGGGAGGCTGCCTCCAGATCTTCTAAATGTGTAGTATATAAAGAAAACACTTTTAAAATACTGATGTTTTGGTATAAGACACCTGAGGTTCTCCATGCTCGCAATCCAAGTGTTTCTTCTGTCTGCTGGTGATGTGGTGAGGAAACTGGCACTCTCTTCCACATTTTGTGGTCTTGCCAGTACACTGCACCCTTTTGGAGAGCGGTCCTTAACCTTTTTCAGCTACTTTTACAGGCTCCTATTTCATTTGAGCCCATCCACTTTTGTTGGGCCTACATTTTTTAGGTCTCTCCAAATCTGCCAGGAAACTTTTCTCCCATGTTTTAACGGTGGCCAGGAGAACCATTCCCATGCATTGGCTTTCTACTACACCACCTACGTGATCAAAATTTTTGAAGGTTATAACAGAGATTAGAAAAATGGAGTACCTCACTGCTTTGCATGCTAACTCTGTCCCCATATTTGAAGCAGTTTGGGATATTTCCAATTCAGATTTGCCTACTCAATTGTCTGAAAATGATGGATAATTCACTGTTATGTATTGACATTGTATGTACCTATATGCCTCTCATCAATGAGCCTACTTCTCTGTTCTTTTATTTCTTTGTGCTTGTTTCTATGCAACTCTGTTTGTTGTAAGCATTTGAAAATCAATAAAAAGTAAATTACATTAAAAAAAAAATTGTCATAGACAAAATATCAAAATACGTGGAATCCCTGAGGCAACAGGAGCAGAGGATCTGAAGGCCAAGGTAGTAAAGATCTTTAGTATTTTATTGGTCAAACCTCACACTTGAACTATTGAACTTGATAGGTAGGGTACATCAGGTTAATACACCTGGAGGAAGAGAGAGGACTCGAGGAAGAGAGAGGACTCTACCAAGAGATGTCTTGTGCCAGATTCACTTTAAAACAAAGGATCATGTACAGGGCATGTAATTTGATGGGGCAAACTTCCAGATACTTATGGATCTCTCCTGCAGACCCCTCTTGATGAGAAGCCGGCTGCATTAATTACTGGGCAAGATTAGAGAATGCTGAAGATCCTACATCTGGGGCTACCCCTTTAGCCTGAATGGGGACCGATCTAAACAACTCAAGTCAGCTTCCAGACCTCTGCTGATTTCTAACTATAGACCCTGTGGACCTTCTGGACTTGGATGACAACTGATCTCATTACTGCCACAATACCTCTCCCACAAATACAAAGCAGGGCACCAAGATGCACGAGCATATCTAGACAATCAACCACAGACCTGATGTCTAGGAAACCAGGATACACATGGTCCTCAGATGATGTACCTGTTCACTGTTGCCTCTCATATTTGGCTAAGAGAGTGCTTACAGATATATGTTGTTTTCTCTCTGAGCCTTTTCAACAAAGCTACTACATCTTAAGCCTGTATTGCTCTGTACAAGCTTAGATTCTATGTATTTGTGCCTGGCTACCATATAATACTTTGAACACTATTCACTGTATTGCTGTGTTGTCTTCCTATGATAGGTATATCCTGGTACAGCAGACCACAGTATAGTTTTAGAAATAAGGGGAAAAAGGTGCAATAAGTCTGATTTATAGCTAAGGTCCATATAATAAAATATAAAGTCCATCCTGAGAGGGAGAGGTCACTGGACCATGGGAGGTGTCTGCAGCTTTTAAGGCAAGCCTCTACTTGGAGTGGAAGCGGTCTCCAGATGATGCATGAAAAACAAAAGGGAGTACAAAGGTAGGGGCCTCCAAGTGTAGACTGTATAACAAAATTTATTCCAGGAAAGGGTACATTACCAACTCACATGTAAAAGAAGATAGTCAGGCTCATAATAATGGTCACTGGTGAGGTGATGGAAGTCTCAGATGCTGGCTGTGTCATCTGCTGTGTGGTGTGCTGCTCATCTCACTGCAGAAGCTGGCTTGAGTGTAGAGGAGTTTCAAGAAAAAGGGCTGAAATGCACCAGTTATATCAGATTTTTTTCTCTCTCATATGCTCCAATAGCAGTTTCAAAGATCTTATTCTTGCCACTGTCTCTGGGGAAATGTCAGAAACGTGTAACAGCACAGGGCCCTGTCACAGGATAAAAGCAGGTAGAAGTGGTCTGGTAATGCACACAGGGTCTGCTCATGTGCAAAGTACAGAACTGCGGAGTGTATATTTTGAGTGGAGGAAACTGCTGTTGCAGGTTTCTCCAGATTTTGATATTTCTGGATGAGGCTCCGTAGTTTGGAGATTTCAAAGTGCCTTGGGAGGGAAGAAATCCAATCCAGTGTCCAGAGTTTGAAGTCAACCAGCAGGGTGTGGGCCCAGGTGCTCACAGCCCATATAATGATGGTTTGCTGAGAGTTGCAAAGGGGGAGTGCAGTGGCTGACATTAAGTGCCTATGTGTGAGACAGAAGCTGTGTGCGTTGAAGAGCTCAAAGCTGTGTGCATCAAAAGAGCTCAATGCTGTGTGCATCAAAAAGAAGTCCAAGGCTGTGTGCATTAACCACCTGCCGCCCAGCCACTGTATAAATACGGCGGCAGGGCGGCACGGGCAGGCAAAACCACGTTTTAAAACGTGTGTTTTGTAAACAGGTAGGGGGCTCGCGCGAGGCGCGCTGCCGCCCTACCTGTCCCGCCGATCACAGCCGTGGATGTCAGTCGCCGTGTCACAGCTGGTCCTTACCGGCTATCTCCCGGCAATCAGTGGCAATTACTGACAGAGAGCACAGCTACAGCAGCTGTGCTTTCTGTCACTTCCCTGACAGCTCGAGGACAAGCTGATCAGGACAGAAGCGTTTCTCTCTCCCGATCAGCCTGTCCCCATCCAACACAAACCCCCGCCCCCTAGTAAAACACTCCTCCTCACACAGATAACCCTTCCCTGAAAAATAAAGTTACCCCCTTCCTCCCCAGTGCCATTAGTACAGTGTCAGTGTTTTTATTTTGCACTGATCACTGTATTGGTGTCCCTGGGGATGTCAGTGACCCCAAGTCAGTACCCCCCAATGTCAGAATGTCCGCCGCAGTCCCGCAGTCCCGCCATAAGTCGCTAATCGCTGCCATAAGTCACTGATCTCCACCATAAGTCGCTGATCGCCGCCATTATTAGTATAGAAAAAAACTAAAAATCCCAGTATCTTTCCCGCCTTTTGTAAACGCTATAACTTTCACGTAAACCAATTAATTTACACGTATTGGTTTTTTTTTTTTTAGCAAAGACATGTCGTAGAATGCATGTTGGCAGAAATTTATGACTAAATTTGATTTTTAAATTTTTTTTTACTGGACATGTTTTATAGCAAAAAGTCCAAAATATTGTTTTTTTGTCCTCAAAATTGTCAGCCTTTTTTTTTATAGCTCAAAAAATAAAAACCGCACAGGCGATCAAATACCAACGAAAGAAAGCTCAATTTGTGGGAAAAAAAAGGATGTAAATTTCATTTATGTACCGTATTGCTTGACCGTGCAATTGTCCATTAAACTAGCGCAGTGCTGTATAGCAAAAAAATGGCGTAAATTGCAGTATCTATACCATAGTTTGTAGACGCTATAACTTCCACACAAAGCAATCAATATACACTTATTGGGATTTTTTTTACCAAAAACATGTACCAGAATACATTTTGGTCTAAATGTATAACCAACTTTGAGTTTACAATATATTTTTTATAGCTGAAAGTAAAAAATATTGTTTTTCTTCAAAATTTTTGACTTTTTTTTGTTTATAGCGTGAAAAATAAAAAGTGCACAGGTGATCAAATACCACCAAAAGAAAGCTCTATTTGTGTGAAAAAAAAGACATAAATTTTGTTTGGATGCAGCATTGCATGACCACGCAATTATCAGTTGAATTAGTGTAGTGCCGAGTAGCAAAAAGAGGCCTGGTCATTAAGGGGGGTAAATCCTCTGGAGGTCAAGTGGTTAAAGGGCTCAAGGCTGTGAGCATTCAAGGAGTCCAATGCTATGTGCCGGAACTAGCCAGGGGTCTGGGAGACCCATACCAGCAGAGGTACTTCCAGGGGCGGACTGACAACTCATGGGGCCCATGGGCAATAGGGGATCATGGGGCCCCTGTGTCCTTACCCAAACTCAAAAAAGCCTATGAAAAAGGTACCAGGGGCATCTCATGGGGCCTCCTACTGACCCCGGGCCCTCGGGCAGTGCCCGAGTTTCCAAATGGTCAGTCCGCCCCTGGGTACTGCTGAGCAGCAGGGCTAATAAGGAGTAGCCAGGAGGCTTGGTAGCTTTTCATTTGTCTTTACCATTGGAGAAGAACCCCTGTGTGGGACAGCTTATTCTGGACTTTCGAGATTTTATTTACTTTTTAATAAAAGTGGGCTACCAAGCCCTGAAAAAGCATTTCTGACTAGTGTGGACTCACTTGGAAAGCATCTACCACTAGAGCTAATCATCTTCCATGTCACAAAAGATATACAACTTTGTTTCCTCATATTTAATTTCGGTAGTATCACGCAGACTTTTCCATTGTCTTTCTCTATCTGCGTAATAATGGAATCGAACTATCACATCTCTGGGGCTATTCATTGATACTCCTAATAGTCGTCTAATCCCGTGTGTTCTCTCAATTTGCAGGTTTTCTGTCACTGGTCTTCTCATTGTTGGATTACACACTCTCTTTATCTTCTCCTCATGATCCTCTTCCTGTTCTTCTTCTGGTAAACCCTGGATCCTTAGATTCTTTCTTCTTTTGCGGTTCTCCTGGTTCTCTAATTTAAATGAAAGCTTTCTCTGCTCTCTGCGCATCTCCTCCACCTGGGTTTCCAATTTATTAGTTAATTGAGCATGTGCTTCCATTCTCTCCTCTGCCTCTTCCACTCACGTTAGTATCCGACCCAAGTCATTGCATAATACCCCATCTCATTTTTCAAGCACATCTTCCATTTTGCAAACATTTCGGCCATGTTAATTTTTGTAGGTATTTGTGATAAGCTCCTTGTTGTTTCATGACACTCTATTCCATCAATTCATTAGTCAGGTTCCCTTCCTGGGACCCAGCTGACAGTCTAGAATGATCACCATCAAAGTTTCTAACTCCTTCTTGTTGTTTTTCCTGAGTTCAATTCTCTGGACTTTTCTCCTGAAGGGGCATATCGTTTTTCACTGTAGTAGCCTTCATATTTAGTTGGGGGGGGTTTTGAGCCCCCTCCTTTAGCTGATTTGCCCTTCATTCCTGGTTCAACTCTCCTGTTTCCCTTCTTTTATCTCAGGCTTCCTATAACTGTCGACTATGTAATCACCTGTGTGTCCCCACACTAGGTTTTCTGCTGTAATGCAATAGAATCCTCCCCTGGAGAAAATCCTTTTTCTATTACTTCTAATGATTTTTGCTGTCCCTATTCTGTTACCTTAGGGGTCAAAGTAATTTAAATTGCTCCACTGTCAATCTATGAGAACCCCCACAGAATAGTCCTCTTTTTCCCCCCAAAACTCAGATGTCTTAATTTTGATTTGTCACAAATGCATCAGATATAACATAAAGACTAAAAGTCCCGCTGTTGCCCATGGCAACTCACCATCACCCTCTGCACCAACCTTTCAAGACCGATCAGTCTCCATTTGCTTCTTGACTCCTGTCATGGCTTTCACGTCAGACTTCCAAACATACCTGTGGGGGGACTCTGTGCGTTACTGATGGACCAGGGGGTCTCCAGGTCTCCTAGGTTTAATGCCTCATCCCTGAAGGTGTCCTTCCAGTGCTCAATGTATTCTTCATCCGTAGAGCCTCCTAGCTCTCATGGACCTTTAAGACTTCCCTGCAATATGGGAGGTCCTCTGTTGCCAAGGATACCCAGCCGCCTCCTTCTGTTCCCGGACAGCTGGGATCCCAGGGCTTGCGGCTGCCACCCACAGACCTTACGGCCACTCCATGGACCCTGCTCCAGGAGGGTACTCCACCCCAGCCAGCTGTCACCATTACCGTCCAACCACCGATGCACTGCAGCCTACCCCTGCTTCTTGTCTGCCGGGGCTCCCTCAAGTCAGTTCAGGGCAGTTGAGGCAGTCAGGAACAGGGTTTCACTCAGTCATGGTGGGTGCCCAGAGCTCATGCTGCTCACAACGCCATGTTCAGGCCCATTTCCCGATCTCTGTGTTTTCTTGTCCTGGTAAACCTGAAGACTACAGTGATTTCTGCGAGAAGTTAGACTTACAAAAAAAAGAACTTGAAGGATGGTTCTCTTTTTCTTTCTTTTTTTTTCCTCCTCTCTCTGCCACCTTCCGATCCTCTCCCGGCTGTATCATGGTTTCTTTGCCCTTGGTCCCTCCCTGCCTAGGCGTGACGATGGTTGGAAGTGAGGGAGGGGTACAGATAATTTCTGTTTAGGCGAGTTGCCTGGAAGTTTGACATGCTGTCAAACTCCAATCTAACTAATAATATGAACTAGAGTTTAGAGTGGGCGTGTGTTTTTTCAGCCTCACCCCAAATTAGGAATCACTAATGGAAACAACTCACAACAGATTCCAGGGCAATATGTAGGCCATGAGGGTTTTAGGGGTAGGGTGAGTGGGAGGGGGAAGGGGCAAGGGATAGAGTGGTTGTTGAGGGGGGTGGGGGAGGGAGGAGAAGAGGTGGGGGGGAGGTAGTAGGAGGGGGGAAAGTCCATATCTTAAGTTCTCTATATCAGTGTCCCTGTGTTGGAAAAGTGGATAAGATAGTGAAATAATTTCAGAAATTAGCTTGATTAAGTTCATGACTTATAATGTGAAAGGATTAAATTCCCCAATAAAAAAACATAAGATACTTAGGGAAATACACCAACACTCCATAGTGTTCCTGCAAGAGGCACATGTCAAGTTATACTGGAAGTACTATCCAACGTGGTACTATGCAGATTCCCCAGTTAAAGTAGCAATCAGGTTTTAAAAAAATGTTAGCTTTACCCTGGAGGGGAGAGTGGAAGACCCAGAGTGCCCTTCTATACCTGATGGAAAGACTACAAGGAATTGAATATACACTAGTTAATATCTATTGTCCGAATAAAAACCCAATAACATTCTTGGAGGATATGTTAAGAAAACCTCTGAATATAAAAGAGGCAGTCTGGTGATGGCAGGAGATTTTAATTTGTGTCTGGATCTGCAGTTGGATACATCATCTGGTATGCAGAGAGAGGGTGGTAGGAAATTAAAACTATTGAAGAGGTTATTACACCAAGGTCAATTGACCGATATTTAGAAAGTAAAACATCCAAGAGAAAGAGACTACACCTTCTCTCCAGTACACAGAACGTACTCAAGACTGGATTATATAATGATCGAGCATAGACTTCTGGAGTTGCTGGTCAGCTCCAACATAGAGGTCATGTCTATCTCTGATCATGCTCCTGTCACAATGAGACTGGCGGGTTGGAGTGGATTACGACAAAATAACTACTTGGAGACTAAATGAGATGCTTATACAAGACCCTGAAATAGAGAAAAAGCTAAGGCTGGAAATAGAGCAATTTTTTGAGTTTAACCTCCCTAGAGGTCTGATTATGTCAATATTTCTGTGCTCAAAACGGTACTTTTTTTGCAAACTTTTTTTGGAAATATGTTGTTTTTTTATTGTAGGCCTGTAATTTTTAGGAATATCTCACTGAAATCTGTCCGAGCAAGAGACTAGTAAACATCCCGGGTATGATAACATTTGAAACACAAAATCATAAATCATAATATAATAGAATCTGGTTGCTTCTCTCATGTAGAGAATCATGGATTCCTATGAGGTGGTTCACTTCCTGTATTGTGGGAGGAGCAATGATCTTTACATTACATCCTAGCTTAGCTAAATAACACAGCTCTGAAGTTGAGCCAGTAGGTGGCATAAGAGAACAGATAACTAATCTGTAAATAAAACATGACTAAAATCAAATGCAAAACAACATACAATTATTATACAGGTCAATCTTGACCTTGAAGTCTTCAGAAGAGAATGCATTCTGGGGACAGGACACTCCCTGGCGTTATCCAATGCCACTGACATCGTCGTTGGGCACCAGTAATATCAGGTCTGATATTGGTCTGAGGAACAGTCTAACTTTGCCCTGTTTGGAAGTCTTAACTTTGACCTTCCTAACATGACCATCTTTGCTTGGGAACGTCTAGGTGATTAGTCCCAAAGGCCAGTCATTTCTGCGTGTTTGGCAGTCTTTAACAAGTACCACATCGCCTTGTTTCAAGTCAGGTTTGGCTACTTGCCACTTTTTCCTGGGTTGTAGGATTTAAAGGTACTGTTTCTTCCACCTCTCCCAGAAGGTGTTAGCTAGGCATTGCACCCCTCTCCACTGGTGTTTGAAGAGATCTTTTGTAATAAACTCTCCATGTGGGGCACTAACTTTAGAGGTTGTTTTTTTGCTGTTAATGCAGTCAATTTCCTTAACAAAGGTCTCTTGTTACACAGTACAGATGATCAGATGTTTTGATTGCTCTAGTTTGGCCACTGTGTAAGCACTTTTACAGTGGTGCCAGCCTTTGCAGTCAGTTTCTTTTTCAAAGGAATGAGCTATATGTGATAAGCAAGCGATGGCTCTAATAAGTGATCTCCATGTGGAAAACCAGCTAAACCGATGAGATCTGAGCTGCTGGAGTGAAGTCACTGTGACTAATGTTGACACTTGTTGATGGATCTCTGCATCCTCGTTTGCATCTATCAAGCAGAAAGCGTCAGAATCAGAAATGCAGGGCCTGTGAACCACATTGTATCCTTTAGATGGTTGGCTAGAACGGCTTTAGTTGCTAAGTCTGCAGGATTGTGGTTGGTTGATACAAAGTGCCACTGTTTTGGATGTGTGGATCTCCTAATCTTCAACACCCTGTTGCTGACATAGACATAGAAGCATCTGGTTTCATTGTAGATGTACCCCAGGGCTACTTTATTATCTATGTAGAACTCAGTGTCTTTGATTTCTAGGCCCATCTCTCTAGTAATCATGTCTGCTAGCTCTATGGCTAACACTGCAGCACAAAGTTCTAGCTTAGGTATTGTGTGTTCTTGGAGTGGGGCAAGTTTCGCTTTTCCCATAACAAAACCTATATGGTAATGTCCTGTGATGTCCTTAGTCTTAAGGTAAGCTACCACGGCAATTGCCTTGATGGAAGCATCACAAAAAACACAAAGTCTTTGGCTTTGGACCTCTGTATTTGGCACAGGAGCATATGAGCGGGGAACCTGGAGGTTAGACAAGGCTGTTAAGGAATTTCTCCACTCTGACCACTGATCTCTTTTTTCAGGGGGCAGTGGGTCATCCCACTTCAAAGTCTCTTGAGTCAAGTCTCTTAGAAGTGCCTTACCTTCAATGGTAACTGGAGCTTCAAACCCCAGAGGATCATAAAAACTGCTTATGGCTGACAGAACACCTCTGCAAGTAAAGTTTTTTTTTTCTTGACTAACATGGAAGGTGAAGGAGTCTGATTTTAAGTCCTAAAGCAGTCCAAGGCTACGTTGCATTAGGAGAGAATCAGAACTTAAGTCTAAGTCTTTGAGCTCACTGGAGTGATCTTGAGAGGGGAAGGCCTCCATCAATTTTATGCTGTTAGAAACGATCTTGTGGAGCCTCAAGTCAGAACAGGCTAGCATCTCCTGTGTTCTCTTGAGGAGACTGATAACTGCTTCATTGGTAGGTAGAGATTTTAGGCAGTCGTCTGCATAGAATTCCTGTTCTACTAAGTGTTTCGCATCTGACCCATAAGTTGACTCACCTTCATGAGCCGAATGTCTGAGTCCGTAAATTGCCACCGCAGGGGAAGGGCTATTCCCAAATATGTGGACTTTCATGTGGTATTCCACAATCTCGTTGGAAGGGTCATTGTCTCTGAACCAGAAAAATCTAAAAAAATTCCTATGTTCCTTTTTTACCAGAAAACAGTGGAACATCTGCTGGATGTCCACCATGAATGCAAAATAGTCTTTGCGGGAATGAAGGAGTACTCCTATGAGTTTGTTGTTCAGGTCTGGGCCTGAGAGAAGGACATCATTTAATGACACTCCTTTTTCTTTAGAGCTAGAGTCAAACATCACTCTAATCTGTCCTGGTTTCTTAGGGTGATATACCCGAATATGGGTAAGTACCAACACTCCTCATTGTCTTTAAGAGCAGGAGCTAACTCTGCATGGTTGTTTTCAAATACCTTGCCCATGAAAGTAATGAAGTGGTCCTTCATTTCTGTTTTTTTTTCCAGAAAATTGCGTTTGAGGGAGACAAAATGCTTAAGGACTTGTTCCCTGTTGTTAGGCAGACGTTGTCTATGGGGCCTAAACGGGAGAGGTGCGACCCAAATATTTGACTCTCCCTTGGCTATCTCTTTTTCCATCATGTGCAGGAAGAGTCCGTCTTCCAGAGACATTGCTACCTGTTGGTCTTCCTTTGTCCTGTGGAAGACTGTACATCCTAGGTGGTCTGGGTCATTATCACAGGCATGGTCATCTCTGTCTGGGTCTACGGAGGAGCAGAGTACGTGAGTACTACCTGGCAGTTCCTTTATGACAAAGCTGTTGTAACACGGTTGAAAAAGGGAAGGACGTCCTTTATCAAATATGTTATTGAACATGCTATTGACAAGCTATTGGGGAATTGCGCATACTTCCTAGGCAAACATTCCCTATGATGACCCACCCAAGGTCAAGTCTCTGTGCGAAAGGAGCATTGTCGGGACCCTCAATTTGTTCTCTTACTTTGTGGACCTGCAAGATGTCTCTCCTTAGGAGCAGTATCACCTGAGCTTGTTCATCATATTTTGACAAGAAATGGGCTATGCGCTTCAGATGAGGTTGGTGAATTGCTGCATCTGATGTAGGAATCTCTGTTCTGTTGTCTGGAATCTGGTTGCACTCAATTAGAGTGGGTAAAGGTAGGCAAGTCTCACCATCTAAGGATTCTACATAGAAAGCTGTAGCTCTCCTCCCTGCCGTCTCAACAGTACCTGCACAAGTCTTTAGGGAGTAGGGGAAGCTAGAACCAGTAATGCCAAAGGTGTCAAAGAATGTAGATCTGGCTAGAGATGAGTTGCTTTGATCGTCTAGGAGTGCATACATCTTAACAGCTTTGTTTTTTTGGCCCTTCGGATACACTTTAACGAGACAGACTTTTGAAGAGGACCTTCCACGTGCAGGATCTTTGCATACCTCGGTACACTGTGAGGTAACTGCTGAGGAGCTTGAACCAATTACTTCTTGCTCCCCGCCGTGCTTGTTGGTATCGCTAGCTGGCTGGACGGACCAAGGAGCAGGGCTAGGATGAAGTGCTGAGTTGTGGTTTTTGCTGTCAAACTCAGTGCATGATACATTAACCTTGCAGTCTCTGGCGAAGTGTGACGTGGACGAGCAGCACTTGAAGCAGATGTGGTTCTCTCTTTGGAAAGCTTTGCGATCTTCTAGAGACATCTTCCTGAAGGATCTGCATTTCAGGAGAGGATGCGGCTTCCTGTGCAGAAGACACTGCTTGCTAGGATCTCTGACTTTGTCCTCCGGGCGAGTGAAGTTGGATGACTTGTTGAAAAGATCTGTAGGAGAAACGTTAGTCTTGTGTACTGTCACTGGCATCCTGTGTTGTTTGAGGCTAGGAGGCGAGGCTAGGAGGCGTGGCTTGTGGCAGTGTAAAGTCAAAGCTGGGGTCGTTCAAGATCTTCGCTTGCTCTGAAACAAAGTCTTTAAACAATTCAAATGGTGGGAATGGTAGCTGGAACCTTTTCCTATGCTTGGAACCATATGTTACCCACTTCTGTTGTAAGTCATAAGGAAGCTTCAAAACTAAGGGTTTAATCCCTCTGGCTGCATCCAAGGCGGTGAGGCCTGGCAGGCTTCCTTCAGCTTTGGCAAATAGTAGTTCCTCTAACAAGTCAGCTAGTTCTCTGAGTTTATGATAGCTCGTGCTTGGTATTCTGGGAAAGTCATCAATCCTCTTAAACAGTGCGTTCTCTATCGCTTCTGTTGAGCCATAGCACTCTTCTAATCTGCTCCAGATCTTTTTGAGCCCAGTCTCTGGATTTTTTATGTTAATGTTCCTGATCCTACTAGCATGTTCAGCAGAGTCTTTCCCAAGCCATTGGATTAGGAGGTCTATCACCTCGGTGTGGGACACGTCTAGACCCTTTAGAGCATTTTGAAAGGATGACCGCCAAGCTCTTTAATATTCTGACTTATCGTTAAACTTTACAAGTCCCTTGGCGATCAGGTCACGTCTGGCAAAGAATTTAGCAAAGTCCATTACAGCTTGGTTGGCATTAGAGCATGATGGCACTACTGCAATGGGAGTGTGGTGTGCGATCGTACCTGTCGAGAGGTTCTGCTTTGGGTCGACCTGTCTCATACCGGTTTGGGGTAGAAGGGTTGTTCTGACACTGGTATGTAGGTAGAGAGTCATGGCATGCAGAGAAGTACGCTTGATCTGTTACATTCTGACAAGAGTTCTCTCACTTAAAACTATAACAAGAAGATAACATGCAATCACTATACGATAAACATCACAGATAAAATGACACTCAATATAGCTAAGATCCTCTTCTATACAATCCTAGCTACTTACAGCAGAGAAAAAGTGACATTAATTACCTCTGATGCCGTCAGATGGAAAGAGATAGAATCTGGTTGCTTCTCTCATGTAGAGAATCATGGATTTCTATGAGGTGGTTCACTTCCTGTATTGTGAGAGGAGCGATGACCTTTAGATCACATACTGGCTTAGCTAAATAACACAGCTCTGAAGTTTAGCCAGTAGTTGGCATAAGAGAACAGATAACTAATCTGTAATAAAACATGACTACAATCAAATGCAAGACAACATACAATTATTATTCAGGTCAATCTTGACCTTGAAGTCCTCAGAAGAGAATGTATTCTGGGGACAGGACAAATGTAATCAAACCAAAAACACTGAAATTTGAAATAGAGTGCCAAGTTTGCACATCACTGATCTTAGTCGCAAAATCGTTTTCAGTGTCTGATGATGAATTTCCCCACGAATCATTATCACTCAATTCTGCAAGTGGTTCTAATTTACTATCGCTGTTCTCTAGCTGGTCTAAAACTGCTTTTGTCCTAAAGGGATGCTTTTTGGATGCCATGGACGTTTCTCAGTTTCAAGGCAGAAAGAACAGTAAATGTGCAGGCAGAGCACAGGCCAAAGCACTAGGGATAAAATGTATGTGAAATGCTTTGAAACAGTAATGTTATACTATGTGGTTTTAGTGTATTTAGTGAAAGTCACTTTTTAACATTTTTAAATTTGCCGCCGGTCCCATCCCCCGTACGTCCCGTACATCCCAACGCTCGCAGGGAACAGAACCCTGAAGATGGATGCTGGCATTGGCCAGAGGAGATGGCCGGGGATGCTTCAGGGGGGATATTGCAGGAGCGAAGGACAAGGTAAGTGCAAGAGGTATCCCAGAGCAACGCTGCAGGGTATTCCCAAGTGTAGCTCGGGGGCTACCGCTTTTGGTACTGAAAATTTACACCGAGCTAAGCTCAGGAATACCGCCAGGGAGGTTAATGAGGCCAAGGAAGTTTCTGTGGCCACAATCTGGGAGGCACATAAAGCATATATCAGGAGAATACTGATAGCGATAGGGGCTGAAAAAAAGAAAGAACGGGGGGAAAAAATAAAGAGGTTGAAGGAGGAGCTATATAAATTAGAACAGTTACATAAAAAGAAGAGAGGTATGGATTTATACTAGGAGATAATCCTTAAAAGAGAAGAATTAAAAGATCTTACGGAAATCACATCATCCTAGGATTCGTTGGAACACCTTCTTCCTTCCAAAAATTAAGGGAGGGGTGGGAGCCCCTACGCCTCCCTTTACCACAAAGCAGCTATTCTTGTTTGAATCCTAATTGGTTTCACAGCCAGTCCTCTAAACTTTGGGTCCAGTTGGAACAACACATGTGCCCCATTGATCTCCAAGCCTTACCCTGGATACCACGTCTATACTGCCCTAATCTCTCCACCCTTAGTGTTTTCACTAAACATATCCTTCGCATATAGGATCACGGAATGTCTTCTTACTGCCTCTCCAAATATGTGGGGCCCATGACCCCATTCTTTGGGACCCCGGCTTTCCCCCCCGGCTCTCTCTGCCCCTTCTTTTTGCAATTTGGAATGACCATGATTACAGGAGATTGGCCCAGGTTCTTCGTTCTGATCCTACCTTGTTCCTGATGGCCCCCTCTGTATCCTCCCTCCCATCTTCGTTCTCCTGGTTTCAACGAAGACAGGTGGTATCCTACATTACTTCCTTTCCCTCTGTCTCTGGTGTTTTCACCCTGTCGACTGGCTTTGAACAACTCCTGCTCCAATCTGACCCTCCCATCCATGTGGTTTCCCAAGTGTATTCGATCCTTCTTTGTGCATAAACCCCCAATCTTCCTCTTTATACCCATACCTGGGAGGTAGATCTACAACTTACCATCTCCCTAATAGATTGGCAAAAATGTTTCATCCTGACCCACACATTATCCCCGGCTTCCAAAACGTAGGAAAAAGGCTTCAAACTTCTAACCAGATGGTATAGATGCCCATTGCTTCTTCACCGCTTCTACCCTTCAATCCCCAATATTTGCTGGCATTTTCAAATCTCATGGGGTACCCTACTTCATATCTGTCCACCTATCTGGAAATTCTGGCAATCTATTTTTGACCTGTATTGTAAACTGATGACAACACCAGTTCTTCCATCCCCTGAGCTGGCTCTTCTTTCTCTACTACCTGTATCAATCAAATCAGTGAAACGAGATATCTTGAGACACCTGGTGGCCGCTACCAGGCAGTTATCCCACGCCACTGGAAGTCCACTTCTGTGCCCTCCTTGGGAGAGTGGGTTTACGAGCTGGACTCTATCCATTACCTTGAACATCTGTTGGCACGGAAATCGGAAAAAATGGATCGGTTCTCTTCTATCTGGACCCCTTGGACCTTGTTCCGCTACTCCTCTGAATTCCACTCCTGAGTTGCTGGTGGAGCTGACCCCTCTCCTGGTGTAGCCATAGTGGAGCGGGTATGCCATTCCTGATCCCCCTAATTTTTTCTTATTGCTCCGTACTAGTCCCCCTTTTTTTTCTCCTCCCTTTTATTCTTCCCCCTTCTTTCTCCTTCTCTTCCTCCTTGATACTCCCTCTGTTAGCCGACCATTTCCTCCTATCTTTATAATATTATTGAATATATTCTGAAATGTGTTCTCACACTATACAACCCTTGCCTCCTAGGGCTTAGCGCACGGGGCTATGCCTTTGTTATTGTTGTAGTTACTCTTCATGTTGGACTGATATACATTTCTCTTGTCTTTTGCCAATCTGACTGAATGTATCATATGTGTGTCATACCTATATCTGTGATTATTGATATGCACGGATTGGTTCCCAATGCCTACTTTTATGCACTTTCCCTTACTGTATCTGTATTCTTTGTTATCATTTGTCTTATTGAAAACTCAATAAATTAAAAAAAAAAAAGATCTTATGGAACAGGAGTTGAGGAAGATATTTAATAGGATATCAAAGAAAGATATCAGTGGGGGAATAGACCTGAAAAACACCTAATGCAGAGGCTAAAGGAAAAGAAATCCAAAAATGTTATAGATAAAATTCAAACTGGTAAAGGAGAATTGGTGTGCTCCACCAGTGATATTGCTAATGGGTTCCAAGAATACTATAGTAGGCTTTATGACGTGAGTCCCAGCAATCAAAAAGAAACAGACGATGAAAAGAAGAGAAAAAGGCATACATACTTAAAGGAAGTGGAGATGCCAAGAATAGCAGAAGAAAAACTAAGGACCTAGAGAGAACTATTACCCCGGAGGAAATCAGCTTGGCTTTAACCACTAGCCTACAGGGCACTTATACTCCCTTCCTGCCCATGCCAATTTCCAGCTTTCAGCGCTGTTGCACTTTGAATGACAATTGCGCGGTCATGCAACACTGTACCCATATGACATTTTTATCATTTTTTTGTGAGAAATAGAGCTTTATTTTGGTGGTATTTACTCGCCTCTGGGTTTTTTTAATTTTTTCTTAAACAGACCAAAAGCCACTGAAAATTGTGAAAAAAAAAGTTTTTTCTTAGTTTTTGTTATAAAAATTTTGTAAATAAGTGATTTTTCTCCTTCACTGATGTGCGCTAATGAGGCTGCAGTGATGGACACTGATAGGCTGCACTGATGGACACTGATAGGTGGCACTGATGGGCACTGATGAGGAGGCACTGATAGGTGGCACTTATTGGCATTGACAGGCCTCACTGATGGGCACTGAAAGGCAGCACTCATATATGGCACTGATAGGCAGCACTCATATATGGCACTGATAGGCAGCACTGACTGGCACTGTTAGGCAGCACTGATAGGCAGCACTGACGGGCACTGGTAGGCAGCACCGATGCACACTGATAAGCGGCACTGACTGGCACTGATATGCGGCACTGACTGGCACTGATTGGCAGCACTGATAGGTGGCACTGACTGGCACTGATGTGTGACACTGAAAGACAGCTCAGATGGGCACTGATATGTGGCACTGATGAGCACTGGTAGGTGGCATGGATGAGCACTGAGAGCTGGCACTGATGGACACTGACAGGTGGTGCTGCTGGGGCTACACAGATCATCAGGGAACACTGATCATCAGTGCTCTGATGATCTGTGTATATGTCCCCTCCGAGGAATGCCGATTACTGGCTCTCCTCTCCTCATGAGCTGTCAGCGTCAGAGAAATAGAGCTTTATTTTGGTAGTATTTAATCACCTCTGGGTTTTTTATTTTTTCTTACACAAACCAAAAACCACTGAAAATTTTGGGGAAAAAAAGTTTTTTCTTAGTTTTTGTTATAAAATTTTGTAAATAAGTGATTTTTCTCCTTCAATGATGTGCGCTAATGAGGCTGCAGTGATGGGCACTAATAGGCTGCACTGATGGACACTGATAGGTGGCACTGATGGACACTGATGAGGAGGCACTGGTAGGTGGCACTGATGGGCATTGACAGGCATCACTGATGGTCACTGAAAGGTAGCTCTCATATATGGCACTGATAGGTGGCACTGATAGGCAGCACTGATAGGCAGCACTGACTGGCACTGTTAGGTGGCACTGACTGGCACTGTTAGGTGGCACTGATAGGCAGCACTGACGGGCACTGATAGGCAAAACTGATGCACACTTATAGGCGGCACTGACTGGCACTTATAGGAGGCACTGACTGGCACTGATAGGTGGCACTGATTGGTAGCACTGATAGGTGGCACTGACTGGCATTTATAGGTGGCACTGACTGGCACTGATGGGTGACACTGAAAGGCAGCTCAGATTGGCACTGACATGTGGCATTAATGTGGCACTGATGGGCACTGGAAGGTGGCATGGATGAGCACTGATGGACACTGACAGGTGGCGCTGCTGGGGCTACACAGATCATCAGGGAACACTGATCATCAGTGCTCTGATGATCTGTGTACATGTCCCCTCTGAGGAATGCTGATTACCGGCTCTTCTCTCCTCACGAGCTGTCAGCGTGACAGCTCGTTGGGAGAGAAATGCTGATAACTGGCATTTCCCTGTTTACATGTGATCAGCTGTGATCAGACACAGCTGATCACATGACCGAGCTGACATCTTCGGCTTTTCCCGTGGATCGGTGATCTGCTGTGTCCGAGGGACACAGCACACCGCCGATCGCCGCACTGTGCACTCCGGGAGCCACGCATGCACGGTTAGAATGGGAGGACGTCATATGATGTCCTCCCAGAATGAGAGAACCGCCTTGCGTCCATCATATTACTATATGGCGGGCGGGAGGCGGTTAAAGAACAAGGTCCCTGGAAAGAGCCCTGGTCTGGAAGGATACACTGTGGGCTATTTTTAAAAATTTTGAGATCTTCTGTTCCCTAAAATGTGTGGTTACATTAATGCAATAGGAGAGGGGATGGAAATGAGGTAAGAATCACTGCAAGCACATATAACTATCAGACTCAAAAAAGGGAAGGATAGCTCACAGTGTGCTAGTTATAGACCCATATCCTTACTAAAAAAAAAGTGTTAAGTGTTTGGGATATAATTTCTAAGCAGAAATGATGAAAAATACAATTTCTTGCTGACTCCTTTGGTGGGTACGGAGTATTTTCCTCCAGGGAAGGATATAATTTCTAGAAAATGGATTAAAGATAAAAATGCACATTTGAAGGATATTTTGAATAAGGGGAAATTACACACCTCTTAAGAGTTAAAGAAAAAAAAAGATTTATTTTTCACATTAGATGAGTGGCGGTATGGACAACTAGGACACTTTGTTTCAATGCTCCCACAACCACTGAGGACCTCAGAGTATACAGGTGAAACTCAAAAAATTTGAATATCGTGCAAAAGTTCATTTATTTCAGTAATGCAACTTAAAAGGTGAAACTAATATATGAGATAAACTCATTACATGCAAAGCAAGATAGTTCAAGCCGTGATTTGTCATAATTGTAATGATTATGGCTTACAGCTCATGAAAACCCCAAATCCTTTCACAAGGAGTGTACTGAGGCTGGAGTCAGTGCATCAAGAGCCACCACACACACACAGATCCTGGACATGGGCTTCAAATGTCGTATTGTCAAGCCGCTCCTGAGCAACAAACAACGCCAGAAGCGTCTTACCTGGGCTAAAGAAAAATAGACCTGGTCTGTTACTCAGTGGTCCAAAGTCCTCTTTTCTGATGAGAGCAACTTTTGCATCTCATTTGGAAACCAAGGACCCAGAGTATGGAGGAAGAATGGAGAGGCACACACTGCAAGATGCTTGAAGTCCAGTGTGAAGTTTCCACAGTCTGCGTTGATTTGGGGAGCCATGTCATCTGCTGGTGTTGGTCCACTGTGCTTCAATAAGTCCAGGGTCAATGCAGCCGTCTACCAGGAGATTTTGGAACACTTCATGCTTCCTTCAGCAGACGAGCTTTATGGGGATGATGACTTCATTTTCCAGCAGGACGTGGCACCTGCCCACACTGCCTAAAGCACCAAAACCTGGTTCAATGACCGTGGGATTGCTGTGCTTGATTGGCCAGCAAACTTGCCTGACCTGAACCCCATAGAGAATCTATGGGGCACTGCCAAGATAAAGATGAGAGACATGAGATTGAACAATGCAGAAGAGCTGAAGGCCGCTATTGAAGCATCCTGGTTTTCCATAACACCTCAGCCACGCCGCATTGAGGCAGTAATTGCTGTAAAAGGGGACCAAACCAAGTACTGAGTACATATGCCTGGTTATACTTTTCAGAGGTCTGATATTGTTCTATGTACAATCCTTGTTTTATTGATTGCATGTAATATTCTAATTTCCTGAGATTGTGGATTTGGGGTTTTCATGAGCTATAAGCCATAATCATTACAATTATGACAAATCACGGCTTGAACTATCTTGCTTTGCATGTAATGAGTTTATCTCATATATTAGTTTCACCTTTTAAGTTGCATTACTGAAATAAATGAACTTTTGCACTATATTCTAATTTTTCAAGTTTCACCTGTATGTATCCATTTGAAAAATTGTTGAATGTAAATACAGTTCTGAAACAAGCCACCTTCAGGATATATAAGATCCTGTTAGATATGGAAGGAAACGATCCTCCTAGGTTCTTGGAAAAATGGGAAAAGGAGCTTGAAACAGAACTGAATGAGCAACAAAAGAATAAAATATTTAAATTAACACATCAGGTGACAAATATGAGCACAGTAGTAATCAATTACAAATGCTTGGCGAGATGGTATATTACACTGAGTGTGGCACATAAACAGCAAGTTGATGTTTCACCTTTATGTTGTAGAGGCTGTAGGAAAAAAGGTACAATGACTCACATTTGGTGGGAGTGCCAGAAAATACAGGATTTGTGGAAGGAAATAATTCATTGGATTCAGGAAAACAGTGGGATTATTATACAAATGGACCCATGGATGTGTTTATTTTATTCCAACCCCATAGGCAAAATGTTTAAAAACAGGGTATTAAATCATTTAATCAGTGCAGCTAAGGCTGACCATACACTATACAATTTTCTTGAGAATTTTGCTTTAGATTTACCAAAAACCATATGAGGTCAAGCCTAAACAACAGTTTCAATTGTATCCAATTAGACTTTGGAGTGATGCATGTTTCCTCATAATTTGCACCTGCCGTGATTTCATTGTTTCAGCATGCTGCCCGAAGCATATAGTTAGGCTGGCCATACACTATACAATTTTCTGGTCAATTTCTGCCCAATTTCCTTTAGATTTACCTTCAACTATGTACTGCAAGAGCCTGCCTAATTGGATACAATTGAAAGTGTTGTTAGATTTGACCTCATATTATATGGTTTTTGGTAAATCTAAAGCAAAATTCTCAAGAATATTGTATAATGTGTGGCCAGCCTAAGGGCTTGATCCCCAGGTTTTGGCAATCTCCGGAGCCACCAGGAATAAAAGATTGGTTGAATAGAGTTTAAAATATTTTTAGGATGGCGGAGCTGTGTCATGTGGAGGAGGTCAAAATGGAAAAATTTAGGAAAATGTGGAGTAGTTGGCTAGAATTTAAAACATCTAAAAGATACACGGAACTGGTCTGCAGCTTAGGGGGGAAAGTCTAGAGGGAGCTTGACAGAGAGTGTGAAAGCGAGAGTGGTCGTGTGAGGGAAAAGGACATAGATATAGATAGATAAGTACAAGAGGCGTAAGAACATAGTAAACAAGATCTGAACAGGGATATTTTGGTAGGGAGGTTAGGGGGAGAAAGGGCGGGGTGGAGGAAAATATGTTGTAAAATGGGATTTATGTACATGTGATTTTGCTGTACATTGGGCTGTTATATTTTTGTACTGGAATACCTAATAAAAGATATATTAATTTTAAAAAAGTGTGTCTCGGACATTTAGGGGTTGATTTACTAAAACTGGAAAGTGCAAAATCTGATGCAGCTCTGCACAGAAATCGAGCAGCTTCAAGTTTTGTTTTGTTTGTTTGTTTTTTGGTCAAAGCTTAATTGAACAAGCTTTAGTTAAAAGCTGATTCGCTACCATTCACAGTGGCACCAAATTTTGCACTCTCCGGTTTTAATAAATCAACTCCTATCATTCATTAAAAGTATGATGCGTTTTTCTAAATAGAGCATGCTAAAGTTATAATTTATTGAAATAAAAATTCGACGCAGTTACAATTCATTCCCCAGTATAGTTGTAATTTCTAAGTAGAGGTCTATTTAAATTTTTATATCGTTTCAGTACAGTAATTGAATGTAAGCTTTTCAAAGCTAAGCTTGGCACAAGCACATAGAAATGATCAGCTGCGTTGATCTTATGTTAAGAAAAAGGCTTTAACTTGGCTTAAAGATTACTATAGCCTTCAAGATAGTTGTGATTAATATAGAAAGGATTCCAAAGTTTACATAGCAAATGAGAAGAAAGTATCTTTTGCTCATGTAGAATTTTAAATAATGCAGAGTTAATAGCTGCAGACCTGAGTTTCTAAATAGCAAAATACTCATGTTAAAATAATTAAGTAAAGCTTAGCTTACATCTAAAAGTATAGTGAATGAGCTGTAAGCTACTAGTAGGTTTTATTTAAATTTCCTTTAAACAATTATTTAAAAAGATTTATCAGGCATCTTGTAGTCTTTTCCAAGTTATTAGGTTATCTCATAATATGCCAAAAAGGATTTCAGACTTGCGACTAGAGTCTCCAGTGAAACATCATGATCTTTTTAATCGAGGATCAATTTTAGTCCTTAATTCTATAGTTTGATATTTTATTGTTTATTCATTTATTGGGATTAGTTATTTATTATTAATAATTTTAAAGATTAGCCCAAAGGTCATTGCAAATATAAACTTCATTGCACAGGGGAGAGGGCTTTCAATTTATGTCTTTAAGCTCCTCTTATGATCATGGATCACACCTGTATTGATCTGGATTTCACTATGTCAAAGGGATAGATACCAAATACTATTTCCTTCCCCAAAATTACTAGTAATGAATGTGGCTTAAATAATGAAGTACAATAAGATAAAAGGCCTACATAATCTCTCATTACCATTTTTGTAAAATAATTCTTCATTAAGTCTGGGAAAATGACATTGTACTCAGTGGTTCCTCCCACCTACCTCCATATCCCTACAGAGCACTGTAGTGACATGAAGATCAGTGGCAGGAACCACTGAGGAGTCTCTGGAGAACATCAGAGAGTTACAATATTGGAAGAGCTAGAATCTTAGCAGAGTTCAGAAAATAATTTAATCAATGTAGCAGTGTTCAGTGGTGGAGTCAGTGAGAAAGGTATTCAAGCACTTAATCTCTTCTTTTGCAAGAAAAGTTTTTTGCTTCAAACTTATTTTCCTGACATGGTCACTTTAATATATTATCTTATTTACAATTTTTGGTTAAAATTTATTTTTAAGCAGCCAAAAAAATAAAATGGAAAATACCCGAATGAGACTTTTCAATAGCAATATACACATAAAATATTAAGCTTATGCATAAGTTTAAAAGACTGAGTTTATTAATGAGAATGATTTATTAGAATTTTATAATTATTTTCTCTGACCTTTAAGCAGCCTAATGAAGAAACATATTTTCATTATCAAATAATTTTGCATACAAACAACGTTTTGCATTAACCACTTCAGTTATCGTATCTCTTTACCACTTATGGACTAGAGCTTAAGATAACAAAAGATACTTAAAGATACTTAAGGTTACCTAAGATAACAAAGCATCACATACATTGCTTTTAGGCTTTTTTTTGGTGGTAGTGCTTAGCAAAGAATATTTTTTCTATGAAATTTATGGACAAAATTTTTTTTTGTTGTTTGACCAGTGTTGGTTTTAAAAAAAAGTATTTTACTGTAAATAAAAAGTGTACATTATATTATATAATTTGCCCCATTTAAAATGCCACTAAAATTTTGTTTCTGGTACAAATCATGAAAAAAAGGATCAATTGTGCACATGTTCTAGGTTACTCCACAATTAAAAATGTAACAAAAAAGAATAAATTAAAAAAAATTAATGGTAAAAAATAGAAATAAGAAAAATCAGCAGAAAGCTAAGGATAGAAGAGGCAGAATTTAGGGTTTAAGCGCAAGATTAGAGTTAACGAAGGATTAAAAAGGGTTTTATGGGAATACATATTATTAAAAAAATTAACTTGTTACTTCCTTTTAAGTAATGTCATATGCAGATCAAAGGTCAGACCTTTTGATTTGGATATGAATGAAATAGTAAATACAATGAAACAAAACAATGATTTATTGGGTTTACACAAGGACAATTGTAGACTATCTGCAAGGCCATTTTGCATGGGCAGCTACATTTTAACCACCACTCCTGCTGTTTAATATACAGCAATTACTGGCTGTCCTTTTGACAGCAGGTCATTTCTGATAATACCAAAAGAGGAAGAAGGGCTATACCTAACCTAAGTGTCCTAATATCATTCTTGAAGATTTTAGAACATATCTCTTGCATTCAAGTGGGTAACTGTACATTATATTTTTTCTTGTATCACACCTGTACTCTATGTGCTATCCTGCATAATTTTGCTTCTATCTTGTTCCTCAGTGATGTAGATCAAAGCTCAAATTCTCAGCATTTTTTATATGCCACATTAAAAATTTAAAATGCTGGAGTATTATAATCAGTAAATTTACTGGCATTTAAAGCACAACCAAGAACCTGTGCTTAGGCTTCTAGTAGGTTATCTTCCTGAACCAAATTATCCTTGTAAGCAGAATTTAGGATTTTAATGCACCATAATCTATACAAATACAGTTAAAAAATGTTAAAAATTACACGAAACAGCTTGCATACAGTATAGGAAGACACTGTAACATAGACCATAGACAAGCATCGACAAAAATATGCACATTGAACTCCAATGCATTTCAACTATTGACATATATATATATATATATATATATATATATATCAAATAGAAAAAAAAAACCCAAAAAAACCCAAATCAGGTGAGAAATAATTTATTAATATATATGGATAACATACAGGACCGGTGCTGACAACAACACCATACATCCTGAGAGGAAGATAAAACCCCCACACATGGGGAGGTAAGGCTCTATCTTGTAGGAGTGCAAAGGATGCCCACAAATTCCCACAGGTTAAAAAAACAGCAAATGTGTAAGAGAAGAAAAAAAATAAAAGAATAAACAAAATATAAATATAATAATCACCTTATACCTGATCTGGAGTGTTCATAAAGCATATCTAGCGAATATAAAGCTCGGTGAGGATGGATGGTAAAAGTTGCATCAAATACAAAAGCCTAGTAATTCAGCCACATATACAGATGAAACTCAAAAAATTAGAATACCGTGCAAAAGTTCATTTATTTCAGTAATGCAACTTAAAAGGTGAAACTAATATATGAGATAGACTCATTACATGCAAAGCAAGATAGTTCAAGCCGTGATTTGTCATAATTATGATGATTATGGCTTAAAGCTCATGAAAACCCCAAATCCACAATCTCAGAAAATGAGAATATTGTGAAAAGGTTCAATATTCTAGGCTCAAAGTGTCCCACTCTAATCAGCTAATTAAGCCATAACACCTGCAAAGGGTTCCTGAGCCTTTAAATGGTCTCTCAGTCTGGTTCAGTAGGAATCACAATCATGGGAAAGACTGTTGACCTGACAGTGGTGCAGAAAACCATCATTGACACCCTCCAGGGAAAGCCTCAAAAGGTAATTGCAAAAGAAGTTGGATGTTCCCAAAGTGCCGTATCAAAGCACATTAATAAAAAGTTATGTGGAAGAGAAAAGTGTGGAAGAAAAAGGTGCACAAGCAGCAGGGATGACCGCAGCCTGGAAGGATTGTCAGGAAAAGGCCATTCAAAAGTGTTGGGGACTTTCACAAGGAGTGGACTGAGGTTGGAGTCAGTGCATCAAGAGCCACTACACACAGACGGATCCTGGACATGGGCTTCAAATGTCGTATTCCTCTTGTCAAGCCACTCCTGAACAACAAACAATGTCAGAAGCGTCTTACCTGGGCAAAAGAAAAATAGACCTGGTCTGTTGCTCAGTGGTCCAAAGTCCTCTTTTCTGATGAGAACAACTTTTGCATCTCAATTGGAAACCAAAGACCCAGAGTATGGAGGAAGAATGGAGAGGCACACACTGCAAGATGCTTGAAGTCCAGTGTGAAGTTTCCACAGTCTGTGTTGATTTGGGGAGCCATGTCATCTGCTGGTGTTGGTCCACTGTGCTTCATTAAGGCCAGGGTCAACGCAGCCGTCTACCAGGAGATTTTGGAGCATTTCCGCAGACGAGCTTTATGGGGATGCTGAGTTCGTTTTCCAGCAGGACTTGGCACCTGCCCACACTGCCAAAAGCACCAAAACCTGGTTCAATGACCATGGGATTACTGTGCTTGATTGGCCAGCAAACTCGCCTGACCTGAACCCCATAGAGAATCTATGGGGCATTGCCAAGAGAAAGATGAGAGACATGAGACCGAACCATGCAGAAGAGCTGAAGGCTGTTATTGAAGCATCCTGGTCTTCCATAACACCTCAGCTGTGCCACAGGCTGATAGCTTCCATGCCACACCACACTGAGGCAGTAATTCCTGCAAAAGGGGCCCAAACCAAGGACTGAGTACATATGCATGCTTATACTTTTCAGAGGTCCGATATTGTTCTATGTACAATCCTTGTTTTATTGATTGCATATAATATTCTTATTTTCTGAGATTGTGGATCTGGGTTTTCGTGAGCTGTAAGCCATAATCATCACAATTATGACAAATCACAGCTTGAACTATCTTGCTTTGCATGTAATGAGTCTATCTCATATATTAGTTTCACCTTTTAAGTTGCGTTACTGAAATAAATTAACTTTTGCACGATATTCTAATTTTTCGAGTTTCACCTGTAGAAGGAAGACAGGGCAAAGCAGCAATAAATGACCATTAATGAGAGCAGGTATATCATTCAGCAATAGAGATCATGTCCCCATCTGAAGAAAAAAATAATAATAAAAATTAAACAAAATCATAAATAGAGGAGCAAGACTGCTCAAAAGGCCCCTCCAATCAGCCCAAAAATATCACAGAGCCTAAACCCAACATACTGATAGCAACAAAATTTACCAGCAAAGGAACATAATATGAAAACACATAGGGGTTTATTTACTAAAGCTGGAGAGTGCAAAATCAGACTCCCTTCTGCATAGAAACCAATCAGCTTCCAGGTTTCATTGCCAAAGCTTCATTGAACAAGCTGAGGTTAGAAGCTGATTGGTTTCTATGCAGAAGGGAGTCTGATTTTGGACTCTCCAGCTTTAGTAAATAAACCCCATAGTATCTATAGTATCTACTGCCTTTGCACACCGACAATCTGCACAAAATATCCAGTAGGAAGGTATTCCTATTTAAGTTGACGAGGTAAGAATGGGCAACCAATTGGAAGCCATGTAGTAAAAAATTGGCAATAATAAATGGAACCAAATTGCAAAAAAACAAAACATTCCAGCCTAGAGGGGAAGGGGGATCCACCCAACTTCCGATGTCATGACATCACATCCGGCCTGACCGTGTCTGTGCTGGCGCGCATAGGCTTCCTCTGAGGTTTGCCAAGCAACACTAGGCCCAGATGGGGATGCAGAAATTATGAAATACCACAGCACTCATGGGCAGAATGAGGAAGCGACAGAATGCCCCACTACCACCCAAACAAAGTTAGCAGTTATAGGGGCTGCGTGTGCCTGGCACCCCCACAAGGGGTGCGGACCCCAAATGAGAAAAATAAAAAAAAACACCCAGGAAGTATTTAAAGAGGTATACACATAGTGAATCAACAAAATATACACAAAAACAGAGCAGACCAGATAGTTTGTGGTGATGTTACAAGAAAATCTTTAATTAACATATATGACAATATACAAAAGTATACAGAAATAAGGGAATACCAAATAAGGGATATGGGGTAAGACAGATGGCAATATAAATATGGTAAAAGAACAATAAATAATTATATTCCAAATTCAGATCCCCTGGATGTATAACCCTCCAGAAATAGCTCAAAGATGAGAATATCATTAAGACCCGAGGGTCTGCTGGCCCTCAAGTTAAAAATCTATCTAATTTCTTTCTGTAGTAGTAGTTTATTGAGTTCACCACCCCTGGGATTTTGAAAACTTTGGTCCAATTAACAGTTCAGGAACTTGATAATGATGTACATTGGCCACATGCCTGCCAATGAGTGAGTAAATATTCCCATTTGAAGTGGCCTGAACATGTTCCCTTATCCTCCACCAAAAATCTCTACTAGTTTTCCCTATATAGAAGGCCCACAAGGGCATGCTAAAAGGTACACTACACCCTGTGTCTGACAATTAATAAAGTATCTGGGATAGAAAGTCCGTCCATTAGATAAGTGAGGTTGTGCAACAGGGCAGATGTATGAAGAAAAGCTACATGAAATACATGGTTATGTTCTCTTGCTGCTGCCAGGTCCAGAGTGTGTCATGGGTCCCTGTACGGCCTCCCATTGCTGCTGACTTCATCGCCAGACTCTGCCATGTGCCACTTTCAGGTCTCCTTACACTGTTGGTGGGTTCCATTTTGTGATAGGGTGCTGTATGGCCTTCCATTGCTGCTGCCTCCACCGCCACCCTGCGCCATGTGCCTCTGTCGTCTGCTCACACTGCTGACGGCTTCCGCTTTTTAACCGAGGCCTGTGTTTGGCTTCCTAATACTGCTGCATCCACCGCCACCCTGCGCCATGTGTCTCTGTCATCGACTATCAAGAGTCCAATGGCAGAGTGGCGGAGCAGAAGCAGCTTCAATTGAAGGCCATACACAGGCCTAGGTTTAAAAGTCCCTCACAGTTAATTCCAATAACGAACTCTACTCCTCCGTGCAATCTACTTACGAGACCCTGGGCAGGTCTGGGTCCAATTTGTGGTAGAGACTGGTTTTGTTCAGCCATGCTTGAGCGAGTAATAACAGGTCTGTGCTGTCCTTTGGTGTCTGGCTTAATGCGCACAACACTGAACGTCCCAGCGTTTGTCAACGATTTGCCGTTAAGTGATGCAAACCCGCTGAACCACGTTCATGAGGAGCCGGTACAGGGGGCCATGAATCAGTATGGACCTGGCAGCAGAGTGAGCAGACGACAGAGGCACATGGCGCAGGGTGGCGGTGTAGGCAGCATTATTCTGAAGCCATACACAGGCCTAGGTTAAAAAGCGGAAGCCGTCAGCAGCGTGAGCAGAGGACAGAGACACATGGCGCAGGGTGGCGGTGGATGCAGCAGTATTCGGAAGCCAAACACAGGCCTCGGTTAAAAAGCGGAAGCCGTCAGCAGTGTGAGCAGACGACAGAGGCACATGGCGCAGGGTGGCGGTGGAGGCAGCAGCAATGGAAGGCCATACAGCACCCTATCACAAAATGGAACCCACCAACAGTGTAAGGAGACCTGAAAGTGGCACATAGCAGAGTCTGGCGATGAAGTCAGCAGCAATGGGAGGCCGTACAGGGACCCATGACACACTCTGGACCTGGCAGCAGCAAGAGGAGGCAGTACAGGGGCCCATGGCAGAGTGGCGAAGCGTAAGCAGCTTAAATTGAAGGCCATACAGAGGCCTATGTTAAAAATAATAACATGTTTGGGGCATGATTCATGGCGGATTTAGTCAGTTGTGTCAGGAACTGGTGGTTTGAAATCCAGACTAATCCACCCCTGATTCATTTTCACAAACGTGAGTCTCTCCACACTTTGGGTGGACAGTCGTGTCCTCCGCGGAGTTACAATACCTCCTGCCGCACTAAACACGCGCTCCGATGCCACGCTACTGGCCGGGCATGACAGCCTTTCAAGGGCAAATTCAGCTAGTTGGGGCCAAAGGTCAAGTTTCGTTGCCCAGTAGTCAAGGGGATTGTCTACCTCGGTTGGCAGGGTGCTGTCCAAGTAGGCCCAAGCCTGTTGTTTGAGCTCCTGCTCCAGGTCCACCTGATGCTGCTGCTGCTGCTGCTGCGGCTGGTTAGTAGTTTCCTCACTGCGCTGGTGAAGAAAGCTACTCATCATCGACTGCAGACTGAGGCAGCCGCTGCTGGTGGAGCTGCCACTAATCCTACCACCCCACCCCTCCCCTGCTGCCATGGCAGCGGAACGCGAGCGCACAGGGCCCACAGTGTCTGAGGATAGACGTTGGTGCAGAAAGGCAGAGACCAACTGACTACATAGGTGGTTTTTATAGTACTTTATTTTGGCCTCCCTCTCAGCAGGTGTGAAAAAGGCCACCATTTTTGAACGGTAGCGAGGGTCCAACAAGGTGGACAGCCAAAAGTCATCCCTCTGTCTGATGGTTATTATTCGGCTGTCGCTACGCAAGCAACCGAGCATGCTATGGGCCATTTGTGCCAAGGAATGCGAGGGACTCCCTGCCTCCATCTCCACAGCATACTGCCACGGTGCGTCTGGGTCCTCTGTCTCCTCCTCTACCAGATGCTCCTAATCCTCCACTCCTGTCCGCTGAGTGGAAAAACCACCCATTTCACTCAATAATTCCTGAGCACCAATGTCCTCCTCTACCTCCTCCTCTTCTTCCTGTCCTGCCCCCACAGGGGTCATGTGGCGTTGAGATCTGTGCGCCACGTCTACCGCACCCTGACCAGCCATTGTTAACAGCATTTGTTCCAGGACGTGCAACAGAGGAATGACGTCGTTCATCCCATAGTCCTGCCGACTCACGAATAGCGTGGCCTCCTCAAAGGGCCTGAGCAAGCGGCAGGTGTCACGCATGAGCTGCCAATGGCTGACATCTAAGTTACACAGGGGAGTACCTTTATCCGCTTGTAACATCAGGAAATCGGTGATGGCCTTTCGCTGTTCGTAAAGGCGGTCTAACATATTTAGGGTTGAATTCCACCTTGTTGCAACGTCGCAGATCAGGCTATGCTGTGGAATTCCGTTCTGCCGCTGCAACTCAAGGAGGGTGTGCTTTGCGCTGTAGGAATGGCTGAAATGCATGCAAAGTTTACGTGACATTTTAAGGATGTCTTGCAGTGGGATGGTGGATTTTAGGAACCGCTTGACAACCAGATTGAACACGTGAGCCATGCATGGCGCATGGCACAACCTTCCTTGACGCAGAGCAGACACCATGTTCTTTCCGTTGTCGGTCAACATGGTTCCGATTTTCAGTTTGAGCGGAGACAGCCATCTGTCGATTTCTCTGTTCATTACACTGAGAAGTTCCTCCCCTGTGTGATTACGTTCGCCAAGGCATACCAGGTGCAGCACAGCGTGACACCGTTGCGCCCTGCACATGTGATATGCCGGTCGGGTAATGGGACTTGGCACGGGGGTGGCGGCTGAGGACACGGCGGAAGAAGAGGTGGTAGAGGCGGACATCTTTGCTGGACCAAGGATGTGCAAACGTGGAGGCAAAAGCGGCGTGACCTGTCCAAGTTGCTGGTGCGGCTGTGCCGGCACCACGTTCACCCAGTGGGCCGTAAATGACATGTACTGTCCCTGACCGTAGTTACAGCTCCACACGTCGGCGCTGCCGTGCACTTTGGCAGAGACCGACATGCTCAAAGACTGGCCCACCATCTCTTCTACATGTGAATGCAGGGCTGGCACTGCCTTTTTGGCGAAGAAATGCCGGCTTGGCACTCTCCACCGCGGCTCGGCACAAGCCATCATTTCTTGGAAAGGTGCTGAGTCCACCACTTGGAAAGGGAGGGACTGCAGCACCAGCAACTTGGACAGGAGGACGTTCAGCTTCTGCACCGTCGGGTGCGTGCTCGCAAACTGTTGTCTCTTGGAAACGGATTCCAAGAAAGACTGCTGATGGAATCCGTGAAGAGGAGTAGCAGGAGAAGGAGCATCTGAACGAGCGGAAGATGCCAACGAGCGACAACTCCCCTCAGCAGAGGTGTTGGAGCCTTGACTGGATGATAGAGGGCGATTGACGTCGGGTGACGGAGCAAGTAACGGAGCGGGTGATGGAGCGGGGGCTGGGGCAGGCAGAACCGCCGTATCTTTATCACGGTTTTCCCAGGCCACCGAATGGCGACGTTGCAAATGCTGACGCAACGCTGTAGTCCCAACATGGGCCCCCTGGCCACGCTTGACTTTCTGGCCACATAGTCGACATACGGCTACGTTTACTTCCTCGGGCGGCTTGATGAAAAATTGCCACACCGCCGAGTAGGAAACTTTGCCCCCGCTACTCCTCACTGGCTGACTGCTACTTCCTCCGTGCACACCGGCACCACTACTGGCCGTGGTGGTAGGCTGCAGTGGAGCTGGTGCTCTACTCCGTGGCCGTTTGGCTCCACTGACACTGCTGCGACCCTGCTGCCTCCTGGGCAACCCACCGACTGTTTTGCTCGCTGGCAAGCTGGCACCCTCTTCTCCTGATGATGCGGAAGCAATAGCCTGATGACGACGAGGCTGCCAAGTGCGATCAGCCTCATCATCATCAATTAGAGTCTCCGCGTCACTACTAGCCCCCTCGGCTGCGTGTGGATCAGGAGACAGACCTGTCTCTAGACCGGCTACCGAGCCACTCTCCTCGCCAGTACTTCTTCGCCTGGCTGCTGAAGAGACGGATGTCTCCCCCCGTTCCTGACCGCCCTCTGTTAGCTCTTCCTCACTGTACAGTGGGGCTGAGCCCACAGCATGCGATACTTCGCTTGGTGAGGGAACACCAAAGGACAGGGGCAGGTAGAGGACACGTGATTTCAGTGGGCTTGCTCCCGGGCCATGCCAACTAACGGTTGTGTCTGACGTACCCACCGACCGTTGGCTGTAGGTGTCAGAGGTGACCTGGGAAGAGGAAGACGACCGAGTCAACCAATCGATGACGGCAGGGTTGTCGGTGGAGACACGACCGCTGGATGACACCGGGAGCACTGGCCTCTGGCTGCGACTAGTGCTGCCTCGACCCCTTCCTCTGCTGCCACGTCTGCTCGCTCCTGAAACATTGCCTCCTCTGCCACTCCTCTGCGTGTTGTCAGACATACTCTTTAATTCAATAGTGGTTGTGAAGCAGAAAGTAACGATTCTGTGTCCCTGAGTAACAATTCTGTGTCCCCGAGTAACGATTCTGTGTCCCTGAGTAACAATTCTGTGTCCCCGAGTAACGATTCTGTGTCCCTGAGTAACGATTCTCTGTCCCTGAGTAACAATTCTGTGTCCCTGAGTAACGATTCTGAGTCCCTGAGTAACGATTCTGTGTCCCTGAGTAACGATTCTGTGTCCCTGAGTAACAATTCTGTGTCCCTCAGTAACAATTCTGTGTCCCTGAGTAACAATTATGTGTCCCTGAGTAACGATTCTGTGTCCCTGAGTAACGATTCTGTGTCCCTGAGTAATGATTCTGTGTCCCTCAGTAACAATTCTGTGTCCCTGAGTAACAATTCTGTGTCCCTCAGTAACAATTCTGTGTCCCTGAGTAACAATTCTGTGTCCCTGAGTAACGATTCTGTGTCCCTGAGTAACGATTCTGTGTCCCCGAGTAACGATTCTGTGTCCCCGAGTAACGATTCTCTGTCCCTGAGTAACGATTCTGTGTCCCTGAGTAACGATTCTGAGTCCCTGAGTAACGATTCTGTGTCCCTGAGTAACGATTCTGTGTCCCTGAGTAACGATTCTGTGTCCCTCAGTAACAATTCTGTGTCCCTGAGTAACAATTCTGTGTCCCTGAGTAACGATTCTGTGTCCCTGAGTAACAATTCTGTGTCCCTCAGTAACGATTCTGTGTCCCTGAGTAACAATTCTGTGTCCCTGAGTAACAATTCTGTGTCCCACAGTAACAATTCTGTGTCTGTCCCTGAGTAACAATTCTGTGTCCCTCAGTAACAATTCTGTGTCCCTCAGTAACAATTCTGTGTCTGTCCCTGAGTAACAATTCTGTGTCCCTGAGTAACAATTCTGTGTCCCTGAGTAACAATTCTGTTTCTGTCCCTGAGTAACGATTCTGTGTCCCTGAGTAACAATTCTCTGTCCCTGAGTAACGATTCTGTGTCCCTGAGTAACAATTCTGTGTCCCTGAGTAACAATTCTGTGTCCCTCAGTAACGATTCTGTGTCCCTGAGTAACAATTCTGTGTCCCTGAGTAACAATTCTGTGTCCCTGAGTAACGATTCTGTGTCCCTGAGTAACAATTCTGTGTCCCTGAGTAACAATTCTGTGTCCCTGAGTAACAATTCTGTGTCTGTCCCTGAGTAACGATTCTGTGTCCCTGAGTAACAATTCTGTGTCCCTGAGTAACAATTCTGTGTCCCTGAGTAACGATTCTGTGGCCCTAAAGTCTCTGTGGCCCTAACTCTGTCCCTAATACAGGCAGGTCTGTCTCTCTTGAATGACCGGAGGCTAATGGAGAATTCTAAGATGGCCGCGATTTATAGCTCCACCATTACACAGTGCTGGCTGGCTGGCTGCTGATTGGCTAATGCGATCACATGTCATGAATGAATGCATTATGGGTCAGCGCGCCTTGTCTGCGCGCCTTCCCAGAGATCCCCGCTCCGTCGCCACACATGTCGCCGCCATTTTTGGGAAAATTCGATTCGTGCATCCGAAGTTTGCTAATTTTCGGATTCGGCACGAATCCAATTTTTCCTAATCTTCGAAACGAATTCCACTTCGCCATGTTCGATTCGCTCATCTCTAGTTGTAAGAGTTAATTAGTATATAGCTTTTAGACAATCTTGCAAGAATCATCCCATAAGAAAAATATATCATCAATATATCTTAACCAGGTCAAGAGATGTTCAGAGTACATAGAACATTCATCTGAGCGGAGAAAGACATTCCCACTCCCACTCCTAAATTGGCCCTAAAAAGATGAAACAGGATCACAGGAGACTTCAAAGATCATGCAATTGAAATTCTACCTGCCTTAAAGATAAAAGTTATCAACCTTCACACAGGTCTCAGAGCCCCTCCACTGGGCTTCCCAGTAGAGCCTGTTGTGGGATTTTAATGAGATTCATCTGGGTGAGAATAGACAAAGTTATATGTGTGTATCCACCACTTAACTTTCGGGCACGTCCACCAAATGTGGAACACTGTACCTTCTTGGTCACAACCCCTAAAACAAAGGGACGAGGCATCCGGAACACAGGACACCACCCTCACAGGCACCATGTACCATATCAGGAGGACCTTGTAGTTCGCCTCTATCAACGAAGTGTTGATGAGGGACTGAGAGGCATATTGGGTAATTTACCCCATTCTGCCTTGTCCATTGGCTCACCCAGATCTTGTTCCCATCTTTCCATGTAAGATAGTTTGGAGGGGTTAGACTGCAATAGGGCATAGATTTTAGATATATATCTATTATGCTTATCATAGTTGTTGACTAGGTGTTCCATTGGAATGGAAGTGGTCAGATCCCCCACACGATTTAGGGTCGCTAAAAATTGTGCTATTTGGGTATACCGGTACATTTCTGTTGACAGGAGCTGGTATTGGTTCATTAAGAATTGTTTTGATAGAGCGCCTTTCTGGTTGCATAAGTCTGTGAGGCGGAGGAAGCCTCTGCTGGTCCACCAGTCAAAAATATGTGGGTCGAGAGCTGGGATGAAAGCCAGATTAACCAGCAGCTCTGCTATAGGTGTGTGTGGGGATTTAAAACCGTGTTTGGCTGCCAATCTATCCCAGAGGCTGAGAGCAAATGATAGTGTTGGGCAAAGTATGACCTATCTATCTCAGGCTCTCAACCACATCAGATAATCGATCTGTTTTGTGGGGAGAACAGAAGATTCAAACTGCATCCATTGAGGAAGGGGTAGCCTTGAGTGGAAGTGAATCAGTTCTGCCAATTGGGTTATTTAAATATATGGCCAGGTCTGGCATTCCCAAACCCTCTTTGATTGTGGGGGTATATAATGTGCGTTTATTTACTCTTGGCATTTTATCTCCCCACACAAACTTCAAAAGTTTCCTTTCGAAAAGGGTCAAGTCAGATAAGTGAATTGCTGTAGGTAGAGCTCTAAACAGATACAACACCTTGGATAGAATGTTCATTTTAATGGAGTGCAACCTTCTGAACCAAGAGGGGGGATTGGAAGCCCATCTGTCCAGGTCCCCAGACAATTTCTTGTACAATGGGGGTATTTCTTTTGGTACAGGGTATCTAGAGAGGGAGTAAGTACTATACCCAACTAAGGTAGAGAATTGGATTGCCATTTAAAGGGAAAGTCTGTTGCAAGGTACTAACTGTGTGGTTGTCTAAGGTCAGGTTGAATGCTAGTGACTTTGCATGGTTAACTCTAAGGCCTGATATAAGGGTGAAAGTACACAAGTCCGCAAACAGATTGGGGATTGAAGTGATAGGTGAGCAGCAGCAAGAGGTCATCCGCAAATAGAGCACATTTATGTATCCTATCTCCACAAGGAATACCCTGAATATCAGGGTTGTTTCTAAGCCTAATGGCTAGTGGTTCAAGTGCTAATATAAACAAAATGGGAGACAATGGACATCCCTGTTGGGTGCCCCTGTGGATGGCAATATAGTCTGAAGTATATCCTTTAAAGGACACGTGGGCCAGTGGTAAACTATATAAGGTATGAAGTATATTAAAAATGTTTTGTCCAAAATCATACCGTTGCAAACCATGAAAGAGACAGTGAGTCAAAGGTCTTATGCAGGTCAAAGGGATAATAGCATACCTTTTCTGGTGCCGTCATTCTTCCAATTTGATCGCAGTGCCGAAATGACATCTATGATGTGTCTGGTTTGGTCGGGATCCTGCCTGGTTGGGGTGAATGTATTTAGAGAGAAAAGTATTCAACCTGTTCGCCAATATTTTAGTCAGTATTTTAAGGTCTACATTGATAAGTGAAATAGGATGGAAGTTTGCGCAGTCCCCTGGGTTTTTTCCTGGTTTGGAAATTACGTGTATAAAGGCATTATTTTCATAGCGAAGCAAGGGGTTGATGTAATTGAAAAATAAACATAAGTAAGGAGTAAGGATCTCCGCTTATTTCCTGTAGTAATGGCCCGTAAAACCATCTGAACCTAGAACCCTGGAGGAATTAAGAGATTTTATTGCTCCGACCACTTCTGCCTCAGTAAATTCCTCTTCCATGAGTTCCACGTAATTGTGAGACACCCGTGGAAGAGGAAGACCTTGAAAAAAGCTATCAGTCTGGGACGTGGACAGTTGCATCGGGGAAGCATAATGTTTCAAGTAGAAGTAAAAAAACTCTAAAAAGATCAGCTGAGGATTTTTGGTGAAATGTCCAGTGCGTAGACGCAGCTTTGGTAAGGCGGAAACATATGTGCGCAGCAGCAATTTCCTGACCAGCAATGTATTGGGTTTATCACCCATAGTATAATAGTGGTGCCTAGACCATTGCATAAATCTCTCCACCTTAGTAGTCAAGCTGAGATTTAAAGCATTACTTGCTGCATCTATCCTGGACCTTAGTTCCAAATGAGGGGAAGACTTCTGTTTCCGTAAAAGATTCCTAAGGTAGGTCTCTTATTCACTAATGATTAGCTTACAATTTTGTTTGGTTCGAGATGCAATTTGGATTAATTTGCCCTGAATGGTTGCTTTCTGAGCTGCCCACTTAGTAGATGGAGAGGTGTCAGCAGGAACATTTTCACAAAAATATTGGGGAAGCGTGGTTCTCTTCATGAAAGGTAGCGGGATCATTAAGCCAAGAGGCATTGAGGTGCCAAGTGGAGGGTCTAGGTTTAGTCCACAACTTGTCCATGGTCATTTGGACTGGGGAATGGTCAGACCATGGGGTAGTTAGAATTTGTGGGGACTTAACGAAAGGGAGCAATGGAGACCAAGTAAATAGGTGATGAATTTTAGAGTAGGTTTTTTGAACACGGGAATAGAAAGTATAGTCTTTTGTTGTAGGATGGGCATCTCTCCAGACATCCACCAAATCATAGGAGTAAAGTAAGCGGGCCAATTTTAAACTTTGTCTGGGAGTATGTTTCAATATCGTCTTAAGGGAATTAGATTTATCCAATATTTGGTCCAGGGGAATATTACTGCCCCCACCCCAAATGATATGACCCGCCACATGAGGCATTAGGTCCGCAAGCATGTCTACATGTTCATTATTTTTCTCTCCCATTATAAGTAGAGATGAGCGAATCGAAGTAGGCGAAGTGGAATTCGTTTTGAATATTAGGAAAATTTCGATTCGCGTAGAATCCGAAAATAAGCAGACTTCGGATGCGCGAATCGAAATTTTTCCTAAAATGGCGGCGACATGTGCGGCGACGGAGCGGGGATGTCTGGGAAGGCGCGCAGACAAGGCGCGCTGACCCATAATGCATTCATTCATGACATGTGATCGCATTAGCCAATCAGCAGCCAGCCAGCCAGCACAGTGTAATGGTCGAGCTATAAATGGCGGCCATTTTAGAATTCTCCATTTGCCTCCAGTCATTCAACAGAGGCAGACCTGGCTGTAGGCAGGGAGAGAGTTAGGGACAGAGAAACGTTACTTAGGGACACAGAAACGTTAGTTAGGGCCACAGAATCGTTACTTAGGGCCATAGAAACGTTACATAGGGCCACAGAAACGTTACTTAGGGCCACAGAATCATTAGTTAGGGCCAAAGAAACGTTACTTAGGGACACAGAATTGTTACTCAGGGACAGACAGAATTGTTACTGAGGGATACAGAATTGTTACTGAGGGCCACAGAATCGTTACTTAGGGCCACAGAAACGTTACTTAGGGCCACAGAATTGTTACTTAGGGACAGACACAGAATTGTTACTGAGGGACACAGATTTGTTACTGAGGGCCACAGAATCGTTACTTAGGGCCACAGAATTGTTACTTAGGGACAGACACAGAATTGTTAGTGAGGGACACAGATTTGTTACTGAGGGCCACAGAATCGTTACTTAGGGCCACAGAAACGTTACTTAGGGCCACAGAATTGTTACTTAGGGACAGACACAGAATTGTTACTGAGGGACACAGATTTGTTACTGAGGGCCACAGAATCGTTACTTAGGGCCACAGAATTGTTACTTAGGGACAGACACAGAATTGTTAGTGAGGGACACAGATTTGTTACTGAGGGCCACAGAAACGTTACTTAGGGCCACAGAATTGTTACTTAGGGACAGACACAGAATTGTTATTGAAGGACACAGAATTGTTACTAAGGGCCACAGAAACGTTACTTAGGGCCACAGAAACGTTACTTAAGGCCACAAAATCGTTACTTAGGGCCACAGAAACGTTACTTAGGGCCACAGAAATGTTACTTAGGGACACAGAATTGTTACTCAGGGACAGACAGAATTGTTACTGAGGGATACAGAATTGTTACTGAGGGCCACAGAATCGTTACTTAGGGCCACAGAAACGTTACTTAGGGCCACAGAATTGTTACTTAGGGACAGACACAGAATTGTTACTGAGGGACACAGATTTGTTACTGAGGGCCACAGAATCGTTACTTAGGGCCACAGAAACGTTACTTAGGGCCACAGAATTGTTACTTAGGGACAGACACAGAATTGTTATTGAGGGACACAGAATTGTTACTGAGGGCCACAGAAACGTTACTTAGGGCCACAGAAACGTTACTTAGGGCCACAGAAACGTTACTTAGGGACACAGAATTGTTACTCAGGGACAGACACAGAATTGTTACTGAGGGATACAGAACTGTTACTGAGGGCCACAGAAACGTTACTTAGGGCCACAGAAACGTTACTTAGGGCCACAGAAACTTTACTTAGGGCCACAGAATTGTTACTTAGGGACACAGAATTGTTACTCAGGGACAGACACAGAATTGTTACTGAGGGATACAGAATTGTTACTGAGGGCCACAGAAACGTTACTTAGGGCCACAGAAACGTTACTTAGGGCCACAGAATCGTTACTTAATGACAGACACAGAAACTTTACTTAGGGCCACAGAATTGTTACTTAGGGACACAGAATTGTTACTCAGGGACAGACACAGAATTGTTACTGAGGGATACAGAATTGTTACTGAGGGCCACAGAAACGTTACTTAGGGCCACAGAAACGTTACTTAGGGCCACAGAAACGTTAATTAGGGCCACAGAATCGTTACTTAGGGACAGACACAGAATTGTTACTGAGGGACACAGAATTGTTACTGAGGGCCACAGAACCGTTACTTAGGGCCACAGAAACGTTACTTAGGGACACAGAATTGTTACTCAGGGACAGACACAGAATTGTTACTGAGGGACACAGAATTGTTACTGAGGGCCACAGAACTGTCACTGAGGGCCACAGAACTGTTACTTAGGGCCACAGAAACGTTACTTAGGGCCACAGAAACGTTACTTAGGGCTACAGAAATGTTACTTAGGGCCACAGAATCGTTACTTAGGGCCACAGAAACGTTACTTAGGGACACAGAAACGTTACTTAGGGACACAGAAATGTTACTTAGGGACACAGAATTGTTACTCAGGGACAGACACAGAATTGTTACTGAGGGACACAGATTTGTTACTGAGGGCCACAGAACCGTTACTTAGGGCCACAGAAACGTTACTTAGGGACACAGAATTGTTACTCAGGGACAGACAAGGAATTGTTACTCAGGGACAAAGAATTGTTACTGAGGGACACAGAATTGTTACTCAGGGACACAGAATTGTTACTCAGGGACAGACACAGAATTGTTACTCAGGGACAGACACAGAATTGTTACTGAGGGACACAGAATTGTTACTGAGGGACACAGATTTGTTACTGAGGGCCACAGAACCGTTACTTAGGGCCACAGAAACGTTACTTAGGGACACAGAATTGTTACTCAGGGACAGACACAGAATTGTTACTCAGGGACACAGAATTGTTACTGAGGGACACAGAATTGTTACTCAGGGACACAGAATTGTTACTCAGGGACACAGAATTGTTACTCAGGGACACAGATTTGTTTCTCAGGGACACAGAATTGTTACTCAGGAACAGACACAGAATTGTTACTGAGGGACACAGAATTGTTACTGAGGGACACAGAATTGTTACTGAGGGCCACAGAACTGTTACTTAGGGCCACAGAAACGTTACTCAGGGACACAGAATTGTTACTCAGGGACAGACACAGAATTGTTACTCAGGGACACAGAATCGTTTAATTAAAGAGTATGTCAGACAACATGCAGAGGAGTGGCAGAGGAGGCAATGTTTTAGGAGCGAGCAGACGTGGCAGCAGAGGAAGGGGTCGAGGCAGCACTATTCGCAGCCAGAGGCCAGTGCTCCCGGTGTCATCCAGCGGTCGTGTCTCCACCGACAACCCTGCCGTCATCGATTGGTTGGCTCGGTCGTCTTCCTCTTCCCAGGTCACCTCTGACACCTACAGCCAACGGTCGGTGGGTACGTCAGACACAACCGTTAGTTGGCATGGCCCGGGAGCAAGCCCACTGAAATCACGTGTCCTCTACCTGCCCCTGTCCTTTGGTGTTCCCTCACCAAGCGAAGTATCGCATGCTGTGGGCTCAGCCCCACTGTACAGTGAGGAAGAGCAAACAGAGGGCGGTCAGGAACGGGGGGAGACATCCGCCTCTTCAGCAGCCAGGCGAAGAAGTAGTGGCGAGGAGAGTGGCTCGGTAGCCGGTCTAGAGACAGGTCTGTCTCCTGACCCACACGCAGCCGAGGGGGCTAGTAGTGAGGCGGAGACCCTAATTGATGATGATGAGGCTGATCGCACTTGGCAGCCTCGTCGTCATCAGGCTATTGCTTCCGCATCATCAGGAGAAGAGGGTGGCAGCTTGGCAGCGAGCAAAACAGTCGGCGGGTTGCCCAGGAGGCAGCAGGGTCGCAGCAGTGTCAGTGGAGGCAAACGGCCACGGAGTACAGCACCAGCTCCACTGCAGCCTACCACCACGGCCAGTAGTGGTGCCGGTGTGCACGGAGGAAGCAGCAGTCAGCCAGTGAGGAGTATCGGGGGCAAAGTTTCCTACTCGGCGGTGTGGCAATTTTTTGTCAAGCCGCCCGAGGAAGTAAACGTAGCCGTATGTCGACTATGTGGCCAGAAAGTCAAGCGTGGCCAGGGGGCCCATGTTGGGACTACAGCGTTGCGGCAGCATATGCAGCGTCGCCATTTGGTGGCCTGGGAAAACCGTGATAAAGATACGGCGGTTCTGCCCGCCCCAGCCCCCGCTCCATCACCAGCTCCGTTACTTGCTCCATCACCCGACGTCAATCGCCCTCTATCAGCCAGTCAAGGCTCCAACACCTTTGCTGAGGGGAGTTGTCGCTCGTTGCCATCTTCCGCTCGTTCAGATGCTGCTTCTCCTGCTACTCCTCTTCACGGATTCCGTCAGCAGTCTTTCTTGGAATCCTTTTCCAAGAGACAACAGTTTGCGAGCACGCACCCGACGGTGCAAAAGCTGAACGTCCTCCTGTCCAAGTTGCTGGTGCTGCAGTCCCTCCCTTTCCAAGTGGTGGACTCAGCACCTTTCCGAGAAATGATGGCTTGTGCCGCGCCGCGGTGGAGAGTGCCAAGCTGTCATTTCTTCGCCAAAAAGGCAGTGCCAGCCCTGCATTGACATGTAGAAGAGATGGTGGGCCAGTCTTTGAGCATGTCGGTCTCTGCCAAAGTGCACGGCAGCGCCGACGTGTGGAGCTGTAACTACGGTCAGGGACAGTACATGTCATTTACGGCCCACTGGGTGAACGTGGTGCCGTCACAGCCGCACCAGCAACTTGGACAGGCCACGCCGCTTTTGCCTCCACGTTTGCACGTCCTTGGTCCACAAAAGATGTCCGCCTCTACCACCTCTTCTTCCTTCGTGTCCTCAGCCGCCACCCCCGTGCCAAGTCCCATTACCCGACCGGCATATCACATGTGCAGGGCGCAACGGTGTCACGCTGTGCTGCACCTGGTATGCCTTGGCGAACGTAGTCACACAGGGGAGGAACTTCTCAGTGTAATGAACAGAGAAATCGACAGATGGCTGTCTCCGCGCAAACTGAAAATCGGAACCATGTTGACCGACAACGGAAAGAACATGGTGTCTGCTCTGCGTCAAGGAAGGTTGTGCCATGCGCCATGCATGGCTCACGTGTTCAATCTGGTTGTCAAGCGGTTCCTAAAATCCACCATCCCACTGCAAGACATCCTTAAAATGTCACGTAAACTTTGCATGCATTTCAGCCATTCCTACACCGCAAAGCACACCCTCCTTGAGCTGCAGCGGCAGAACGGAATTCCACAGCATCGCCTGATCTGCGACGTTGCAACAAGGTGGAATTCAACCCTACACATGTTAGACCGCCTTTACGAACAGCGAAAGGCCATCACCGATTTCCTGATGTTACAAGCGGATAAAGGTACTCCCCTGTGTAACTTCGATGTCAGCCATTGGCAGCTCATGCGTGACACCTGCCGCTTGCTCAGGCCCTTTGAGGAGGCCACGCTATTCATGAGTCGGCAGGACTATGGGATGAACGACGTCATTCCTCTGTTGCACGTCCTGGAACAAATGCTGTTAACAATGGCTGGTCAGGGTGCGGTAGACGTGGCGCACAGATCTCAACGCCACATGACCCCTGTGGGGGCAGGACAGGAAGAAGAGGAGGAGGTAGAGGAGGACATTTGTGCTCAGGAATTATTGAGTGAAATGGGTGGTTTTTCCACTCAGCGGACAGGAGTGGAGGAGCAGGAGCATGTGGTAGAGGAGGAGGAGACAGAGGACCCAGACGCACCGTGGCAGTATGCTGTGGAGATGGAGGCAGGGAGTCCCTCGCATTCCTTGGCACAAATGGCCCATAGCATGCTCGGTTGCTTGCGTAGCGACAGCCGAATAATAACCATCAGACAGAGGGATGACTTTTGGCTGTCCACCTTGTTGGACCCTCGCTACCGTTCAAAAATGGTGGCCTTTTTCACACCTGCTGAGAGGGAGGCCAAAATAACGTACTATAAAAACCACCTATGTAGTCAGTTGGTCTCTGCCTTTGTGCGCCAACGTCCATCCTCAGACACTGTGGGCCCTGTGCGCTCGCGTTCCGCTGCCATGGCAGCAGGGGAGGGGTGGGGTGGTAGGAGCAGTGGTAGCTCCACCAGCAGCGGCTGCCTCAGTCTGCAGTCGATGATGAGTAGCTTTCTTCACCAGCGCAGTGAGGAAACTACTAACCAGCAGCAGCAGCATCAGGTGGACCTGGAGCAGGACCTCAAACAACAGGCTTGGGCCTACTTGGACAGCACCCTGCCAACCGAGGTAGACAATCCCCTTGACTACTGGGCAACGAAACTTGACCTTTGGCCCCAACTAGCTGAATTTGCCCTTGAAAGGCTGTCATGCCCGGCCAGTAGCGTGGCATCGGAGCGCGTGTTTAGTGCGGCAGGAGGTATTGTAACTCCGCGGAGGACACGACTGTCCACCCAAAGTGTGGAGAGACTCACGTTTGTGAAAATGAATCAGGCGTGGATTAGTCTGGATTTCAAACCACCAGTTCCTGACACAACTGATTAAATCCACCATGAATCATGCCCCTGCCATGTGCCACTTTCAGGTCTACTCACACTGCTGGTGTGTTCCATTTTTTGTCATAGGGTGCTGGCAGATTACGGGCCTCCCATAGCTGCTGCCAGGCCCCTAATCTGCCATGGGCCCCTGTACTGCCTCCTCATGCTGCTGCCAGGTCCACAGTGTCTCATGCCATGTGCCACTTTCAGGTCTCCTCACACTGCTGGTGTGTTCAATTTTTTGACATAGGGTGCTGGCAGATTACGGGCCTCCCATAGCTGCTGCCAGGCCCCTAATCTGCCATGGGCCCCTATACCGCCTCCTCATGCTGCTGCCAGGTCCAGAGTCTCTCATGGGTCCCTGTACAGCCTCCCATTGCTGCTGTCTCCATCGCCACACTCTGCCATGTGCCACTTTCAGGTCTACTCACACACTGCTGGTGTGTTGAATTTTTTGACAAAGGGTGCTGGCAGATTACGGGCCTCCCATAGCTGCTGCCAGGCCCCTAATCTGCCATGGGCCCCTGTACCGCCTCCTCATGCTGCTGCCAGGTCCACAGTGTCTCATGCCATGTGCAACTTTCAGGTCTCCTCACACTGCTGGTGTGTTCCATTTTTTGTCATAGGGTGCTGGCAGATTACGGGCCTCCCATTGCTGCTGCCAGGCCCGTAATCTGCCATGGGCCCCCGTACCGACTCCTCATGCTGTGACGTTGCAACAAGATGGAATTCAACCCTACATATGTTAGACCGCCTTTATGAACAGCAAAAGGCAATCACAGATTTCCTGATGTTAAAAGCGGATAAAGGTACTCCCTGTGTAACTTAGATGTCAGCCATTGGCAGCTCATGCGTGACACCTGCGCTTGCTCAGGCCCTTTGAGGAGGCCACGCTATTCGTGAGTCGGCAGGACTATGGGATGAATGACGTCATTCCTCTGTTGCACGTCCTGGAACAAATGCTGTTAACAATGGCTGGTCAGGGTGCGGTAGACGTGGCGCACAGATCTCAACGCCACATGACCCCTGTGGGGGCAGGACAGGAAGAAGAGGAGGAGGTAGAGGAGGACATTGGTGCTCAGGAATTATTGAGTGAAATGGGTGGTTTTTCCACTCAGCGGACAGGAGTGGAGGAGCAGGAGCATCTGGTAGAGGAGGAGGAAGAGGAGACAGAGGACCCAGACGCACCGTGGCAGTATGCTGTGGAGATGGAGGCAGGGAGTCCCTCGCATTCCTTGGCACAAATGGCCCATAGCATGCTCGCTTGCTTGCGTAGCGACAGCCGAATAATAACCATCAGACAGAGGGATGACTTTTGGCTGTCCACCTTGTTGGACCCTCGCTACCGTTCAAAAATGGTGGCCTTTTTCACACCTGCTGAGAGGGAGGCCAAAATAACGTACTATAAAAACCACCTATGTAGTCAGCTGGTCTTTGCCTGTCTGCGCCAACGTCCATCCTCAGACACTGTGGGCCCTGTGCGCTCGCGTTCCGCTGCCCTGGCAGCAGGGGAGGGGTGGGGTGGTAGGAGCAGTGGCAGCTCCACCAGCAGCGGCTGCCTCAGTCTGCAGTCGATGATGAGTAGCTTTCTTCACCAGCGCAGTGAGGAAACTACTAACCAGCCGCAGCAGCAGCAGCATCAGGTGGACCTGGAGCAGGACCTCAAACAACAGGCTTGGGCCTACTTGGACAGCACCCTGCCAACCGAGGTAGACAATCCCCTTGACTACTGGGCAACGAAACTTGACCTTTGGCCCCAACTAGCTGAATTTGCCCTTGAAAGGCTGTCATGCCCGGCCAGTAGCGTGGCATCGGAGCGCGTGTTTAGTGCGGCAGGAGGTATTGCAACTCCGCGGAGGACACGACTGTCCACCCAAAGTGTGGAGAGACTCACGTTTGTGAAAATGAATCAGGCGTGGATTAGTCTGGATTTCAAACCACCAGTTCCTGACACAACTGACTAAATCCGCCATGAATCATGCCCCTGCCATGTGCCACTTTCAGGTCTCCTCACACTGCTGGTGTGTTCCATTTTTTGTCATAGGGTGCTGGCAGATTACGGGCCTCCCATAGCTGCTGCCAGGCCCCTAATCTGCCATGGGCCCCTATACCGCCTCCTCATGCTGCTGCCAAGTCCAGAGTCTCTCATGGGTCCCTGTACGGCCTCCCATTGCTGCTGTCTCCATCGCCACACTCTGCCATGTGCCACTTTCAGGTCTCCTCACACTGCTGGTGTGTTCCATTTTTTGTCATAGGGTGCTGGCAGATTACAGGCCTCCCATAGCTGCTGCCAGGCCCCTAATCTGCCATGGGCCCCTATACCGCCTCCTCATGCTGCTGCCAGGTCCAGAGTCTCTCATGGGTCCCTGTACAGCCTCCCATTGCTGCTGTCTCCATCGCCACACTCTGCCATGTGCCACTTTCAGGTCTCCTCACACTGCTGGTGGGTTCCATTTTTTGTCATAGGGTGCTGGCAGATTACGGGCCTCCCATAGCTGCTGCCAGGCCCCTAATCTGCCATGGGCCCCCGTACCGACTCCTCATGCTGCTGCCAGGCCCGTAATCTGTCATGGGCCCCTGTACCGCCTCCTCATGCTGCTGCCAGGTCCAGAGTGTGTCATGGGTCCCTGTACGGCCTCCCATTGCTGCTGTCTCCATCGCCACACTCTGCCATGTGCCACTTTCAGGTCTCCTCACACTGCTGGTGGTTTCCATTTTTGTCATAGGGTGCTGTATGGCCTCCCATTGCTGCTGCCTCCACCGCCACACTGTGGCTCCACACTCTGGTTTTGGCCCCGTGACTGCCCAAATGAGTGAAGTGTGCGGTGATTCTAAGATCGACGGCACTCATCTGCATGTCATACTGACTGTCAGTATTATTTCTCTTCCCCAGCAGACTCCAAGGGCATTTAAATTAAAGGTACAGTGTTCTGCACTAATATAAAGGCTCTCTGAAGCCTAGAAACACCCTTTTATAAGTTAAATTCGCAGCAAATATATTCGACTCGAATCAAAAATTTTCCACGAATTCGCCGAATCAGTCGAATCGAATTTTTGAATACTTCGCTCATCTCTAATTATAAGGTATCTCCTTCCTTCTCCTGTATGACTGTCGTGGGTGTAAACAGCACCCGTTTAGCTAAGCATTTGGCCACACCTCTCTTTTTGTCCAGGCTGTTTGACAAGTAGAAGTTGGGGTATCTAGCATGGAGATATTTCAGGTGGGAAGCCCGAGAAAAGTGTGTCTCTTGAAGTAACAGGATATCGATCCCTAGTTTGTGGTAATATTGGAAAGCCATGGTTCATTTCATCTGGGGGTTGAGGCCCTGTACCTTATGGGTCAAAACTTTAAATGTAGAGGGATTTGTGTGAGACATAGTGGTCCGAGAGTTTGTACTCGCCTGTTAAAGGACCCCGCTGGACCCCAACTGAGGGATCCAACCACTTCCTAGAATCAGCTGTCAGAGAGATGAGAGTGCACCCGTTCGGAAAAGAGACTAAAAAAGGAAAAAGAGTAGAAGTATCAAACACATAAAACAATACATTGTGTGCTCAGGTGCAAAATAGGTAACTAGAACAGTACATAATAACCCAAGAAGAACAATAACTGGTTGCGGGGGCCAGTGCTCCATTATCCTATTTGAAGTTGTCACCCTTCCTAGAGAGTGTGGCAAAGTTTCTTATAGTGGAATGTGGTTCCACCCCAAACCTTCCTTTAAAAAAGAGTCCCACTGAGAAAAAAATTGGGGAGAGGAGTATCAGCCTGATGAATCTAGTAAAAACCAATATTATAGTCATAATCTCTAAACTATGACCTGAACTGATTTACAATGCAGAAGATTTAATTCCAGCTGCCTGAAGTAGCTGAGGCTAAAGTTAATTAGAACAACTGGCAAACCTGCAACAATGGGGGGGGGGGGGGAGTGGGAAATGCAAGGGGGGAGAAGGGAGAGGAAAAAAGGGTAATAAATGTCCCTTGTAGTGCTTATCCAAGGCTTATGAGCCCATGTAGGATTCCATTACAAAGAGGTTCCACTAGAGGTGAGTAAGACACTCGTCAGGTGTTCCAATCAGGTAGAGTAAGGAAGCCGGAGGCTGTCAAGCTGGTCTCGTGAAAAGTTCTCAGGTAATCGATGGAGACTTTTTGCAGCCAGTCAATGAGGTTGAGACCACAGCGGTGAAACTGGCCTGAGTGGTGAGGCCGAGGTTGGTTTGAATGGGGATCCTTGTGAAATCAGGCGAAGTCCCAGCAACACTTCATCGCCATCCTGGAAGCTAATAAAGGAGTGCGTCTTCCCTTTGTATGTAAAGGAGAGGCTAAATGGGAAAGCGCAGCAGTATTTGATTTGATGGTTTGTCAAATGGGCAAGTAGAGGCTTCAGGGAGCATCTGGTCAGTTGGGATATATCAGCAAATATTTGGATGGCATGTCCTAGTAAAACAATGTCCCCTCTGGATCTAGCGGACATCAGAATTGTCTACTCAGTCCTATAGAAGTGTGGTTTAATGATCACATCTCTGGGCAAACCATTTGGTCTGGGAGCCGTCAGGGCTCAATGAAAACGATCCAATTCCAATTGATGCAGAGAAAGATTTGGGATGAGATCCTGCATTAATGTATGTATAGCTGGTTCCAGATCTCTGATGGTCTCAGGCAATCCCCTGATTCTAAAATTGTAGCGTCAAGATTTATTCTGAAGATCCTCAATTTTGGCATTTTCTTGGTCGAGCTGCTCCTGCAGAGAGGAGATCATTTTGTTATTTTGGTTCACCCTCTTCACTGTACCGTCCATCTTGCACCTATAGTCTGAAAGTCACTCTTGATATCTGTTGTAATGATGGCGTAGACTTTGGATAATTCTCATTCCAGAAGGCCAGAAAATATGGCAATGAGTGCTGCGTCTCCATAATAAGAGACAGGAGGTATAGGCACTTGGGCAGCTACAGAGCTAGTTTGACTCAAGGCTAACTCAGCCATGTTCTTTCCCATAGGGGAAGCAGGGGAGGATGCAGCACCATTGATGTCCCTACCCAGGGATGCAGAGGAGGGAAATAATTGGGGCATCTCACCTGGGGATGGTAGCTAATGCCCATCCTGGGACTGAGAAGAGAAATGGTCTTGGGTTTGTCAGCTTTGGAGGGAGTGGAGTTTGCTGTAATGGCAGGCTACATTGTGGTACAGGCTTCTGAATCTTGGCCGCTGCAGATTGCTGTGTGTGGGAGGGGGACTGGCATGCCAAGCAGGGCTGCTGAGGACCCTCACCTTCCCATATGAACCTATTAAATAAAAGAGGTCAGGAATGTTTTTTCCCCTTCTCTGGGGATCTGTGCAGATGTTTCCATTAGGACTCTGATCTCCCTATCTATTCCACTGCCCATATATATTGGTGAACATCAGCTGCTGCAGATCTGCCAGATGGAACTCACAACAGAAAGGAAGTTGCCATGGTGTAGTACACTCACATGTATATGGATAATAAACAACTAAAAAAAGGGACTTATGGGACATAGTGATCTATGATGTCTCCGATACATTGGCTCTCCTGTCACGTGCATCATCACCAACCATGTGACTTCATCAGGGGTAGCTAGGTGACCACTTGCATTCTCGGGCTCCCTGGAGGGACTGGGAGAGCCTGAGAAAGCTGTGGAAGGCAGCAGGGGGTGTCCCCTCCTGCTGCTTGTAAAATTAATCCAGTGGTTAACTAGCCATTAGGTTTGCTTTTACATGAAATCTGACTGCCGGCTTAAAAAACAATACCAAGAAGATGTTTGAAGCTGCAGGCATCATCCTGGTATAACCACTCAAAGTCCAGAGATGTATCGGTACGGCACTAGTCCTTATTGGGCATATATGTAATGCTCTTTTTTTTCATGCAGCCTTTGGGCTGCATGAAAAAAGAGAAACTAACAGATTCCTCCATTCACATTGATGAACATGAAGAAATCTCCAAGAAAAAGTGTGGTATGCCCATCTTTAGAATATACCACCCTGCATCCACCCAATTCTAATGTTGGGCATACATTGCATCCTGCAAAGCAAACAACCACGTTTAGCAATAAAATACAATAACTATATAACATAACTCAATAAAAATTTTTTACTGAACTCTGTACCAAAAAAAAAAGTTACAAATATACATACCAAAGCATAGGAGCAATCCACTCACTGACCACCCCAGGCCCCCATGCTTAGGCATATGCATTCTTTTTTTAACTGCAGATGAGAAATCTCCTCCAGCGCTGCACACACTGACATATACACCCTGTTAAATAAACATATCAGTGCTGCAGCTGATTGGCGATCCTGCAAAGCAAACAATGGTTATCAATAAAAAACAGTAACAACAGAACATTAACTCAAACAACAACTTTTTTAACTTTTTTTATTATTTTTTTTTTACTTTTTACCTTTTAATTCTTTTTACTTTTGTAACTTTTTTTTTTAACTTAACTGTACCCATTAAACCTTCCAGGCTGTAATGTTAGGAGCTCTCAAAATGTGATAACCAGTTTCCTGACTATCTAACATCTTTTGAGACCCTGAGTAAATATATACCCTAGACTGTGTTGTGCTGTACCCTATACTTATATTCCACTAGTGCGTGGTACTGGCGGAAACAGTCCTTGAAGCAGAGACCAGGTTGGCCAGGACAGAAGGGACAAAAACGCAGATGCCATGCCTATTTACACATCTGCTACAGACGTAACGTCATTTTTGGGATGACTTTTGGGTCGAGGTACCAGGGAGGAAATCCGGAAAATGCCTCTTATGCGGCCAGCTAACTGCAACTGAATTTGGGGATTGGGCCACAGCACTGTCTGGATACAAAAGGGCTGCAATGATCTCTTACTGAAATTTTAGGAAGGATCCACTTAGTCCAGTTGCTTTGTAAAGCATAAAAACATTTTACAGAGCCAATTGAAATAAATATACAAACACTTTTTTGTACTAGCGTCTGGCAAATTATGCTTAATATCATTAATTCTTGAATAATTTGACAGCAAACAGGATGTATGAAGGTCTTTTTCTTCAAACAGCTGTATATAGGAACTTAACATTGGATGGTAGTATTTGTGTGTATACTTTACTTATGGGCATGTATCATGTAACATAGAGTTACAATGGCCAAACCAGTTGTCAATAGCCACTACAATTTTACAAGCATGTTATGTAGATAATTTTAGTGCATGTACTTGCATACTGTATTTGGTTGTCAGTTTTTGCTAAATTGTAGTGGGCTTTGACAACTTCATTTACCCCAGTGAGTCATCATGTGAAATTAAATTTACAGTAACTACAGAAACCTGGGTTAAAAAAAAAAAGCTAGCATGTACTGTATGTACAATATAAATGCATCACGTGTGATCAAGAAAAAGCTAGTAATACAAATGGGTTGTTTGCATTCATTTTGCACTTTCCTGTAAATGGATTTATAGTTAGTGAAACAGCTCATTGTAAATGTATGTAATCCCCTGGATAATGGGGTGTGGTGTGGTGTAAAGGTTTCAGTAATGACAGGGAAAACCTAGCCAATGTGGACTTGTATGTATATGGAACAATTTCATGACACTGATATCTAGATGTGACATTCACACTGGTTGGGTATGGGTATCCACTTTCAGTTCCTGATGATTTTTTACATAATATACATGCAGAATACTGTTTTTAATTTTCACCTCTAGGCTAAAATAAATGAATGAATGCATGTATTATTTAATGACTTGTGGTAATTGTCTCAAAATATTATGATTATTCTTTTTCTGTGTTCATCTTCAAGCTTTGTTTTATACTGATTTATTCATGTAATGCATTCCTCATGCACAGCAAAGTGAACAATTTCCATACAAGCCTATTGGGATCATAGGTATGAAATCAGGAATGTGCTTAGTATTCTGTTTTATGCAGTCATTCATGCAGCAAAGAGCTCCTGTACTATTTAATAAGCCAGCAGATATGAGTACTGATTGTTAAGTGTTGTCAGGTCAACAGCGACATCTGTATTAGTTAAATTATAACCACTTCTTGAAACAGCAACTGCTGCTGTGTCTGGGCATTTATACAGAAGCTTAAAATGCATATGGCTCCACAAATAATGCACAACACTACCTCTTGAGATTTTGTGCACGGAGCATACTGTGATCTCAGTAGCAAAAAATGCTTTGCAGCCTGATGGTCTGAATTTGTTCCTTGCATATCCGATATGTTCCTAGTGTACAAATAGGGATAAAAGAAAGTCTTTAAAACATTTTGGATGAGTGCTTTTTTTATTGTGTTTCCTTGGGTAATAAGTAAGTTTAGATAAATAAACAGGTAAGTGAACGCATTAAATTAAAAGTGGCAGAAGTGCAAACAACCTAACAGATGAGACACAGAATCATGAATAATATAAGGGAAAAATGAAAGGGAAAACCTAGCTTTTTTTTGCTGCAAGAAAGAAAGATCAACCTTTTTGAGCTATTTAATGTGCACTTATAGATTATAAATTACAAAATACCTAATATTTAGTTTTTCTTTAAAGCAATCAATTTCTTTGAAAGAAAACTAGAATAGTATGATGAAATTAGATATGTAATCTTTGTTTTTAATGACTTATTGAGCTTAAGGTTGCCACCAGTCTGGGATTCACCCGGACAATCTGTGTTTTGAATTATGTGTCTGCCTCAAACCCGGAAGTATACCGTGGAGGAAAAGAGCACTAAGCAGAGTGGCTCCACCTCCCAGCTCCACGCCCAACCCCAACTTTCACTTCCTGGCTTACAGCAGCTCCCACCTTGTAAGCCAATCTAATGGGGGTCTTTAAGAGGCGGGGGCGCTGATATAGTTGGGATCTCTGATCTAATAGGGGTCTCTATTGGGGGGTACTGATAAAAGGGGACTCTGGTCTAATAGGGTGTCTCTAAGGGGTTGTGCTAAAAATAAAGGGACTCTGATGTATTGGGGGTCTCTAAGGGGAGGTGCTGATATAAGGAGACTCTGGTCTAACGATGGTCTCAGGGAAGGGGGGCTGCTGATATAAGGAGACTCTGATATAATGTAGGTCTCTACGAGGGGTCCTGATATAACAGGACCCTAATTTAATGAGGGGTACTAATATAAAGTGACTCTCATCTAATCTGAGGATCTTCTAAGGGGAGGGAAAAATGTGCCATGCCCTGCTAAAGTGTTTGGATTTTGCTTAAAGAAAAGGTGGCAACCCTAATTCAGCTCCTCTTTCTCAAGAGTAATTTACTCAAAAAGATATCCAAAGTTAACATGTCCAAGCTGTTTTAAAAATGAAGTTAGAAAATATTTCATTTATTGGACTTTACAGCTACATGATAATAAAGTATTTGCCCTGCCATGTGAAATTAGAGACTTTTGGCAATCAGTGGGGTTGAGTCAGGGAGCTGAGTATAGGCTGTTCACTTCAGGGGGAGGGGAGAGTTTTTACTTTGCAAGGGAATTTTCCTTAGTTTATTTGTAATGTTCAGCTGACTTCAGACTAGGTTCACATCTAGTGTTTTATGATCCCAGTGATTCTGCCTTCGATCCTAAATCTCTCTGCAGTAATGACAAACTGCAGCACACCTGTTTGAGTGCCATTCGTTTTCAATGGCACCTAAACGTGGCGTGGTTTTGCCTCGATTGTTACCCAATAAATCAGAGCAGGAGCGAGATTGCAGTTTGCTGCGATTGCCGTGCAGTTTATCGCATGAGGTTATAGTAATGCAATGTTATTTGTTTGTTATCACAAACAATGTTAATGTGAATCTATAAGAGTAAAACAAGATTGCTGCCACACAATAGAAAATGACACTAGAAACAGTACTTTAATAATTCTGATTATTCAGCATTTGTTTTTAAACAGTGGTTATGCTGCCTTTACTTTATCTGTCAAACTCTGTATTAGAAGGTAGTATGGGTTCTAAATTTTCTTAACACTACCCTCTGCCTGAAAGTAGCAGATCTTTTTTTTAATGGCCCCCATCGAAATTACTTTACTATTAATTTGGGCAGTTACAGGCTTAACAGTCATATAGTGGCTAATTTACTAAGTCTATCGTAAATGCACCAGTGACTCTCTAACTGGCAAATGCCAAAAGAGCAGATAAGCATTGTAATGCTGGATACAAAACAGCGTCTCAAATTGTGCTTATTTGCAAAGATCTGCCAGCTTTGTAGGGATGACCTGTGAATTTCAAGGGAAAAAATGAATGTATATTGTGAAAGGAGGATACCTATAGTCACAACATACAATTTAATTTTATAACATCAGCATCGTAACAGCAATACAAACAATAATAATATTGGACAATATAAGCTTACTTGAAAAATCTATCATGTTGTGAGTGCTGCCCGTCTGCTGGTCATCTCTTTCGACAACTTCCTGGATCCCCTGCATGCTTTGTAGCATCTCCTCTGCTGTTTACTTTCAATTTCCAAGCACTACATATCCCATGGTACCTTGCTGCCTGTAAGCAGTGATTTTTGCATTTGCTCCACCTCCTGAAAATCTTCCTCTCAACACCTCAGTAGGTAGGATGCGTAAATTCTGTGTCACAGCAGTGCCTATTCAAAGAGCATAGTGGAGACATTTCACATACTGTACTTCAAGGAGGTAGCTGTTTGGGGTTCTTCAAAAGTACGTTTTCAAACTTCAGCTACTCCTCATTTTTTAGCACTAGAACTCAGGCTTATCCACTTGACCTACTGAAGGTTTTACCCACTTAATGACCAGAGTATTGTTTTACTATTCAGCGCTGTGACACTTTAACTAGTAATTGCTCAGTCATGCAACACTGTACCCAAATTAAATTTATATAATTATTTTTTTAAAACAAATAGCTTTCTTTTGGTGGTATTTGATCACCATTGGGTTTTTTATTTTTTATTAGATAAACAAAAAAACCACAAAAAAAATTGGAAAAAAGCAATATTTTCTACTTTCTGTTATAAAATATATCCAATAACAATTTTTTAAAAAATCACATCTCTTCATAAATCTAAGCCAAAATGTATTCTGCTACATGTCTTTGGTAAACCCCCCCCCCCCCCCAAAAAAAATGCATACTAATCAGTTTATGCAAACGTTATACAAACTATGGTTTATGCAGTTGTGTACAAAAAGTTTGCATATCCTGGCAGAAATCATGAAATTTTGTCATTGATATTGAAATTATGACTGGTCGTGCAAAAAAACCTGTCTTTTATTTAAGGATATTGAAGCCATTTATTATCACATACCCTGTTTCCCCTAAAATAAGACCTACCCTGAAAATAAGACCTAGTGCTATTTTTGGGAATTGCTAAAGAATAAGACCTACCCTGAAAATAAGACCTAGTTGTGATCACTGCTTTTCAGCCGGAACATGGCGGAACGCCATTCCGCCACCTCCGGCACTGGCCTTGCACGCACCCATATCTACTGTCTCTTACAAACACAGAAGCGTGGCTGAAGTGACAGCACCATCCGCTCCCACAGAACCTCCCTACCTCTGTACTCACTGTGGGACAGGGAAAGAACAGATATCTCTGGGTGCAGTGCGCACTGTGTTTAGGGGTGAGGCATCTCCTCCTGCAGCCTAATGCATGGAAGCCGATGCTCCAGGGGTGATCACCATCCAGTGGGGAAGAGGCGGAGCGGTGAGTAAGTGCACTTGGTGCACTGTGTGGGAAGATAGGACCCGAAACGGGAGTTACTATAGAGAGGGGCCGGCTGCTGACAGCTGTGTTTTTCAAAGCTAGCTAACCATATGAGGGCAGTGGAGGGGGAGAGGGGGGGTGTGCAAAGGTGAGCTGCAGTCAGGTGTTGCAGAGGTAAATTGAGTCAGGTGAGTTGCAGACAGGGTGCATAGGTGAGCTGCGGCTGGGGGGATGCAGAGGTGAGCTGAGTTGCAACCCACCTTTGCACCCCCCAGCCACAACTCAGCTCTGCAACCCCTGGCCACAGCTGACCTGTGCATCCCACGTCTGCAACTCACCCGTGCACCCTGTCTGTGGCTCATATCTGCACCCTGTCTGAAACTCACCTGTCAAGTCACCCATGCAACACCTGACTGCAGCTCACAACTGTCATCAACCCGCCCTCTCCATAGTAACCCTCATCCACAACTTCCTGCAGCTCACCTCTGAACCCCCTGTCCACACCTGGACATTTAAAAAATAAGACCTACCCCGAAAATAAGACCGAGTGTGTTTTTTTGAGCCAAAAAAAAATATAAGACAGTGTCTTATTTTCGTGGAAACACAGGTAGTTGTTTGGCACCTTTTTAAATCATAATGATAATAGAAATCACTCAAATGGCCCTGATCAAAAGTTTATATACCCTGAATTGTTTGGCCTTGGTACAAACAGACAATGTGACACACTCAGGTTAACCACTTGCCCTCCTGAGGATTTACCCCCCCCCCCTTCTTCCTGACCAGGCCATCTTTTGCATTATGGCGCTGTGTTACTTTAACTGACAATTGCGCGGTCATGCACCGCTGCACACAAATGAATTTTAAGTCCTTTTTTCCCACAAATTTGAGCTTTCTTTTGGTGGTATTTGATTGCCTGTGCGGTTTTTATATTTTGTACAAAAAAGACCAACAATTTTGAGAAAAAAAACTATATTTTGGACTTTTGCTATAAAACAAGTCCAGTAAAAAATTAAAAAATTCTGATTTCTTCATAAATTTAGACCAAAATGTATTCTGTGACATGTCTTTTCTAAAGAAAATCCCAATACATGTAAATTAATTGGTTTATGTGAAAGTTATAATTTTTACAAATGGCGGTATAGATATTGGGATTTTTTTTTCCACTAGTAATGGCGGCAATCAGTGACTTTTAGCGGAACTGTGGGACTGCGGTGGACATTCTGACACTGGGGGGGGGGAAATAATAATAACTTGGTGTCACTGACATCCCCAGTGACACCAATACAGTGATCATTGCTGAAAAAAAGCACTGACACTGTACTAATGGCACTGGGCAAGATTTGTGATCAAAGGGTTAACTATATGTAGAGATAGTTTTACTTGGGGGGCGGGGGGTGTGTGCTTCACTGTGCTGTGCACAGCCATCCTGAGCAGTGTGCCTGAGCTGACAGGGCAAAAAGGTAAACAAAACAGTCTTCCATCGGAGATGCTCTATAATTACCGGGTGCTGCTGGGTAATTACAGGCCGGGGTCCGGTGATTGACAGCCATGGACACAATAGCAGCACGGGTAGGGCACGCAAGCGGCTTGCATGCACCCCCTACCTGGAAATGCAAAATCACGTATATATACGTTGTTTTGTGCACTTGTGCCGCCCTCTAGCTGTATTTCTGCTATAGGGTGGTCAGGAAGCGGTTAAAATGGCAATTAAAGGTTAATTTCCCACATCTGTGGCTTTTTAAATTGCACTTAGTGCCTGTGTATAAATAGTTATTAATTTATTAGTTCTCATGTGGATGCACTGAGCAGGCTAGATACTGAGCCACGGGGAGCAGAGAAAAGTGTCAAAAGGCCTGCGTAACAAAGTAATGGAACTTTATAAATATGGAAAAGGATATAAAAATATATCCAAAGCCTTGAATATGCCATTCAGTATTGTTCAATCATTTATTAAGAAGTGGACAATTCAGGGATCTCTTGATACCATGCCAAGGTCAGGCAGACCAAGAAAGATTGTAGCCTCAACTGCCAGAAGAATTGTTCTGAATAAAAAAAAAACCCCAACAGGTAACCTCAGGAGATATACAGACTGCTCTGGAAAAATATGCTGTGGTTTAAAGGAACACAATACAATGATACTTGAACAAAAATGAGCTGCATGGTCAAGTTGCCACAAAGAAGCCTTTACTGCACCAATGCTACAAAAAATCCTGGTTACAATATTCCTGACATACCTCACAGCTTCTGGCACACTGTAACCTTGAGTGACGAGACCAAAATAGAGCTTTATGGTCACAACCATAAGTGCTATGTTTGGAGAGGGGTCAACAATGTCTAAAGCAACAAGAAAGCATAATGAAGCATGGTGGCTCACTGATGTTGTGGGGGTGTGTGAGTTCTAAAGGCATGGGAAATCTTGTGAAAATTGATGGCAAGATGAATGCAGCATGTTATTAGAAAATACTGACAGACAATTTACATTCTTCCACACGAAAGCTGCTCATGGACTTGGACTTTCCAGCATGACAATCACCCTAAACACAAGGCCAAGTTGGCCCTTCAGTGGTTACAGCAGAAAAAGGTGGAGGTTCTGGAGCAGCCATCACAGTCTCCTGAGCTTAATATCATCAAGCCACTTTGGGAAGATCTCAAACGTGAAGTTTATGCAAGAAGACCATAGACTTTGCATGACCTGGAGGCATTTTGCTAAGATGAATAGGCAGCTACACCATCTGCAAGAATTTGGGGCCTCATAGACAACTATTACAATAGACTGCATGCAGTCATTGATGCTAAAGGGGACAATACAGTATTAAAGCCAATGGGCATGCAGACTTTTGAACAAGGGTCATTTCATTAGTTTACTTGTTGCCATGTTTTGTTTTATAACTGTACTAATGGCACTGGCTGGGAAGGGGTTAACATTTAGCAGCAATCATGGGGTTAATTGTGTGCCTAGCAGTGTGCAATATGTGTAATATGTGCTGTTTTTATTTTACTATATTGGAGAAAAAACAGCCAGATCGCTGTTCCCTGTACCCAGAATTTGTTGTTTGTAAACACAGAATTCCATGTGATTGGACACAATCAATCAGCCAACTTCAGCCAAAATCCTGCTGTGTCCAATTACAGCATGGGTTGGCAGGGAGCGTTCACGCCCACAGACCTGGAAGAAGGCAGTCACATATATTTACAAGACTGTGCCTGCACCTGCCGCAGTAAATGTTCAGTGGTGGGGCGGCAAGTGGTTAAAGAAAACTGCCAGCCAGAGACCTAAATGGTACACACCTGAGCATGGCCAACATGGCGCTTACATGTTCAGAAATAGCAGCTGCAGTGGCAGACAGACAAAAACAGGGTTACCGAACAGAAACACAACCTTCATAGAATGCATGAAGGTAAAACACCTTCAGCCTTTAGAACCACTTTAAATTGTTACATTATTTAACTAAGCTGAGTTGTTTTATATTTCTGCAATATTTTAAGCTAAGCTGGTTAAGCATCCCCTGGAAAGTCTCCTTGTTCCAATGTGGAAGACAAAATGGATCTCAACCCCACATCCTGTCCATTCTGTAGCATGAAATTGATGTGGGGGGACCACTCACATTCTGTAAACCCCTTTAAAACAACTTCACACACCTAGGGAAACAAGTACAGGGTACAAACGTATCCCTTATTGCACATTTCAGGAAGGTGTTCAATGTAAAGAAACACAAACTTTCAAAAAAATCTTTAATTGAGAAAAAATAATGTTCTTCATTATAATCTAAGAATGTCCAACTATGTAAACTGTATCATTCATGACATTCTGCAGCATGTCAATCTGGATCTAGAACATCACTGCTGAAAAATGTCTCATTATTGGCAGTGCAGAAATATAAACACAGCATGGGGCATCCACAGTAATGTGATGTCATTGAACATTATTTGTAGACTTCGATAGGGACAATGTCCTGTTAATTAGGTTCAATGACAGCTAATCTGAATACAGATGCACCAGACATAGTTGCTAATCACGTGGAGGACTAGTCATATGATTTGTAAAAATCCTTTAACTGACTCTTCACCAATCATGAAACATGTTTCACTTTGCCGATGAAGGAGAAGTCGTGAAAGTACATGTCAAAAGCATTCATTTTGAAAACATAACTCAAGGCAAAGAATGCAAGAAATCCACTTCAAATAGCCAACATTCCTTGCAGAAAACATAGACAATAAACACACACATCTGTCAAGATAAGAAATTTGGTGCATACCATCACACCACAAGTACAATTACATTAGCTTTCATATATAGTTCAAACACTTTCACATTTATCATTGAGGTGTTTCTTGCCATTGCACTTCTGCATGCACTTTTGTGCCACTTGCAAAGTAGTCTTTCAAAGCAGCGCTGATCCATCAGTCCAATAGTAAATCAGGCCCTCTGTGTTCTATCTAATGTATTGTTGCATGCCAAACCAATATTTTTGACAGTTTCAAACACTATTTCAAACTTTGCATGCAATGCTCTGTGCTGTGTTTTGCTATTATAATTCTGTAATATTTAGGCAAACCAACACATTGACTAATCTTTCTGCATTTTACAATCTATGTGATCCTTGCGGAAAAGTTGAACTTGTGAGTCAAAAAGCACATTCAATGCTTGGACATGGATTTACTTTCATTTTTATGACAATTCATTCACTACACATTCCATCAATCCAAAAAGGAAAATAATATTTATTCGTAAGAGTCCCTAATGGATAAAAAACTATAATGTACTACATTATGTTTCAGTATAATCCATCACTTTATCCTTGTAGCTGTGATTTATAGTGTTATATTATGTATGAAATACATATCACTCTTGGGGTCTCTAGATTCCATCATTGCATCAGTTCAATGCCACATCAACCACATTTGACTGGTTTATGTAATACTGTATATATTTCTGAAAGCACTTTAGGACCACAAGACCCCTTCAGGATAACTCAGACCAATAAACAGGGAAAGTTCAAAGGTGTTAACTGTCATCAAAAATTAGCACATTTGAAAAATATTTTTCAGGCTTGTAAATGTGCAGTCCACAGATATAGTTGATCTGATAACCTAATTAAATACATTATTTCTGGTAAAAAAAAATCAACCATCTAATAACAGCTTGGTTCCTTTTATAGTTCTTATTGTCATAACCTAAAGTAAATCCCATGTCTTGCATACCTGCCCTGCAGAGTAGTAATCAAACATTTATTCAGTTATAGAAAGCCCATCATTACATGAGATTAACGGCAGGGCTTCCACCGATATTCTCATTCTGAAAATGAGTTGCCTTGCTGTTATGTGGACCTTTCTGGCTTTAATGCTTAAATTGAAAATAAAAGACAGGCTGAGTTCTTACACAAATGCCATAAAACATAATTTAATCAGTTATCACATAAAATAAAGGTAATTAATTATTTGATATCATTATATCACTATATCATTAGTGTCATGTAAAACTCCAATTGCTAATTTCCAAATATTAAAAAAATGTATTAAAGTTTTATGGGATTCTTGGGTTGTCAGTGGAACATCATTCCAAAAGAGCTAGAATAAAAGATCTACTTTTCAAATTTTTTGCATTTGATGCTCTTTAGTAATTTAAGTTATTGAAAGAATTGGATAAATAAATTGTGCTGCATGCTAATATGATATGTATGGAAAATGAATTTGTGCACTCCAGTAAATTCTGTTCACCAAGCTGAGCCCTTTATTTTACGCAAAGTTAATTTTCCATTAAAATAAAGCCTGTGAAATCTAGCCAACCTTTAAACTAGCTTCAGATATCTCCAACTAATGTAACTTTGTGGAGAACAATGTCTCCCTGTTCAAGACTAATCCTTGCAGGTGATCATGTGTGCTGAAAAGCGTTTTTTATGAGAACAAAATAAATTATGGCAATAGAGAAGATGAGAAGTGCTTAAGAATGTGTGGAATCAAAGCTTTATTTGTAGTTCAAGTCTATAGTATATAAAAATAACTAAACAGACAAAACTCCCAGGTGGACTTCACATGTTAGAAAACTTCTATGTAGTTTCAGTAAGTATAGATTTGGAGTAGTTATTACATGTAACTAAAAGAGTTTTTTTTAAAGTGTCACTAAACTAAAGATAAATAAATAAATAAATTCATTCATTCATTCATTCATTCATTAACAAACAAATCGCTTTCTATGCATTAGTATAATGTGTTCTGCCTTTTGTTTAGCTAAATTATCCACTGGTACATCCATGGCTGGATCTAGAGGGGGTGCTAGGGTGGGTTGCACCCCCAACCCCCCTGCTATCAACAATTTCATAAAACTGAAGATATATTACAATCTGCTGGATTTTCATCTGCCAGTGCTACAATGTTTTAAAAATATGTTAACAAATGAACAGTCAACCCCCTGTAATGATAATAGCTCAAAACACTCCAGACCTGTGTCCCAGAAGTAAATGCCAGAGCCGGTATTACTTAGTCCCATAGTTTGGTGACTAGACTGACTACCTTAACCTAACTTATTAAACAAATAGCTTTATATTTCTTTTTTTTTACTTAGTAAAAAAAACAACATACAGATTAACAGAACCCACAGTTGTGGATGTCAAAATTCCAAACAGTAAGTCCTTGCGAAAATAAATGATACAATCATTAAATAAAGGGATGAAAAAACGGACTTATCAATTAGGTATGAGACCTAGTAATCCTTCCTGTGCAGTCTAGAGACCAGGATAAATAACAACAACAGATCTGGTATATAGTTGTAATGCCTATGAAATGTGTTGGCCTTGGAACCTTTGTTTCTTGTGTAATTTTTACAATAAAGCATTGTTGCCCAGATGCCAGAAGCATGAAAAGTGACAGATGTGATTTCTCTAGGCTAAAGGAACAGAGCCACCATCAGAGTCTCAAGATATTCTGCTTAGAACAAGATTAAAACATGTTTATGGGATTGAACGTGTTTACGACATCTAGTAATGTCACATTAGAAGATAAGAACCTGTTTACGGATGTCTACTTGCTTGAGAAGTTAGAAATCTTTACATTTAGGGTAGGTGAGAAGTTTAGGGTAGATAAGAAGCTGATCTGAAGCAAAAGTGTGACTTTTCAGATAACGATGTGGACTCAATATGGTGGCTGAGCATGACTCTTTTATCTTCAAAGAACCTTTCTGCTAGCTCCTCCTATAGTGGGTGTGGTGCTCGCCCACTTCTGGAAAGCTGCCAGAAAAATTATTTAAAAGCCAGGAGTTTAAACGGGATTGTTTAGAAAGCCATCCTAGTTGCCAGAGGACACTCTGATGCTAGGACTCTTGCCAAGGATATATGGGCTCATCAATTGGTCACGCTTACAGCTTCCCCATGACCCCCGGGGCAGTATGGTTCAGATGGGATTTGTTCCTTCCTGCTTCCACATAGCTTTGGTAATGTATTAATTCTATGCTGTGACACTGTCAAATAATGTGTCTATTTCATGCCGTAATGCTCACATTATTATTGGTGTGAGTTATTATGAAGATTGTGATGACTATAAGATATATCCTCCTGTGTGTCATGTGATAATAAAAGTGGAGGTTTTTACAGTGCAAGAATATTGCAGTTTGGTTCTGTTATTTCTTGGAGTACCAAATGAATGCTATGATGTGCCAGGTCAGGTATTCACTTGGTAGAGGGTCTTTCACATGCGTAGAATATATATTGGTGTAAATGCTGATTAAAAGTACCTATGTGTGACTACCTGTCGATTGTGTGTGTATATGACTTGCTTTTAGTCATTGCACCCAGCATTGTCATTACAATAGTGCAGGGTGAGAATTAAGTAACTTTAGGCATATTCAATCTGTAGTCAAATACCAGTATATATTACAACACAATGGAATGTTGGAGTACAAAATGTAGGAAACAATAATGAAGAAAAAAGAGAGAAGGAAAACATAGAAGGAAGGGTAAAATATAGAAGGATCAGCCATGAATCCATTAAGAGATTGTCAAGGTCCTACCTTTTCCCAGAGGTTATGCTGCTCCATGTGCTGGCATCCATCTTGGATTTCTGCAGAGCATGGTGGGAGTCTTTTATGCCTTCAGGCCTCTGCAGTAAATCCCCCAGAGGGGTGTGGTTGATCACATATAAGCCTGTTGTCTGCACTTGCCCTTTGCATTCGTGTCTTGTCGTGTTGCAACAAGCTCTGTTTATACTCTCGTGGCTCTCCTGGAAACTGACTCGGCTTTTGACTAGACTATTCTCTGCGTTATCCCTTTATCTGACCTCCTGTTGCTTGTGACCTGTTATTCTTGTCTACCGTTCTGTACTGTCTGTCCCATTGTTATCGACCCGGCATGCCCGACTACGCTATTATCTTCTGGTTCCTACCAGCTATACGCCATCGGCGGTGGCCATTACCGCAGCTGGGGTGTCTCGGGGGTCGCGACCTGGTCCCTGGCTGCATCAAGTCCATCTCCACCATCAGGGGCCCTGGTGAAGGGCAGCCTGGGACTTAGACTCCGCGCCCTGAGGGATTCTGGTCTGTGGGTGGTGGTTGTCGTCAGTCGGTGCGTGACCCTGCCATTAGGCCTGCCTGTCCATTCCACAGCTCCGGTCCTGACAGAGATGGAGAGGTACTGAATCCATGGATCTCAAGAGCTGTCGAATTTTGAAGCATTATTATTAAGAATACAAGTGAGCTTATTTAATCATGATCCAATTGAGTTTATTTTTGACATAATCAAGCGGTATCACCAATCACTTCCAGTATTTGGCTATCATAATTCTTGCAGCTAGGAGAATATAAAGAATCAATTTAACCAATTTCTTGGGAATGCGCGAGGGCAATTTCTGGAAAAGGACCACCTCCGGGGACCTATGGATATTCACTCCTGTCACTGAAAAAAGAAAATTGAATAAGCAGATCCAGAACCCAGTCACTATAAGACATTGCCACCAAATATGACACATAGTGCCCTCCAGCCCACAATGCCGAAAACAGGAAAGTGACGTGGTAGGGTATAGTTTAGCAAGATGCGTAGGGACCAGGTACCAGCGTAGGAGTATTTCGTAATTTGACTAAGTGTTGTATTAATAGAAATTTTGGACAAAGTAAAAGCTGTGTCCCGCCGATCAGTTAGATCTAGGGAGATATTTAAGTCCCTTTCCCATTGAATCATATAAAGAAGCTTAGTTTTTGGATCAATAAGGGAAGTATATATACAGGTGAAACTCGAAAAAATTAGAATATCGTGCAAAAGTTCATTTATTTCAGTAATGCAACTTAAAAGGTGAAACTAATATATGAGATAGACTCATTACATGCAAATCAAGATACTTCAAGCAGTGATTTGTCATAATTGTGATAATTATGGCTTACAGCTCATGAAAACCCCAAATCCACAATCTCAGAAAATTATAATATTACATGCAATCAATAAAACTGTCAAGGTCCTACCTTTCCTCAGACCTTGTGCTGCTCCATGTGCTGGCATCCATCTTAGGTGTCTGCAAAGCATTGTGGGATCCTTTATGCTTTCAGCCCTCTGCGGCTCCTCCCCCCGGAGGTGGCGGTTTATCACATATAAGGCTGCTGTTTGTGGCTGTCCATTGCATTCGTGTCCCGTCTGTTGCACAACAGCAAGCTCCTCTTTAGCTACTCATTGCTTTTCTGGATACCGGATACTGGATTTTTATATTAATAAACCTACCTTTAATTGCACCTCCTTGTGTGTCTGGCTCCTCGCTCCCTGACAAAAACAAGGATTGTACATAGAACAATATCGGACCTCTGAAAAGTATAAGCATGCATAAGTACTCAGTACTTGGTTTGGGTCCCTTTTTGCAGCAATTACTGCCTCAATGCGGTGTGGCATGGAAGCTATCAGCCTGTGGCACTGCTGAGGTGTTACAGAAGACCAGGATGCTTCAATAGTGGCCTTCAGCTCTTCTGCATGGTTCGGTCTCATGTCTCTCATCTTTCTCTTGGCAATGCCCCATAGATTCTCTATGGGGTTCAGGTCAGGCGAGTTTGCTCGTCAATCAAGCACAGTAATCCCACGGTCATTGAACCAGGTTTTGGTGCTTTGGGCAGTGTGGGCAGGTGCCAAGTCCTGCTGAAAAATGAAGTCAGCATTCCCATAAAGCTCATCTGTGGAAGGAAGCATGAAGTGATCCAAAATCTCCTGGTAGACAGCTGCGTTAACCCTGGACTTAATGAAGCACAGTGGACCAACACCAGCAGATGACATGGCTCCCCAAATCAACACAGACTGTGGAAACTTCACACTGGACTTCAAGCATCTTGCAGTGTGTGCCTCTCCATTCTTCTTCCATACTCTGGGTCCTTGGTTTCCAAATGAGATGCAAAAGTTGCTCTCATCAGAAAAGAGGACTTTGGACCACTGAGCAACATACCAGGTCTGTTTTTCTTTAGCCCAGGTAAGACGCTTCTGACGTTGTTTGTTGTTCAGGAGCGGCTTGACAAGCGGAATACGACATTTGAAGCCCATGTCCAGGATCCATCTGTGTGTGGTGGCTCTTGATGCACTGACCCCAGCCTCAGTCCACTCCTTGTGAAAGTCCCCAACACTTTTGAATGGCCTTTTCCTGACAATCCTCTCCAGGCTGCGGTCATCCCTGCTGCTTGTGCACCTTTTTCTTCCACACTTTTCCCTTCCACATAATTTCTATTAATGTGCTTTGATACAGCACTTTGGGAACATCCAACTTCTTTTGCAATTACCTTTTGAGGCTTTCCCTCCTTATGGAGGGTGTCATTGATGGTTTTCTGCACAACTGTCAGGTCAGCAGTTTTTCCCATGATTGTGATTCCTACTGAATCAGACTGACCATTTAAAGGCTCAGGAACCCTTTGCAGGTGTTATGGCTTAATTAACTGATTAGAGTGGGACACTTTTAGCCTAGAATATTGGACCTTTTCACAATATTCTAATTATCTGAGATTGTGGATTTGGGGTTTTCATGAGCTGTAAGCCATAATCATCACAATTATGACAAATCACGTCTTGAACTATCTTGCTTTGCATGTAATGAGTCTATCTCATATATTAGTTTCACCTTTTAAGTTGCATTACTGAAATAAATGAACTTTTGCACGATATTCTAATTTTTCGAGTTTCACCTGTAGTAGAAATGCAACCTTTCACCATACCAGAAGCTTGACAAGAAAGTTCGAGAGAGGTGAGTGTTAGGGGTTCCATCAATAATTTAAGTTTATATTGGATAAAGGACACAATTTGGTTATATCAAAAGATTTCACTAGGAGGTAATTGATGCTCATCTCAAAAATAGTGTGATGAGTATGGACAATCCCCATCTAAATAATCCCCAATACGTAGAAAGCCCTTATTCATCCACCACTGAAATAAATATGGCAGTACACCAGGTACAAATTTGGGATTACAAAAGACTAGGGCCAAGGGGGTATGGGTGGAAAATAAGGATTTACTGATGCGCAACCTATCCCATATTGCTAAAGAATAAGATAATGTAGGGCATAGAATGGGAGGACGCAATCGATTGGGAAGCCACATAAGAGAGCCAATAGCATAAGGATGACAAGATAAGGCTGCAATACTAACCCATTGGGGTGTAGAACCTTTAGCTGTTGTGTAAGAGAGCTGCATTATCTGGGCCATATGGATACAGGCCAAAAGGTTGGGAAGTCCCAAACTGCCGTGTCTTTTCTGGGAATATAGAGTTGAGTTATTAATCCTGGGGCATTTATTACCCCATATGCATTGAGAGATTTGTGATTGTAAGTGCAATATGTACCTTCTGGGGACCTCAATGTCTGAAAAAAGTAGTGTAATCTTGGTAAAAAGGTCATTTTGATAGAGTTGATTCTACTGAACTAAGATAAAGGGTCCAACCAGCTACATAGATCTTCCTTAAATCATTTAAAAAATGGGGGATAGTTGGCACAATATAATGTCGCAATAGAGTGTGTAAGATGGATCCCCAGATAAGGAAAATTGTCTTGAAGGTGCTGAACCTCCGAAGAGGATAAAGTGATATTTAGAGCAGTTGTTTTAGAAGAATTTAAAGTGAGTCCTGAAGCCAAAGAAAATTGATGAAGTAAAGTCAACAAATTGGGCAAAGACGTTCGGGAGTTGGAAACATACATGAGAACATCATCAGCAAACAGGGCACATTTTTGGTCCTGGTGGCCACATTGAATGGCTGTGATGGCAGGATGGGAACCAATAGCAATAGCAAGTGGTTCTATTGCCAGTGCAAAAAGTAAGGGAGAGAGTGGACAACCCTGCCTAGTACCCTTTCTGATAGGAAGTGGAGCCGATTTATATCTGCGAATAAAAACCTGAGCTGAGGTGTTACAATATAAAGCTCGTAAAAGGGAAATAAAGGTGGAGCCAAACCCAAAGGCACCCAACGATTGAAATAGATAGTCCCAAGACAAATTATCAAATGCTTTGTGAAGATCTAGAGATAGGAGCAGTATTTCCCTTGGTAAGGAATTGTCCCAGTTAGCTTGTACTGCAGATATCAATGCACTCAATCCTGTCATCGCAAAGTGCTTTGAAAGATTGGTCCTTATCCATCTTAAAGCCTGCTTGCCACTTAGTCTGGATCCATACCAATTTGCTTATCGGCCGAATAGGTCAACTGAGGACGCCATTTCTACAGTACTTCATTCTGCTCTGGCTCACCTGGACAATCCCGACACTCATGTAAGGATGTTGTTAGTTTATTTCAGCTCAACTTTTAATACAGTTAGTCCTTCAAAACTAATCTTGAAGCTGAAACAGCTTGATATCAGCATGCATCTTTGTAATTGGATCCTGGACTTCCTTACAAACATACCACAGTCTGTACTACTGAATGCCTTCACCTCTTCCAGTCTTAACATCAGCACTGGGGTTCCTCAAGGATGTGTATGGTCACCCTCTTCTATACTCCCTTTTCGCCTATGATCGCGTACCTGTTTATACATCAAACAGCATTGTTAAGTTTGCTGAGGACACCAGGGTGGTAGGCCTGACCAGAGGTAAGGATGAGAAGACTTACAGGGAGGAGATCCGACACCTAGTCACATGGTGTAAGGACAATCATTTGGAATTTAACACCAAGAAGACAAAGGAGATTATTGTGGATTTCAGATGAGCTGGTAATTACACCCTGGCTCCCATTAACATCAATGGAGCTATTTTTAAGCGTGTTAACAGATTTAAGTTTCTTGGAATCCACATTTCTGAGGATCTCACCTGGTCTCGGAATTTTTCCTTCCTGATCAGGAAAACACAACAGCACCTATATTTTCTCAGGAAACTTAAAAAATGTCTGCGCTACAGGATATTGGAGACTTTTTTATTGTTGTACTATTGAGCGCATCCTCACAAGTTGCATCTTAGTGTGGTACAGCAGCTGCACTGCTTCAGACCGCAAAACCCTTCAGAGGGTTGTGAAAACCGCCCAATGAATTATTGGTGTTCAGCTTTCCACCTTTCCACCTTGGAGGACATTTAAAAAAAAAATTTTTTACAAAGGGAGAAGGGCATCATTAATGATGCCTCTCACCCTAACCATGGACTGTTCATACTCCTTCCATCGGGCAAATGATACAGGTGTCTCAAAGCCCGTACAAATAGACTGAAAAATAGTTTTTTCCCTGTGGCTGTTAAAGCATTGAACAGCTAACCATTAGACAATATTGCATTACTGTATATTTTATTCACCATTGCATTACTGAATATTTCATCCATTAATGCACTACTCATTCCATCGATTATGGTACTACTGTATATCCCATACCCCGATTTTTGTTATATTGTTATTTATTGTAAATGGGCCATTTATGCACTTCTGGCTGGATGCTAACTGCATTTTATTGGCTCTGTACATGTACTTTGCACAATGGCAATAAAGTTGAATCTAATCTAATCTAATCTAAAGTTCGACGGATCTGGTCCAGTGTTTGACGTCCTCGAATAAACCCTGATTGGTCATTATGAATGTACTTTGCTAAAAAAGTATTGAGGCGCAAGGCCAAAACCTTAGTAAGGATCTTTAGGTCACAATTAATCAGAGAAATAGGGTGGTAGTTAGGAACAGCAGTAGTATATTTGTTAGGCTTGGGAATGAAACTAATATATGCTCGTCTATTCTCATCATATGGCAATACCATCCCATCCCGTAGGTGATTGAAGTAAAGAGCCATATGTGGAACCAAAAATTTGAGAAGGTATTATAATAAGTATGAGGAAGATCATCAGGTCCTTGTGATTTTAGGAAGCTAAAGTTTTAACAGCTTTTTGAATTTCCACACAGGTGATAGGTTGGTACATAAGGTCTCTATGGGCCTCCTGGAGAGGCGGAAGAGTCAAAGATGTTAGAAAATGATTAATAGCCAGGGAGGCATTGTCTCAGGGTTGACAACAGAGGTCAGTATAAAAGGAATGGTATTCTTGCAAAATTTTACCAGGTTCCTGAGACATATTACCATTCGATAATCTAATTTTAGGGAGAGTTATATGAGAGTGTCTGGGAGATAATTTATGTGCTAACAGGGAACCCAGCCTATCCCGTCACGTGAATAATTTCTGATTAGCCCAACGTAACTGTTCAGCTGCCGTAGTAGTGAGACATAAATTAAGTTCCATGCGAACCTGGTCAAGTTTAGCTAATAAATCAGGGTCGGGGTCCATTTATGTTGTGCAGCAAGAATTCTATAAGCTTTGGATTTAGTCGAGATAAGTTTGTTGCGAGCCTTCTTGATTCAGGAGGATAGCTGAATAAGAAAGCCACTTACCGAGGCCTTATGAGCCACCCAATTGATAGCAGGATTTGTGTATTCTGCTTTATTAGTTTCAAAATAGAATTTCAGATGAGTTGAAATATCAAGACAATAGGATTCATTACTCAAGAGAGATTCATTAAGACGCTATTGAGGGTTAGCCGTCTTAGTTGTCAAAGTAGAAAGCGCTAAGAGAACCGCATCATGATGAGACCAAGATGTGGAGATAATCTTAGCAGTAACTAGTTGAGGTAGTAGTCTCGAGAGGGGGAATATATGATAAATGCGGGAATAGCAATTATGGGCTCTGGAGAAATGAGAATAATCCTGGGAAGCTGGGTTAGCTTCCCTCCAGGCATCGACCAAATCATAGCAAAACAGTAGCTAGGCAAACGTGTGGTGTTGTATAGAAGGGGGTCTGAACATGGCAGTACGGGACCTATCCAAAATCTGGTCCAATGCTAAGTTAGAATCTCCAGCCAGTACAACATCTCCCTCAAACTCCGAAGCCAAAGAGCAGAGTAGGGATTGAAAAAACCCCACTTGATTAGTATTTGGTGCATAATAAACCAGAAAGGTGACCGGGTTTTCTCCCAAATGCCCTTTCATCAAAAGATAGCGTCCCTCCCAATCTTTAATTACCTTAGACTCAGTAAAAGACAAGCGCCGAGACAGACAAAGCAGAACCCCCCTCTTCCTCTCCTAAGCATTAGCAAAATAGCATACAGGATAGTCTTTATGCACATATCATGGGGTAAAATAAAGGGAAAACTGCGTCTCCTGGAGGGCCACAATGTCAGCTCCTAGGAAGCCATAATTATGGAAGGCTTTAATACGTTTAGAAGGAGAGCCAAATCCCTGGACATTATGAGAAAGCAATCGAATTACACTTCTATCAGACTGTTGTGAAGACGTGACTAGCCACAAAATGCCAATAGACAGATAACCTCGCCAATCTCCATGACACAGCAAAAATCTTTATTATCCAATGGAGAACATGGCTGATCCTCATGAAAAAGGAAAGGAAAGAGTTAGAAGAACATAATAAAAGAAGAGAAACAAGACACTTGGGATATCTATAACCCAGTATCAAAGGGACTGTTACAATATACATTATAAAGCAACATAAAAAGAAAAAAAAACAAATAGTCCAGGGCGCGGCCCTGGAAAGGAAGTGGTCTACTCAAGAATCAACCTCTGGGGAGAGTCCTCCAAACTGAGAGGGCACATAGACACCTCTGAGAACAAGAAGAAACACAATATAAATCATCATCAATGGCAACCAATAGCTCGCAAAAATCAGAGAGCAACAGAGACATAAAAATCTCAATCAAACAATTTTAAACACAGAACTTGCTTGAAGCAGGAGGGGGGAGGAAAAAAACACCCCAGGGGGTAAGCAACTAAGATGAGAAAAGGGAAGGGAGAGGAAGAAGAAGAAAGAAAAAAAAAGGGGAAAACACCCCCCAAAAGAGCTAAGAGTGGTAGCTGATGTTTCAATAGGAAACCGCAGAGAAGCTAACACATAGAAATTCCACGGCACATCAAAGAAGTATTTTCAAGTAGCTCTACGAGACGATCTTATCCTCTTCGATGGTGAGGCAGTCCAGGGTGGCGAAAGCGGCTGAGGCAGAACGTTGGATCTTGATTGGGTGTGGGAAGAAGGACTATGGGAAATGAAGCCTAGTTGGAGCAAGATCTTTTCCCCTTCTTGAAATGTGGAAAAAGCATAGGGTTTACCATCGTAGATAAATTGAAGCCTAAATGGATAAGCACAACGATAGTGAATTTCCCGCTGTTCCAAGAAGAAAAGTAGTGGCTTGAAGGATCTTCTTTTCTGGATGGTAGTTGGAGAGATATTCACAAAGATTTTAATTTTGTACCCAGCAAGTTCCATGTCTGGATTTTCTCTAGCATATTTCATGACTGCTTCCTTGATCTGGAAAAAGTGTGGTTTGACAATAACGTCTCTAGGAGGCCCCTCTGCTCTGGGGGGATGCGGTCAGTTTCCATGTGGAGATCATCTATCTTTGGCACTGCAGATCGCATACGAGACTGAGCATGGACAGTAAGATCCTTCACCAATTCCGGGAGTCCCTGGATATGAAAATTGTAGCATCAGGCACAGTTTTCCAGATCTTTTATTTTAGTGTACGATTCTTCCAGTCGGTCCTGTAGTTCAGTAATCATGTTAGAATTTTGAGACATTATGAACAGTTGCATCTACTTTAGATTCAATACTATCCAAACGTTGGCCCAATTCCTGGAAGTCTTGCTTTAAATCCACCGCTAATTTAGTAGTAGCTTTATCCTGTTGTAACAGGTCAGCAAAACGGGCAATAAGGACTGTGTCCCCTGAATACTGTGGTGGGATAGGCGGGGGTGCTGGAGATCCTTCAGGAAACTATCAGCCATCTCCTTATCCAAGGCAGAGGAGGTGTGGGAATCATGACCTAGGGAGCAGGCAGAGGCCTGTGATGGAGAGGCAGCAGGACTAGAGGAAGGATGGGGAATTGCAGAAGATCACTCACCCCCTTAGTAGAAGCCATAGTGTTCAAATCATGGTCTCCAACGCAGGAGTTGCCAGCCTTGGTCCTCTGTGGAAGGGGCATATCCTGTAGGGAAGTGCTGCAGGCCATGGGACTAGAGAAGGCTGCTATCTTACCCCCCTGCCAGCCACGGGAATCGGGTTCTGTGAGCTGCTCCGACTCTTTCCAGCTGCACGACCCGGCATTGGGGAGAGCTCTGAAATGCATGGATTTGAACGGTGCTTATGCGCAGCCCAGGCAAGGTCTTGTGCCTGCTGTAGAGAGCTGGATGTGCCGGGAGGGTGTAGAGTGGATCATTGGGACATCTGCTCCAGCCTCCCACGTATGCGCACCTCAAACAAAGAGTTTTAAATACTGTATTTAATGTAGTATGCCATTGCAGGTAGTGCATTCTATTGCAGAGATGTACCGACTATGTTTGCTTTAACAGACTGAGCATTTGTATACCGTTCTTCAACTAGGAGGAAATATTATCACCCCTCAGAAACCTCTTTTGAAGTGAGAGCAGCCATCAGAATGTATATTAGATCCAGATACAGATCTATGACACTTTATGCATTTTGGAAACTGATCTTAAATTATAATTAGAAAACATTTTATGGAGTTCAGTATATGAAAGTAATTATGCTTTTATGTATTTTGTATCTGGTGAATGCCTTTGATCAATTATATATACAGTAGGTTAATTAAACTGCGACTTTGCAAAGTAAGCATTTCCTGCCTCTTTGGATAAATCAACTAATTGTAAGGGTTCTATGTATAGATATTTTCACACAGAAGTCACACAACTTTCACAAAAGATTCACACATTTGAATTAAACTGGAAAAATGCGTGAATCTTTGGTGAAAGTTGTATGACACTTGCGTTAAAGCATTTATAAATAGTCAGTTATGTCCAAAGCAAAAACTATTTGTCACTATCTCTTTTTGTCCTAATTTCCATTTTAACCAGGACTCAAAGTGAGGAAAATTATAAATTCTTATGCTGTCACTGGAACAGGAATAAAGTCGAGAACTTACAGCTGGGATATCCAACAAGGTTATCAAAGCACTTGCGAGGGATATTTTTGCTGCTAAAAGTATTTAGAAGATTAAGATCAGAAAGCTTCGGGGGTATTCTGGATTGGTTCTTTTAGGATTACATATTAAAGGTGTCTAGGGACCCATATAAGAGTAACCTTCTGTATCGTCCATCCCAGAATTCCTGGATTTTTGGGTGCTCCCATCATATATGGAGCATGGAGCATCGTCCCCCTCTCTTCGCAAAACACTAAAACACAGTAACTAGGTTCCTGGGAACATTTTCAAAAGTTGAATGGGGCTAAATGCTATCTTGATAGAACCTGAAATTAGCTTTAAAAAGAGCAACATTAAGGATACCCTAGGACAGTGGTGGGCAACCTTTTTTTTCAACTGAGCCAAATCTCGTCAAAACCACGATTGAAATTTATTTTGAGAGCCACATTTTTAAAACTGAAAATACATAGGATGGTTCACTGTTTTTAGTTTCAATAAGTTTTTATAGTAATTCATCCCCCATAGAGTAATTCATCCCCCATAGTAATTCATCCCCCATATAGTAATTAATCCCCCATATAGTAATTCATCCCCCATATAGTAATTCATCCCCCATAGTAATTCATCCCCCATATAGTAATTCATCCCCCATAGTAATTCATCCCCCATATAGTAATTCATCCCCCATAGTAATTCATCCCCCATAGTAATTCATCCCCCATATAGTAATTCATCCCCCTTAGTAATTCATCCCCCATATAGTAATTTATCCCCCCTATAGTAATTCATCCCCCATATAGTAATTCATCCCCCATAGTAATTCACCCCCCTATAGTAATTCATCCCCCATAGTAATTCATCCCCCATATAGTAATTCATCCCCCCTATAGTAATTCATCCCCCATAGTAATTCATCCCCCATATAGTAATTCATCCCCCATAGTAATTCATCCCCCATATAGTAATTCATCCCCCATAGTAATTCATCCCCCATATAGTAATTCATCCCCATAGTAATTCATCCCCCATAGTAATTCATCCCCCATATAGTAATTCATCCCCCATAGTAATTCATCCCCCATATAGTAATTCATCCCCCATAGTAATTCACCCCCCCTATAGTAATTCATCCCCCATAGTAATTCATCCCCCATATAGTAATTCATCCCCCCTATAGTAATTCATCCCCCATAGTAATTCATCCCCCCTATAGTAATTCATCCCCCATAGTAATTCATCCCCCATATAGTAATTCATCCCCCATAGTAATTCATCCCCCATATAGTAATTCATCCCCCATAGTAATGTATCCCCCATAGTAATTCATCCCCCATATAGTAATTCATCCCCCATAGTAATTCATCCCCCATATAGTAATTCATCCCCCATAGTAATTCATCCCCCATATAGTAATTCATCCCCCATAGTAATTCATCCCCCCTATAGTAATTCATCCCCCATAGTAATTCATCCCCCATATAGTAATTCATCCCCCCTATAGTAATTCATCCCCCATAGTAATTCATCCCCCCTATAGTAATTCATCCCCCATAGTAATTCATCCCCCCTATAGTAATTCATCCCCCATATTAATTCATCCCTCATATAGTAGTAGTAAGTAAGTAGCAAGTAGTAAGCCAAGTCCCCCCTGTGTCAATTCACTTACCTTTGCTCCGCGCGTTCCTCTCGCCGTGTTCCCGCGCCGTTCCGGTCTTCAGGGCGGACTGTGAGAGGAGCCTAGCTCCTCTCACGTTCGTCACGCTGCCCCGCCTACACACATCCTGACAGCCAATCACTGGCTATCAGGATGTGAGTGGCAGCGAGACTGGCCAATCATTGCATTTGAGCGCGCTGCCCTGGCTGTTTTTTTTTGGATCACGCTGCAGAGTCCCTGCCGCCCGAGAGGAGGGAGGGGAGCGGGCGCCCGGCACACAAGAGCCGCATTAAAGCGTGTAAAGAGCCGCATGTGGCTCGCGAGCCGCAGCTTGCCGACCACTGCCCTAGGAGGCTGAATCACTGTTCCTTAGAAAAGGCTACACCTATATCTGATTCCAGTGATGTTACATTAGAGAACACTGGGCTTATATGCACTATTTGTGTTGGACTTTTTATTTAACATTTTTTGTGGATATTTGTATATTTAAATATACGATTTTTTAAGATATAAGTGGGGTTTATGTTTTGGCGTTTATTCTGAGGTTTATCTAATGGGGAGGAATTTGTGATTTCCTATGTTATGTGGGAATCTTTTTGGAGTGTTTTTTGGTCACTGAGCACTATTCACTGCATTTAGAAGATATATCCCCTAGGGATTCACTTTTATGTGTCACTTATTTTTGGTTGCTTGATAGGCTTTGTGCAGCCACTGATCCCAGTTAGGGATTTGGGTATTCGTTAGCACTTTGTGTGTATATCTAGCACATTAGGTCCAATCTGGAACCAAGTTTTTTTTTTAGTTTTTCACTTATTTTGTCACTTTAAGATCCCAGTGGGGATCATGTCACTTTACATATTAATTTATTCATATATCACCATTTATAGTTGTTTATGACTATTATTATTTGATCTGTTCATATAAATGGTATGTATGAACGCTACACCAATTTTATATGTTTTAGCACTATTTACTTATAGGTATTAAGTTGTGGGTGTTAGCAGCCATTGTTTTTTATTCTATTTCCACTTCTTAGCTCAGGAGGTTTATACCAACTATTTTAATTGTTACAAAGCTATACTTCCCTTTTTTCAGAAACACCACTACTACTATTCACAGTGCTATCCTGTTATTTGTGCACATAAATAAATCAGTTAATAATCAATAAAATATTATGAACCCTTACCAATAAATTTAATAAAACTATATGCAAAAGTCATGTCAAACATTAAGTGCTTGGTGCTCCAATGATAACCTCTGCAGATCAACTGCCTGTACTTAACATCTACTTCAATAACCCTATTATGCATACAAATCCACAATTTATTCTAAAAACTTTGTAATTTTCATAATTTGCTTTGTTCTCAAACTGTGCCTTCTGCAGGTAATCCATTACCTTTTATCACCTGTTCACATGTGATAGTGAAGGTGCCCCCTTGGTTGTGCTACCTCATTCATCAGAAGGAAGTAACTCCCAGTTTTTCAGCTAACAGAGTCAAAAACAGTGTTTACACTCTCCTCATCACCATCAGCAAGGCTTTGGATCCTCTTTGGGTACTCCTGCAGTTTCTGTCAGTCTCCTTCTTGACCTGACTTGCTCCTCCACCTGTGCCACTAGCAGAGGCTAATATGCTTAGTGTACATTTGGGCAAGAAGAAGAGGGTATTCCAGCAGAGTGTAATACCATTTAATACCATTTGGTAAAAATAAATAACAAAAACTTAATTCACATAAGAACAGATAGGAAACAATACTCAGATGCCAAGTGCCACCGCAGCGTGCATTCCACAGGCCATATGTAACATCACTGGAACCAGAAGTTGCATTCTACACATTTCACCCCATCCAGGGCATCCTCAGGAACTGCAAGGTCCAGTCTCAGCTCCTTCTTTTCTGTGCTAAACTTCTCCTACTCCATTCAAACTCCATATATGTACTTCTGCAGTCTGGGCGGTCTTATAAGCATATCTCCTTATGTATTGCAATATTTATATTCAGCAATTTTAGCCATAATTTCACTTTACAAATCAAATACAAACAATAAAAATTTTAAAGTAAGTATAACAGTCTAAAAACCTTTATTCAACATATATTACTGCATATTAACCTCCTCTGCTCCCTCTAGTAGTGTAAATTAAAATAGGCCAATCATTTTAACATATTATAAGCAAAATTTCTACAACCATTGCCAAATGTTTTACATATAATGAGTATGTGCTATCCAATACATATATCCAGCAAACATCCCTTAGTGATTATTGTTGATTATACAATGGGGGCCTGCTATTTTTTAGAAATTAGAAATAAAGCAATTTATATAAATGTTGATATTTAAAACCCTAGGGGTAAGTGTTCTCAATTCATGAAACCACCATGTCTACCAGGTGGATCATCAGGAGAGTTGTAATTGTAATGACGTGCTGGTTGGTAAAACGCCCCAAACTTAATCATCCTCAGTGGATCCAGTTTGGTTCATCACCCAATTTGGGATGCAGTGGAGTGAGGTAAAAACAGCCCTTACTAGTCACTAGCAGGTGTTGACATGTTAGTCACAGATTGCTGCTACAACACCATTAATGGTTGCAAGGTGTATTAGAAATTTAATTGATGAATTTGTGCAGTCTGAGTTTGTTCAAAGGTCCACTCTGAATTGGCTCACAGGGCTTTCTAGAATTACTGGCATGTTTCCATGTAGGCATTGCCAGATTTGCCCCTTGGTACATAAGACCAATAAATTATTAACTGCAGTACTACTCAGGTAATGTACATGCTGAAATGCCTCTGCTTTAAGTTCTATGTTGGCAAACCTAAGCGCCAGCTGAGAGTGAGCACATTGGCAGTATCAAACACCCATGAAGATAATATTTCCTTGGCACAGCATTTTTTCAGATATGCATGGTGGGAAACCCAGTGGGTTAACAGTTAAGAGAATTTTTGCATACAATATTTCCTCACGTAGAGGTGATTTCAATTGAGTTATTCTCCAAAATGAGAAGATGTGGATATACAGACTGGGGTCTTTGGCCCCTAAGGGGCTAAACTTACGAGTTGCTTCTCCAGACTTTTGATCCTTAGTCTTACTCCCTTTAAGTGGCTGTTATCTGCTTTATTAATATCTCATCTTACATCTGAGTCACCTTACCAGTTTACATGTATGAGTGGTTAGTTCAGTCTGGCTTTGAAAGATATATCAAATTTGCTATGTTTAATTAAACACCCTGTGGTTGTTGTTATGAATAGGTGATGGCTGATTAGTGAGAAAGAGGTCCCTGCTAGTTACATGCTGGTAGTACATGCAGTGAGGTTGTTTTTTTAAAGCCTGGAATACAGGTCCCAATCTGTCCTGAGGAAACCCGCAAATGAAGGTGGGTGAAATACATTAATGCTGTGACATCATCAATCACTGACGCCATGGTCAAGATTAAAACTTGCCACCCGACTACCCAAGCACAGCAGAGTTTGGATTCAGTTATTAGGGTGGTCAAACCACAGCAACAGAGGGAGTTGATGAGGCTATTCACAGCACTGGCCTGAGATCCTGGAGTGGAATGCAGGAGCGGAGGTGGGGTATGTATATTTAGCAGCCAGAGTGATCAGTGGTGAGGACTGGCTTTTGAAGCGGTATTATCTGCATGGTTGCCATGTGTGCACTAGTGGCACTTTGATACCTATAGTGGCTGCTCCCTAATGCTTTATTACACTGCTTATGTGTCTGCTTGTGTCTCCTTGACTGGCTTATTTTCATCCTACGTCCATGCTGGGTCTGATTTTCTAATAGCTTGCTGATGGAGCCATTGATTCAGGGGATTTTCAAGCAAGGAGATTAATTTAAAGCTATACATACACCAGGTGGTTGGCTATACCCCTTGTTTGATTGACTATGTGGGGTGAACCCCTCATGTTCTTCAGTTACTATGCTTACTAGTTCTGTGTTGCCACAACTTGTGGGTAATCCCTTGTAATTCCCCTGGCTATAAATGTGACCCAGTTGGGCGTTAATCAGCAAGTGTGGCTTATAGCCACTACCCAGGAGAATTTTTGGGTTGCTACACCTTGTCATGTGGTATTTACAGTCTGCTAGATTCTTGAGGTAGTCTGTGTGCTTGCATGTGAGTCATGGCACCTGGCCAATTTTTATGACAATGTTGTCATGATTTTAATAGTCTTGAGTGGAGGTGATTTTTCTAGTGTTTTGTGCTTAATACATTTTTTCACTTTTTAAGACTACACTGCTTGGCCCCCTTATTGTAACTTCTTCGGAGAGACGCTTTCTTTTCTTAACCAGTGTGTATTGTATGACAAAGCTAGGGGGCCCACACCCCAGTTTGTTTGGTAAGCGAGCTTTGCTCCTTATTTAAGAGGGGAGCTCTTTTAATGTCTCTAAGTTTTAATTGTGTTCTATAGATTCGCTAAATATGTCTTACTGCTGCATAAAATTGGAAGCCTGCTTCAGAGCTGTGGCTGCCAACATTGATGTTTCTGCAGATAATCTAAGCTTTTGATGGTTCCTCAGGGCATGTTTCTGTTCTCCAAGTGATTGAAGCTTGTCCACTGTTAAGAAGGTACCCCTCAGAGCTTTATGAGTGGCCATGCCATTCTGCCCTGAGCACACTTTTGAATAATAGAGTTATTTTCATGCTCCAATCCATATATCACATGATCTTTAAGCATGATGTGTGCTTCATGCGCAGAACTACATTTGAATTGTACAGACCATTAAACAAGAGGAACCATAGATGGCTTCATTTTTCCTGAACTGTAAAGATCCTTCAGACTACCTTCCTTACTCCTTGCATTCCCTTCCCAATATAACTTTCTTAATAAATTTAGCCTTAATTGTTATAAGGTGGACAGAGGAGTAAAACAAAATAAGAAAAGAGTTTTCAAAGTTTGTAAATTTTGAGGCTTGTGCTTCCTACCCTTCCCTATACCCTTACTCTTTTGTCCTAGGCACTTGTATAACAGGTGCCATTATGATGTATACAGCCCTGTTTGTAAGGTATTGAATATATTTTTCAGTGGGAAAACAGGAATTTACACACTGATGATATCAGATCACATCCAGCCTTATTAAACCCAGGCAAACCACACTGCAGCTCCATCTAGGAACGCCCTTCTTTAACTTTTCATTCAAAGCAGGCTTGTTTGGGGGAACAGAGGGGAAAAGCTCTTTACAGCATTTTTCAATTGATAAAACATAAAGTGATTGTAAAGCCATCCTTTTTTATCTAAAATAACAAACATGTTATACTTGCCAATAGCATTGCACAGAGCAACCCTGGATCTCTTCTTCTTGGGTCCCCCATCAGCACTCTAGGCTCTTCCTCATCTTTTTGTGCCACCATAGGAGGCAGGTTTCTATGGGGTTGCACTCATAGGCTTGCTCCAGAGCCAGGTTGTGTGCTTCTATAGACACACAGCCCAGATCTGCCCCTTTCCCTTCCCACAGGACTTGACTGACAGCTGCAGGAGGCAATACACTTTTTAATACATTTTTTACCTTAATGTGGGGAATTCATTAGGGTAAAATATGTCTTGCCTTTTAACAATTTTAACCCTTTAGCACTGACCACCTCCCAGCTCTTTAGGAGTTCTAAAATCCGAGAGGTGGAGGCAAACATTTAGGTCACGTGATCGCTGTGATTGGTTGTCACAGCGGTCACATGATCGGAAAGCTCCTGATTGCAAGTATTCATTGGGAGCTTACCAATCCCTGAAAACTACTATGCTGGGAGAGTGCAGGGAACTCGCTCTCAGCATGGTAAGACTTTTTAACAGGGCTGCATATATGCAGCCACTCTGCGTTAAGGCCTACCCACTGAGTAACTGCATATATGCATATGGCCTGCACCAAGAGATTAAGTTAGTCACCTTATCTTTTGTAGATCAATAAAATAGTATATATCAATCAAATGATATTGTCTGCTTTTGTTTAAATTAGTTTTTTATTGTTGGTCAAAACTTTTTTTTTATTTAGAAAAAAGATAGAGAAGGATTTTTTTTGCTCTCTGTTCCAGCATAATGGATATTCACCCTCTCTGTCCTGTTTACTATTATCACTAAGACTGAAAGTGAAAACCTAAAATTTTGGATTGTGACCAGAACAGGAATAAATCTTCCAATTCGGACACTAGTTCTAGTGACCCTGGTAACAGCCATTGATTTCCTCACTTTGCAGAGATTTCGCCAGATACTGCCCCCCAATTTGAATAGAAATAAAATCCCTTATCCAAGCATGCAGCATTGCAGGCCAGAAAGGGAGGGAATGTTCTCAACATGGGGGTGTCTCTTATGTTGATGAGGAAAAGCCACACAACACTGGCTCAGTGGTTGTTAGGGGTCTGGGGGCAGGAAAATTGCTAAAATCTGAAAGCTCCATTTAACAATAACTGCACCCCAGATACTGCCTCTCTATTTTCAATTACAGTTTGGCTACATACAGTTTGAGTTACAGTTTGATTTGCACACATAAGTGGAATGTAAATAAACACATATACACACTTACATTTATTTTTTTAAAAATCTACAAAAATGTCTCACAATATAAATCCATTGTCAGTTACATTAATTATGTTGCACAGCAATGCAATTCCATGTAAGTCAGGATGAACAATGTCCAACATCCACCAAAATAAGGAATCCCTGACTGATCGTCATGTCAGATCCTGTCAATCACATCAAATAAATCTCCTGGGCACTGTCACTAAGAATGAACAAAGTCATGGGGTCTCCTGAGTGATGTCGCTGATTAAATATAGCAATGGCCATATTTGCCATTTCCCAGATATTGCCATATTTGGTTAACAATGCCATCCAAACCTTGCATCTTTCTTTACATGACTGCAGATTCATTATCAACCATTAATTGAAAGGAAGCTGTCATGCATAGTAGCAATATTTCTACTGTTACCTTAGATGATGTTTGGCTCCCTCCAAATGAATGAAAAGTCAATTGTTCAGACGAAGGAACAAACAGCCAAAGTTTGGCCCAACCAAACTTTGAGCTAATTCCTACTGCCTATCAAATGTGATGTAACAGACCATTTATGTTTACATAAACATCCCCTGCTCCCTCCAGTTGGTACTTGCATACATAGAAACTTAGCTTGCATTAGGTTTATTTTTCTTACATGCTTATATAATAACGTTTTGACCATATATCCTAATAAAATAAGATATATAAGCATAAACCTGAATGTAGAAAATTATTTCTCCATCTAATTTATTTCAGATGTTTCTGTGTTTTCTATTGGTTTTAAATTTTCCTAGCTGATGTCTACTACCCCTTCTTAAGAGTTAATAGCTAATTAAAGAATTATAAATAGGTTTTACGTAGTATATCTTCTACAGATTTGTTTGCTGCCACTGCCACATCTATAAATAAGCCAAGTAATATCACTTGTATTATACAGGTAATGAAAAAGAAGGTGCTGTTACCCTGTCAAGGATACAGAATGTGTTACTTTCAGCATACAAGGCAGTAGACAATTAAGAACACATGCAGGACAACCTTTCATTAGAGAGATTATTGATTGTTACCAGTGCCAAAAATACATGTGAACATACTGTATGAAAATATACACTATGAAAATTGTCATAATTCACATAAAAGAGCTATGCAGGGCAAATGGGCTTACACATTTCTCTTCATTAACCTAAAACATTGCTGCCAACAGTTTTCTGTGGAGAAGCATGAGTGCTAAAAATACTAAACGATCCAAGATTTACTGACAACCTATTTTATAGTTATACTTAGCATATTGTTAGTGATCAGTCACTTTTAAAACACTCCCTCATAATTAGAATTTCTTGTTTTTTTCAAGATAATTTGAAACTAAATTGATGTTGGCAGGTACAATGTTCCCAGCTCTTGATTTTAATCTAGTGATTGCCAGCCAGCAGAGGCTATCTGGAATTTCTCCAGACTGGTAGAACTATTTGTTTCTGTGCCAAATGAGCTTAAATAGGAAGAACAACAAACAGATAAGTGTGTCTTTGGTGAAAAATGGTTACATGTAATGTAAACGTAATTGTAAATTTGGGTTATGGTTATGCTTTATTTTATCTTTATTATAGCATGGGTACATTTTTTTCTTTAATGAATCCCAAAAGAGAAATAAACATAGCTGTTATAGTGAACATATTATGTTGATTTATTTTAAAATTTTATTTGAACCCATGTTTGCACAGAAATGGAATGCATCATTTATCATTTATATGTAATGTTTTATATGCAAACCTTGGAAACAATAGGTACTAATGCATTTACAGTGATAGACTTAATTTTTTCATAAATTGCTTTTTTATATTATTATATAATTATGATAATTTATGAATTTATGGTATAATATAAATTACCATATTGGACTTTTGGAGTTGTTTTCATAAAGGAATCCTGTACTGAGAGAAATATGTAGGCTGTCATTGCTGACCTTTTCTGAAATTGTTGGTTTCTTGTCTATTACACTGATCCACTGGCTTCACTACATTCTGAGTCATATCTACATTAGAACAGTCAGTGTAAAGTCAGAATCTGCAAATTTGTTCTAGGTCAGTGATGTAAAGTCCTGAAACAAAACCCATCAATTACAAAGGGGGAGATTTACTAAAACTGGTGCACTCACGGCCTGGTGTACCTGTGCATGGTAGCCAATCAGCTTATAACTTCAGCTGGTTCAATTAAGCTTTGACAATAAAACCTGGAAGCTGATTGGTTTCTATGCACAGCTGCTCCAGATTTTGCACACTTCAGTTTTAGTAAATTTCCCCCATAGTTGGTAAAGTTGAGTAAAAACACCAGTCTATCTAGTTCAACATATATGTGTGTGTTTATATCACTACCATTTCTCATATACCTCAATATTACATTCGCTAAGATGCCCATCTAAAAGTCTTTTGAAATTGTCAACACTCCCCACTGACACCACCAGTTGTGGAAGGAAGTTCCACATAATTTCCTTAGGAAAGGTTTCATTTTAAAAGGGTATGTGTTCTAAGGTAAAACCTTGGAAGTACTGCTGTCTGTGTCTGATATCATAAGCTTGAGGTGATTGTAGCCGTATTAGTGCACTTGCGACAGAAACAATTGAGTAGTGACATGATACTTTTTTTATTTGCACTAACATACAATTTTGAGGACAAGCTTTCGGGGTATGTCCCCTTCTTCAAGGTCCAAGCAGTACTACTTCACAAAGTTGCTAAATAAGGAAACTCAATATGCAACATGCAAAAACAGGAGCCTTTATATAAATCTGGAAAAAAAATTATGCTTGTACTGGAAGATCTGAACTTTTCCACTTTGTTGGCATAAAGGCGATAAATAATTTCTTATAAAACTAGTACAAACAGAAACAAGGCAAAACAAAAAAAGGAACGTGTGTGTTTATATTCTATTCCCCCTTGAAACAAAATATACTGTCTTAAATAATATTTGTTTCTATGTAAAATGTCTGAGGGGAGGCTTGGAGATGACAATATTTAATTTGTTTTCTATTTAAAATATGCATTGTACACTTATACTGTGTATATAAACCTATATGAAAATTATCAACTTACAGAGGACTGAATTCAAAGTGCAAAAATGATGCAGCAGGCTAGTCCATTTTGCTGAAATTTCATTGCATCAACTCAAAATAGTAGTTTGTATGGCCCCCACATGTTTGTATGCATGCCTGACAATGTCGGGGCATGCTCCTAATGAGGCGATGGATGGTGTCCTGGAGTATTTCCTCCCAGATCTGGACCAGGGCATCACTGAGCTCCTGGACAGTCTGAGGTACAACCTGGTGGTGTTGGATGGACCAAAACATGAAATCCTAGAGGTTTTCTATTGGATTTAGGGCATTCAAGCCTGGGGGCAATTCAATGGTATCAATTTCTTCATCCTCCAGGAGCTGCCTGCATACTCTCGCCACATGAGGCATTGTCGTGGACCAGGAGGAACCCAGGACCCACTGCACCAGCATAGGGTCTGACAATGGGTCCAAGGATTTCATACCAATAGCTAAGGGCAGTCAGGGTGCCATTGTCTAGCTTTTAGAGGTCTGTGCGTTCCTCCATGGATATGCCTCCCCAGACCATCACTGACCCACAACCAAAACAGTCATGCTGAATGATGTTACACACAGCATAACGTTCTCCACGGCTTCCCCAGACCCTTTCTCGTCTGACACATGTGCTCAGGGTGAACCTGCTCTCATTTGTGAAAAGCACAGGGTGCCAATGGCGGACCTGCCAATTCTGGTGTTCAATGGCAAATGCCAATTGAGCTCTAAGGTGCCAGCAGTGAGCGCAAGACCCACTAGAGGACGCCGGGCCCTCAGGCCACCCTCATGAAGTCTGTTTCTGATTGTTTGGTCAGACACATTCAATTCAGTGGCCTGCTGGAGGTCATTTTGTAGGGCTCTGGCAGCGATCATCATGTTCCTCCTTGCACAAAGGAGCAGATACCAGTCCTGATGATGGGTTAAGGACCTTCTATGGCCCTGTCCATCTCTCCATTAGTAACTGCCTGTTTCCTGGAATCTCCTCCATGCTCTTGAGACACATGCTGGGAGACACAGCAAACCTTCTGCCCATGCAACCTCTGTAGGGTCCAGGTATCACCTCATACTACCAGTAGTGACATTGACCCTAGCCAAATGCAAAACTAGTGAAAAACAGTCGGAAATGATGAGTAGGGAAAAAACGACAGTGGCCTCCACCTGTAAAACCATTCCTTTTTTGGGGGTCATCTCATTGTTGCCCATCTAGTGCACCTGTTGTTTATTCTAAAAGTGACCCTCATCTTTGGGTCACTGAAGAGTAAAGTAAAAGGGTAATGTTTCTTCCTCCTGCTATGTAGTGCATACTCATCTTTCCTCATCACCATACCATTCTGTTTACCCACCAGGTCCTGGTCCTGGCATGTGTTCCAGCAAGTGGTACATACATCGAGTCTGCCTTTTTAAAAAATTTATACATGGTTTTGTATTTGTTTCTGTTAACTTTTGTTGTCTGAGTGTAGATCTATGTTTGTTCCAAGCATTTTTGAAGCTAATTAGTTTGTGATTATGTCCCTGTGTTCTTGATTTTGGTTTCATATTGAAAATCCTGCTCTGTTGAACCTTTCACACCCTTAATGTGAAGATTTCAATTATGTCTGCCCTTTCCCTTCTTTCCTCTAGACTGTACATACTATATTAAGCTCCTGAAGTCACTCCTAATATGTTTTATCCCTCATATCTTTCATTTCAATATTTTTGTTACTCGTCTCTGGACTAGTTCTACCTTATCAATACCTTTTTATAAGTGAGGTCTCCAGAACTGGACACAATATTCTAAATGAGGTCTAACTAAAGATCTAAATTGGGGAATCAGGATCTCATTCCACCTGCTGGTGGCTCCTCTATTGATGCATCCTATAATTCTTTTCACTTTTCCCACTACCTGGCAACACTGTTTGCTCATTTTGCAATCATCTGACATAAGAATTCCGAAATAATTTTCCTCTGTAGTGCTGGCCAACACCGCACCCCCAATGTTGTACTCTGTCAAGGGATTTTTCCCAACGTGCGTTTTTCCTAGCAGGTTTCCTAATGATGCCCACATAATGTGTGTTGAAATGGCACAATTTGGAGACAGGGACAGAAAGTTGTCAGCCTATAACCAATAACTTTTAACATCACAATAATATGTTAACGTTTTAATGATTTAGTGATTGGGTTTACATTTAAGTGACTCTTTTTTGTCCTGAGAAAAGGAAAGGATCATGTTAAGTGTTAACACTGAATAATCAAAAAATGTATGGCTTCCTTAATTTCTCTTGCCGCAAAGACCTGCAAATTCATCAAGAGCCTTACTGCAAACTTGGAAATGCTAGGACTGTGGAATTCATTAAAGTACTAATAACACTCCTTTGTGGCAGAAGGCAGTAAATAAAGGTGCACAAATTACAGGGACTCAGATTACCTTCACCCCCCTTTGTGCCTCTTATTTCCATCTATCTCAGAGATAACAAACCTAGCCATGAGGCTAACTCAAACTTTATTTTCTGCTATTGTTTGGGCCATTGCACTTAATTGGCATTCTCCCACAGTACAATGGTCTTATGTAATACAGAGGATGGAGGCCATTAAGCTGATGGAGAATATCCATCATAAGATTTTTGATACTGTGCTTATCTTTGATTTAAAAAATGGGGAAACTGGTCCTCCTTAAATTTCCTGTTAGTAGTCTTTAATGGCATACCTGGTCTGTGATACCGTATATCTTACAACTTATATTCTCTATTTAATCTATTGTTCAACACTGGATATATTATTGGGAAAACATATTCAGAGCTATTTCATGTATCTTGACTGTACTATCAACTATGTGTTTTGCAGAGGTTTGATCAAAACTTCACTATGCTATTTTATTGTTTTTATTTGCTCTTCCCTTTCTCTATGATTATTATATAGTTTTTGATATTTGGAGCTTTATAAAATGATGTAGCATATGCACCTTACAAGCTGCTGTACTTTGTATGTATGACAAGCTCCAATGAAAAAAGCTTGTAATATAAAATAGTCCTAATAACACTTTTCTGGTGGTAGTTCGGTAACAATATCTGCACAGGTGACAAATTCAGGTAGTCCTAACTACTGCCACTTTAGGAACCTGTTATTATGCCAGCAATAGATTCTTAAAGATATGCCACCATGTCAAGGATTAAAAAACTGGTGATAATTAACACCAGGTCTAGGCTGGTGTACAGAGGTATGCCAGTACTCAGGGTAAGACATGCCTGGGCAAGGAAGCTGTCATTAATGTGACAGTTAACTGCACAAGGCTCTATCCCAAGCATCATTCAGTTGTTGTCCAGGAGATTTCAGTGCTGAAATCTAAATGTAGACAAAAATGCCAGGGACATTACTTACGTGGTTTCAATATCCAAATATGGAAATGGACTGCATAGCAGCTATGGGTCCTCCCACTCTTGTGGCAGTTCTTCACCAGGCTCTGTTCACCACTTCCACAAAATTCCTTGTCCATGCACCACTCAGTGCAACAGATGCAGTGGTTGGGGGGATGCACTGATAAACAAATTTCCAGTATGGACACTCTGACCTTAGTTTTAGGCTCATACATATTCATGTTTCTGATAGGTACATAGGGTGCAAATACTAAAAATGTAATTTCAGCAACCCAAAGGATTTCTAGATGGTGTCTATGACATCCTTTATGAATTTCCCTGATTGTGCTCATCCAATTGGCCTTTATTTACACTGGGTTAACATAGACAATGAGGCAGAGAAATAAAATGTTTGAATATTTTTGTTTTCAATTTGAAAGCAGGCTGCTACAGACTAAAGAGCCCAGTAACAGCCTGCCCAGTGGGCACTGAATGATAGTATAGTTAGTGATGATGAAGCTGATATATTAAACCACATCAGTGGGAAAACCTGAGTAACGTAGAGCAGCAGATTGTATGTTGCCCTTGCTATATCATGGTGGACTTTATAAAAAGGTATGTAATCATAGATTGAAAGCTCCTTTGCCTAAAAGTGGAGAAGCAAAGTCTGTAAGCAGCTGAAATTACTTTATGTTTTTCAAGTCTTAACTACACTGGTGATTTCAATATTGGATCACTGAGCACTACCTGATCTGAGAGACCGCTTTGCTGTTTCTGGCTTCAGCACATTCTCAGTTAGTGACTTGGACCCAGCATTTATATGAAAAAGTCTGAATTAAGTTGTGCACATTTCTTCCAGGTCAGTGCCACAGAATTCTGTTCTTAGTTTTTTCCCTCAATATATACAAATCAGCCCTATAAGAATAGTAAATTGCCCTAAACAGAGCTATATGACAAGGAGCTCAGTCCCACCCTGCACATGTGAGAATCTAGTAACAGCAGGTTACATAGACACAGATTTAGGTCTTCTGTTGGACTTACTACTCTAGGTGAATATGAGGCAACATATCATCAGTTTAGCCACATGTGTGAATGTGCCCTTACTTCAGTTGCTAAATACTGTTCCTATGAAATGGCTCTAGAAAAAAAGAGGAGCAGACTAATATCTCATTAAGGGAAATCATTGGCTGGATAGGAGTTATTTATAACTGTTTAATTGCAATGAAACTTTACATTTGGGGACCTTACTATAATTAATGCTGATATCATTTATGTAGTTACATAGATATGTGGTCGGCATTAATTATGGTCACATTTTACAATGTATTTTTGATTTGTGTAATATATTTAAATGAGTTTAAATTATATACTTACCTTACATTCCTTTAAGGCTTCACAATACATGCTCATTGATTGCTAACTCTTGTGATACATCCCAGGTGGTTCCATTTTGGGTACAGGGTTGTTCTCATTTTCCTGGTGTGGGGGGTTTTAACCTCCCTGGCGGTATGATCATGTCAGGAATTTTGTGCTGAAAGCGGTACCATTTTTTTGCATGGAAATATGTAGTTTTTAATTGTAGGCTGTAATTTTTAGGAATAACTCACTGAAATCTATCCGAAAAAGAGTCTATTAAACATTCCGGATATGATAAAACTTGAAACACGAAATCATAAATTATAATTTAATAAATAATCATAAAAAATAATAATATAATAATAATAAATTTAATTCAATAATATAATCAAACCAAAAACACTGAAATTTGAAATACAGAGGCAAAATCGCACATCGCTGAGCAAAGTCGCAAAATCGTTTTCAGTGTCTGATGACGAATTTCCCCACAAATCATTATCACTCAATTCTGCAAGTGGTTCTGATTTACTATCGCTGTTCTAAAACCGCTTTTGACGTAAAGGGACGCTTTTTGGACGCCATGGACTTTTCTCAGTTTCCAGGCAGAAAGAACAGTCAAAATGCAGGCAGGGCACAGGACAAAGCAGTGGGGACAAAATGTATGTGAAATGCAGTGAAAAAGCAATGACAGCAAAAATGTCATTTTTTAAAAATTTCAAATTTCCCGCCGGTTCCGCCGCCCGAACGTTCCGACGTCACGGGGACCGGAACACGGAAGCCAGATGCCGGCATCCGCCGGAGGAGATGGACGGGGACACTGCAGGGGACCCATCGTGGGAGCGAAGGACAAGGTAAGTGCTGCAGGGACCCACAGAGAACGCTGCATGGTAAGCCCGAGTGTAGCTCGGGGTTACCGTTCTTGGTATAGAAATTCTACCCCGAGCTACACTCGGGAAAACCGCCAAGGAGGTTAAGGGACATTGTTATAATGTAAAAATATCTGTGTTTGTATATAAGGGAATATTTGTCATATTTTGTTTGATTATGACTTTTTATATGAAATTATAGATTAACCCTCTCCTGTCCTTCTGAGGAAGCAAGGTTGCAAAATGCATCAAAACAAGGCTGTTCCCCTTCCACCATGAAAAACATCATGTCAGTGGACTTATGGAAGATTTCTAATATTCATCTGAGATAGTATGGTGCTAATTTGTAGGGGGGGGGAATCCCACAGGGAAGACTGGTTATAAAGCCTCTGTATCTGTGTATGACTGTTTTTGGTCTAATTGATTTTATGATATGAACGTTTAATATTCTATGTAATGAATTTTAAAAAATAGATTTTATTATATTGGTGTTTTGGTAAAAAAAATGTACCTTAAAAACCCTTTTTAGGTATTGTTATTATATCAATATTTTGGGATTTTTATATCAATAATCTTTTGGGACATGGTGCAAGGACCCAGATGAAACTATTTGAGTTTCTCTTTTTTATTAAATACATGACATTGGGTTGAGTTATATCTGAGGAGAAAAACAGTTATGGAAAAGATGGCTAGACTACTCAAAGAAATACTACTGATGTTCCTGACAAAGTAATGAGATGAAGGCAATACAAGCTTTATTTATTAAATAAAACAGAGATCTAACCAGTACATTTAGCCAGGCTATTTTTTGTAATCACTCTTTTCTCTCAAAATGTTAGCATAGACTGAGTTACTCTGTAAGTAGCTTTTTTATACTGTAGCTGGGTCTCCCATGATTCTTTGTTCTTTCATTGAAAAACAAATTATCATCACTGAAAAAGAAAATCTGTATACAGTGGTATGAATGTCTTTATGAAAATAACATAAGTGCTCTAGCATCCAAGAAAATATTTACTGCAGTGATGTACTACAGTATACAGTCAAGCAAATAACTCACTTAGATTTGTAGGTGTTCAGCTGTGTTGTACAATGAAGTTTTTAGGTCCCAGGTGTCATTCTTTCATCACCAATGTGTTCACAGCCTGAATCAGAAGAAATATGAAATTCTGTGAGTGACTGACTATGACATCCTAGAACAAATTACAAAAATAGAAATGAGAGCTGGCATAATAAAAAAAATAGGCGTTGATTCAAAATCTCTTTACATGGGAAATTTCCCACGTCTAAACTAGCAACACAATACAAAATGAGGAAGACTATGCTAAAGCAATGCTTAAGATTGAAAATTATCTTTAAAAGTATTTTCTTCAATGGGAGGTAACCCCTCATCTTCTATTCTAGTAGCAATTGTCAATGGTGGGAGTTTCCTTTACTTTCTGTCCTGGTGACAATTGCCATGGGGACAGAAACTACAACCAGAACATAAATCTCACACAGTCTAGTCCCTTCAGTGCCCTGTACAAAATTACATAGGAAAGTTTTAATTGGTGTTCCAAGTTAATATTGAACAGTGATTTCTTATTTTAGTATTAATGCGTAATAAAAAATTTACATCCTTACCTACACAATTCTCTTTCAATTGCATATTTGTGCTAATTTTGTAACCTAGCAGTGACATGTGGTCTCTTTGATGCAGAATTCAAAAAGGCAACAAGGCCCAGCAGGAGAGCTCATGGCTATAAACTTCAATTAACCTGGCACCCATATGTCTGCGAGACTCTTGCTGGAGAAGGATCGTAAAGCCATTAACCAAGTCCTTTACTGAGTTCAAAGATATTCCAGATAAGCCATAAAGCAGACATCACATTCAAGACCTACTTTCCCCTATGATTACACATCTTGGAATATGAGAGACTTACATAAAAACCAGGCATATATTCAGACAGCTCACTTTAATACAAGACGCCTGATAGATTACACCCCCTAGCTGACAGCTACAGGAGAGCAGAAAATGATATCTCCTTAACCATCCCAGAAGGTATGTCATATTTCATACCTAGACGTTAAGCAGATGATTCTGCGTATTAATCTACCCACGGGTGGAATGTTACATGTACCTAGGAAAAGGTATTGACCATAGTATAATTTGCGAGGGCTTTGGTCAAAGCCCGAGCTCCCTGCCTACAACTCCCTCCCCAAATGAGGCGATTGGTTCTCTGCTTCAGGGAGACACCCTACTAAGTTCCTAGAAAAAGGCTGTTATGCTTGGAGTTAAGCTAAGCTGAGTTGAGCTAAGTTGAAGATTCTCCCTTGTAACATCGGAACCAACTTTGGGAGATAAAGCACTCTTTTGGCTCAGGAAACTTGAAAGCTGCTTAAACCAAGGCTTTTGGCAAGTACTTTATCTATCTAAATTCCTTTCTGCTATCTCTTTGCTGTGTTATTGCTCTCTGTATATTTATATTTATATATATATATATATATATATATATATATATATATATTGGCTACATTTTTTTTCTGTAAATATTTTTATTGCACCCTTTTGACCTTTTAGTAATAAATCTTACTTTCTGAAAGTGTTGAACTGTTTCTAAAGCTCTTTAATGCAAACTAAGAACCCCTGTCTCTGAAGAGCGCTACTGTGTGTGTTTAAACCTCTGTATAGGCGCGGCCGGCTCGTGGATGGATGCGCTATAGCCACAGCTCCGTCCACCCGCCAGCACTGAAGCGGCACACAACGGCCCCAGGGAATACTAACCTCACACAGCGGCTCCCGGAAGGTGCCCGCAGCCCACTAGACATGCCCCGCAGGAAAAAAAGCCCGGGGCAGCCAGGGAAACTCACAAACTTCTTCCCGGCCATTCAGCCGGGAATCCAAGATGGCGGCCGCCATGCGGACATGCAGGAAGCCAGCAGAAGCCAGGAGGAGGACTACAGCTCCCAGCCTGTGGATCCCAGGCTGCAGCACCAGCTCTATCCAGGGGACCCGGGTGAGTTGTCACCCCCATTGTCACCCACGACCTGCAGCCCTGTTAAATCACGGCCACGGCTAGATAGTGACCCTGATGACACATGCCAGGCCCTAAACCTTCCGCCTCAGCCACCACTTCCCACCCTGCCTGACTTAGACGCATTTCCAGCATCTGACCAACCGCTAACGGAAATCTGCATGAAAAATATGCTAACACTACTGCGCCAAACCTTGCATAATGATATTTCTGCGCCACTGACCCAAATTACTACTCTGGTGCAAAGACAGGAACGCAGGATCCGCCATATTGAAACCAACATAGCAGATATAGTAGAAGCGCACAATGATTTGATTGATGCTCATGCGGATCACCCGTCAGATATTGAACAAATCAATCTAAAATTGGCCGATATAGAGGATCGATCGCACAGTAATAACATCAAATTTAGAGGAATCCCAGAAACAGTACCTAACGAAGCATTGCTACCATATCTGCACCACTTCTTTAAGCTGCTAATCCCAACACTCTCTGAAGTAGAGGCCATAATCGATTGAGCACATCGACTACCTAAGCCTTCATTCTTGTCAGCAACCGTCCCTAGAGATGTGCTCGTCCGCATACACTTCTACCATATTAAGGAGAAAATTATGATGGCGGCCAGGAATCCACCTCCACTGCCTTCCTCACATGCAACTCTGCGTCTGTATGCCGATTTATCTAAGGCCACACTTTCCAACAGGAAGAAAATGATACCAATCACGAAAGCGCTTAGAAATCACAATATGGCCTATCAATGGGGATTCCCCACCAAGCTAATAGTGCATCATCAAGGCAGAATCTATAATATTAAAAACCTAGAGGCTGGTTTGGACTTCCTTAAGGCCTGGAGCATTTTACCTGCAGATCCACAGAAGAACAACCCTGGTTCCGCTCAAAACATGGAAGCAACCTGAAGGGCTTAGCGGCACAAGCCGCGTTTATTTTTCCTTTCCTTTTTCCCTGGAGGCGCTATCTGAACACTCCTAATTCTGGCGATCGGCCTAAACCCAATGATCCTTAATTTCAAAGTTTTGTATAGATATGACCCTCTCAGAGGTCATGTCCTGTTTGACTCCCCCACCTTTGATGTAGCAATCCTGGCTACACCGTTTACTTGCTTTATGTGCAAGTGTTTTTTTATTGTTATTTTTCCCTCTTCACCCACCCCTTCCAATGGCACCAACAAATGTATATTCCAGACACAAGACCTCTCCCTCGTGACCATGACTACCACCAGAATAAAAAACACCCCACTTATGTCTGTACTTCGAGAACCCATTTACAAATGATTACCATCAAATCCTTTAATGTGCGAGGCCTCAACTCCCCTTTTAAGAGATCGATGCTATCAAGAGAAATCCGAAAATCTCAAACAGATCTACTTTTCATACAGGAATCGCACTTTGCCACGGAAAAGACTCCCAAGCTGTATCTACATCGCTTCTCTCAACTATTCATGGCAACAAGCATCCAAAAAAAGAATGGAGTTATTATCGCTGTAAACGATGCCCTTTCTTTCAAACCTACTTCTACCGTAATCGACCCACAAGGTCGCTATATTATCTTGACATGCCAAATTAATGAGATCTCTCACACCTTGGTGAACGTTTATGGCCCTAACAATAAGCAACTTAAATTCTATCGGGAACTCTATAAGCTCATCTCCCAACATCAACAAGGCAGACTAATTATTGGCGGAGACTTTAATGTTCTTAGTGACTCACTCCTAGACTCTTCTTCTAATAAAAAATCCAGCAACCTCAACTTCAACCGTTTCCTTCACGACCATGACCTATATGATATTTGGAGATACCAACATGGTACAGAAAGAGACTACACCTACTTTTCACCCCCACATCTCTCATATTCTAGAATTGACATGTTCATCACGGACAAATGGACTCTACAACACGTGACATCCTCTAACATTGGTACTATAACCTGGTCTGATCATGCACCGATCACGATATCCTTGGACTACACCCAGAGGTCGGCGCTCCCACCTATTTGGAGACTCAACTCTACACTTTTGAATATCCCGGAAAACCAGAAATTTATCTTAGACGCACATGACCTCTTTTTTGAAACTAACATCACCCCGGATATCTCTATTACCACACTCTGGTTGACATATAAGGCTTATATGAGAGGTATCCTCATCCAATTATCTTCTCGCGTTAAAAAGCTACGGTCTCAGCAAATTGACCAACTTCTCGCCTCTATATGCAAAAACGAAGATATTAATAAACAAAATCCAAACCCTACCACAACCGCGGCTTTAAGCCGAGATAGGGACAAACTACGCACTACTTTATTACACGCCTATTAAACGAACCTCCAAAAAACAAAATCCCACTTCTATGCGCTTGGTAATAAGACCAACTCTCTTCTTGCCAAAACCATTAAACAAAAACGGCTCAAAAACAAAATAGCCACGATTCAACATTCAATTTCCAGTGTTCCCTTGACTAACCCACAAGACATAGCTAATGCGTTTGCGTGTTACTATCAATCTCTTTACAACATTAAAGATGACCCTAATACAACTGAACCAACAAGCCCATCGATCGAGAATTTCCTACGTCATACCAAACTTCCCCATCTTACACCTACCCAATTAGCCTCCCTCTCTGTGCCGATCTCACCTTCAGAGATAGAGAAAATCATAAACAAACTCCCCATGAACAAATCACCGGGAATCGACGGCTTTACCACTGAATTTTATAAAACGTTCGCGCCTAATCTCAAGCCACACCTATCTGATCTCTATAACTTCGTTGCTTCTAAAGGAGAATTTCCCCCTGATATGCTACAATCAATAATCTCTACTATCCCGAAACCGGGTAAAGACCCCCAACTAGTCCAGAATTATAGACCAATTTCACTACTAAACACGGATCTGAAAATATATGCCAAGATAATAGCTCAACGACTCCTCCCGTACCTTCCTACGCTAATCAAATCTGATCAAGTGGGATTCGTGCCAGGTAGGCAGGCCCCTGATGCGACTCGACGACTTATATCACTATTACACCACCTTGAATCAGACAAACAACCTTCACTTCTCCTGTCACTCGACGCAGAAAAAGCATTCGATCGCATTCACTGGCGTTTCATGACACTTACTCTTCAAAAGCTAGGAATTACGGACTGGATGCTGTCGGCAATTTTATCCCTCTACTCCAAACCTTCAGCTAGAGTCCTCACCAATGGCACGCTCTCGCAGCAATTCCAAATAACTAACGGTACTAGACAAGGTTGCCCTCTTTCCCCCATAATCTTCGCCTTACTCATCGAACCACTGGCATCTAACCTTAGAAATGACCCCAATTTCTCGGGGATTAAACTTTTTCAGCACAAACACAAAATCAGCCTTTTTGCAGACGACATTATTCTAATATAAAGAAAATGTAGCGCTGTGTGATGTTACTATATTGCATGCAGATATAAATAATAAATGAAACCAAAGCAAATGAATAAATCAATAAATAAATCAATAAATAAATAAATCACAGTCCAGTAATGGTGCTTGCTGATTCCCAGTGCAAAAGTTAGAAATGCGCACTAACCAGAAACGTATTAATAATATGCATGTGTATATGATATCATGAAGAATCCCCTCTCTTTTCTGGTCTGGTAATGGGCAGGAGCTGAAGATAGTAGAGATAGAGCGCCCTCGTGTGGCGAAATGGAGGTCCAGCAGGTCACAGAAATCCTTACAGAAGTGTGTGAAGTGGAAAATTTCTCCTCTCAAAGGCTGGTGCAGGGATCAATCTGGGTCCGCAGAAGCTGAAAAGGCTCATCGCAGAAGACACAGGAAAGAACCCATAGTGTAGTAGGTTGATGAAAATGATTTTATTCAAGAAAAACAGGAGTGTTCAGGAAAAACTCACAATGGTGCCAGGTTTACTCAAATGACTGACCCTTTAAGATTAAAGATGGCCACCGGGCCTCCACGTGGCACCGGCGGCGTAGTGTCAATGGCGTCCTGGGCTCCCACTGACGGGTTTCGTGCGCACGCACTTCTTCAGAGGTAGAGCTGAGGATCACCATGACCAGATCACTGTCTATATATATATAGTGTCTGGCATATGCACACTAGTGCGGCGCCATCTTGCCGGAGTCGGAATGTCTGCAAAAATCTACTGCACATGTGCGGCGCCATTTTACCATGGGTTTTTTCCTACAATCAGACAAAGAATGTCAGGGGAGGTGACAGGTCCCCGATCTTGTATGTAGGTGACAAAAGGGATACACAAGGTGCCAAAACCGTTACATTAGCATAATAAACAGGAGATAATACCTCAGCAAGGGTGTATATCCCATTCCTACTGTGCAGAAAGAGAGGGGAATAAAGAGAATGCACAGTAAGTAGTGTGTGTGTAGACCAATATATACAGAAATAAATTGCATATATTAAATGTATAAAATGTCAACGGTTATTCTGTCTATGGCACCTAACATACATAGAAGGATTAAAATTGGAAGTGATTAAATAAAAAATATTATATATACGAAAAATTTATTAATATATGTGTAAAAAACTCTGCATTTGTGTAAATAACCCTCATGGTAAAAAGGCATAAAAAACATAAACTTTCTCACACATATTTACATATCCTACATGATATAATAATCAGGAAAAAAAAAATTATAATAAGAAATTTTTTAAAAACATAAACGTATGTGAAATAAACGCATGTGGTATAAATATACATGCATTATTTTAATCAAAAGCCCTAGACGTATAAATAATGAATAATTTGTCCTGCAAAATATCCCCTAGTATAATTAAACAATAATAAGACTTTTTTATAAACATAAACGCATGTTAAAAAAACGCATGTAAAATAAATACACATGCGTTTTTTTTTTGTTTTTTTTTTAAAACCATGAACATTTGTATAATAAATAATTAATTCTGCATAGTTTATATTTCCCCTGATGTAGTTAAATAATCAAGAGGAGAATATACATGTAATAAACGCACCTCATAAGTATTAAAATCATGAGAATTCATATATAAAGTGTATATAAAATGCAAAAAATTTAAAAAAACTCTTCAAATAGCTGTATATAACCTCCTAATGCAACTCAGGATAAGGTAAAGGGTTAAGAACTCAACTGAATGTAGAGAAAAGATTCAACTGTTATCAATGAAACAGTTGACATCTAGTTCCACATTGAGTCCTGTGAGGTGTGAAGTGTCCAATTCATAAATATATTTTGTCTCCAGTTGTGAGACAGCCCTAGTTTTAAAAGTTCCTCTCCAATGTGCGGTGACAGTATCTATACCCACAAACTTCAAACTAGTGGGGTCTCTATTGTGGCATCTCCTATAGTGGAGGGACAGGGAGTGCTCTTTATATCCCTTCCTAATGTTGCTGATGTGCTCACGGAGACGGTCCCTAAGTCTCCTGCTCGTTCTCCCCACATATTGTTTTAAGCAGGGGCATTCCAATAAGTAAACCACATATCTACTGTTGCAGCAGATGAATTTATCAATATTATATAATTTATTACGAACAGCAGTTCGTCCCTGTTCATATTTGCTACCGAGTCAACAATGGTGGTCAAAGTTTCTGTGTTGTATCCCTTTTCAACAAATCTCTCTTTAAGGGTATTTGCCTGTGTATGGTAGGTTTCAATTTCCGTACAATTCCTTCTTAGTCTGAGAAATTGTCCCTTTGGGATACCTGAAAGCCAGCTTGGGTGATGGCAACTCTCTAGAGGGATAAAACTGTTACGGTCAGTGGTTTTAAAAAAGGATTTGGTGACTATACACCCATTCAAATTCGATAAGGTGAGATCTAAAAAATCAATGTCAATAGTACTATATTTAAAAGATAACTTAATATTAACCGTATTGCTGTTAAGAGTAGTGAAGAAGTTTAAAAGAGACTGTTCGGTACCATTCCAAAATAGAAGGACATCATCTATTTACCGTTTATAAAAGGTTAATTCCGGCCATTCCATAGCATCCACCTTCAACCCTCCTCCACAGAATAATTCAGCTGTTGGTTTATTTAAAGATCAAGTGCTCAAAGATCTAAAAAATCTTCCGATCAGAAAAGTCCATAGAGACCGCAACACTGACGCAGCAATAAAATCCCTTTTAGAGAAAAAGGATCTTGTAGTAAGACCGGCTGACAAGGGTGGAGGAGTGGTGATCTTAGATAAAAGTGACTATATGACAGAAATGCATAATATTCTTAAGGATTAAGGATACATCTACATACCAGCCATTACAAAAAAATCCTTTGTTTGGGTATAAATGCACTCTCAAGGCTATCATTAAAACTGGGTATGATCAATCTATTATAAATAAGAAAGAGAAGGAGTTTCTATGCCCTAAAGCTCCTCGTTTACCGGTTTTATATATCTTGCCTAAGATACATAAAAACCCACTGAAACCCCCTGGCAGGCCGATAGTTAGCGGCATCAACTCACTGTGTTCAAGAATCGGTGCCTATATTGATCAACATTTACAACCGCTTGTACTACGTACTCCATCATATTTGAAAGACACCAAACATATTTTAAACTCCATCAAAGACATCTCCATCTCTGCATCTACCTTTTTAGTAACAGCGGACGTTGAGGCACTTTACAGTAACATCAACCATAATGATGGCATGATAGCTGCTAAATACTATCTTAATAATGAGAGTACACTATCTTCCCCACATGTTGACTTTATATTGGAGCTTTTAAACTTTGCCATGTCCAACAACTATATGTGGTTCGATAATAACTACTACTTGCAAATAAGGGGAGTTGCCATGGGGGAAAAATTTGCCCCCAGTTTGGCAAACCTGTTCATGTCCTATTGGGAAGAGGATAATATCTATGCTATGGAATGGCCAAAATTAACCTTTTATAAACGGTACATAGATGATGTCCTTCTATTTTGGAATGGTACCGAACAGTCTCTTTTAAACTTCTTCACTACTCTTAACAGCAATACGGTTAATACAGGCATGTCCAAAGTCCGGCCCGCGGGCCAATTGCGGCCTGCGTTCCGGACTGAAACGGCCCCACAGGTGAGCTACCCAAATATATAACCTACGGCCCCCGGTAGTGATTCCCTGAAAGCTACTGAGGACTCCAGCGATCTCTTGACATCATCAGCTGGCGCAGGAAGGAGAGCCCAAATCTCGCGACGTCCGAGATCTCATGAGATTTGGGCTTTCCTTCTTTGTGTGCCGTCAATTCCCGCTCGACAGATCCCTGGAGCCCTCAGTGGCGTTCGCAGAATCACTAGTGGAGGGCCGTAAGTTATATATTGGGCAGCTCATCTGTGGGGTCCGGAACGTGGGCCAAGGGATCCCAGGTGGTGCGCAGGGAATTACTACTGGGGCTACCATTTACTATGTCTGTAGTCTCTGGTCATCTCCTGTACTGTCCGCAGTCTCTGGTCATCTCCTGTACTGTGTCCGCAGTCTCTGATCATCTCCTGTACTGTGTCCGCAGTCTCTGGTCATCTCCTGTACTGTGTCCGCAGTCTCTGGTCATCTCCTGTACTGTGTCCGCAGTCTCTGGTCATCTCCTGTACTGTGTCCGCAGTCTCTGGTCATCTCCTGTACTGTGTCCGCAGTCTCTGGTCATCTCCTGTACTGTGTCCGCAGTCTCTGGCCATCTCCTGTACTGTGTCCGCAGTCTCTGGTCATCTCCTGTACTGTGTCCGCAGTCTCTGGCCATCTCCTGTAATGTGTCCGCAGTCTCTGGTCATCTCCTGTACTGTGTCCGCAGTCTCTGGTCATCTCCTGTACTGTGTCCGCAGTCTCTGGTCATCCCCTGTACTGTGTCCTCAGTCTCTGGTCATCTCCTGTACTGTGTCCGCAGTCTCTGGTCATCTCCTGTACTATGTCTGCAGTCCATTGGTTCAGAATTTTTTTTCCCTGTTTTTTGCCTCTAAAACCTAGGTGCGTCTTATGGTCAGGTGCGTCTTATGGAGCGAAAAATACGGTATCAATTTGGGCTATAATGGATTGGTGCTCAGGATCGCTTGACGTCATCAGACAGTGCAAGGAGAAACAAAGCCCAAATCTCGTGACCTCCGAGATCTCGAGAGATTTGGGCTTTCCTTCTCCCTGTGCTGGCAGAGTGATTTAACACCTGTTTAGATTTGTCATCCAAGTCACAAAATGAAAAGTATGCCGTTTTCAATAAACTTTTGCATAAAATAGTTCATTTGCATTTAATGTTAATGGTTCATCAGAATGTCGGGCAAAATGGTCGGCCCTCGCACATGTTCACTTCATCAAATCTGGCACTCTGCCAAAAAAGTTTGGACACCCCTGGGTTAATATTAAGTTATCTTTTAAATATAGTACTATTGACATTGATTTTTTAGATCTCACCTTATCGAATTTGAATGGGCGTATAGTCACCAAATCCTTTTTTAAAACCACTGACCGTAACAGTTTTATCCCTCTGGAGAGTTGCCATCACCCAAGCTGGCTTTCAGGTATCCCAAAGGGACAATTTCTCAGACTAAGAAGGAATTGTACGGAAATTGAAACCTACCATACACAGGCAAATACCCTTAAAGAGAGATTTGTTGAAAAGGGATACAACACAGAAACTTTGACCACCATTGTTGACTCGGTAGCAAATATGAACAGGGACGAACTGCTGGGCGCACAAACCAGACCTCCCAAGGATTTAATCTGCCCATTCATTACGACCTTTTCAGTCCAACATAGATCCATTAAACATATAATAAATAGGAATTGGGGGCGCATGCGCGACCAGGGATGATGGTGGACGCTGCTTGCTGAGCTCCGCTCATCCCCGGCCAAATAGTGACTCACCCGCTCCGCTCCACGGCGATCCCGCCGCTTCGGGTGCGTCACATAGTCAAAGCACCCGGCACGGCATTAAGGGGAGGTGTCCATGGGGAAAATAGGGCGCTGGAAGCCCCCCTCCCCGCACCCACAGGACCCGCGGCCCTCGCCGCTTCGGCGGTTTCTCTCTAGGCCGCAATCCCCGGCCTCAAGTTGTGACAGGAGTCCGAGGAACGATCCCGGACCCCCAGTGGCCGTAGAGGGTACTGCACCTTGCTCCAAATCAGAGCAACTGACAGCCTCTGCTCTGATTCCTCCTCATATGGAGGATTCTGACTCACAAGCCACAGAAGGAGGGGACATGGACCACCCTACACCAGGGTATCTTCCAGCCCCCAGCCAGAATCCTCAGCAGGCTACATCATCTGCACTCACAGTCTCCGCATTGGACGATAAGCTGCAGGTCTTTTTGCGCAACATTACTGCCTCTATTGCCGCTGAAGTTGGTAAATTGGCTATAGATCTCAGAGGGGAAATAACCCAAATTGGAGACCGCACGGATAAATTGGAAAACAAATTTGATGAATTGGTGCAATACGTTCATGTCCTTGAGGAAGATAACGCATATCTGAAACACTCCATGTCCCAGATGCAGCTCCAACAAGAGGACCTGGAAAACAGGGAACGGCGCCAAAATATCCGTATTCGCGGTATGTCCGAATCTATCACTGACGCACAACTACACCGCCACCTACTGTCCTTCTTCATCGCAACTGCACCAAAGGTTCCAGAGACAGATTGGCGAATGGATAGGGCTCATTGCTCTCTGGGCCCTAAACCTGTTGAGGGCACCAGACCACGAGACGTTATAGTACGCTTACACTACTTTCAAAGTAAAGAAGCCTTACTATTAGCGGCTCGACAAACATCTTCTTTGGAATTCAAAGGTGACAGACTCCAGATCTTCTGCGACCTTTCTCCGCTTACTCTTGCCAAACGGCGTGCTCTGAAGCCGATCACCACACACCTCCAGCAACACCGAGTCCTGTATCGTTGGGGGTTTCCCTTCAAGCTGGTTGTCTCTAAGGATAATACCCAAGTTGTTCTCCGGGATCTTCATGAGGCGGACTTTTTTCTGAAACAGCTGGGTCTTCCTTCTCTGTCGGATGATGTGTCCTCATTGCCTCCTACTCCTTCTCGTCCCTCCATCACTCCCAACAAGATCTGGACACCGGTCCGCAGAGATCGGAAGAGACTCTTGCGCACCCCGCAACGTCCACGTTCCTCTCGACCAGGAGATCCGCCTGCCTGATGATTCTCTGGGGTGATCATCTGTGGTGAATATGGTGTTGATCCCTCTCCCCTGCTCTATACATGGGTTCTATACCGGTTTTGTTCTCCTGACTGGCCAAACCCTTGCTGGGTGCTCTTTTTGCTTTTGTTTCTTCTGGCTGGGTTGGGTGACCCCCCTGTTGAGTCGGATGTCGTGCTGCCCCCGATTTTGTCTAGCCACTGGCCTAGACGACTTGGGCTTAGTTGACGTTCCCAAGTTTATATCCTTGTGGATATCTGTTTTTTATTATGTTTTTCTTTTTTTTGTGTTATCTGATTGTTTTATGATTTTTGTGTTTTATTCTTCTACATCGATGGTATTTCAATCATTTTTCATTCTACTACAAGTACTTCAAACGTTGTTATTTTATAATGGCTTTGAGGTTTTTGTCATACAATGTCAAGGGCCTTAACTCCATTCAAAAACGGTGGATGGCTTTGAGGGAATTTCGATCCTCAGGAGCAGACATTATTTTTGTACAAGAGACCCATTTCAAATCAACTGGCTCTTTTCGTTTTGCCTCGAGATTTTTTTCCCAAGCTTATTCAGCCTTTGATCCCTCCGGGAAGGCCGGGGTGGCAATTTTGATTGGGTCACACTGCTCCCTTCGGGTTGTTTCCTCCAAGGTTGACCACCAGGGTCGCTTCATTATTTTGAACTGTATGCTTGGTGACACTCCCCTTGTTTTGTTGAATTTATACGCCCCAAATACGGGTCAATTGCAATTTCTTTCCCAAACACTCGCTAACCTAGATTCCGTCTCCACTTCGCAGGTGATTGTTGGAGGGGATTTCAATTTGATTTTTTCCCCCCATAAAGATAGGAAGTCCCTTTTTGAGTCCACCCCCTCGAAGCGGCAATGCTCCTCTTCAAAATCTTTTCGTAGATTGATAAGGGAACATCGTCTCTTTGACGCTTGGCGGATTAAACATCCCCTCCATAAACAATTCACTTTCTACTCCACCCCTCACCGTAGTTTCTCCCGCCTAGATCACTTTTTTATCTCTGCCCCACTGCTTCCGCTCCTGGTTTCTTCCGAAATCAATCCCATCACTTGGTCTGACCATGCCTCTCTGACTTTAAACCTTTTATTTCCTCCGGTCATTCTCAAACCATGTCATTGGTGCCTTAATGAGACTTTTCTTTCCACAGATCATCTTAGAGATGAGTTGTCCCAGGGACTTGACACCTATTTTGCCCACAATGTTGGCTCCGTAAGCTCTTCCTCAACTCTGTGGGAGGCCCACAAGGCAGTCTTTCGAGGACTCTGTATTTCTATGGGTTCTCGTTTAAAAAAGTCTTCGGCGAGTGCTAGAGCCTCTCTCATACATCAACTGGTTTTGGCGGAGCGACGGTTGTTGGCCAAGCCGTCCATTTCTGGACTCCGGAGGGTAACATCTCTACGGGACCGAATTAAAGTTCTCGACTCCAATAAGACTGCACAATCCCTCTTGTGGATTAAGCAGAAATTTTACGAATTTTCTAACAAGCCCCATCGTATGTTGGTCAATCGACTCAAAGCTCAGTCGTGTTCTGCGTTACCTGATCTTTTAATGCAACCAAATGGAAACCCTACCTATGACCCCCGGGTCATGGCAACCCTTTTTGGCTCATTTTATGAGAAACTGTATAATTGTCTGTCCCCAGATCTTCATCCACCCCTCACACAGTCATCGTTTGATCGTTTTTTTGACCCCCTGTCACTTCCGAGACTATCATCCTCAGACATTGCTACCCTTAATGCTGATATTACGCTAGAGGAATTATTGGACACAATTAAACATCTCCCCTCTCGTAAAGCCCCGGGTCCGGACGGACTGCCTTACTCCTACTATAAATCCTTTATTGGTATCCTGGCCCCTCATCTCCTCTCTTTTTATCGAGATCTTTTCAAGGGGATCACACCCCAGACTGATTTCTCCCGGGCATATATCTCGGTTATCCCTAAACCCGATAAAGATCATTCTATTGTGGACAACTACCGCCCCATTGCCCTACTCAATTCTGACTACAAGATTTTCACTAAAATTTTGGCCAATCGATTGTCCAGAATTATTTCCAAACTCATACATAGGGACCAAGTGGGCTTTGTACCTGCCAGACATGCTGCAGATAACACCAGGAGATCCATTGATCTGATTGACTTGGTTAATCGATCCTCCACCCCTACTGTGTTATTGAGCTTAGATGCTCAAAAAGCTTTCGACCGTTTAAGTTGGCCTTACATGTTCAGGGTCTTGGAGAAATTTGGTTTTAGGGGCCCATTTGTAGCAGCCTTGAAGGCCCTTTATTCGTCCCCCTTTTCACAGGTCAGATTAGCTTCTTTTCTTTCACTCCCCTTTCGGATGTCAAATGGCACACGTCAGGGTTGCCCACTCTCTCCTTTGCTGTTCATTCTTTGTCTGGAACCACTAGCTATCGCCATCAGGTCGAATCCAGATATTCGCGGGATACAATCCCATTCCCATGAGTACAAATTATCGTTGTTTGCTGATGACATCCTCCTTACACTTACGTGTCCCCATACCTCCTTACCAATTTTGCATAAGACCCTGAAACAATTTGGGGCTATATCAGGCTACAAAGTCAACACGTCCAAAACTGAGGCACTCCCAATACATGTCCCACCTGCCGTTTTATCTTCACTTCAGGAAGCCTTTCCCTACCGGTGGTGTACCCATTCTTTAAAATATTTAGGTACTAATCTTACTTCCTCTTACCAATCCATATATGAAGCCAATTTCCCTCCACTATTTATAGCAATTTCTCGCTCTCTGAAACACTGGGATGCCCTGCCCATCTCTTTTCTCGGACGCATTAACGTATTAAAAATGACCGTGTTACCAAAACTTTTATATTTGTTTGCAACCCTCCCCATCCCCGTTCCTATGTCCAAACTGCACTCCCTTCAAAAATCTTTCTTGCATTTCATTTGGCATAACAAGCGGCACAGGATTGCATGTTCTGTTTTGCTCTCTCCGCGCACTAGGGGGGGATTGGGGGCGCCGGATATAATAACATACTATTATGCAACTCACCTTCGTTTTCTCTTGTCATGGTCTACCCATCATCCTCCCAACACTTGGACTGAGATCGAATCCTTGCAACTGTCCCCAACTCATCCATGCTCCCTCCTTTGGTCGACCTCAGCAGTGGATGTCTCATCCTTCCGCCACCTATTCCTTGGTCCCATGCACTTTTCTATGACTGTTTGGCAGAAATGTAAGGCTAAATTTTCACTGGCCTCTGACTGCTCCCCACTGACAAATATTCTCTATAATCCTAACCTTCCAGACAATATGGCCATATCCCGGATGTCCCTCTGGGTAGTAGCTGACCTTTTTCAACTGCGTCACTTGATTCACCCGGTGACTCGTAAGTTATGCTCATTCGCGGATCTTCAGAAAAAAGCTCTTTTACCTCCCCAACATTTTTATATTTACCTTCAAATACGCCACTTTTTTTCTACCTTATCACCCTTATTGATTCTGGGGAAGCCTACTCCCTTCGAACGTTTATGTATGCAGGGTCCCCATCAAAGGGGTATTATCTCTAATACTCATAAGCTTCTTATGGATGCCCCCCCTTTAGCCAATGACACTCACCTCTACATGCGTAGGTGGTCTCAATTTGTACAATGTGATATTGATTTATTAACGTGGAAGAAAATTTGGGAAAATGCATCTAGATCTTCTGTCTGTGTGGTTTTTAAGGAAAATATATACAAGATCATGATGTTATGGTACAAAACACCTGAAGTTCTTCATGCTTATAATCCGAGTGCTTCTCCTGTCTGCTGGCGCTGTAGTAGAGACCTGGGTTCTCTCTATCATATTTTTTGGACATGCAGCTCCACTATTCCTTTTTGGGAAGAGGTCCGCTCCTTGTTGCAATCGTTGTTACATATCTCTCTCCCACTTGACCCATTACATTTTTTGCTGGGTTTACCATTCCCGGGTCTACCTAAACCATCCAGAAAACTTGCTGTACATGTTCTGACCGCAGCCAGGAGAAGCATTCCTATGTGTTGGTTATCTTCTACTCCCCCTTCATTGCAGACTTTGTACAAAATTATTGCTGATGTAAGACAGATGGAATATTTGACTGCATTACATGGTTGTTCGTTTGCTGTGTTTGAGATGATTTGGTGCCCGTGGGATTCCTTCACTTCCTCTATGCCGACCTAAAATAAAAGGCCCTGATAATTTCCACACTGTTATTATATGATTCAACTGATCCTGACCCTTTGTAGTTTTGCCATCGATGTATATCTCTGTTATGTTTATTTTCTTTCCCATATACTCTTTTACTGTACTGTTTGTACTTGCATGAAAACCAATAAAAATTGTTATTAGTAAAAAAATAAATAAGAACTGGGGGATCTTAAAAGCAGATTCTACTTTGGCGAGAATACTCCCTGATAAACCAGAGGTCATCTTCCGAATGTCCGCCACCTCATGTTTTTGTTTTTGTACCAAAATGGCCGCCGGTCAACTTCCGGTTCCTGTGTGCGTCTTGACGTCACTTCCCTTGACGCGTTTCGTCATTGTCTTAATCATTAATTCCCTTTTGGAAAAGGGAAGCAAATGATCTGGAGCACCTGGACGTTCTTCCTGGATGGCTGTGAGGCTGTGAGGTTTCTATTATGAGTAATTACGTGCATAAAGGCTTGTTTTGATGTAAGCAGTTCAAATAAAGGTCATTTGATTTTACTATTGGCGGTATTACACTATTGTGTTCCTTATGTTTTGTCCCTGGATGGAGTAAAGTGCCTGGAAACAGTGGGATCAGCAATCCAGGGAGGATTGTGGAGATCATTCATCCTGAGAAAGCTGTTGGATTGATATAAGCATGTGTTTTCTGAAATGTTGGTAAGGGTACCCTTACTATGAATAGAAGTGCACACCAGTTTGCAATTATATCTTTCTGTGTGTGGGATTGAAGGGTGATTCACACACACAGTGTTTTCACTGATTATTTCACTATTTTCACCATTTTTTTCACCATTATCACTATTTGTCACTGGATTGTGGGAGATGAATTAAGTTTATATTATATAAAGGATAATGCACTATATATTATTTCCTTTTTTTTGAGGTACATGCACATGGGAGATCGTTAGAAGAATTTCTGAACATCTTGAACTTTGATATTATAGGATAGTGAGAGTTAATAACTGTTTGATTGTCAGGGCAGGAACGATGGAATGGGCAGGCAGGCCTATGGTACGGTCACGCTGCGACTGACGACAGCCACTACCCACAGACCAGAGTCCCTCAGGGCGCGGAGTCTAAGCCCCAGGCTACCCTTCACCAGGGCCCCTGATGGTGGGGATGGACTTGACGCAGCCTGAGACCAGGTCGCGGCCCCCGAGTGGCCCCAGCTGCGATAACGACTGCCGCCAATGGCGTACAGCTGGTGGGAGCTATATGGGATCACGAGTAGAGTAGTCAGACAAGCCGGGTCAATAACAATGGAGCAGACAGTACTAGACGGTAGGCAAAGAAGACTCAGGTCACGGGCCGGGTTCAACAACGGGAGGTCAGATAAAGGGTTAACGCAGAGAGTAGTCTTGTCCAAGCCGAGTCGGTTACCAGGAGAGCAATGGGAACAACACAAGAGCTTGCAACAGGGCAACATACAGGACACAAGTGCAGAGCACACTTGCAGACAGCAGGTTTAAATGTGCTCAACCACACCCTTCTGAGGAGGAGCCGCAGAAGCCTGAAGGCATAAAGGTTCCCACCATGCTTTGCAGAAAACCAAGATGGAGGCCAGCTCATGGAGATGCACAAGCTCTGAAGAAAGGTAGGACCTTGACAGTACCTCCTCCTCAAGGGCCCCTCCCCCTCCGTGGCTCCACAAAAGGTTTCTGAGGAAATCGGGCGTGAAAAGCGCGGAGGAGGGCAGGAGCATGAACATCCGCGGAAGGAACCCAGGAACGTTCCTCGGGACCATAACCACGCCAATGGACCAAAAACTGTACCCGACCGCGGACCAACCGAGAATCCAAGATGCGGCTCACCTCATACTCCTCATGACCGTCGACCCTGATAGGACGAGGACGAGGCAGAGAGGCAGTAAAGCGATTATAGATCAGAGGTTTCAACAGGGATACGTGGAAGACATTGGAGATGTGCATCCCAGGAGGAAGAGCAAGGGCATAGGCAACCGGGTTCACCCTGCGAAGAATGCGGAAAGGACCAACAAAACGGGGGGCCAGCTTTGGTGTGGGCACCCGAAGCTTGAGGTTGCGAGTGGACAACCACACCCGATCTCCGACCTGGTATGAGGGAGCGGCAACCGTCTATGATCAGCCTGGAGCTTCTGGCGCTGTGCTGAGTCCTTCAAGGACCTCTGAATCTGCCCCCATGAGGAGCGCAGAGCAGCCAGGTGGTTATCCACAGCCGGAATGTCCTGTGGAGAGAACAACTCAGGCAATACAGCGGGTTGGAACCCATAGTTGGCCATGAAGGGGGACATCCCAGAGGAGGAGTTGACAGCCGAGTTCCTCGCAAACTCTGCCCATGGCAGGAGATCGGCCCAGTTGTCCTGATGATCCGATATATAGCAACGAAGGAATTGTTCCAGGGCCTGGTTGGAACGCTCCGCAGCCCCATTGGACTGAGGGTGGTAGGCCGAAGAGAAGGAAAGCTCGATACCCAACTGGGAGCAGAAGGCGCGCCAGAACCTGGACACAAACTGGCTCCCACGGTCCGAGACAATCACCTTGGGCAACCCGTGCAAGCGAAAGATCTCCTTGGCGAAAACCGTAGCCAGTTCCTGTGCAGTCGGCAATTTCTTGAATGGAACGCAATGGCACATCTTAGAAAAACGATCGATCACCATAAGAATGACCGTATGACCTTGAGACGCAGGAAGATCCACAATAAAATCCATTCCCAGGTGTGACCAGGGACGCTCCCCATTGGGAATGGGTTGCAGAAGGCCCAATGGAAGGTGCCGAGGAGATTTATTCTGGGCACAGACCGAACAAGCTGCTACATATGAGGCGATGTCAGAACGGAGAGATGGCCACCAGAATAACCGAGAAACGACCCAGGACAATTGGTTCCTACCAGGATGACCGGCAGTCTTGGCATTATGGTAGGTACGTAGCAAGCGGGTACGCAATCCTTCAGGTACAAAACATCTTCCAGCAGGTCTCTCAGGGGGAGCGTTAGTTTGAGCCGCCAAAATCTGCTCCCCAAGGGGAGAAGTCAGGTTGGTACGAATGGCAGCCAGGATCTGGTTTGGAGGAATGACCGAGGTCGGCTCAGTGTCCTCCCTGGACAGCTCAGAGTATTGCCGCGACAAGGCATCAGCCCTGACATTCTTGGAACCAGGCAAGTAAGAGACCACATAGTTAAAACGTGACAAAAACAGAGCCCACCTGGCCTGATGGGGTGTCAACCTCTTAGCCTCCGAGAGATATGTGAGGTTCTTGTGGTCAGTGAGAACAAGGACCGGGACCACAGAACCCTCAAGCAGGTGCCTCCATTCCTTGAGAGCCAGAATAATGGCCAACAACTCCCTGTCTCCAATCTGGTAGTTGCACTCTGCAGAGGAAAGCTTCTTGGAGTAGAACCCACAAGGAAGTAGGGGTCCCTCGGGTGACCGACGCTGGGACAAGAGGGCGCCTACTCCTGTCTCAGATGCATCAACCTCGAGAACAAAAGGCAACCCAGGATTGGGATGAGACAGAATTGGGGCCGAAGTGAAGGCGGCTTTCAGAGCCTTGAAAGCTGAGATGGCCTCGGGTGACCACTCGTGAGGGTTACTGCCCTTCTTGGTCAGATCTGAGAGAGGCTTTGCCAATGTGGAAAAGTTCCTGATAAACTTCCGATAATAGTTGGCAAATCCCAAAAAGCGCTGAATGGACCGAAGACCACTGGGACGAGGCCACTGCAGAACCGCTGAAACCTTCTCAGGGTCCATAGAAAAACCCATCGGGGAAATGATGTAGCCTAAAAAGGCAACCTGGGATTGGTGAAATTCACACTTCTCGAGCTTACAGAAAAGCTCGTTTTCACGTAACCGTTGCAGCACCCGCTTAACATCCTGGATATGAGTCTCCATAGACGCAGAGTAAACCAGGATGTCGTCCAAGTAAACCACCACGCACTGCTGCAACAAGTCACGTAAGACATCGTTAATAAACTCCTGAAAGACCGCGGGTGCGTTACACAACCCAAAGGGCATAACCAGGTATTCATAGTGGCCGGTTCTGGTGTTGAACGCGGTCTTCCACTCATCGCCCTCCTTGATCCGTACAAGGTTGTAGGCAGCCCTAAGGTCGAGCTTAGTAAAGACCGTTGCTCCCTTGAGGCGGTCAAACAACTCGGTGATCAACGGAATAGGATAAGCATTTTTAATCGTGATCCGATTGAGACCCCTAAAATCAATGCAGGGTCTCAGCTCACCTCCCGTCTTTTTCACAAAAAAAAACCCAGCTCCTGCTGGAGACGTAGACTTGCGAATGTGCCCCCGGGAAAGCGCATCCGCAACGTATTCCTCCATGGCCTGATTCTCTGCCACCGAAAGAGGATACACCCTGCCACGCGGAGGAGTAGCACCAGTTTGTAAGGTTATGGCACAATCGTATGGACGATGAGGAGGCAGGGCACCGGCGCGCACCTTGTCAAACACGTCCAGGTACTCCCCATATTCAGTGGGCAGCACAGAGTCCGAGGAGGTGCACAGCACCTTAACCGGACCACGGATGCAACCAGCCCCACACCGTGGTGACCATGAGAGAATCTCGGCCGATCGCCAATCAAAGGTCGGATTGTGCCTCTGAAGCCAGGGATAGCCCAAAACCACGGAGTAGTGCGGGGAAGAAATTACCTGGAAACAGGCCAATTCCCTGTGGACAGCCCCAATAGCTACCTCCACCGGCAGGGTCTCGTGGGTAACCTGCGATGGCTGCAAGGGCCTGCCATCTATCGCCTCGAGAACCAATGGAGTCTCTCGAGCCTGCAGAGGAATGGAGTACTGGGCCACAAACGAACTGTCCATAAACAAACCGCCAGCCCCAGAGTCTACCAGCGCCTGGGCCGTCACCGAGCCTCCTGCCCAAGAGAGGACAACGGTGATAAGCGGTTTATCTTTACGGGAAACCGGGGACGAGGAAACTCCACCCAAGATCTGCCCCCGACAGGATCTCAGGTGCGGGCGTTTCCCGGACGGACCGGACAGGACTGCCGAAAATGCCCCCCGAGTCCACAGTACAGGCAGCGACCCTCCCGACGCCGAGAGGCCCGCTCCCCCTCGGAAAGGCGAGCAAACCCCAGCTGCATGGGCTCACCACCAGACAAACCATCCCCAGGAGGCGTGGGAGGAGAGGGAGGCACGGGTGGGACAGAAAACGTAGGCGCCAAACGGTTAGGAGGCCTCCGCAGCCGCTCCTTAAATGAAGGCCTCTCTCTGAGCCTGGTGTCAATCAAGATTAGGAAGGATATGAGTGCCTCTAACTCCACAGGCAGTTCTTTGGCTGCGATCTCGTCCTTCAACGCATCAGAGAGACCATGAGAGAAAGCAGCCACTAGAGCCTCATTGTTCCAACCCACCTCTGCCGCCAAAGTACGAAATTCGATGGCGTACTCGGCAACGGTTCGTGAACCCTGATGCATGGACATGAGCAATTTGGCAGCAGAAGCGGAGCGAGCGGGTACGTCGAATACCGTACGGAAGGAGGCAACGAAACGGGTAAACACGTGAATCACCGGGTCATTCCTCTCCCATAAGGGATTAGCCCAGGCCAAGGCCCTATCAGAGAGCAGCGAGATTAGGAAGCCCACTTTTACCCTCTCAGCAGGGAAAGCGTGAGGTATTAATTCAAAGTAAATCCCCACTTGGTTAAGAAAACCACGACACTGACTCGGTTCCCCCCCAAAGCGCTGAGGAAGAGGGGCTGAACCAGTCATACCTCTGGGTACCGCGGGTTCCGCAACAGATGCAGAGGTAGGTGCAACAACCGGAGCAACAGTGGGAGAGTCCACCGGAGTAACAACTGACCTAATAGCCCCAGGGGTAAGGTGCGCTGTGCGTGCAAGCAGAGCCTGCAACGCCTGAGCGAACTGATCCAACAAGCGATCCTGTTGGTCGAGTCTGGCGAGTAACATAGGGATCGAAGGCGTACCTGCACCGTCAGGATTCATGGCACTTGTGTAATGTCAGGGCAGGAACGATGGAATGGGCAGGCAGGCCTATGGTACGGTCACGCTGCGACTGACGACAGCCACTACCCACAGACCAGAGTCCCTCAGGGCGCGGAGTCTAAGCCCCAGGCTACCCTTCACCAGGGCCCCTGATGGTGGGGATGGACTTGACGCAGCCTGAGACCAGGTCGCGGCCCCCGAGTGGCCCCAGCTGCGATAACGACTGCCGCCAATGGCGTACAGCTGGTGGGAGCTATATGGGATCACGAGTAGAGTAGTCAGACAAGCCGGGTCAATAACAATGGAGCAGACAGTACTAGACGGTAGGCAAAGAAGACTCAGGTCACGGGCCGGGTTCAACAACGGGAGGTCAGATAAAGGGTTAACGCAGAGAGTAGTCTTGTCCAAGCCGAGTCGGTTACCAGGAGAGCAATGGGAACAACACAAGAGCTTGCAACAGGGCAACATACAGGACACAAGTGCAGAGCACACTTGCAGACAGCAGGTTTAAATGTGCTCAACCACACCCTTCTGAGGAGGAGCCGCAGAAGCCTGAAGGCATAAAGGTTCCCACCATGCTTTGCAGAAAACCAAGATGGAGGCCAGCTCATGGAGATGCACAAGCTCTGAAGAAAGGTAGGACCTTGACATTGATGGACTAATTGATGGACTTCACAGTTTTTATTTAAAGTTGGTTTATAACACTTTTACATATATAAATCTGTTACACCTTCAGGGGAAGGTGTTGTTTGTGTTAAGGGTTATTGTTTATCACATTTATTTAGGAGGTGGTTTTTTGCTAAAATAAGTGTGAAGGGTTAATTGCGTAATTAACCTGACCCAGTAACAATCGCTCCCAGGCTGCAAGTACACAGATTGTGGTCCATTAGCTGGAAAGTCTTTGTGCAGGGTGCAGCTGGACGTGGCATTGTTACGCACGTGACAGCGCGGCTTTAAATTGGCTAGTCCTTCGGTCATGAGTTTGGTGAGAAGGGATGGGGTCTGGCGCCGTGATCGTCACACACAGCACACAGTTAACCTTTTGAGCACCCCACATATTAACTCCTTCCCTGCCCAGTGCCATTAGTACAGTGTCGGTGCTTTTTATTAGCACTGATCACTGTATTGATGTCACTGGGGATGTCAGTGACACCAAGTCAGTTCCCCCCAGTGTCAGAATGCCTGCTGCAGTCCCGCTATAAGTTGCTGATTGCCGCCATTACTAGTAAGAAAAAAGATTCCAGTACCGCCATTTGTAAATGCTATTACTTTCACGTAAACCAATTACCGTATTTGCCGGCGTATAAGACGACTGGGCGTATAAGACGACCCCCCTACTTTTCCTGCTAAAATGTAGTGTTTGGGCTATACTCGCCGTATAAGACTACCCCTCTTCCAATGCACACCAGTGGGAGGAATAGTGCCCCATCATTGATGTCAGTGGGAGGAATAGTGCCCCATCATTGGTATCAGTGGGAGGAATAGTGCCCCATCATTGGTATCAGTGGGGGGAATAGGTGCCCCATCATTGGTATCAGTGGCAGGAATGGTGCCCCATCATTGGCATCAGTGGGAGGAATAGTGCCCCATCATTGGTATCAGTGGGGGGAATAGGTGCCCCATCATTGGTATCAGTGGCAGGAATAGTGCCCCATCATTGGTGTCAGTGGGAGGAATGGTGTCCCATCATTGGTGTCAGTGAGGGGTGGAATAGTGCCCCATCATTGGTGTCAGTGGGGGGAGGAATAGTGCCCCATCGTTGGTGTCAGTGGGGGGGGGAATAGTGCCCCATCGTTGGTGTCAGTGGGGGGGAGGAATAGTGCCCCATCGTTGGTGTCAGTGGGAGGAATAGTGCCCCATCGTTGGTATCAGTGGGAGGAATAGTGCCCCATCATTGGTATCAGTGACACCAATGATGGGGCACTATTCCTCCCACTGAGACTTGCTGACCCTGTTCTCGTATGGTGCTGCTGCAGCCAGCATATGTGGTTGCAGCAGCACCTCTACACAGAGTACTTACCTGCTGCTCCGGCACTCAATTTTCGCGGGGCCGCTCGGCTCCGCCCCCTCGCCGGTGATTGGCCGCCTGTGTGCCTTTCCTGAGCTACAGTTCTGGCGGCCAATCACCGGTGAGGAGGCGGAGCCGCGCAGCCGCACGAACATCCAGTGGCCGAACTGAAGGAGACGCCGCGCTTCCTGGACCGGATCGTCGTGGGACTGGATCCAGGTAAGAGATGTCAGCCCCTGCAAACCCCTGTACTTAATGCCGCAGCCCCCCTAACATGTGTACCGGCGTATAAGACGACCCCCGACTTTTGAGAAGATTTTGAGAAGGGTCAAAAAGTCGTCTTATACGCCGGCAAATACGGTAATTTACACATATTGGGATATTTTTTAACAAAGACATGTAGCAGAATCATTTTGCCCTTAGTTTATGATGAAAGTTTATTTTTGTAATTTTTTTATTGGACAAGTTTAATAGCAAAAAGTCAAAAATATAGTATTTTTCTCACAATTATTGGTCTTTTTTTGTCTATAACAGAAAAATAAATAACTGTACAGGCAATCAATTACCACTGAAAGAAAGTTCTATTTGTGGGGAAAAAATTTAATTTGGGTGCAGCGTTGCATAACTGCGCAGTTGTCAGTTAAAGTAATGCAGTGCCTTAACACAAAAAATGGCCTGGTCAGGAAGGGGGGTAAATCCTCTTGAGGGCAAGAGGAGCTTATGCAAACAAATTGTATTACAATTGTACCATATACCCTTTGTGTTTCCAGTGGCAACAGCTGACACCAGGCAGGACAGATGCTGGAATGGTGAAAATCCTCAGGTAGATGGTCAGTGATAGACAGTAACAGCAGACGGATGGCCAAGTCAGGTGCTGATAAAAAAACATGTGGGACAATAACAGATTAGGCACATGCAAGGGGGAGTACAATTGCAATACAAGCAATGCACAGCAACAATCCAAGTTATGAACTTTCAGATAGAGATAGAAAGACAGATCTGACATCAGATAGATCTGAGACAATGAACACAGAGATGAAAGCTGTTAGTTATACAGTAAAGCCCAGGAATAAGGTCAGCTGTGTACAGCAGTGACCTAAGCTGCAGTGTTGAGTAATGACTAACAGATGACAAAGGTCCAGGACTGATCGCTGCACATGCTAAATAGTATGCAACTGAGGTGCACTAGGACATGGGTATACGGAATTTATTAACAAGTGTAGTTTGCTGTGGAGTGTACACTTCAACATTCAAATGCTCAGTAGTGGCACACCTAAAATAAAAATATGATTTTACTCTGATGGTTTTGGGTCTATATCACTGTTGTTAGAGATTTTACACTTGCTTCTTTTGCAGGAATGTACACATTAAGTGGATATTAATATCATTAATGGTGACTGTAAAAAAATATAATTAAATAAGAAAATAGTAAAGTAAAAAAGCTGTAAAACCCACTGCGCATGGGTTAAAAAAGTCTGCGTTTTCAGATATGCTCATTGTGATCATGATAAATGTGTGTATCTGATTTCTTACGGTACTTATCAAAATAAGGGTTGCAAACATATATACACTTTGCTATGACAACATAGTGAATGGGTTTTTCGACCTGCAACTTTGCTTGGAGCATGCCCATTTCATTGCTTAATGAGCTGATTACTTTATTATTTTTCATATTCAGATAAACTGTTGGCACACACATGCGAACTATACAATATCAGAGCAAAAGGCAAAAAAACAGTATGACTTAAATGTTCAATGCCCAAGGCAAACTAGGACCATTGTATGCACCATATGCATTGAACATCAGTATACAATTTGTTAGCAAGGTTCAGGTATCACGCTTGCTGTGCACACATACTGTATATCCAAATGCTAATGAAAGCACACAATCATAGTGGGCCTGTATATTTTAGAAATTGCCAAAAGAATTGTCTAGCCCAAGTGGTATTACATTTTAGGGAGTGGAGAAAAAAGATCATGGAGATAAAAAAAAATAGGAAAAGAGACGTCTTAAAGAAAAAAAAAACATATTGGATTCATAATCTCAATACTCTTCAACCAAATTGAATAAATGATGACATTTGTTTAAACTGCTTTGTGGAAGATAGTAAATTGCTGATTTAATGAAAAAAATATGGATGTTATTGTAGTTGTATTTTTCTCATAGGAAAATATAATTATTAGATATCTAGTGTTAATTAAGGTTTTAGTTATTTTACCTGTTATTTTATGTACTGTATAGGCAACTATAATTTTTTTTTATTATTTTATCTTTATATATAGGCAGATATGAGTACTGGATTTTTAGTATATATTGGGATAGAGTCAGGACTGGGTATCATAATTAACAAAGTAGGTTTTAATATGTTAATTTGTATTCACTGGCAACAAAGCAGCTAATCTGTGTAGGGATAAAAGCAAATAGATGTTCACTAGCACAATGCTTCTGAAGAAGTTTGACAAAATGCATTAGACATGCTTTTTGATGATTGTAACTTTTAATTAAAGTGGTTTTATTTATGTCTATTTCTTTTGCATCTACTTGTGGCTGTATAGAGAATGTAAGTGTTATGCTTGGCCCATGTTAAGAACCCCTGCTTTAAATAGTATGTAGACCCTGAGAATGAACATTTCTCATTTGCTCACTTTTGATTTGCTAAATGTACCACCAAGTTTTTTCTATATATATCTGTTCAACTAGTGCAAAAAATACTGGTTGATTCAACCAGAAAATCTTGTGAGCTGTAAACTTTTTGTGCTATCCACGCCAAGCCTATCTATTTCTATTTAGTTTTCTGTCCGCATTATGACAGCAGATGTTGGCGGACCCGTGATGGCTCTAAGGCAGCCCTATATAAATGGACTTGCCTCCATTTACATCCTGCTACCTCTGATTCATCATGTTTAGGTTAAGGACACAGTTTATTTCCGTTTTTTCTGAACCTGGATAGACTCAGACGTAGGCAAATGTACCCAAATACATTCCCTTTTACACCTGCCTGCCCATAGATTTGCATGGAGCTTTTGGATTTTAGCAATTCACTTTTTAATGTTGAATTCAATTCAATGTTCAGATCACGTGGCTTCAGATTTCACAAATTGTGTATCCACTGCCCTTTATTATAGGAGAGGTTTTTTTTAATTAGATATGTTCTTTGTTATTGAGAAGTGAAGTATGCCAAACTGATAATGCATGCTTTGAAATTCAGAGCCAAAAATATACTGTATTACAATTCCAGAAAGAAAGTTGGGATCACACTATATTTCTGGCACATCAACGATTATTTTTCTATATTTGGAGCATATATAAAGAGATAAAATATGCAGAAATGTGCAGGGATGTGTTAAATATGTTTTTTTTCTTACTTTCACCTTGACATACTCTTTAAAATTCACTCACCTAGTACAATGTGTAGAAAACCATTACAAAGTGCTCAGCATTCTAATGCCACACAGGACATTGAGTAACATTAGAATGGTGCTGGCTTTATGTGAATAACACTGAATCCTTGCTATAGTATACAACACAAAATTTTCTCTTAAAATGTTCTAAATGTATCTGTATTCTATTTCAGGGGTACCCCACCATCAACTTGCTCATTATCACTATTACCTTTACTGCCTTTTTGACTTTTTTCATGTTTAAAAAAATTCCTGTCAAATTTAATGTTCGGTCCAGGCGGTTCCAAATATTCCTGATATTTGCTTGCTCTACTATCTACTTGCATGAAAAAGTATTCTGTTCTCATCGTATCTCTTTCTTTGTGTGAAATCCCTGGTGTTCCATCCAGTCTATCTGCTTTCCTATTAAAAACTGTCTACAGTAATTGTGAGAGCACAGTGTGGTCAGCACTCTAGCTGTGTGCCCCGGAAACCCCCCCCCCCTCCACACACACACAGTTATTCACTGGGAAGTTCAGCATACTGCTGTTTCTCCTCAACCCAAATCTCAGCAGCTAAGAAACTAAGAATAGAAGAAATGTGATCAACTATTAAAAAAAAAGGTATTTAGAATTTTTTTTATATCTATTCACAAATGTGTTATCTTTAATTTCTATTTTCAACTGAATGAGTTGTTTTACAAGGTGAGGGTTTACATATATTTTAAGTGTTCAGTGTTCTTTCTCATGTTGTTACCCTTAATTAGCCGACACTTTGGGGTTGATTTGCTAAAGGCAAATGGAATGTGCACTTTCCAAGTGCAGCTGCACTCATTTTCTCTAGAGCTTAGTGAATGCGGTGAAGTTATACTGATTTTTATGATCTAATTATGTGCAGGCATGATTATTTATTTGTCTTGCAGCTGATTTGGTATGCTTTACAAGGTGAAGCTTCACCACATTCAGTAAGCTCTGAGGAAAATTATTGCAAATACACTTGCAAAGTGCACAGTCTTTTTGCCTTTAGTAACTCACTATGTCCTTTGTACCTTTCTCAATATTTTTAACATTCTATACAACCCTTATATGTAAGGTTATCTACAATCAAAGAGAGTAAACTTGGATGTACCTTCCTTTCTTCCCTGCTTTACCTGCTCATGTAATTGTCAGATTTCCTATATGGGGATATGGTGCTTTACCACATTAGCCAATGGAAAACTGCAGCTATCTATTGAGTTTTATAATTTACGACTACTAAAAGATCTTAGTGGTTTCTTCTAAGTGTTGGTCATTTCATCTTGGAGAGGTATATAAACAGTGCGGTGTATCAAAACGAACATGACTTCAAATCACGTGAATTTGTAGTATCTAATTATATTACACCCAAATTATTGCATATACAGTATACAACAGCAAATAGATTACACAAAGCTCAATAGATCACTCCTAAAGGACCACTGATCCTGGGAGGTCAATTAGAGGTCATTCACTGAGCTTTGTGTATTCCTTGTGCCACCTTAAGAAAGGTGTGCTGTCACTCACTCACTCCTTTTTGTTCATATGCAGAAAGCCTTTGAGCTATACCTGCTGCTAACTAACAACACTCTCAACTAAAAAATTCATGAAGACTCATTATGCCCAAACTTCTTTCTCCAATGCTCAGACTAGACAATGTGGAGACCTCATTGCCTTCCACAGGCTTGTACATTTTAAAATATACCAAACATGTTTTAGATTCTTCACTACCATTGCATAGTAGTATAACAGTACAGTATATGTTTAGTATGTTAGGACATGTTTGGTATTTTAAAAGAAAAAAATAATGACTGCTATTTTCCAGGACTCTTCAGGATAAATTTCTGAACATCTGGTCACCCTGAATGTCCTCTACCCATCCAAATGTTCTGGCCTCCAGGACTCACCTTTGGTCCTGTATTGTCCTGGACAGAACAATACCTCTTATATTGGTAGGGGAGATGAGATAACTATTTTCCTATTATAAGGTTTTTCTCCTTTTCCTTTTATTCTTTTCTCTCTTTCTCTTTCCTCTGTCTCTCCTCGTCCTCTCCCTCTACTTCCCTCCTTTCTTTCTCTCCCTAACACTGCCTTTTTGACTTTTTTAAGTAACCTTCCTTTACTTAAGAGCCCAGTCTATATTTTCCCACCTTACCAAAAAAAAGCAATTATATATCTAACAACATAAAACAATATATATATATATATATATATATATATATATATATATATATATATATATATATAATGTGGCAAGTTATATCATAGACTTCCCATTGCATAAACACAACCCTTACTTAAACCTAACACCCTGATACAGTGAAGACTCATACTTACATGCCTTGAGGCAAGGCTGGATTAAACTTTAAGCAAAGTAAGCACATGCTTGGGGCACCAAGGGAACAGGGCACCACAGTGCTTTTTACACTACCTATCACACCCTTACAGAATAAGTGTACTTTATCCTTTTTACCCCTGTGCCCTGAACTAACTGATCCCACCTTACCCTCTACAGACGTATACTTACTGAGATCTGACTGACGCAGTCTCTTTTGTTTATTTACATCTGACACCACACGTTCCCTATCTCCTCGCCACGCAGGTGCAGAGATTTCTATGGGGCTTGTCTACTTTTGTCTTCTGAACACATTTTCAAACTTCTCTTTAACTTTCATTAATCTTGCCAGGATGATGGGCTAAGGGATGCACCATTGTTGAACCATGCTTAGGGAATCAGTCCTTAATCTGATAATGTATCTATAAATTAGTGAAGCGCTATAAATTTTATATATATATACCATAGTGCCATTAATAACTCATAGTGCTCTGTGATAACAAAGTAATAAAGTCCAAAAATTATATATAATGGGTGATAAACAAATGAATAAGTGATATAATATATCATGTGTATCAAAAATAATTCGTAAATCAAGCTATTAGTCTGATAACTGTGAATCACACAAATAAATCATCCGTGTAAATATAAAAAAACAAACAAGTCCATGCAGGTGTAACTTATGAAAAAAGAGGGTGATCTTCACTTCTAGTGCACAAAATCCTTAAATGGCAGCAGTGCCTGCTCACCTCCCCACACTGACCCACACAGGGCCAAAGGGCTATTAATCTCCTCAATGACCGATCCTTATTGCAGATTGCTCATCCAGGGATCGCAGGATTTCCACTCCACCTCCACTCAATGGTTATATAGGACACAAAAAAGAACCTCCCATAGTGCCTTGTTTCATGTTATACACCTATGGGATGAGGTGAAATGCTGTTTTTGACAAGGAGAGAAATGTGAGTGTAACCATTATGTCTTATGACCAAGAAAGGAGTCCTAGACCATTTCCACAAGAAAGGTGGTATCCACTTAATGGTGAGGGAAGAAGCCCGGTTGACATGTCTAACAGATAGGAGGTACTTAGAAATGATCCACCCCAGAGAGATTTTTTTAGACAGGGACAGGAGCCCGGAGAGAGTGCGGTGGAAAAGCCCCCCAAGAGGAGGGGGTATAGGGCAGGGTGGAAACAGAAAAAGAGAACAGTAGGGGAAGGTTTGTTCAATTTAAGTGGATGTGCTTTATCTAAGGAAGAAATTATGGCACTGGATAAAGGCCTTAAATTTGCACCACCTAAAGGGGCTAATAAATTTGACATTTACATTGATGCCCAAAAAGTTATCCATAAATTGAATTTAAAAAATATATTTTTTAGGGTTACCAGGGGCCAAAAGCAATATAGCTAGTGGGTCTAGTAGTAATATTTTACATAGTCACTTAAAAAACAGGTCACTTTTTAATCCACAGTTGTCTAGTAATCATCATATTGAGGTTTATAAACGCATGATTAATCATGAATTGGACATCCTAAAAATTCCGAAAATATCAACCAATATTGGTATCCAAACAGGAATTAATAGACTCTCCAAAAGGGACAATATAGTAATCAGACCAGCAGATAAAGGAGGCGGTATCGTAGTTTTGTCAAAAGAATATTATTTACAAGAGTTAAATAAACAATTAGCTGATACCACCACTTACAATATTATTCCCAAAGATCCGACACTTTCCTATAAGAAACAATTGGTGAAATTGGTACAGAAAGGAGAAAATAGGAATTTTTTGATTAAGAAAGAGGCAAAATATTTAGTACCTAAAGTTTGTAGGATACCTGTAATTTATACAATACCGAAAATACACAAAAATATGAAAGAGCCTCCAGGTAGACCGATTGTAAATGGGATCCAATCAGTCTTGGCTAGATTGGGTCAGTATGCTGATTTTTATTTACAACCAGCAGTTCAAAAGACAAAAGCGTATTTAAGGGATACCAAACATTTAATTCAACTATTAGATAAGGTAGAGGTACATTCGGAAGTAATTTTAGCTAGTGCTGATGTGACCTCTTTGTATACAATCATTGATCACGAAGGAGCTATGGAGGCAGCAAGTTGGGGCCTTAGAGAATATACTAATATTATGTGGTCCCAAAGGAAATATATATTAAAATGTTTAGAATTTTGCCTCGTACACAATTATTTTTGGCATGATAAATCCTTTTTTCAACAAATAAAAGGAGTAGCAATGGGGCTAAATTTGCCCCCAGTGTGGCCAATCTGTATATGGCCCACTGGGAGAAGGAGGCAATTTATCACCATATCCCTGAGGAACTTATGTTATATTACAGATATATAGATGACGTGATCATTATATGGAGAGGAGGGAGTGACTCCTTACTTGGATTTCTAAATGGATTAAATGTTAATGACAAAAATATACATTTTTCTTGGACTTATGATAAGCACCAAATTAATTTTTTAGATCTTAATATTAATAATGAAGGGGGTAAAATTATTACTAAAACTTATCTCAAGGAAGTTGATAGAAATGGATTTATACCAACAGATAGCTGTCACTTTCCCCCTTGGCTTTATAATATCCCAAAAGGACAACTAGTCAGATTGAGAAGGAACTGCTCATACCAGGAGGATTATAAAAGACAAGCAGAAATGATTGGGAATAAATTTATTAAAAAAGGTTATCCAAGACAAGAAATTGAATAAAAGAATAAATGAAGTTGGTAATATGGAGAGGACGCCATTAATATCAGATAAAAAGAAAAACGATGAGTTTGATAGTCAGATGGCCGTAATTTTGGATTATAACGTTCATTATAAAATAATTGAAAAAATATTTACTAAACATTGGCCAATTTTGAAAGCGGATCCTGTGTTGAATTCGCTCTTAGGAGATTGTCCGAAAATCATTTATAGAAAAGCACCCACATTAAGGATGAGGCTGGTAAAAAATTTACTTGATCCACCTAATGCGAAAAAGAAAATTACGTTTCTTGATCAAACAGGTTTTTTCCCATGCAAGCAGTGTTATGCATGTAGAGAAACGAAAGGGAAAAATACTAAACGGAAAAAATGTAAATGTAATTTTGATGGTACTGAGTTTAAAATCATAGATTTTATCTTGTGTCGGACAGAAGGCGTTGTTTATGGCTTGGAATGCGATTGTGGCTTCCAGTACATAGGCAGGACCAAAAGACCTCTTTGGAAACATATAAGGGAACATGTCCAAAATATAAAAAATGGTTTCGCTAAACATAGTGTTTCCAAACACTTCCTAAATAAACATAATAAAGACCCTCTGGGTTTGAAATTTTGGGGTATCCAAAAATGTACCAAACATTGGAGAGGAAGTAGTAAGATCAAATCTCTGAGCCAAGCAGAATCGCTATGGATCTACATTATGCATACTCAGGTACCTTATGGACTCAATGTGGAATTTGATCTGAATTGCTTCATTAGTGATTTTTAATAGTGAGGTAGGGATATATATTTAAGGGCTCTCTAGTAAATAACGCATTTTTAATTTCTATTTTTAGAGGCTGTTATTTTATACTTATATCGTGTATTATTTAGAGGCTGTTAATTTATATTCATATTGTTTATACATGTAATAAGTCTATTGCTGTAAACTCAAGCCATGAGTGTATTAGCATGATTTCTTATATATTTATCTAGTTTTATATGAGTAAATTAAATTTATATAATTTTGAGTATAGGGATCCAGATATATCATGTTTCCCAATTTTTATTCAGATCTAAGTTTATCTAATATTATTATATGGTCATATCATATATAATTTTAATTATTCACCTATATTTGTATTTTTCCTCTGGTGTATTTATAATTAATATGATGGGCTTAAAATAAGCAAAATTAGTTTTTTAGTTTAGTAAATAAATATTGATTTTAAACAGATTTATATACTTCAAATAGTCACCCCCTGGTTTTATATTATAATATTGAAGTATATACCTTGTCGGGGTATTATAAATAAGTTCCCTTGGTTTTAAGTTAGGTAAGAGCAACGGGCTCCGGGAAAATGGCCACCGTGAGCCCGTCCTCGCATTAAATATAACGATTGGTTGGGGTATTATAACCAAATCCCTTAGTTCTAAGTCAAGTGAGAGCAGCGGGCTCCGAAAAAATGGCCGCCATAAGCCCGCCCTCTCATTAAGTATAACGATCAGGTCGGCTCCTATTTAAGGACATTATGGGCACCGGTGGGAGTTAACCCTGATGAAGTCACGACGCACATGACGCAAAGCGTCGGTACGCCATATCCGGTTTTGGGCCCTGTCATTTTCGGTCACATGGGGATGCATGTCCGGACGCAGCGGCCATATTGGTTTCCCTTGTTTCATGTTATACACCTATGGGATGAGGTGAAATGCTGTTTTTGACAAGGAGAGAAATGTGAGTGTAACCATTATGTTTTAAAGTCGTTTTCTTAAACAATATTGCACTATGGGAGGTTCTTTTTTGTGTCCTATATAACCATTGAGTGGAGGTGGAGTGGAAATCCTGCGATCCCTGGATGAGCAATCTGCAATAAGGATCGGTCATTGAGGAGATTAATAGCCCTTTGGCCCTGTGTGGGTCAGTGTGGGGAGGTGAGCAGGCACTGCTGCCATTTGAGGATTTTGTGCACTAGAAGTGAAGATCACTCTCTTTTTTCATAAGTTACACCTGCATGGACTTGTTTGTTTTTTTATATTTACACGGATGATTTATTTGTGTGATTCACAGTTATCAGTCTAATAGCTGGATTTACGAATTATTTTTGATACACATGATATATTATATCACTTATTCATTTGTTTATCACCCATTATATATAATTTTTGGACTTTGGTACTTTGTTATCACAGAGCACTATGAGTTATTAATGGCACTATGGTGTATATATATACAGTCAGGTCCATAAATATTGGGACATCGACACAATTCTAACATTTTTGGCTCTGTACACCACCACAATGGATTTGAAATGAAACGAACAGGATGTGCTTTAACTGCAGACTGTCAGCTTTAATTTGAGGGTATTTACATCCAAATCAGGTGAACGGTGTAGGAATTACAACAGTTTGCATATGTGCCTCCCACTTGTTAAGGGACCAAAAGTAATGGGACAGAATAATAATCATAAATCAAACTTTCACTTTTTAATACTTGGTTGCAAATCCTTTGCAGTCAATTACAGCCTGAAGTCTGGAACGCATAGACATCACCAGACGCTGGGTTTCATCCCTGGTGATGCTCTGCCAGGCCTCTACTGCAACTGTCTTCAGTTCCTGCTTGTTCTTGGGGCATTTTCCCTTCAGTTTTGTCTTTAGCAAGTGAAATGCATGCTCAATCGGATTCAGGTCAGGTGATGGACTTGGCCATTGCATAACATTCCACTTGTTTCCCTTAAAAAACTCTTTGGTTGCTTTTGCAGTCTGCTTTGGGACATTGTCCATCTGCACTGTGAAGCGGCGTCCAATGAGTTCTGAAGCATTTGGCTGAATATGAGCAGATAATATTACCCGAAACACTTCAGAATTCATCCTGCTGCTTTTGTCAGCAGTCACATCATCAATAAATATAAGAGAACCAGTTCCATTGGCAGCCATACATGCCCACGCCATGACACTACCACCACCATGCTTCACTGATGAGGTGGTATGCTTAGGATCATGAGCAGTTCCTTTCCTTCTCCATACTCTCCTCTTCCCATCACTCTGGTACAAGTTGAACTTGGTCTCATCTGTCCACAGGATGTTGTTCCAGAACTGTGAAGGCTTTTTTAGATGTCGTTTGGCAAACTCTAATCTGGCCTTCCTGTTTTTGAGGCTCACCAATGGTTTACATCTTGTGGTGAACCCTCTGTATTCACTCTGGTGAAGTCTTCTCTTGATTGTTGACTTTGACACACATACACCTACCTCCTGGAGAGTGTTCTTGATTTGGCCAACAGTTGTGAAGGGTGTTTTCTTCAACAGGGAAAGAATTCTTCAGTCATCCACCACAGTTGTTTTCCGTGGTCTTCCGGGTCTTTTGGTGTTGCTGAGCTCACCAGTGCGTTCCTTCTTTTTAAGAATGTTCCAAACAGTTGTTTTGGCCACGCCTAATGTTTTTGCTATCTCTCTGATGGGTTTGTTTTGTTTTTTCAGCCTAATGATGGCTTGCTCCACTGATAGTGACAGCTCTTTGGATCTCATCTTGAGAGTTGACAGCAACAGATTCCAAATGCAAATAGCACACTTGAAATTAACTCTGGACTTTTTATCTGCTCATTGTAATTGGGATAATGAGGGAATAACACACACCTGGCCATGGAACAGCTGAGAAGCCAATTGTCCCATTACTTTTGGTCCCTTAACAAGTGGGAGGCACATATGCAAACTGTTGTAATTCCTACACTGTTCACCTGATTTGAATGTAAATACCCTCAAATTAAAGCTGACAGTCTGCAGTTAAAGCACATCTTGTTCGTTTCATTTCAAATCCATTGTGGTGGTGTATAGAGCCAAAAATGTTAGAATTGTGTCGATGTTCCAATATTTATGGACCTGACTGTATATATAATTTATAGCGCTTCACTAATTTATAGATACATTATTTGATCACTTATTGGTTTAAGTCGAGTGACTGCAGCTTTTAATATAGGGACTCTATCTACATAAAGCGCAGGAGGATACCCCCAATCAGTCCTTAATCTGAGCCTGCTGAGGGGCAGATGAATTCCACACATAGCTTTCCTTCCAGAGGAACCAAATAATAGGAATCACTGTTCACATACTCCTGTCAGATATACCACCTGGTTCAAATGCTATTGCTGGGTGCTAGGTCACTGATAAGAATATGTCAAGCCTGTCCATATAGCCACAAATGTTTCCCAAGACCACACACCAATATAGTGAATCACAAAACAAATGATCACAAAATGACATCAGCTGTCTCTCCACCCATCAGGAAAGCCCCTCTAATATGTTTCACCTGTGTAGGACTTAATCATAGAGGCCAGGGAATTCCAAGAATTCCAGAGAATTACTTTATATACAGCCATAACTCTCAGCTGTAACCATTCAAAGACATCCTTATTCTAAAAAATAAATATATAAAGCTCTTGTAAAGAACTTTGTAGTTAAGTAGTACTCTACAGCCTGGTTAATAGAATATGTGTGTGGTTGCTGTATAACACTGAAGTAGTAAGGAGCAGGGATGGCAAAAGAACCACCAAAGTAAAAAAAATACATGCTATGATACAGAAATGTAAGTCTTATTGGGCTGGATGCAACTTCATTACATTTCAAACAATAGGTAAAACATTGCCTTTATTGTTTACCTTAAACTTAGATTAAAATAATTCAAAATAATAGTACCTGGGATACCTAATATTCAAATTATGCACAATAACAACATAATACTCTATTTGTATTATTGTAGTGATACTGTTTTGCATATCTTATTAACTTGTATGTAAATACATTTAACAGATAAAAAGTATTATAACTTTTCTTTAAGAACAATTTAAATTCAAAATGTATATAGTTATCAAATGAAAGCCTGTCCTTGCTGAAATAATGTCAGGGACACAGGACAGCAAAGTAAGTATTTAACAAACATGTAAACAATTACACCTCCAATTTTCCACATAATTACAATTGTTTTACAACAGATCTTACCTTCTTTAAAACATTAATCATTACAAGAAAATTGACCATTTCCTACCTTTGAATTCTGAGACTGTTAGCCATTATATTGCCCTGTATTAGGAATCTGCCTTTTTGAATGGAAATAAAATTACCTTAACTTCAAAAACTGAAGATGTTTGAAAATTAAAACCATTTGTTAAAATTAGATAGCAAAGCTGGCATCTGTATGGAAAATGAACAAGCAGTAAAGTAACTGTAGCACAAATATAAAGTTTAAGGAATGTTTAAAAGTACTTTGCATAAAATAACTAAATTGTGAAAAGATAATACAAGGCAAGTAAAGCACAATCTATTCAAAATAAGATGTTTTAAAATAAAATACATAATGTAAAAATAAATAAATAACATCAGAACACATCTTAAAATAAAATGCAGTGTATAGTATTATGTATAGTATAGTATATAGTATGTGAACATGTGTTACCTTCTTAGGTTAAGGAAAATAAAAATTAACAGAAACTGTCAAAAGCATTTGATCATTAAGAGGTGTTACATATATCACTCACTCATGCTTGAGCTACTGGTAGAAGGTAACTTTAATAAAAATGTACTTAATGACATTATTTTTAATGTGTTTTATTATTAGACTTCAAATGAAACCAAGTGGGAGTAAAATAATTTTGTGGTGAATTAGATATTGAAACAAAATTCAGACGTTATAAAAGTAAAAATGATTGCACAAACAAATTATATCCATATATAAAGAAATATTTCTCTATTGTCTATTTGAATAAAATAGCTATATCTACACTTTTTGATGCTGGATAATTTATTGTTCTACTGGATGTCTTCCCTAGGAATACCTCAAAGGGCATTGCCCTTGGAACATTCTCAATTTTATATTTTCGTACTTTAGCTTTGTTTTAACAATAATAATACAAATGAAGCCCGGGTCTTATTAACATAAAAGAAAAGAGCTGAATCTGCCATATTTGCAGTTCCCAGTCCATCCACCACTCCTCTTCCAGGTTGAAGAATGCCTGCTATTATTCAACCTATTTCCTGTTAGCCCCTGTCATATGATTTCTCTAGACCCATAGGAGACTGCTGCTTAGTAAATTCAATTTCAGTAAAAAGACCTTTCTGTCCAAAAAGTCCTACCCCTCTTATTTATCCCCACATATTTATATCAGTAATGAGATTATTTTAGATAACTTAATTAATAAATATGTAAAAACTGATTTACAATATCCAAAAACAATATAAAAACTTATAAACTTAAAATAGTAAGGATGTGCCAAGTGCATCTGGGTTTGGTTTGAGGTGAGTTTGGTGAACAAAACAGAAGTTTTGATGCCAAATCCCATTGAAGTTAAAATTTAAAAAATCAGTTATGGACATTGTTTAGGCTAATAGGCAAGGGATTGTCAAACAAATGACTTGGGGAAGGTAGAAGGGATGCTGGATGATGCCCTGGGTAACATGTATTAAATCAGAAAAAAAAGAAATCCATTTCATGGAGAGGAGCAATTTTAATAATGCCCAAAATGAAACAATATGAATGCAAAATCCCTTTAAGCAACATGCCTGGGGCAGTTACCTGTCTGTAACATGGCACATCTGTATGATGTACACAACCCTACATCAAAACTTACATCTACAGAAAAAAAAAATATTTAAATATCTGGCAGTTGATAGCATCAGCTGCTATACTTCTATTTGTAAACAAACTGCTGGAGATTCTCTTCAAATATTCCATTCCTTATCCCTTGAAATGGGCTTGCTGGGGGAAACCTCCTTGGCAAAACACATTGTCCCTATGATGTTCATGATGACAAGGGCCTACAACCTTGGGCCAGTAGTTTTGGGGTCTTTGGGCAGGGGGATTATTGGATTCTGGGAGTTCTCTTTTACAATAATGGGGCACCAAGATGGTGCCCCCAACATGTGAATGAGTAAGGGGTACATAGTACCAGGTGAGGAGTACAAACACAAGTGTGTCTTACCTACAATCAAACATTGTGGTGGGATTGTCATGGTCTGGGGCTGCATGAGTGCTGCCAGCACTGGGGAGCTACAGTTCACTGAGGAAACCATGAATGCCAACATGTACTGTGACATACTGAAGCACAGCATAATCCCCTCCCTTCGGAGACTGGGCCGCAGAGCAGTATTCCAACATGATAACGACCCCAAACACACCTCCAAGATGACCACTGCTTTGCTAAAGAAGCTGAGGGTAAAGGTGATGGATTGACCAAGCATGTCTCCAGACCTAAACCCTATTGAGCATCAGTGGGGCATACTCAAATGGAAGGTGGAGGAGCGCAAGGTCTCTAACATCCACCAGCTCTCTGATGTCATCATGGAGGAGTGGAAGAGGACTCCAGTGGCAAACTGTGAAGCTCTGGTGAACTCCATGCCTAAGAGGGTTAAGGCAGTGTTGGAAAATAATGGTGGCCACACAAAATATTGACACTTTGGGCCCGATTTGGACATTTTTACTTAGGGGTGTACTCACTTTTGTTTCCAGCGGTTTAGACATTAATGGCTGTGTGTTGAGTTATTTTGAGGGGACAGCAAATTTACACTGTTATACAAGCTGTACACTCACTACTTTAAATTGTAGCAAAGTGTCATTTCTTCAGTGTTGTCATACGAAAAGATATAAAATATTTAAAAAATGTGAGGGGTGTACTCACTTCTGTGAGATACTGTAAGTCTTCTTAGAGTTTCAGCATTTTAGGCCATTTTGATTTACCTACCTAAGATGCTGTTCATGAGCTTGGTAGTTATTTCATCTCGGCATCACAAGACCTTACACTGAGCTGCACATGCTCAGCTAAGTGTACATTTAATAGAAATTTGCTGACAGCCAGAAAAATGTGCTTTTATTGAACAAGATAAACACAGAGTCTCTTCTGCAATAAAAGACAACCTGCAAGCAATTGTTTTCAAATCAGCCTTTAGTTCCACTTTAACATGCTCCATTAGCACAGATATGAAGGTATTTCTCTCAGTTAAGATCATGAGCAAAGAAAAAACTGTCAATTTTTACAAATGCTTCTACTCTGGTAGCTGTGGTTTCCAAATCCTCACTGATCACACTCTAAAAGCATTAAATTAATACTAACAGTACAGCTTAACCTTTGCTATCAGTGTTCTCATCAAGCTACAAGGTAAATTAAGGGCACAGTTTGAATCTATGAATGGGTTCATTTAAACATTGGTTACACATAGTGAATTTCTCTTCTACAGTGTCATTGGAAATCTGCACAGCTTTCATGTTTACTTATTCCTTGGATCCAAATTTGGTTTCACAGAAGACCATAATATATGGCTTCATTCAGCAGGTGTGTGGGCCTCTGCTTGAAAGCCAATGTAGCAGCTCACTTTTAGACTTCTAATGTTTTTATTCCCACTGAGAAACACAGAATCCATTGCTGAGATTTTTTTTAATATAAACCTCTTCATCTATTTCAGTTTTGCAAGAGGTTGACCTTTCATCTCCAGACAATACCTTTTAAAAGGTCTCATGGAGAGTTTCATGTAGTAGTTTTGCTGAACTAAATATATATAGATGCTAGGGTTATTTTACTAAAGTGAATGATCACAAGCAAAGATAAATCACTATGGTAAACTATCATAGCAGACCCACACACATGCATGGATGTGAGTGAGCAAAGTGATCATGATACCTTCACCTATCTAGTTGATGGTACACTGATGACCTGTGATAACTCTGCAGTAATAGTTTGGCATACATATTGAAAATCAAAAGAAAGTTCTTTTGTGTCTTTTGAAGTGCATTAAGAATTCCTATTTCAACCTTTAACCTATAAAATGACTGGCTCACTATATAATTAAATGTGTAGTTGTCAAGCAAAGCAACAAGTGTAAAAAACCCATACACCATATATACAAGAAAAAGGCAGCATAAATACAATTGAATCTCCATTCCAAGCACCGGTATATAGAATCTCAAACTCCAGCTTGTGTGTGTATATGCACACATGGCTTTTTAAAAATTAGCATTTTTTCAAGTTTTTTTAATGATAGCAGTGCACAGTTAATATTGTATACATATATATATTTTTACTACATGGCATAAGCATTTAAACACTCTGACACCAGAGGATAGAGTAAAAACATTAAAGAAAATTCTATTTTTATTTTAGAAGTGTCTGTGCACAATACAGACACAAAAGGTCCAATTTATAAGAGATTGAATACATCTGTCTGTTCTCCAATATACTCTTGAGTGATACTTCACACGGAGGCTTGCATTTTACAGCCTATTCATAAAATGAAGACTACATGTAGAGGATAATGCAGCATAGAGAACTCCATGGTTGAAGGACAAGCCTTTCAAATGACTTTTGACAGGTCAAGTGACTAGTGTTTCCCACGGATTTTTTCTTACTCAGTGATTCATTTTATTTGTATTTTAATAGCGCTTTATAAATGTCAGGGTTTTTTTTTTTTCTGATGTTATTTTGGTCTGTCTTGATCATAATAATTGAAGAAAGAAAACAAAAATAAAACAAAAAACAACCATGTATAACCTTTTAAAGTGAGCTCTGGACAAACCAAACACTGCAATACACTAAACATGCTGCACCATCATTCCTTTTCTTTATCCCCGAGTGTGGTTCCATGATCATGAATGGAGGAGACAATTAAGTAAAGATTCCTAGATGCTGGCTTGATGTTGCTGCTGCAGAGTATTGCTCCCAAGCTTGGATATTCCATTCCTCTATAGAGTACTGCTTTGACTATCTGGATTCATTTATTACCATCGCTCCCAGAGCAACAGCACTTTTGCTGGTTTTAATTAATCAGCAATAAGCTCTGGTGAGTTTATTTATTTCTTCTGGTGGTGGATTACGAGCACGGATATATATATAATTTTTTTCACCAAATTTATAAAGTGACTTTTTTTGCAATTGACACATGTACTTTTTGTTATATGTGCATATTAAGTGATTCACAGCGCATATCAAGGTAGCAGGGATGAATGCAATCCAGCAGGCTGTGGGCCCCAAGACAAGCCAAAGGATAGTCTATCTATAATTAAAGTGAAACATGTATTACTTTATAGGGCATACTCTCCCATGGAATTTTTATATTGATAATTCACTTACATGTCAAATATAACAGTCAGGGTGGGGCAGGGTTGTAAATGATAAAAATCAATCAAACCGATCATTACGCATGAAGACTGATTGAACCTGCATTCTTTTGATTGTACAAGAAAGAAGAAGCAACATACCCCTTTGGCACATGATTGTAGAAATTGTATTTTAGCCAGTTACCACCTGGCCTATGGTCAAGTGATGGCCATGCGGGACACTCAACGTATCTGGTGCACATCATATGACATCCTCCTGGAACGCGCCTCATGTTCCCGATGGGCCACGCTGTAGCACAATCTATCACCTGATGTGTCCACCAAACACAGCGGATGACCGATAAGTGTACTGGTCACTGCTGCTACCATGTGATAGCTGTGATCAATTACAGCAGATCACATGACAATTGTACACAATGGATGGCTTTTATTAATACCGTCCATTGTGTACTGCTGTGTTGCTCACTATGATTAGTCTTCCTCCTGGGTAAATGCACCTTTCTCCTACCTCCACTCTTAACTCCAAAACGCATTGACTCCTGCTATACTCAGAACAAATGGTGTATTTATATTTATGTATATATTGACCAGCTCTCACCTTCAGCTGCACCCGTTTTACGACTGGTGCCTGTTTCCTGAGAGAATCATCCCCCACTCCTCATGTGATCTTTATCAGCTTCTAATTGGGGTGGAGTTGAATGCTCATTTGAGCATCTCCCTATAAATTTAGATCAGCTCATGGGGGAGATCTCTGATGGGGGGCACAGTCTGATGGGGGTGCTGCTTCAGATTGAGTGCGGCTTGAACGAATGCGTAGAAGAAGCAGTTAAACGCAGCAGTTGAACTAAAGCAGGAGAACCCAAGCAGCAGGAAGACACAACAACAGCAAGAAGCTCTACTGCATGCTGGAAGACTGCAAGCAAACACCCTAGGAAACCTCTTACATGCCTGAGACCCACTCCGTGTACCTTTATATAATACACCCCTCTTCTCCTCTTCATATTACTATCCTCTGTTCCCACATCTCATTTCTTTACCCCTCTGCTCCACCCCACAACCTGTACATCTCCCCCTCACTGCTATCATCTCCCTACTACTGCTCTCTTCACCTCCCCAAAATGTCTCTTCCACTCCTCCTTCTCATTTTCCTCTCCTCTGTTCCCAAAATCCATTCATTATATCCCTCTGCCCCTCCCAAACATTTGTATATCGTGTCCTCACTGCTTCCCTCACCCCTCTATGGCACCCACCACCTCCTCCTATTACTCCGCTCTCCCACTGACCCCAACACCTCCACTAGGAGTTTCTCACGCTCCTGCACATCCCGCTCCCATGCCACCTTTCTCACCCTTCTCCTCCTCCTAGCCGCGGGGGACATCTCCCCGAATCCTGGCCCTCCACCTCCCTCACCCGCTCAACACCCTCCCGCCTCCACATCCTACTGCAACCCCCACAACTTTGTATCTGTCCCCCTGCTCCCTAAAATCTCCCCCCCGTTTTCATGTGCACTCCTGAACGCCCGTTCGGTGTGCAACAAGCTTACCGCCATCCACGACCTCTTTGTTTCCCGCTCCCTCAACCTCCTAGCGATCACGGAAACCTGGATCCAGCCCACTGATTCTACCTCCCCTGCTGCACTCTCCTATGGAGGTCTCACCTGGACCCACTCACCCAGGCCTAACGGTCGTAAAGGTGGTGGGGTTGGTCTGCTCCTGTCACCGCAGAGCACCTTCCGAGTCCTCCCAAACCCCCCCTCCCTATCCTTCTCCTCCTTCGAGGCCCACTGCCTCCGACTATTCTCCCCAACCCCCCTGAAGATTGCTGTGATATACCGGCCTCCTGGATCCATACCACGCTTCCTGGATGACTTCTCCTCCTGGCTACCCTTCTTCCTCTCCTCTGAGCTACCCACCATCATTCTTGGGGATTTCAACATCCCTGTCAACCTCGACAACCCGGACACAGCCCGTCTCCTCCACCTAACCTCCTCCTTTGCACTTGCACAGTGCATACAATCCACCACCCACTCCGACGGAAATATCCTGGACCTTGTCTTCTCCAACCGCTGCGCTCCCCACAACCTCACTAACACCCCCTTCCCTCTCTCTGACCACAACCTGATCACCTTCTCTATCTCCTCGTCCTCCAACGCCTACCCCTCCAAATGTCACACTACTACCAGCCGTAACCTCCGCAACCTTAACCCTGCCTTCCTCCACTCTGCAGCTGATCAACTCCACGACCGCATCCTCCCCCTGTCCTGCCCCGACTTGGCTTTGACCGCCTACAACAATGCGCTCTCAACAGCCCTTGACTCACTAGCGCCTTTAACCACACGCAACATCAGACCCCGACCACTCCAGCCCTGGCAGACTGATCACACCAAAACCCTCAAACGACACAGTCGTGCCCTGGAGCGACTGTGGCGCAAAACCAAATCCCAACAAGCCTTCACCCGCTACAAATCTGCCTTCCGCACCTACACCTCCTCCCTCCATGCTGCCAAACAGGCCTACTTCTTGACCCTCATCAAGGCCCTCTCCTCCAATCCTCGCCGACTCTTCTCTGCCTTCAACTCTCTACTCTCTCCACCCCCACCTCCACCCAGCACCTCACTCACTGCCCTTGAGATTGCCAATCACTTCAAAAACAAAATTGACACAATTCGCAAGGACATTGCCGCAACTCACACGCCCTCTCAACCCGTCCCCTCTCACACAGCTACACCCTTATCCCCCCTCCCCCTCGACATAACCCGCAGGGACTTTGTCGCTGCTCAAACTCTCTCCAACCCCCTTCACCCTCACTCAGCTACCCCCTCATCACCCCTCTCCCACGGCCCCACCACTGCTCTGACCTCCTCTTCCACCCCACCCTACATTCCTCATACTGAAGCTCCCCCAACACTCCACACCTTTGACCTTACTACCATCGAGGAAGTCTCCAAGATCCTCTCTGATGCCCGCCTCACCACCTGCCCCCTCGACCCTATCCCCTTACAACTCCTACGACCTTCCTCCTCCTCCATCCTACGCTCCCTCACCCACATCTTCAATCTCTCCCTCTCCTCAGGCACTTTCACCTCCCCTCTGAAACATGCACACATCACCCCCATACTTAAAAAGCCCTCCCTGGACCCCAATGACCCGAACAACCTCAGACCCATCTCCCTGCTCCCATTTACATCTAAACTCCTCGAGCGCCTAGTCTACACCCGCCTATGCTCTCACCTCAACGACAACAACCTCCTCGATCCCTTACAGTCCGGCTTCCGTCCCCTACACTCCACCGAAACTGCCTTACTCAAACTCTCCAACGACCTGCTAACCACCAAAGCTAATGGCCACTATTCAGTGCTCCTACTCCTTGACCTCTCTGCGGCCTTCGACACAGTCGACCACCCCCTTCTCCTCAAAAAACTACACTCCCTCGGCCTCAGAGATTCTGTTCTCTCCTGGCTCTCATCCTACCTGTCACAACGCTCCTTCAGCGTTACCTATAATGCTACCACCTCCCCCTCACTCCCCCTCTCTGTTGGGGTCCCTCAAGGCTCTGTCCTCGGGCCCCTTCTCTTCTCCATCTATACCTCCTCCCTTGGCCAACTCATACACTCTCACGGCTTCAACTACCACCTCTATGCCGACGACACACAAATCTATCTCTCAACCCCCCACCTCACCCCCTTGGTCTCAGCCCGAATCACACACCTACTGAGCGACATATCAGACTGGATGTCGCTCCACTTCCTTAAATTGAACCTCTCCAAAACCGAGTTTCTTGTCTTCCCCCCAGCCCGGACACCACCCCCCATTGATTTCTCCATCACATCCAACAACGCTACCATCAAACCCGCCCTGCAGGCCAGAGTACTGGGTGTCATTCTGGACTCCAACCTATCCTTCCAGCCCCAAGTCCAATCTTTAACAAACTCGTGCAGACTCCACCTCCGCAACATCGCCAAAATCTGCACGTTCCTAACCCCAGAAACCACTAAACAGCTCATCCACTCCCTCATCATATCACGACTCGACTACTGCAACTCCCTCCTCACTGGCCTGCCTCGCCGCTGGCTATCCCCTCTTCAGTCCATCCTGAACACGGCTGCCAGACTCATTCACCTTTCCAACCGCACTGTCTCCGCCACCCCCCTCTGCCAATCCCTCCACTGGCTTCCGATTGCACAACGGATCAAATTCAAAATCCTAACGCTGACGTACAAAGCTGTCCACCATACTGCCCCGAACTACATCACTGACCTAATATCCAAGTACCGCCCAGCACGCACACTCCGCTCCTCACAAGACCTCCTTCTCTCTAGTTCCCTGGTCTCCTCCTCCCATGCCCGCCTCCAGGACTTCTCCAGGGTGTCACCCATCCTCTGGAACTCCCTGCCCCAACCCATCAGATTATCACCTACTCTCCTCTCCTTTAGGCGCACCCTGAAAACCCATCTCTTCAGGGAAGCCTACCCCACCCCCTGCTAACTTGCCGACCTCCTCCACTCTTCCTACCACTCCATCCCCCACAGCTATCTCCTCCTGTGCCACCACCCCCTCCCTCCTAGATTGTAAGCTCGAAAGAGCAGGGCCCTTGATCCCCTCATGTTTTGCATTGTATTGGTATTGTTCTGTCACATGTTCTGTCTCCCTTTTGTAATGTACAGCGCTGAGCGAACTATTGGCGCTTTATAAATACTGTATAATAATAATAATAATAGTCACAATGATCACATGGTACAGACAGGGCCAATCACAGATAACCACAATAGTACTGTAAACACTGAATCACTTTTGTTTAGTAAAAATGGTTTCTTATTCCAGGGAAATTTACTAGTATACGCAATTATAATGTATAAAAAAAAAAATGAAAACACTTTTTAATTTATTAATTTTCCAAAAATTGTGACAAAAAATTACAACTTTAAAAAACTTGCCATGCCTCTTACTAAATACCTTAGATGGTCTGCTTCCCAAAAAGGGGTCATTTGGGGGATATTTATACTGTCCTGGCATTTTCTGGCTGTCAGTACATCAGGACTGATAAATTTTTGGATATATACCATAGTTTGTGGACTCTATAACTTTCATACAGACTAAATAATAAACATTGATTTGGGTTATTTTCAAAAAATGTAGCAGAATACAGTTTGGCCTAATTTTATAAGGAAAGATTATTTATTTATTTGCAAAATTTTATAACAGAAACAAAACAATTTTTTTTTTCAAAATATTCTGTTTTTTTTATTTATTTAGCAAAACATAAAAAAAACCCCAGTGGTGATTAAATACTACAAAAAGAAAGCTCTACTTTATGTAAAAAAATTATAAAAATGTAATATGGGTACAGTGTTGCATAACAGTAGGCACAATTCACTAAGCGGTAGGATACTGCATAGCATTTAGGAAAAAAAATGTTTGAATTCACTCTACTAAAAAGGTTTGAAAAAACTCTACTAAAATACCACACAAGTTATTTTATCAAGTCATGCGGTATTTTTGTAGTGAAAACCATGCGTTAATGTTTCAGCTGTCAGTGGGGTTGACAGCTGAATGTAAAAGAAAGAATTGCCGTCAATTGAAAAAAAAAATGCTTTGGGTCCCCCCATCTATACCAAGCCCTTCAGTCTGCTATAGATTTTGAGGGGATCCCCCACACCAATTTTTTTTTAAAAATGGCGTGGGGTCCCCCCAAAAATCCATACCAGACTTTTATCTGAGCATGCGGCCTTGCAGATCAGGAAAGAGTGGGGACCAGTGAGCACCCCACTCCCTCCTGAATCATACCAGGCCACATGCCCTCAACATGGGGGGTGCTTTGGGACAGGGGGGCTCCATGTTGATGGAGACAAGGGTCTCTTCCCCACAACTCTGGCCGGTGGTTGTGGGGGTCCACGGGTGGAGGGCTTAACAGAGTCTGGAATCCCCCTTTACTATTAACACATTAAAGTACAGAATAAACAGGCTTGTATAAGTCAGACCAAAGAAACACATGTAGGTCCATATAAAGGTAACAGTCACATGTCAAGAAAAGTATATAATACCTAGGCAATTGACAGTAAATAAAGCATAGTTATGCTACATTTGCCACAGTTATGGTACATGTTGTAGAGATGAAGAACTACAATCCAGAACACATGGCACATGTAAAGTCATGCTAATTGAGTATATGCATAGAAACTAGGTGGGCAATAATTAAATTCCTAGCTAAATCGAATAAGAAGCCAAGTGCTCACACAAGCAAATTGTGATTGGGACTTCCTCTATGCATTGGCCTCTGAGAATATAACTCAAAAAAAAGGAAAGGAAAAGACTGATTCCAGTCTTCCAAGTAAGGCTGTGATTCTCAGATTTATCTTGCTCAGTAGCAAGCATACTTTCCATAAATTCAGTATTGTTCAGTTCACAAGCCCAGGCAGCAATTGAAGGGGATTCATGTTGACGCCAGCTCCTGGCAATAACTGACTGAGCCGTCAGCAAAAATGTCTGATTAAACTTTTCTTGATTTGTTTGTAGGAGCCTGGCAACATGGAGAGTACGATCATTTGGGGTAGACTGGGGTATTTGTCACCCACCAAAATATCATATAATTTCAGTATTTTTTCCCAAAAGGGCACAATACGTGGACAGGAACCCCATATATGGAGCATGGTGCCAGTGGCCCGTAAACAATGCCAACGCATATCAGAAATGGAGGGATCAATTTTATGAAGGGTTGTTTGGCAACGATACCAGAGGGAGAGAATCTGGTAGTTGTGTTCTTGGGCGTAAGAGGCAACTGACACTTTTTATGACAATACTAGCACCTTATCCCAGTCCATTTCATCTGCTGGTACATTCAACTCCTGCTCCCATCTGGAAAGAAACGGAGGAGGGTTCAAGTAGGATTCCTGTGGCAATATTTGGTATATCTGAGAGAGTGGGTGATCAGGTCTAGTGGACAGAAACATTAGTGACTTGAACTCTGTGGGAACCCTTATTAGTAAGTCTGGAGTGGATACCTGTTTAAGGTAATGTTGTAGCTGTGTATACTCAAGCTAGGCAATCCGGGGATTATGGCAACTCGAGAAAATCTGAGAGAGGCAGGTTATCACTCCTTTTCCATGAAAGGAAGTTAGGACTATTTAGTGTGGTGGGAAAGGATGTGAGACCTATTAAAGGGGTCATGGGGCTTAGTCTCGAAGAAAGCAGTCTCCAACCCAGATGGGCATCCCAGACGCGTAAGGTACATTCCAGAGGTTGGAATGATGATCTGGAAAATGAGAGAAAAGAGGAAATCCTCTGAGAGTGTAATCAAATAGCGGACTTGTACACAGCAGCACACAGCATGGAAGAAATAGCAACATATTCAATATTCAATACACACTCATGAGAGACAATGCTTAATATCAACTTGATAGAAAATTTCTGATGTAACAGAAACAGGGAATCCTGTTCCAGACTCAAAAGGGGTCCGGTATGCATAGGATATATATATGCATGGCAGTCCAGTAGGCACTATGAGAGAGATAAATCTGAAGCAGGTAGCTATATCTAAAAAGGATTTGGACAGATTCACAGAAATAAGGGAGGTTAGCACTAAAGAGCATGACCAGGTAAATTCTTCTACACAGGCAAGAGCCTTTGCCCAGCAAACTACAGTTCTCAAGAGAACTGAACCATGGAGGGAGACCTGGAGTTGCTTCCGTTGGATGACCTGTGACGTATTCTCCATAGCAATGGAGCCCCAGTAGAAACCAGGTCAATGGCTAGCCAATCAGGTAGATCAAAAGGGGTGATGTTCAAGAAATGGAAAACTTCCGGCAGTTGGCGATGACAAGGTGCTCAGAGTGCAGGCGGATAGTCAAACCAAAATGGGTAGTTCCAGAAATATGTGCCACCACATTCCCTGATTTTGTTCAAGAGGGGGCACATTTGGCCTCTCATGAGTAGTGTCCTGTGGCACAAGTCAAGGAGAAACTGTATGCTGGCACCTTGTGTTCCTGTTCCAGGCACGCCTCATAATTTCTTCTTTCATGGTGTAAAAATGTACCCTACAGAGTACATCTCTTGGCTGAATGCATTCAGCACCTCCAGGGACGTTGACCCTGTGCACTCTATCAATTTCAATAGTGGAGATAGTGGGTCTGCCGAGAAGCTGCTCCTAAGGTCCGCTTGCCCAGTTACCTCAGGGAGACTGCAGATCTTTATATTATTATCCAAACCCTTGCTTCTGTTTTGATTACATTCCTGATCTATGCTATATTTGATATTTCATTAAAGGTGTGATTTTAACTGCATTTTCTGTCTCTGCCTGGTTCATGGTTCCTAACAGGAGCAAGCTGTCCCATCCTATATTGCTTGCGATTTGGAAAACCAACTCTTTCAGTTTGAGGAGTCTTGCAATCATGTTGAATGTGCTTGATCAGCGTGTCATTTAAAAGAGTAAGGCCACACTGCTCTAATATCTTCTGTGTTACAATGGAAGACTTGTACAAGAGGTTCACTATTGATCTTTCTTTATCAAGATTCTCTTAACACTTGCCTCCTCCTGTACCATGTGGATCACAGGTTCTAAGGTATGCACCACACGGTGTCGGCTCCATGTCGAACTGTTGGTACCTAACAAGAGGAACACAGCCAAATACTCATAAAGTATAAAAAAAGGTTACTGTTTCCATTCTATTTTAACACTCAACATCTTATGGGAATACTTTTACATGAGATTACAAATAAAGTGGAAATATAATAAAGGTGCACCAATAGAGTAGAGCAGACAGTGCCCCAATATCAATCAACCCATATCCATGTGATAAATGACTGTCGTCATGTAAAAGAATAATAAAAATGGCTCACTGCAAGTCATCAATTTCAGACTCTCAGTGGAGGATTTACTAAAACTGGTGCACTTAGAATCTGGTGCAGCTGTGCATGGTAGTCAATCAGCTTCTAACTCAGCTTGTTCGATTTGTCAATAAAACCTGGAAGCTGATTGGTTTCTATGTAGAGCTGAAGCAGATTTTGCACTTTCCAGTTTTAATAAATAACCCCTTCATAGTTTTAGAGTCACTTTCTGTCATGGTGGAGTCTTCTTCACTAGAGCTGGGCAGTTCCTCTGCTACTGTAGTTAGTTTAAATGTTGCCACCATATTACCCCAGTTGTCTATTATCACTGTAAGGATCTTCCTCTTTGGTATGTCCCACTCTTGCAAGCATTGCAAGCATTTGTCCACACATGATTAATTGTGTGGGTGGGCTACTTGTTCAAGGGCCTACAATTTGCGGTCAGGTTTATTTTGTTCAACACAAAAGTAGCATGCACTTATAGCAAGGAATGAAGCTGTGAGTCCTTTTTTTTTGTCCACAAATCAGGTCAAATAGATACTCCCCGGGCAGCAGCTAGTCTCTTTTTGAATTTTTTTTTCTCTTGATAATGTTTGTCAATCAGATTGCTTATTTTAGTTTTCTTTAGAACAGTCAGCTTCCTTCCTACTGTCTCCATAATTCCAACAAAGACATCATCTTCAATCTTTATGACTAGTAATCCAGTGAGCCCAATAAATTTTGCTATAACCTCCTTCCTCGTCTGTTGTTTCTTAGAGTCAATTTTGTATTTTGAAGCACTTAAAAGAGCAGTGCAAATAGTTTGCTATGGTGCACTGGCTTGACTTGGCCTGTTATTGGAGGTTTTCTGTATCTGTGGGGTTGAATTAGGGGGGAAAATAATCAAGTTATTCAGATTTTTCTTTCTCTCTTACCTATCCACACAGTCAGCTCAAAGTTGTCTCTCTATAATATACTACATGTCAGGGGTGGACTGACAACTCGTGGGGCCCCCGGGCAATTGGGGATCATTGAGCCCCTGTGTCCTTGCCCAAACTCAAAAAAGCCTATGAAAAAGGTACCAGGGGCATCTCATGGGGCCCCCTACTGACCCCAGGGCCTCAGGCAGTGCCCGAGTTTCCAAATGGTCAGTCCGCCCCTGCTACATGTACAGTGTTCCCCTTGGGCCTTTAGGTGCCTGTGCTAAAATTATTGACAGTGCTCCTCCCTGACCACATCCCTCTATATATATTTTGGTGAAATACTTCCATTCTGGGAAAGCACATCTAAAAGGATGCATCATGCAGACCATGCAATTTTCCTCATTACTGTATTTAAGGCCAGCTAGCCTTGTAGGTGCAGCAGCTGATAGACAAGTATGAAATCACTCCCATAAAGATTCAGTGATTGTACAGCATGGACAGGCAAACGAACAGCTATTACTTCAGAATAACAAAATGAATTAAATCTATCTGCAGCAAAGTTGTTAAAAAAAATCCCTGCATTGTGCATAGATAAGACTTTTCTCAACAAATGTGGAGTTACTGTAAGTGTGCATACCATTGTATGAATTTTGGAATGATTCAACCACAAATTACTCTGCGAGATTGTTGTATTTTTACCAGTGATTGTTGCTCCACATGGTTTGCAAAGGGTCTTGTTCTCCAGATATTATCTTCTCTTTCTACCAGTCACAGACGCTGACACTTTTGTATAGTTTGTGCAGCAGTGGCGGTGAGACGTAAATAGGAGTGACTCCGACTCACCTCGGTGAGGTCTGGACACTGAGAATGGAGTCCTGTAATGCACACAGTGGTGTGGATGGTCTGAGGAGACCTGTAATGCAAAGTGAGTGCTCTGGATGGTCTGAGGAGGTCTGTTATGCTGCACAGTCAGTGCTGTGGACTGAATGGTGGTGTGAAGAGGCCTGTAAATGCTGCACAGTGCTCTGGATGGTCTGATGAGGCCAGAAATGCTTCACAGTGCTCTGGATGGTGGTCTGAGGAAGCTTGTAATGCACAGTGCTTTGGATGGTGTTCTGAAGAGGCCTGTAATGCACAGTGTTCTGGGACAGTGGTGTAAGAGGCCTTTAATGCTACACAGTGCTCTGGACAGTGGTCTGAGGGAAGCCTGTAATGCACACAGTGCTCTGGATGCTGGTGGTCAGAGGATTCGGAGGCCTATAATGCACACAGTGCTCTGGACGGTGGTCTGTCTGTATGGGCAGTCTAAGGAGGCCTGTAATGTACACACTCACAGTGCTCTGGGCAGTCTAAGGAGTCCTGCAATATACACACTCACAGTGCTCTGGGCAGTATGAGGAGGCCTGTAATACACAGTGCTCTGGACAGTTGTCAGTCTGAAGAGGCCTGTAATGCACACAGTGCTCTGGATGCTGGTGGTCAGAGGACTCAGAGGCCTATAATGCACACAGTGCTCTGGACAGTGGTCTGAGGGAAGATCTTCAATTTTCACACTCGCAGTGCTATGGGCAGTCTAAGAAGGCCTGTAATGTACACACTCACAGTGATCTGGGCAGTATGAAGAGGCCTGCAATGTACACGTTCACAGTGATCAGGGCAGTCTAAGGAGGCCTGTAATGTACACACTCACAGTGCTCTGGGCACTCTGAGGAGGCCTGTAATGTACACACTCACAGTGCTATTTGCGGTTTAAGGAGGCCTGTAATGTACACACTCACAGTGCTCTAGGCAGTATGAGGAGGCCTGTAATACACAGTGCTCTGGACAGTTGTCAATCTGAAGAGGCCTGTAATGCTTCACAGTGCTAAGAACGCTATGGTTGCTACTTGCTACCTTGTTTGCTGAGAGTGGAAGCACTCATGGGCTCTACAGGCAGGAAACTTGAAGTTCACATAGGTAAATGCCCCTCCCTCACATTTTAGCTCTTTTTTCATTTGTTGATGAAAATAGGATTGATTTTTGTCATAGTTTTCGTCAATTGACGAAAATGTGGGATACTTTTTGTTTCATTTTCATCACTGGAAATATGCCAGTGATGAAAATTTTGATGAAAATGTTTTCATCAATAAAATTAACACTGCTTGTCAGTTGTGTTTATTGTATAATTCACTCCTTATTAATTTACTTCTCCAGAGTTACATACTGAATGGCTGATTCATAAGTATCTTGCACATATTCTTTAATTTTCATCTGACAGGACAAAGGGATTGTGCCAATGGGCTTTTTGCTGATGTCACAACTTGGCTATTTCCTAATACAGGTAAATAGGAATGCAAAATCAGCTTGATGCATCTTTGACGTACCTCAGTCAGGTCAGAGGGAGGTCAACAATAGAAGACAAATGCACCTGACAATGAACTGTGAATCAGAAGCATCTGAAACTGATCTCAAGTGTAAACAGAATGCAACTGGAAACACACTGCATTGTCACAAGCCCAACGTTTATCAACACAAGCCCTAAAAAGATTATGAATACAGAATCTACATTTTTTAACATCTCAGTAGTGTGTCTGCTTGATAGGATATAAAATTATTGGATTGTTTAGGAAGGCTCTCATGTTGCATAACTCCCAACATCAAAATTTGGGAATAAGCAACACTACTTAAATGGCCTGACATTGGTGGCCAGTGGGAAAACGAAAGCCCTGGAATAAGTGATAGTGGGAGTATACAATGCCCCAGCATCTGTGGTAAATGAAGAGAATAAATGTCTAGGCATTGGTGACCAGTCAATGAAAAAATGTTACTTGTTGGTTTCAGTGGAAAGGAATGGTGCACAGCATCATTAGTCAACGACAGGAAATAATGCTTGGTACTGGTAATCAGTGAGGAGAAGAAAACCTCGAGGTCAGTGGGATTAAAAATGTTCAATGTCATTTGTCAAGATAAGTAATTTGCCCAAATGTTGGTCTCAGTGTGTTAAAAAACAAGTGGGGGAAAAAAGCATATCTATCCATGAAGGTAATAGAATTAGAGTCAGGGTGGAGGAAATCAAACACTGATTTTATTGAGAGAAAAATAATAAACATTGGTGTCAGTGGGGGAGTGTGAAGATCAATTGTTGGGGAAGGGAAGAGATATAACACATTGGTTCCTACTGGGTGGAGGGAAAAATAAAGCATTGGTGTTAGTGGGTGGAAAGAATAAAGTATTGATGTCATGGAGTGGTTTGGAATGTAAAACATTGGTGCTCAGTTGGAACTTGATGCTGGCAATGCTGTGTCCCATGCTACTCAAGGTCTCTCCCCTTCCTCTGTGTCAGAACTATTCACCTATTGTCAGGAGTACATCACTGCATCAGACTCCATCATTATGCAGTGCATGCATAAAGCTGGAGTCAGATACAACCTAACGCCTGTTTTTCACATTTTTTATTTCTCTTGTACATGACTGGGCATTCAAACTGAAAAAGCCTCACCTTATTTACTGAGTGTTCATTCTCTTTAATAAGTGAACAGAATTAGCTCTTTTAGTAAATCATCCCCTATATCCTAGATTGTAAGCTCGAAAGAGCAGGGCCCTCTAACCCCTTGTGTATTGTATTGTTTCTGTCTTGTCTCATGTTCTGTCCCCCTTGCTATTGTACAGCGCTGAGCAAACCCTTTGGCGCTATATAAATACTGTATAATAATAATAATAATATCTGCTAAATAACTTGAGGCTCTGCACTTATTAGGATATATCAGTTGAGAACATGTGTGGAAGTAACATTTAACATATTGCTGCCCATGTAATGCATAAGTGCAGCAGCAAGTTGGGTGGGCTTTAAAACCCACACACTGCATATTTGCATCCATGGGCGGCAGAGCTTTCTGTGCTGAGAGTGTGCTCACTTTATGCTTCCGGCATAGTGATCAAGCTGTCAAAGACAGCTCTTTGTTCGAACTAATGATCAGCCTCCCGATCATGTGACCACTGTGATTACCTATCACAGTGGTCAAGTCATTGACTTATTCTAAAGTTAAGATTAATTATCTTCCTAAAGATCTACTCCACATAAAATGCATGGACTGATATTATCTTGACATTATTTTTTTTAATTAACTAGCCTTTTCCAACATAACTGCACAGAATAAATTATTTCTGTATCTATAAAGTAACTTTTTTTTCATTTTCTTTTTAGGGGTTCTGGTGAAACCAGATACAACCACTAATGAACCTACTGTATCTCAGTCATTTTTAGTAGTACTGTGATTAATAGTATAATTTCAAATCAAAGCATATATGGTTGCTTTGGGATCGCTGACAATATGGATGGCTGTAAGTTACACATATAACATCTCATAGTAGACAGTACTACCATTTTATCTAAAATTTATAGCGACTTTATTTTCTACTTTACACGTATTTTGTTCACTTTACTTTGTAGCAATGACAGCTTTACAATCAGTTGTGATTTTATTGTCCCGAGCACTAAAATGTCAACCTGTTTTTTCCTCTGTTACTTGATAGCTAATAATGTGTTCCTGGTAGCCGGAATGTTTCCTGGTAATACACACACACATACATATACATGCACATACACATTTTAACACATTTAAAGTGGATCTTTCCTCCTGAAAACACATTCCTCTCATATATCTCCTTCCCCCTTCCCTTTTCAATACCATTTTTAACACTAAATACCAACATTATTAATTATTTTTTGTTCAATTGTATAAATTAATTTATAAATCAATTTATAGTGCCGCGCTCCTATTTGCAAAATCCTTAACTATATATAATCTCACACTTATAAATATACTAAAAGTGCTTAGGTTGATACATAAATAATATTATATCAAATAAATATCTGTGACTTGTAAATAAATAAAAATAAATTAGATAATATTATAAATGAATCAAAATCATAATCTGTGGTGATACATATCACGTGTGATCAATTAATCAATATTGTGCAAATTCATAAGTGGATGTACATAAATTAATAAAGTGCATTAATAAAGTCTTTATAAATATGTGCAAATGTGCAGGTGAATTCCTTTTTCCTCCCTCCAGGTGCCGTGTGATCTCAATATGCGCTCACCTTAATATTTGCCCAAATATATTTAGGCAAATAGACTTTTAATCCTTCCAGGATTGATGGGATAGTGCTCATAAGCAAGATGTTCCAGGGATAATATAGATCTATTGGAATCCTCCTGTGCTCTCCTCTTTCTCCATATGCAGCTGCTCATGAGTATTAACAAGCTCTATGAGTATCTCCCATTTCCCCTCCTGGGGACACCTCTTCCTCGTATGCTCCTTTCACCAGTATGGGGAATATATATCAAATGAAACAAAGAAGAAAGACCATGGTGCCTTATCCTTGTGTGAAAAAGTGATTTATTGCTGCCAGGTGCTGTGATACACAGCAGTATATGGCACTATTGTGGTACAGGTCAGCAGTGGATACAAGATCAGCAGTAGATATATATTACTCTGCCTTTGCCTCTCTGTCTGCCTCTGCTTCTGCTGGAATCGCCGAACCTCTCCGATGCAACGTCGTGACGTCAGAGCCACTCCCCTACGCGTATCGTCACAGGGTCACGTGACTTCATCAGGGGGAAAATGATTAATTATTTTTTGTCTTTCTTACTCCTCACCTATGTGAGGGTGATGTACACATTCCAGAAGGCAGTATTGCAATTTCAATGATGCGATCCTACACATGCTCAGACATGACGTGGGTTTCTGTCAGGTACTATAGTTGAGAGCCCCATTTCCTGCAGATGTGCTATGGGTCTCTGCCAGGAAGATCTCCCAAATCCCTCATGTATGTGAAAACATGTGGCAAGTCACATAGACCTGCGGTGCAGGATCTCTTTCCAAGATGGTGGTGTGGAAGCAGAGTGGGAGCAGAGAATTTTGCATGTAGGGGAGACAACACTGCATTTAATAGACTAGCATAGAAAGTATATTTTCACTAATATTAGTTACATTTTATAGGTGTTTCTTTCACATTTAAGCCTTGCCACTGTAAGCAAGAATTTATACTATATGTATATATTATGTATATGTAATTGTTTCTCAGTTTATAGATTGCTTTGTTATCATTCTTATGTGGCCTTCAGAAAAGAGTGAGAAACAATACAAAACCTATATACAAATTTTATATTTTATTAAGCTACACAGGAAATTGATTTAGCACTGCACCTATCACAGCAACATGTGTTCAAGTGAAAAGAGAGGAGAAAAAAAAAAAAAAAGACATGGCAGACATGTTGCTAGACAGGACAGAGAAGTTGACATACACAGAACTACAGTAAAGTCAAGGATAATTCTGCAGCCCCAATCCTGTGTTTCCAGCCATCCTATTCCTGAGTTAGAGCTTTTTCCATGATATCATAAGAGTTGCAACATACTAGGAGAGCATAGAGAGAGCACACGGAGACAGATTGCATGGAACCCTACGTGAGGGCATTTATTGGGCAGTTTTGCGGTGTTACAGATGATCGGGCAGCTAGTCCACAGAACAACAAAAGACACAGCAATAGAGTAAAGTTCTCAGGATGGCAATATGGGACAACAGGGGGTCGATAGTCCACCGCGTTCAATAGGACAGAGCGGAGGGGGTAAAGTACGAGTTGGAGTCCATGGGCTAAGTCTTTTGGGCAGAATTGGGGTTAAGTCCAGCACAGGCTGATATCTGGGCAGAACAGGGTTAATCCGCTTACTGGATGCAGGGAGCAGGACATGGAGGGTTAAATCCACACAGGCAGAGATCTGGGCAGCACGGGTTAATCCACTTACTGGATGCAAGGAGCAGGACATGGAGGGTTAAATCCACACAGTCAGGGATCCAGGCAGCACAAAGTTAATCCACTTACTGGATGCAGGAGGCAGGACACGGAGGGTTAAATCCACACAGGCAGGAATCCGGGCAGCATGGGGTTAATCCACTTACTGGATGCAGGGACCAGGACATGGAGGGTTAAATCCACACAGGCAGAGATTCGGGCAGCACGAGTTTAAAGTCCACACAGGCAGAGATTCGGGCAGCATGGGGTTAAACTCCACACAGGCAGAGGGATCCATAGCAGGCTCGCAGTGGAGGAGGCTAGTGAGAGGGAGGGTCAATAGAGAGGTCTGGCCGCAGCTCAGACCTCAATCACACCGTCAGGGGAAGCAGCCAGGAACCACACACCGAGACCGGGGGCCCGCTCCACATTATATGCGGAGCCAGGGGCATTCCTGTAGCCATGGTAACTCAAGACTTAGCTTCGGGTTACCATGGCAATAGGCCCCACTCCCTCAATGCCGGCCTTTGTCTCTGGCGGACACAGAGCATGGGAGAGTGGGATCGTGCCGTGCCTGTGGAGACGGGGGGGGGGGGTCAGGAGGGAAGCCTGCATGTGGATTCACACAGAAGGGTGCCCGACTTTCTGGCGCTTGGCCAGAGGAGCAGGATGCTTCCTTGGAAGGAGGCAGATTGCTGGCCGCAGCAGAGTGAGGGGATGCTGGGGGGGGGGGGATCTAGCTCTGTGACAGGAGTTTTATACATATATATATACTGTATATATATATATATATATATATATATAGATATATATATATACATACACTGTATATAGTGACAATGCTGTGCCCTGCCTCAATGTGGAAAGTATTTTGTGTCACCCAGGGTTATCATCAATTTGTTTTATATGTACCTAAGAAACAACTAATACCAAATTAAAAAATAAAAAAGCGCCACTTACAAAAAACACCAAAGTGTCAGCAGCATATCCCACCCAAAATAAATTTTGGCAACAATAATCAAAATTAAAAGGTATGCGCTAATAACAAACTTATACAAAGGTGTATGTCATCATCCAAAAAACATTAGTGTTTTAAATAAATTATAGTGTCCAAACATAAATTAGTGCCCAAAAAAAAAAATATATCTTCAGTGACTTGAACCAATTGTGAGAAATCCACCACCAAAGGAGATTAAATAAACTCACCAGAGCTAATGGCTGGTCAGATTATAAACCAGCAACAGCGCTTGTGCTCTGGGAGCAATGAACCCGATGTCCAAATAGATATGGTGATGTTTCAGATACTTCCAGATAATAATCACAGCCAAACAACTTTGCAGCCCAAGCTCTTATGATGAACTTCTCCACTCTTTCTCATACCTCCATGAGAGCATGCAGTACACTCAGGGACAAAAAAGAGAACATAATGGTGCAATACGTTTTTTTCATTTATCTCTTTAATAAAAAAGGTATAAGGAAACTCACAAACAAGGTGTCCAACAGACACCAGCTTCAATCGCAAAAAAGGGTTGAGATACAGTTAACACTCACCGCAGATCTCTCCCATACAGCACAGACCAGCAAGGCTCTCTAACGTCCACATCAAATAGGCTACGCCCAACTGGTTTCGTCACACCGACGTCATCAAGGGGCGGTACAGGACACCTTTGCAGTGTACTTACGGTGAAAGTGTGCAGTATTTTAGACACAATATGGGTTAATTACTAAAGCTGTAGAGCACAAAATCTGGTGCAACTCTGCACAAACGAATCAGCTTCCAGGCTTTTTTGCCAAAGCTTAACTGAACAAGTTGACTGGTTAATATTAGTGTTGGGCTCAATGGCCTAGTAAGACACAGAGAGAGGTGGTTGCTTGATCGTCCCCACCTTTCCTGCCCTGCCAGGCCTCTGCTCAGATAAAGGGTCTGGTAGGAATTTAGGGGGGCTTTTTTCCCTAATTTTTTGGAAGTTGGTTCCCCCTAAAAGTCCTACCATGCCTACAGGGCCTGGTATGGCTTTTAGAGGGAACCCCATGCACTCCCCCACTACTAGTCCTAAAGGGGAACCCCATACACTTTAAAAAAAATTTATTTTTTTTTACTGTGGATTCACTCCTAACCTTCCTACCAGGCCTAAAGGGTCTGTTATGTATTTGAGGGGGGGACCCCAAGCTGGTTTTTTTTCTTATAAAAATGTAATTTTAAAAACAAATGTCAATCGTGCTGCAGTAGGTTCTATACATTGTACAAATGTGCAACTTTGCAGGTAGTTTAAGGGGACCCCCTAGGCATGATATGTAAAGGAATTTTCCTTTTTAACTTTAAGCAATAAAAAATGACTGCCCCTTTAAGTCCCCATACACCTTTTATTGCCAATAACTTACATATAATTGTTTGGAAAATTAAGAAAGTATTATTTGTTACAGAAATTGTCATATTAATAAGTTATTTACCACACATGACACAGGAATACTTGCAATTACACCCCAAAATACATTCTGCTACTCCTCCTGAGTATGACGATACAACATGTGTGAGACTTTTTTACAGCCTGGCCACATACAGAGGCCCAACATCCAAGTAACACCTTCAGGTGTTCTAGAGGCATAAATTACACATCTAATTTCCTGACTTATCAAAACCAGCGGTGTCGCGCTCCACTATCAATGATATTATATGAAAATATATACAGTATATATATATAAATATATGAGATTATATTAAAATAAATAAATTAAATAAATTAAAACAAATTATAACAAGTGCATAAGTCCAATATTATTTCAACAGCGTGATATTGCAATTACGCTGGTGCTGCATGCCTATCTTTGAATAATCCGTGATTTTGAAGTGTCTTCTAATGGTGTAATACAAAGTAAATATAGTCCACTAATCTTAAATAGTGTGCTCCTTCACCAGTTGTGCTCTTACCTGACGTATATGACCAAACCAGTAAGTGAAGTCATACAAGCTTGTGTCCCTTTAATTGGACTCAGAGGTGAACAGATGGATACATTTTTCTTTTTGGATGAATGGAGTTTTTCCCTTTTCCCAGCAGGGGGTCTTGCAGATTCCTAGGGACCTTTTTCCTGGAGGTGGATGGATGGATGGATGGAGTATTCCCTCTTCCCACTAGGAGGTCTCTTCACTCCCTTCAGACTTTTTCCTCCATGTGTATATATACCATGTAATTAAAAAGAGAATATAGTGCCTTATCTTCTTTTTAAAAAATGTATTGGATAAATGTAGTGCACTCACATAGCATAGAAGTTAAATTCACTCTTTGTACAAATTTTCAGGATCCTTAATGTGTTTGCCACACTCCCATATACTTGCTGTGTGGTTGCCTTTAAGCGTCGTGATGTCAGAGCCCCTCCCCTACGCATTACACCACCGGATCACCTGGCTTCATCAAGGGGAATTTTGCATATATACCAAACACACAGTGAGATTTCAGTAACCTGTTGGTTTCTTTATATATATACATTCACTTTATATTTTTTTTACTTTTCACTCAAAGTATACATCATAGTAGCTCACAAGAATCATGTTTATTATTTAATTTCCTGACTATCTACAGGAAAAGAGGCACGGCCCCTCGCACCTCTGCCACTATCTTGTCCCCATCCAGTGAGGCCAGAGGAGACGGGATAGCGAGGTTCACACCTCTCTACGGAGAGGTACGAGCCTCCTGCAGAGATGAGAGGGAATACGGCAACAAGCTGACGCCGCATGATCCCTGTCATCCACAGCGCAGGCATGAGAAGTTCCCATGCTTGTGGATGTCCCTGGACAAAGGTCGCACTCACGAGATGCGTGGCCCGTGTGCAGGGGGCGTGCCTCATTGCTGAGCGACGGGGCACGCCGCCCCAGCCCGCCCCCAGTTGCCAGGACGACCAGAGAGCGTCTTGCATCAACTTAAGAGGCTGATGCCGGGCTCTCCGATTGTCCATTCTGCTGTGCAGTCACGGAGGGAGCCCCAGCTGTGGCGGGACCCTCGTGACCAGACTCTGCCTGAGACCCCCAAGGCTAGGGGGAGATTGCCCACACCTGCCTGAGACCCCAAGCAAAGGGGGGAGATTACCTGCTACCTGCCTGAGACCCCAGCGGAGGGAAAATTACCTGCCAGCTGCCTGAGCCCCCCAAGCCTAGGGGGAGATTGCCTGCCAGTCTGCCGGAGACCCCCAGCCCAGGGGCAGATTGCCTGCTGCCTGAGATCCCAGTCCAAAGAGGGGAGACCGCACAAGCCAGCCTGACTGAGGCCCCAGCGAAGGGGGGAGATTGCCTGCCTGCTGCCTGAGACCCCAGTAAAGGGGGAGACCTCACAAGCCAGCCTGCCTAAGACCCCCAGCCCCAAAAGGGAGAGACCCCTCGCTTGTCCCGGTCCTCCAACAGGTACCTGTGTCTTACTTTCTTATCCCTGGGAGACTGGACACCCTGTCGGATCCGTGGGCATTGGTTTTCCCCTGTTTTACCTGAACTGTCCCTGTAATGATCCCCTAACCCCCCTGTTGGATTACAATCTGCTACAGAGAATTTTTCTTTGCTCTCGATACTGGACTACAAATGTTTTAGCCCCTCCTTGCTGTCCCCCTACTGGCAAGATCACCCTCCCTGCCATTTTCCCATTGAGTGACTGTCATTTAGTTGTCTCAATAAAGCTTTGTGCGTTTGCCATCTGCTCTGTGTGTTCTGTCATGCCTACCCTCTATCACAATCAAATTTTTTGAAAGCTCTGGATCACCAGGACAATGGAAACACTCTCAAAATGACCACATTTTGGAAAGCAAACACCCCAAAGTATATTTTATAAGGAATAATGAGTCTTTTTGAACATGTCATTTTTTTCCACAAGTTTTTGAAAAATGTGGAAAGGAAATGAGACATATTTTTTTTACACAAAGTTGTCAATTTATAAGATATTTCTTTTTTCTTATAAAATTAATTTTATTGAAATGTATGTATACATACAACAAAACACACAGTTACAATAAAACAAGCATAACATATGTAACTTCAAAAGAAACCTCACAGGACCAATTAACATAATAAAACCTTTGCTACTAAACTGAGACCCCCCTCCCTCCCCCCAAACCAGGCTACCCCAACCAGCAACATATTAGCTATACTGAATATCAGAGCCTCTGTGAGTCAAAAGGTGGCAACAATAATCTCCCTGTACAATAAGTATAAAAAGATATTTCAAGAGGTTAGATACTCATCTTTAGTGTCATCCCTCAATCAGGGGAAGTTCAATATACTATAGATTATGCCCGGGCAAAAACATTTCTAAAGGGGGCTTCCAAATACTTAAAAAGTAACATACTGTAAAGCATAGGAAGTCTTAGATAGGCCCAATTTAGGCAGAGGAGGAAGGACTATGCAACCAGACTTGCCACACTATCAACATTTTTTGACCATCTCCAGTTCCTGTAGGCGGCCTTATAAAATGGGACCATTTTGTAAACAGGTACTTGGTGATGGAGGTCAATGGAGAGAGGGCTTCCCTTGCAGCTAAGTTCCAGACTCCCCTGAGAGTGGGACAGCGGGAGTCAGGCCCAAAGTGGCACAGGTCGCCTGTAGGAGTGCATGTTGGTGGTCCACCCAGGAGCACAGCTGATGCACGGGTATGAGGTCTGCAGACAGATGGCACCTGTGCAAGGTATACAAGCCCTTCCGGGAATAGAGGATTACTGGATAGCCGGTTCAAGCCAAGGTCAGGTACCAGGTGGGAATCAGAGCAGAAATAGTCAGACGGGATAGCCGAGGTCATACACCGAGGAGTGAGAGAGAGAGTATCCGTTAGTCAAGCCGAGGTCAGATCAGGGGTTAAGTAGAGTAGACAGGTCCAAGAGCAAGCCGAGTCGGTATCAGGAAGTAACAGGTCAAGATAACACAGGAAACAGGAAACTGGAACCAGGAACAAGGTACAGGGAGCTAGAGATCATCCAGCAACTTGAGGGAGTGAAGAGCCTCCTTATAAAGGCCGTTTATTGCCAAAACTGGGCCTGATGCGTGTATTTCTGCGGCCATGTAGGGTACTGGCGGAAATGCCCAGTATTCCAGGACTTCTTCCATGGATAGGACCCTGACACCCTTCCAGTATGAAAAAGAGGGAACCTCAGGTTTCTTCCAGTACAAAATTAAGGCTTAGATACAGAGAATGCATAGAACAGCAGGAGGCTAAGCAGGGTGCGTTGGGCCCTAGTAGGAGCAAGAACCTCTACCAGACTAAGCAAGCAGACAGACACAGACACAGTTACTGGCATTGGTACAGTGGTGATCCTAGTAATACTATTCAGTAGATCTTTCCAGAACTGCTGAACCACCGGACAATGCCAAAAGATATGTCCAAAGGTGGCTGGGGAGTGCGAGCAACGCCAGCAATCTACGGACACCCAGGGGTAGATCCGAGCCAGTTTGGCAGGGTTATAATATATCCTGTGTAAGAATTTAATATGGATTAAGCTATCTCGAGAGGAGACCAGAGGAGAAAATGGAAAGGTCCACATGCCATCCCAGTCCTCTCCATTCAAATCCTGGACCTCTTCTATCCACCTCACCTGGCACCGAAGCACCGAGGGAAGAGGAGTCAGAAAAAGTTCCTTGTATATTTCCTTGTATAATTCATCACCCCCCCCAACAGTCCCTAGAATCTTGATACCATCGGAGGCCCACAAAATGGGGTGAGGTATAGAGGCAAAATGGACCCTTTGTGAAGAAGTCGGAAGTGACAAAATGCATCAAGGACGTGATGTCGGACGTAGACATAAACTGGAAGTTGCGGAGCGGCCATCTTGATTGAGGTTTATTCACTGATTGACGTTTTTTCTGAGGATTCATGTTCCCCACAATGGAGGATAATGCGTTTTAATACTGTTTTAATTGTAAGCATAACTTTAATAAATTAGACCCTTTTCTAAGACTTACTACACTATAAGGATCTTGTTTTTGATCCATGTCATGATGCCATATGGAGATTGAACACAGCAGGGATTATTGGATGAGGAGAGCCATTTATGCTTGTGGAAGTGTTTAGTCCGGTAAGGTACATGGTGTGTAAGGTGACGGGGAGTTGATTCACATTACACTAATGCTGTGAAAAATAAGGGGAGCACTTTTTGATATCCTAAAGGATATTGCAATATTATATGTTTGTTGTCGGAGGTAATACTGATGGGAGAAAAGGATGGCTTGGAGCACCAGTTTTTGTGGATTATTATGAGATGGAAAGTCGTTTACAAGTTTTGATAGGGAAAGGTATTCAATAGAGATACTTAGAAGCGGACACTGAGTGGCTTGACACTTTATTAGCACTGGGTGGATATTATATTCCCTAATGTTTATGGGGTAATGCACTATGTAGAATTTTTCTTTTTGAGGTACACTGTCACAATATAAGGTCAGGTTCAGTTGCTACAGCAGTTGCAAGGCTTAACCGAAACCAGTAGGATTGGAACACCAGCGGCCCACCTTGGGAATGACGCAGGCTCACCTGAGGTGCGGGGTCTAAGCATCCACTGGTCTTCCCCAGAGCTCCTAATGGTGGAGATGGATTTGCCTGCATGTGAATGCCAGGTCGCAGATCTCAGGATCACCCCACCAGGGAATGAGTAGGCTGGAAACCAAAAGCAGATCAAACAGTTCAGGGATCAAACAGAAGCGGAGTCACTCACAAGCCAAGGGTCAGTCACCAATGGTAGTAGATAGGATGAGGCAGAATCGTAGTCAGTAGCAAGCCAAAGGTCGGTAACGTAGATGAAGACAGCAGCAGGAACAGTAAGCGGGATATTGGCTGGTAAGGCACAATAATCTGGTAAGGAGGAAGTGCATGGACATGGCTTTTATAAGGAAGTTCATGGGAGGACCAAGGAGTTCAAGGTTCAAGAGAAATCAAGGCACAAGGCAGGATTATCCAAGAATTGTCAAGGGAGCTGTCCAGCATTCCAGATAGCTCAGTGAGAAGAGATATTGCCTCCCACTGCAGAAGGACCAGGTTTGATCCCAGGCTCTGACATACACATTGATATAAAGAATGCCTGTATGAAGGTGGATAAATTTTAGGAGCAAAATTCACATTGATTTGAGGATATCACAGACACAGAGAGACTGTTATCTTGACTTTGGAATTTAGGGGGAGAAAGTGGAACATTTTGCATCTAGGGTGACAGAATAATTATTTAGGATTGTAATTTAAGTTTGGATAAACCAAATTTTAGTGATGTGATTAGAAGGGCCAATCACAGAGCCCTTCTGCCGAGCAGTGATGTGCTGGGTTCAGGGGACACAGAAACACTGGGAGTGTGCAGGTGCACAGCCACATCCTGAGGGTAGTACGGGTGGGTACATCCACTCAGTATGGTGAAGATCCCATTGGGCCATTTATGTCCAGTGGCCGGGTGAGAAGCAGTTAAAAAAATACACATTTCTCTCATGACAAAACTACAGTAAGTCCACCTTTTTGCAAAAAAAAAAAGAAAATGCACCTATTTTTGCAGAGAAAAAATGCATTTATTATATTTTTGGCATACAACATAAAAAGTAAAAATCTGCACTTTGGTCTGAAGATTTGTAAAGCCACCGACCCACATTTCCTGATACCAGGCATATGTGTAATAATTAAAATTTTCAAACATGTGCACCACTAAATAAATGCTTACTAATTAAAACAAAAACAAAAAAATGTTCACAGTGAAGGCAAAACACAATCAGTGATAACAAACCATACAAATGCTGTAATTGATCAAAAACTGCAAGCAGTTATATGTGCAAAAAATATAAGCTTGACAATATACTATGCAATCAGTTACCAATCTAAATTGATACAATCTGTGACAAATATCTTTACATGCAAAACAATTCATACATAATTTGTGACACAAACAATACTTTTTGCATAAAAGTGTGAAACACAAACATTCAAAAAACAACCTGTGAGCAATCTCGATTGATGCAATCTGTGACACATCACAATTTGCTCATAAAAGGTCTCAAAAAACTGTATGGCCTTAACAGATGACTTCTCACTTCTCTAAATAGATATGTGTCTTCAAAAGGTAACCAAACTATGCAGACAGAGAAAACCTAAGATGCTTGCCGAAATGAAATGACCTTCTATAACTGAGTAGTCAATAGCGCTTGTGGAAATAATCCCCAATACCCTGGGTCAAGCTTGTTCTTCTCTTAGTATGGAAATAAATCACAGAAAGATGAGAACAAAAAAAGAGCATGGGAATGCAGGCTGCACTTTTTCCCCCTCGCCTGCATAGTATGAATATAACTTAAATAAAAGAGATATACACTATTGTGTGGCAGAAATTTTGGCCACGGCACTTTTATTGGTATAATTAAATTAAATAATTCATAAATAATATAAAATATCTTTATTCAGGAATTAATATTCCAAATAAAACATATTGCCAAAAGGATTGAGACACCTGTGTTTACATGCACATGAACTTTAATGACATCCCAGTCTTAGTCCGTAGGGTTCAATATTGAGTTGGCTCACGCTTTGCAGCTATAACAGCTTCAACTCTTCTGGGAAGGCTGTCCACATGGTTTAGGAATGTGTCTATGGGTATGTTTGACCATTCCTCCAGAAGCACATTTTTAAGGTCTGGCACTGACGTCAGATGAGAAGGCATGACTCGCAATCTCTGTGCTAATTCATCCCAAAGGTGTTCTGTCGGGTTGAGGTCAGGACTCTGTTCAGGCCAGTCAAGTTCCTCCACCCCAAGCTCGCTCATCCATGTATTTATGGACCTTGCTTTTTGCACTGGTGCGCAGTCATGTTGGAATAGGAAGGGGCCATCCCCAAACTGTTCCCATAGTGTGGGGAGCATGAAATTGTCCAAAATGTCTTGGTATACTGACACCTTAAGTGTTCCCTTCACTGGAACTAAGGGGCAAAGCCCAACCCCACATTATAATCCCCCCTTCACCAAACTTTACACTTGGCACAATGCAGGCAGGTAAGTACCCTTCTCCTAGCAACCACCAAACCCAGACATGTCCATTTATACTGCTCTAGAGTCCAGTGGTGGTGTGCTTTACACCACTGCCTCCGATGCTTTGCATTGCACTTGGTGATGCAAGGCTTGGATGCAACTGCTCGGCCATGGAAGCCCATTCCATGAAGCTCTCTATACACCCTTATTGTGCTAATCTGAAGACCATACGAAGTTTGGAGGTCTTTAGCTATTGACTCTGCAGACAGTTGGCGACTTGGGCTCACTATGTGCTTCAGCATGTGCTGACCCTGCTCTCAGTGGTGTATTTTGGTTTTGTGCTGCCCTAGGCAAGACTAAAATCGGCCACACACCCCCGCATCTAAATTTGTCCCACCCCTTCCTGTTTAAGAACCACCCCTTCATCTGTAAACTCCACTCCTTCCTATCTAGGCTGCACCCCTTCCTATTAGAGCTCCACCCACTGACAACGATGGCCCGCTATTCCTCCAACTGACATCAATAATGGGGCGCTATTCCTCCCACTGAAACTAACAATGGGGTACTATTCCTCCCACTGACACCAACGATGGGATACTATTACTTCCACACTGACACCAATGATGGAGCACTATTCCTCCCACACTGACACCAATGATGGGGCACTATTCTTCCCACACTGACACCAATGATGGGGCACTATTCCTCCCACACTGACACCAATGATGGGGCACTATTCCTCCCACACTGACACCAATGATGGGGCACTATTCCTCCCACACCGGCACTACTGATGGGGCACTTCCTCCCATTGACACCAATGATGAGGCACTATTCCTCCCACACTGGCACTAATGAGAGAGGGGGGGGAGAGGAGGGAGGGAGAGAGAGAAGGAGAGAGAGGGAGAGAGAGGGGGAGAGAGAGAGGGGGGGAGATAGGGAGAGAGAGGGGAGAGAGGGGGGAGAGAGAGGAAAGAGGAGAGGGAGAGAGGAGAGGGAGAGAGGAGAGAGAAGAGAGGAGGGAGATAGAGAGGGAGAGAGAGAGGGGGGGGGAGAGACGAGAGAGGGAAGAGAGAGGTGATAAAAGAGAGAGGGAGGGGGATAGAGGAGAGAGGGGGGGGGGAGAGGGAGAGAGAGAGAGAGAGGGGGGGAGGAGGAGGGAGAGAAGAGAGAGGAGCGGGAGAGATGAGAGAGGAGGGAGGGAGGGAGAGAGGAGAGAGAAGAGAGGGAAGAGAGAGAGGGAGAGAGGGGAGAGAGAGAGGGAGAAAGGGGGGTGGGGGAGGAGGGAGAGAGAGCGAGGAGGGAGGGAGAGAGAGTGGAGGGAGGGAGAAAGAGAGGAGGGAGGGAGAGAGAGAGGGGGAAAGAGAGAAGGGAGAGAGATGAGAGAGAGAAGAGAGGAGAGAGAGAGAGGGGGATGAGAGAGATGGGAGGGAGAGAAGAGATAGAGGGAGGGAGAGAGGGAGAGAGATGGAGGGAGAGAGCGGGGGAAGAGAGAGAGGGGGGAGTCAGAGAGAGGGGGAGAGAGGGATGAGAGAGAGAGGAGAGAGAAGAGAGAGAGGGAGAGGGAGAGAGAAGAGAGGGGGGGGGTCAGAGAGAGAGGGGAGGGGGGGAAGAGAGGAGGGGGGAGAGAGGGGGGAGAGGGAGAGAGAGGGGGAGAGAGAGGGGGAGGAGGGGGAGAGAGAGAAGAGGGAGAGAGAGATGAGGGAGAGAGGGGGAGAGAGAGAGGAGGGAGAGGAGGGAGGGAGAGAAGAGAGGGGAGAGGGGGGAGAGGGGGAGAGAGGGAGCGAGAGGGGGAAGAGAGAGAGGGGAGAGAGAGGGAGAGATGGGGGATACAGAGGGAGGGAGAGAAGGGGGGGAGATAGAGGGGGGAGAGGGAGAGAGAGGGGGAAGAGGGAGAGAGGGTGGGGGAGAGAGAGGGTGGGGAAGAGAGAGGGAGGGGGGAGAGAGGGAGAAGAGAGAGACAGAGGGAGGGAGGGAGAGAAGGAGAGAGGGGGGCGAGAGAGAGGGAGAGAGAGAGGGGAAGAGGGAGAAGGAGAGGGGGGAGAGAGGGGGGAGGGGATAGAGGAGAGAGAGGGGGGGAGAGGGGGGAGAGAGAGAGGGAGGGGGTGTTGTAAGAGAGAGAGGGAGAGAGGGAGGGGGGAGAGGGGGACAGGGGGAAGAGAGGGAGGGGGAAGAGAGAGGGGGGGAGAGAGAGAGGGGGAAGAGAGAAAGGGAGAGAGAGGACGAGGGAGGGGGAGAGAGAGGGGTAGAGGGGGGTAGAGAGAGGGAGGGATAGAAAGGGGAAGAGAAAGGGGGGGGATAGAGAGAGGGAGAGAGAGGGGGAGGGAGGGGGAAGAGAGAGAGGGGGGTGGGGGAGAGAGGGGGGTAGAGAGAGAGGGGGAAGAGAGAGGGGGAAGGAGAGAGAGAGGGAGAGAGAAGGGGGTAGAGGGAGGGGGAAGAGAGAGAGGGGGAGAGAGGGAGGGAGAGGGAGAAGGGGGAAAGAATACACAAGGCTGGCTGGAAGTGTGGGCGGGGCAGACAAAGGAGAAGAGGACAGGAGGAGGAGGGGCAGCTTTCTCTCTCCTCTCCTGTCTGTGTGAGGGGAAGGGGGGGAGAACTGTCAGCACTGGGAACTGCATATGCTGACAGATCCCCTGCAGTGCTGGAGGGGGGGGGCGGCCATGGGAGAGCATACAGTAGCTGACCGTATGCAGGAGATGGATAGGGGAGTAGACTGGCGTCACATAGAGCAAAAGAGAAATGCACGATCCTCTATGTGCCGCCCGGTCCCCTCTCCAGCCGGCTCCATGGTGACAGGTTCTCTGTCTCCTCACCCATCCTCACCGCCGAGCACACCCATGAACCCGCCTGAGCACGCCCCCCTGACCAAGCACAGCCTTTTGCAGTGACAGCACTGGTCTCTTCTGCCTGGGGGCGGTGCCGCCCCCTGAAAAGTGTCGCCCAAGGCAGATGCCTTGTTTGCCTCCCGGCAGATACGCCCCTGCCTGCTCTGTCAGTTTACGTGGTCTGTTGTTCCCAGTTGCTTCCACTTTGTTACAATACCACGAACAGTTGTGGAATATTTAGTAGCAAGGGAATTTCATGGATGGACTTATTGCACAGGTGGCAACCTGTCACGGTACCACGCTTGAATTCACTGAGCTCCTGAGAGCAACCCATTCTTTCACAAATGTTTGTGGAAGCAGTCTGCATGCCAAGGTGCTTGATTTTAAAAACCTGTTGCCATGGAAGTGATTGGAACACCTGAATCTAATGACTTGGAGGGGTGTCCCAATACTTTTGGCAATATAGTGTATCTTATCCAGTATAATTGCTCAGTCATTAAGGACTTGAGCTAAAATGAATACAACATAAAAACCAGTCTCTCCTTTCAATAAAAATGGTGACATAACCACATAAAATGCCTAACGACAAAGGGTGGGAGGGAGGGGAGCTTGTTGCACCGACTCTGATGCACTGGCAAAACCTACCAGACGGGCTATCTTATATGCTGAGCCCAGCTGGTTCTAGAATTTTCTATAGCACCATGTGGGATACTCCTTCCCACCCAAACTTCTATTTCAAATTTTAAAGGGCCAGTAGCCTTAAATAATATCACCTGACATGATTATAAAAGGTTTTAAATTTTAGATGTATTTAAGGAAGGAGGGGCAGCTGCATGCCCATGACTTCGGGCTCAAATTATAACGCCCTCTATAACATGGCAATGCAGGCTGCACCTTATTTTCCTCCCCCCAAATACTATGAATGTAACTTAAATAAAAGAGACACACACTATTTTATGGCATAAATTTTGGCCCCTGCACTTTTATTGATATAATTAAATTAAACAATTCATAAATAATATAATAAAATATCTTTATCTCTTAGATTGTAAGCTCCAAGGAGCAGGGCCCTCAAACCCCTCTTGTATTGAACTGTATTGTTGCTGTATTGTCTCCGTTATAGTGTAAAGTGCTGAGCAAACTGTTGGCGCTATATAAATCCTGTATAATATTAATTAATTAATTAATTAATTAATTAATTAAAATTCCAAATATGACATATCTTATCCAGTATAATTGCTCAGTCATTAGGGACTTGAGCTAAAATTAATACAACATGACTACCAGTCCCCACAAGCTGGACTTGACTTGACAAGTTCAACCTATGGCAGACGCTGGAGGTCTGGGCCTCTGAAGTTGATGATTTCCTGGGCTCCTCTCCACTGTTCTCCCTTGGATCTGGTGCCAGTCCGGAGTGTCTTCCTGCCCTTCTGGGGCACTTCCAACAGCTTGACTCTGGTGCTCCTCTTCAGCTTTTGGCATCTCTAGGTAGCACCGAAGCCAGTCTTCTCCTCCGCTGCCGCTCGCCCACTTGAGCACTTGCCGCATCAAGGTCTTCATGGCCAGCTCTTAGCAATGAGCTCCAAGTGTAATATAGCTCAGTGGAGCTCATTGCACAGACTCTGACGCACTGGTAAAACCTACCAGCAGGCCTTTCTTATATACTGAGCCCCACTGGTTCTAAAATTTTCTGTAGTGTCACGTGGGGCACTCCTTCCTGCCCAAACTTCTATTTCAAATTTTAAAGGGCCAATAGCCTTAAATAATATCACTTATTTTAATATATTAATATAAAATTGTATTAATTTAAATTTATTTTAAGGAGGGAGGGGTGGCAGCATGCCCATGACTTTTGACTAAAAGTATAGCTCCATTTTTAACATTCTCTATAGTGTAGCATTTTAAAATGAATTGACTTCAGTATAGCATATCATCACATAAATCCAAACAGTAATAACAGGCAGGGAAACCACTGACCATTATCTACTGTGCATGGTGATGTCACTTCTGTATCCTTCATATGCATTTAGTCAGTAGATGATGTCATCAAGGGGCATGGCTAGGTAGGAGCCTGAAAAACATTGCATACTCAAACAATTGATTGCAAGGTAAATGCACAAGTTCACGTAGGCTATTTCTTTGGTTACAGGGCTGCAGGAAGTGTGAATGCACTTCAAGTGTAGTTATCACCACACTTGTGTTCCAATAATAACTGCAAGTCCTTCAGCTGGGGTGGAAAATGGGACTTGTCGTTTGCTCATTCACAGATTAGTGAATGAATGATGCAATTGTGCAGACAGTGCCATGCACAAAATTGAAAAAAATTGACAGGAGCCACCAGAGAGAAGAAACCCATGATCCTGCCAGGGTGAGGTGTGTTTTGGAGGTAGGGGGTAAACTGTGACCATGCTACATGTTGCAACTTAAATATGAATGTAACATGGTAAGAAAAGTGGAGTTATCCTTTATGATGATTTTGCATATGACCTTAGGGTAAAAAAATGCGTGATTGAAACCCAGTCATTTGGCTTTTGTCTCAGTTCCCCTAATTATAAAATCAGATTAATAGACTCATATTCATTTAATTTATGCTAGTTACTTTCTGTTAACATCTCCTTGTAACATTTTGTTCTCTGGGATACTAAAATTCCAAATCTGCTGACTTCTCTTTGAAGTCATGTCATATCATATTATGTTATAGAACCCATGTTACTACTGGCACCAATTCTGATCTATGGCAGCTGCTTTAATATACAGTAACGTACCAAGCAAAAACAGCAGAGTGATATTGGGTTTCACCTGCAGGGCACTCACAGTGAAAGTTGAGTGAAAATGTAAGAAGTCTGTAATCTCAGTTGTATATCTCTGTTGTATCACTCAAATCACATGCTAGTCAATTAAAATGTTCTGTTTTATTATTGCAAACACATGATCTAAGGCTTGCTATTGAGTATGTTTAATTCTAGCATGAAGATATGTATACGGATACCTATAAAGGCTTAAAAGCAGCCTTTTAATATCAAGGCAGCACATGCAGTAATTACTGTCCTAATAGGTGTCTTATGGCTCTAGCAGTGCTGCCAACGCACACATATGTTTTTGGGTTTTAATGGTTTGACCGCTCTATAATGAAATCCATAACCTAGTAACTTTCTGATACATGGCCTCTCAGATTTGTTACATTTAAGTTTAAATAATGGTTAATGCATACAGGCTTTTAAGATCAGTTTAAATGTATCCTGTTCGGTAAGATCCAGCTCAAAATTTGCATTCCATATCCATTAAAAATGCTCCATAAATAAAGCATAAGTAAACCTAAAAACAAAAATATAATATATTGCGATTTACCAATCCCTTTTTTCCAGACTTCAGAAAATGCCTGTTGAACTTTCTAGAAAAGCAGTGTCTGTGCCACTTACTCTGAGCTGAATTGGAAGCATAAAATAATGTTATCTTCCTTCTGTAAAACCTACAAATTTACTCTAATGTAAAGGAGATGAAGAAAGAGACATGTTTGAAATTCATCCTGGGTGACAACAATGGCTCCCTACGTAAATAAAGTAAAGGTATATTATTTGCTGAAATTTCAAGTAAGTAAAATATTATATTTTTGTTTTTGGTTTTAGATATGATTTAATGTAAAAAAAACCCTCAAGTGTCACATAAGTGTACACTAGCCCTAAAGTGCAAGGACTATGATGCTGTACAAATTTTCAGTGCAATATGGCGACAGGTTACCATAAGCGGATCTGACTTCACTGAAAATGTTGAACCTGACCTGGCTTAACAGGCACTTTGTGATGTCTGCAAGTGGTTATGTGCATAATTTGAACAAGTAGGATCCATGCACACTAGCTAAACAAATGCTGGATGAAAAAAAGTTGGTCACACGAACAGTAAGGGCGTTTGGCCGAATGCACTGTACTCTCATAGTGCATTGTGAGAGTCATGATTGGCCAAAGCCAACAGGTCAGGTGCAATGCTTTGGCTAATCACAGTACAATGCACTGTGAAAGCCATGATTGGCCAAAGTTACAGTGACTTTGGGCAATCATGGCTCATTGCTAAGTCCATGTCCCACAATATAAAGGGCTGCTTAGACAGCATATGACATGAAAATAAGAAAAGATTGCAATACTAATTGATCCAAAACTGTATCCTTGTAATATCTCAGTCTCACTTATAATAAAATTGTGGATTGTAAACCCAGTAATGCTTAAACAAACAAAATGGCAGTTGACTAGTGCAAGACCGCCTGAAAGATGGTTAATTAAATCCTATGCGGAGTAATATATCACTACATAAGTGAATGCAATAATGAATTTATTAGATCACATGGATCATGAAAAAGGTAGACATAGACATGGTGAACATGTTTCAATCATGTTTAAAATCAAAGAATTAAAATAAAAAAACGTTTGGCGTCTTCAAAATGGCTGTATGGGCAAAAGTGATCAATGTGCGGCTGTAAAGGTTCCTTCTGTATTCATCAGATGAAAAGTTCCATACTGGATGACCTACTAAATTCGTTTTCTTCTTCAACTGTTCCTTCAGGAACATCAAAATATGTATGGATGGGATCCTAGGAATTAAATAGTGGATTTTCATGAATTTAGGAGAATCACAGGCTTGTCATCTTCATATCAGCCTAGTAGGATGCACATATACAAGTTAGTTAGATTATAGATTTACATCTCATTACCTTCTTTGTGCATGTGTCATATCAATTAATTAGTGGTGTGATGGAGTGTAGGCAGGACAGAACTCACAAAAAAGATGGTAAACACACAAAGCTTTATTAAACTACGGAAGGCACTCAATCAGAGGAGGAAGGTAGCGTCCAGGTATCAAACAGGGGAAGAGAGGGGAGGAGCCCACAATAAATGTAATCCAGCCCACAATAGGGCGATTTGGGTAGCGATGGCCCGAGCACTCAGGGGGGCAGTCCAGGTAGCTACGATACTCCAGACACGCAATAAGCAGTCCGAGCAAGTATTAATCCCAGCACCCAATAAGGACAGTTCAAGCAAGGGTAATCGGGGCACACAATAGGGGCAGTTCAAGCAAGGGTAATCTGGGCACACAATAGGGGCAGTTCATGGCACTCTGCAACATGCGTCTTCTAGGGACACTCACGGTAAGCGGCTTGCAGACACTCAGTAGCAGGCGGCTTCTAGGGACAGTCACGGTAAGCAGCTTGCAGACACTCAGCAGCAGGCGGCTTCTAGGGACACTCACGGTAAGCGGCTTACAGACACTCAGCAGCAGGCAGTTTCTAGGGACAGTCACGGTAAGCAGCTTGCAGACACTCAGCAGCAGGTGGCTTCTAGGGACACTCACGGTAAGCGGCTTGCACACACTCAGCAGCAGGCGTTTTCTAGGGACAGTCACGGTAAGCAGCTTGCAGACACTCAGCAGTAGGCGGCTTCTAGGGACACTCACGGTAATCGACTTGCAGACACTCAGCAGCAGGCGGCTTCTAGGGACACTCACGGTAAGCGGCTTGCAGACACTCAGCAGCAGGCGGCTTCTAGGGACACTCACGGTAAGTGGCTTGCAGACACTCAGCAGCAGGCAGCTTCTAGGGACAGTCACAGTAAGCGGCTCAGCTTTCCAGGGGCAACAGCAGGCTCACGGGAACTCAGCGGGGTCTTGGCTGTGGGGTCTGACCTCAGTGCAGACCTAACACAGCTTTTCTAGGGACAACAGCTAGCTCACGGGGACTCAGTGGGATCTTGGCCGTGGGGTCTGGCCTCAACACAGCCCTCACACAGCTCTCTAGGGATAACAGCAGGCTCACGGGGACTCAGCGGGATCTTGGCCGTGGGGTCTGGCCTCAACACAGCCCTCACACAGCTCTCTAGGGACAACTTCAGGCTCATGGGGGCACAGCAGACACTCAGACTTTAGTAAGGGTAATGGAGGGGCTTACGGACAGTCCAGGCAGGGAAAATTAGGGGGGGGAGCTGTCCATGGACAGTCCAGGCAGGGGAAACGGGGGTATGGACACTTACAGTTCTGACAGGGGTCCCTTCTGGCCCTCAGCGGCCGGCAACAGGCAACGACACTCCTTAGTACACAGTAGATACTCCCACTGAGTATTTCAGGATACACAGCGGCAGCGGATATCCTGGCACACAGAGGCAGCGGGTAATCCTGACACAGGGTATTAGGCAGAGTGCTCAGCGGGGATGGCTGCAGGGGTCTGGCCTCAACTCAGACCCCACTTCTGGCACACAGCAGCAGTGGGTATCTTGGCACACAGCGACAGCGGATAATCCTGACCCAGAGCATTTGGCAGAGTGCTCAGCAGGGATGGTGGCAGGGGTCTGGCCTCAACTTAGACCCCCTTCTGGCACACAGCAGCAGTGGGTATTCTGGCACACAGCGGCAGCGGGTAATCCTGACCCAGAGCATTTGGCAGAGTGCTCAGCGGGGATGGAGGTGGGGGTCTGGCCTCAACTCAGACCCCACTTCTGGCACACAGCAGCAGCAGCAGCTATTCTGGCACACAGCAGCAGCGGGTATTCTGGCACACAGCGGCAGCGGGTAATCCTGACCCCGGGTATTGGGCAGAGTGCTCAGCAGGGATGGCGGCGGGGGTCTGACCTCAACTCAGACCCCACTTCTGGCACACAGCAGCAGCAGCAGCTATCCTGACACACAGCGACAGTGGGTATCCTGGCACACAGCGGCAGCAGATATCCTGGCACACAGTGGCAGCGGGTAATCCTGACCCAGGGTATTTTGTCTCTGGTGGGCGCAGAGCGCAGGAAGCCTTGTGCCCACGCTGCGCCCACTGGGGAGGACACCTTGGTGGCCTGAGCTGGGGATTCTTGGTGGGGGGGCCTGAGAGGTGCTAACCGCAACACAGAGGGCGTTTCCTCCCATCTTGCACAGCCCTTTGATGTGGGCTGGCAGGATGCGAGGAATCTGCAAGGGGGGAGGGAGGGGCGAAGAGACATGGCAGAGGGACAGCAAGCAAAGGGGGGTGGGGGAGGCAGGGGCTCTCCATGACAGGTGGGTATAAATCTTCTTGAGTGACCAGCATAAATGGAAATTAATCCAAAATATTAAATGGTTCTAAAAGTAGAATGAATAAAAAATAATGTAAAAGATGTATAGATTGGTGCATGAGTATCATACATATGTGACTAATGTGAATTACCATTAAGGAAACCAGAAAAATTTTCCACTGATGAAGTGAAAAACATGGGTATATTGGTAATGGTGTTGAAGTCCAGAGTTTTAAGTATAAAGGTCTCAATAGATTGCATTCAGACAATCATGGTTCATTTTGATGTGCCCCTCTAGGGTTTCCAAAAATTCTTCTTATGTAAGAGCTGATGCGGTTCCTATAGGGATACGTAGGACTAATATCCCATGCCACTGGCTGTATAGCACATGGTATAAATATACCTATTACATTCAAAAATTCCCCTCAAATATAGGGCTCAGATAACTCTATAATTGCACTGGGTATAAGTCCCGTTTCAAAAATTTGCGGTCTATAGTGACTCAGTTTAACACTAGTACTTGACACTGAGTCACTTAAAATCGCCTATAAAGCTCCTCAGAGTGGTTGCCTTGTAGTTTTCCATTTTGCCTCATGCTTATCCAAGATGGAGCTGCGTCGCTTGCTTCTTTCCCCTCGCAGCCTATGAAGACGCTGAGCGTGATGATGTCATTACGTTGACGCGTTTCTTCCGCCAATCATCGCAGACTTCATCAGAACTGGGAGGAGACATCTCTTCCATTGCTTTATATAGTGCCTTAATTGCACCTTTTTAACAGCATATGTCGCCCTCTTGTGTTGAAATGTCATCACTACATTAACCACTTGCCTACCAGGCACTTATACCCCCTTCTTTCCCAGGCCAATTTTCAGCTTTCAGCGCTGCGGCACTTTGATTGACAATTGCGCGGTCATGCAACATTGTACCTATATGAAATTTTGATCATTTTTTTCTCACAAATAGAGATTTCTTTTGGCGGTATTTAATCGCCACTGGGCGCTTTACTTTTTGCGCTATAAATAAAAAAGTGCAAAAAATTTGAAAAAAAAAAAAAAAGTTTCTTTGTTTCTATTATAAAATTTTTCAAACAGGCATTTTTTCTCCTTCACTGATGTGCGTTGATGAGGCAGCACTGACGGGCACTGATAGGCAGCACTAAAGGGCACTGATAGGCAGTACTAATGAGGTGGCTCGGATAGGCGGCACTGATAGACAGCACTAATGAGGTGTCACGGATAGGCGGCACTAATATGCAGCACTGATAGGTGGCACTGATAGGTGACACTGATGATGGGTACTGATAGACGGCACTGACTGGCATCACTGCTGGGCACTGACTGGCGGCACTGACTGGCACAACCCCTGGGCACTGACTGGTGGCACTGACTGGCAGCACTGCTGGGCTGCACTGGTGGGTGGCACTGGTGGGCAGCACTGGTGGGTGGGCACAGGTGGGTGGCACAGGTGGGTGGCACTGGTGGGCACAGGTGGGTGGCACTGTTGGGCACATGTAGGTGGCACTTCTGGGCACAGGTAGGTGGCACTGCAGAGTGGCACAGGTGGGTGCACTGCTGGGCACAGGTGGGTGCACTGCTGGACACAGGTGGGTGATCTGCTGGGCACAGGTGGGCGGAGCTAGTGGGCGCACTGCTGGGCACAGGTGGGCGGAACTTGCGGGTGGCACTGCTGGGCACCGATCATCAGGGCACTGATCATCAGTGCCCTGATGATCGGTGCCGATCCCCGCTCTGACAACTGCCGGTTCTCGGCAGTACTTTCCTCATGATCTGACAGCGTGAGGAAAGTGCAGCCGAGAACCAGCACTTGCATTTCCCTCTGATCAGCGTGTCATTGGACACCGCTGATCAGGTGGTAAAAGGCCGCGGTGATTGGCCTTTTACCACATCACGTGATCAGCTGTGTCCGTAGGACACAGCGATCACGGAGATCGCCGCGTGCGCGCACCCTGGGGCACGCAGGAGAGCGCGTTCTGGGGGGACGTCATATGACGTCCACTCAGAACTGGCCGGCCGCAGTGAAGCCGCCATTCGGCTATCTGCGGTCGGCAGGTAGTTAAAATAAAAAATTCCATAGAAAAACATATCATTGAGAAAGAACATCTGGAAAATGGCCAATTCACTCAAATCTATTTCAGACAGTGTTCTTTTTTCCTTGAGTATATTTTCATTTATATTCATCAAATAGCAATGTGGACATTAAAATCAATATAATCCTAAATCCCAATCTCCAAAATTTTCTAATCAAATCTGTTCCCGTTATAATCTTTTCTTTGTTCTTTTTAGTTCACAAATACTTTGAAATTCAATTCGGTATTTAATCCATGTGGCAATAAAGTACCTAGAGTATATATCCAATATTTCTCTTTCTGTAAAAGTATTTTATCAAAATCACCTCTCCTTGAAGAGATATTTAACAGAAAATTTCCCTTTACTTTCAAACCTTCCATTTTCCCTTGATGTACATCCTTAAAGTGCTGAGCTAAGGGATTCTTATTTTAATTATTTGATTTTAAACATGATTGCAGCAGGTTCACCATGTCTATGTCTACCTTTTTCATGAACCATATGATCTAATAAATTCATTATTGCATTCACTTATGTAGTGATATATTACTCCGCATAGGATTTAATTAACTATCTTTCAGGCGGTCTTGCACTAGTCAACTGCCATTTTGTTCTACTTACGCAGCAGCCTTGTGTAGTGTGTTGCTAGAGTTTAGTAGAGTTAGTAGTGTGTTAGGAGTGTTGTGTAGTGTAGTGTACTGTTGTGAACAGGGGTGGACTGACAACCCATGGGGCCCCCAGGCAATTGGGGATCATGGGGCCCCTGTGTCCTTGCCCAAACTCAAAAAATCCTATGAAAAAGGTACCAGGGGCATCTCATGGGGCCCCCTACTGACCCCGGGCCCTCGGACAGTGCCCGAGTTTCCAAATGTTCAGTCCGCCCCTGGTTGTGAATGTTGTGAAGAGCAGTGTAGTGGTGCCAGTGAAGTGTGTGTTAAACAGCACTTCTGCTTCACTGCTGCTATATATATATATATATATATATATATATATATATATATATATTTTTTATTTTTTTTTAATAATTATTATTATTGTTTTTGCTGCATCTTTAGTGTTCCTCCTTCTGCGTCAGTAGTGGTTTCTCTTTTCTTTTTTTTGCTTTCTTATTTTTATTTTTTTTTGCCGCAGCAGCAGCAGAAATATATAGGGAATAATTGCTGCTCCCCCTTCTGCATCGCAGGTGTTCCTCCTTCTGCATCAACAGTGGTTACCTTATTTTGGGGGGCTTTCTGAATCGTATTTTTTTTTTTAATTTCACTTAATTTCTTGCCGCAGCAGCAGCAAAAGTATTTATGGCATATTTGCTGTTCCTCTTTCTGAGTCGCGGGTGTTCTTCCTTCTGTGTCACCAGTTTGTTTTTTTTTGCTACCCCAGTTGCTGAACAATTAAAAAAAAATACTGTCCCAGCCATAAACATGTTCAGCATCTAAATGCTACCTTGGCCAAATTGCTAGCATTATAACTGCTGTCTTTCCATCTAGTGGACTTTGCCCTCTTCCGTGAATTTGCAGAATGTGCTGTACCACAGTGGCAAGTTCCGAAAAGACATTTCTCTTCAAGTAAGGCCATTCCAGCTCTGTACCATCAAGTGGAAGGCAATGTTTTGGCCTCATCCTGAATTTGGTGGTACAACACTCTTGAACAGGGACCCAGGCTTACAAGATCTTCTGAGGCAGGCCAGAAAAATCTGTTTCCATTTCTGGTGCTCATACATGACCTTCCCCACAACCACCTCATTTGTGACATGCTCACCAGGTGGAACTCACCATTGGCTATGCTTAAGTGGTTGCACATGCAGCAGAGGGCCATCAGTGATTACCTGTGTGAGTATGGCAAAAGGACCCGAGGATTCATGTATCAAGGAGAGGGATCATTAATGGTTGGCAACCCTTCTTGATCCAGGTTACAACAGTAAAGTTGCAGAACTCATCCTGCCTTCACAGAGGGAGCAGAGGATGAAATATCTTGAGTATGCCTTGAAAAAAAATTTGTGTAACACCTTATCAGACACTGGGAGGTTACCATTTCCTGGACATTGGGTTTCGTTCAGTCAAAGGAAGAGTGGTGAAGAAGGCGGCTGGCTGATTGATGCCTTTAAAGGATAAATTCACCTTTCATAATATGTTGCATGTTACATTCATATTCAGGGTGTAATAGTTACTTTCAGACCGGCCCCAGCTCCCATCGATCACCACTTTGACAGCTAGAGGGGGATCTTCTCCCCCCTCACTAGCTGTCAAATTTAAAAAAAATGCCCACACAGTCATCTGTAAATGAGAGACTACAAGTCCCAACAGCCTCAGCTTGTAGTCCTCAATGAACTACCATGGTGCTGTGGAGCACTGTGGTAGTTCATTCATTCTTCCTGTCAGAATATCTGCTTGGCCATACATCCCGTACGGCAAGCTGATATTCTGACAGGTCTACAGGAGACCTGCATGGCATCAGCAATCTATTGATATCTGGTGCAATGCTTTCTAGTCTCCTGCAGACAAAAATAATAAAAGCACATTTTTTTACCTGAAAAAAAATGTGCATTTATAATTTTTTTCTAAAAGGTGATCTAATCTTTTAAACAATTCTTTAGTCCTCAATGCCCAGGGCTATTAGGTTTAAGCACCCATCGGCAGCATCTGCATCATATAGTGCAGGATTATCTGGGGGCAAGAGCAGACTTGGAGACCTTTCCAACTGATGATCCACTGGGTAACTAGGTCTTGAAGATGGATCATTGGTCCGAACTTGCTCAATATGTAATCGAGCTACTGGCCTGACCTGCATCCAGTGTGCTTTCTGATTGGACATTCAGTCCTGCTGGATGTTTTGTGATTGATAAAAGAGTGCGTCTGTCCACAGACTCTGTTGACCAGCCTACATTTATCAAAATTTATCAGTCCTAGATCAACAGCAGCTACCAAGCCCCTCATGCTGATGAAACTGATTACATTTGTTAGGTATCTGGGATCCCTTGAAGACTGCCTATGCTGTTTATCCTATTCCTGATTATGCTAGCTTCCAACAATGTTTTTGATTTAGGGTACCACCAACACCCAAGGCCCAATTTTGCTGCACCTGTTTGATAGGTGCATCTTATTTAAATTTCTTTTACAATTGTTTTCTAATGTTTAACAATTGTTAACAGCAGGGCCCATTCCAGCACTCACCAAGAGTAAATATGAGGGGCTATAGTGTTCCGGCACCACCAACCCCCAACACTCAATTTGTCTGCACCTGTGTGACAGGTGCATATAATTTCAGTTTTTTAGAACAGGGCCAATTCCTGCACTCATCAAGAGTAACCGTAAGTGGTTACAGTGCAGGGGAACCAACACCTAAGACTCATTTTTTCAACACACTGTGTGACAGGTGCATATACAGTCATTTGAATTTTTAGAGCAGGATCCAATCCTGCACTCATCAAGAATAACTCTGCAGAGTTACGGTGTGAAGGCACCACCAACTGTTCGCCCGCCAAACACCCCAAAATGCACTGTGCTCTCACAGTGCACAGTACCCACCCCACACTATATAAGGCTTCTTACACTACAGCCTTATGCAGTGTATTGCTGGACACTACCAATAACCAAGGGGAGAGTACTCTCCCCGAGAAAAAAAAAAATAAAGAAAAACCCTTAGCACCCGCTGAGCACTCACCACAATATGAGAGGTTTGACATTTTCCAATCAGATGTAAACATTTGGGTGGAGCTAGCGGTGAAATTGGTGGTGACATCACTGCAAGCCATGCCTATGTATACCTGCCTCTCACTGCTAATCACATGAAATTTGGAGTGAGGTTTGGTGTTATCATTATTGCGCTGCTGTTTTCTGTGCTGAAGAAAAATGGACTCGAAGACCTATAAAGCAGGTATCACCTTCTTCTGCTTCATTCATTCTGATTATACCTCTCCCTCTGCTTCATGATTATCACCTTCACTGTCTCACAATATCACCAAAATCATCATCATCATATATGCGGCAGAGCTGACATGCCATTCCACTACCAAAATGGCCTCTTCCACACAGGAACACAGTGCAGAACAAAGCATGATAACTCTTCTGTAGAGAGGAAAAGAATGGATGTATGGAGCCCACAGGAAATACCGGTGACTAATCCATTGTCCTCTGCTTGCCATTTTGGGCACTGCTTCCTCACTTCATGTACTTGTGGTTCCCATCTCCCCAATTGAATCTTTAACATTAATCTTGCTTCCTTTACATAATACTACATAATACTAATTTATAGCTTAGCTTGGCTTCCAAGAAACAGATGCTTACAGGAGAGGGCTTGAGTTGCCTTTTGCAGATTAAGTCCAGCATTACTCATTGTGAAAAACATGATGCCTCACCCTAGCCCTTCTCACCAACTTGTGACAAAGGACAGGTCAATCTCACACTTTTCTGTCACTTGCATAACAATGCATTTTCAGCTGCACCCTGCACAAAGATTTTCCAGCTTGTGAGACCACAATCTAGGTGCTGCTGCCTGACAGTGATTGTCACTTGGTTACCTTACTTAAGCAATTAACTAGTTAATTTAGGCTACCACCACCATCTTTTGACTGAGAAGGAGGAAACCTATCAATAACAACTATGATTTTATAATAAACATATGCAACACACACTGTCACCACAGACAGGTATGTTAAGATATTTGTAATACAGTAGTATTCAAGAGAAAGAGATTCTTTAGTTTGCATTAAAAGCCTTAGGGACAGTTTTAACACTTTTCAAAATAGAGTTTAATAATAAAAAGGTCAAAATAGTGCAAATAAAATATTTACAGGAAAAAAAGGAGTTACAAAGAAATAAAGAAAGTTCAGTCAATAAGCAAGGTGTTATTGGCTCTCTTAACTTGAAAGATGTTACTTCGTTGATGGTAGAACAAGGGCTGTCAGAGGGTCCTGACTTTTCCATTTTCTGTCGTATCAAAGGGGTGTTGACAGAGACCATCTGACCAATTACCCAGTTTAAGGGGTGGAGGCTGGGAGGTCACCACGTTTATAACTGTCATAGCTCTTTCTTACACACAATGTTATACTAATATTATATTTTCCATTTTGTACCGGTTGCATTCTGGAATCTGGTAGATTATTGTTCAGCATTATATTTCATGCCCAGGGAAACACAAACACAGAGTTTTTCAGATGGGTCTGTCATTTAGGAGGGAGAAGACTGCTTTCTCCCCTTACATTTGTGCTAACGTAGTCATGTATGACCTTGATTTGTTCAGTTTGATATTCCCCATTTAAATACATACTCAATATTAATGTGTCTTGGTCCTGTTGGATTTTATTAATTGTGTGTGGATATTGCAGTGAAGTTGTGAATTGGGCAGAGGTCTCAGAGAGGTTGCCCACAAACGGGCTGCTTTCTGTGTAGACATTTTATGTCACGTTATGTGTTCCTAGTGCTTTAATTGCCTTATATATCATGTGTGACAGAACTGAAGGATTTTGTAATTGCTTTATGATAGGTCAGAGGGCCGTGTTAATCTGTAGAGTGTTTTACAGTCTGTAGATACAGGCATCCTGCCAGAACTCAAATAGTTGTTTACAGCTATGACTAAGGCCTGTGTGCTGGTGTCTGCTGTCCCTAAGTTGAGATAACATGCTCTTTTGAAGTGTATTAAAAGTTAAGGCTAGGAATCCAATATATTGCAGATAGAGGGAGCGGGTAAGATCACTGGGCTCAGTTAACAAGATGACTGTCGCCTACAGCTTCCATGTGCTTTATGCGCACAACCATTACATTCATCGCAACATTTTTTGTCTGTTAGTCAGTATTTGAAATTTCATATTCAACATAGTCATTGAGCAACTTTGTATTCACCTATTTATTCTCATAAACCTCCATCCATTTTTATCACATTATTGAGTCTGTTGAGATACAAACTTCTTAAGTTTCTTTATTTAATTTAAATAATGAAAAAGAATTGTTTATTTGTAATTTATCAAATTTGAAATAGTATTATAAATCAATTAGTTTTTGAACTGTACAAGTTAATTTATTAAGAGGGAAGATTTCATTTTCCCGAATTAATGACCCACCTAAATAATAACTAAAGTAAGCTTTCTAAATGACCCATGCATGACTTGAGCCATCCATTTAGTCCTGTCTTTATTTCACTTCTTCACACTGTAAGAACTGATTTATTTGCCTCTGGCTCTCATTTGATGTCTGTTAACAGGCTGTGTATTGTCTTTTGGAAATTAAGTGCAGTGATGCACATGTTTAGATCAGATATGTCAATTGAACCTTCCGCTGGACTTTGTGCCATCAGCTTGCATGGCTACACTTGAACAAAATCATTATGTTGAAAACATCATGACAAAAATATGAGTTATCAAATGAATATATGGATACATAAAACCTTTTGATGTAATTAATAATAAACACATACTGTTAATTAATTTTATAACTGAAAGTATTAATAAATTCTATAACTTTAATATACATGTAATTGTTGATTTCCTACATAAAAAAAGTTGTTCACTTTGCAACTGAAGCTGCACTTTGTAAGGAAAGTTGCACTTTGCATAAAACATTTACCCAGGGCTTAGTGAATGTGGTAATTTTCACTTTGTAAAGAATGCCCAATCATGTGCAAGGAAAATAAAAAAACTGCATTTTTTACTTGGACGTGACTGGCTGATGGAAGTTATCAGAGTTTCACTTAATTCAGTAAATTCTGGGGAGAATTTCCTTGTAAAATGCTACTTCCCTTGCAAAGTGGATAGTCTATTTGCATTTAGCAAATCAACCCAAGGTGTCACTGTATAACTCTGCTTTTGAAGTTGTACCTACAGGTAAGCGTATAATAAGGCTTACCTGTTGGTACAGTGAATATCTCCTAAACTTGCAGTATTCACACTGACTGCAGCTGGTACCGTCACCAGAGCATGCGCTCTAAAGGGACGGCATAGCAGGGAGAAGGAACAAATAGATTTTTAGAAAAAGCAGCACATAATACACACATCACATGTGATAGGGACACACGTAACCCCTTGATTAATCCAAAATGTTAACCTCTTCCTAGCCAGTATCGTTAGTACACTGACAATGTATAGTATTATCATTGATCACTATATTAGTGCATTGGTCATGTCAGTGTCAATCGGTTTCCACCCAGTGTCAGTTAGTGTAAGATTGCCCACCACACAGTTGCTAATCACCACCATTTCTAGTATAAAAAAATTAAATAAAAATTCCAGTGTGTATACCATAGTTTGTAGACGCTATAACTAGAGATGAGCGAATCGAACCAGGCGAACCGGAATTCGAGTCGAATTTCAGGAAATATTCGATTCGCGGCGAAACCGAAATTTTGCCTACTTCGGGTGCGCGAATCGAACATTTCCCGATCAGCCGGCAAAAGTGTCCCTGCAGTGAGCTCCGCTATTTCTGACAGTTCTCTGACAGAAGGAACACATGTTTAGCGGTTGAAACATTGTATCTATTAGTTTACATTTAGGATACAGATGTTTCAACCACTGTTCATGTGAAGAAGCTGTGAGAGAACTGTCAGAAATAGAGGAACTCTGCACATACACTTTTTGCCGGCTTGGAATTATTCTTCTTTTCATCCTACTTCTTCTTCTTCTTCATCTTCATCCTCAGAAGAAGAGGATGAGGATGAGGATGAAGAAGAAGAAGAAGAAGAAGAAGTAGGATGAAAAGAAGAATAATTCCAAGCCGGCAAAAAGTGTATGTGCAGAGTTCCTCTATTTCTGACAGTTCTCTCACAGCTTCTTCACATGTACAGCGGTTGAAACATCTGTATCCTAAATGGAAACTAATAGATACAATTTGTATCTATTAGTTTCCATTTAGGATACAGATGTTTCAACCGCTGTACATGTGAAGAAGCTGTGAGAGAACTGTCAGAAATAGAGGAACTCTGCACATACACTTTTTGCCGGCTTGGAATTATTCTTCTTTTCATCCTACTTCTTCTTCTTCTTCTTCTTCATCCTCATCCTCTTCTTCTGAGGATGAGGATGAAGAAGAAAAAGAAGCAGTAGGATGAAAATAAGAATAATTCCAAGCCGGCAAAAAGTGTATGTGCAGAGTTCCTCTATTCTGCAGATACACTTAGAGGAGCTCTGCACATACACTTTTTGCCTGTTTGGAATTAATCTTATTTTCATCCTACTTCTTCTTCTTCTTCTTCTTCTTTATCCTCATCCTCAGAAGAAGAAGAAGAGGATGAAGAAGAAGAAGAAGAAGTAGGATGAAAATAAGAATAATTGCAAGCCGGCAAAAAGTGTATGTGCAGAGTTCCTCTATTCTGCAGATACACTTAGAGGAGCTCTGCAGATACACTTAGAGGAGCTCTGCACATACACTTTTTGCCGGCTTGGAATTAATCTTATTTTCATCCTACTTCTTCTTCTTCTTCTTCATCCTCATCCTCAGAAGAAGAAGAAGAGGATGAGGATGAGGATGAAGAAGAAGAAGAAGAAGAAGTAGGATGAAAATAAGAATAATTCCAAGCCGGCAAAAAGTGTATGTGCAGAGCTCCTCTAAGTGTATCTGCAGAGCTCCTCTAAGTGTATCTGCAGAATAGAGGAACTCTGCACATACACTTTTTGCCGGAAACCGCTGTATGGAGGGAATGTCCCAGAACTGTCATAAATAGTCTATTTCTGACAGTTCTGGGACATTCACTCCATACAGCTGTTTCAACCGCTGTATGGAGGGAATGTCATAGAACTGTCAGAAATAGACTATTAATGACAGTTCTGGGACTGTCCTTCCATACAGCGGTTGAAACATTGTATCTATTTGTTTCCATAAATGGATCCATTTATGGAAACAAATAGATACAATGTTTCAACCGCTGTATGGAAGGACAGTCCCAGAACTGTCATTAATAGTCTATTTCTGACAGTTCTATGACATTCCCTCCATACAGCGGTTGAAACAGCTGTATGGAGTGAATGTCCCAGAACTGTCAGAAATAGACTATTTATGACAGTTCTGGGACATTCACTCCATACAGCGGTTGAAACATTGTATCTATTTTTTTCCATAAATGACATTCTGCAGATACACTTAGAGGAGCGCTGCAGATACACTTTTTGCCGGCTTGGAATTATTCTTATTTTCATCCTACTTCTTCTTTTTCTTCTTATGAGGATGAGGATGAAGAAGAAGAAGTAGGATGAAAATAAGATTAATTACAAGCCGGCAAAAAGTGTATCTGCAGCGCTCCTCTAAGTGTATTTGCAGAATGTCATTTATGGAAAAAAATAGATACAATGTTTCAACCGCTGTATGGAAGGACAGTCCCAGAACTGTCATAAATAGTCTATTTCTGACAGTTCTGGGACATTCACTCCATACAGCTGTTTCAACCGCTGTATGGAGGGAATGTCATAGAACTGTCAGAAATAGACTATTAATGACAGTTCTGGGACTGTCCTTCCATACAGCGGTTGAAACATTGTATCTATTTGTTTCCATAAATGGATCCATTTATGGAAACAAATAGATACAATGTTTCAACCGCTGTATGGAAGGACAGTCCCAGAACTGTCATTAATAGTCTATTTCTGACAGTTCTATGACATTCCCTCCATACAGCGGTTGAAACAGCTGTATGGAGTGAATGTCCCAGAACTGTCAGAAATAGACTATTTATGACAGTTCTGGGACATTCACTCCATACAGCGGTTGAAACATTGTATCTATTTTTTTCCATAAATGACATTCTGCAGATACACTTAGAGGAGCGCTGCAGATACACTTTTTGCCGGCTTGGAATTATTCTTATTTTCATCCTACTTCTTCTTTTTCTTCTTATGAGGATGAGGATGAAGAAGAAGAAGTAGGATGAAAATAAGATTAATTACAAGCCGGCAAAAAGTGTATCTGCAGCGCTCCTCTAAGTGTATTTGCAGAATGTCATTTATGGAAAAAAATAGATACAATGTTTCAACCGCTGTATGGAAGGACAGTCCCAGAACTGTCATAAATAGTCTATTTCTGACAGTTCTGGGACATTCACTCCATACAGCTGTTTCAACCGCTGTATGGAGGGAATGTCATAGAACTGTCAGAAATAGACTATTAATGACAGTTCTGGGACTGTCCTTCCATACAGCGGTTGAAACATTGTATGTATTTGTTTCCATAAATGGATCCATTTATGGAAACAAATACATACAATGTTTCAACCGCTGCATGGAAGAACAGTCCCAGAACTGTCATTAATAGTCTATTTCTGACAGTTCCATGACATTCCCTCCATACAGCGGTTGAAACAGCTGTATGGAGTGAATGTCCCAGAACTGTCAGAAATAGACAGAAACTGTCACAGAACTGTCCTTCTCATCCTTCTCCTTCTTCTCATCCTTCTTCTCATCCTTCTTCTCATCCTTCTCCTTCTTCTCATCCTTCTCCTTCTTCTCATCCTTCTCCTTCTCCTTCTTCTCATCCTTCTCCTTCTTCTCATCCTTCTTCTCATCCTTCTCCTTCTTTTCATCCTTCTCCTTCTTCTCATCCTTCTCCTTCTCCTTCTTCTCATCCTTCTCCTTCTTCTCATCCTTCTCCTTCTTCTCATCCTTCTTCTTCTTCTCATCCTTCTCCTTCTCCTTCTTCTCATCCTTCTCCTTCTTCTCATCCTTCTCCTTCTCCTCATCCTTCTCCTTCTCCTTCTTCTCATCCTTCTCCTTCTTCTCATCCTTCTCCTTCTCCTCATCCTTCTCCTTCTCCTTCTTCTCATCCTTCTCCTTCTCCTTCTTCTCATCCTTCTCCTTCTCCTTCTTCTCATCCTTCTCCTTCTCCTTCTTCTCATCCTTCTCCTTCTCCTTCTTCTCATCCTTCTCCTTCTCCTTCTCCTTCTCTTTCCTCATCTCCAAGGGCATTTAAATTAAAGGTACAGTGTTCTGCACTAATTTAAAGGCTCTCTGAAGCCTAGAAACCCTTTTTATAAGTCATCTTTGTAGCGAAGAAATTCGCATCGAATCGAATTTCACACTGGAATTCGCCGAATCAGCCGAATCGAATTTTTGAGAAATTCGCTCATCTCTAGCTATAACTTTCACACAAACCGATCAATATACACTTATTGGGATTTTTTTTTACCAGAGACATGTAGCAAAATACAGTAAATTTTTGCTTACATTTATGAAGAAATTTATTTTTTATATGTTTTATGGCAGAAAAAAACATGCTTTTTTCCCAAAATTTTCAGTCTTTTTTTGTTTATATAATAAAAAAAAAAACTGTGGTGATTAAATACAACCAAAAGAAATCTCTATTTGTGTAAAAAAAAATAATACAAATTTAATTTGGGCACAACGTTGCATGGCTGCACAACTATCAGTTAAATTCACATCGTGATAAATAGCAAAAAATGGCCTGGTCATGAAGGGGTTTGCCCTTTACCTTCCAAAGCTCAAGTGGTTAAAATGGCCAAAAAGTATGAACCAGGAAGAAGACTGAGCAAAAGTGGAAGGACCACTGAGGGAGACAATGCATGGTCCTGGTGAGGGTCATGGAGAGGTTATGCCTTGTGGACTTTAGTTTACTTTAGGTTTACTGTTACACATAAAGGGAGCCAATCTTTTACAGTGAATGTATTGCTTTTCTATGTTAGTTATTAATGTCTGCAGTGAAGTGATGTGCATCAATGTTCCAGCAAGTGGGAAATACGGGTTTGCCATTACTCACTTCAGCCTTTGAAAGTGCAAGTTTTTTTGGTTGTCCTACTAATTCTAATTATATGTACGTAGCTCTGAAAGTCTGACTTTACTGACTGCTTGCTAGTTATTCAGAAGCTCATTTAGTAATTAATGATTAGGAGGATATCAAGGCAAATAAAATTTACATTAAAAAAGCAATGAAATCCCTAAATTCTATTAGTACAGGTTTTAATTAACACTTTTGCACATGAAAAAACTTTAAGAATATTTACTGCATACTGGCCTAAAGAAAAGGGGCTGAGTATTTCTCAGACATTTATATTTGCTGTTGGCAATTGTTCACATGACATTTTTACAGTGCTTTCTGAACATCTGACCTTGATATTCACAATCAGAAACTACATATGAATTTGAAGGCACTGACAGTAAACATGGCTCATCGTCAGTCAAGCAACCAAGAAATTCTCACTTTGTTCTGACAGCCTCACTCACCAAAGAGACCAATGATTCCTACTTTTCTTACATTTCCACCTGCAAGGAATGCAGCTTGAAGTGATCACAGCACAGGCTGAAAACAGGTATTTTCTGAATGTACCTTCCATGACTATCAAACAACAACAAGAAAAAAGTCCCAGCTCAACTTACCAGCCAGTCTGCAACAAACTGAATTGTCCTAACAGTTCACGTTAAAACCAGGGGTTTAGATTGCAAACATTTGCTAATATATGCGTAAGCTGCAAAGGCCACTTCATAGCACCCCAATATTATCTTCAGTCCTTCCTCTATAAATTTTGAGAGCATCCCTAGTAGGAGCACATATATAATAATGGATAAATTGTGGGCAGGTATGCCTGAAGGGATCCTGCTCCTCCTTAAAGGCACAGGGGTGCACTGAACACCCAGCAAATAGCAATATGGCAGCAAAGGTATCCAGTGCACCTCCTCACCAATTAACCAACAGTACAAACAAATGGCAACTGTCCCAACCCATAACTAGCCTTTGTAGCAAGGAGCACATGGAAGGATGACACATGTCAAACAACAACAAAGAGAAATTCCCAGCTCAACTCACCAGACAGCCTGCAGCAAACCAAATTGTCCTTTCTAACAGTTCATGTTAAAACCAGAAGTTTAGCTTGCATGCATTTGCAAATACATACATAAGCTGCAGAGGCGAATTTAGGGTACCCCAGTACTATCTGCAGTCCTAACTCCATAAATCTTGAGAGCATCCCTAGTAGGAGCACATATATACAGTAATAATGGATAGATTGAGGGCAGGTATGCCTGGAGAGAGCCCACACCTCCTTAAAGGCACAGGGGCACACTTCCATGACTTTGACTCAGCAGTAAAATGTAATTCCCTGTATGCTGAGAAAGCAACAGTGCCATATGAGAACTAACTAACTAATTAACCACTTACCTAATAATAACACTGCAAGGACTTTAGCACATTTATTTGTAGATGTACCATTCCAGTGCATTAGCTGAAATATTTCAGAATACGTGTAAGAGTTTCTGCCTTAACTGTAATGACATATTCAAGCTCATTATCATAATTAAAATAAATTGCACCTCTGATGTCCTTTAGACATATAATGACTAATCTGAACACTGAGACTACCTGTGTAGTATACTTTCAATTTTTTTTCTTTAAATCTTGAGCCATTTTGAAGGAGAACGTGGATGGAGATACCAAGTTAAAGGGGCACAGAGTAAGCCCAGTTGCTGGGGAAAGCATGTATGGCCCTAGAACACAATATAAGGTCCATCCATAACAGGGAGCAGGTTTTCAATTAAGGGTGGAGGCAGAACACTTTAAGGGTGGAGTTGCATGAAAAGGAGTGTCTCACATTAGAAGATTTGGAGAGTGGAGAGATGCCTGGCATTTAAGAAAAAGTTCTGGTACATGTGAAAAATTCTAAAAAAAATTTGTAGAACATTTGACCACTATATTTATTTATTTATTTATTCTTTATTTATTTTGGGGTTATGATATCAATGAAAAATATTTGCTTTGTTGATATTTTTCAGGAGTGATATATTCATGTTATAACAAAAGTGTATATTTTATTGTTTAAAGGGTGAGTGCTGCACTTTAAATTGTATAGATTTATTTTTTAAAGTGTTAAAATCTACCTGATTTTATCTCTGTGCATACTTTTAGATCAGGGAGGGAGCAATTACAATGCAAGAGTGATGATGTATCACTAGCATGCCATCATTTTTTTATACATTTGCTAAATTTTATATATTTGCTAAATGAGAAAATGACTCCATAGGATTATTTAAGGGAAATGTTTTTCTATTTAATGGTTTCAAGCTAAGAGTGTGAAAAGTTAGTCCTACGTATTGCATACTATCCTATTTTAACCAGTGGTGCTTAACTATCTGTTTTCCTAATATTGGGGGGGGAGTATTATAAAAATGATTTGGTTTTGGTTTCTCAACAAAAATACAAAATGAGTGAATAGTTTGGCTAGGTTCCCATATTGCTTTGTTTTGTTAACTCTTTAATTAATTGTACAAAGATTGTATGGTCAGATTGTAATGAGTATAGTGGCCCTTACTGTGATGGTGTGGTACAAAGGAGAATAAAATTAGAAGTTTCAGCATTTTGTAAATTTAAAAAATGTTTCAGCATGTTTCCAAATTGTTTGGAATTATTTAGAGATTCAGAGGCTTCTTATACAGTATGATTTTATCTGCAAATTAAAGGGATTGTACATTTTCAAATATTCTTCTAGTTTTAACTAGGTATTAGTGTAGTTATATTTACTGTGTTGTTTGTTTGCCTTGTCTTGTAATGATGGGTTCACATGCTACAGCTGCAATTTGTAGTGTCATGGCTGATCAGTTCTCTTATGTCAGTGTATTGCTTTGGCTAACATGTCCCTATTCACTAAAGGGGAAGCCATTTTTTTGTTTAAGGCCACACAGGGCCTAATGCATGAAACCCCATTTCCTCTGTGTTGCATCACAAATGTGGGTGTGCTAATGTGATGAAACATCTATTCTTCTGATACCAGCTGTACATCCAAGGCCATTGGGTTGTTTGTTTCACTACACAGTATTTTTCAAGTGGGATTTTACAGTAGATCAGTTTGGCTCACCTCAGCATAACCTGTATTTTTTGTTGTAAAAAGCATTAATTCATTCATGGTAAATTACACAAGAATAGATTATATTAATGTCAACGTGGGTATGCATCTTTGTTGAAGCATGATGATTTATTCTCACTATAGAGAATCTGTTGATTAGAACACCTGTCAGGATTTTATTGCTGTATGTGCCCCCCCTCCTCCTTTTTAGGAAGATTCACCCTCTCTATATGTCATGTTTGCCATTATAACAAAAGTTAAAGTAGAACAAAACACCAATATTTGGGTTGTCCCCAGAACCGTAACAGGGGGAAAACCTTCCAATGGGGACACTGGTTCTGGTGACCCTGCTGAGAACCAGGAATTTGCTCATTTTGGAGAGATTTCCTATCACTTCTTGTTTTGGGCATGGGGACGGGAAATGAAGGGCGATTTCCTCAATGGGGATACAGATTAAAAAAAGACAGGGCTTGTAGGTTATAACCCTCCCTTATTTTATCCAAAACATTTTTTAAAAGTATTGCCTTTCTATTCTAATTTGTCCTATTTTAAGGCTTGTATATATGGCCAAGTAGAATAAAGCTCTCTGTCACTGCTTCCAGGATTTAACTGAATTCTGAAAACAGCATGTGTAAGTGTTGTTTACAAGTTCTGATAGATAGCAAACCTGAAGGACTTCTATGTGAAAAGACTTCTGATGACCTCATCTCATCAACCCTTTGCTAAAGACCTCTGCCTTGGCAAGCTGATAAGGAATAGGTAATAACATTAAACTTTTTTGGAAGTAGCATAGACTACATCCAGGCTCACAAGTTCCATAGTTTCTGAGTACTTGTCCACACCACTATTTTGGCAGATGATTGGGTCTTCATGCATATTGATCATATGATGTTTAGGTTCCCTTAAGAAAGCCCTGTATTTTTGTAAAAGCATTTGTACAAATACTGAAAACCTTGCATAATGACAAAACAAAACCCAATTAAACAATCAGCTTTTGAACTTTCCCCAGAAATCATAAAGAGTGTATTTTTCAACACTCTCTGTTGTTTCCCTGAACAACAAATAATGGTGCCTGCAACAAATTCATGTACGTATCTGAAACACACATGAATTTATTGCATGAAGACATAGTGGGCATCTGCAATGACGGTGGAGTGTCCATACCATTGGCACTTTGCCCTCAGTCCATGTAGAGCCCCCAAACCACAGAGAATCTTTGGTTTCTGGGATGCTGTTGATTATGCAAACAACAGCATCCTAGCAACTAATGATCACTTTCTTGCTTCATGTGGCTGCCATATGGGACATTTTTGGCAAATAGCTGAATGTATACAAAGGAGTAGGGATGCTGAGATCATTGATCAAATATGGCCAATGCCAAACCTGGGTTATGACCTCAGCCAGCATCCACATTTCCTTTGTTTACATTCAGCTGTCAACCAGGGAATCTTTTGAACAACAGCTGAATGGGACCAGGGAGACATCACTGGTTGCCAGTGGTCTTGCAACCAGTTAGCCCTGAGTGAGAAACTGTCATATTCATAACAGCTTCCCAACACAAACATGCTTTACTTTTACTACCCAGAGAACCCACTCTAAGTACTGGCCCATCTCGCTACAACAAATTAGAGCTGGTCTTAATTATCTCCAGTTTCATCATCTACAAACTGCTGGTAATTATTTTAGAATTTGTTACAGCCCTAGTGACACTGTAGTGTAATAAAGATTTACAGTCTGTTTTATCAGATCTTTGCAGACCACACACCAACACATATTCCTAATACACACATTACTGAAATGATCATACATTGGTTATTCTCCAAACAAGAATAGTCTATACATAGAAAGATATGATTTATATGAAAATTGATATATGGGTAAAGTGTGAAAATATTGTGTTTTGACTTTGACAGCAATGAAATTAGGCACTGATTAACCCAACACTTACCTGAAAACATCCCACTGTTAAAAATTTAAAAAGAAACGCTTTGCCATCACAAAATTATAGCTTGCTTTGTTGAACAATGTATTTTATACAGTTGGACTAAATTGGCCATTGAAATTAGTCATATAAAGTTCTGAAAGTGAGGCTTGAGAGAATAGAAACTTTAATGCTTATAGTACAAAATTAGAACCCCAGTTCAAACTGAATTTATTTGGAGTTTTTTCACTGTGCTTAATAATTCAGAACTTTGCGATTCACTGTACTACAAAATAGACACTTCCAGTCAGTGATACCTTGTGTCCCTTAGGGTTTTAATTAAAATTTTATGTCTTTTAGGAGGAAGTTCTTGCACAAAGTTTCTCTACTTTGGCAAACATATGTTAACAGGAAAATTGCAACAGAATGAAGAAATATGAAGCACCTGTATTAATGCAGTTTATGGATTGTTTTACGGTTAATATAATATACTTTTGAGTTAAATTTCTGATTTATTTAACATGAAAGGTTTTGATATCTGCACTGTACTTTGCTTTCTAATATTTTCCAACAATTGTGTTATATCTGTTAACATGATAACTTCACACAGATTGTGAGCCACATGATCCACTGTTTTAGTCTATCTTTCCATCAAAGCCAATGTGCTTTGATGGTATCCTGTGACTGTCATATATTTATTGAAAACAATTGTAAAGAGGGGGTTATGATATCAAAGGTATGTACAATTTATATATGATAATGGAAAAAACATTTAACAACTGTACACTTCCTTCTTGTTATCTTACATGAACATTAGGAACCCTTGCCACCACATTGGGACCCCTTTTGGGGAGGCATCTGGTGATACCCATTCATTCTGAAGTTATCTTTAAGTAGTGGAGTCATTGAAAGCCTCCACATGTAGATCTGCTATAGGTGAAGGTTGGCAGGTTATAGAAGGTATCTAACTAGTGTTCTTAGACAATACTTATGTATGATGGCAAGTGCTACTACTTAACCACTTTCTGACAGTACTATAGCCAAATGAGGGCTACAGCGTGGTCATCCAGTTTTGGGAGGGTGTCATATGACATACTCCCAGAACCACGCCCGCTGCGACACACATCTGCTGCTCTCTGTGATTGCTGTGCCCTTCAGACACAGCTGATCACATGGAATGGTAAATGGCCAATCACAACGGTTCTTTACCACATGATCAGTTGTGTCCAATCACAGATGATCACGATGTAAACACAGGTGCCAGTTATTGGCAGTACTTTCCTCATGCTGTCACAGCATGAGGAAAATACTGCCAATAACCGCTAAGTATAAAAAGAGACATTTACACTTATGATTAGGACAGTGATTATTAGTGCTCTGATTATAAGTGCAGCTCCAACAGTGCACCTCAGTGCTACCTATAAATGCCAATCAGGGTCAATCAGTGCTGCCAATCAGCGCCCAGCAGTTCTGCCAGTCAGTAGCTATCAGTGCTGCCAATCAGGGCCCAGCAGTGCTGCCAATCAGTTCCCAGCAGTGCTGCCAGTCAGTGCTTCCTATCAGTGCTTCCTATCAGTGCCACCTATCAGTACCCTTCAGTGCTACCTATTAGTGTCCTTCTGTCACAGCTGCTTCCCCTGCTTCCCCTTCAGTATGACCCCCCCTGCTGTCTCCCGTCCTGCTGCGGCTTTTTGAACCCGAGCAGCACAGGACAAGAGGTGCGGCCCCTCGCACCTCTTCCACTATCTTGTCCCCATCCAGCGAGGCCAGAGGAGGTGGGATGGCGAGGTTCACACCTTTTTACAGAGAGGTGCTAGCCTCCTTCAGAGATGAGAGGGATCACGGTGACAAGCTGATGCCGCACGATCCCTGGCATCTGCAGCGCGGGCACAAGAAGTTCCCGCACTTGCGGATGTCCCTGGACAAAGGTCGCGCTCATGAGAAGTGTGTCCCGTGTCCAGGGGGCGTGCCTTGTTGCTGAGCGATGAGGCACGCTGCCCCGGCCCGCCCCAGTTGCCAGGACAACCGGAGAGCGTCCTGCGTCAGTTTAAAAGGGTGATGTCAGGCTCTCCGGTTGTTCATTCCACTGTGCAGTCACGGAGGGAGCCCCAGCTGCAGCGGGACCCTCGTGACCAGACTCTGCCTAAGACCCTCGTGACCAGACTCTGCCTGAGCCCCCCAAGCCTAGGGGGAGATTGCCTGCCAGCCTGCTGGAGACCCCCAGCTCAGGGGTAGATTGCCTGCTGCCTGAGCCCCCAGTCAAAGGGGGGAAACCGCACAAGCTAGCCTGCCTGAGGCCCCAGAGAAGGGTGGAGATTGCCTGCCTGCTGCCTGAGACCCACAGCCCCAAAGGGAGAGACCCCTCACCTGTCTCGGACCTCAAACATGTACCTGTGTCTTACTTTCTTATCCCTGGGAGACCGGACACCCTGTCGGATCCGTGGGCATATGCTTTCCCCTGTTTTACCTGAACTGTCCCTGTGATGATCCCCCAACCCCCCTGTTGGATTACAATCTGCTATAGAGACTCTTTCTTTGCTCTCGATACTGGACTACAAGTGTTTTAGCCCCTCCTTGCTGTCCCCCTACTGGCGAGATCACCCTCCATTTTCCCATTGAGTGACTGTCATTTTGTTGTCTCAATAAAACTTTGTGTGTTTGCCATCTGCTCTGTGTTTTCTGTCCTGCCTACCCTCCGTCACACCTTCAATTCTGCCTATCAGTGCCCATCAGTGCCCATCAGTGCCGCATATCAGTGCAGCCTCATTAGTGCCTCTTCACCAATGCTCACGAGTGCCACCTCATTAGTGGCCATCAGTGCAGCCTATCAGTGCTCTTCAGTGCTGTGTATCAGTGCTGCCTCATCAGTGCAACCTACCAGTGCCCATCAGTGCTGCCTACCAGTGCCCATCAGTGCAGCCTCATCAACACACATCAGTGAAGGAGAAAAATTACCTGTTTGCAAAAGTTTATAACAAACTAAGAATTTTGTTTTTACAAATTTTCAGTTGTTTTTCATTTGTTTAACAAAAAGAAAACACCCAGTGGTGATTAAATACCACCAAATTGTTAAAAATAAAATTTTATCATAAATTTAGGCCAAAATGTATTCTGCTACATGTCTTTGCTAAAACAAAATCCCAGTATATGTAAATTAATTGGTTTATGTGAAAGATATAGCATCTACAAATGGTGGTATATACTGGAATTGTTTTTTTTTATACTAGTAATGACAGGGATCAGCAACTTATAGGGGGACTGCGGGACTGCAGCAGACATTCTGACACTGGGGAGGAACTGACTAACTGTCACTGACATCCCCAGTGACATTAATACAGTGGTCAGTGCTAATAAAATCATGAGGTGGCACGGATAGGCAGCACTGATGGACACTGATGAGGCAGCACTTATGATGCTGCACTGATAATGCTGCAGTGCTATGCAGCAATGATGGGCACTGATAGGTGGCACTGATTGGCAGCACTGATGGGAATTGACGGCTCTGACTGGTGGCACTGCTGGGCATTGATGGGCAGCATTGCTGGGTGGCACTGATGGGTGGCACTGCTGGGCACAGGTGGGTGGCACTGTTGGGCACTGGTGGGTGGCACTGCTAGGCACTGATCATCAGTGCCCTGATGATCAATGCTGATCTTTTCTCTGACAATTGCCGGTTATCAGCAGTACTTTCCTCATGCTGTGACAGCGTGAAGAAAGTGCAGCTGATAACAGGCAACTGTATTTACCCAGTGATCTGCTGTGTCATTGGACACAGCTGATCAAGTGGTAAAAGGCTGCTGTGATTGGCCTTTTACCACATCATGTAATCAGCTGTGTCTGTAGGACACAGTGATCATGGAAATCGCCGTGTGCCATGCCTCTTGGGGCGTGTGGGAGGGAGCATTCCCAGAACTGGACAACCACACTGTAGCCGTCATTTGGCTATAGCGCAGTTGCCAAATGGTTAAACCTTGAGTTATATAAAAACATCCTGGTATTTAGAAATCCAGATATCCCATTTAGCAGAGAACCTCAACATTGTAACCTGTAATGTGTAAAGAATCCTTTTCATTAAAATAACAGTATCAATCCTTTCCCTTATCGAAGGAAAATGGAACAATGAAAGATTTTCAATGTAGAGCAATAGCCCACAATGTTGCAACATAAATAGTATGGATGAGTCTCTTCTCCTTGCATAAATCTCATAGGATAGAAGCACAAAGAAGGCACTTACAGAATGTTAAGGTAAAGGGTCGGCCCGTGATTTTTTTTAAGCTAAAGCTGCCACACTGGGGTCAACTTCTCACAATTGCAGAAAATATGTTTCAGAGAACCACTAACTGGGCATCTGCAGAAGCACGACTCCAAGATCCCTGGGAATATAGCTTGAAGTTTGGAAGGTGTATAATACCATCTAGTAAGTAGCTGAAAGGTGGTCTCTCTGACCGATAATGACTTTGTGCATTTACTTATATTAACTAACATGTATGTGTCCCAGTCTTCAGTGGAAAATTGAGTAGCACAATCATTCACCCATTTGGCCATATAAGGAAGAGAGTCAGAAAAGAGGGTACTAGTGACAGACAGGTAAAGGTCCGAGACCAAACCTTTTTTCCTGGGAAAATCAAGGGAAAATCTTCAAAAAAATGCTACTGGTACAGTTCACTCCTAAACAGAGAGGTTTATCATGCATTTTGCGGATAAGTCCTCTATCTCCTTGGGACTACAAGAATCTGACTCTAAACTTTTGGGTGCTATTGAGACAGCACTGCATGCTTCCAAATGCTGACCAGAATTTCTGGAGGTGTGGGACATCATAAAGCACACTATTTCATGTCTTTTGGTCATGTCTGCAGAACCACCCTTTCTGGCAAGAGGTTTGTGCCCTGGTTTGGGACCTTACGGACCTAGCTTTGAAGCAAGACCCTTCTTTCTGCCTACTGCATTTTAGTACGCTCTCTAAGCAGAAGCATCATCACTCTCTAGTGTCAACACAGCCAGGGATTGTATCCCAGTAAATTGGAAATCAACCTCATCCCCCACTGTGGGCCAATGGCTGAAGTCTATTAATGGCATTAGGTAAATGGAGGAACTTTCCTCATCTCTGAAGAGACAGTAGCCCTTTTCAAATAACATGGTTCTACTGGACCCAGTTTACTTTCTCTGAAAAGTATAAAGAGCTCCTTGAATTGTGACACTGTCAACTAAGGCCACAAGGACAGCCCCGATTCCCCATTTCCCACCACCTCCCTTTTTCCTCTACATTTTTTCTCATTTTCCCTTCCAGTTTTCTATTTCTGCACAGTTGTATCTAAAATTTTGTTGGCGGGCCTGTAGCTTCTCCATTAGCGACACCCAATTTTCATTGAAATAAGTTATCCTTTAAAGGCTGAGTTCAACTTTTTTTTTTCCAAAATCCAGCTCCCCTATGTACCAATAAACCATTAATGTACCTCAGTTCCAAAAAAGCAAGCTCTCTTTGATTTTGAGAACAAGGCCTTACCTTAGCCTTTGGTGTATTTTTACAAAGCTTTATCATGTCCTGACATGTACATTTAGGACAGAGGAGCCAGTAAGACCAGGAAGCAGTTTACCAGCTGATCTCATTAGCACACACATCCTGCCCTGACCTCATTAAACCCACACCCTTCACCCATTAACTTTTTTTCACCAAACCCCTTTCCACACATACATTTGCCTGCCTTCTCCAGCATCCCTTCAGACGGGCTCAGGCCGCAGGCTAAACTCCCTGGGGTGACATGCAGCCACTGGACACACCTGATGTATTGCAAGGGCCTGTTTGATTGGATACAGAGTGATTGGATAGATGATGTGTCCTCCTATTATATAGTGTTGGGAAATATAAAGGAGATCATACAGGGATTGTAAAATCAGATTGTATAGTGTATGGCCACATTTATACACCTAAAATTACCTAGTTGCACTTTCAGTGTCATTAATTGTTAGTGGCATACCAAAAACAGAAACAAGCACACATTTTGCCACTTTAACAAAATGGGTGACAAATGCAGTAAAACGTGCAGTAATGTCCCATGAGCTACTTTGCCACATGTAGTGCAGCCCATTGAAATCAATGGGCTGCCCTATGTGGGTCACTGGAAAAATGAGCCTAAAAAAATGCGCTCCCACTACTCTCAATGTGAATGGGACCTGAAAGTGAAATTGTTTTTGTTTACACAAGAACACTGAGGCTCCATTCACATCTTTGTGCTTCTGAATACATGGCAAACTGCACAGAAAATGCACGCTTTTCCTTGCATTTCTGAAACACGAAAATGTGCATCGTGTTTGTGTCATCATTACATGTTAAAGGCACCAAAAGTGAGGCAAACACACCAAAAACTGTGGTAACGCACCATGCTCCACTCAAAAAAAGTTCTGGAGCTTTTTGGGAGATTGTCGCGTGTAGGGCAGCAAGTGTCAAGTGAATAGGCTACCCTATGCTTGATGAGTGAAAATGTCCCAAAACATCCAAAACAAATGCATGCAGAAATATGGGTGTTCACTCTGTGGAGATGTGAACAGGGCATGGCAACTGAGTGTCTCCATGAACTCCCTCCTATGTACTGTGATGGATTTGGTAAAATGCCTATTCGGTTTCCTGTTTAAAATATACATTATATATATATATATTTACTTTTATACTTTTTCATATTTCTAAATACTGTATATGTGTTGTGCGTATATATTTTGTCTGCTGGGCTTTGCAGTCCTCCTTAACTTGTTTGTTCAGAGCGATGTTCTCAACCCCTCCCTTCGAGCTGAGAGGATTTTGTTCTTAGGCCTTGAATATGTGAAGGGGAGTGAAAAGATAACGGGCCTCAAGCATCAAGTTTCTGCACTTCTCCCATATTTCAGCCAAGCAAAATGTGCCTTTTAGAATGTGACTGTATTTACGTAATAGTGACGTATACCCTATTGTTCTCCTTGTATAAAAGGTTAAGCACTGCCCTGCAATAAACAGATGATGATGATGTGAAAGTGGTTATACTGGACATTTGTCAGTGTGATTATTTCGGCATGCACGTAATCCATATCTCAAAATTAGGAGCAGCAGCAGACATTCAACCCTGAGCCCAACTGTGGTTCCCAAAACCTTTAAAGTACTTGTATAAAGATGGGCATGCACTATGCAATCTGATTGTACAATCTCTGTACAATTTCCTTTAGATTAGCCAGAACTATGGAATAGGAGGACACACCTGAACAATCCATTTAATTTGTATCAAATCAGACAGGCCCTTGTACTACATAGCTAATGTAAGATCTAAAGGAGATTGTATAATCAGATTGTATAGGAAGTTGGTGGAAGGTAGCATTGTAATGAGAGAGGTTTGGTCCAGAGTGGTGAACACACCCTACCACACCCTCTTCTTTGACGCAACAAGAAAGTGAAGGCTTCTGGGAGGTGGTCTACAAGAAGTGAATGCTGAGAGATAATCGACAGTAAATTATGGAATCTGAAAATCAGTTCAAAATCTCAAATAAACTGACAGAAAATTAAACCTCTTGTGGCTAAGGTAAGTGAGAGAAAAGTACATTGGGATGGCTGAGCCAGAAATGGCACTGGAAAGTGATGCTATTTATCATGAAAAGAAAAGCAAAATTCTGCCCGAACAGGTGAACGTATCCTTTAAGGACCTGTGATAGATGGGCAGTTGATCCCTGAAGTTACACACTTTTTTTGTGTTCTTTTATATTTGTCTTAAGTCACACTCAATATTATTTGTATTCTGTTACTTTTCTTTTTTTTTTCTTGGCAATTCACCTCTACTGTTGACTGGTTGATGATTTACAGTATCTTCTGTGTAAACAGTTCATATTGTTACCAAAAATAAAGAATTTATTTAAAAAAAAATGTACTGGTCAGGTGGGGGATAGACCATAATGTGAGGTGTAAAAATGTCTTATTTATGAATAGTGGAATAATTTGTGGTGTGGGACATTTTTTTGCATGCGTAGGTAGTCAAAAGAGATAAATGTCGTACCCACTTGCAAGAAATAAAGGGTGATGGAGTTGTTAGCATTCCACCAGAAAAATGCTTCTGGTGAAGAAAAAGCAGAAATGCAAGCCGGGATGCCAAAATCGGAAGTTCTACAGGAAATGAGAGACGCCAAGCCAAATTTGGCTTGGGAGACACCAATCGATGTGATTGAACAACCGGGGGTTAAGAAATATAAAATTATGGCTTGATATGGAAGAGGACCACATAATGCCTAGGAGATAATATGACTGTGTGAACCAGCTTCAAATCTACTCTAGGGGATTTTAGAATTAATAATATTCCATTGGGCCAATTGGAAAAACCTAAAGACCAAAAAATATAGACAAGAATTAGGAAAACCTAGGCCTCCTTTAGACTGTGAGTCGTGTAAGATATGCTTTGAAAATTCAGCGTGTTTATCTTTATCTTAAACTTATTTATATCCCACTGGAACTCAACAATAAAAGATTTATGAATGGCGATATGTAGGACTCTAAAAAGATATAATATTTTGGACCAATAATGGTTATTTTCTAGGCTAATAAGTAAGGGATTTTCATATAAATGGCATGGGGACTGTGCACTGCCCTGAGGAAAATATGCCAAAGCAAAAAAAAAAATTCTGTTTGGCAGTGAGCAGCGATTTTAATGATGCTTTACAATCAACATTAAAAATGCAAAATTACCTTAGATAACATGCCCGGGGGATGCCCTGAACTTTCCTGTGAAGTGGTGCATCTGTACAATATATATAACCTTATACAGCAAAACTGACATTTACAAAGAAAAAAATGCCATTTAAATTGTTGGCTATTCGCAGACCTTTATCACTAGTGAGGATCTGATAGGGATTTCAAGAGGACCCCATACAAAAAAAAAGAAAGTGTGGGGTCCCCCTAAAAAATTAATACCTTTATCTGAGCAGAGTGATATCACTAGGATTGGTGTCAACTGATGAGATAAAACATGGTGTCACCCCCCTCCACTCACACAAAAGCACACAAACACACCATGTTTTACCGCACCGCCACATCGACATAGCTCTCCCCCTAGGGCTGGATCTAGCCTGTCTGATGTGGGGGTGCAGTAATAATGTCAGGGGGGATGCAAGATCAGCAGTGCAGTGTATGAGAGTCAGTAGGACAGCGTTCAAGGGGTCAGCAGGGCAGAGGATAGGGTCAGCGGTTTGAAAGCAGTATACAGAGGCCATTCATTTGCAGGGCAGTGTACAGGGGCCATTAGTTAGTAGCAGTGTATATGAAGCATTAGTTAGTAGGGCAGTGTACAAGGGCCATTAGTTTGTAGGGCAGTGTGCAGAGGCCATTAGTTTGTAGGGCAGCGTACAGAGGTTTATCAGGGCAGCAGACAGGGGTCAGCAAGGCAATCGAAAGGGGGCCAGTAGGGCAGCAGACAAATATAAGCAGGGTAGTGTACAGGAGGTCAGCAGGGCAGAGGACAGGGGTCAGCAGGGCAGAGGACAGGGGTCAGCAGGGCAGCAGACAAAGGTCAGCAGGGCAGTGTACAGGGGGTCAGCAGGGCAGCAAAGATAGGTCAGTAGGGCAGTGTACAGTACAGTGGTCAGCAGAGAAGAGGACATGGTCAGTGCTGGCAAGGCACTTAGCGGATCCCTCCCAACACAAATTTCCCCCCATCCTGACTCTTAACACATATTCTTCCCCATTACCTCCTTCCAGCACAACCCCTCCACATACTTCTAAATCAAAGCACAAATTATTGTTCACCCCTCATCCCCTCCTCCAATGTGTTTTCAGCACATTTCCCAACCCCCCTCCCCCTGAATCTTACAGGCTTCTTGCCTGTACAGGAGAAGTGGCAGCAGTTCATGTTGCGCTGTGCTCTCTCTCTCCTGTCATAACAGCGATTCTGCATCATACAGCATATAACACTGGATCATTCTAACATCGGACTGTGCACTGTATGATTACCTATCGACATTTCCTGCTGCCGGGAGAACAGCAGTCCTTGGAGGAGATGGGGGCGGTTACTCATAGAGTGCACAGTCCAATGTTAGAGCGATCCAGTGTTATCTGCTGTATGATGAAGGATCGCTGTTATCACAGGAGAGAAAGAACACAGTTTGTTTACTTGACTGGGGATTCCTGACTTGAGGGTCTGGGTGATATCATTGGTTGATGTTGATTCCCCAGCAATCACTGACAGATAGGAAGATGCCATATATATGGGCAGCACAGTGGCTAAATGGTTAGCACTTCTACCTGGCAGTACTAGGGTCATTGGTTCAAATCCCAGCCACGGCACCTCCTGCCTGGAGTTTGCATGTTCTCCTGTGCCTGCATGGGTTTCCTCCGGGTACTCGGCTTTCCTTTACTCCAGTTTCCTTCCACACTCCAAAGACATGCTGGTAGGTTAATTGGATCCTGTCTAAATTGGCCCTTGTATATGAATGTGAGTTAGGGACCTTAGATTGTACGCCCCTTGAGGGTTAGGGACTGATGTGAATGTACAATATATATGTAAAGTGCTGCGTAAATTGACAGCACTATATAAGTACCTGAAATAAATAAATATATAGTAGCAGTAGAAATACCACTAGTATTCTGCCAAACAGGCAAAAAGTATGCTGTTCAGACAAATGCCTGAACAGCTAAATTTTAATCTGAACATGTGTTAGAATTGAACCTTGAGCTCATCCCTATATCTTCAGTTGCTAAAAATAAATGTGATAAAATGCCTTTTCTTTCTCTGGATTCTGAGCTTTCATAGGACCAAATAGCTTTGAGTGAATCAAATACAATGACTGGATTTCATTTTAAATTTCCAGAACTGATAGTTCTCGTTAGTCAGATTGGCAAAATAAAAATGTTAATGAAGCACTGTTAATAGCCATCATCTTTTTCTTTATCTGTATCCATACTCTCCAACCATCCCAGATCCTGGTAGACTTTCCCAGTATTTGAACATAACTCCAGTGTTTCATGGATTGGGATACAGATGATCCTTTCCACTCTTTTGATTGGTTGCCTGCCTTCTCTTACTCATCCTCTATTGGCCAGCACTGTATTGCAGGGCACATATAGAAGGAGCTGTGTCTATTTCTATTCTGAAGCTGGCACAGAGCTTAGAAGAGCAGGAAAGATTGTAAAAAGATGGGGGGAAAGAAACAGTGGGCTGCAGGCATGGGTGCATGTGAAGCACGAATTGACTGGGCTTTAGGAGCGTCCATTGGAGATTATCATGAGCAGTGAGGGAGAAGAAGACCAAGCTTTGTAACAGATGTTTAAATAGCTGGCTTAATTATAAAACAATTTGTTTATTTGCTTTATTCAGAAAATTATGAATTTTTTACAGATGCTCAGCTTATTAAAGTCTCATTAATAAACCTTTTCAAACTGTTGGTTATGCCTTCCTTTTATAACTAAATTATAAAAAATAGTTATATAAACCAAGAATATTCCTGATATGTATGTGAATGGCATCTTGTATTCTTGTAATCTTTACATCATGATGCATTCCTGTCCCTCACACTCTTTAAGCCATGTTGTATTCCTGACCCAAACACTTTAAAGGGCATGTTGTATTCCTGGCCTCTGCATGCTATGAGTTAGATTTACTAAAACTGGTGCACTCAGAATCTGGTCCAGCTGTGCATGGTCGCCAATCAGCTTATAACTTTAGCTTGTTCAATTAGGCTTTGGCAATAAAACCTGGGAGCTGATTGTTTTTTATGCAGAGTTTTGCCCTCTCCAGTTTCAATAAATAACCCCCTATATGTCAGCACACTACACTTTTTGTGCTCTGTGCATGTAGGAGTATTTCTGACCCCTGCGCTCTGTACATGCCACTGTATACTACACATTTCTGATCAAAGTGTTTATTTTCACCACGGTTTCTGATTGTTAAGTGGTCACCAACTGTTTAAATGAATTTATTGTTTAAAGGCATTATACACTTTCAAATGTTTTTGTTGTTTTGAATAGGTCTTAGTATAGTTATTTCCCCTGTACTTTTTGTTTGTCTTGCCGTGTAATGATGTTGTAGCTGCAAATTGTAGTGTCATGGCTAATCAATTCCCCAATGTCCATGTTATTCATTAACTAGTCCATGCCTTGTCATTTCCTCTGTGCTGCATCACTCTAATGTTGTGAAACACATCTACTCCCTTCATTTCTCTGCCTGCCTCAGTTCCAATTACTACACAGCTTTTACCTGCAAAACACTAGAGTGAAAGACCCAGAGATTGTCTGATATGTAGTTTCTCCACAGGAAGTGTCAGAGGTCATGCTTTAACCTGTGTAGTGCCATGCAGAATGCCTCATGTTTGAACACAAACAGAAACTGATAAAAAAGTAAAGTAAAGATTAACTGTACTATAGATTGTGTGTACAGGGCATCACATTAGCGATGTGCACAATGAAAAAATTTGTTTAATTTAATTTCAAATTCATTTGTTAAGTAAATCATTTTGTTTTGTCATATTCGTTAAAAAGATATATTCATTGTTCAAAGTCGATTTGTATTTTTCAGAAATTATTTCGGATTCATTCATTATGTTACGTCATTTTGGTGACTTGCTTTTGACTTTGATACGACTTGCTTTCGACTTTGATACGACTTGCTTGCGACTTTAATGCAACTTTCTTGTGATTTCCATGTGACTTACTTGTGACATTGGCTACTCATACCACCAGAATGTAAACAAAAGAGCCATTTAATAAAACAGCATGGAGGTCCCCACTAATCCATACCAGGCCCTTTGGTTATGGAATGGATTTTTAGGGGGAACCCATTCCAAAAAAAGTATGAGATCCCCCAAATGCATAACAAGCCCTTAGGTCTGATATGCATTTTAAGAGGGACTCCATGCCAAAAAAAATCCATATCAGACCTTTATCCAAGCATGCAGCCCAACAGGCCAATAAAGGGGGGGATGAGTGAGAGCCCCCATCCTGAACCATACCAGGCCACATGCCCTCAACATGGGGGTTGCTTTGGTGGAGGTAGCTCCTCCCCATGTTGATATGGACAAGGGCCTCTTCCCCACAACCCTGGCTTGGTGGTTGTGGGGGTGCAGGGGGGTTGACTTATCAGAATTAGGAACCCATTTTTACATGGAGGCCTCCAGATCCTACCCCCCATGTGAATAGTAGGGGTACATAGTACCCCTACTCATTCACCAAAAAAAATCAGACGTAAATAAAAACAGACAGTTTTTGACAAGTCCTTTATTAAAAAAAAAATAAACATGTCCCCCGATGTAAATCCAGAGTCAATCACGATGAACTCCATCCCACACAAAAAAAAAATCTCGCCACCAGCCAACCATGACAGGACCCTTCATGAGACTCTTGTCGTATGACAGCTGCTTCTACCCCATTGCTAAGTAAACATTGGGGGCTAGGTCACCCGGACTTCCAGATTCAGAAAAGTCCCCCCCTGCATCCCCACAACCACCAGGCCAGTATTGTGAAGAAAAGGCCCTTCATCAACATGGGGACAAGATGCTTTGGGATGGGAGCCTCTCTCCCCCAAAGTTCCCCACATGTTGAGGGCATGTGATATGGTTTAGGAGGGAGGGTTCTCGCTTTCCCCCCTCTTTCCTGGCCTGCCAGGCAGCATGCTCGGATAAGGGTCTGGTATGGATTTTGTGGGACCCCACTCCATTTAAAAAAAAAATTTTGGAATGAGGTTCCCCACAAAATCCATACCAGATTTGAAAGGGAAGGGATTGGGGAGACCCCCACGCTGTTTTTTTTACACTGGCTCTTCTTTTTCTTACATTGTGCTGTCAGCAGGGAATCCCACTGACAGCAGATGAGTCATGGTTGTTAAGATCCTGGAGGCAGCCTGCTCCCTATCAAGCAGCTACTGTATTTATGAATGAATTTGGATCATTCATTATTTCAGATGCTGAGTTGTCATCTTAATATGACAATAGAAGATCCCATTAAAAACAATTGACCTAATAATATATAACTTCATCCCTAAGGAGAATTTGTATTAGTTTTATTTGCATAATTATAAGTCATCTTGTAGATAAGGATACATGGTATTGTATTCATGGTTAGGGTTAGGATTCTTTGTTTATCCTCAAAAATTTAATAATTTGTTTGTACATTATTGTGTCCTTAGCAATGAAGTTACATATTATTAGGTCAGTTGTTTACAATGGGATCTTCTATTGTCATAATAAGATGATGTTGTTTTCCTGTAATTCATTATATGGGGGACGTCTCCTAATGATTACATATAATGTATTGTTTTTCCTATTTCCAGCCCTTGTTTTGATTCCAATTCAAGGTGAGGCTCATTTAAATATTTTTTATAGCCTCGCTTTGTACAGCCGGAAAAAACATTTTATTCTTCTAATTTGCTAAGGAGGTTTTTCTCATAGCCTCATTTTGATTAACATATATAATGTAATTTGACTATTATAAGAATACATTATATTTCAACACACCAGAAATAGTAGTGGCCTTTTTAGTCTCAGAGTGAGGCATGGTGTTTCCAGCCTTGCTCTGAGTAGTGTGGAGTACACTTCGGCCATTTTGTTTCCAGCCTCGCTCCGAATAGTGTGGTATTCACTCCAGCCATTTCGGAAGATTGGAAAAAGGCTTGGCTGGTTAGGGTCAAGTAGGAGACCTCCCCTGTGATTAGGGATATTTAATCAGCATGAAGACGAGCATAACCTCCGTGCACCGATGATGTCATTTATGGTGAAATGCATAGGGTTGAGCTTACGCTCATTATGTCATCATTCAGAGGATTGCAAGAATACAGTTCTAGCTGATTCCTGGGATTGGTATTGCATATGCTTTTAATATCTACTATAATGTGAGTGGATATACAGTATGTCTTAGCCTTAATAACTATTGCTTTGCGGTTTTACCTCATTTGCTTTCCTTTCATGTCAGTTGTGAATACTCTTGCATATTGGATGTGACTTGATATGAGGAGCACCTGAAAGGCAATGGGAGAACATGTAATCTATCCCTGATAGTTTTACATGATGGTGTAGATGAGCTAAAGGCTCTGATACAGAGGATTAATTGTGCGCTTTATTTACTCTTTTCTACCTAAAGAGTCCATATGCTCTGGTAAGAGTCTTTATTGTCTAAGGTGGTGGTGCACTTTGGTGTTGGAAATGTCTGGACACATCAGACATTTATGTTATCACATGGTACAACAACACTGGAACTTTCATATTGATTTGTTTCTTCCACAAATTATTATTTTCATGCTGGAACTTTATTTTCAGTCATTTGGTTTACATCTGTATAATGTTTTGTCACACATTTAGCATGGCAATTTTTATATATTTTGGTTATACACTATTGTTGGATGTTTGCATCTAGTTGTTGTTTGCCAGCTGCTTCTTTCTTTTTGGTTGGGATTCACCAGCACGATTTATTGAGTTTTAAAACCTTATATGAGTTGTTCATTCATATGACTCTTTGGCCCTGATTTACTAATGTGCCTAGGCACATTTCCGTGGGCTAACATCTACTTTTCAATAGCGATGGCAAATTTAGACGGCAAAGACATTTACTAAAGAAAGCGTCTAACAAGTAGACGCGAAAGTGAATTTACTAACCAGGCACAATCCAGGAATCAGTCGAAGAAAGCAGACGTGGTAGAAAGCATGTCTAACACAACTAAAAATCACTGAAAAAACATGTTCACATTGAAATTTGCTTTCACAAATATCGAGACTTCACTTTAAACAATATCTTACAATTCCAAAAAAAATTTTAATGTGTAAAAAATAGTTTTTTAAAGGAATTCATGACAGTCAAGCACTAGACATCTTTCCAGCGTCTATGCACGGATAAAAATGCGCATGTGCAGAACACTTTTTAGCTGTCTGCTGGGCTCTTTCTTTGTAATAGTGAATCTCTGTGTGGAGTCCTCTGACAGGCAGCACTAGATTGCGTTTACTGTGTTTAACAAACAGCATTATTTGTAGCTAGGCATATCTTTATGTATTCTAATTTGATTTCCTTAGTTCTATTGATTCTGTTTTTCTTTATTATCCTTTATAATTATTTCTTACATATTTTGAAGGTCTAGATAATATATATTTTGACAACTGAATCTAAAAATAAAGGTCGGCAATGAAAAAAAATTTAAAAAACGGTGTGGGGTCCCCCCTCTCATCCATACTAAGCCCTTCGGGTCTGGTATGGATCTCAAGGGGTAACCCCAAGCCAACATTTTTTAAAAAAATGGCATGAGGTCTCCCCCAAAATCCATACCAGACCCTTATCCGAGCATGCAGCCTGGCAGGTCAGGAAAGGGAGGGGGACGAGCGAGTGACCCCCCCTGAACAATTCCAGGCCACATGCCCTCAACATGGGGGGGTGCTTTGGGGCAGGGGGGCTCCCCCCAAAGCACCTTGTCCCCATGTTGATGGGGACAAGGGTCTCTTCCCACAACCCTGGCCGGTGGTTGTGGGGGTCTGCTGGCAGGGGGCTTATCAGAATCAGATCCTGCCCCCCCCACGTGAATGAGTATGGGGTACATAGTACCGCTATTCATTCACAAAAAAACAATAAGTGTAGTGTAAAAAAAGACAGGACACGGTCTTTGACAAGTCCTTTAATAAAAGAAAAATCTATTTCGGGAGACATTCTTTTAGATTTTTCTTTTATTAAAGGACTTGTCAAAGACCGTGTCCTGTCTTTTTTTACACTACACTTTTTTTGTTTTTTTGTGAATGAGTAGCAGTACCATGTACCCCATACTCATTCACGTGGGAGGGGCTTCTTAAAGGGGGCTTCCAGATTCTGATAAGCCCCCCACCTGCAGACCTCCACAACCACCAGCCAGGGTCGTGGGGAAGAGGGAGCCCCCCTGCCCCAAAGTACCCCCCCATGTTGAGGACATATGACCTGGTATGGTTCTGGAGGGGAGGCGCTCGCTCGTCCCCCCCCCTTTCTTGACCTTCCTGGCTGCATGAACGGATAAGGGTCTGGTATGGCTTTTGGGGGGGAGCCACACGCCATTTTTTTTAATTTTGGCTTGGAAGTTCCCCTCTAAATCCATACCAGACCCAAATGGTCACATACCAGACCCAAAGGGCTTGGTGTGGATGGGAGGGGGGACCCCAAGCCTTTTTGTATTTATTATGGTGCAGGTTTTTAAATGTAATTCTCGCTTTTTTTTTCTTCACTATAGCTCAGAAATTCAGCAGTCACTTCCCCCAGCTAAAATAGAAAGTTTTCTTTGAGTTTATTTCCCTAAAGGAAACAATGTTTACTTTTAGTTTATTAAAAGATACAAAGTTTTCTGTAACTTCGGGGAAAGAGATAGATAATCTTGTGAACTATAGTGAAGAAAAAAAAAAGGGCTGGCATTTGCATTTAAAAATCAGCACCGACATGCACTTTGTATTGCGAAAAAAATTATTAACAATTGTGTAAACTGAGGCATTATTTTCAATGTATTTTCATTCATAAACCGAAAATTATGGTAACCGAGGCGTAGGTAAACTGAGGTACGCCTGTATTAGTATTGCAATCCTTTGTATTGGGATACATAGAACCAACATACATCTGAATTGACAACATAGTACAACATTTGTGTCACATTTGAGATATCTGACTAGTTACACTGAACTTGCCCAGGGACTAATGCAGGCCGTCGATGGTTCGTTTATTGGCCAAATGTTTGGCCGAAAAACAAAACATTGGTCGTTCTGTTGCCACCAATGATTATGAAAATCGTCCGTTTTTCATAAATTTTCCAGCATGATCAATAAAAGAAATGAGGAGGAACCGCAAAAATCGGCCAACGACATTGCCCCACTAACGGTATGAATATCGGCCGATTATTCTTTCGGCAGAAACTTAGTCCGATAAACAAACTGTCTATGGCCTGCATTAGGGTTGATTCACACCACAGAGATACAGACTGGATTAGTGTTCAACAGCTCAGTGGATAAGTGGTTGACACTGCTGCCTCACAGCGCTAGGGTTGTTGGTTTGAATCCCAACCACGGCAATGAAGTTGCATGATCTCTCTGGGTGGCTACCCTAACATAGATGTGTTGGTGGCAGCATCTTTCCTTTCTGTCTAAATGATCCCTAGAATGTGAATTAGAATGAGGCCTTGTCTGTTAAAACACCTTTAAAGCTGTACCTTATGTGAATGTCAAACGATGGGATGAGATAAGGGCCTGGACTAATGATTGATTTGATAATGCTGGTTTGCACTCCGCCCCCTTTTGGGAAGGATTTGTCAAGGAGAGAGAGATTTAAAAAAATAAAAATAATGGCATGGAGTCCCCCTCCAAATCAATAACAGACCCTTATCCGAGCATGCAGATATCGCATGCCTTCAAAGATTTATTTCCTTTGTTGAATTGGCAGCTTGGTTCACACTAGATGCGATTTAAAATTGTGCTTTTTGTTGGCAATTTCACCGTGTTTTCTGTAGATTTACCAATGAGTTATTGCGTTTTCAATTGTGTTTTGCATTGCGATTTCTATTGTAGTCTATATGTGAAATCACTTCAAAATGCTGAAAAAGTTAGACGAGAACTACTTTTGAAATTGTGCTGCAGCAAATCACTTATGTTAAGACACTCACATCCACATTCATTAGATCTGATATCAGGTACAATTTCAATTCCCAAATCGCACCTGAAATTGCGCACTCTGGATGCGACTTGACATGTGATTTGCATGCCCTGCGACTTGCCAAATTGCACCCGATGTGACGGGGGCTTACACCACAATCACATCTAATCCGATTTGGAAATTGGGCAACTTGCAGTGAAGTCATATGATTTCAAAATCAGATTGGATGTGAACGGAGCCTATAGGGGACAATAGGGTGTGACTTGGCCTACAATTTGCAAGTCGCCTGGCATGCAAATCGCATGCCAAATTGCACCTGATGTGCCTGGGCACCACCCCGGTCACATCAAAGCGGATTTTGAAGTGGTGCAACTTACACTACGGTCACATCATGTGACTTACAGTGAAGTCGCATGATTTCAAAGTCGGGGACATGCTGATTTAAAGTGTGATTTGCAAGACACCTGACACAGATCGCTCTGCAAATCGCATGAAATGTAGTGTATTCATTACTTGGTGCCGAAATTGGTGCCGTTCCGACCAAGTTTGAACCACACCAATATGAACGCTCTAATAGCGGTCACATTGAGTGCGACTTGGCATGTGATTTGCATGACATGCGACTTGCAAATTGTATGCCAAGTCGCACCCTATTGTCTGCTATTAGAGCTGTCACATGGGTGCGTTTCCGACATTGATTTCTAAAGTAGTACATGTACTACTTTTGTGGCAATTTAAATAGATATCTGTGTCAGATGTCTTGCAAATCGCAAGTAAATCGGCATCTTCACTGTAAGTTGCACAATTTCTAAATCGGCTTTGATGTGACTGGGGTGTAAGGCCTTTTTATGTTTTGATTTCCTGAGTGTTTTTCCAATTTATGGGAAATCCTGCGTACTAGCAAAAGTGAATTGACATTTTCAGTATTGCATGCGAGATGTGGTCATTTGACTGCCTTAACTCATGCGATAATCTGGAGTGAATTGTGCCCGTAGTGCCAATAAATATTGCCATGGGGTTGTTCCCCTTCACATTCCTGTTCAATGTTCTGTTGTATGCTTTACAGGTACACTTCACTGTGGCTTTCTTTCTGACTTTGATTTGTGGGGCCTGTATGCCAAGGGTTAACACAAGTGGGAAGAGGATTCATCAGGTGCAAACACTTTCTCTGACCAAATGAATGACAGTAGTGTGTTTGGTCTATGTTATATAAAGAGTTGCAGTAGTGGGTGATTGTCCTAGTAATAGGCCAGGTTATTTTCAGCAAGTCCTTGCCTGTGGTGGTTTGGGGAGGAAGAGATATTGTGGTGAATTGCCCCAGACCACACTCACGCTGTGTTTTGATGTGGGCTGTAAATGTTTTGCATTTTTTTCTTTCTAAAGTGTGTTTCTGTGTTATTGTACAATGATTGTGTGTTTATTATCTTTGCATTGTAATCCTAACACATGTCAATTGCTCTGCTCTTCCAAAGCTATGGCACTTGGCTATAGTCTGCCTGCTTATTTAGACTGAAATACAATTTTCGGACAAACCTGATGAGAAATGTATGTATGGCGCATTTGGGGAGGTATTTTATTTTGGCACGTATGTATTTTTATATTGATATTTTGATCAGCAGCCTATTTTGTGGATAGATAAGCCTACTAAGTGATTCATATTAACCGTTTGTTTCCTGCTGTAACCTGTGAAAGCACAGTTCATTAGAAGTACAGTCTTTTAGATTGTAAGCTCTTATGAGCAGGACATCAATCCTGCTTTTTTTTTTCCCACCAAGAAATTGACTACCTACTTGTTGCTGCTGTCCAAATAAATGTGAAATATGTATTTGATCAATAAACGTTTGGACTATATTTATTTTTTTGGGGGGGGCTATTTCATGTTCAAGTTCAATATACTAGCACCCCTAACACTTATATTTTGCAAGCTATATAATATGCCCAAATCTAGCTTGTTAGAGTGCACATATGCAAGTATGTCCAAACTAACAAACCAAAAGCCCCCTATTGCACCACAAGACCATGTTATGTACCAATGAATAGATCATGTTCAATGTGCAGCTAGCTATTCTTTTTCCACAATTCTCTTAACAGTAATAAATTAGGCCCCCCAATTTATGTTGACTTTGGGCCTTTACCGGCAAACATGTATTCACCAATGCCAAATACACAATAGAACTGCAAACATATATTCACCAATGCCAAATACGCAATAGAGCTGAAAACATATATTCACCAATGCCAAATACACAATAGAGCTGCAAACATATATTCGCCAATGCCAAATACAAAATAGAGCTGCAAACATATATTCGCTAATGCCAAATACACAAAAGAGCTGCAAACATATACAGGTGAAACTAAAAAAATTAGAATATCGTGCAAAAGTTCATTTATTTCAGTAATGCAACTTAAAAGGTGAAACTAATATATGAGTCTCATTACATGCAAAGCAAGATAGTTCAAGCCGTAATTTGTCATAATTGTGATGATTATGGCTTACAGCTCATGAAAACCCCAAATCCACAATCTTTGAAAATTAGAATATTACATGCAATCAATAAAACAAGGATTGTACATAGAACAATATTGGACCTCTGAAAATTATAAGCGTGCATATGTACTCAGTACTTGGTTTGGGCCCCTTTTGCAGCAATTACTGCCTCAATGCGGCGTGGCATGGAAACTATAAGCCTGTGGCACAGCTGAGGTGTTATGGAAGACCAGGATGCTTCAATAGAGTCCTATAGCTCTTCTGCATTGTTCAGTCTCATGTCTCTCATCTTTCTCTTGGCAATGCCCCATAGATTCTCTATGGGGATCAGGTCAGGCGAGTTTGCTGGCCAATCAAGCACAGTAATCCCATGGTCATTGAACCAGGTTTTGGTTTTTTTGGCAGTGTGGGCAGGTGCCAAGTCCTGCTGGAAAATGAAGTCAGCATCCCCATAAAGCTCGTCTGTGGAAGGAAGCATGAAGTGCTCCAAAATCTCCTGGTAGACAGCTGCGTTGACCCTGGACTTAATGAAGCACAGTGGACCAACACCAGCAGATGACATGGCTCCCCAAATCAACACAGACTGTGGAAACTTCACACTGGACTTTAAGCATCTTGCAGTGTGTGCCTCTCCATTCTTCCTCCATACTCTGGGTCCTTGGTTTCCAAATGAGATGCAAAACTTGCTTTCATCAGAAAAGAGGACTTTGGACCACTGAGCAACAGACCAGGTCTGTTTTTCTTTAGCCCAGGTAAGATGCTTCTGACGTTGTTTGTTGTTCAGGAGCGGCTTGACAAGCGGAATACGACATTTGAAGCCCATGTCCAGTATCCATCTGTGTGTGGTGGCTCTTGATGCACTGACTCCAGCCTGAGTCCACTCCTTGTGAAAGTCCCCAACACTTTTAAATGGCCTTTTCCTGACAATCCTCTCCAGACTGCGGTCATCCCTGCTGCTTGTGCACCTTTTTCTTCCACACTTTTCCCTTCCACATAACTTTCTATTAATGTGCTTTGATACAGCACTTTGGGAACATCTAACTTCTTTTGCAATTACCTTTTGAGGCTTTCCCTCCTTCTGGAGGATGTCAATGATGGTTTTCTGCACAACTGTCAGGTCAGCAGTCTTTCCCATGATTGTGATTGCTACTGAACCAGACTCAGAGACCATTTAAAGGCTCAGGAACCCTTTGCAGGTGTTATGGCTTAATTAGCTGATTAGAGTGGGACACTTTGAGCCTAGAATATTGCACCTTTTCACAATATTCTAATTTTCTGAGATTGTGGATTTGGGGTTTTCATGAGCTGTAAGCCATAATCATCACAATTATGACAAATCACGACTTGAACTGTCTTGCTTTGCATGTAATGAGTCTATCTCATATATTAGTTTCACCTTTTAAGTTGCATTACTGAAATAAGTGAACTTTTGCACGATATTCAAATTTTTTGAGTTTCACCTGTATTCGCCAATGCCAAATACACAGTAGAGCTGCAAACATATATTCACCAATATGTTTGAAAGAAAAAGGGGGTGCTGTTGCGCTTAGGAAAAAATGAATTAACATATATGTGAAAGAATTTAACTATATATAAGATACCTATATAGCAGCAGTCCTAAATGTGAATTCCTAAACACAAAATCTTATATATTTCAAAAATGGACCGTGCTAAGGTCACAAATAGACAAATAAACTTTGAAATTTTTAAAGTGATAGCGCTGAGCAAAATACAAATACAATATTAACCACTTGCCGCCCAGCCACTGTAGAAATACGGTGGCAGGGCGGCACTGGCAGGCAAAACCACGTTTTAAAATGTGTGTTTTGTAAACAAAAAGGGGGCGCGCGGGAGGCGCGCCACCGCCCTATCTGTCCCGCCGATCACCGCCGCGGATGTCAGTAGCCGGGTCTCAACCGGTCCTTAGCGGCTGTTTCCCGGCGATCGGCGGTAAACAGTGACAGAGAGCACAACTGCAGTAGCTGTACTGTCTGTCACTTCCTTGTCAGCTCGAGGATGAGCTGATCGAGACAGAAGAGTTTCTCTCTCTCGATCAGCCTTGTCCTGTCCAGCACACAACCCCGCCCCCTAGTAAAACACTCCCCTCACTCAGATAACCCTTCCCTGCAAAATAAAGTTAACCCCTTCCTCCCCAGTGCCATTAGCACAGTGTCAGTGTTTTTCTTTTTGCACTGATCACTGTATTAGTGTTTTTGGGGATGTCAATGACCCCAAGTCAGTACCCCCCAATGTCAGAATGTCCGCCGCAGTCCCGCAGTCCCGCAGTCCCGCCATAAGTCTCTGGTCGCTGCCATAAGTCACTGATCGCCGCCATAAGTCACTGATCGCCGCCATTATTAGTATAAAAAAAAACCTAAAAATCCCAGTATCTTTCCCGCCATTTGTAAACGCTATAACTTTCACGTAAACCAATTAATTTACACGTATTTTTTTTTTTTAGCAAAGACATGTCGCAGAATGCATTTTGGCAGAAATTTATGACTAAATTTTATTTTTGCATTTTTTTTTACTAGACATGTTTTATAGCAATAAGTCCAAAATATTGTTTTTTTTCCTCAAAATTGTCAGCCTTTTTTTTATAGCGCAAAAAATAAAAACCACACAGGCAATCAAATACCACCAAAAGAAAGCTCAATTTGTGGGGAAAAAAAGGCTATAAAATTAATTTATGTACCGTATTGCATGACCACCCAATTGTCCGTTGAACTAGCGCAGATCTGTATAGCAGAAAAACGGCGTAAGTTGCAGTATTTATACCATAGTTTGTAGACGCTATAACTTTCACACAAAGCAATCAATATACACTTATTGGGATTTTGTTTACCAAAAACATGTAGCAGAATACATTTTGGCCTAAATTTATAACCAACTTTGAGTTTACTATATATTTTTTATAGCTGAAAGTAAAAAATATTGTTTTTCTTCAAAATGTTTGGCCTTTTTTTGTTTATAGCGTGAAAAATAAAAAACCCACAGATGATCAAATACCACCGAAAGAAAGCTCTATTTGTGTGAAAAAAAGGATGTAAATTTCGTTTGGGTGCAGCATTGCATGACCGCGCAATTATCAGTTGAATTAGTGCAGCGCCGAGTAGCAAAAAGAGGCCTGGTCATTAAGGGGGGTAAATCCTCTGGAGCTCAAGTGGTTAATATTCAGTCCCAATATGTGAATAATTGGTGCAATGGTGCTGTTTCTTTAATGGTGATACTCCCATATTGAAATGACAAGTGCTTCACTGTGTTCACACTGGTGCCCCACATAGATATAAACTCACCATCATTTCATGACCACCTATCTCTAGATACGTCACACTCACTTTTTAGGACTATCCCAGTTTGCAATCCAGTCCTGATGGCAGATATTCCTTTGCCCTTATAACCGTGGTTGCTTTTAGTAGCCAATAACTTTCCACTAGATCTGCATCAATGTTAGGCAACTCCTCTCCTCCACAGGCAGTATTTCATATTTTCAGCGTAAATCAAAACAAAACCAGACATCCTATAGTGTAAAACTGTATACAACTTTAATATGGGGTCAAACAATAGAAATGCCACTCACAAAAAAGTGCCTTTCCTGGCACTAGGTGTTTTCAGCTTTGTATATTATGAATGGGAATTAAGATGGCAGCCGCATTTCAGCATGTGTTCCAAATCCTGGAAGTGACATCAGCGGAAGTTGTGTCATAAGCCCTCAATTAGTTTTAACCAATAGATCGTCCTGAGGACGATCTATTAGTCACAACTAGTCGAGGGCTTATGACACTTCTTTATGGCCGCATATCTTTATTATATCCACAGTAAAATGGCGGCCGGTATAAATATATCTTGATATATTCACAGTAAAATGGCGGCCAAAATATTATTATATTTATTTACATGATCCCCGAGTACTGTGTTTGTGCCAAATATTTGTCTCCCTTATTTAAATCAACATTGGCATCCTTATTAATCAATATAATTTACATTTCAGGCTGCTCGCATTAATAACAAAGTCTCCAGCCTGTGGTCTCTGCATTTATCTGGCTGACTTGCTGGTCTTCTACAAAATGGCACCCGCGTTGCGCACGCGCTGGAGCTATAAATAGCGACGACGTCAGCGGCAAGGCCATCCCTTTGAAAACGTACTTTCGCATGAAACGCTTCAGGGAGGAGCCTTTCCGTGCTGACGTCACGCCAGCGAGGCCGCATGTTGGTCCGGCAGCCATCTTTGTTACTATCTATGTGGAGTAGTATCATTTGGGCAGTCGATGTACTTTGGTGGAATCACATTGAAGGCAGCTGTCCCTGTATGTTGTAATGGTTCGGTTGTGAGGTCTGGAGTGCTTCTCCTGTGTGTGTGTGCCAGTGGAGCCCCCCTGACCTTGACCAGATCCATGATGACCACCAGTGTTCTCCCTGGAGATTATTAATATTATATGCGCATTAAAACTTGCGCTTCCGGTGAGTGCAAGCATACCCCATTTTTTATCACAAGAAGTAACGTGCACAGAAGCTTCATTCATCATCTTTATTGAACATTCTGTAATAGAAAGTGCTGCCTTAATTTGGAACATTCTATATATTGATCACTATATCAGTTCATCCATTTACAAGTTTATTGGACTGTTGATTTATGAGCACATATTTGAGTGTATTATTGTACTTGGTTTTAGAGTATACAGTTGATCACTGAAATTTATTTCACTATATATTTTTATTCTTTTTGACTTATCCATTCACATTTGCACTCGTCACCATGTTGACAATATTTCTTAATTTCACTATTATTGAGCAGTAAATTTTTGCGCCTTGTTGCACATGTCACTTTATATACAGCACTGCATATTTGTTATATGGTTTATCTGAGGCTTTAGGGGTTATCCCTTTATGCTAGCAGCTTATTTGGTTCAATTTTGTGCGGACACCTATTCTGCCTGTTTTTAGCACTGTATGCTGCCATGTGCAGAATTTTCATAGGCATTTGAAAAGCGTTAAAAACGGGCACGTTTTACACAGTTGTTCACTTTACATAGTAGTGATCACGTGTGTTTTTGTGTGTGATTCACATGCATTATGGAGTGAATATATTTTTAGTTGATAAGGGTAATACACTATGTGAGTTTTTCTTCTTTTTGATGTTTTGGTCTCAGAAGTCACTTTGGAAACAGTTTTCAACTTGAAGGTTTTTGAACTATATGAATGACTTTATAATTTTGAAGGACAATTTTACTTTTATTTTATTTTGGGACTTGTATTTTTGATTATTTAGGGCACTGTTTATTTTGGTTAGTAAGCATATTTATATAATAATAGCTTTGAGACTTGAATGGGATGCTTCAACCTCTCCTGACTTGACATGAGGCGCCAGTTTTGCCGTGACGCAACGCTAACGCTTCAGTGTGAACAGCACTGTGTGCTGCCATGTGCAGAATTTTCATAGGCGTTTGAGAAGCGTAAAAAACGCTTCCCAAATGTCTGTCTGATGCCTGCTGACAAAGCTAGTGTGAACGTAGCCTTAGAGAAGATAAACAAAGTTGTAATGAAAAATAAACAGAAGGAAAATTGAAAGTTTCAAACTTTTCAGAAGTACAGGATGCAGGTAAGATTCACTTCCATTGATTGATCAATATTCCTGGCACTGACAGAACCCTGGAAATTGATCTCCATATTTTGGGCATTCACAAATGTCAAGGAGCTTACAATCTAAGGCCAGAAACTCAGACATATACTAGGCCCAATTAACCTAACAGCATGTCTTTGGAGTGTTGGCAGAAACACACCCATGCAGAGAAAGTATGCAAATTCCAGACAGGTCAGTCATGACTGGGATTAGAACCCATGACCCAAGTGCTGTAAGTTGTAAGTACTAACCACTAAGCTACTGTAGGAGACAGAGTTTGAGCTGGAATGTAGAATAGTTACATGATTGAAGAGAAGGAAGATATATAATTATATTGGGAAATTAGAACTAGACATTCAAATTATTTGAGATAAAAGTGTGAAAATGTTTGACATTTGAAAATAGAATGTATGACATTCATTAGGAAATGCATTAGTTGGCCGATCATTTTTGGAGAAACAGCAAAAAAAAAATATAATATAGGTGTGGTTTTTATTTAAAATTAGAAGTATTCTCATATGCAAACAGAAAAACGTCAACGGGACAAAGCCACCTAGCGAACATATCCGGTATTGCATCTAGAAATGTGTCTGACACGATTCCGTATTTACTAACAGGAAAAAAGTCTACAAAGTAGACTCTTTTCAATGAGCTTGCTAGACGCCTTTCTGATGACTGACAGGTCTAGATTGATTGAACTGAGTCTTCCTGAATGTTCAGCGTCTGCTGGTAGACTCAATTCTTAGTAAATCAGGGCCTTTCTGTCTGTATTATTACAAAATATATCTAAAATAAAGTTTGTTTAAATAAATAAATGATACAACAATAAAAACTCAACAGTACTGTGCTGGAAAGGCTGTATATGTATCTTTTCCCATTGTGGGTGTGCATCACTGGATCTTGGCCTTTAGCTAACCTCCAGCTGTGTATGTTTGCCTTATATTTGCACTGTGAGGGGAATTTATCAAAACTGCAGCAGACAGAATCTGGAGCAGTTTTAAATGCCATCTTTCATATTCTAAGCTTAACTGAACAAATTGACTAAAGAGGCTGATTGATTGCCAAGTAGACCTGTTTCAGATTTGCCTAATGTATGCCCATACTCTTAAAAATATATATTCAGCAAGAAAGAGGTTGGCAAGCTCCAGGGTGGAGTTGGGACTGGGGATTACTTTGACACAGTTGGCCAGCTTGGACATACAGTATATTGCAATTTAAGCAAGCTAAAAATCTTTGTTTTTTAGGCCGGAGTTTGCTATGAACATGTAAAGGTTCTTTTGTGGTTACATCTTTTTTAATATCGCATGTGCTGCTTATATGAAAGCCATTTGGGACATGAACGCAGACATATCTCTATTTCTATTGCATAGTGCAGGTCATTAATTAAAAAGGCAAGGCTGCCTGGTGTTGTTGGATTATTTTTTAATGGTGCAATAAATTATTTTCCCTGTGCTGTAACCCCCTTTTTTGTGTTTATTATATTGTTTTTGAGACACATCTGGTTAAACCCATAAATAACTATCTCTACCTGCTGGTGCTGTCCATCCTCCTGCACTTTGTATCTTTTCCCGATGTGGATGTACATTCCTGGATTTTGGACTGTGGTTCACCTCCAGCTGTGTTTGAACACAGATATGTCTCCATTTTTACTGCACAGTAGTAGGTCAGTAATTAAAGGGCAGGGATGCCTGAAGTTGCATGTGGCTATATTGTTCTTTGATGGAGCAATACTCTCTGTACTATAACCCTCTTGTATTTTATCTATGTATACAGTATGTGTGTTTATGCATACATTTATTTATGTACATAGACATTTTTCATGCAGATTATTAGCAATTAAAAGGCCCATTCAGCCTAATCATTTTTGCTTTTAAACATCTTTAAAAGTATGTTCCAAAAAGGAGTAGGTGGGATCAGGAAATTAAGAACAATTCAGTTTATTTTTTATTCCTTATTTTTCTCGATTCTTCAAACATGTCTTACAATGAATTTAGTTTAATTGTTTGAATGAAACATATTTTATAGCCAGCTGTACCCCAAAGATAATGGCATATGAACAGAATCTTAAGGTTACAATCTATAGACTATAATAAGGATAAGCTAATTGCATCCAATTTCGATTCTCATTACTACCTTTGTCAAGAGAAGAGATTGATTCTGAGCCATTTTCAAATATTGTTAAAATCTTTGTCAGTAGAATGAGGTACCATCATTTTATTGCTTAATGTGTAGTGTTCATTATATGAACTTGCAGCATTTTCATCTACCCATTTAAAAACTAAGTAATATAACAAGATTTCTTTCTTCTTATTTCCCATTTTTTTATTTCCAAAGAATACAATTACAGAAGTTATTGTTACTGCACAAAGCACACAATAATGAGTCAGGTCACCCATAAATGATGTTTCAGGTTTTGTAAAGTAACTGCCATTATGAGCATGTTCTGCTCTCCTTTGTTGGATGTTTATATTATTCAAACATCCAACAGGTGGCATACGAACATCCAGATAGATAGGAAGATCCAGGAGTCATGAAAAGGTAATCCCCTCAGACATCTAAGCAAGACGTGGAAAACTCATCCCACTAAACTTCTTCTGTAGCTTAAAACATCATCAACTTTAGTTGTCTGGCCCTTTATATACATTAGTTCTAGTCATAAATTAGAGATAATTATATTTAATATTTATTTAACAGTTATTATGTAGGCATATTATTTGCAAAATATATATGTACAGACTTAAAGATTTACATGTTTTGATATAGCTACTTCCATGATACATGTTAGGATTGAAGATCCTTCACTCAACCTGCATATTAATTAATCTGTTATGTTGATTACAGATAAATCTGGATAAATCTTTGTCTGTATAGCCAAAAAAAGTATGTTAATGCTAGGTGATCAGTCCATTACTGACTCTAGGACAATAGTGGACTGCAGTGTGGTATCCGGATTGCAGTTCGTACCCACCTCAAAGTGCAATATTCCCCAAATACAACCATTTTCAATAAAAGACAATTAGACAAATGTGACAAGAATTGGAAGTGGCACTTTACTGGTTTTTCAACAATAAATTCAGACATACAGATAATATTAATATTACTGTTTTAAATAAAACATATAACAAATTATATTTGACTCAGTTATTAAAAAAAACATCCCCCCTAGAAATCCAGGATGACACTACTATACTAAGCACTAGCAATAGGGTAGGAGGGAGGGAGCTCTTTTGCTGCAAATGGCCAACAGTGTGCCATTCCATTTCAGAGATCCTTTTATACTCTCCCAAAGCTTTCCAGAAATTTCCATGAATCCTTATTGGTTTCATTTTTATCCTTTATTTTCATATTTAAAAGGACATTGCACCTAAATTCTTTAATACATCACATAATATTTTATTAATGAAAAACAGAAAATATTAGCTGGGGATAGGGTGGTTGAAATCCCAAGAAAGTGGGCCCAAAGGTTTGTGCCCCCTTTGATCATTCTATTCATGCCCAAAGAGCTGAAAGAGAACAAAGCCCAATCCACTCCACCATGTGCAAAGATTGCACAATGCCATATACCAACTAATTATTGCAAAAGCCACTAAGTCTTGTGAAAACAGTTGTTTATATATATGTGTTTCATAGTAATGAAGAAAGAATACTGTACTTCCGATTCATGCTAAAAAAACTAATAGCAAAGCTACAAATAATATTTACAGATTAAAACTTCAGGTATTAACAATTAATGAGCAGAGAAATTTGTAAAAACATGTATTTTTGAAGCCCTTACAAGCTAAAAACTGCTTACTGCACAAGACATCAGCCAGTAGACATTAAAACCTTTTTCCGTTTAGCTAATTATCTTTTGAATTTTATGCATAAATGTTTGTGAATATTATTATTTGCACACATACACTGTATACATTTCTAAATTGTAATTATTCACTATGAAGAACCAGATGTCTACGAAAGAATGACTAGGCATGCGTGATTTCACTTATTAGACTACATAACACATTTTCACCAAGTCTGCTAGTATCCACATTAATTCACTCTGGGTTCTGCTGACATGGTGAATAATTCTCTGTGACATCCAGGCATAGTGCATGGATTCCACAGAGATTTAGCGCAACTGGTAGTTTAACGTCTGCCAAAGTAGCAAACATTCAAATGTAAGGCTATCCATTTGTCCTGCCAATTACTCAGTAATGGCATTGTGAATTTAAAAAATAAAAGTCTCAACCTTCTGTACAATGGCATCATCTTTTCTCATTAGTAATTACTACTTTTATACAATAAACAAAATGTGCAATAATTTCAATACATGGTAAAACTTCCATACTGTAACATGTCAAGAGCACTCCTGAACAATTTTTTTTAGTTTTGTAAAAGCTTTAAAAATATTCAGATTTTTGCAGTCTTTAGTCTGGTCATGTGATGTCATTGTCCTCTTTCATCTGTCCTGTTTTTGGAGAAAGGCAGGTCCTGAATGCTGCAGGCTGTGGTGCTATATATATATATATATATATATATATATATATATATATATAAAATTAAAAACATTAACAATAACATATAAAGCCATTTATAACTCTGCCCCCAATTACATCAATGATCTTGTCTCTGAATATCACCCAAACCGTACTCTCCGCTCCTTGCAAGACCTCCTACTCTCTAGCTCCCTTGTCTCCTCCTCCCATGCTCGTCTCCAGGACTTCTCCAGAGCTTCCCCCATCCTCTGGAACTCTCTACCCCAGTTTATCAGACTATCGCCTACTCCGCTCACTATTAGGCGATCTCTGAAAACTTATCTCTTCAGGGAAGCCTATCCTGCCCTCAGCTAATACTGCAATCTTCTACTTTTCCAAACAGTCCATCCCCCACAGTTACTACCTTTTGTACCACTAGCCCCTCCCTCCTAGATTGTAAGCTCCAAGGAACAGGGCCCTCAGATCCCTTTTGTATTGAACTGTATTGTTGCTGTATTGTCTCCTGTTATATTGTAAAGCACTGAGAAAACTGTTGGCGCTATATAAATCCTGTGTAATAATAATAATAATATATATATATATGAATTATGTAAGAATATGTAAACCCCAAATTTCCTATTCATGATATGTGCCTGCTGTACCATGTACTTGTAGTAAAAAGTGTCCTATTCTCTTTTTATTGCTTCCTCTGTGGTGTTTCTGCCAGTCTTTCTGCTTTCCTATTAAAAACTGACCACAGTAGGCAGGAGAGCACAGCGTGGTCAGCTTTCTGGCTGTGCTTGAATTCAGCTTGCTCTCTTCCAGTCATCAGACTTCTGCTCACATGCTCCTTCAGCACAGCCATTCAATGGGAAGACCATTGTATGCTGTTTCTCATCTTTATGCAGCTGAAAACAGAGGGTATGTGATCACTTATAAAAATGGAAAAGAGTTATTTATAATGTTTTATATCTATACACAAATGTTTTGCCTTTCATTTCTAATTTTTTTTTTTAAAGAAAGATTTATTGAGCTTTAACAAATTACAACCTCTGATAGATGAAGCTGCAGTCATGACATCCATGTTAGATCCAGCCTTGTCATGAATATATTAGTATGACAAAAAAACATATTACAAAATTAGCAAGTAAGAAAGGGTAGTGGTACAATGCTAAGTCATATCAGTTGTGATGAAGATAGATACCCGACTCAATATGGCAAAGACGTAATTTACTAGTAGCTAGTGATGAATGATGAGAATGTATCTAAATAACATCAGTGTCTCACCAATCCTGTGTGCGAGATACAGTGCACAAAACAATATCTGGAAGTCGGATGGTAAGAGGAGATGGTAATGTTATCAAGAGGTGAAGAAGAAAAGGGGTAAACATAGAGGAAAGGGGGAGATTGTGAACGAATAAAATAAAACAATCAGCATTGATGAGAATAGAAGGACTTGATAGAGTGGAAAATGGTATGTCATCCGGAGTCAGGAAACACTCAAAAGTAGTAGTAGAGGTAGTAGTAGAGATAGAAGTGGTTTTACTCTAAGACATGAGGAAAAGATATAGAAAATATAGAGATAGAGATAGGAGACCGAGAGACTGAGGTAAGCGGAGAATAAAGAGATGAAAATTAAAGAATCCTGTGTAGGAGGTGAAGTCAAGAGTTGTATACTTTGTATGTGGTAAATATGTATTATGTATGTGTTACATGTCACAGGTCCCGCCATAAAAGATGTGATAAGATGAGATGAAAGTGGAGATGAAAGTGGCACCCCACCGAATTAATGAAGGTCTATGGTGTGCTTACAATATCAGGTGTAAATGAGACAATAAACCTCGTAGACGACCAATTAGCATATGTTGCTATATCAACAAGTCCCTGTCTGAGTAAAAAAGGCCTGCTCCTGTATGGATAGGGAGCCTACAATATAGGACTTCCATTTGCTAAAGTAACGCGATTCCTTTGAGGTATTCAGGGATGTGAGTAGATGAAGTCTGTCCAAACGAAGAAGAGAGTTAAGTTCTTGTTTGATGTCTGTCATAGTTGGAGGGCAATTGGAGGTCCATTTGCGTAGAATAGCCCTTCGTGCAAATAGAAGACATGTGGATATCCAAGATTTATTATCTCTGAATGATGACGTTTGTGAAGAAAAAAGGCCAATAATTGGCTGTTCCAGAAATCCGAAAAGTAGTGGTAGCGGATGGATAGGCAATTGGAAAGCAGTGATGACGGATATGAAATGGACTACTTGTTTCCAAAATGTAAATATAGCTGGACAAGTCCAGAATCTGTGTTGCAGTGATGGTTTTTGAGTACCACAGAGAGGGCAGGTAGACAGAGTCGGATCTGTTTTGGAGTAGAGACAAGGCATGTAGGCACAATGAAGGATCTTAAGTTTTTGTTCACGCCAGAATTCATTGCAATTGAAGGCACAAGTGGATTGGAAGCCTGCTAGTAAGTGGTCGGCTGTGAATGCATTGTTGAAATCTTTAACCCAGGATTTAACAGCATTGTGTGACTCAAAAGGTTTGGCGAATAGAAGGTTCAGCGGTCTATATACGTTCGATATATTGTATTTTCGTGAGTTCACCAAGACGTCAATGAATGTTGATTGGAATCTGGTAGAGTTAGTGGGTGCCACTGAGTTGACAAAGTTCCTTACTTGGAATATGTAGAAGAAATGGTGCGCCGGAAGTCCAAAAATATGTAGGATACTGTTAAGAGGTTTTGGGGATCCGGTAAAGGTGTCATACAATTGATGTACCAGAGTTAGGTGTTGATTTTGCCAAGTATCATATGCATCGTGAGATTGAGGAGGAGGAAAGGAGGGATTGTGATGAATAGGAAGAAAATGTGAGAGCCACGGGGAGACCCCCAACTTATGCCTGACTTCCCTCCACGTGATTAGGGTGTCGCGAATGAGCAGATTATGTTTTAAATGCGATGGCAAGGAGTTGACATTGGAATGTAGTAAGGCCAAGAGATCATAAGGGTATGCTATTGCCAATTCCAAATGATAGTTGGAGTAATTAGAGGATTGAGTGATCCAGTCCAGGCCTATCCGAAGTAAACAGGAAAGATTGTATATACGAATATTCGGCAGACCTGAACCTCCCTCGCATCTTGGTAGGAATAATTTATCAAGTGCTATGCGGGGACGTTTGCCTTTCCATAGAAAGGTTGATATTGCCCGATTTATCTTCATTATGTCACTGTGTTTAAGCAATATAGGTATGGTTTGGAGTGGGTAGAGAAGCTTCGGAAAGCTGACCATCTTAAAAAGATGCGATCTGCCCAGGAGCGAAAGCGGTAAATCCTTCCACATTTCTAGTTCCCCAATAACTTTGGCGATCGTTGGCGTATAATTTAGCGTATATAAGGATGAGGCCAGTTTCCCTATTTTTATACCTAAGTAGGTGATATGCTTGGGGGCGATTTTGAACGTCGAGTTTTGAGTCCATGCCGGAAGACGGGAGTGGAATAAGGGAAGCACCTCGCTTTTAGAAAAATTGATGCGGAGTCCAGAGCAGAGACGGAATGTGGAAAAAATATGTTGGATATAGGGTAAGTCAAGGGAAGGGAGTGCGGTGAAAATTAAGATATCTTCTGCAAACAAGGCGAGTCGTAGCTCCTCTTGCCCAACATAGATGCCATGGAGATTGGATTGAAATAATAAAAAGCGTGCTAATGGTTCTAGGGCCAAGTTGAAAAGTAGAGGGGATAGTGGGTGCCCTTGTCTAGTGCCTTTGTGAAGCGGAATGAGGTTAGACATATGACCCGCTGCTACAACTCGGGCTGTTGGCGATGAGTACATGGTTTGAATTAAATGCATAAACGGACCTTCAAACCCAAACTTTTTCAGCGCCAAGAAGAGCCATTCAAAACTAACATTATCAAACGCCTTTTTGGCGTCTAGCGAGATTATTGCTGCATCTAAGAGTGTGTCATTCGAGGCTTGATTCAAGGCAGATATCACCTTCCGTATATTTGAGGCCGCCGAACGTCCCTGTACGAAACCCGCTTGGGAAGGATGAATAAGAGTGGGTAAAATAGTTGCTAGGCGAGAGGCGATGATTTTTGACAAGACTTTTGCATCAAGATTCAGTAGGGAGATAGGACGATACGAGCCAGGATCTAGCGGGTCTTTATCCTTTTTGGCAATCAACTTAATGTGGGCTTGGGAACCGGAGGGAAGGTAGGCACCCCCTGTCTGAATGGTCTGAAACACCGATTGTAGTGTAGGTGAGAGGGTTTCAGCCATTAACTTGTAAAATTCGGCTGTATAGCCATCAGGGCCTGGAGCTTTACCGTTTGCAAGTGACTTGATGGCTAAAGACACATCCGCCAGAGTAATAGGAGCATTTAGGGCTTGGAGTAAGGCGGGATCTAACTGTGGCAAGGAGACCTGATCTAAGAAGGAGGTAGCTTTCGAGAGGTTTATAGGGTCTGGGCCATAAAGAGAGCGGTAATAGTGCTAAAACAGATACAATGTCCAGGGGATCCTTTTTCAGTATTCCCTGCGCGTCCCTCAGAGATGTAAAGAGGGTAGGTGTAAACGGTTTTTTACATAGTCTTGCTAACAACTTGCCCGGCTTATTGCCAAACCTATGGAATTTCAGGTCAGTATGTGATTGGTGTATGGCCTCTTGGGCCGCTGCCCATGTATCAAAGCGTTTCTTAGCTGCTGACCATGCAGCTCTATTTTCGTGGGAGTTATGATTTGCTAGATCTTGCTGTGCTTGTCTTAATTGAAGGCTAGCTGCTGAGTAGTTTTGGAGAAGGTTTCTCTTGTATGTGGCAGTGTACGCTATAATTCTGCCGCGCAGAACTGCTTTACCCGTCTCCCAAAAGAGGTTGGGGTTTGCTCGATGTTCCGCATTCGTTTCACAAAATTCGCTCCAAGCATTGTTCAATACCCAGAGTAGTTCCTGATTGTGTGCTAAAAATGAGGGAAAGCGCCAGGTGCGTGAGTGGTGTGTATTTTGCGCATGTCTTATGGATATGGAGATCGGGGAGTGATCGGAAATCACTATGTCATGTATAGCAGAGTCTTCTATATTTTGTAAAAGTATGTGGTTTACCAAAAAGTAATCAATCCTGGATAGAGTATGGTGTACGGGGGAGAAGAAAGTAAAGTCCCTTCCCTCTGGGTGCGTTAGTCGCCACACATCCGTGAGCTGGAGCTACTCTGAGAAGTTGTTCAATAATGCGTGTGTTGATATAGGGGTGGGATCAGCTGGATAATTTAGCGTGAATGGCTTTTGTTTGTCTTTCCGCATGTTCATACATTGATTGGAGTCTCCTCCCAGCAATACAGGGAGGTGTATAAAATTTGACAATTTTGAGGACAGAGCCTGGAAGAAAGGTTTGGGCGAAGAGTTTGGTGTGTATATATTGGCCAATACCAAAGGGGAAGAATCAAGCAGGACATGGGCCGTAACGTATCGACCCTCCCCATCTGTGTCTAATGTGACAATGTCAGGTGTGAGACGTTTGTGAAACAAGATGAGTACCCCCGCTTTGCCAGAGGGAGATGGCGACCCCAACACTTGTCCCACCCATAATTTTTTCATATGTATGAAATCTATTTGGGTTAGATGAGTTTCTTGGAGGAACGCAATATCCGTGTTCATGCGTTTTAGATGAAGGAGGATGGCCATGCGTTTATGGGGTGATCTCAGGCCTTTAACATTCCATGAAATTACACGAAGCATAGAAAAAAGCAGATAAGAGGAAGGAAGCGCCCCCTGCGGCGGCCTAGGCCATTGGCAAATAGCAGACAGAGGGATCGGTTCACCTTGTCATCCGCAGCAGCGCAGCACCCAAAAGTATAAGTGGATATTACATATACATTGTATAGATACTGTTATAAGTAGAGAACAAGAGAACAAGAGAGCGCCCATAAATCCCTATAGAACAGGATTGAACAGCGCCCTTAATCAATAACATCTTAACGGAACTAAAAGCTTAAGCATTAGGCGGTGACTACCAGTGTCTAAGTTTTTCATTGAGGTATATCCCAGCCTTCAGGGTGGTCTTGACTTAGCTAGCGTATTATTAATGCGTTGGCGTTTTGGCGGTTCCTTTCTTGGACTATGTTGATCACGCAGGCCGAATTCCCGTGATGTTTGTGGAGGGCCCATGAGGTCAGAACAATTATTTTGTAGGAATAAAAGGGCTTCCTCTGGATGCATAAACGATTTGGGTTCCCCTGCAGGCGTAGTAAAGTGAAGTGTAGCGGGGTAGGCTAGAGTGAATTTTACCCCTTTCTGAAATAGTGTAGCACAAATTTGTTGAAATGACTTGCGCTTGCGAGAGACCTCCGGCGAATAATCAGCAAATAGTAAAAGCTTGTGACCGTCAAATTGCAGGGAACGTGAATTGCGAAACGAATTAAGAATGGCCACTCGATCAGCGTAGTTAAGGTATTTAGCAATTGTAGACCGTGGCATGCGTCGATCGTTTGAGGGGGCGCCCAGTCGTGTGCCCTTTCAACCGGACAGTGTGTTGTGATTCCCAATGCTGCAGGTATACGTTTAGAGCATATTTCCGATAACTGGCCTGGGCTGTACGATTCTGGAAGGCCCACCACCCGTAGATTATTCCTGCGTGAGCGGTTTTCTAAGTCATCCAATTTTTCTAGGATGGTCTGTTGCTCGCGTTTGGCATGTGTAGATCGCGCTTGCATAGCTTGAAGCTCATCCTCTAAGTCTGAGAGGTGATGTTCAACTTCGGTTATGCGCTTAGCGCTTTCTCCCAAATCTCTTCTAAGTTGTTCTATGCCCTGATGTACTGCTTTGTCTACAGCTTGTGTAATAGTGGGCAATATCAGAGAAGCAACAGCCTGTGCAATTTGTTCATACTGATCCGTGGTACTGCTGTGCTCAGCATGGCCTATCAGGAGAGTGTGGGGCAGCTGTGTCTCTCTCCTACCTTGTCCTGGCCTTGGATCTTGGTCTGGCTCCCGCTCTGCTCCATGCTGACCATCAAGAGAGAAGAGCTGGGGCTGCTGTGCTGTGTAATTGAGACTGTGGAGCTGCTATCAGCAGCATGATCTCCGGCGGCCATTTTGGCTGCACGGATGGGAGACCTGTCCCTCTGTGCACAGGGAGCGGGATCCTGGCCGGGTGTCACCGGCCGCAGGTACCGCTCCATAGGTGGTCGGGAGCGGCAAAAGCAGGGGGCACTCCCATGCCCTATAGGTATCACCTCCGGTGCGGGGAGCTGGCTTTATAAGCCGAAGTGTTCCGGAGCCGCGGGATGCCGTCCCTACCTCATGCGGCGCCGGAACCAGAAGTCTCATTTCTATTTTAAACTGAATGGGTTGTTTTACAAGGTGATGGTTTACTTACTTATTTACTTAGCTTAGCATCAATCAACCCAAGCCAGCAGCAAGAGAATGTTCTGCAGCATTGGAGATAGGGTGAGTACTGCAGCCATTTTACCTTTATCTGGGAATTTTTTTTTTCTGCTAAACTGGAGATTTTATTTTAGATTTTTTAGATTTTAACCTTTCCTGACTTATTTTACTTCTACAGAAGCTGCGATATAGTTGCTAAAACATTTGCAATGATCGACTATACCACACTTTTAAAATAAATATAGTTTTAAAACAAGCAATGTATTTAAGTTGTAGTATAGGTCTTTTCAGTGTACAGAGAAAGCACAGATATGTATTTACCTTAAGGTAATTCTCATTTTGTAAGGTGAGAAGTTGAATACACAGTTGCTTTGGCTTTGAACACATAAATTCCTATGGGGGAAAGTAACAGTGACTATCAAAGCAGATTAACTCATTAAGTAAGTATTGTAGTCAGTCTGACCTTCACCTTAAACATATCACATTAACAATAAAAAGTAATTTTTCCCCTCTTCACTATGATTCAGTGGTGAAATTTAAGCTCTTCACTTAGATAATACAAATACACAAACAGGAGCATACTTCTCTTTCTCTTCAACAGAAGGTGACAAACAATGCACCTTTTGTCTTGCCTGTATTTGCTCTTGCTCTCTCCTTCTTGCTTAATTGCATAGATGTTTTTGTTGGAAATTCTTTTCAGGCTGCCACTTTTGTATGTATGTTAAACGGACTTGACAGATACCTGCATCAATTCATTTTCCTTGAGATTGAATTAAATCATGACAGGCTGCCAAATCAGAGAAACAGGGATCATTTACACCAGTTTATCTCTGTCACAGGAGGATTTTTATCTCTGTTTTTAGGAGTTGCATAAAACAGTAGAGGGAATAGCTGCCAGATAAGAAAATTGGGATATTAAGACCCTTGTGAGCCTGATTTACTAATATGTGAAGTAAGGTGAAGTGTAATAAAAGTGGACTTGTGTTCAAGGGGACAATCATGCAAAAATGTGCAAGGGAATTTGAAAAAATAGAAAGTTCTGCTTCATGTGATTGGATATTTAAAGTGAACAAAAGTTGACTTCACTTTTTATGTCACAATAATTAGGTCCACTGGCTCCTTGCAAAATATTTATAATGGAACTAAAGCAACATGCCTCTCATTTAAGTATGTAATTGGGCTAGATATTTTCTCACAACCACCAGTGATTGTACAGAAAAGGACAAGCTGCACACAGATGATGCCACTTGGCTCAGTCAATTTCTACTCAGCCACAGAAGTAACAAATTTCATCCCCTCCAGGACACCACCACTAGCCTACCGGGCACTTTTACCCCCTTCCTGCCCAGGCCAATTTTCAGCTTTCAGCGCTGTCACAATCTGAATGACAATTGTGCAGTCATGCAACACTGTACCCAAACAAAATTTGTATCTTTTGTTTTAGACATATAGAGCTTTCTTTTGGTGGTATTTAATCACCACTGGGTGTTTTATTTTTTGCTAAACAAACTTAAAAAGACTGAAAATGTGTAAATAAGTAATTTTTCTCCTTCACTGACGTGCACTAATGAGGCTGCAGTGATGGGCACTGATAGACTGCACTGATGGGCACTGATAGGTGGCACTGATGAGGAGGCACTGATAGGTGGCACTGATGGGCATTGACAGGCATCACTTGTGGGCATTGACAGGCATCACTGATGGGCACTGAAAGGGAGTACTCATATGCGGTACAGATAGGCGACACCGATTGGAACTGTTAGGCAGCACTGATGGGCACTGATAAGCAGCACTGATAGGTGGCACTGATGGGCACTGATAGGTGGCACTGATAGGTGGCACTGATTGGCAGCACTGATAGGCATCACTGACTGGTACTGATAGTTGGCACTGAAAGGCAGCTTTGATGGGCACTGATATGTGGCACTGATCGGCACTGATATGTGGCATTAATGTACACTGGGCACTGGTATGTGGCATTGATGGGCACTGACAGGTGGCATTGATGGGCACTGACAGGTGGCACTGATGGGGCTACACTGATCATTAGGGCACTGATCATCAGTGCTCTGTTGATCAGTGTAGATGTCCCCCCTGAGTAATTCTGCTTAGTGACTCTCCTCTCCTAACGCGCTGTCAGTGAGGAGAGAACTGCTGATAACTGGCATTTCCTGTTTAAATGCGGTCATCTGTGATTGGACACAGCTGATCACATGACAGAGCTTGTGTCATTGGCTCTTTACTATGATTGGTGATCCGCTGTGTCCCAGGAATACAGTGCACCACTGATCGACTTGTCGTGTGCCCCCGGGGGGCGCGCATGCGTAATTAGAGTGGGAGGACATCATATGACGTCCTCCCAGAACAAGAGAACCACTGCCCGCCCATCATTTCCTTATATGGCAGGCGGGAAGCAGTTAAGGATAAAACATGTCAGAGAGTGGTGGTCTCCTGGTAGGGAGGAACTCTGTTGGTTTTAGGGTTGAATAAAAATTGACTGAGTTCAGTGACATCACCAGTGTATGTCTTCTTCTTTTCTGTATATTCACGTAGTGAGTACAGGCTCCTTGGACTGGCATCCCATGGGATTTGCAGCTGTAGAGGCTTGGAGTGGTGACTCCTACATTACTCATGACACCAAGAATTGTGCCAAATATTGAGTTGCGTGTTAGTTAGATCATAGTCTGATATATTTATATATATATATATATATATATAAATGCACCTTTCTCCTACCTCCACTCTTAACTCCAAAACGCATTGACTCCTGCTATACTCAGAACAAATGGTGTATTTATATTTTTGTATATATTGACCAGCTCTCACCTTCAGCTGTACCCGTTTTACGACTGGTGTCTGTTTCCTGAGAGAATCATCCCCCACTCCTCATGTGATCTTTATCAGCTTCTAATTGGGGTGGAGTTGAATGCTCATTTGAGCATCTCCCTATAAATTTAGATCAGCTCATGGGGGAGATCTCTGATGGGGGGCACAGTCTGATGGGGGTGCTGCTTCAGATTGAGTGCGGCTTGAACGAGTGCGTAGAAGAAGCAGTTAAACGCAGCAGTTGAACTAAAGCAGGAGAACCCAAGCAGCAGGAAGACACAACAACAGCAAGAAGCTCTACTGCATGCTGGAAGACTGCAAGCAAACACCCTGGGAAACATCTCTTACATACCTGAGTCCCACTCCGTGTACCTTTATATAATACACCCCTCTTCTCCTCTTCATATTACTATCCTCTGTTCCCACATCTCATTTCTCTATCCCTCTGCTCCACCCCACAACCTGTACATCTCCCCCTCACTGCTATCATCTCCCTACTACTGCTCTCTTCACCTCCCCAAAATGCCTCTTCCACTCCTCCTTCTCATTTTCCTCTCCTCTGTTCCCAAAATCCATTCATTATATCCCTCTGCCCCTCCCAAACATTTGTATATCGTGTCCTCACTGCTTCCCTCACCCCTCTATGGCACCCACCACCTCCTCCTATTACTCCGCTCTCCCACTGACCCCAACACCTCCACTAGGAGTTTCTCACGCTCCTGCACATCCCGCTCCCATGCCACCTTTCTCACCCTTCTCCTCCTCCTAGCCGCAGGGGACATCTCCCCCAATCCTGGCCCTCCACCTCCCTCACCCGCTCAACACCCTCCCGCCTCCACGTCCTACTGCAACCCCCACAACTTAGTATCTGTCCCCCTGCTCCCTAAAATCTCCCCCCCGTTTTCATGTGCACTCCTGAACGCCCGTTCGGTGTGCAACAAGCTTACCGCCATCCACGACCTCTTTGTTTCCCGCTCCCTCAACCTCCTGGCGATCACGGAAACCTGGATCCAGCCCACTGATTCTACCTCCCCTGCTGCACTCTCCTATGGAGGTCTCACCTGGACCCACTCACCCAGGCCTAACGGTCGTAAAGGCGGTGGGGTTGGTCTGCTCCTGTCACCGCAGAGCACCTTCAGAATCCTCCCAAACCCCCCCTCCCTATCCTTCTCCTCCTTCGAGGCCCACTGCCTCCGACTATTCTCCCCAACCCCCCTGAAGATTGCTGTGATATACCGGCCTCCTGGATCCATACCCCGCTTCCTGGATGACTTCTCCTCCTGGCTACCCTTCTTCCTCTCCTCTGAGCTACCCACCATCATTCTTGGGGATTTCAACATCCCTGTCAACCTCGACAACCCGGACACAGCCCGTCTCCTCCACCTAACCTCCTCCTTTGCACTTGCACAGTGCATACAATCCACCACCCACTCCGACGGAAATATCCTGGACCTTGTCTTCTCCAACTGCTGCGCTCCCCACAACCTCACTAACACCCCCTTCCCTCTCTCTGACCACAACCTGATCACCTTCTCTATCTCCTCGTCCTCCAACGCCTACCCCTCCAAATGTCACACTACTACCAGCCGTAACCTCCGCAACCTTAACCCTGCCTCCCTCCACTCTGCAGCTGATCAACTCCACGACCGCATCCTCCCCCTGTCCTGCCCCGACTTGGCTTTGACCGCCTACAACAATGCGCTCTCAACAGCCCTTGACTCACTAGCGCCTTTAACCACACGCAACATCAGACCCCGACCACTCCAGCCCTGGCAGACTGATCACACCAAAACCCTCAAACGACACAGTCGTGCCCTGGAGCGACTATGGCGCAAAACAAAATCCCACCAAGCCTTCACCCGCTACAAATCTGCCTTCCGCACCTACACCTCCTCCCTCCATGCTGCCAAACAGGCCTACTTCTTGACCCTCATCAAGGCCCTCTCCTCCAATCCTCGCCGACTCTTCTCTGCCTTCAACTCTCTACTCTCTCCACCCCCACCTCCACCCAGCACCTCACTCACTGCCCTTGAGATTGCCAATCACTTCAAAAACAAAATTGACACAATTCGCAAGGACATTGCCGCAACTCACACGCCCTCTCAACCCGTCCCCTCTCACACAGCTACCCCCTTATCCCCCCTCCCCCTCGACATAGCCCGCAGGGACTTCGTCGCTGCTCAAACTCTCTCCAACCCCCTTCACCCTCACTCAGCTACCCCCTCATCACCCCTCTCCCACAGCCCCACCACTGCTCTGACCTCCTCTTCCACCCCACCCTACATTCCTCATACTGAAGCTCCCCCAACACTCCACACCTTTGACCTTACTACCATCGAGGAAGTCTCCAAGATCCTCTCTGATGCCCGCCTCACCACCTGCCCCCTCGACCCTATCCCCTCACAACTCCTACGACCTTCCTCCTCCTCCATCCTACGCTCCCTCACCCACATCTTCAATCTCTCCCTCTCCTCAGGCACTTTCCCCTCCCCTCTGAAACATGCACACATCACCCCCATACTTAAAAAGCCCTCCCTGGACCCCAATAACCCGAACAACCTCAGACCCATCTCCCTGCTCCCATTTACATCTAAACTCCTCGAGCGCCTAGTCTACACCCGCCTATGCTCTCACCTCAACGACAACAACCTCCTCGATCCCCTACAGTCCGGCTTTCGTCCCCTACACTCCACTGAAACCGCCTTACTCAAACTCTCCAACGACCTGCTAACCGCCAAAGCTAATGGCCACTATTCAGTGCTCCTACTCCTTGACCTCTCTGCGGCCTTCGACACAGTCGACCACCCCCTTCTCCTCAAAAAACTACACTCCCTCGGCCTCAGAGATTCTGCTCTCTCCTGGCTCTCATCCTACCTGTCACAACGCTCCTTCAGCGTTACCTATAATGCTACCACCTCCCCCTCACTCCCCCTCTCTGTTGGGGTCCCTCAAGGCTCTGTCCTCGGGCCCCTTCTCTTCTCCATCTATACCTCCTCCCTTGGCCAACTCATACACTCTCACGGCTTCAAATACCACCTCTATGCCGACGACACACAAATCTATCTCTCAACCCCCCACCTCACCCCCTTGGTCTCAGCCCGAATCACACACCTACTGAGCGACATATCAGACTGGATGTCGCTCCACTTCCTTAAATTGAACCTCTCCAAAACCGAGTTTCTTGTCTTCCCCCCAGCCCGGACACCACCCCCCATTGATTTCTCCATCACATCCAACAACGCTACCATCAAACCCGCCCTGCAGGCCAGAGTACTGGGTGTCATTCTGGACTCCAACCTATCCTTCCAGCCCCAAGTCCAATCTTTAACAAACTCGTGTAGACTCCACCTCCACAACATCGCCAAAATCCGCACGTTCCTAACCCCAGAAACCACTAAACAGCTCATCCACTCCCTCATCATATCACGACTCGACTACTGCAACTCCCTCCTCACTGGCCTGCCTCGCCGCTGGCTATCCCCTCTTCAGTCCATCCTGAACACGGCTGCCAGACTCATTCACCTTTCCAACCGCACTGTCTCCGCCACCCCCCTCTGCCAATCCCTCCACTGGCTTCCGATTGCGCAACGGATCAAATTCAAAATCCTAACGCTGACGTACAAAGCTGTCCACCATACTGCCCCGAACTACATCACTGACCTAATATCCAAGTACCGCCCAGCACGCACACTCCGCTCCTCACAAGACCTCCTTCTCTCTAGTTCCCTGGTCTCCTCCTCCCATGCCCGCCTCCAGGAATTCTCCAGGGTGTCACCCATCCTCTGGAACTCCCTGCCCCAACCCATCAGATTATCACCTACTCTCCTCTCCTTTAGGCGCACCCTGAAAACCCATCTCTTCAGGGAAGCCTACCCCACCCCCTGCTAACTTGCCGACCTCCTCCACTCTTCCTACCACTCCATCCCCCACAGCTATCTCCTCCTGTGCCACCACCCCCTCCCTCCTAGATTGTAAGCTCGAAAGAGCAGGGCCCTTGATCCCCTCATGTCTTGCACTGTATTGGTATTGTTCTGTCACATGCTCTGTCTCCCTTTTGTAATGTACAGCGCTGAGCGAACTATTGGCGCTTTATAAATACTGTATAATAATAATAATAATAATATATATATATATATATATACAGTTGTGTTCAAAATAATAGCAGTCAGACATCACTAACCTGATCAATCACTGTTTTTGGTAGAAATGATATTTCTACATGGCAAATAATTTACTAGCAGGTGTAGTAGAGTAATAGAAATCCAACAGACCCAACAGTCATGACATGTATGCTGCTGATTCTGTGGAATTGAATCACTAATTGAAAGGGGCATGTTCAAAATAATAGCAGTGTGGAGTTCTATTAGTGAGGTCATTCATTCTTTGAAAAACAGGTGGCAATTATTGCCCTTATTTAAGGAAGGAAGGCAGCAAATGTTGTACATGCTGGTTACAGTGCATTTCTCTCTGAAATGCTGAGGAAAATGGGTCGTTCCAGACATTGTTCAGAAGAACAGCGTACCTTGATTAAAAAGATGATTGGAGAAGGGAAAACATATAAAGAAGTGTAGAAAATGATAGGCTGCTCAGCTAAAATGATCGCAAATGCTTTAAAATGGCAACCAAAACCTGAAAGACGTGAAAGAAAGCAAAAAACTACCATTCGAATGGATAGAAGAATAGCCAAAATGGCAAGGACTCAGCCAACAATCAGCTCCAGGAAGATGAAAGAAGGTGTAAAGTTACCTGTGAGTACTGTTACAATTAGAAGACGCCTATGTGAAGCCAAGCTATCTGCAAGAAGCCCCCGCAAAGTCCCACTGTTGAAAAAAAGACATGTGCTGAAGAGGTTACAATTTGCCAAAGAGCACATTGACTGGCCTAAAGAGAAGTGGCCCAACATTTTGTGGACTGATGAAAGTAAGATTGTTCTTTTTGGGTCTAGTGGCCGGAGACAGTTTGTCAGATGACCCCCAAACACTGAATTCAAGCCACAGTACACTGTGAAGACAGTGAAGCATGGTTGCGCAAGCATCATGCTATGGAGATGTTTCTCATACTATGGTGTTGGGCCTATTTATTGCATACCAGGGATCATGGATCAGTTTGAATACATCAGAATACTTGAAGAGGTCATGCTGCCTTATGTTGAAGAGGAAATGCCCTTGAAATGGGTGTTCCAACAAGACAATGACCCCAAACACTCCAGTAAACGTGCAACATCTTGGTTCCAGACCAACAAGATTGACGTTATGGAGTGGCCAGCCCAATCCCCGGATCTTAATCCAATAGAAAACTTGTAGGGTGACATCAAAAATGCAGTTTCTGAGGCAAAATCAAGAAATAGAGAAGAACTGTGGAATGTAGTCCAATCATTCTGGGCTGGAATACCTATTCACAGGTGCCAGACGTTGGTTGACTCCATGCAACACAGATGTACAGCAGTTCTCAGAAACAGTGCTTATACAAATACATATTAATTAAGTGATTCAAAGGAAAGCAAAATCTTCAAACATTTTTCAGTTTATATAGTGAATGTTTGAGATTTTAAAGAAGAATACAAACACTGCTATTTTTTTGAACAGTCTAATATTCACTTTTCTTCAAATTTTTTAGAGGAACTACACAAATTTGATATATTTTTCTTCATGTGTTGATTTGGAATAGAATGTGTAGTGTTCCCAATGCATTTGTGTGTCTGGAAATAAAAGCTATTCAAAGGATTTTGAGCTTTATTCACTTTTTTCAACACAGTGCTACTATTTTGAACACAACTGTATGTGTGTATATATATATATATATATATATATATATATATAAGTGTTAATAGTTTATTTTTCTCAATTAACAAAACGGAAAGTAAATGAACAGAAGAGAAATACAAATCGGATCAATATTTGGTATGACCACCCTTTAGTTTCAACCAGCATCATTTCCTCTAGGTAGTTGGAGAGTGAAAAATCAGGCTCACTTCTGCATAGAAACCAGTCAGCTTCTAACCTCAGAATGTCCAGTTAAGCTTTGGCAATAAAACCTGGAAGCTGATTGGTTTCTATGTACAAATGAGCCCAATTTTGCATGCCCCAACTACAGTTTTTGAAGTAACCCAGTAAGTAGGTTGTTCCAAACACCTTGAAGAACTAACCACAGCTCTTTTTTGGATGTGGGCTGACTCAAATCCTTCTGTCTCTCCATGTAATCCAAGACAGACTCCATGATGTTGAGATCAGGGCTCTATAGGGACCAAAACATTACTTCCAGGATTCCTTGTTCTTCTTTACACTGAAGATAGTTATTAATGACATTGGATGTATGTTTGGGGTTGTTGTCCTGCTACAGAATACATTTGGGGCCAATCACATGTCTACATGATGCCCCTAATGGTATGGCATGATAGATAAGTATCTCTCTGTCTTTTTCTTCTGTTTGCTCACTTTGCATTTTGTAAATTGAAATTTACAGCATTTCATAACACAGCCTAAAACCTGCACAGTACTGTGTATATATATATATATATATATATATATACACATACGCTTGCCGACTGCATCATGCACATGAGCAGCTGCGAAGCCGCTTCCCTGCGCTGGATCACGTACCTAGTACGTGATTCGCGTGCTCGGGCAAAATTGCCTGGTTAGGAAGCGGATAAGCCCTTGTGGAAGGCAAGTGGATGAATATATGTGTGTGTGTGTCTGTGTGTGTGTGTGAGACTGAGATCACCAAGGGTTGGCCTATATATGTGCATGTGCAACTGTCATTCCTGGGAACTATTCTTTCCACTAGAAGAGCTGTGAATTTTTCATACAGTATATTTTGAACATACGGTATGTATTTTTAACACTTATAAGTAAAGGTAGCAATAACTGAGTACATTTTTATAACAGTTTTGCCAAGCTACCTATGTCTACTCTTCAATGTGGATCTTGTTTCAAGAAATATACTATCATATGAAATGTTATCCCCTGTTAGAGAATTATTTCTTATAAACCCAATTTATATCCTTTCTTTGCAAACATCACTATAGAGATTAAGCACACAGTCAGGTCACTCACTGGTAATGGGTTCTGTAATCCATTATCATGCCCTGATGGATGGGGAAGGAGGGGATGGGCAAAAGTGGTGAGGAAGATAAGAAAATAGTCACCAAGAAAAACCAACAGCCTCTAGTTTATGAAAATAAATAAATAAATCAACTTGGCAGAATGTCTTCTCTAGTTATGATTTAATTGTTGCAGCTAAATGAATATAATATTAGAAAGTAATAGCAAAGAAAACTGTTGAATGCAAATACCTGTAATGACCTGCAGCAAGGAAATAGTTTGAAATAAAAGCAATAAATAAGTGAAAGAAGTGTTAGCAATGCAAGCATTTTAATTTACTGGGATAGGAAATGCTCTGCAGATGCCAGTTAGTAACCTTTGAAGTTTGGCAGTATAATTCTGCCAACTCCTGACAGAATGTCTGCTTGATAATGGAAGATGAATACAGAACCACAATTATAAAAAATTAATTCTGCACAATTTACATATATTACTACAAATAGTAACAAGTAGGCTTGTGCAAACTGTCTTCTGCTATAAAATTAATGACATGATACACCGTGGGGATTGATTCAGTAAAGGAAAATAGGCTGTTTGCTTTATAAGGGAGATTGCACTTTGCAAGGGAATTTGCCCCAGAGCTTAGAGAATGTGGTGAAGTTTTGCAAACAACTCCTAATCATGTGCAAAGAAATTAGGCTGTTCACTCTGCAAGGGCAATTGCACTTTGCAAGGGAATTTGCCCAGAGCTTAGCGGATGTGAAGTTTTGCAAATAACTCCCAATAATGTGCAAAGAAGATCTAAAAAAAAAATTTTGGTTGCACATGATTGGATGAGGGAAGTCAGCAGAGCTTCACTGCAATCACTAAGCTCTAGGGAAAAAATCAGTTGAAAAGTGCAACTTCCACCGCAAAATGAACAGCCTATTTGCCTATAGTAAATCAATCCCTGGGGGTGTTTTCTTTGTTAGATTGTGCAAATCTAGCAAAACTCATCTGGAGTGGATTTACCAAAAGCCAAATAGACTGTTCACTTTACAAGGGAGGTTACAGTTTGCAAGGGAATTATTCTTAGAACCTAGTGAATGAGAAGCTCTGCAGACTACCATAATACAGTCGTGTGCAAGAAAAATGCTGTTATATTTTTCTCGAGTGTTTTTGAAAAGTGAAACTGTACTTCATTTACTAAGCACAGGGGAACATTCTCTTGCACAGTGCAATTTCCCTGGCAAAATAAACAATCTATTTGCCTTATTTCCCCTGTAAAACAACCCCATTGCATAGATCAGAAACATTACAAATGTCCCATATTAATTATATTTAGCGATGTACTTGAAATAGGTTTTAGTCTTATATATTTGTGCATATAGAATATATTTTATTTACATAAAACAATGATTCCAGCATTTTATTTTTGGTTGGAGAAAAATATGGAAACACTACATGATTTGCAGGTATGAAAGTGATGACATGTTTCACATTGAAAGAGGAAGTGATTTAACATTCTTTTGCTTCCGCCGTGTGAAGAGACACCTAGCTAAAAGGTGGGAAGCCTCATTTTTATCATTCACTGTGTGCACTACTAGTAATATGGAGCTTACTGAGCTCCAAAGAGGGCAAACTGTTGGTGCCTGCTTAGCTGGTGCCTCTGTGACTGAACTTAGGAATTCATTTGCCGTGTTGTAAGGTACAGTATCAAAGGTTATGATGGCATATACAGTTTCTGAGAAAATGTTGTCTGATAAGCATAAGCACGTTCGGCATGGTCAACTGACTGAAAGATACAAAAGGACATTGCGCAGGACTGTGACCCAGAATTAGAATACAACTGCTGAAAAAGTGACTTCAGTGCTCAATCTCAGTCTTCACAAATGTCCATGTCCACAAAAACTGTGCAGAGGGAACTCCATAAACAAAACATTCATGGGCGAGCTGCAATTGCCAAACAACCAATAATAATGATCAGAAGAGGAGAGAATGGTGCAGCACTAATAAATCATGGACTATCAATCAATGGAAGACTGTAACATGGTCCCATGAATTGGTTTGCGACCAGGACTCGGTCTTGTGCCAACAGTAAATCATTGTGGAGGTGCAATCATGGTTTGGGCAGCCATATCTTGGTATTCTGCAGGCCCCATCATCACCTTGAATAGTACAACTTTTGGCTGACTATGTGCACCCCAGGGTGCAGACATTGTTTTCCAAAAACAGCACCATTCACCAAGAGGATAATGTTCCGATTCACATAACTGGTGTTGTCAAATTGTGGTTTGATGGGCATGCAGATGAAGTCTTGTACCTTCCCTGGGCGCCGCAGTTTCTGGACCTCAATATCATGGAGTCACTATGGTCACTTTTGGAGAGCAAGGTTCTGGCTCGTTTTCCCTCTCTGTGAGAACTGGAATGATTTTTGCATGAAGAGTGGTATCAGATTCCATTATCCACCATCCAAGATTTATATTTGTCAATTCTCAGGAGAATTCAGGCCATCTTAGATGCCATTAGGTAACAATTCACTTATTTTTACCTAGTATTTCCATAATGTTGTCCAACCCCTGTAGCTGTTTCTGAATGACTGAAGTCCAGTATACATATTGTTTCTAGTCCACAGTGTACAGTTAGCCAAACCACTCCCCTGTCCTCTCTCTGTAATCCCACACTGTCCCCAGTAGATTATTTTGTGCTACATAATATGAAATAGAATGGATTATAAAGATAAGGTTATATTTTCTCTATTTTATTTAGCAGTGTTTTTTAGTGTATATGATTTGAATATCAATTTGGATATTGAGGATGGTTGCTTTGGAGGTGGATTATTTTTCTGTTTTTTTAGTGCAGAATTTTGTGCAACTATAGAATGAAAGGTTGCCCTTGATCCCCAGTTTGAACCAATACAAAATAACTTCATGTACGACAAGTGCTATCTAGTATAGGAATTATTAAGTGAAATGTAACTTTCCATGAGCTTACGTTTAAAAGAGTTGGAATAAGGTAAAATCTACACTTGCTAGTTATTTTTTTTCCAAACCACTCTAATCCTTTAAAACTAGGCTATGGTTAATAAAACTTGTATATTAATTATTTTTACTTTCTTAAATTCTTTACTATGTTTAATCCCTGTATTCCCTGGGGTTCAAACTAAACTAAAATTTCTACTATACGAACATGTATTTTTCTGCAAAAAGTGGAGATGTCTGTTTGTATACAAGGTAAAGCCTCTTACCAGTTATGTAAAAGGAAAGATTGCACTAGTATTTGTCTGACCACATTTAAAATGTACGTATTCTCAAATGTTTTGGTTTTATATAAGGAAAATTGATGAATTAGAACATCAATCAGTAGGTGGTGGTGTGAACAGATTTCATGCAAACTAGGTGCTTTTTTTCAATAACAGTTTAAGACTTTTAGATGTTTGGGTGTACATTGAATTTCTGATACCGCATATATTGGAAATAAAAGGAAATATTATATTTTTAATTATTTTATTGGCTAGTGTGTGATTTTCCTTTTCGGTTCAGAGTTTGCATAAAAAAATCAGCCATAACTGGACTTCAGTATAAAGTGAGTAGCCTATAAATGAAAAAATGTTGCTGCTATACTCACTTTCACTGTCCACCTCAGTACTACTTTTCTGCCACCATACATTCTCAAGTTGAAAGGCAGTCAACATCATTTAAGCCACTTTCTCTGAGCCTAGGTTGTCATAAATGCATTACCAGTCTTTACTTGAATAGTGCTGAATTCAGCTTTAAATAGTCCACAAATGTCCACAGTGAAAACAGCTTTACAACAAATAACATCTGTTATTGAATATTAGTTTATTTTTAATGGTTAATATGTACTGGCCTTTATTTTTTTTTATAAATGGCCACATTAATATTATTATTATTAGCAGTAGTAGTTATAATAGTAGTTATTATTTTTATTAGCCTCAATCCATTTGGAGAAAAGTATCCAATCTAGTTTATATCAATTGTATTATTCATCTTAAGTAATAAAATTCTACCTAGTGTTTTTTTGAAGGTCATAATACCTGAATGGTTGCTATTGCTGACAACTTTTCTATATGCAACCCACTTACTGAAGCAATTCACATTTAAAAAGCTTTGAATTGCCCTCAAATGGCCACAGTGGACACCATACTACAGATAACAACTTTTTACTTTATTATTATTGGTAAAAATATACTGTCCTCCATGTTATATGCAGTAAATGATCATATTATTCATATTATTATTATTATCACATTTAGAGAAAAGAAAATAACACTTAATTAATTTTATTTTTTTGCTGGTCAGAATCCCTGAACAGTTTTAAATAGTCCACAAATGTCCACAGTGAATGTCACGATTGCGGCGTCAGACCCCTGACCTTCTCACCAAACTCGTGACCGAAAGACTAGCCGATCTAAAACCGCGATGTCACGTGCGTAACAATGCCACACCCAGCTGCACCCTGCACAACGATTTTCCAGCTAATTGGACCACAATCGATGTATCGGCAGCCTGACCGATTGTTACTGGGTCAGATTAATTACGCAATTAACCCTTCACACTGCCACCACCTCCTTTTTGTACAGAGAAAGAGGAAACTCGACGATATCAGCTAAAACACTATAATGGTTGAGATAATCGTCTGCATAATAGGGTCACCGCAGGCTGATTATGCAAAGGGTTAAACAAACACAGTAGCGTTCTCTTTAGAGGCAGGAATTCGTAAATTGCAATAAAGCGCTATAGAAACAGTTCAACACTTTCAGAAAGAAAGATTTATTACTAAAAGGTTAAATGGGTGCAATAAAAATATTTACAGAAAAAGATGTAACTAAGATATATATATAAATATACAGAGACCAACAGCACAGCAAAAAGATATCAGAGAGAGGTGAAAGGGTTAAGGTACTTGCCAAAGTCCTGGGTTAGCAGATCCAAGTTTCAGAGTGAAAAGGGCACAGGTCTCCCCAGGTGGTACTGATGTTAAAATGGGAGATATCTTCAACTCAACTCTCTTAGGCCTGACAGCCTATTTTGTAATTCCCCAGCAGGGGGTGTCTCTGAGGTCAAGGACCAATACCCCGTTTAGGCATGTAGGTATGGGCAAATACCTCCACTAGAGCCAAAATCTCCCATAACTCATATTTTGGTCCATAACTTTCCATCTGAACAAGTGACATTCCACTCATGGGTAGATTATTATGCAGACACGTCTGAGGATTGATTACATATGAATTATGAAATTATACACTGTACTGTTCACGAGATCTACTTTTCTAATTTCCTATGTATTCGAGGCAATGCAAGTGACCTACCAAACTGTTCGCCTTCCCGTGGCCAATCTGACGATATGTCCTGTTTTTATGTAAGTCTCTAATATTCCAAGATATGAGACATAGGGGAAAATGTATTTTAACAAAGGTTATCTGGTCGTGTTTCCTTGGCATGTTCTTTGAACTCCAGGGAAAGCTTGCCTTATCTTATACGAGGTGTTAAATTGCACAGGTTCTGTGGACAGAGAGGTGTTTTATAGCTCTGGGCTCCCTGATGGCTCTAGCCTGCCAGTGACCCACAACCAGATGTCACTGTGGCTGAACAGAGAGGAAGGGGGAGAATGAGGGGGGGGGGACATGGCGAACTCTTAACAAAAATGGAGGCCTGCGTCAGTCTCTGGGTATACGCTGTTACAGTGAACCCTACCATATACCAGATACCATATGTTATTACATTTTGTTTTATATTTAATATTTACAATATGCTGTTCTCCAAATTAACAGTTATTATTATTATTATTATTATTATCATCATCATCACTATCACATTTGCAAAAAAAAGGCCAGTCTAATTTATAACAACTGTATATATATTATTCATATCTACTGATGAAATTCAACCGTGTCTTTTTTTGCAGGTCAGAATTTCTGAATACGTACTATAGCTGACAAAGTTTCTATACATGGCCCACTTATTGATGCACAGGTGAGAATTGTTCTAGTAGAGTTTTCATTTTATTGCTATGAAATAGCATCACTCCTGTTTCATACCAAAACATAAAGACCTCAATATATTATCAGAAATGTTTTCCAGCTGGTTTGCCACATGACATAAAAACTATCATTTTTGGTTCACTCACAGAGTCCCATGGGAGATTAGTCATTATTCATGTCCTAATCCAGACTGATACTATTTCTGAATTCTAAAATGAAATACAGCTTATTGTGGCAATTAGAAAAGTACATCTGTACCTTGGTATGCAGCCCGCTGTACTGATCAAACAATGCATTAGGAATGGAATGTACGTAAAATACACGTATTTGACTGAAAGATAACATTCACACAAGTACTGCTGACGGATTCATATTTACTGTAGTTCTTAAAAGAGCTTAATATCAGGTAACTGAAACTCCAACAAATGGTGCTCCTTTTTTTTTTTTTTTGTGAGTTTTATAATTTTACTTTCCCATTGGAACATTTTATATCCAAGTTACTGTTACTATATAGCCCTGACCCTGTTTGTGTTGGTAAATCAGACCCATGTGTGTTTGCCAGTACAAACAGTACTATTGCTTAAACAACAGTAGACATACCACGAACTATGTATTTGAAAAACATATTATTATTATTATACAGTATTTATAAAGCGCCAATAGTTCGCTCAGCGCTGTACATTACAAAGGGGGACAGAACATGTGACAGACATACAGTATACCTATTGCCTTTCTTACCAAAAGATATGCAATTTTGTTCAGCTTGTGACATGAAGCTTTACTATACTGCATAGCTTGGAATGCAAGAATCAATAAACTCTTACAAATAGATGAACCTCCTAATTTTGGTGTATAGCAAAGGTGTGATTCCCAAGAATGGGTTAAAAACACATTTGTTTTGTAGTTGAAATAGTAACATAACTGCATTTCAGTTCTGCAGTACAGGGGATTGCAAGATGCTTATACAAAGTCAAAGGATTAGTCACCAATACTAGTTTCTGCAACTAATTTATTCCTATTTACAGAATTTCCATGCTTTGTTCTGCAACTGTGTCTCTGTGCTCTGTGGGATAGCCATCTTTGTACAGGCATGGTTTTGCTTCCTCATGGCAGAAACTCCAGATATCAGAAGAGTAATTTTTTTTGTTTATTTAAAATCTTGCAAACATACAGCTTGTTATAAAAAACATATTTACATATAAAAATAAAAATGAATATATATATTCTTATTATATTGGCTATCATAAGCAACCCTGGTTCACAGACTGAAGTATGAAAAACTTATTCCATAATAATTGGTGCGTTGCTCAGTATCTGCTTTTGCAAAGTGCCTTGAAAAAATACCTAAATAAACATAAAGTTTTGCAGAAAAATCATAAAGTGGAACTTTAGTTGGAAAATTAAGTCCTGCTAGATGCTGGCCACTACTGCAGGTATAGCTACATAAAACATAAAAAAGTGATTATACTGTTTAAAATCCAGTAATGTACTGTCTCATCCTGCTCTGCATATGCCCAGTTGCTCTATGTCTCATTGGCTTTGCCCATTTGGCTTCCATGTAAACACATATGTAGCGGGAATCTTACCTGAAGTTCCACTTATATTAATGTTTTCTTTTTGTATTTTTCTTTCTTTGTAAAAACTCAATAAAATATGTAAAAAAAAAAAATTCAAAAATCATTTTATATAAGTTGTGTCTGTGTGGTGGATCAACTCCAAACTTACCCTTGGAGGATGTCCTTATGACAACTTCTACTGATGTTAAGGAAAATATATTTTTTAGGGACTGTTGTTGAATTTGGATTATGTTTTAATAAAACTTGTGACCCATACTATATATACATCTACTTCAGAATAACACGTGATGGCATTCATTCCAGGACAAGAGGACACTTCCATTACTGGAATGGACAATGGAGTAGACCTTGGTGGGCATCATCTCGAACCAGAGGGGATCCTTTTCATAAACACTTAAACAGAACCTGTCACCAGCTAAAAATTTTAATTAAACTTGTTAAATAATTAAATAAGGCCCCCGGAAACCTTATGCCATAATGTACAGCATAGCACATTATGGCAGACTTACCTGCCAAGCGAGCCCCTGCAGAGCAATTGGGTCTCTTCTGTAATAAAAATCCTACTGATTAGTGTATTTTTTAAAGTTTATTTTCATGTTAAAAAATGCAGGTAAAAACAAAGAACAAATCAAGTATTTTAAATGAGTATTGCTTGTGTTTTCTTTTCTAGAATTATTGTATTTTATTCACTTGCATTTTGCCTTTAAACCTGCTAGAAGAGTTGACTTCTTCAGGAAAGCATAGCATCTGTCATATGATGGCACATCATAATCCTCTCCTCTTCCCTTACCTCCCTACATAACATTTTATGTAGATGCTGATATCACATCCAAGATGACAGCACCAAGCAGCAGTCTCAGGGTTTTTGGATATCTGCACAAGGGAGGCTTTCACACCTAAATAAAATGTATAATATGTGTTTAATACATATATATTTTAATGAAAGATAGTTTTTTTTGTTGAAATTAAAGTGGAGTTCCACCCATTTTTGTGTTTATTAAAAGTCAGCAGCTACAAACACACACTCACCTGTCCCAGGGTCCAGCGACGTGCCCCTTCTCTCCTTCTTCTTTCCCTGGCATCTCAACTGTGTGCACCAGGCTGTGACAGCTTGCAGATTTACAGTCAGGTGCCCACTGCGCATGCACAAGTTGCACTGCTCATCATGTTTGGTCTGGCAGTCTTCTGGGACTTGTGAAGGTTCCCAGGAGACTGTCGGAGGAAGGAGGGGGGCCGAACTTCCGTCTCACTTCGCCATGGTGGGAGTGGGTACCTGTCAAAAACAGGGGAAAGAGGCAAACAGGCGTAGTTTCCACGTTTGGGTGGAACTCTGCTTTAATAGTCTAGCAACAGGGTTTCCTTATAATTATGTTATTATTTATGGGTCTCACAGTGTGGAATATTTTGAACAATATATATCTACCATAGCTCTACCCTCATGATGGCTGCTGCGTTTCTAGCTATCCCTAAGCCCTGCAAAGCCAGGCAACATGCATTTTCCATACTTGCATCGACAGTCAGCAGTCAGTGAACAGTCCTTGAACTTGGCTTTAGTTATTTTTTTAGAGAAAATAACTTGGATGGGGTAAAAGAGATTATGGGATGCCCAACTTAATTGAATCAAACCATTGGGACAACTTCCTTCCTATTTACAGAAACAGATCATAGAGTGTTCTTTTCCTTGAAAGCCATCAGTCATTGCAGATCAGTAGCAAGAAACCCTTATGGGTGAGAAATGCGCAACCCCTCTGAAATCAACTTTTCTTCTTGCAAACTACATGGAGAGATGTCTCGACTCCCGTGAGAACTGCTCCCAGCTCCACAGCCTGCAGACACTACCAGCCCTGCTTGCTGCTCTCAAGATCTCCCAGGACAAGGATTAAGGATTAAGCACAAAGCTGCCCTTTGAAAGCTTGCTACATGTGGCAGTCTCTCTTGTGAATCCCAGGGTGTGCTGATGTACTCACTCTGTCATCTTTGCTCCCAAGCCTTGATCCTGTTCATGCAGTACTGCTGAATGGATCCTTCTGAGCCAGCCTGAGCCTAGCATGGAGGTCATCCCCCCTCAGACCCCTCCCAGGCTTCCGACAGTCTCCTCAGCACTCCATTTTCCACCCGACTCCCCCAGCCGGCCTGATTATCCTATATTTATGGGCTGGTCCACCATTCTACCAGGGCCTCCAAAATTTGGATTGATTAGACTCCCACAATCCTGCAGATTAGGTCTTCACCTCTTCCGCTTACTTGTTTCTGGAAGGTTCCCAGGTCCTCCAGAACCAGATTTATTTATTTATGTCAGGTACTTATATAGCGCTGTCAATTTATGCAGCACTTTACATATATATTATACATTCACATCAGTCCATAACCCTCAAGGGGTGTACAATCTAAAGTCCCTAGCTTACATTCATACATACACATACTAGGGACAATTTAGACAGGATCCAATTCACCTACCAGCATGTTTTTAGAGTCACCAGATGAAGGCAATAGAGTCCCAACCTGTTAAGCCATCAAGCTTGACCTACAGAAACCTGATCTTAATCACAGACTCACACAGTTACCATGAGTCATACACAATAGATTTGCCTACACTATTCTATTAGCACACTAGAGGGTGCTACACTACTTACTAGCGTTGTTTCATAAGCACCAAATGAAAAAGACAGCAAAGTTTAAAGCCCTCTTTAGAGGTAATGTGCTGTAAGCATTACTGTTTTTTTTTAATCTGTGTTCCATCAGTTGTACAGCTTAAAAATATTGTGTCTCAGCACCCATGTAGAAATCCATATATGTGTGCACAATCCAAAACAGGTATCTTCCAGTCCATAGACTACTGTAAAGAAGTTTGGGAAACACTTAATAGCTGTATTGAATGGGAAGAATTGGAACACACCTTGTTAATAAGTCCAACTACAGCTCTTATAGGAATACAAGTTTTGGACCTTTCTGCGTTTAGTGACATAGGATATATTTTCCGCCCTCATCTGGATAATAGGGCCTCATGCATTAAGACCGTTTCACAAAATTGTGATGTATTTTGTTGCAGTGCTCCACTAGTGTGTGTGTAAGGGCCAAGTAAAGTATATACAGAGAGGCACATGTCCTATTTAACCATACCCCTATAGGACACACCTACTGTTCTTTGTAATGTGGCTACATGTGCCTAAATGCACCACAGCTTTTATCACTTCAGGATGGCCAGGAGGCTTCTGGTCTTTCACAATCCTAGCAATGATACCCAAAAAAGTGACTAGTAACATCAATTTCTTTCTGCAAGTGGGGATTTCAGAGTGTTCAGCAGAAAGAGATAATCTAAGGCACAAATATACAGTAAATACTAATGGCTTAACTAAGGCCCTTCAGAGCATAGAAGGGTTGATTTACTAAAACTGGAGAGTGCATAATCTGTGTATGGTATCCAATTAGCTTCTAACATCAGCTTATTCAATTAAAGGATAAGTTCACCTTTTAGAAAAAAATAATAAATGAACATTTTTTCGCAGGTAAATAAATGTGAATTTATTATTTTTGTTTGCTGGAGCCTGGAAAGCATTGCATCAGTGGTCAGTAGATCGCTGATGCCATGCAGGTGTTCTGCAGACCTGTCAGAAAATCTGCTTGCCGTACGGGATGTACGAGCAAGCAGATATTCTTACAGGAAGAATGATGAACTACCATGGTGCTTCACAGCACTGTGGTAGTTCATTGAGGACTACAAGCTGACAGCCAATTAGGCTGTCGGGACCTGTAGTCTCTCATTCACTGATGACTGTGAATGAGTGATGTGGTCATGTGGGTGGAGTACATCACGGACACTTTTTTTCAAAATTTGACAGCTAGAGAAGATCCCCCACTAGCTGTCAAAGTGGGGATCGGGGGGGGGCAGGGGCCGGTCTGCACGTAACATGTTACACCCTGAATATGGGTGTAACATGTAACATGTTAAGAAAGGCAAACTTATCCTTTAAGCTTTGACAATAAAACTTGGAAGTTGATTGGTTTCTATGCACAGCTGCACCAGATAGTGCACTCTCAAGTTTTAGTTAATCAACCACACAGTGTATGTATCTTGTCTAAGGTTCTCATTTGCTTGAATATTTTCTTAAGCCATTTCTTTAGGTGTTATTGTCCTCTTGCCTCCAAAAACAATTAATTTTATCTTAGACCAGAAGCTTTGACTTCTGGTTTGCAACAATGACACTTGACTTTCTTGTGAATCTGTTATGTTGAAAATGCAAAACGTAACTAGGATGTGTATAAATTTGGGTATAGTCTCTTTGAACTGTGGGGTGTGTATCAGGGGCAGACAGACAACTCATGGGGCCCCCCGGGCAATAGGGATCATGGGCCCCTGTGTCCTTGTCCAAACTCAAAAAAGCCTATGAAAAGGGTACCAGGGGCATCTCATGGGGCCCCCTACTGACCCCGGGCCCTCGGGCAGTGCCCGAGTTTCCAAATGGTCAGTCCGCCCCTGGTGTGTATTGTTTTTAGCCATTGTAATATAAACAGTGTTGTCTGCATCCTCATGATGTAGACAAGTGGGTATCAATTTCTATACGCCAACCCAAGGCAAACTTGCCAACTGCTCTACATCATAAGGAAACAGCACCACCAGTTATAGTCGCAGGCTCTTTGAACAATGCAAAGTTGCTAATTTCATATTCATACACATTTTATGAGGTATATATTACAGTTGATCCAGGGAATATCCGATTGCTTCTCGGGGGATCAGGAAGGAATTTTTTTCCCCTGCAGGAACAAATTGGATCATACTTTGCTGGGTTTTTTTACCTTCCTCTGGATCAACTGTGGGTATAGGATTATAACTTTTTTTTTTTTTAGTAGTTGAACTGGATAGACTTTTGTCTTTTTTCAGCCATACTATGTAACTATATCCATGTCCAGGCTGCATTTTGTTAGCTACTTGGTGGCTTACATTTATAATCCACCTGTAGTGGATTCATTTTTTTGTTGTTGTTGTATTCATTATCACATGCTATGAAATATACTGTACTTTTAAGTGCTAAAGCATTGTTATATACAAAGTATTACTGTAAATTATGATAAGGCTCTAAATTGTAATGAGTTCCATTTCCTTAAAGATATATATAACTTCAGTGATATATTTAGCCTTAGTCTTCTGCTTGGACACATTTGTCTATTTTCTAAATTATCTTCACTTTGTCAGATCAAATAATTCAACAGCACTATTATAATACCTGAGCATTTAGGGTTGTCAAGCTGCAAAATAAGATAAAGGCTTTTGATTTAAACATATATCAGAAAAAGAGTTATTTTAGATTTATGAATTAATAACTTGAATTTTATAGACTCTATATGAAACTCAATAAATGTTATATGTTGGTACTACAAGTGAATGACAGTATCTTCTCTCTATTAATTAACATTGCTATCAGGTGTGCTGAAGGTTTGATTAGTGCTGGCATAAATAAGACATTCTCTGTAGTGTTCTTTCATGTTCTTGCGAAAGACCCAAATTATTTATTTTGGCTCTCATTACTGTCTCATGGTTTGAGACATTCATTTATCAAAGGACAAGTCATTTGTGAGCCTTCATATTATTTTGAAAGGCACATGGAAACTGTATAAAATTAAGACATACAAATAATCTGTGTCTCATGCGCTATTGTCAACAACTCCATTACTGTAACTATGTTTAAAGGAATGATTAAACCGACAGACATAATTTACTTAATCAAGATATAAAAGGGTTTCTGCATTAGTGAATCATTTTGCTTATGTACACATGCACTGTTCAGTGCAGTTGAAGGGCAGACAGAACAGTATTATATTGCACAGCATTTTTCATTGCTAGTGCCTAGAGATATTCAAATAAATGGCACTTTCGTTAAGAATCTTATATTTGTTCACAATGGTAGCATTCGCTTTGCAGAAAAAATAATGGCTTACATGATTAATGATCAATGACCATGGCAAATCTACATAAATGTAATGCAGCACTTAAAGATACACTGTCATCAGTTAATACTTTTCAGACTCCTCAAATGAATACAGTATTTGAATTCAGCACTTCCTGATGTTGTCTATACAAATGCCATTCATTATGCCTTTAGTCTGTAACAAGGTGGTAATTCTCGGCAAGCTCTGCCACTTTCAGGAGTGTCAGAGGGTCTCTGTATCACAGTCCACACTGATTTTTTCCCTTCACTCTAGGTCCTGATGTTTCTTGGGTGTCTGGCTACTGCCTGTAAAAGGAGTTTTAAGCTACAGTAGTTTCCAGGTAAAAACAATGAGTTTTGGTTATAACAATGGTAATTAAAATCTGGGTGTTTCACCATGTTCATTATGGCTAAATGTGGTTTAAACACATCCCAACACCTTTCCACATTCCCTTTGGTTTAAAATAGACCAAATGGTACATCTCAGTTTAGATGGAGGGGGTGCACTTTGACATCTTTGCCTTGGTTTCCAGAGGACCATGTGTACAAGAACTATGGGGGAAAAATTACACACAAAAGGAAGGGCATTTTTGTTCTACAATAACAACAGTGAAGTAAATTTTTTAGCTTTTTTTCATTTACACTAAACCAAGTGTAATATACAGTAGGTAGGGATGAGCTTTTCTGTTTAGTCTGAACTTTGCTTCTTCAGGTGATCATCCAAATGCTAGACTTTTAGTCCGTTCATCAGAGCCTCACTTCATAGATAGTAGCAGGTTTTTTTCTTTCTACTAAATATGACAGCTTCAATATGCTAATATAACGGTAAATACGGTATCTCCTAATGCTAAGCTTACCTAAAATACCTTATCACATAATAGAAAAAACTTTCACCCTTGAAAGTGCTTATAACCATATAGAATCTCTAATATGTAAAGAAATCGACCCACCAAATGTGATGTGAGAACTATGTGCAATACCCCAAATTAATCCAAAACATTATATAGAATAATTATTAACAATAATCCGTGAAGAATAATGCGTGAAAAATAATAAATAACCACCAAAGTCACTTCTAGAAAATGTCACTTCAAAAATAACAATAGTGAGTGTCACTTCAAAATAACAATTAGGTGTCTACAATCCAATTTAATGGATCCTTTAATGCTGAGCCCTTCCACTGGCTGTCAATAGAATGGAGAATACCTCAAAAAAAGAGAAACTCAGATAGTGTATTACCTTAATAACAAAATTCATAAATCATACTCTTCCCAATATATTCATACCATTTTAAAATAAGTGCAAAAATTCATATAGTACAAAAATAGTGGTAAAAATAAGTGAACACTACAAAATAAGTGATGGTGCTTCATTCTGTGAATACAGCAATGCCAGTGATCACACCAGTGTACACTTTTACTGTACAAGGCATATATATACCCTTACCAGAAGATCAAAATAAACACGCCTTATAATATAGTGGGAATCAGCAGCACCACGCTTCCTCTCCTCCACTCCTGAAGCATATTCCTTAGGATATCAATCACCATACCATCCTAAAAGTCCTCATGGTATAACAGAACCTTCCCAAGGACTCCAAGGTATCCATGCAGGTAATATATAAATGCAATATATAGTGTGATTCCATTTTCTATAAATGTAAAAATACAACAATAATAAATCTGCTTACAATGTAAAATGAGTTAAAAAGCATTTTTTCCCATGCCTCAAACCTCAGAGGGTTGCCGGGCAGCTTCCAGAGTGTTTGACATGCGGTTCCAGTCTCTAAGATGGCCACCACGCCACTTCCAGTTCCTCTCCTGTGCGTTCGACATCACTTGTGTCACAGTACATACATCACTCCTTGGGGAAGTGCAGTCACTTATTACATCTAAAGTCTTCATCAGTGATGAGGGTAGCAAAATGAAAAGGAGGATGGAATGGATGGCTGAATGGATGGATAGAAGAGGAGATGGATTGATAAGTGGATCGATGAATGGATGTGAAAAATGAAGGATGGACTGGAAAGTGGAGAACTAGGTAGACCTCTGCAGCTCCCACAGTGTATCGGGGTTGGATCACCTCATAGGCAGGAGAAAAGTGGAAAGCAGGGCACTGAGACTAGTACTGAGTAAAAACAACTTTATTGAAAAAAGCAGCACTTACATTTAGGTTTTCACCAGTCTGCCAGACTGTGATGATCACAATAAGACACAAAAAGTCAGGAAATTATAATAATTATGGGGCCAGAAGCACCGCTGAGTATGCAGGTTACTGGGAATGACAGGACACCAAAACAGCCAGAGATGTGTAAGGAAGCAGCAGAATTCCTAGCTGGGCTCTTGGGATGACAGCTGTCAGAAAGTCTGGATGATGTCAGGAGAGAGGGCATGCTTGATGAGTTTCCAGGGACTCCGCCCACTTTCAAATGTGACTGTCAAGGCCTGTGGGGGAGGTACTTTTTAGAATCACCTAGATATCAGAACTCCTATGTTAATGAGTAAAGGGTACACAGCACTTCAATACTAAATGACAGGTTCCCAACAGCTGTTTCTAAACAAACTTTTAAAGGGTGAAATCATACTACTCCATAACTTCCCATGCATCTTTAAGGCATTATGGTATTTAAACACTTTTTTGTATTTTTAATGTTGCTGTTTGTACAGCATCTATCTGCTAAATGTTTTTTTTTATGCATTGGTACTTGTCCCAAATGGCAGTGTCCAGTTACCCATGCCATTTTTTCACAAAAGCTTGCAAATTATCCTTGAAATATGCCTAGAAAAAAAATAAGAACCCATTCATATAGATTATAATGGGGTTCAGCATTACACTCGGGGTTCGTGAACATCCAGCGAACCAAACTTTGCCCAGTTTGCCTATCCCTGGTGCTGACACAGGTTGTGCAGATGGTCCATCATTCTAAATGTAAGAAAGCATATTCAAAGCAATGATAATCAATCAACAATAGAATATTTGCATTTAGACTGGCAGTGACTAAAATGTAAACAAACACAGTTTTTGAGAAGTAATTTAATTTAAAAAAAAGTCATGTGATGTTAATTCTCTCTCAGTCACACTTTCCTATGATGAAAATCTGCATCAATCATAATGACCGATGCTCGTCAATCCGACAAAAGAAAAAAACCCGTGAACCACCAACACACTTCTCTCCTCAGGACTGTTCACCCATGAATAGCAGCACCAGTGGATGGCGGATGAGCATAAAAAAAGGGGGAAGGTCTCCCTGGTGACATCATTGACCAAATATGAACAGGATCACATTTGGTGGGTGACATCACAGCCCCCCCCCCTTCCTGGCTACATGTTCAGATAAGGGTCTGGGGGGGCGGACCCATGCCTTTTTTCATTGATCTTTAAATGGAGTTCCACTTAATATCCATGCCATATATGAGGGGTATTGTATAAAATGTGGGGGAGGCGTGCATGTTTTTTGGTGTGCTTTCCCCTTTGACAACTATACTAGACCCTTGTCAAGAATAAGGGCCTGGTTTGTAATTTTTGGAGGAACCCCACACTGTTTTTTTCATTATGTAGGGTATCCTATTAACATACCAAATTCTCATCTAGGACAAGGGTCCTGTATAAATGAAGAGGTCCCTGGCCCGCAGAACAGCAGAAAAGCTACTTAAGCTGTCAATGTAAATAGCATTTTTTCTTTGTAAATGGCAGTTTCATGTTTGTATACATAGCACAGATGTGGCAGATGTGGCCTGACACAGGCAGGTTAAAAGCACCCCCTCCAGACATGTAATTTAAAGGAAATTTGTATTATTGTTACTTTTAAGGCATTATTGAAATTGCTGCTCCCTGACAAACACATTTTTTTTCAAAGTGGTATCTGTCACTCAACCACTACAACACAATCACATAATCAAGTAAATGGAAAAACCTTAACATTGAAAACTATTTGTCCAGCCCAATATTGATTATCTGTTGTATGGTAATGGCCAAGGTACCTAGCCTGAACCAATGCAATAGTTTAAAAGGCATAACATACTGACAGTAAAGGTAAAAATAGTATAAGAATGTCAATGCAAAGTATTAAGTGAATAAGTGACTACATTTAGGGATGGCTGCTGTACTGCACATCTCAATAAATGATGTATGCATTGCTGTTTTCATTTACAATTCAGCACTAAAATGTATGTTCCATTGTGAGTGCTCCAACAAATTAGTGCTTTTTGCTATGTTTAATGATATAAAACTTCTTAAACTGACAATAAGAAAGGGAGAAAGTCCAAGAAATTATTAAAATATATAAATTGCTGTCTATTGGTGACTGATGAACCTCACTAGAACAGAAAAACTGACACAAAGAATTTGGTCTGGTCAATAAAATTTTTAGAATAATCCTCAAGCAATTCAGCCTGATCTAGGTTGATCCACAAATTCTTTTAATTGACATGCTTTTCTTTAGGGCTTATGAAAACATTCACTTCATTGTGCACTATATTGCTTGAAAAAGAATAGTTTCAACTTCTACACATGCAATTGTGATACCTATATATTTTAATGGCTTCCAAAAGTGGTGCTGATTGTGAATGAACTCTTTTGCCAGATTTTTAAAATGGTTAATTGACAGTATGAAGCTAAAGCAATTATATACTCTCACTCAATGGCTTTGTTCTACAAATCTGCATCCATAAGCCTCCTGTAAATAAAACCCAGAGAATTTAATAGATTTCATGAGAGAATCAATAGCGTGTGCATTAGTTTGTCTTTTTCCTTACAGTCAATACAGATGCTGTTATGAATCATTTAAAAGAGAAAAAAATCTGTTACAATCCATTTAAATATCCTTTCAGTGTTTATCTAACCTTTTAACAAAGGTTAAAGACATCTCGTGCATCACTGAATTATTTGAATGGCAAGTGTTAAGCAGGAAAGCAGCATATCTCATTAAAACATCTTCTATGTAAAAAAAATTACATTGATTATATAAGCTAGTTAAGACATTGAAAGGTAACAATTTGAAACCATATCATGTAAATATATTCTCCACATAGCATCTTAGTAAGGTATAAACAACGCACATACAAAGTGCAGGCTATGCATCCTAGTTCGGAGTTCAGTACAATGACTGTGCTTTACTGAACTTATTAAAAAGGAGATCATTCCAAAGTGTAGTCTGCCACACTTAACAAATGCAGATTACCAGAAATACTACTCATAAAGCAGCAATCATTTAAATGCTCTTCAGTTTTATAAACGGACAGGTAGAATGCTCACCAGAAAATTGTGATGCACTTGTAATGTGTAGGTTTTTTGTTGGAGGTTTAAATGGTTTGGATGTATAGATACTAATATACACCTGTGTTAATGCACAATTTAAGATGAGTATAATATATTTTTATTATAAATGGAGAGCACTATATATTCTATTCTTTTTTTTAGATTGCCTGATGAAGGAGCATGCATGCTCCAAACGTTTGCCACACCTACTACTGCTGTCCTTGGAGCTGGTGACTCCTGCCCACCCTATGGATGCACGCCAACCAGGAGATGCTGTGAGCTACCAGCACAGCCAAGGATAGTGCATTAAAGACCTGCCAGCAGCTGGACTGGACCGGAGTTGCACCTTGGTTGATACCAGTTTGACAAGCGCTCATTTGACTACTATTGTGAGTTAGCAAATTTATGAAACTAAGTTATTTGTTTTTATTGCTGCACTTAGATGGCAATGCTTCTCTTCTTTGTATTGCTTTTTGAGAGAATCTTTCCTATTCACTGTGTGAATATTGAGGATGGAAGTGGATTGAGAACACCATCAACCTGGGGAGAAGCACAGCTATCACGGCAAAGGAGACCCCACTTTAAAGGGCAAGTGCAAAAGACCTAATATCAGGTCAGAATCCAAGGTGAGGGCATATGTATGCTGGTGAAGAGACACACACGTGGTGGAATATTGAATTTGTTGAATCATATATACAGCAAAGAATATGGGAACATTAGAACATCACTATTAATATATAAATGTTATTTCATAATATATATGGTTAGAAGATAATACGGACATTGGGGACTGTTTATTATTTTTAGTTAATATTGATAAATAAGTCATAATATTTGAATATTGGTTTTGATTTATTTATTTTATGGTGTAATTTATTGGTTTATTATTATTATACTGCGTGGCACTTTAAAATATATTTATGTTATCTATGCACTTGTGAGAACACAAGAGCTGTGGGCAGCAGTATAGACATTAGAACCATTTTTCAATGACATTTGAGGTTAAATTTATTTAATGTGGCATTTTGGAGTTGATTTAACATCAGTCACATTTTTTGTATACATAGGGTTTGCTCTATTATTATATATTGTTTCAGCATCATACCCTCCATTAAGTGATTGTGAAAGTTTTTTTGGGTTCCATTTACAATTTTATATGTTTTTTAATGTTGTGACATTTTGCACTTTTGTACACTATAGAGGAAGCTTTTCACTTTTATTTGCAATTTTTTGGAAGCATGTTTCTGTAGAATTGTGCTTAACTGATCCACTTATCTATGTGTAATGTAGTGTCTAAGTTTGGGTATACATTATATATAGCCTTGTGAGGTATTACAACTCCTATCAATGAAACATGATCTATGAACAGAGTGGGTGGACCTTTTAATCAGCTGCTTGTCTTTCATTCATAGAAGCTGTAGTACAACCTCTATGAATGGAAGATCTGGGTGAAAACGGCAAACATAGTTGCACACTTTTGATGAATGTCTGTCAGAGCTACCTCAGTTCTACAGTGGTTGGGGGAGGGCCATCAGAGGTGGAAGATTTCTGCTAAACCAGGAGATAGCAGCATAAGGAACACACAGAAGATAAGGAATGCCCCTTGTACTTATTTGTTTATTTTTTTTGTTTTGTTTTGTTTTGTCTGGAAAGAAGATGAAAGTTGTTGAATGCATGTTATTCTATTCAAGAGCTTTGGACTTTGTTTATTTCATTGACTAGCAAATACTTTCAAAAGACCAAAGACATCTACAAATAATGCTAACAGAACAAACATAATATACCAGGATAGTTTTAAACAATGGTTGTATAAAACATATAGTAAAGGTTGAGGAAAACAATAAAATCATAATGTCAGTAAAAACTTAATGTATAAAAATAATCAACATCAGAGTTATTGGCATGGTTAGCAAATAGGAGACAGATAGGAGCAAATGGGACAAAACTGACTCTTAAGTGGTTATTGAACAGTTAGGGTTTAAAATTGCATTCTGGACTCACTTCCGGTTCCAGCGCCTTATGAGCTAGGGAAGGCACCCCGCGGCTCCAGAACAAACTGCATATAAAATCAGCCTCCTGCACCGGAGGACCTACCCCAGCGGCACGGGAGTGCCCCCCCCCACATCCTTCGCTCCCGATCCCTTATGGAGCGGTACTTGCTGCCGGCGATACCTGGCCAGGATTCTGCTGCTCGGGCTCAGGGAGACAGATCTCCCCCTCCTACAGCCAAGATGGCCACCGCCGACCATGGTGCTGACAGCAGCCCCAATATAATCATTGCAGAGCAGCACCAGCTTAATCCACCGGTCGGCCAGTATGGACACAGAGCAGGAGCCAGACCCAGGACCAGGATCAAGTAGGAGAGAGGCACAGCCGCCCTACATTCTCTTGACAGGACATGCTGATACTAGTAGTCGCACAGATCAGTACGAAATGATTGCACAGGCTGTAGCTTCTCTTTGCTACCCACCATTACTCAGGCAGTAGACAGAGCAGTAACTCAGGGCATAGAGCAACTCAGAAGAGATTTGGGGGAAAACGCCAAACGCATAACTGAAGCTGAACATCGCCTCTCTGACTTAGAGGATGAGTTTCAAGCTAGGCAGGCAAGTTCTACACAATCTAAACAGGTACAACAGACCATCTTGGATAAACTGGATGACTTAGAAAACCGCTCACGCAGGAACAACCTGCGCGTTGTAGGCCTCTGAGAATCATACAATTCAGGTCTATTATTGGATATCTGCTCTAAACGCATTCCCGCAGCACTGGGAATCACGGCACCTTGCCAGGTCGAAAGGGCACATCGATTAGGCGCACCCTCAAATGATAGACGCACGCCGCGATCTACAATTGTCAAATATTTTAACTACGCTGACCAGGTAGCCATTCTCAATTCGTTTTGAAACTCACATTCCCTGCACCTGGACGGCCATAAGCTTTTACTGTTTGCTGATTACTCGCAAGAAGTCTCCCGCACACACAAGTCGTTCCAACAAATTTGTGCTACACTCTTTCAAAAAGGGGTCAAATTCACCCTTGCATACCCTGCTACACTTCGCTTCACTATGCCCGCAGGGGAACCCAAATCATTCACACACCTAGAGGAAGCCCTTCTCTACTTACAAAATATTTTACCCGAGGTCATGGGCCCTCAACAATCACAACAGTCACCACGAGACTCCGGCCCACGAGATCAGCGCAGTCCACGAAAGGAACCACCAAAGCGCCAACAAGTCAATTATACATCGGCAAAGCAAAGACCACCCTGATGGCTAATGTCCACCTCATTCGCATACCTACAAACTGGTATTTACTGACTCGTACCAAAGTATCTTGTTGTATCATAATGCTCTTAGTTAACTATGATGCTCAGATATTTTTTTTAGGTTCTTGGGCTCTCTCTCTTTCTCACTTAAACTGATGTATATGCAATGTTTATGCAGTGTCTTGTTGTACCTTTTGGCTGCTGCGCTACCGTTGATAATAGGGTAAACTGACCCCTTTTTTACTGGAGGCCCATTCCACTGTCAGGGGCCCTCCTTTCCTTGTACCTGACAATGCAACTCCTCGGTACAGGATCTACACCCAATCATTTCCCGGTAATGCAGGCCAAGGATAGGAGACAACATGCGGAATAATGTGAAGTTCAGGATGACTACACAGTTTACTGTTACTTTTATTTTTACAATAGACCCCTGTTGGGTCACCCCGATATTTGTATATCTCCCCTCCCTCCTTTCTTTTCTTCTCTCTTTTCTCTATACCCTTCTCTTACCCGAAGACCCTACAATGCCCTATTTTCTCATAAAGCATCGAGAGAACACGGCCCATAATGCTGAGTCCGCAGATTTGCTACCACATAAGGAAGATACTAATTCCTTTCTAAACACCCCTGCACCTACATTTCCATGATTCGTGTGGTATCATGGAATGTCAAAGGTTTGAGATCGCCCCATAAATGCATGGCCATCCTTCGCCATCTCAAACGTATGAAAACAGACACCGCGTTCTTCCAAGAAACTCACTTAAACCAAACGGACTTTACGCGTATGAAAAAACTATGGATGGGACAGGTGTTGGGATCGCCGTCACCCTCTGGCAAAGCAGGAGTAATCATCCTCATACATAAACGTCTCACACCCGACATTATAACGCTAGTAAAGATGAGAAGGGACGCTATGTCGCCGCTCACATCAACATAGATTCCTCCCCTTTGGTATTGGCTAATATTTACGCCCCGAACTCCTCGCCCAAACCATTCTTTCAAGATCTGTCCTCGAAATTATCAAATTTCATGCACCTTCCATTGTTGCTGGGAGGGGACTTCAACCAATGTATGAACATGCAGGAAGACAAACTAAAACCTTCTATTGAAAATAGCCCATTTAGCTCCACCTCCCCATCAACACACACGCTATTGAACAACTTTACAGAGGCATTACAACTTACATATGTTTGGCATCTAGCACACCCAGAAGGAAGAGAGTTTATTTTCTTCTATCCCATGCATCATACACTATCCAGAATTGACTACTTCACCATCAACAATATGCTTTTACAGATCATCAAGGATTCTAATATACATGACATAGCGATCTCTGATCACTTCCGATTTCCATATCCATACAACACAACTCACGTAGCTGGCGTTTTCCTTCCTTTCTGGCAAATAATCAAGACTTGCTCCGAGTATTAAATACTGCCTGGAGTGAGTTCTGTGAAACAAATGCAGAACACCAAACAAACCCTAATCTTTTCTAGGAGACAGGCAAGGCAGTCCTATGAGGTAGAATCATAGCGTTTACTTCCACCTACAAGAAAAACCTTCTCCGAAATTACACAGTAACAAGCCTTTGTCTAAGACAGGCACAGAAAGACATAGCAGATCACAACTCCCACGGAAACAGGAAAGCATGGTCAGAGGCCAAACAACACTTTGATACTTGGGCAGCTGCCCAAGAGGCCACATATCAATCACATCATGACCTGCAATTCCATAAATTCGGCAACAAGCCAGGCAAGCTGCTAGCACGACTATGTAAAAAACCATTCACACCTACTCTCTTTACATCTCTGAGAGATGCACAAGGAACATTGAAAAGCAATCCTGTAGATATTTATTTCCATTTAAGAAAACTTCTCCCAAACCCACTATGGCTCGGATCCTATAGACACTACTAAAGCCACCTCCTTCCTGGACCATATCTCTTTGCCACGTTTAGACCCAACCTCAATCCAGGCTTTAAACACTCCTATTACTCAGGTAGAGCTATGAAATCACTCACGAACGGTAAAGCCCTGGGCCCTGATGGCTATACAGCCGAATTTTACAAACTCATGGCCGAAACCCTTTCCCCTACATTACAATCGGTGTTCAAATCCATGCAGGCAGGAGGGGACTACCTTCCTTCCATATTCCAAGCCTACATTAAACTGATTGCCGAAAAAGATAAAGACCCGATGGAACCTGGATCATATCGTCCAATATCCCTGCTGAATCTCGACGCAAAACTCCTATCAAAAATTATCGCCTCTCGCTTAGCAACTATTTTACCCACTCTTATTCATCCTTTCCAAGCAGGGACGTTCAGCAGCTTCGAAGATTCGGAAGGTGATATCCTCCCTGAGTCAAGCCTCTAAGGGCACACACCAAGACGCAGCAATGATCTCATTAGATGCTGAAAAGGCATTTGACAACGTCAATTTTGAATGGCTTTTCTTAACACTAAGGAAGTTTGGATTTGAAGGCCCTTTTATGCATCTGATCCAAACCATGTATTCATCCCCAACAGCACGAGTTATAGCAGCAGGTCACATATCCAACCCTATTCAACCCAATAAGGGCACTAGATAGGGCTGCTCTATGTCCCCTTTACTTTTTAACTTGGCCCTAGAACCATTAGCAGGCTTCCTCTAATTTCACTCTGACCTCCATGGCATCACAATCGACAACAAGAGTTGAGGCTTGCCTTGTTTGCAGACAACATTCTAATTTTTACCTTGCACCCATCCCTCGACCTACCATATATTCAAGATATTTTCTCCTCCTTCCGCCTTTGCTCAGGGCTCCGCATACATTTCTCTAAAAGTGAGGTGCTTCCATTCTTTCACTTCCGCCTCCCGATATGGACGCAAAACTCGACATTTAAAATCGCTACTAAATATATCACCTATTTAGGCATAAAGATAGGGAAACTAGCTTCATCTTTATATACGCTAAAGTATACGCCCACGATCGATAAAATTGTTGGGGAATTGGAAAAGTGGAAGGACTTACCGCTTTCTCTCCTGGGCAGATCCCACCTTTTGTCATGGTGTGAGGTCAGGTTCAGAGATCAATTGCTACAGCAGTTGTAAGGCTTACCTGAAACCAGCAGGATTGGTACGCCAGCGGGTCACCCTGGGAACGACGCAGGCTCACCTGAGGTGCGGGGTCTAAGTATCCACCGGTCTTCACCAGAGCTCCTAATGGTGGAGATGGATTTGGCTGCATGTGAATACCAGGTCGCAGTCTCAGGGTCACCCCACCAGAAGAAGGGCAGGCTGGAAACCAAGAGCGGATCAAACAGTTTAGGGATAAGACAAAAGCTGAGTCAGTCACAAGCCAAAGGTCGGTCACAAACGATATAGACAGCAGCAGTAAGGATGAGCGGGATATTCGTTGGAAGGCACAATAATCTGGCAAGGAGGAAGTGCATGGACATGGCTTTTATAGGAAGTTCATGGGAGGAGCAAGGAGTTTAAGGTTCAAGAGAAAACAAGGCACAAGACAGGATTATCCAATAGATCAGGCAGAGTGTTTGTCCATCATCCCAGGTAGCTCAGTGAGAAGAGTTACTACCGGGCACAGTAGAAGTCCCAGGTTTAAGTCCAGGCCCTGACACCTTTTTAAGATGGTAAGTTTTCCGAAACTTCTCTACCCGCTTCAAACCATACCTCTTCTCCTTAAACACAGTGACATAGCGAGGCTAAATCGGGCAATATCAATGTTTTTATGGAAAGGCAAACGTCCCCGTATAGCACATGCTAAATTATTCCTACCAAGATGCGAGGGAGGCTCCGGCTTCCCAAACATTCAAATTTATAATTTCTCATGCCTGCTTCGCATAGGCCTAGACTGGCTCACCCAATCCTCCAACTATTCCAATTGCCACCTGGAATCTGCACTAGCACATCCCTATGATCTCTCAGCCTTATTACACTCCAATGTTAACTCTGTGCCACCCCACCTAAAACATAATCCACTCATCCGTCATACCCTTATTACATGGAGGGAAGTCAGGCGTAAACTAGGGGTCTCTCCGTGGCTCTCACGCTTTCTTACTATTCACCATAACCCTTCCTTTCCTCCTTCACAATCTTACGATGCTTGGCGAGTTCAAAACCTAACTTTGGTACAACAATTATACGACACTTTTACGGGTTCCCCAAAACCTCTCAACAGTGTCCTTACAAACCTATGGACTACCAGCACATCACGTTTTCTATACGCTGCAAGTAAGGAACTTTGTCAACTCTGTTGCACCCATTAAATCTACTAGAATACAGTTGACATTTATTGATGTCTTGGCAAACTCTCGAAAATACAACATTTCAAACATATATAGACCGCTGAACCTTCTATATGCCAAACTTTTTGAGACATTCAATGCTGTAAAATCCTGGGTCAAAGAATTCATTAACGCATTCACAGCTGACCAATTACTATCAGGCTTCAATTCCACATGTGCCTTCAATCACAATGAATTCTGGCATGAACAACAATATAAGATTCTACACCGCGTCTACATGCACTTTCTCTACTCCAAAACTGACCCGGCTCTGTCTACCTGCCCTTTATGCGGAACGCAAAAACCATCAATACAACATAGATTCTGGCTCTGCTCTGCTATTTCCACATTTTGGAAGCAAGTGGTCAAATTCATATCCGTTATCACTACCTTCTGACTACCCATCCACCCGCTACTGCTACTCTTCGGCTATATGGAACAGCCAGTCATTGGTCTCTTCTCCTCTCAAATGTCATCCTTCAGAAATAACAAATCTTGGATAGCAACATGCCTCCTAATAGCAAGATGGGTCATTCTCCAAAAATGGGTCTCCAACTATGACTGACATCAAACAAGAGCTCAACTCCCTTCTACGACTGGATAATTACCTCCCCGACCACTTCAAAAAAGTCCCATTACTTCCAAAAGTGGAACTCCTATATTACAGGATTGCTATCCATACAGGAGCAGGCCTTCTTTATTCAGAATTCTAACCTTTTAAATCGTCCAGTGAAACTCCCCCATGAAGCCGGTGGTATCGGAACTATCATCTAGTTGACTAGTTGAGTTTAGTTTCAATTTCTAAGTTGGTCTTGTGCAATATTTTACTTTCACTGACCTTCTCCTCTTCTCCCATTTACTCCCTCTCCATCCTCACCTCTACTGTATCTTGACCCTCTATTTACTCTCTTAACTTAGGCTCATATTCCCACTCAACATTATCATCACAACACAGACCCACACCAGTCAATTGGAGGGTGACACTTCTTCCACACTACTCATGGTGGAACCCATAATTACTAATCACTGACTTTCATCTCCCTTTTCTTCTTCCCCCTCAGTCTTTCATCTCTCTCCATTCTACCTAGACCCCCGGATACAATTGTCCCTACTTCTCTATATTCCTTTACTCCAGCTTCCATACAGCCCTATCATCATTCTTCAACAATTTCATCCACGCTGATTACTTCATCTGTATATAATTCCCGCCCTCTCCTACTTTCTCTTTTCTTACTTTACTTCTCTTTTATCCTTTTCACCTACTCCCACCCACCAAACTCTCAGATATTTCCTTTCTCTTTACCTTCTGTGGACACATTATTGGTGGGTAACAGATGACATCTGCGTACATATTAACCATTCAACATCATCTACTGGCAAATTACAACATCATATCAAGTCCTGAATGCACAATTCCTACTGGCTATTATTTCTCCCCTTTCTACACACAAACCTCTTGCCTATCACTTCCTCACACCACTTTCTTCGCTATTCACCTACGCAAACTATATGCCTTAGTATCATATCAATGCCCTTTCATAACTGCTATCATCACGCTAAGGACATTTTATTTGCCGCAACATTATCTCTCGGACTAGAAATTATGTAACATTGGTGTCATAACTGCCTCACCATTTTGTTCTTGTTTTAACTTGTTAAAACCCAATAAATATTCTTTAAAAAAAAATTGCATTCTGGGTAATGACATCCTTATGACATCATGCATTTTATTTTCATTGGTTGAGTTACTAATTTAGTTCTTTGAAGCATGGCAAGTTTATGCCACTTTATAGTGTTCTTGAAATGTTTGTGTATATTCACATGCTTTGAAAAATAAGAAGAAACTATATTTATTTTGGAGTGCTGAAATTATTTGCTCATTGTGTTTATGAAGCCACAACTTGCCACAAAGGTACCAAGGTCTCCTAAGATTATAGAAAAGGTTTTTTTCCCCATATATCTTAATTGAAGTTCCTGCCCACAGCAGGTACAAGTACCATTTTTTGTTCTTTTCATGTAGGTGATGTGAATATAAATAAAAACAAAAATGTAATGTTGCTGTATTCCTTAAATATCCCCTAGTATGACTAAATCACGTTTGGCTTTCAAAATTTGTTGCACTATGGGCATATTTATTCTCTAATGCTGGCCTGGTATAGTGGAGCCAAAAGAGCAGTTGTACACTCACCGGCCACTTTATTAAGTACACCTTGCTAGTAATGTGTCGAACCCCCTTTTGCTTACAGCACTGCCTGAATTCTTCGTGGCATAGATTCAACGAGGTTGTAGAAACATTCCTCAGACATTTTGGTCCATATAGACATGAGTTACTGTTGCCTTTCTATCATCTCAAACCAGTCTGCCTGGATGTCCTGTCCTTATTGGGGGAAAGCATTTTGAGGCTCACTTATTTAAAATGAGTCATAAAAATCCGGTGAGCTTTTCATTTATCCAAAGTGTTGGAGTTCAAGAGGATTCTTAAATTGTTTGTGTTTTAATGCCAGTCTGAGATGAAGATCATTGGAGGTGATCTGGGACTGCAGTCAGGGGCATAGAGGAGAAGAGTGGGAGACAGTGTGCAACCCTGCCTAAACTGTACTAAAAAACCCTCACTGAAAGGGAAAATTGTGATGTCCTACCAACCATATTCATCTGAGATAAGCACTTCATGACTCACTTAGTTATAGAGGGTCATGTGAATCCAGCGTTTCTTTGATCTTTTCATATCACATAAGAGCACAAAGGTGGACATACAGTTGTGGAGTTGAACACAGACTGTAGAGACTTTTTTCACTGATTTAATTTATTTGTTTTTTATTTATTTATGTTGCACTTTTAATTGTTGGCACTTTGTTGTTTTATGTCCAGAGTTGATATAGTGCTGGTATATATAATATTTTGTTTATTAACAATATGCCATACATGCCACAGTTTATCTTTTAATACGACGGTCTAATTTAATTGGCTTTACAAGGTTCTCCAGGAATATGAATAGTGCCAGTGCTTATATTCCTGAAATCATAGGAAAAATCATGAATGCATAGCTAAATGGCCTATATTTGCATAGGAGACATTAATGTGTATTTGAAGTCAAATCATTTTTGTAGTTTTGGATAGAGTTAGGAAGGGTTTAATACCTTGGTATGTTATTTTTTCTCACTGTGTACCAATGAGTGAATTTCCCTTTACTTCTTTCCTCAGAAATGAAACAGAAAGTTAAAGTGGTTCTAAAACCAATGCATTTTTACCTTAATGCATTCCCTGCATTAGGGTAAAAAATGTCATAGTAGCACTATCGCCCCCTACCCTCCTAAATACTTACTTGAGTTCTCACTCAATCCAGCTATGTACTTGTCTGTTGCAGCTCTCTCCTTTATCTCTGCATTCACAGGACAGAGAGGTAACAATGGAAGCCATTGGCTCCTGCTGCTGTCAAGCAAATTTTGTGAGATCAGGGGGGCAGGCCCCAGCTGCTCTGTGTGTGTCTATGGGTGCATACAGTCTGAGCCTGCACGTCTGCCCCCCTAGCAAGTGGCTTGATATTGTGGCAGACACTAAAGAGGAGGAGCCAAGAGTACTAGTGGAAGACCTCAGAAGAGGATGTTTTGGGCTGCCCTGTGCAACTCTGTCAATGAAAAACATGTTTTTTACTTTAAAAAAAATTTTTTATAACCGCTTTAAAGATAAATTCTCCAAATGAGGGGGAATTAAACTCTTAGGGCTTCTTTACTCGGGTGATTGGTGGATTGCTCTTCAGAAGGCATTTGACATGTGGTGAGGAGCTTTTGTATCACCTCAGCAATTCCTGTTTTTAACCCTTAAAAAACCATGCCAAAGCCATGTACATTGCATACAGTTGTGGGGTGGCCACATTCACTTGACTGGTTAGCATGTTGGGAGGTATTGCTTGCCAAATGCAACAAGGGGTTTAATTCTATCCACAGCAGAAAATAAAGTGTCACGGCCACAGCATGTGTATACTCCTGTTTGCTGCCATTGCAGCTTAAGGGGAGCATTTGGGGGCAGTAAAAAAAACAGTTAAGCTATGTCCTCATTAGAAGATTTGCTACTTGTTCTGGACAGTTGCATTTCCCCTCAGTTTGTCAATCTTCATTCAGGGGTTAATCTCCTGAATGAGAATGCAAACAGGTATAAAAACTTGACAGATGTTTGAATTTATCTATGCAAAACTAAAAAGCCTACAAGTAAACTTTAAACATGTAGCACTGCCCCCTTAAGGGTCACTGAATTATTTTCAGGCTCCCTTTCACTCGTGACTTCATTCTGAAATCACAACCCCTGCTAGCACCACCATACACATCTGGCCAGGGTAAACTCTCTAATTATTATCAGAAATAGACTCACACACAAGTTAGAGTGAACTGATATTTTGTTTATATTGGAGATGAATGTGGGCACAGTAAAGCAGCATAAAGCAATAGATGTGCAAATAATGACACTTATTGCCAATCATAGAATAGTGAAGTAAAATTAAATAAAAGCAGATACAAATATAGAAACAATATAATAAATGTCCATGATATAAAAAAAAATCAGTCAAAAAAATGTGTGAGAAAAATAAAAATAATGTCCATCCACCACCATAAAGTGCTCTTGATTGCAGCAATTCACAAATGCCGTTACTGTCTCCCAGTGAATTGAAAACTCACCAGAAATGATGGCTGCCACTACAACAGCCTAAACACCCGTGTATTTAAACAAGGATTCCAAAGCTGCATGTATCTTGACATATCTAGTTGAGCTGTTTTGCATCTCAGGGTCTAGCCTCTTTACAGTCACTTCTTGTCTACACATATGTAGTGATGGCTGCAGATCATTGCTCTGGACTAGCTTCCTGAATTTGACTTGACTTCAACTTCTTATAATCCCCTGTATAGCACTGGGTATCTGCTTTTATTTAATTATTTTATTTTATACTTCACTATTTTAAGATTGACGCTACACTATTACATGTTTTACTGATATTCATTTAGGTCTGTATACTACCTATTGGTGTCAGCTGCCTATACTTCTAGTCAGCACGGATATTGTTTGTTTTATTTCATCAATAACAGTTATCGCTCTTAGTTGCTTTAACCACTTGCCTACCAGGCACTTATACTCCCTTATTTACCAGGCCAATTTTCAGCTTTCAGCGCTGCCGCACTTTGATTGACAATTGTGCGGTCATGCAACATTGTACCCATATGAAATTTTGATCATTTTTTTCTCACAAATAGAGCTTTCTTTTGGTGGTATTTAATCGCCACTGGGCACTTTACTTTTTGTGCTATAAATACAAAAAGTGCAAAAAATTTGAAAATAAAAAAAAGTTTCTTTGTTTCTATTATAAAATTTTTCAAACAGGTAATTTTTCTCCTTCACTGATGTGCGTTGATGAGGCAGCACTGATGGGCACTGATAGGCGGCACTGATGGGCACTGATAGGCAGCACTAAAGGGCACTGATAGGCAGTACTAATGAGGTGGCACGGATAGGCGGCACTGATAGACAGCACTAATGAGGTGTCACGGATAGGCGGCACTAATATGCAGCACTGATAGGTGACACTGATGATGGGTACTGATAGACGGCACTGACTGGCATCACTGCTGGGCACTGACTGGTGGCACTGACTGGCACAACCCCTGGGCACTGACTGGTGGCACTGACTGGCATCACTGGTGGGTGGCACTGGTGGGTGGGCACAGGTGGGTGGGCACAGGTGGGTGGCACTGCTGGGCACAGGTGGGTGCACTTCTGGGCACAGGTGTGTGACACTGCAGAGTGGCACAGGTGGGTGCACTGCTGGGCACAGGTGGGTGCACTGCTGGGCACAGGTGGGTGATCTGCTGGGCACAGGTGGGCGGAGCTAGTGGGCGCACTGCTGGGCACAGGTGGGCGGAGCTTGCGGGTGGCACTGCTGGGCACCGATCATCAGGGCACTGATCATCAGTGCCCTGATGATCGGTGCCGATCCCCGCTCTGACAACTGCCGGTTCTCTGCAGTACTTTCCTCACGATCTGACAGCGTGAGGAAAGTGCAGCCGAGAACCGGCACTTGCATTTTCCTCTGATCAGCGTGTCATTGGACACCGCTGATCACGTGGTAAAAGGCCGCTGTGATTGGCCTTTTACCACATCACGTGATCAGCTGTGTCCTTAGGACACAGCGATCACGGAGATCGCTGGGTGCGCGCCCCCTGGGGCGCGCAGGAGAGCGCGTTCTGGGAGGACGTCATATGACGTCCACCCAGAACTGGCCGGCCGCAGTGCAGCCGTCATTTGGCTATCTGCGGTCGGCAGCTAGTTAAGCAAAAGTCAACACACGCAGCAAAAATCTCAATCAGTTCTGGATGTGCTGCACTTCAAAATTTAACCAAGAGCCCCAGCTCTGAGATGTTCCTGTCCCCAGTGAGCAGAGGAAAGCTACCAAAAAGTAAGGCTAGCTCACTTTGAGCCCTCAGAAGCTGATGACAAGGTTCGAGTCTGAGGAATAGTCAAATGAATAGTTCTATAATCAGTGAGGTTAATATCCTTTTAACTGCAGTGAAAGATCTTCTGTGCACATGTTGGGGTCCAAGTTGGTGCACTAGAAGAATTAAGATCTTCTTGGATGCAATAGGTGAAAGTCCCTCAAAGAATTAATGCAAGAATGGGCACTACTCTTTTAAGTGGTATTCAACTTGGGCAGTGTCCTGTTGATACACAAGATGAGATGCAGGTTTTAAACAAGAGATTTAGGGGTGGGCAGAAGCACATGTTGGTAAGGGTTAATTCCTCTCTAGGCCCAAGTAGCAAATGGCAATAATGAAAAGTGTCCCTTGATAAATGTGAGCCAATTGCAAGAGAAGCAGTGGTGTGGCTTGGCCTGCAGGGGCAGACAGTGCAGTAGGCTCTGATGACTGGATTATGCTGAAGATGTGTTTGCTAATAAACCAGGTGAGCTGGGCCTCAACATGTGTAACTTGTAAACAATGTCAGTAACAAATCAGAATAATGACTGATTTGAGAAAACATCCGTGTCAACTTAACTAGCTCGAGAATGGAACTCTCTCACCCAATCTGTGGCATCATTCAGGTCCTGGGCAGTCTCTCTGTAGATGGGGGTCCCCAGTGGTCCTCCGATCCCTCCTGCAGAATTTGTTCCTGACAGTAGCACTCTGAATCACCATCCGACAGGGTAGTTCTCCAGACTCGTTGGTGATGGCAGTGGTCAGCTATTCCTCTCTTTTTCTCTACTCTCACACTCTGTGGCCTGGTGCGGTCCTCCGGAATTCCACACAGCCTTCTCCTCACAGTCACTTTCCAATTCTCCTAGCTCACCTCCTGTCCTCGGGTTCCTGGGCTTCTGTGTATATCTGTCTCTGCCCACACGCTAACTCCTCTGGGAAATGCAGTCTTTTAATTTGCTGTTTCCCAGCAAGGTCCTGCTGTTCAGCCTATAAAATCCACAAAGCTTTTCACCAGTGTGTGTGCCACTGAGTTGCAGGACACTGCCACCTTGTATCTCTTTTAACAGCCTGCAATCTGAGTTATAGCAGGGTGTTATACTTGATTAAAACTGGAATGTATGAAAATAAGCACAGCTACAACACCTTTAATAAATTACCAAGCTGAACTGAAATACTGTATACCTCTAATTTATGTTACTTTTAGGTAAGACAAATAACTGCATTAATGCTACCCTTGTAGTAGATGGTCTACTAAGCACTGTGCATAAATGTTCCCTATGCAGCAGCAGCAGCAGCATTGATTTCATTGAAATAACCTGCTACTCATGGCACATATCTGAACAATAATTACTGTATTTACTTGAGATTAGCTTCCAGACATCTCATGCTCAATAATGGCATTATATTGCTGCTTAACTAGATATGTCTTCTTTATGTACCTAATTAAAATAGTTTACTTCATGACATTCTGAACCTGTTACTGTTGTGTTAAAATGTGTAACCTATAGTAACAAACATGACAACATTACTCTTATATGTCATGTAGTTAAAATAAATAACTAACTAAGATTAACAATAATGTACTGTATGACCTCAGAGTGAATAAGTGTAAGTTCTCATCGGTGCGGGAAAAATGGGGGCAGAAGGTGCATGTTCCCTGGGCAAAGTGGCGTTATCTGGAAACAGCTAGTCAGCACCCTGCTCTCCAGATGATGACAGGAGTGACACTGCTGGCACATTTTTCATTCAGAATGGAGCACAGTGCAGGGGCCACAATAGCTCCTGGACAGAGGATTCTGCTTTCTTCTTCTACCAACAGCAGTGTAAAACAGGACTGCAGGCAGGGCAGCACCTGTGCTGAAATCACGAATATCTTTTTCTCAGCATGGGCACCTGGTGAAGAGTGAGTTCCTACCTACCCTTGTCATGTGACAAATCTGTCTTCATTCCTGGGAAGATGCAATTCTAACACTTGGGGTGGGGGGAGCAAGTAACCCCAAGGGCTCTCCTCTCCCTCTTATAACCACTCTACATCCTGGGCTTATTTACACTTGTGGTTGGGGGTAGTAAGAACATGCAGTTGATCTGTGTTTTTGCCACATATGTATGGTTGCAAAAGGGCAGGTTTAGTGCACTCATGCCCCACGTACGTGTTGCTGGTAGGGTTGCCACCTCATTCTATTAAAACCGAACACATATTCATTACACAGGTTCTGTGGCTGATTAAGGTGGTATTTAAACTCATTCAGTACCTTATCTGCATTAAAGTAGCCTCAGAACCTGTGTAATTAATGTGCTTGGTTTTAAAGGGATGAGGTGGAAACCTAGTTGCTGGGCAGACAATGTTTCTGTGCTGAGAATGTGTGTAATTCATGCGGTTGCAAGCAAGTGAACCTTTTAGTGGTTAAAACAGACAGTGTGCAGGTGACATAACTCCTCCTCGCTGCCTATCAAATGTCCTCTGCAGTACAATCCACTATTTATCACTCTTCAGAGGGATAACAGTAGTGCACACTAGCCCTCAGACCCACACAAGGCCTCTTAGTTAAATGCACCCCACAGAGCCCCCACACTCCCAGCTCCCCTTTACTGTATACCACTGGCAAATTAGTCCAACTGACACCATCTATGCATTGTTCCTTTCATGTGATGCCACTGATGCAGGGACATTTTTTTCCTTCCAGTAATTCCACAGATACAGAGGAATATTTTCTTCCTATGACACTACTGATGAAGGGGCTTTTTCTTTACAGTGACACCACCAATGCAGGATCCATTTTTCTCCCTTCTGGTGACACCACAGAGGCAGGGACTTTTCCTTTCTTTCTAGGAACACCACAGAGGCAGAAACTGTTTTCTTTCCACTGACACCACATAGGCAAGGCCTTTTTTTCTTTACAGTGAAACCACTGAGGTAGGGCCTTTATTTCCACTGGCACCACAGAGGCAGGGCCTTTTTTTTCTTTTCAATTACATCACAGAGGCAAAGGCATTTTTTCCTTCCAGTGACACCACCAATTCAGAGACAACACAGACTCAGGGACAATTTTCCTTTTCATGACATCACTGACACAGCGGCATCTTGTCCTTCCAACAACATTATGGATGCAGGGACATTTTTCCCTTGAGTTACCGCCCAGATGCAGAGAAATTTTTCCTTCTAGTGACAACATGAATGGTGGGACATTTTGCCTTCTAGAGACACCAATATGGACATTTTTTCCCCACACTGATGCTGGGGAACGTCTCTCTACACCACTATTAGCCCCATAGTTTATTTCGGAATAAAATGTGTACTGCTATCAAACGCGTTTTAACCTAAACCCACCCCCTGCTCCACTTCCTGAGGTGGGAGCAATTTGACATCTTCATCCTGGGCACTGGTTGACCCTGTCCCATCACTGATTGTCCCTGAAACAGTAATAGAGAAAATTTTATCAATGGAAAGATTTGTTACTTTTATAACTACAGTATATAATGCTCATCACGCTGTGTGATTGTACAATCTCCTGTAGATCTACTAACATTTATGAAGTGCAAAGCTCTACAATTAAGCTCAATCAGGATGAAACATGCCAGAGGTGTATGATTCAAGGCAGTCTGTGGTTTTGTAAGCCATCTACTTTGAATGAAGTACTACTATTACGTAGTACTAAGTGTTGATTTTTACAGTGTGTGGCTCTGCCTTCATTTTTTGCCTCATATTAAATAGTTTTGGTAGAGCTAGAGTTTTCCAGAGATTACATGGTCATATTCCCCCAGGGAATATAAGGGACATGATTCCATAAGCATTAGGATAATTTTTTGGGGGTTAAAGGTCCCTGACTATTAAAGGCCATAGGGTGCATAGCAATTTTTGAGGGTGAGCCTTCAAAAAAACACCATGTGCATATAACCTGACCTGATTGCCAAGCTAATAAGTGACAGGGGAAGAACCGGAATTCATCCATCCACTGCCTCTTCACATCGCTGCTGTTTCTGTCTTCTCTCCATGCTATCACAATTTCTGAGGTGGAGAAGCAGGAAGAGAGATAATTTGTACTAACCTTATTAAATTGGCTGTTTGCATTGCATGCACTGGCTGCTTCTCATTGTGCTGTTATGGAAAGTAGAGAGCAGCCTCTGTTCCTCATCACAGCTACATAAAATGCTGCACAGTGGAGATAATCTACAATAGTCATTACAGATGAGTTATGCCCCTTTCAAATAATGGATCCGATCAGGTCCACCTGTCAGGTTTTCAGGTGAACCTTATTGGACCCTCCAGTCAGCCCTATGTCCATTTACACCCACCTGCCTCCAATCTGATCCAGTCCACTAAAATAAAATGGAAGGGGATCCACCCCTCTCCTAGACAAATCAGATTGGAGGGAAGTCTGGTGTAAATGGACAGGGGCATCTGTTTACACCTGGCTGTCCATAGAGCAGAGGGGGCAAGGCCTGTGTCTACTCTGCAGAAACTGCGCACTGACCTGTTATCTGCCTGTTCTACTCTGATCAGCAGGGGACTAGTGGATAAATCCCCTGCTGATCTAATCAGAGTCTGCCCCATATGAAAGGGGCCTAAAACATAAAATCACATGTATCAATAATCATGGATGTTCAATGTCCATTTGAGGGGCAGACTGACAACTCATGGGGCCCCCCGGGCAATAGGGGATCATGGGGGGCCCCTGTGTCCTTGCCCAAACTCAAAAAAGCCTATGAAAAAGGTACCAGGGGCATCTCATGGGGACCTCTACTGACCCCGGGCCCTTGGGCAGTGCCCGAGTTTCCAAATGGTCAGTCCGCCCCTGGTCCATTTATAATAGAACTAAAATATACATAATATAGCACTCATACAAACTGCTACTAAAATGATTATAAAGACTAATGATAATATTGACCAACAAGATACATTGAAAGCAAAGCTTCTAAATATACAAATATCACTTTCAAAAGGGTAACAGAAAGCTGAGGGACAGCTTGACACTCTAAAACACATGTAGTACCCTTAAAGATTTTGCTATTCTGCATATTGAGCATTAGTATAACCAGAACTGTTTTGATATTGTTTTAGTTGTCACTTTGCAGTGTTGCCTTTTTGTTGAGGACATGTATAGCAGATTAGGTCACTTTTACATTGTAGGGAATTGCCGACAGAATAAAAACAGTACCAGGCCATGGTTGTAGCTGTAAATATGATCCTGGTATAACCACTTGAACCCAAAGTCATATATTTTGTCTATTGGCAGGAAGTAGTGGTTAATAATATTATATCCAATTTTTTTGTATTATATACTGCCCATATTTACCGAATTTGCTCTGTTTACTGCAAATTTGATATTTTACTTTAATGAATTGCCTCTTTAATCACCATATGTGATATTTTAAATACATCACAAATATTGCATGCAATACCAGTTAATGAACTGAGTGAGAACAACAGCATAAAATAGCTGAGAGAGGTAGAGTGCAGGTTTCCATTAGTTCATGACTAAAAGAGACAATTTCCAGAGGACAGCACTGAGTACTTGGAACTGTATTCCTCTAATTCTACTGTCTGCCTAAATGCATTGAGGCAAACTGACTACAGCATTCTGGGTTTCGCATGGTCTCCACAGAGAAGATATTACCATATTTTTTGCTCCATAAGACGCACTTTTTTCCCCCAAAAAAATGGGGGAAAATGTCTGTGCGTCTTATGGAGTGAACATGGAGCTGCCGGCCCGGTATTTCCGCCGCCACCGGTCATCTCCTGTACTGTGTCCGCAGTCTCTGGTCATCTCCTGTACTATATCTGCAGTCTCTGGTCATTTCCTGTACTATGTCCGCAGTCCATTAGTTCAGAATTTTTTTTCTTGTTTTCCTCCTCTAAAATCTAGGTGCATCTTATTGTTAGGTTTGTCTTATGGAGCGAAAAATACGGTATATCACGGTGACTGTTTAACAGATTTATAGAGCTACATTCTTGTTTGCTGCAACAGCTAGATTACAACAGATATCTGTCTAACTGATTAGATGTTAGTGTGAAAAACAGGGCTAACTACAATACTCCACCAGTGCACAATCAGAAAAGTATTATTAGTAACCAACTGAGAAAGAATACAGACTATTTCCATTAAAGAATTGTTTTCTTTCCTGACAGCGCTAAAGCCAAAAAACAGCTGCAGCGCGGTTCTAGTTCTGCAAGGGCATCTATGAATGTCCTCCCAGAACCCCGCCCCCAAAGTGCACATTGGGTGCACTTTGTGATTGTTGTGTCCTTTGGACACAGCTGATCACAGATTGAGGTAAGGGCCAATCACAGAAGCCCTTTACCATGTGATCAGCTGTGTCTAATCACAGCTGATCCCATGTAAACAGACTTCCCAGTTATCGGCAGTCCTTTCCTCACATACTATGTCTTTGTGAGGAAAGAAAAGCTGGTTGCTGGCAAGACTGTCAGTACATGTTTATACTGATAATCAGGGCACTGATTATCACTGCAGCCCCATCAGTGCCAATCAGTGCAGCATATTATTGCCCAACAGTGCCCCCTATCAGTGCCACCAAATCAGTGAAGCCAAATTAATGCCCATCAGTGCAGCTTATCAGTGCCCATCAGTGCCATCTCATCAATGCCCATCAGTGCAGCCTCTTCAGTGCCCATCAGTGCAGCCTCATCGGTGCCCATCAATGCAGTCTTATCAGATTACATCAGTGAGAAAGAAAAAATACTTATTTGCAAAATTTTATAACAGAAACTTTTTTTCAAAATGTACAGGCTTTTGTTGTTTGGTGATTAAATACCACCAAAAGAGAGCTCTATCTGTAATCTGTGTGGGCCACGCAGCTCATGTTTGAGTGAGCAGGGCAGCCCATTCATTTGTCTGCTTCTTCTGCAAAAAAAGGTGCATGCACTTTTATAAAGTGCGGCAACGGAGAAATTGCATGGTCTTTTTTGACCGTACGAAATCCCTGCAATTCCCACACCTGTAAATGTGCTGCAGGCTGAGATACATGGGGGTGCCATTCAGAATGAGCAGCACGATTTGGCTGTGGGTGGCAATTCCCATACCCTACACAATGTGAACCAGGGTTCTAATAGACTTATTTTTACAGGGAAGAATCTTTATGTGACATTACACATGATTTTCCTCTATAGCATTAAGAAGGAGCTTTCTGATCAGTAGTTGTGCTGAGACCCAAAACAGAACTGTGGGCACACCCCTAAGGACAATGTTGAAACCCAATAGTTAGCTAGACAGGAAAAAAATACAAATGCAGTGTATATTGTGAACTGCAGTTGTGACAGTTTTAAAGTGTTTGTACCACTCTGTTTCACCATCCCTTTTTACCTCCAGTGAATTGTTAATATTGGATATGTTGTGCTATATTTGAAATCTCTTTTTCTCACAGTGTCACCAGAGTCAGGTAAGAAGAGTACCCACATATTCTCAACAAGATTGTATCACATACAAAACACAATCTTGAGAATGCATTAGCAAGTAACAGCTGTTGTCTTTCCCACACCTCATTTAATGTAGTTTATTCGTTATTGGAAACAGCTTGGAGTCTCAATCAAGTTTGAATAAGAGGGAGATTTTAATTAAAATGGTTTCTAGAGTGCTCAAACATTGCTCTACCTGTTTGAATGTTTCCTATGGCTCTGTTTGTAATGCAGTAGTAGAGAGATACAAAATACCTTTCACTGATTTCCAATTATGTTAATAACTGAAGAAAAAAGACAGCAAACCCAATTTTTTTTTTACTGCAGAGCTAAAAAATATTTACCTCCCTTCAATGGTATAATGTCCCTCCCTGGAGCTGGCATCTTCCATACAGCTTCTTCTGGGTGCAGGGCTGTGGCTGTTCTCATTGGCCATTGTGGGTTGACAACACTCCTGCACAGGGGCAGACTGACAACTCATGGGGCCCCCGGGCAATAGGGGATCATGGGGCCCCTGTGTTCTTGCCCACACTCAAAGCACACCCAAAAAAGCCTATGAAAAAGGTGCCAGGGGTATTTCATGGGGCCCCCTACTGACCCTGGGCCCTCGGGCAGTACTCGAGTACTCAAATGGTCAGTCCACCCCTGCTCCTGCACATGCACAGGAGTACAATCATCACAGCACACAAGTGCAGTGTGTACATTTCAAAAAAGATTGCAAGCAGGCTGGAAGGTTTCTTTTATTTCAGAAGAAACATTGAGTGTCTCTTCTGCAATAAAGAATCTGTCTGCTCACAAGTTTTGAAAGTTGATGGAGGTTGCATACTTTTCAAGGCAAGGAGAATATAAATTTAGTGACATTAAGAAGGTGGCGAAGTATCAATTTTTTTTTCCGTATAAACTTTGGCGGGTATGTTGGAGGCATGCAGGAGGAAAAAGGTCGAGTTGTCCAGAATAACATAATCACAAAATTTTTTGACTCAACTTATGGACCTCTTTCCAGAAACCTATTAGTTTGGGGAAGGACCAAAATATATGTAACAATGTTCCACATTCTTCTTAGCATCACCAGCACTTGTCAGTGGCAGTTGGAAAGTACTTATGTAAAAGAGCAGGGGTATGATACCACCAAGTGAGAAATTTCGTAGAGATCCATGATTTCAAGGAGAACCGAATAACATTTGTCCTCTGAGTTTTGCTAAAGGTCCAGCCTAAATCTGCTTCCAATGTATTGAGGAAAGGTGGGTGGTATTCCCCAGATGGGGTATAAATCTTTGAAAGCATATGGGACAATGTGCCCGTGACCTCAAGCGAGGTCAGTTGGTCACTGAAATTACATGGAGTGCAGAAAATGATGCAATTATGTGGCCTGCCAGAACTCAAAGCAGAAAGAACCTGTGGGATACATTAAAAGATGTATAGAGGGACAGATTCCTGCATCTAAAAAGTGGGAGGCCTGATAGTGCCTGGATTCAAGTATTGAACGAAAGGTGCCTTCTTGGTGGCCTGGCACGAAATCAAGGTTGCTCAAAATTGGAAATTGCAGGGAATCCATGGAAGACAATTCAGTGGCAGAGAATAGTTTAGAGCAAATGCATGCAGTGGGTCCCACTAGTGGATGTGCCTTGAAAGAGGTAGGTAGCACCCCAGAGCACCATGGTGAATGACACAACATCTTCGGGCTTTGGGGCTGTTCTAGAAGTGGCCAAAGTTTAATGTCCTTGTGACAACAGTCGAGGTCTCTTATGTACTGAAATTAATTTGGTGAGAAGCTGGAGGGAAGGGTGATGGGTAAGGTCTGAAATAGGTATACAAATTTTGGTAAAATGGAAATTTACTATATTATATCTCCTGAACTATGAATGCAGGCCATGATGCCACTACTCCAGGAGTGTTCAGGCAGTGTTGAGAGGTGGGGGGGAAGTTAAGGTAGAAGCTACCTGTCAAACTGGCTGGGATATAGGTTCCCAGGTATTTTAGAGCTACTTCTGTCCAATTGAATTTAAAGTTAAGTTGAAGCATCCAAAGCTACGTAGGTGGCACCACTACCCCCTACCCTTCAGACTTAGTAAAGTTGATCTTTAAATCAAATTCATAAAAAAGGGAGGGATACAGCCAGGTTAGTCACAGAAAAAAAGCATATCATGAGCATATGCCAACACTTTATACTGAGATCCTACACAAAGACCTGTGATGTCTGTGTTCAGGTGTATCTTGCACAGGAAAAGTTTAAGTGTAAGAGCAAAGAGAAGCGGAGACAGGGGACATACCTGTCTAGTCCCATTGTTGATGGGGAAAGGCTCAGACAGAATTCAATTCACCTTTATCTGTGCCAGCAGCAAAGGGTTTTTGCTAGAGATCCAATGTAGCATATTGTCCCCCAACCCAATGTGTAATAAGACCATGTAGATAAACTGCCCGTTTACCTGGTCAAATGCTTTTTCTGCATCCATTCCCAGAAACACACAGGTGGTGAGGGTTTGGCTGGCTATATGCATGAGATTCATAATTGGTCCAAGTGGATCAACAGTGGTAGGTTTTGCTGGAGATATGTGGTCAGAATTTTAGTGAACACTTCAGACTGACAATCAACAAAGATATTGGTCCATAGCTGTCACCTTGCCACTTTACGTACAATCCGTATATGAGCTTTTACAGACTTTGGATGAAAGGACGCTGTAGTGCCAAGGGCATTAATCATGTTAAACATGCGAGGCCCTAATGCAGTGAGTAAAAGTTTGTAGTATTGTAAAGTAAACCCATCTGGCCTGGGAGATTTGCCAGATTTAGTGGCACTCACTGCTACCTGGCCCCTTTAGCATTTTATAATCGCAACTGGGACCATGAAAGGTATGTTTGTAATGCTCAGACCACACATCATAAACTAATTTGTATATTACTATTTGTTCCTTTGTACCACCAAAGGACAAATGCTGAGGCTCCTACTAAAAGGTATAAGTGGTCTTCTATTGCTGACCTACTTGTTTCCTGTTTGATTTAAATTGCAGGCATGCATAAAATAAAAAAAAAAATTAAATGAGAATTCCTAACCTGCACTGCACTTTTTTTTTATACAAACATTATTCTAAAACCCCCTTCTGGACCTTAGGGATTTTGAAGATGTCAGGTCCCATTGGGCCCTGTCCTTTGGGAATATATCCCATTTTTAAGAACTCTCTAAAAAAATATGAATAGCTTTCAGGCTTCTATTAACATGGCAAGGGTCTCTTGCTCTCTGCTTCATTGTAGGGATTTCAGCCTATGTCTAGTGTGCCAGCAATGCTTACTCTTTTGATAAAAAAGTAAAGAAAAAATATAGTTAACACTCCAAATACTGATAATGTTTTAAATAGCTTTCACATTTGCCAAGTATCACATTTTTACATTATAAATGCAACAAATGTTACATAATGGAAATTAAAAAAGGGGTGGAACATGTTCCCATAGACACAGCCACCGCCCACTGCCCCCCTCCCTCTGACAGATAGTATGGGGAGAAGTCTCCCCTTAATATCTGTCAAATTTTAAAAAAACAGCGCAGGGCTCCACCCACAAAGCCAAATTATTCATTCACAGACTTACGTGAATAAATGAACTGCAAGACCCGACAGCCTTAGCGGCTGTTGGCTTGTAGTTGTCAATGAACTACCACGGCGCTGTGGAGCGCCGTGGTAATTTATTGATGCTTCCTTTCAGAATATCTGTTTGCTCATACATACTGTACGACAAGCAGATATTCTGACAGGTCTGCAGGAGATCTACTGATTGCTGGTGCAAAGCTTTCCAGGATCCTGTAGACAAAAATAATAAATGCACATTTTTCTACCTGCAAAAAAATGTGCATTTATTATTTTTGTTTAAAAGGTGAACTTATCCTTTAAGTTTTATGATTTAGCAGGAAGAATAAAGACAGCTCCCTGGGTATTCACATAGAAAAATAGAACATGACCATGTTGATAAAATAAGAGCTCTATATTTCACTTTTCAACACTTGTGTTACTTTTGTATGTAAATGTCAGTAGCAGTAAGCTGGACACAAAAGTTTGACAGATGAAAAAGCTAGTTACATTTTCCCCTTTTATCCTGTTTCTGAAAAACATTATTCAGTCATAAACTGAGAGACAGCATAGGAAGGTGAATAAGTAGAGTCCATCAACACTTTTATCATTTTGGTAGCTATCATTTAACAAAAAACCTTCCACAGCTGTAACCACTAAGACCTCAATAGTCAATAGGTCTATTTTGTTCTAAATGTTGTTGGAAGCAGGCCAGAAAGGCATAACATAATTCATTGTTCATTCCTACAGTTTTAAAGTCTAAATGCACTTATTGAAGTATTAAATCAAGGTACGATAGCCACTGTAAATCTGAATCCTTATTTTTCCTTTAGTTCCTAATTTTGAAAATATACAAAGCAGATATACTGTAGTGCCTGCAGTGAGCAAGTATGAATAGGCATTTTGCTTAACATTCATATATTATATGAATTGCAAACACTTTACAGATCTCTGATGTGAAAACTCAGCTATTTTTAAAACTAAGTACAACTGATTACTAGAGTTACCTGCTTTGTTACAATGTAAAAAGAATACACAAGCTGACGTTCCTATTGTATAATGGGATCAGAGTTTTACTCCTGTTTCAAATCATCTTGGGGTCCTAATTTGTGTAATTGTTCACACTAACAGGGCCCTCCTAAACCTCTTGTCTTGAATTGTATTGTACTGGTACTGCCTCCCTTTATTCTGTAAAGTGATGTGCAAATAGGTGGCGCCATATAAATCCAGTATAATAATAGCATGTGTCTGATTGCCAAAAGCATTGAGAAAAAGTTTTCTTCTCTTGCAAGTAATGTTGTTTCAGAAATGAGAAAACTAGATTATTTACATTTAGTACTGTCTAAGGTCTAGTAAAGGGGGCTGAAAACTTTAATATTAACTTAGCAAATGTTCTTTTTTTCCAAAAACAAACTAAGCAACAAAAAATATGCTTTTATTGGCCTTGTCACTTAACCACTTCAGCTCCCATACCTGTATGTTCTTTATTACCAGAACAATTATTAAATTTCTTTATTCTCTCATAAAGTTAGCAGCACTGCCAAGCAGCACTGGGGTCGTTGATTCAAATCCCAACCATGGCACTACCTGCACAGAGTTTGCATGTCCTCCCTGTGCCTGTGTGGGTTTCTTCCCACACTCCAAAGACATGCTAGTAGGCTTACTGGCTCCTATCTAAGTGTACGTATGAATATGAGTTAGTGACCTTACATTGTAAGCATCTTGAGGGCAGGGACTGATATGAATGTAATATATATATATATATATATATATATATATATATATAAAATATATATTGTATCCAGAAAGTATTAACAGCACTTAACATTTGCCACATTTTGTTATGTTACATTCCAAAATGCATTCAATTCATTTTTTTCCTCAACATTCTACAAAAAATGCCCCATAATGACAAAATGTGAAAGAAGTTCATTTTGAAATCTTTGCAATTTATTAAAAATAAGAAACAAAAAAATCCACATGTACATACGTATTCACAGCCTTTGTTCAATACTTTTTTGAAGCAACTTTAGTACTAATTACAGCCTCAAGTCATTTTGAGTATGATGCTAGAAGCTTGGCACACCTATTTTTTGGCAATTTTTCCCATTCTTCTTTGCAGTACCTCTCAAGATCCATCAGTTTGAATGGGGAGCCCTCCAGAGATGTTCTATCGGGTTTAAGTCTGGGCTCTGGCTGGGCCACTCCAGGACATTCACAGAGCTGGCCTGTAGCCACTCCTTTGTTATGTGGGCTATGTGCTTAGGGTCGTTGTTCTGTTGAAAGATGAACCGTCACCCCAGTCTAAGGTCCAGAGTGCTCTGGAACAGGTTTTTATCAAGGATGTCTCTGTACATTGCTGCATTCATCTTTACTTCAACCCAGACTAGTCTTCCAGTTCCTGCCACTGAAAAACATCCCCATAGCATGATGCTGACACCACCATGCTTCACTCTAGAGATGATATTTGCTAAGTGGTGAGCAGTGCATGGTTTCCTCCAGACATGATGCTTGGCATTCAGGCCAAAGAGTTCAATCTTTGTTTCATCAGACCAGAGAGTTTTGTTTCTCATGGTCTTAGAGTCCCTCAGGTGCCTTTTGGCAAACTCCAGGTGGTCTGCCATTTTGCCTTTTACTGAGGAGTGGCTTCCGTCTGGCCACTCTACCATACAGGCCTGATCAGTGGAGTGCTGCAGAGATGGTTGTTCTTCTGGAAGGTTCTCCTTTCTCCACAGAGAAACGCTGGAGCTCTTTCAGAGTGACCATCAGCTGCTTGCTTACCTCCCTGGCTAAGGCCCTTCTCCCTTGAGCTCTAATTTTGGCTGGGCGACCCACTCTAGGAAGATTCCTGGTGGTTCCAAACTTCTTCCATTTACAGATGATGGAGGCCACTGTGCTCATTGGGACCTTCAATGCTGCAGAAATTTTTCTGTACCCTTCCGTAGATCTGTCTCGGAGGTCTACGGACAATTCCTTCGACTTCATAGCTTGGGTTGTGCTCTGATGTGCACTGTTAACTGTGGAACCTTATATAGACAGGTTTATGCCTTTCCCAATCATGTCCAATCAACTGAATTTTCCACAAGTGGACTCCAATCAAGTTGTGGAAACATCACAAGGATGATCAGTGGGAACAGGATGCACCAGAGCTCAATTTTGAGTGTCATGGCAAAGGCTGTAAATACTTATGTATGTATGTTTCTTTTTCATTTTTAATTTGTTATAAATTACAAAGGTTTCAGAACGAACTCCTTTTATGTTGTCATTATGGGGTATTGTTTGTAGAATGTTGAGGAAAAAAATGAATTTAATCCATTTTGGAATAAGGCTGTCACATACAAAATGTGGCAAAAATTTAGCGCTGTTAATACTTTCTGGATGCACTGTATATACAGTATATACACAGTATATATATATATATATATGTATATATATATATATATATGTGTAAAGTTATACATACATTGGTTGCACTATATAAGTACCTGTAGCAAATATAAATACCTGTAGTAAATAAATAAATATTTAGGATAACAAAGTAATTATTATTATTTTTATTATACAGGATTTATATAGCGCCAACAGTTTGCTCAGCGCTGTACATTATAAAGGGACACAGTGCATGAGACAGTACAGTAATAATATGATTCAATACACGAGGGGTTCGAGGGCCCTGCTCCTTGGAGATTACAATCTAGGAGGGAGGGGATAGTGGTACAGGAGGAAATAGCTGTGGGGGATGGAGTGGTAGGAAGAGTGGAGGAGTTCAGTAATTAGCTGAATGCGGGGTAGGCTTCCCTGAAGAGATAGGTTTTCAGAGTGCACATAAAGGTGAGGAGAGTAGGTGACAGTCTGATGGATTGGGGTAGGGAGTTCCAGAGAATGGAGTAAGCCCTGGAGAAGTCCTGGAGATGGGCATGGGAGGGGAAGACCAGGGAACTAGAGAGTAGGAGATCTTGTGAGGAGTGGAGAGTACGTTTTGGGTGGTATTTGGATACCAGATCAATGATGTAGTTTGGGGCAGTATTATGAACAGCTTTATAAGTCAATGTTAGCATTTTGAATTTTATCCGTTGGGCAATCGGAATCCAGTGGAGGGATTGGCTGAGAGGGGTGGCGGATACAGAGTGGTTAGTAAGGTGGATCAGTCTGGCTGCAGCATTCAAAATAGACTGAAGCAGGGATAGCCTGCGGTGGGGTAAGCCGGTGAGGAAGGAGTTACAGTAGTCGAGGCGTGATATAATGAGGGAGTGAATGAGTTGCTTAGTGGTTTCCAGGGTTAGGAACGGACGTATTTTGGAGATGTTTTGGAGGTGAAGTCTGCAAGAGTTTGTCAGCGAATGGACTTGGGGCTGGAAGGACAGATTGGAGTCTAGGATGACACCTAGTACTCTGGCTTGAGGGGAGGGACTGATGGTGGTGTTGTTGGTCTTGATGGAGAAGTCGGGGGGGGGGCGCGGGCTGGGGGGAAAACTAGGAGCTCAGTTTTGGACAGATTTAGTTTGAGGAAGTGGAGTGAAATCCAGTCCGATATGTCACTCAGTAGGCTTGTGATACGAGCGGAGACTGAACAGGTGAGGTGAGGGGTAGAGAGATAGATTTGCGTGTCATCGGCATAGAGATGGTAGTTGAAGCCACGTGAGTGTATCAATTGGACAAGGGAGGAGGTGTAGATGGAGAAGAGAAGGGGCCCGAGGACAGAACCTTGATTGACACCAACAGAGAGGGGCAGTGGAGAGGAGGTGGCAGCGTTATAGGTAACACTGAAGGAGCGCTGTGATAGATAGGAAGAGAGCCAGGAGAGAGCGAAGTCTCTGAGGCGTTGGTGAGTTTGAGTAGGGCAGTTTCAGTGGAGTGTAGGGGGCGGAAGCCAGACTGTAGGGGATCAAGGAGGTTGTTGTCGGTGAGGTGGGAACTCAGGCGATTATAGACTAAGTGCTCTAGGAGTTTGGATGTAAATGGCAGCAGGGAGATGGGTCTAAGGTTGTTCGGGTCGGTGGGATCCAGGGAGGGTTTTTCAAGTATGGGAGTGATGTGCGCGTGTTTTAGAGGGGAGGGGAATGTGCCAGTAGAGAGGGAAAGATTAAAGATTTGTGTGAGGGAGCGTAGGATGGAGGAAGAGGGTGATCGTAGGAGTTGTGAGGGGACAGGGTCAAGGGGGCAGATGGTGAGGCAGGCTTCAGAGAAGACCTTAGTCACCTCTTCAGTGGTAGCGAGGTCGAAGGAGTGGAGTGTTGAGGAGGTTTTAGTGTGAGGAATGCTAGGTGGGGTGAAAGTCTGGGCAGTGGCGAGGTCGAAAGAGTGGAGTGTTGAGGGGGTTTTAGTGTGAGGGATGCTAGGTGGGGTGGAAGTCTGAGCGGTGGCGATGTCCCTACGAATTGCGTTGATCTTGTTTTTGAAGTGGTTAGCAATCTCGTGGGCGGTGAGTGAGGTACTGGGTGGAGGTGGGGGAGGAGAGAGTAGAGAGTTAAAAGTGGAGAAGAGCCGGCGATGACTGGAGGAGAAGGTATTAATGAGGGTAACAAAGTAGGCTTGCTTGACAGCGTGAAGGGAGGAAGTGTAGGTTAGGAAGGCAGATTTATATCAGGTGAACGCTTGTTGGGATCTGGTTTTGCGCCATAGTCGCTCCAGCGCACGACTGTGTCGTTTGAGTAATAGTTATATTTTGTTGGGGACTATATCACTCAATATGATACAAGGTATGGGTCATTGATTGCATCATCCTCTAGAGGGTATATATACATTCCATATATTTGATAGACCAGAAGACACATTTCAAAATTTATTTGGGGACTTTTTTAGTATCAGACTTATTAATGACAATCTTTTTGTAAAAAAAAAAACAAAAAAAAACTTTTTTTATTGTAGATAGAAAAAACATAAAAGCAATGCACACCAATTTACGAAACTATAATAGTGTAGCGCTAATAAATAATAAATGAAAAATACATATACCATAAACATAAAAATATAGATATATAAACCAATAAATAAATAAACAAAACTAAAGTGATCTGATCCAATCGGGATCTAATTTGTGACACATAAACACGTGATATGAACAATGTGAAATATCAAAATGGTCCTAAAATTGGACTCCATGTAGTGGAAAATCAAAAACATTAACAACAACCCCCCCCAAAATCCCTATTTGGGATCAATAAATAGAAAACACAGACTAGTGCAAACAACCATGAATCTCCAAAATTGGGGGATAATCAACTCAATCAAAGTGACAGGTGCTTAAATATTCAAAAATAAATATGTAAAACACTCATTCAAAGGCCATAAGTAAATAAAATACAAGTGTTCCAATATATAAATAAAGTGAATTATATATCAAATAAATGTTCATAAAAAAAGTCCACAAAAGATTTTATAAAACGTGATCCAATGAAAAAGTTTCATGCAGGTGATGAGGTGAATGTGCGTTCACACCTATGGTGAAATCGTCAAATTGCTAAATTGCCCCCCTTACCTCCTTACTACAACCCACTGGGCCAGTGCACTTTCAGGATCACCCCAGGATCCTTCACACGCAGTAACTCGTCATTGGATGGTATCCATAAGAAATCCCCTCAATGGTGTTACTTATACATCTCAGGTCCTCTTCAGATACAGGTAACCGCAACCAAGCTCAATCTCCCATCCGGATCATAATAATAGAAGAAAAAAGATCCTCCAAAGTGTAATATGATTTATTATAAATAAAGCATAAAAACGCCAATTGCCCACTCACTTACTTCCAGTATATCATAAGCCTTTAAACCTCATGCTATAGGTGTACCTCTGCATGGGTTTCAGGTGTGCCAAGATGGCGTCCACGCCAGAAGTATGTCACCGCGTACCAGAACTACGTCAAGGCATACCTACACGGGGTGTCACGTTCGTCACGTGACTTCCTCAGGGACTTCCTCAGGGAATTTACTGATATTTGAAATTATTGAATAATATTTTTACTTTGTCATTTTATGTAGGATACAATAAAGAAAAATGGATTTTTGTAAAAAAAAAAAAATTAAACCTTAGTAAGTCTAGTACCTAAAAAGTCACAAAAATATTTTAAATTTTTTGGGGGGAGTAGAATAACACATATTTCTTGTGAATATTGCACTCTTTACACAACTATAGGTAGAGAAAAACTTTGATTAATGTTGCTGTAAAAAAGTAACACTATATTTTATTATATAATTTTGAATCTTTATAATGCTGTTTAAAATAATATTAAAATTAAGATCCTGGCAAAAATAATTGCTAATTATGTACAAATTATTATTTTTTTTAATTAAAAGCATTTTTAATGTGATACTAAAAAAACTAAATTAAAGAACTAAGCACATTTTAGAAAGTTAAAAAACCAACATTATATTTGATCTACAGTATATCCAAATGTAACTGAATACATACAAACTAGGAAAAATGTTACATTGTATTTCTTAGATGGTGTTTCAACACATGATAGATCCACTGAGTATTTCTATTACAGTAAAGTATAATAATATGACAAAAATCCAGCTTAATGTCTGATAAAAAGGCATTTTTAGTGTAATAAAGTGCATAATCTTAGAAAATGTTTGCACAATACCTTAAATAACTAGACCAATTAATCTGCACCCATTGATTGAGAGAGATAAGACCATACACTAGGTATGAGACCAAAAATATTCATAGCTGACAACTGTAGGATCTGACCATACATAGCCTATTGTTAAAAAAAAATATTTAAGAAGCAACTGTGCAACCCACAGAAAAATATTGGTGTCTTTGAAATTGTACCCCATAACAAGAATATCAGGGAGACGCTGCTGGGCTGAAATTATTTTCAATCAGTTCAAATAAATAGACACAGCTGAGAGAAAGCAAGTCAAAAGAATTATATGTAGGGAACAATAAAATCTTTGATGCTTTTGAAAGTGTTCTTTAGATCTTAGAGAAACACTGCTAAGGCACACAATTTTTCCAATAGTTCAGTTACATGGGTGTGACAAAAAAAAAAAAAGCAAGGTAGATTAATTATCGGAGTGTGATCTCAAAATCTGGTATTCTAAGGGCAAAGGTTCAATTCAATGTGTTTTTTTTTAATGCTTTTGTGTGCTGAATAATATGTAAGCATAAAATTAAAAAATGAAAATGAGCAAGCATAACAAGCTTGGCTTTCAGCTACTATTAAAGATATTGGAGGTTTTTCAAGATCATCGTAGATGGTAAGAAAATATTTGTCTCCTGCTCATGAGTGGCATAATGTCTTAAAAGTCAGATTAGCAGTTGAGTAGTTCTGCTAAAGAAGATTTTCTTTTGTAATATAATAAATCATAAAATAAAGCTAGCTAGATTTTTGCACTGAGAAGGAACTGCACTATCCTAAGGAATCAACTTTCAGAAAGAATGGTCAATACATTAATTGTTAAAGTTTACAAGAAAAAAAAAATTGCTTTCCAAATTTCTGAACCTTACACTGCTTTGAGCGACTACAATTTGCCGTCATCAGCTATTTTTGTGAGATAGGCAAATGGAGAGCCCTGTTTATGAACTGCTGGTAATAATCAAATCAACGCAAAAATTGTTGAGTACCTTATAGTCCATGTTGCTTAAAACAGTTCAGGTTTACTGAAGACTTTTCTACATAAATTCAAAATCCTCTATATAAGCAGTATTTCAAAGGTGTTTTTTGTTTCCAAAACATTTTTCAAACTTGACATATAGAGCATTTTATGCAGCTGTAGAATTACTCTCACATAGAAGCTAGAGATGAGCGAATTATTCAAAAATTCGATTCGGCTGATTCGCTGAATTTGCGGAATAAATTCGATTCGATGCGAATTTATTCGCTGCGAATTTAACTTATTAAAAGGGTTTCTAGGCTTCAGAGAGCCTTTATATTAGTGCAGAACACTGTACCTTTAATTTAAATGCCCTTGGAGTCTGCTGGGGAAGAGAAATAATACTGTCAGTCAGTATGACATGCAGATGAGTGCCGTCGATCTTAGAATCACCGCACACTTCACTCATTTGGGCAGTCACAGGGCACGACGAAGAAGATGAAGAAGAAGATGAAGAAGAAGATGAAGAAGAAGATGAAGAAGATGAAGAAGAAGAAGAAGATGAAGAAGAAGAAGAAGAGGAGGATGAGGATGAAGAAGAAGAAGAAGAAGAAGAAGAGGATGAGGATGAAGAAGAAGAAGAGGATGAGGATGAAGAAGAAGAGAATGAAGAAGAAGAGAATGAGGATGAAGAAGAGGATGAGGATGAAGAAGAAGAAGAAAAAGAGGAAGAGGATGAGGATGAAGAAGAAGAAGAGGATGAGGATGAAGAAGAAGAAGAAGAGGATGAGGATGAGGATGAAGAAGAAGAAAAAGGTACCAGGGGCATCTTATGGGGCCCCCTACTGACCCCGGGCCCTCGGGCAGTGCCCGAGTTTCCAAATGGTCAGTCCGCCCCTGCCTAAGGGTAAAACAAATCTTAATGCCTAAGCACAATTTTGCAATGTTGACATGTGTTGATAAAACCGTACAGATCATCACAACTACTTTGTACATCCAGGTGAATTATACCGCGTTGTTTTCAGGACAAATTGGTCTTTCATTTGGTGCTAAATGGTAATGGGTATCTCCTGATTTTTTGTATTATCAAAGGAAAACTGACCCAAAATAGTAAAAAAAATATATTTTTTTTTATTTAGCTGTGTTTCTTGTTACTACCATAACCTACCACCAAAAACAACCCAAAATAAATTCTGCAGCTCTTGACGATCGCACCAATACCATGTACGTGTATGTTATTTGTTGTTTGTACCCGTAGTACAGCCCAGAAACAATAGTGCGCATTTTGTTTTTGTCTTTTTTTTTTTACCTAAAACACAATGACATTGACACTGACACTGATACCAATTTTTTAAAAAATCCTGACCTTTGACCTTGACATTTGACCTTGATCTTGACCCAAACAATAACCCTGGCACTGAACTAGATCAAACCTTGATCTAGATATTTTTTCTTTATTTTTTATTTTATTTTTTAATATCTATTTATTTATCTTTTCTTTTTTTTTTTTACAAACATTTTTTTTTCTTTCTATGTCAGGAGTTAGAGAGATACATTGTATCTCTCTTCTCCATTCACAGAGAGAGAAAAAAACAAGGGGGCTGGGCTGCACAGTGACTGATCACTGTGATAGCCAATCAGAGGCTATCACAACGATCATGTGATATGGAATCAGGAGTCCCGGGTCCCGATCGTTAGAATGGGACCCAGGGATATCAGTGACACCAGTGATATCAGTGCAGTGCGCTCCCAGCACAAAGACAGGTATGCAAATATGCAGCCCCACAGAAAGAAGCCCAGTTCAATGAGGCCACATATTTGTGTGACGTCGGCATCAAGGGGTTAAGTTACCCTTTGTGTAAAGTCAAAATTGCAATCAGTGACAGAGGGTATGTTTTCTTTACCATAATCTTATTTAACCCACAATAATCAGCACGGGATCAAAATTAGCTCTTCAGTATGAAAGGAATGCCACCTATTTCTTTTTCCAGATTCTCATTTTCTATGCCCAGATTTTAAAAAGGGAGAAAAATAAGGTTAAATATACTGTATATGATGTGAGAAGTAAACTAGCACGCTGCCTGGAGTATAATGTGCACAAATATTGGACCTATAAAATTCAAATAAAGTGTCCGTGCAATTATAAATAAATGAATTCCCCAGGGCCACTGCCTTCACAAACTGTTTCCAGATCAGTCAGTCATATAATAACCAAATAAATGTGTGGCTCTGCCTCTTTAAGAATTTTTTATATACAATGAATGTTCACTCCAATAAATGAGGTAGTGTGTCAATCCGTTCACTTATGGTCTCTTTATAAGGAAAAATATAACTTATTGCCTTTGTCTCCCTGATTAGCCTAGAACCCACATTAGGAGAACCCCAGCATATACTTCTAAGGCAGAGTTTTCTAGAGGGGTGGATAGTGGTTTAGTAAAGTTAGAGTCTCTTTCACAAGAATCACCCTTCAGCTCATTTACGTTTTTTTCAACAACACTATGCCCTCCCCCACTCTGAATTTTATAAATTACCGTACACATTGCAGATTACACATTTTTTCTACCCATTATCTCTCTGAAGGAGAGAGTTTAGGATTGGTATTTGAGCTATCGTGTGGTTTGGCATCTAGGGAAAAGATCATCTCAGTACCTGAGATGTGCTTCCAGGGGTGCCAGGACAGATTTACACAACTCCATATTTTTTGAAGTTGCAGGGCTCTCTGTCTGTTATGGCAACAGGAGTCTGTAAAAGTAACATATTACTGGCATAGAGATAACACTGACCCATCAGATCAGTTTATTTTTTACTTGTTGCCACAGGTATCACCCCCCTGACAAATTGTTGCACACATTATTCAGCGCCATTCATTGGTCTATTGCCCTTAATTGGAGATTTCCCTCTGTATCCCAGTCCAGGTGCTTTACAGCATGGAAGCTATAACATTAATGGAAAGGGCTCACCATACTGTTATGGATATTATGCATATTGTTGAGCACAAGGGGAAATCCTGGTCATCTTATTAGTAGCTGGATACTTTATTATATGTACTGTGATATTCTTAGGATCTTTGAAAATACAATTGTTATTCTATATCCACTCCAGTAATTTCTTTTTATTGGAATATAAGGCTATATGACAACATGTTTGTCTATTTCTCTTGATTGTCACAGTCCCATTGGGTGGTGGTAGTATATCTCCTGATTTTTCTGTTCCCCTTTTTGACGGAGATCATAGTTCTTGATGGCTTTCTATCTGTGTATTAAGATTGTATAAGAATTCTCTGTCGTTTTCTTGTACTTGTATTACTTGCCTTAATAAAATTGTTGGTAAATAAAAAATATATTTGGCACAGTCATATGGCTGATGTGGTGGAAAATATATGCTCATTCCTTAAAAAAGAAAATAAATATATATGCCAAGGACAGTTTTATTGTGTTGCTGCTTAGACATATATGTCAGGGTGGTGTGAGCTTAAAGAAACACAAGTTCATAGGTTCAAAAGCCTAAATCCACAGTGGATCCAATGGTCTGATGAAAAAAATCTAGGTCAGCTTGTAAGTAAGAGAGATCAGTCCAAGACTGTATTCCACTGTATAGTCTTATGTCAGGTGCAAACACAGAAATTGTACTTTGGATACCAAACTCTATATCAAACTCTATATCCCAATCCATCAGACTGTCGCCTTCTCTATTCACATTCAGGCGCTCCCTCAAAACCCATCTCTTCAGGGAAGCCTACCCCACCCTCACCTAACGGCCATCCTCCCTCATTCCTCCTACCACTTCATCCCCCCCAGCCACTTCCTACTGTACCTTTACCCCCTCCCTCCTAGATTGTAAGCTCGTAAGAGTAGGGCCCTCTTACCCCTCGTACGCTGTCTGTCTTTGTTGTATTGTGCCATGTATTGTCCCCCCCTATTGTACAGCGCTGAGCAAACCCTTTGGCGCTATATAAACTCGTAGTAATAATAATAATAATAATATCAATTAAAAATAGGATAAACTATTTAGGGAAAAATAGTCTCAAAATGGAGTCAAACAACAGGCTTCTATTTGAGGATGTAATTCTTCATTCAACATTTTATTCAGGGCACAACATGCTGAGAGTCCCCACCTGAGATCTGTTCCTCCTGACTTGTTTCACCCCCCACACACATAAACACACCCCTCTCTCCTTTTCCCTCAACACTGAGTTATCTTTTTAAGGTTTATCTTTTTATTTGGATTCAGGTTTCTTTTACTCAGTGATGCTCCAAGAGGGAGTCCCTAAACCAATACTTGGCATACAAGAGACTAAAGAAAGGATAGCAGAGGTTTGGATCAGTGTCTTTTTTGTGATTTTAAAAACTGTGGGTCCAAAAACTGAACCTTGAACTGAACCTTGGACAGTAAGAATGTAAACTGTCTTATTTTAAAATCTATTTACAAATCGAATCAGGATCACCAGATGAAAATAAACTGAAAAAAATTAAAGAAGAAAACAAATGTAGCCACTATATCCGAGGGTTGGTAACCTGAAATATATTAGTCAATTAGAGACAAATAGATGACATTACTGAAAATATCTAAATTAAGAATTTCCTTTGTCATAAAATGTATTGACTTTGACAAAAATGTAAATTTCAAAGTATTTTTTTTGGGTGGCGGAAAAGCAGTGTAGTCTATAAAATACTGATCAGGTAATTCATGCATCTCCAGCGCTCGTATTAATAAATTCTTGTCTTGGTGTGGATATCCTCCTTCATATAATGTTGCACTGGATCATCCATCATAACATATGCAGGGAATTCATTCTAAAATAAAATAATAGAAATATTTGTGTTGCTAATGCTGACTTGATTTTTAAAGGTGCAGACATTAAATTTGTAATATTATTCCTGGCTGCACTACCTTTTAGGCCACTGGAACAAGCATGACACCCCCTCCCCAAATATAAGCCTGACACACTAGGAATTTATGATTGAACAGTGACAATTGTGGGAGCCATTTAATATGATAAAACAGTCCTTCTCAAAACATTGGCACAAAACTTTGCACTGCAGGCATTAATTTCAATTTGATATAAATGTTTTTCCATTCATCTAATAGAGGTTTGTTATGTGACAGTAAACTCACTAAAGGGTGGGTTACTAGCAGTGTATGTTGTAAATGTTGTTTAGATAGTTTAGAGACAGCTGGCTATACTTTGCTATATTGTGCTAAATTTCTGTGAATTTCAGTGTGGAGGGCTACATATACTTGTATAAGAGACCCAACAGTCTCATTCTGGATTACCTATTTGTTTTTGTCAGCAACAACTCTAGCTGCTACCCCTCCCCCCGGTTGTCTCTCAGATAATACACTATAGTGTTTATTTCAACATAAACCTACCTATTCACCTACCTCTTCAGCCTAACCATTTTGCTTACATAGTGTCCAGTGGTGAACAATATTTGTGTCAATTGTCTCTCAAATAATATACTTTAGCCACCTCCCGCCCGCCATATAGTACAATGACGGGTGCAAGGCAGTTCTCTCATTCTGGGAGGACGTCATATGACATCCTCCCATTCTAACCAGGCTCCAGGAGTGCGCAGCGTGGCGATTGGTGGTGCGCTGTGTCCCTAGGACACAGCGGATCACCGATCAACGGAAAGAGCCAAAGATGCTTGCTCATGTGATCAGCTGTGTCCAATCACAGCTGATCGCATGTAAATAGGGAAATGCCGCTTATCGGCATTTCTCTCCTCACGAGCTGTCATGCTGATAGCTCGAGAGGAGAGGAGAGTAGAGCCGGTAATCGGAATCCCTCTGAGGGGATATTTACACTGATCATCAGGGCATTGATGATCAGTGTGCCCTGATGATCTGTGTAGCCCCAGCAGTGCCACCTGTCAGTGTCCATCAGTGCCAGCTGTCAGTGCTCATCCATGTCACCTGCCAGTGCCCTTCAGTGCCACATCAATGCCACATATCAGTGCCTACCATTGTACATCTATACCACATATCAGTGCCCATCTGAGCTGCCTTTCAGTGTCACCCATCAGTGCCAGTCAGTGCCACCTATCAATGCCAGTCAGTGTCACCTAGGAGTGCTGCCAATCAATGCCAACTATCAGTGCCAATCAATGCCACCTATCAGTGCCAGTCAGTGCCGCCTATCAGTGCCAGTCAGTGCCACCTATCAGTGCCACCTGTCAGTGCCATATACGAGTGCTGCCTTTCAGTGTTCATCAGTGATGCCTGTCAATGCCCATCAATGCCACCTACCTGTGCCTCCTCTTCAGTGCCACCTATCAGTGTCCATAAGTGCAGCCTATCAGTGCCCATCAATGTAGCCTCATTAGCGCACATCAGTGAAGGAGAAAAATCACTTATTTACAAACATTTAATAACAAAAACTTTTTTTTTTCAAAATTTTCTGTGGTTTTTGGTTTGTTTAAGAAAAAATAAATAACCCAGAGGTGATTAAATACCACCAAAATAAATCTCTATCTGTCATAAAAAAATGATAAAAATTTCATATGGGTACAGTGTGGCATGACCGCGCAATTGTCATTCAAAGTGTGACAGCGCTGAAAGCTGGAAATTGGCCTGGGCAGGAAGAGGGTATAAGTGCCCTGTAGGCTAGTGGTTAATGTTTATTTTAAGAAACAACCTGCTTCATTACTACCTCCTACATTTCAGACAAACCAAACTGCCTATAGTGTCCAGCCACTGAACAATATTTGTGGCTATTTTCTCTCAAATAATACACTTAACGTAAGTTTATTTCAAGATAAAACCTTCCGTGTCTCTTCCTGTTACATTTTGAACTGAACTAAGTGGTTACATACTGTCCAGCCACTGCACAATATTTACTGTCCATTCAAGTTTGTGACCTTTTCCAGTGCTTGTGCACTGGAAAAATATTTGTGGCTATTGTCTCTCAGATCAAGAAAAAACACAAGAGGGAGCACTCTCCTCGTGCATTACCGTGATGACAGATTTTTTAAAACATAGATCACAAATGGATACTCAAAAGCTAACCATAAAAACAGACATAGAGCTAGACTGTTCAGTCCCAGACATTGGGGTCCTATTCCAAAAGTACCCGTTAGGAATTTCTGATGCATTTCGGGAGAAGAACTCACTTCCACAGAGCTGGAACTCCGTGGTGGCTCATTGAAGCTTCCTGTCAGAATATCTGCTTGCTCGTACAGCAAGCAGATATTCTGACAGGTCTGCAGGAGACCTACTCTACTGATCACTGGTGCAATGCTTTCTAGGCTCCTGCAGACAAAAATAATAAATGCACATTGTTTTACCTGCAAACAAAAGTGCATTTATTATTTTTGTCAAAAGGTGAACTTATCCTTTAAAATGGTCTAAAAATGGAAAAATTATAACCCAAACAGATTCAATTATTCATAGTAGTGATGTGTTTTTTTGGGTTTGAAGACAAGTCAGGATAAAAAATAACTTTGGTTGCATTAAATCTTTATAGGTAAACCAACATTACTTGGCTAAGCCAGTCAACCCTAAAATCTCTGCATAGCAGTGTATGCATTAACTTGTCGGTGTTAAGCAAAGTATTTTACAGTATTATTTTTAATTGTACTTTGAGTCACTGGTCAAAGTTTATGTTCTAATCCTGCAATGTGCTTTACAGCTACCACAGAGGCTGGTCTATCATCATTTACAACACTAGATGAGAGACCCTTGTTCCTCCTACTGCATCCCCATAGCTATTACAACTTTGTGCGATGCTGAAATCTGGTATCTTGTATTATCTGTTAGGGATGAATGAATTTTAGAGTTTTCATTATACCCAAATATATAATCAATAATAAAGAAATGTCATCATTTTGCCAAAATGCATTATCAATGTAGGTCAATAAATGGCTCCTGAGTTAAGGCAGAACTTTTCAACTATTATGAACCTAATTTGGTTTCAAAATGTCTCTTCTTATCCTCAATTTGTTTTCTTTTCAGTGAATAAAAAATAAAAACATTTAAGATAATGTAAACCAACTGTGATCAAATACACAAAAAATAAATTCTATAAATAAATCTGAAAAACATTTTTAAAGATGAATCAGAAAAAGTGGTTATTTTTCCCAAGCACATTTCACCTAAGCAGTATAATGATACAATCTGCGAGCTTCTACTTAAAGTAAATAGGCAATTTCATGGTTAATTCAATATTATAGAAACAATTCCAATCATTCTTATTGCTTGTCACTTTTTTGTCAATGCCTTGCTTTTTAATACCTGCATAGAATGGTTACCATTAGTGATACATACATTGGTGACCTTACCAGCCAACACCAAATGAGCAGTTTTATGTGGATTACATTTGAAAAAATATGTAATGCTAAATTTGTTTTATAATGTCTATCATCTAATGTGCATGGTAACCACAGATGAAAGATTCACATCAATTTAAAATACTTCATATAAATCATAATAATACTCTGGTGAGATTTACATTTAATCATTCAAAAGTTTTCTTTTTTTCACCAACCATTTTGTATTCCACAATGAATTCATTAACAGACTTTAAGCTGTGATCATTTACAATTTATTCCGAATGATACCTCACCTGTTAATAAGTTTCTCAGTCACCAATTAAGAAGTGTTAAAAATGCCTATTAAAATCTGAGAACCAGGATTTCTTTTTTACACATTTTACTGCAGTGAAAAGATAGCCCAGAGACATTTGGTTACATAAAATGAAGTTCTATCAAGGTGCCTTAATTAAATTGCATTACCTGATATTTGCCTTAGTTCACCACTTACCTAGACTAAAGTACTCTAATTTTATTTTGAACACACAATAAGGTTTTTGTAAAAAAAGAAAATAATTTAAAGATTGTGATCTCTTTCACACCATAATAATTATACATGAAAAGAAATAATAATCATAATTGTTTTAATAAGATCAGAGAAAAGCTTGAGTTTGGAGTAGCTTTACAGTCATGATATGGCTCCTTTGTACCATCTAAATGATCCTCTCTGTCTTTTATATTGCAAGAGATAGTATTAATTCATCAAACAATATTATGGGAATTATTAGATGCAAGTCTTTGTTTTACATCTAAGCTTTAAATGGATTTTTGCAAATAAACATTAGATTCCTTATCTGATTTCATCTGCTGAAACCCGCATCCCCTTGGAATCAACAGTGGGACTTTTATAGAATCTATCTAATCATTGATATACAGTGTTTATCATAGAGTGATGAATTCATGTAAATTTACAGTAAATATTCTGGTACTGGCAGTGTTTACTGTTTGCAATTAACTACATTTTCGAAATTAGCCTTTCTCAATCTTTTTAACATGGAGAAACCCTTAAATCGGTATGAAACATAAAAAACAGACATTTTTAATTAATGCAGTTTATCAATTGTTAAATGCGATGGCTGCATTAGGTTTCTTTTTTAGGCTTTTTCCTTTATTTTCACCTGGTAACCTGGCCAGTAACACACTTCCCTTCGTAGAGTGTCTCCCCTCTAGATAAGAGCAAAATACAGGCATTTGTGGACAGCAATGCTGTCATTTTAGGGAGAAGGCAGCAGATTAAGATGGACTTGACTAAAAAATTAAAGCCAAACTCCAGCTAACACATTTTAGGAAGTTAGAACAATAGTTGTTTTGCCTTCTGGGATAAAGGTTTTATATAAATAAAAAAGGATGAGCATTGTAAGCACCCCTGTCAATGTTAATTGGTTTCAGCACTCTAACTGCCACTTTTTCTGGACAGCTTGGTCTGACGTGCCAGATCACTAGGTGAATATAAGAAATCTAAGAAGTTGTAAGTTGCAATATATTACATTTTTGTTTTGGGGTTTATTACCACTTTAAAATAACTTTCTGGTCTCAGGGAATCCTGCTAATAATCACTGCATCTAAAACTCACAATGCAATCGTTCAATGGAAAGAATGCTTCTTATATTTGTGGTCATTGAAAATAATCTCCCCCTTATATATTTAAAAAGTTATTATTGTCAATAGTTAGGGAACCATTGAAACCTGGTTGTGAAGGCTGGTCTAAATCATCCAGACAGATACTAGTTTTCTCACAAAGTTATATGTACAATATATTTTGGACAGACTTAATACTACTGTTGACTACTGCTAGACATGTCAGCATCCTTATTTTCAAGGGAAAATGGCGGTGGGAGTGACACTGACAAATTTTATTCCAACATTATCTTTATCAACAGAAAAATGTTGTGGCTGTGATAGAAAGCAGTGCCAGAAGAAGACAATGCATTACTAGAAGAAAGAGAAAAATAGATGTTGAAATTGTGAATTCAAAGCTAATTTGCACTACTTGTTATGTAGCAGATGAGAGATTTCTTGATTAGCGAGAAAGATGTAATTTGGCCAACAGAGAAGGAGATGGTTGAGCCCACTTAAATAGATCCCCTGTAAAAGAGTGTATACTTATACGGAATATCGTTTTACTATTATTAGTAATAGTATATTACTATACTATTCTGCATTTTAGAAACACTGTTGTGCAACACCTTGGACATATGTTATAGCATTATTCACTTTATTAAAAAAAATTAGATCAGCTAATGCAAGTTACCTTGCATTTTACTTGAGTTTATAATTACCAGCTGCTGTATTTTATAAAGCTGCTTGTATTATATACAATAACTCACGTGTACTTATCTTGCATGCTTCAAAAAGTGCAAAATCATATTACACAAAGACATTTTTACCTGCATTTTAATAAATCAATCTTTGCTTATTTTAATGTAAAGTTCATCCGTCAATACTTTACATACGTTTTGTGATACCAAAAGTTTACAGATTGTGATTGTAAGTTAAAAGGAAGGCAGAAAGTTTTATTGTTATGTAAATTGTCTGATAAAAAGCAATTATATGAATAAACATTCAAAAGTTTAACCAGCTGAAGTTTTAGTTTTCCTCTGATCTGGAAAAAAAAGAAAAAGAAATAGATCAGGTCTTGAAATGGAATGTGTTAATTGGTATCTTGCTTGTTAATTAGGTTTCACTGACACCTTTTCTCTTTTCTTTGCTTTTTGTTTAATGAGCTCCCTTGTTGTATTAGATATTAGGTAATTAACTAAAACAAAAAATGTTTCCAGACCTATTTCTAGTCAATAATAGGATATGTATTAAATAGAGCACAAGTTTCATTAACTGGATCATTGCACTTCAATAATGTTTAATCAATGGACCATAATATATTTTTAGAATAAGAGTTTTTAATCCCAGACTATTAAAATAATAACAAAAGCTAGGAAAGCAGCCACGTTGTTGCTTTGACATAAATCAATTGAATTCTAAAAAAAGGCAAAAAAAAATCTTTGGGGAAGAGATAGAAGCAACTTTCAAAGGGACTCTGTTGCTAAATAAACTTGCAAATAAAATAATTAACTCTAATGCATAATGTTAAAAACTACCTCTTCCTCTCTCCATGCTCTGCAGTGCTCTATTCAAAGGAACAACTCCACTGAAGCTTCTTTTTAAAGCAACAGAGTATCAGTCTCCTGTGTTCCCTCTTGTCTACAACCAGAAAATTGGCCTGGGCAGGAAAGGGGTAAAAATGCCTTGTATTGAAGTGGTAACAATAAAAAAGTTATACTTACCTGCTCTGTGCAATGATATTGCATAGAGAGGTCGTTTGCCTCTTCTTTGGTAGTCCCGAGTTGTAACTGTCTCCTCCTTCTTACTCTAGATGCTCCCATAGAAAGCGTAGTGCTATGGGGGAACCCATGTAGGCGCACTCCTGAGCTGGGCTGGACACACACTGCATGACTCAGCCATGCCCCTGATTCCCCTCACAGGATGTGACTGGCAACAGCAGGAGTCTATGGCTCCCACTGCTCTCACTGCAAGACCAGGAACAAGGGGACAGAAAAAGCAAAGGGATGTTTTTTTCACTCTGATGCAGGGAATGCCTTAAGGTAAAAATTTTTTGACTTTATAAATACTTTAAGCTTCAATATCCATACAAAACACAGATTATTCACCCAAGAGTGACATTTGTGTTCTAGACATCAGATCACTGCAGTAATTAAAATTGCTCTCTTGCCTGCTTTTGTAATGATAGTTACTGAGTTGTGTGTTACTCCCAACACTTCCCAAATGTAGAATTCAAGTTATTTTCTAGTCAGGATGAGGGAAATGCACAGTACAAAATAATGTAAGAAGAAGGTATAGTCCCACTTTGAATCCGGTTTTGGAGTCTGGATACAGTAGATAGTGTAAAACTCATATTAAGGTGTATTGAGTGGGCTTTCTGTCCTAAATATAGTGACAATACTTCCAGAATAAAATTCAGTTCACTGATTTATTTCATGTGTAAAGTGATAGGCCTGTTTAAAATTCCATCTTCAGAGTGCTATTTAGTGATCATCAGCTTTCCCCTTAGCAAAACCGTATTTACCATAATACACTTATGACCTATGCTTTGGGCAACAGGATAAAATAGGTAGCACCAAAATACAGTGAGTTTTATTTAGTAAAACTGGAGAGTGAAAAATCTAGTTCAGCTCTGCATAGAAACCAATCAGCTTCCAGGGTGTTTTTATTTTTGTCAAAACTTAAATGAACAAACTGATGTTAGATGTTGATTGGCTATCATTCACAGCTGCACTAGATTCTGCACTCTCCAGTTTTAGTAAATCAACCCCAGTGTTTTCTTTTTTCCCTTTTGATTTTATTTGTTTGCCTTACCACTTCTGGACACTTGAGCATAAATGGATTCCCTTCTAAACCAAAGCTGGTGTTTGGGTTCCAATAGTTTTTTTTTACCATACTAAGCCAGTATGTGTGTCTATATGATAACACCAACTCTACATTGGTCTTATCAGACTCCAGATTTCTTGATAAGAAACGTGTCTGAACAATTATGTGAATAGGACTTTCAGCTGTCACTGATAATAAGAACAGATACTAATAAGAACTATGTGAATTTGGTTTATGAGGTGCAAGACACAAGGAAACAAGAGATACTAAATTAGGTGGGCAGCAGGGGCGGACTGACCATTTGGAAACTCGGGCACTGCCTGAGGGCCCGGGGTCAGTAGGGAGCCCCATGAGATGCCCCTGGTATGTTTTTCATAGGCTGTTTTGAGTTTGGGCAAGGGCACAGGGGTCCCATGATCCCCTATTGCCTGGGGGCCCCATGAGTTGTCAGTCCGCCCCTGGTGGGCAGTTAACATGTAGCTGAATAACCCCAGGTATCTGAAGTAGATAGGAATGTGAATTCCTGCCATTGTTTTTCTGGATAAAAACATGCTCTGGCTTCCCTAAGGTTTACAAGAAGTGTGACACACTGAGAAAGACTCCTATGAAGGCAGATTGTTCCTCTATAAAGAACAGTCACAGCCTAATCAGCTTTGATTATTCCAAATTCAAGGTATGCCCATCACACATTAGCCAAAAAAAGAAAAGGCTGTCCCAGCACTTTAACCACAATAATCCATCTCTCCAACCTAATTTCAGAAAGGGGCTAGGTCTTCACAAAACCCTTGGCCCTTGCTTTGAAGTTATTGAGTTGAATCCTTTAAATTGCTGAACAGCCTACCATTGTGAGTTAAAATACTTTTACATGTATATGGAAAGGACTCCTAAACAATTTTGACCAGACAGTTCATGCACCAGAACATGCTTCCCATGTTTCAATTAGATTAAATTTTTTAACATTTTTCCATGATAATTTTTTTTTTTTTAGAACTACAGTAAAGTACATGAAATGAATATAAATTATAAAACTCATGTCACCCATGAAAATGTATGAGTCGTTATAATGCATTCTAGTAAAATGTGGTTGATTTGGTCATCAAGAACAGTACAATATGATCAGAAAAGATTAGATGATATTTTGAGATCATAGATTGTCATTTACTTTGAATACAATACACATCCAGAGAAATAGGAATCACTTTTTAGTTAATGTCACTTTAAAGAATATGCTAAACTTTAACATTAATCCGAAATGATAACAAATGAAAAACAATGCAGTCATATTTATAGAACTCTTGATTAATCGTTTCACTGCCACTGCACCTTTCACTTTAGGCAGCTGGGAGTTTGTTTATATTTTTACGCCTGGGTGCCAGCTTTCTAGTAGAAGTGATTTTCAGCTGGGATGAAGAATGATGGGATCACTGAATTTCATTAATATTCCCTGGAAGCATTCAGATCTGAGCACTTCCAGGTTTAGAGTTGTCAAATCCTGGCAGCTCTGGCCAGTGTAGAAAATGATTTTAATCGACCTTTACAGCCCCTTTGTGTTATCAATAGAGTTAAGGTAGAAAACAAAAAAGTTAAAAAAGTGATGTTAAATAAAAAATACATTACAAACACCCCCAAAAGTTTTGAAAGAACCCTACAATCATATGCAGACACATGAAAATTAATATAGTGGCACACGCCAGAGTAACAGAAGTTAATCTGGAGCATCATTTATGGTTAATTTTATGGCTTTTAAAAGCCTCACCAATGGTCAATTTTGGGCACGGTAGGTTTCTACCATTTCACTGTGTGGCATCACATATTTAGTGTCTATTTACTATACACAATTTCATCTTTCATTTTGTGCCAAAATGGTTTTAATATTCTGTTATGTGCACCAAAGCTAATTTCAGTACCTGTGTTTAATACTAGAGATGAGCGAAGTATTCAAAAATTCGATTCGACTGATTTGGCGAATTCGTGGAAAAATTTCGATTCGAGTCGAATATATTCGCTGTGAATTTAACTTAAAAAAGGGTGTTTCTAGGCTTCAGAGAGACTTAATATTAGTGCTGAACACTGTACCTTTAATTTAAATGCCCTTGGAGTCTGCTGGGGAAGAGAAATAATACTGTCAGGCAGTATGACATGCAGATGAGTGCCGTCGATCTTAGAATCACCGCACACTTCACTCATTTGGCCAGTCACGGGGCCAAAACCAGAGTGTGGAGCCACAGTGTGGCGGTGGAGGCAGCAGCAATGGGAGGCCATACAGCACCCTATGACAAAAATGGAAACCACCAGCAGTGTGAGGAGACCTGAAAGTGGCACATGGCAGAGTGTGGCGATAGAGACAGCAGCAATGGGAGGCCGTACAGGGACCCATGACACACTCTGGACCTGGCAGCAGCATGAGGAGGTGGTACAGGGGCCCATGGCAGATTACGGGCCTGGCAGCAGCATGAGGAGTCGGTACGGGGGCCCATGGCAGATTACAGGCCTGGCAGCAGCAATGGGAGGCCGTACAGGGACCCATGACACAATCTGGACCTGGCAGCAGCATGGGGAGGCGGTACAGGGGCCCATGACAGATTACGGGCCTGGCAGCAGCATTTGGAGTCGGTACGGGGGCCCATGACACACTCTGGACCTGGCAGCAGCATGAGGAGGCGGTACAGGGGCGCATGACAGATTACGAGCCTGGCAGCAGCAACTTGGACAGGAGGACGTTCAGTTTCTGCACCGTCTGGTGCGTGCTCGCAAACTGTTGTCTCTTGGAAACGGATTCCAAGAAAGACTGCTGACGGAATCCGTGAAGAGGAGTAGCAGGAGAAGGAGCATCTGAACGAGCGGAATATGCCAACAAGCGACAACAGGGGCCCATGACAGATTACGGGCCTGGCAGCAGCATGAGGAGTCGGTACGGGGGCCCATGGCAGATTAGGGGCCTGGCAGCAGCTATGGGAGGCCCGTAATCTGCCAGCACCCTATGACAAAAAATGGAACCCACCAGCAGTGTGAGGAGACCTGAAAGTGGCACATGGCAGAGTGTGGCGATGGAGACAGCAGCAATGGGAGGCCGTACAGGGACCCATGACAGACTCTGGACCTGGCAGCAGCATGAGGAGGCGGTATAGGGGCCCATGGCAGATTAGGGGCCTGGCAGCAGCTATGGGAGGCCCGTAATCTGCCAGCACCCTATGACAAAAAATGGAATACACCAGCAGTGTGAGGAGACCTGAAAGTGGCACATGGCAGAGTGTGGCGATGGAGACAGCAGCAATGGGAGGCCGTACAGGGACCCATGAGAGACTCTGGACTTGGCAGCAGCATGAGGAGGCGGTATAGGGGCCCATGGCAGATTAGGGGCCTGGCAGCAGCTATGGGAGGCCCGTAATCTGCCAGCACCCTATGACAAAAAATGGAACACACCAGCAGTGTGAGGAGACCTGAAAGTGGCACATGTTTGGGGCATGATTCATGGCAGATTTAGTCAGTTGTGTCAGGAACTGGTGGTTTGAAATCCAGACTAATCCACGCCTGATTCATTTTCACAAACGTCAGTCTCTCCACACTTTGGGTGGACAGTCGTGTCCTCCGCGGAGTTGCAATACCTCCTGCCGCACTAAACACGCGCTCCGATGCCACGCTACTGGCCGGGCATGACAGCCTTTCAAGGGCAAATTCAGCTAGTTGGGGCCAAAGGTCAAGTTTCGTTGCCCAGTAGTCAAGGGGATTGTCTACCTCGGTTGGCAGGGTGCTGTCCAAGTAGGCCTAAGCCTGTTGTTTGAGGTCCTGCTCCAGGTCCACCTGATGCTGCTGCTGCTGCTGCTGCTGCGGCTGGTTAGTAGTTTCCTCACTGCGCTGGTGAAGAAAGCTACTCATCATCGACTGCAGACTGAGGCAGCCGCTGCTGGTGGAGCTGCCACTGCTCCTACCACCCCACCCCTCCCCTGCTGCCATGGCAGTGGAACGCGAGCGCACAGGGCCCACAGTGTCTGAGGATGGACGTTGGCGCAGACAGGCAGAGACCAGCTGACTACATAGGTGGTTTTTATAGTACGTTATTTTGGCCTCCCTCTCAGCAGGTGTGAAAAAGGCCACCATTTTTGAACGGTAGCGAGGGTCCAACAAGGTGGACAGCCAAAAGTCATCCCTCTGTCTGATGGTTATTATTCGGCTGTCGCTACGCAAGCAACCGAGCATGCTATGGGCCATTTGTGCCAAGGAATGCGAGGGACTCCCTGCCTCCATCTCCACAGCATACTGCCACGGTGCGTCTGGGTCCTCTGTCTCCTCCTCCTCCTCCTCTACCAGATGCTCCTGCTCCTCCACTCCTGTCCGCTGAGTGGAAAAACCACCCATTTCACTCAATAATTCCTGAGCACCAATGTCCTCCTCTACCTCCTCCTCTTCTTCCTGTCCTGCCCCCACAGGGGTCATGTGGCGTTGAGATCTGTGCGCCACGTCTACCGCACCCTGACCAGCCATTGTTAACAGCATTTGTTCCAGGACGTGCAACAGAGGAATGACGTCGTTCATCCCATAGTCCTGGCGACTCACGAATAGCGTGGCCTCCTCAAAGGGCCTGAGCAAGCGCAGGTGTCACGCATGAGCTGCCAATGGCTGACATCTAAGTTACACAGGGAGTACCTTTATCCGCTTTTAACATCAGGAAATCGGTGATGGCCTTTCGCTGTTCGTAAAGGCGGTCTAACATATGTAGGGTTGAATTCCACCTTGTTGCAACGTCACAGCATGAGGAGTCGGTACGGGGGCCCATGGCAGATTACGTGCCTGGCAGCAGCAATGGGAGGCCCGTAATCTGCCAGCACCCTATGTCAAAAAATTCAACACACCAGCAGTGTGAGGAGACCTGAAAGTGGCACATGGCAGAGTGTGGCTATGGAGACAGCAGCAATGGGAGGCCGTACAGGGACCCATGACACACTCTGGACTTGGCAGCAGCATGAGGAGGCGGTATAGGGGCCCATGGCAGATTAGGGGCCTGGCAGCAGCTATGGGAGGCCCGTAATCTGCCAGCACCCTATGTCAAAAAATTCTACACACCAGCAGTGTGAGGAGACCTGAAAGTGGCACATGGCAGAGTGTGGCGATGGAGACAGCAGCAATGGGAGGCCGTACAGGGACCCATGAGAGACTCTGGACCTGGCAGCAGCATGAGGAGGCGGTATATAGGGGCCTATGGCAGATTAGGGGCCTGGCAGCAGCTATAGGAGGCCCGTAATCTGCCAGCACCCTATGTCAAAAAATTCTACACACCAGCAGTGTGAGGAGACCTGAAAGTGGCACATGGCAGAGTGTGGCGATGGAAACAGCAGCAATGGGAGGCCGTACAGGGACCCATGACAGACTCTGGACCTGGCAGCAGCATGAGGAGGCGGTATATAGGGGCCTATGGCAGATTAGGGGCCTGGCAGCAGCTATGGGAGGCCCGTAATCTGCCAGCACCCTATGTCAAAAAATTCTACACACCAGCAGTGTGAGGAGACCTGAAAGTGGCACATGGCAGAGTGTGGCGATGGAGACAGCAGCAATGGGAGGCCGTACAGGGACCCATGACAGACTCTGGACCTGGCAGCAGCATGAGGAGGCGGTATATAGGGGCCTATGGCAGATTAGGGGCCTGGCAGCAGCTATAGGAGGCCCGTAATCTGCCAGCACCCTATGTCAAAAAATTCTACACACCAGCAGTGTGAGGAGACCTGAAAGTGGCACATGGCAGAGTGTGGCGATGGAGACAGCAGCAATGGGAGGCCGTACAGGGAGCCATGAGAGACTCTGGACCTGGCAGCAGCATGAGGAGGCGGTATATAGGGGCCTATGGCAGATTAGGGGCCTGGCAGCAGCTATGGGAGGCCCGTAATCTGCCAGCACCCTATGTCAAAAAATTCTACACACCAGCAGTGTGAGGAGACCTGAAAGTGGCACATGGCAGAGTGTGGCGATGGAGACAGCAGCAATGGGAGGCCGTACAGGGACCCATGACAGACTCTGGACCTAACAGCAGCATGAGGAGGCGGTATATAGGGGCCTATGGCAGATTAGGGGCCTGGCAGCAGCTATAGGAGGCCCGTAATCTGCCAGCACCCTATGTCAAAAAATTCTACACACCAGCAGTGTGAGGAGACCTGAAAGTGGCACATGGCAGAGTGTGGCGATGGAGACAGCAGCAATGGGAGGCCGTACAGGGACCCATGAGAGACTCTGGACCTGGCAGCAGCATGAGGAGGCGGTATATAGGGGCCTATGGCAGATTAGGGGCCTGGCAGCAGCTATAGGAGGCCCATAATCTGCCAGCACCCTATGTCAAAAAATTCAACACACCAGCAGTGTGAGGAGACCTGAAAGTGGCACATGGCATGAGACACTGTGGACCTGGCAGCAGCATGAGGAGGCGGTATATAGGGGCCCATGGCAGATTAGGGGCCTGGCAGCAGCTATGGGAGGCCCGTAATCTGCCAGCACCCTATGTCAAAAAATTCAACACACCAGCAGTGTGTGAGGAGACCTGAAAGTGGCACATGGCAGAGTGTGGCGATGGAGACAGCAGCAATGGGAGGCCGTACAGGGACCCATGACAGACTCTGGACTTGGCAGCAGCATGAGGAGGCGGTATATAGGGGCCTATGGCAGATTAGGGGCCTGGCAGCAGCTATAGGAGGCCCGTAATCTGCCAGCACCCTATGTCAAAAAATTCAACACACCAGCAGTGTGAGGAGACCTGAAAGTGGCACATGGCAGAGTGTGGCGATGGAGACAGCAGCAATGGGAGGCCGTACAGGGACCCATGACAGACTCTGGACCTGGCAGCAGCATGAGGAGGCGGTATATAGGGGCCTATGGCAGATTAGGGGCCTGGCAGCAGCTATAGGAGGCCCGTAATCTGCCAGCACCCTATGTCAAAAAATTCTACACACCAGCAGTGTGTGAGGAGACCTGAAAGTGGCACATGGCAGAGTGTGGCGATGGAGACAGCAGCAATGGGAGGCCGTACAGGGACCCATGAGAGACTCTGGACCTGGCAGCAGCATGAGGAGGCGGTATATAGGGGCCTATGGCAGATTAGGGGCCTGGCAGCAGCTATGGGAAGCCCGTAATCTGCCAGCACCCTATGTCAAAAAATTCTACACACCAGCAGTGTGTGAGGAGACCTGAAAGTGGCACATGGCAGAGTGTGGCGATGGAGACAGCAGCAATGGGAGGCCGTACAGGGACCCATGAGAGACTCTGGACCTGGCAGCAGCATGAGGAGGCGGTATATAGGGGCCCATGGCAGATTAGGGGCCTGGCAGCAGCAATGGGAGGCCCGTAATCTGCCAACACCCTATGTCAAAAATTTCTACACACCAGCAGTGTGTGAGGAGACCTGAAAGTGGCACATGGCAGAGTGTGGCGATGGAGACAGCAGCAATGGGAGGCCGTACAGGGACCCATGAGAGACTCTGGACCTGGCAGCAGCATGAGGAGGCGGTATATAGGGGCCTATGGCAGATTAGGGGCCTGGCAGCAGCTATGGGAGGCCCGTAATCTGCCAGCACCCTATGTCAAAAAATTCTACACACCAGCAGTGTGTGAGGAGACCTGAAAGTGGCACATGGCAGAGTGTGGCGATGGAGACAGCAGCAATGGGAGGCCGTACAGGGACCCATGACAGACTCTGGACCTGGCAGCAGCATGAGGAGGTGGTATATAGGGGCCTATGGCAGATTAGGGGCCTGGCAGCAGCAATGGGAAGCCCGTAATCTGCCAGCACCCTATGTCAAAAAATTCAACACACCAGCAGTGTGTGAGGAGACCTGAAAGTGGCACATGGCAGAGTGTGGCGATGGAGACAGCAGCAATGGGAGGCCGTACAGGGACCCATGAGAGACTCTGGACCTGGCAGCAGCATGAGGAGGCGGTATATAGGGGCCTATGGCAGATTAGGGGCCTGGCAGCAGCTATGGGAGGCCCGTAATCTGCCAGCACCCTATGTCAAAAAATTCTACACACCAGCAGTGTGTGAGGAGACCTGAAAGTGGCACATGGCAGAGTGTGGCGATGGAGACAGCAGCAATGGGAGGCCGTACAGGGAACCATGAGAGACTCTGGACCTGGCAGCAGCATGAGGAGGCGGTATATAGGGGCCTATGGCAGATTAGGGGCCTGGCAGCAGCTATGGGAGGCCCGTAATCTGCCAGCACCCTATGTCAAAAAATTCTACACACCAGCAGTGTGTGAGGAGACCTGAAAGTGGCACATGGCAGAGTGTGGCGATGGAGACAGCAGCAATGGGAGGCCGTACAGGGACCCATGAGAGACTCTGGACCTGGCAGCAGCATGAGGAGGCGGTATATAGGGGCCTATGGCAGATTAGGGGCCTGGCAGCAGCTATAGGAGGCCCATAATCTGCCAGCACCCTATGTCAAAAAATTCAACACACCAGCAGTGTGAGGAGACCTGAAAGTGGCACATGGCATGAGACACTGTGGACCTGGCAGCAGCATGAGGAGGCGGTATATAGGGGCCCATGGCAGATTAGGGGCCTGGCAGCAGCTATGGGAGGCCCGTAATCTGCCAGCACCCTATGTCAAAAAATTCAACACACCAGCAGTGTGTGAGGAGACCTGAAAGTGGCACATGGCAGAGTGTGGCGATGGAGACAGCAGCAATGGGAGGCCGTACAGGGACCCATGACACACTCTGGACTTGGCAGCAGCATGAGGAGGCGGTATATAGGGGCCTATGGCAGATTAGGGGCCTGGCAGCAGCTATAGGAGGCCCGTAATCTGCCAGCACCCTATGTCAAAAAATTCAACACACCAGCAGTGTGAGGAGACCTGAAAGTGGCACATGGCAGAGTGTGGCGATGGAGACAGCAGCAATGGGAGGCCGTACAGGGACCCATGAGAGACTCTGGACCTGGCAGCAGCATGAGGAGGCGGTATATAGGGGCCCATGGCAGATTAGGGGCCTGGCAGCAGCAATGGGAACCCGTAATCTGCCAACACCCTATGTCAAAAAATTCTACACACCAGCAGTGTGTGAGGAGACCTGAAAGTGGCACATGGCAGAGTGTGGCGATGGAGACAGCAGCAATGGGAGGCCGTACAGGGACCCATGAGAGACTCTGGACCTGGCAGCAGCATGAGGAGGCGGTATATAGGGGCCTATGGCAGATTAGGGGCCTGGCAGCAGCTATGGGAGGCCCGTAATCTGCCAGCACCCTATGTCAAAAAATTCTACACACCAGCAGTGTGTGAGGAGACCTGAAAGTGGCACATGGCAGAGTGTGGCGATGGAGACAGCAGCAATGGGAGGCCGTACAGGGACCCATGACAGACTCTGGACCTGGCAGCAGCATGAGGAGGCGGTATATAGGGGCCTATGGCAGATTAGGGGCCTGGCAGCAGCAATGGGAGGCCCGTAATCTGCCAGCACCCTATGTCAAAAAATTCAACACACCAGCAGTGTGTGAGGAGACCTGAAAGTGGCACATGGCAGAGTGTGGCGATGGAGACAGCAGCAATGGGAGGCCGTACAGGGACCCATGAGAGACTCTGGACCTGGCAGCAGCATGAGGAGGCGGTATATAGGGGCCTATGGCAGATTAGGGGCCTGGCAGCAGCTATGGGAGGCCCGTAATCTGCCAGCACCCTATGTCAAAAAATTCTACACACCAGCAGTGTGTGAGGAGACCTGAAAGTGGCACATGGCAGAGTGTGGCGATGGAGACAGCAGCAATGGGAGGCCGTACAGGGACCCATGAGAGACTCTGGACCTGGCAGCAGCATGAGGAGGCGGTATATAGGGGCCTATGGCAGATTAGGGGCCTGGCAGCAGCTATGGGAGGCCCGTAATCTGCCAGCACCCTATGTCAAAAAATTCTACACACCAGCAGTATGAGGAGACCTGAAAGTGGCACATGGCAGAGTGTGGCGATGGAGACAGCAGCAATGGGAGGCCGTACAGGGACCCATGACAGACTCTGGACCTGGCAGCAGCATGAGGAGGCGGTATATAGGGGCCTATGGCAGATTAGGGGCCTGGCAGCAGCTATGGGAGGCCCGTAATCTGCCAGCACCCTATGTCAAAAAATTCTACACACCAGCAGTGTGTGAGGAGACCTGAAAGTGGCACATGGCAGAGTGTGGCTATGGAGACAGCAGCAATGGGAGGCCGTACAGGGACCCATGACACACTCTGGACTTGGCAGCAGCATGAGGAGGCGGTATAGGGGCCCATGGCAGATTAGGGGCCTGGCAGCAGCAATGGGAGGCCCGTAATCTGCCAGCACCCTATGTCAAAAAATTCTACACACCAGCAGTGTGAGGAGACCTGAAAGTGGCACATGGCAGAGTGTGGCGATGGAGACAGCAGCAATGGGAGGCCGTACAGGGACCCATGAGAGACTCTGGACCTGGCAGCAGCATGAGGAGGCGGTATATAGGGGCCTATGGCAGATTAGGGGCCTGGCAGCAGCTATGGGAGGCCCGTAATCTGCCAGCACCCTATGTCAAAAAATTCTACACAGCAGCAATGTGTGAGGAGACCTGAAAGTGGCACATGGCAGAGTGTGGCTATGGAGACAGCAGCAATGGGAGGCCGTACAGGGACCCATGACACACTCTGGACTTGGCAGCAGCATGAGGAGGCGGTATATAGGGGCCTATGGCAGATTAGGGGCCTGGCAGCAGCTATGGGAGGCCCGTAATCTGCCAGCACCCTATGTCAAAAAATTCTACACACCAGCAGTGTGAGGAGACCTGAAAGTGGCACATGGCAGAGTGTGGCGATGGAGACAGCAGCAATGGGAGGCCGTACAGGGACCCATGAGAGACTCTGGACCTGGCAGCAGCATGAGGAGGCGGTATATAGGGGCCTATGGCAGATTAGGGGCCTGGCAGCAGCTATGGGAGGCCCGTAATCTGCCAGCACCCTATGTCAAAAAATTCTACACACCAGCAGTGTGTGAGGAGACCTGAAAGTGGCACATGGCAGAGTGTGGCTATGGAGACAGCAGCAATGGGAGGCCGTACAGGGACCCATGACACACTCTGGACTTGGCAGCAGCATGAGGAGGCGGTATATAGGGGCCTATGGCAGATTAGGGGCCTGGCAGCAGCTATGGGAGGCCCGTAATCTGCCAGCACCCTATGTCAAAAAATTCTACACACCAGCAGTGTGAGGAGACCTGAAAGTGGCACATGGCAGAGTGTGGCGATGGAGACAGCAGCAATGGGAGGCCGTACAGGGACCCATGAGAGACTCTGGACCTGGCAGCAGCATGAGGAGGCGGTATATAGGGGCCTATGGCAGATTAGGGGCCTGGCAGCAGCTATAGGAGGCCCGTAATCTGCCAGCACCCTATGTCAAAAAATTCTACACACCAGCAGTGTGAGGAGACCTGAAAGTGGCACATGGCAGAGTGTGGCGATGGAGACAGCAGCAATGGGAGGCCGTACAGGGACCCATGAGAGACTCTGGACCTGGCAGCAGCATGAGGAGGCGGTATATAGGGGCCTATGGCAGATTAGGGTCCTGGCAGCAGCTATGGGAGGCCCGTAATCTGCCAGCACCCTATGTCAAAAAATTCTACACTCCAGCAGTGTGTGAGGAGACCTGAAAGTGGCACATGGCAGAGTGTGGCGATGGAGACAGCAGCAATGGGAGGCCGTACAGGGAACCATGAGAGACTCTGGACCTGGCAGCAGCATGAGGAGGCGGTATATAGGGGCCTATGGCAGATTAGGGGCCTGGCAGCAGCTATGGGAGGCCCGTAATCTGCCAGCACCCTATGTCAAAAAATTCTACACACCAGCAGTGTGTGAGGAGACCTGAAAGTGGCACATGGCAGAGTGTGGCGATGGAGACAGCAGCAATGGGAGGCCGTACAGGGACCCATGAGAGACTCTGGACCTGGCAGCAGCATGAGGAGGTGGTATATAGGGGCCTATGGCAGATTAGGGGCCTGGCAGCAGCTATAGGAGGCCCATAATCTGCCAGCACCCTATGTCAAAAAATTCAACACACCAGCAGTGTGAGGAGACCTGAAAGTGGCACATGGCATGAGACACTGTGGACCTGGCAGCAGCATGAGGAGGCGGTATATAGGGGCCCATGGCAGATTAGGGGCCTGGCAGCAGCTATGGGAGGCCCGTAATCTGCCAGCACCCTATGTCAAAAAATTCAACACACCAGCAGTGTGTGAGGAGACCTGAAAGTGGCACATGGCAGAGTGTGGCGATGGAGACAGCAGCAATGGGAGGCCGTACAGGGACCCATGAAAGACTCTGGACTTGGCAGCAGCATGAGGAGGCGGTATATAGGGGCCTATGGCAGATTAGGGGCCTGGCAGCAGCTATAGGAGGCCCGTAATCTGCCAGCACCCTATGTCAAAAAATTCAACACACCAGCAGTGTGAGGAGACCTGAAAGTGGCACATGGCAGAGTGTGGCGATGGAGACAGCAGCAATGGGAGGCCGTACAGGGACCCATGAGAGACTCTGGACCTGGCAGCAGCATGAGGAGGCGGTATATAGGGGCCCATGGCAGATTAGGGGCCTGGCAGCAGCAATGGGAGGCCCGTAATCTGCCAACACCCTATGTCAAAAAATTCTACACACCAGCAGTGTGTGAGGAGACCTGAAAGTGGCACATGGCAGAGTGTGGCGATGGAGACAGCAGCAATGGGAGGCCGTACAGGGACCCATGAGAGACTCTGGACCTGGCAGCAGCATGAGGAGGCGGTATATAGGGGCCTATGGCAGATTAGGGGCCTGGCAGCAGCTATGGGAGACCCGTAATCTGCCAGCACCCTATGTCAAAAAATTCTACACACCAGCAGTGTGTGAGGAGACCTGAAAGTGGCACATGGCAGAGTGTGGCGATGGAGACAGCAGCAATGCGAGGCCGTACAGGGACCCATGACAGACTCTGGACCTGGCAGCAGCATGAGGAGGCGGTATATAGGGGCCTATGGCAGATTAGGGGCCTGGCAGCAGCAATGGGAGGCCCGTAATCTGCCAGCACCCTATGTCAAAAAATTCAACACACCAGCAGTGTGTGAGGAGACCTGAAAGTGGCACATGGCAGAGTGTGGCGATGGAGACAGCAGCAATGGGAGGCCGTACAGGGACCCATGAGAGACTCTGGACCTGGCAGCAGCATGAGGAGGCGGTATATAGGGGCCCATGGCAGATTAGGGGCCTGGCAGCAGCAATGGGAGGCCCGTAATCTGCCAACACCCTATGTCAAAAAATTCTACACACCAGCAGTGTGTGAGGAGACCTGAAAGTGGCACATGGCAGAGTGTGGCGATGGAGACAGCAGCAATGGGAGGCCGTACAGGGACCCATGAGAGACTCTGGACCTGGCAGCAGCATGAGGAGGCGGTATATAGGGGCCTATGGCAGATTAGGGGCCTGGCAGCAGCTATGGGAGACCCGTAATCTGCCAGCACCCTATGTCAAAAAATTCTACACACCAGCAGTGTGTGAGGAGACCTGAAAGTGGCACATGGCAGAGTGTGGCGATGGAGACAGCAGCAATGGGAGGCCGTACAGGGACCCATGACAGACTCTGGACCTGGCAGCAGCATGAGGAGGCGGTATATAGGGGCCTATGGCAGATTAGGGGCCTGGCAGCAGCAATGGGAGGCCCGTAATCTGCCAGCACCCTATGTCAAAAAATTCAACACACCAGCAGTGTGTGAGGAGACCTGAAAGTGGCACATGGCAGAGTGTGGCGATGGAGACAGCAGCAATGGGAGGCCGTACAGGGACCCATGAGAGACTCTGGACCTGGCAGCAGCATGAGGAGGCGGTATATAGGGGCCTATGGCAGATTAGGGGCCTGGCAGCAGCTATGGGAGGCCCGTAATCTGCCAGCACCCTATGTCAAAAAATTCTACACACCAGCAGTGTGTGAGGAGACCTGAAAGTGGCACATGGCAGAGTGTGGCGATGGAGACAGCAGCAATGGGAGGCCGTACAGGGAACCATGAGAGACTCTGGACCTGGCAGCAGCATGAGGAGGCGGTATATAGGGGCCTATGGCAGATTAGGGGCCTGGCAGCAGCTATGGGAGGCCCGTAATCTGCCAGCACCCTATGTCAAAAAATTCTACACACCAGCAGTGTGTGAGGAGACCTGAAAGTGGCACATGGCAGAGTGTGGCGATGGAGACAGCAGCAATGGGAGGCCGTACAGGGAAACATGAGAGACTCTGGACCTGGCAGCAGCATAAGGAGGCGGTATATAGGGGCCTATGGCAGATTAGGGGCCTGGCAGCAGCTATAGGAGGCCCATAATCTGCCAGCACCCTATGTCAAAAAATTCAAACACACCAGCAGTGTGAGGAGACCTGAAAGTGGCACATGGCATGAGACACTGTGGACCTGGCAGCAGCATGAGGAGGCGGTATATAGGGGCCCATGGCAGATTAGGGGCCTGGCAGCAGCTATGGGAGGCCCGTAATCTGCCAGCACCCTATGTCAAAAAATTCAACACACCAGCAGTGTGTGAGGAGACCTGAAAGTGGCACATGGCAGAGTGTGGCGATGGAGACAGCAGCAATGGGAGGCCGTACAGGGACCCATGACAGACTCTGGACTTGGCAGCAGCATGAGGAGGCGGTATATAGGGGCCTATGGCAGATTAGGGGCCTGGCAGCAGCTATAGGAGGCCCGTAATCTGCCAGCACCCTATGTCAAAAAATTCAACACACCAGCAGTGTGAGGAGACCTGAAAGTGGCACATGGCAGAGTGTGGCGATGGAGACAGCAGCAATGGGAGGCCGTACAGGGACCCATGACAGACTCTGGACCTGGCAGCAGCATGAGGAGGCGGTATATAGGGGCCTATGGCAGATTAGGGGCCTGGCAGCAGCTATAGGAGGCCCGTAATCTGCCAGCACCCTATGTCAAAAAATTCTACACACCAGCAGTGTGTGAGGAGACCTGAAAGTGGCACATGGCAGAGTGTGGCGATGGAGACAGCAGCAATGGGAGGCCGTACAGGGACCCATGAGAGACTCTGGACCTGGCAGCAGCATGAGGAGGCGGTATATAGGGGCCTATGGCAGATTAGGGGCCTGGCAGCAGCTATGGGAGGCCCGTAATCTGCCAGCACCCTATGTCAAAAAATTCTACACACCAGCAGTGTGTGAGGAGACCTGAAAGTGGCACATGGCAGAGTGTGGCGATGGAGACAGCAGCAATGGGAGGCCGTACAGGGACCCATGACAGACTCTGGACCTGGCAGCAGCATGAGGAGGCGGTATATAGGGGCCTATGGCAGATTAGGGGCCTGGCAGCAGCAATGGGAGGCCCGTAATCTGCCAGCACCCTATGTCAAAAAATTCAACACACCAGCAGTGTGTGAGGAGACCTGAAAGTGGCACATGGCAGAGTGTGGCGATGGAGACAGCAGCAATGGGAGGCTGTACAGGGACCCATGAGAGACTCTGGACCTGGCAGCAGCATGAGGAGGCGGTATATAGGGGCCTATGGCAGATTAGGGGCCTGGCAGCAGCTATGGGAGGCCCGTAATCTGCCAGCACCCTATGTCAAAAAATTCTACACACCAGCAGGGTGTGAGGAGACCTGAAAGTGGCACATGGCATGAGACACTGTGGACCTGGCAGCAGCATGAGGAGGCGGTATATAGGGGCCCATGGCAGATTAGGGGCCTGGCAGCAGCTATGGGAGGCCCGTAATCTGCCAGCACCCTATGTCAAAAAATTCTACACACCAGCAGGGTGTGAGGAGACCTGAAAGTGGCACATGGCAGAGTGTGGCTATGGAGACAGCAGCAATGGGAGGCCGTACAGGGACCTATGACACACTCTGGACTTGGCAGCAGCATGAGGAGGCGGTATATAGGGGCCTATGGCAGATTAGGGGCCTGGCAGCAGCTATGGGAGGCCCGTAATCTGCCAGCACCCTATGTCAAAAAATTCTACACACCAGCAGTGTGTGAGGAGACCTGAAAGTGGCACATGGCAGAGTGTGGCGATGGAGACAGCAGCAATGGGAGGCCGTACAGGGACCCATGACAGACTCTGGACCTGGCTGCAGCATGAGGAGGCGGTATATAGGGGCCTATCGCAGATTAGGGGCCTGGCAGCAGCTATGGGAGGCCCGTAATCTGCCAGCACCCTATGTCAAAAAATTCTACACACCAGCAGTGTGAGGAGACTTGAAAGTGGCACATGGCAGAGTGTGGCGATGGAGACAGCAGCAATGGGAGGCCGTACAGGGACCCATGAGAGACTCTGGACCTGGCAGCAGCATGAGGAGGCGGTATATAGGGGCCTATGGCAGATTAGGGGCCTGGCAGCAGCAATGGGAGGCCCGTAATCTGCCAGCACCCTATGTCAAAAAATTCTACACACCAGCAGTGTGAGGAGACCTGAAAGTGGCACATGGCAGAGTGTGGCGATGGAGACAGCAGCAATGGGAGGCCGTACAGGGACCCATGAGAGACTCTGGACCTGGCAGCAGCATGAGGAGGCGGTATATAGGGGCCTATGGCAGATTAGGGGCCTGGCAGCAGCTATGGGAGGCCCGTAATCTGCCAGCACCCTATGTCAAAAAATTCTACACACCAGCAATGTGTGAGGAGACCTGAAAGTGGCACATGGCAGAGTGTGGCTATGGAGACAGCAGCAATGGGAGGCCGTACAGGGACCCATGACACACTCTGGACTTGGCAGCAGCATGAGGAGGCGGTATATAGGGGCCTATGGCAGATTAGGGGCCTGGCAGCAGCTATGGGAGGCCCGTAATCTGCCAGCACCCTATGTCAAAAAATTCTACACACCAGCAGTGTGAGGAGACCTGAAAGTGGCACATGGCAGAGTGTGGCGATGGAGACAGCAGCAATGGGAGGCCGTACAGGGACCCATGAGAGACTCTGGACCTGGCAGCAGCATGAGGAGGCGGTATATAGGGGCCTATGGCAGATTAGGGGCCTGGCAGCAGCTATGGGAGGCCCGTAATCTGCCAGCACCCTATGTCAAAAAATTCTACACACCAGCAGTGTGTGAGGAGACCTGAAAGTGGCACATGGCAGAGTGTGGCTATGGAGACAGCAGCAATGGGAGGCCGTACAGGGACCCATGACACACTCTGGACTTGGCAGCAGCATGAGGAGGCGGTATATAGGGGCCTATGGCAGATTAGGGGCCTGGCAGCAGCTATGGGAGGCCCGTAATCTGCCAGCACCCTATGTCAAAAAATTCTACACACCAGCAGTGTGAGGAGACCTGAAAGTGGCACATGGCAGAGTGTGGCGATGGAGACAGCAGCAATGGGAGGCCGTACAGGGACCCATGAGAGACTCTGGACCTGGCAGCAGCATGAGGAGGCGGTATATAGGGGCCTATGGCAGATTAGGGGCCTGGCAGCAGCTATAGGAGGCCCGTAATCTGCCAGCACCCTATGTCAAAAAATTCTACACACCAGCAGTGTGAGGAGACCTGAAAGTGGCACATGGCAGAGTGTGGCGATGGAGACAGCAGCAATGGGAGGCCGTACAGGGACCCATGAGAGACTCTGGACCTGGCAGCAGCATGAGGAGGCGGTATATAGGGGCCTATGGCAGATTAGGGTCCTGGCAGCAGCTATGGGAGGCCCGTAATCTGCCAGCACCCTATGTCAAAAAATTCTACACTCCAGCAGTGTGTGAGGAGACCTGAAAGTGGCACATGGCAGAGTGTGGCGATGGAGACAGCAGCAATGGGAGGCCGTACAGGGAACCATGAGAGACTCTGGACCTGGCAGCAGCATGAGGAGGCGGTATATAGGGGCCTATGGCAGATTAGGGGCCTGGCAGCAGCTATGGGAGGCCCGTAATCTGCCAGCACCCTATGTCAAAAAATTCTACACACCAGCAGTGTGTGAGGAGACCTGAAAGTGGCACATGGCAGAGTGTGGCGATGGAGACAGCAGCAATGGGAGGCCGTACAGGGACCCATGAGAGACTCTGGACCTGGCAGCAGCATGAGGAGGTGGTATATAGGGGCCTATGGCAGATTAGGGGCCTGGCAGCAGCTATAGGAGGCCCATAATCTGCCAGCACCCTATGTCAAAAAATTCAACACACCAGCAGTGTGAGGAGACCTGAAAGTGGCACATGGCATGAGACACTGTGGACCTGGCAGCAGCATGAGGAGGCGGTATATAGGGGCCCATGGCAGATTAGGGGCCTGGCAGCAGCTATGGGAGGCCCGTAATCTGCCAGCACCCTATGTCAAAAAATTCAACACACCAGCAGTGTGTGAGGAGACCTGAAAGTGGCACATGGCAGAGTGTGGCGATGGAGACAGCAGCAATGGGAGGCCGTACAGGGACCCATGACAGACTCTGGACTTGGCAGCAGCATGAGGAGGCGGTATATAGGGGCCTATGGCAGATTAGGGGCCTGGCAGCAGCTATAGGAGGCCCGTAATCTGCCAGCACCCTATGTCAAAAAATTCAACACACCAGCAGTGTGAGGAGACCTGAAAGTGGCACATGGCAGAGTGTGGCGATGGAGACAGCAGCAATGGGAGGCCGTACAGGGACCCATGAGAGACTCTGGACCTGGCAGCAGCATGAGGAGGCGGTATATAGGGGCCCATGGCAGATTAGGGGCCTGGCAGCAGCAATGGGAGGCCCGTAATCTGCCAACACCCTATGTCAAAAAATTCTACACACCAGCAGTGTGTGAGGAGACCTGAAAGTGGCACATGGCAGAGTGTGGCGATGGAGACAGCAGCAATGGGAGGCCGTACAGGGACCCATGAGAGACTCTGGACCTGGCAGCAGCATGAGGAGGCGGTATATAGGGGCCTATGGCAGATTAGGGGCCTGGCAGCAGCTATGGGAGACCCGTAATCTGCCAGCACCCTATGTCAAAAAATTCTACACACCAGCAGTGTGTGAGGAGACCTGAAAGTGGCACATGGCAGAGTGTGGCGATGGAGACAGCAGCAATGCGAGGCCGTACAGGGACCCATGACAGACTCTGGACCTGGCAGCAGCATGAGGAGGCGGTATATAGGGGCCTATGGCAGATTAGGGGCCTGGCAGCAGCAATGGGAGGCCCGTAATCTGCCAGCACCCTATGTCAAAAAATTCAACACACCAGCAGTGTGTGAGGAGACCTGAAAGTGGCACATGGCAGAGTGTGGCGATGGAGACAGCAGCAATGGGAGGCCGTACAGGGACCCATGAGAGACTCTGGACCTGGCAGCAGCATGAGGAGGCGGTATATAGGGGCCCATGGCAGATTAGGGGCCTGGCAGCAGCAATGGGAGGCCCGTAATCTGCCAACACCCTATGTCAAAAAATTCTACACACCAGCAGTGTGTGAGGAGACCTGAAAGTGGCACATGGCAGAGTGTGGCGATGGAGACAGCAGCAATGGGAGGCCATACAGGGACCCATGAGAGACTCTGGACCTGGCAGCAGCATGAGGAGGCGGTATATAGGGGCCTATGGCAGATTAGGGGCCTGGCAGCAGCTATGGGAGACCCGTAATCTGCCAGCACCCTATGTCAAAAAATTCTACACACCAGCAGTGTGTGAGGAGACCTGAAAGTGGCACATGGCAGAGTGTGGCGATGGAGACAGCAGCAATGGGAGGCCGTACAGGGACCCATGACAGACTCTGGACTTGGCAGCAGCATGAGGAGGCGGTATATAGGGGCCTATGGCAGATTAGGGGCCTGGCAGCAGCTATAGGAGGCCCGTAATCTGCCAGCACCCTATGTCAAAAAATTCAACACACCAGCAGTGTGAGGAGACCTGAAAGTGGCACATGGCAGAGTGTGGCGATGGAGACAGCAGCAATGGGAGGCCGTACAGGGACCCATGAGAGACTCTGGACCTGGCAGCAGCATGAGGAGGCGGTATATAGGGGCCCATGGCAGATTAGGGGCCTGGCAGCAGCAATGGGAGGCCCGTAATCTGCCAACACCCTATGTCAAAAAATTCTACACACCAGCAGTGTGTGAGGAGACCTGAAAGTGGCACATGGCAGAGTGTGGCGATGGAGACAGCAGCAATGGGAGGCCGTACAGGGACCCATGAGAGACTCTGGACCTGGCAGCAGCATGAGGAGGCGGTATATAGGGGCCTATGGCAGATTAGGGGCCTGGCAGCAGCTATGGGAGACCCGTAATCTGCCAGCACCCTATGTCAAAAAATTCTACACACCAGCAGTGTGTGAGGAGACCTGAAAGTGGCACATGGCAGAGTGTGGCGATGGAGACAGCAGCAATGCGAGGCCGTACAGGGACCCATGACAGACTCTGGACCTGGCAGCAGCATGAGGAGGCGGTATATAGGGGCCTATGGCAGATTAGGGGCCTGGCAGCAGCAATGGGAGGCCCGTAATCTGCCAGCACCCTATGTCAAAAAATTCAACACACCAGCAGTGTGTGAGGAGACCTGAAAGTGGCACATGGCAGAGTGTGGCGATGGAGACAGCAGCAATGGGAGGCCGTACAGGGACCCATGAGAGACTCTGGACCTGGCAGCAGCATGAGGAGGCGGTATATAGGGGCCCATGGCAGATTAGGGGCCTGGCAGCAGCAATGGGAGGCCCGTAATCTGCCAACACCCTATGTCAAAAAATTCTACACACCAGCAGTGTGTGAGGAGACCTGAAAGTGGCACATGGCAGAGTGTGGCGATGGAGACAGCAGCAATGGGAGGCCATACAGGGACCCATGAGAGACTCTGGACCTGGCAGCAGCATGAGGAGGCGGTATATAGGGGCCTATGGCAGATTAGGGGCCTGGCAGCAGCTATGGGAGACCCGTAATCTGCCAGCACCCTATGTCAAAAAATTCTACACACCAGCAGTGTGTGAGGAGACCTGAAAGTGGCACATGGCAGAGTGTGGCGATGGAGACAGCAGCAATGGGAGGCCGTACAGGGACCCATGACAGACTCTGGACCTGGCAGCAGCATGAGGAGGCGGTATATAGGGGCCTATGGCAGATTAGGGGCCTGGCAGCAGCAATGGGAGGCCCGTAATCTGCCAGCACCCTATGTCAAAAAATTCAACACACCAGCAGTGTGTGAGGAGACCTGAAAGTGGCACATGGCAGAGTGTGGCGATGGAGACAGCAGCAATGGGAGGCCGTACAGGGACCCATGAGAGACTCTGGACCTGGCAGCAGCATGAGGAGGCGGTATATAGGGGCCTATGGCAGATTAGGGGCCTGGCAGCAGCTATGGGAGGCCCGTAATCTGCCAGCACCCTATGTCAAAAAATTCTACACACCAGCAGTGTGTGAGGAGACCTGAAAGTGGCACATGGCAGAGTGTGGCGATGGAGACAGCAGCAATGGGAGGCCGTACAGGGAACCATGAGAGACTCTGGACCTGGCAGCAGCATGAGGAGGCGGTATATAGGGGCCTATGGCAGATTAGGGGCCTGGCAGCAGCTATGGGAGGCCCGTAATCTGCCAGCACCCTATGTCAAAAAATTCTACACACCAGCAGTGTGTGAGGAGACCTGAAAGTGGCACATGGCAGAGTGTGGCGATGGAGACAGCAGCAATGGGAGGCCGTACAGGGACCCATGAGAGACTCTGGACCTGGCAGCAGCATAAGGAGGCGGTATATAGGGGCCTATGGCAGATTAGGGGCCTGGCAGCAGCTATAGGAGGCCCATAATCTGCCAGCACCCTATGTCAAAAAATTCAAACACACCAGCAGTGTGAGGAGACCTGAAAGTGGCACATGGCATGAGACACTGTGGACCTGGCAGCAGCATGAGGAGGCGGTATATAGGGGCCCATGGCAGATTAGGGGCCTGGCAGCAGCTATGGGAGGCCCGTAATCTGCCAGCACCCTATGTCAAAAAATTCAACACACCAGCAGTGTGTGAGGAGACCTGAAAGTGGCACATGGCAGAGTGTGGCGATGGAGACAGCAGCAATGGGAGGCCGTACAGGGACCCATGACAGACTCTGGACTTGGCAGCAGCATGAGGAGGCGGTATATAGGGGCCTATGGCAGATTAGGGGCCTGGCAGCAGCTATAGGAGGCCCGTAATCTGCCAGCACCCTATGTCAAAAAATTCAACACACCAGCAGTGTGAGGAGACCTGAAAGTGGCACATGGCAGAGTGTGGCGATGGAGACAGCAGCAATGGGAGGCCGTACAGGGACCCATGACAGACTCTGGACCTGGCAGCAGCATGAGGAGGCGGTATATAGGGGCCTATGGCAGATTAGGGGCCTGGCAGCAGCTATAGGAGGCCCGTAATCTGCCAGCACCCTATGTCAAAAAATTCTACACACCAGCAGTGTGTGAGGAGACCTGAAAGTGGCACATGGCAGAGTGTGGCGATGGAGACAGCAGCAATGGGAGGCCGTACAGGGACCCATGAGAGACTCTGGACCTGGCAGCAGCATGAGGAGGCGGTATATAGGGGCCTATGGCAGATTAGGGGCCTGGCAGCAGCTATGGGAGGCCCGTAATCTGCCAGCACCCTATGTCAAAAAATTCTACACACCAGCAGTGTGTGAGGAGACCTGAAAGTGGCACATGGCAGAGTGTGGCGATGGAGACAGCAGCAATGGGAGGCCGTACAGGGACCCATGACAGACTCTGGACCTGGCAGCAGCATGAGGAGGCGGTATATAGGGGCCTATGGCAGATTAGGGGCCTGGCAGCAGCAATGGGAGGCCCGTAATCTGCCAGCACCCTATGTCAAAAAATTCAACACACCAGCAGTGTGTGAGGAGACCTGAAAGTGGCACATGGCAGAGTGTGGCGATGGAGACAGCAGCAATGGGAGGCCGTACAGGGACCCATGAGAGACTCTGGACCTGGCAGCAGCATGAGGAGGCGGTATATAGGGGCCTATGGCAGATTAGGGGCCTGGCAGCAGCTATGGGAGGCCCGTAATCTGCCAGCACCCTATGTCAAAAAATTCTACACACCAGCAGTGTGTGAGGAGACCTGAAAGTGGCACATGGCAGAGTGTGGCGATGGAGACAGCAGCAATGGGAGGCCGTACAGGGACCCATGAGAGACTCTGGACCTGGCAGCAGCATGAGGAGGCGGTATATAGGGGCCTATGGCAGATTAGGGGCCTGGCAGCAGCTATGGGAGGCCCGTAATCTGCCAGCACCCTATGTCAAAAAATTCTACACACCAGCAGTATGAGGAGACCTGAAAGTGGCACATGGCAGAGTGTGGCGATGGAGACAGCAGCAATGGGAGGCCGTACAGGGACCCATGACAGACTCTGGACCTGGCAGCAGCATGAGGAGGCGGTATATAGGGGCCTATGGCAGATTAGGGGCCTGGCAGCAGCTATGGGAGGCCCGTAATCTGCCAGCACCCTATGTCAAAAAATTCTACACACCAGCAGTGTGTGAGGAGACCTGAAAGTGGCACATGGCAGAGTGTGGCTATGGAGACAGCAGCAATGGGAGGCCGTACAGGGACCCATGACACACTCTGGACTTGGCAGCAGCATGAGGAGGCGGTATAGGGGCCCATGGCAGATTAGGGGCCTGGCAGCAGCAATGGGAGGCCCGTAATCTGCCAGCACCCTATGTCAAAAAATTCTACACACCAGCAATGTGAGGAGACCTGAAAGTGGCACATGGCAGAGTGTGGCGATGGAGACAGCAGCAATGGGAGGCCGTACAGGGACCCATGAGAGACTCTGGACCTGGCAGCAGCATGAGGAGGCGGTATATAGGGGCCTATGGCAGATTAGGGGCCTGGCAGCAGCTATGGGAGGCCCGTAATCTGCCAGCACCCTATGTCAAAAAATTCTACACACCAGCAGTGTGTGAGGAGACCTGAAAGTGGCACATGGCAGAGTGTGGCTATGGAGACAGCAGCAATGGGAGGCCGTACAGGGACCCATGACACACTCTGGACTTGGCAGCAGCATGAGGAGGCGGTATATAGGGGCCTATGGCAGATTAGGGGCCTGGCAGCAGCTATGGGAGGCCCGTAATCTGCCAGCACCCTATGTCAAAAAATTCTACACACCAGCAGTGTGAGGAGACCTGAAAGTGGCACATGGCAGAGTGTGGCGATGGAGACAGCAGCAATGGGAGGCCGTACAGGGACCCATGAGAGACTCTGGACCTGGCAGCAGCATGAGGAGGCGGTATATAGGAGCCTATGGCAGATTAGGGGCCTGGCAGCAGCTATGGAAGGCCCGTAATCTGCCAGCACCCTATGTCAAAAAATTCTACACACCAGCAGGGTGTGAGGAGACCTGAAAGTGGCACATGGCAGAGTGTGGCTATGGAGACAGCAGCAATGGGAGGCCGTACAGGGACCTATGACACACTCTGGACTTGGCAGCAGCATGAGGAGGCGGTATATAGGGGCCTATGGCAGATTAGGGGCCTGGCAGCAGCTATGGGAGGCCCGTAATCTGCCAGCACCCTATGTCAAAAAATTCTACACACCAGCAGTGTGTGAGGAGACCTGAAAGTGGCACATGGCAGAGTGTGGCGATGGAGACAGCAGCAATGGGAGGCCGTACAGGGACCCATGACAGACTCTGGACCTGGCTGCAGCATGAGGAGGCGGTATATAGGGGCCTATCGCAGATTAGGGGCCTGGCAGCAGCTATGGGAGGCCCGTAATCTGCCAGCACCCTATGTCAAAAAATTCTACACACCAGCAGGGTGTGAGGAGACCTGAAAGTGGCACATGGCAGAGTGTGGCTATGGAGACAGCAGCAATGGGAGGCCGTACAGGGACCTATGACACACTCTGGACTTGGCAGCAGCATGAGGAGGCGGTATATAGGGGCCTATGGCAGATTAGGGGCCTGGCAGCAGCTATGGGAGGCCCGTAATCTGCCAGCACCCTATGTCAAAAAATTCTACACACCAGCAGTGTGTGAGGAGACCTGAAAGTGGCACATGGCAGAGTGTGGCGATGGAGACAGCAGCAATGGGAGGCCGTACAGGGACCCATGACAGACTCTGGACCTGGCTGCAGCATGAGGAGGCGGTATATAGGGGCCTATGGCAGATTAGGGGCCTGGCAGCAGCTATGGGAGGCCCGTAATCTGCCAGCACCCTATGTCAAAAAATTCTACACACCAGCAGTGTGTGAGGAGACCTGAAAGTGGCACATGGCAGAGTGTGGCTATGGAGACAGCAGCAATGGGAGGCCGTACAGGGACCCATGACACACTCTGGACTTGGCAGCAGCATGAGGAGGCGGTATATAGGGGCCTATGGCAGATTAGGGGCCTGGCAGCAGCTATGGGAGGCCCGTAATCTGCCAGCACCCTATGTCAAAAAATTCTACACACCAGCAGTGTGTGAGGAGACCTGAAAGTGGCACATGGCAGAGTGTGGCGATGGAGACAGCAGCAATGGGAGGCCGTACAGGGACCCATGAGAGACTCTGGACCTGGCTGCAGCATGAGGAGGCGGTATATAGGGGCCTATCGCAGATTAGGGGCCTGGCAGCAGCTATGGGAGGCCCGTAATCTGCCAGCACCCTATGTCAAAAAATTCAACACACCAGCAGTGTGTGAGTAGACCTGAAAGTGGCACATGGCAGAGTGTGGCGATGGAGACAGCAGCAATGGGAGGTCTCCCATTGTCCCAACATGACCCAAATAGTCCCAACATGGGCCCCCTGGCCACGCTTGACTTTCTGGCCACATAGTCGACATATGGCTACGTTTACTTCCTCGGGCGGCTTGACAAAAAATTGCCACACCGCCGAGTAGGAAACTTTGCCCCCGATACTCCTCACTGGCTGACTGCTGCTTCCTCCGTGCACACCGGCACCACTACTGGCCGTCGTGGTAGGCTGCAGTGGAGCTGGTGCTCTACTCCGTGGCCGTTTGGCTCCACTGACACTGCTTCCACTGACACTGCTGCGACCCTGCTGCTGTCTCCTGGGCAACCCACCGACTGTTTCGCTCACTGCCAAGCTGCCACCCTCTTCTCCTGATGATGCGGAAGAAAATGCCTGATGACGACGAGGCTGCCAAGTGCGATCAACCTCCTCATCATCAAGTAGGGTCTCTGCCTCACTACTAGCCCCCTCGGCTGCGTCTGGGTCAGGAGACAGACCTGTCTCTAGACCGGCTACCGGGCCACTCTCCTCGCCACTACTTCTTCGCCTAGCTGCTGAAAAGGCGGATGTCTCCCCCCGTTCCTGACCGCCCTCTGTTAGCTCTTCCTCACTGTACAGTGGGGCTGAGCCCACAGCATGCGATACTTCGCTTGGTGAGGGAACACCAAAGGACAGGGGCAGGTAGAGGACACGTGATTTCAGTGGGCTTGGTCCCGGGCCATGCCAACTAACGGTTGTGTCTGACGTACCCACCGACCGTTGGCTGTAGGTGTCAGAGGTGACCTGGGAAAAGGAAGACGACCGAGCCAACCAATCGATGACGGCAGGGTTGTCGGTGGAGACACGACCGCTGGATGACACCGGGAGCACTGGCCTCTGGCTGCGAATAGTGCTGCCTCGACCCCTTCCTCTGCTGCCACGTCTGCTCGCTCCTAAAACATTGCCTCCTCTGCCACTCCTCTGCATGTTGTCTGACATACTCTTTAATTAAACGATTATGTGTCCCTGAGTAACAATTCTGTGTCCCTGAGTAACAATTCTGTGTCTGTGCGAGTAACAATTCTGTGGCCCTAAGTAACAGTTCTGTGGCCCTCAGTAACAATTCTGTGTCCCTGATTAACGTTTCTGTGGCCCCAAGTAACAGTTCTGTGGCCCTCAGTAACAATTCTGTGTCTGTGCGAGTAACAATTCTGTGTCTGTGCGAGAAACAATTCTGTGGCCCTAAGTAACAGTTCTGTGGCCCTCAGTAACAGTTCTGTTTCCCTGAGTAACAATTCTGTGTCTGTGCGAGTAAGAATTCTGTGTCTGTGCGAGTAACAATTCTGTGGCCCTAAGTAACAGTTCTGTGGCCCTCAGTAACAGTTCTGTGTCCCTGAGTAACAATTCTGTGTCTGTGCGAGTAACAATTCTGTGTCTGTGCGAGTAACAATTCTGTCTGTGCGAGTAACAATTCTGTGGCCCTAAGTAACGGTTCTGTGGCCCTCAGTAACAGTTCTGTGTCCCTGTGTAACAATTCTGTGTCTGTGCGAGTAACAATTCTGTGGCCCTAAGTAACAGTTCTGTGGCCCTCAGTAACAATTCTGTGTCCCTGATTAACGTTTCTGTGGCCCCAAGTAACAGTTCTGTGGCCCTCAGTAACAATTCTGTGTCTGTGCGAGTAACAATTCTGTGTCTGTGCGAGTAACAATTCTGTGTCTGTGCGAGTAACAATTCTGTGGCCCTATGTAACGGTTCTGTGGCCCTCAGTAACAGTTCTTTGTCCCTGTGTAACAATTCTGTGTCTGTGCGAGTAACAATTCTGTGGCCCTAAGTAACAGTTCTGTGGTCCTCAGTAACAATTCTGTGTCTGTGCGAGTAACAATTCTGTGGCCCTAAGTAACAGTTCTGTGGCCCTCAGTAACAATTCTGTGTCTGTCCCTGAGTAACAATTCTGTGGCCCTAACTAAAGTTTCTGTGGCCCTAAGTAACAATTCTCTGGCACTCAGTAACAATTCTGTCTGTCCCTGAGTAACAATTCTGTGGCCCTAATAACGTTTCTGTGGCCCTAAGTAACAATTATCTGGCACTCAGTAACAATTCTGTCTGTCCCTGAGTAACAATTCTCTGGCACTCAGTAACAATTCTGTCTGTCCCTGAGTAAAAATTCTGTGGCCCTAAGTAAAGTTTCTGTGGCCGTGAGTAACAATTCTCTGGCACTCCGTAACAATTCTGTCTGTCCCTGAGTAACAATTCTCTGGCACTCAGTAACAATTCTGTCTGTCCCTGAGTAAAAATTCTGTGGCCCTAAGTAAAGTTTCTGTGGCCCTGAGTAACAATTCTCTGGCACTCCGTAACAATTCTGTCTGTCCCTGAGTAACAATTCTCTGGCACTCAGTAACAATTCTGTCTGTCCCTGAGTAAAAATTCTGTGGCCCTAATTAAAGTTTCTGTGGCCCTAAGTAACAATTCTCTGGCACTCAGTAACAATTCTGTCTGTCCCTGAGTAACAATTCTCTGGCACTCCGTAACAATTCTGTCTGTCCCTGAGTAACAATTCTCTGGCACTCAGTAACAATTCTGTCTGTCCCTGAGTAAAAATTCTGTGGCCCTAAGTAAAGTTTCTGTGGCCCTGAGTAACAATTCTCTGGCACTCCGTAACAATTCTGTCTGTCCCTGAGTATGAATTCTGTGGCCCTAACTAGCGTTTCTTTGTCCCTAAGTAACAGTTCTGTGGCCCTGAGTAACAATTCTGTGTCTGTGCGAGTAACAATTCTGTGGCCCTAAGTAACAGTTCTGTGGCCCTCAGTAACAGTTCTGTGTCTGTGCGAGTAACAATTCTGTGTCTGTGCGAGTAACAATTCTGTGGCCCTAAGTAAAGTTTCTGTGGCCCTCAGTAACAGTTCTGTGTCTGTGCGAGTAACAATTCTGTGTCTGTGCGAGTAACAATTCTGTGGCCCTAAGTAAAGTTTCTGTGGCCCTAAGTAACAATTCTCTGGCACTCAGTAACAATTCTGTCTGTCCCTGAGTAACAATTCTCTGGCACTCAGTAACAATTCTGTCTGTCCCTGAGTAAAAATTCTGTGGCCCTAAGTAAAGTTTCTGTGGCCCTGAGTAACAATTCTCTGGCACTCCGTAACAATTCTGTCTGTCCCTGAGTAACAATTCTCTGGCACTCAGTAACAATTCTGTCTGTCCCTGAGTAAAAATTCTGTGGCCCTAAGTAAAGTTTCTGTGGCCCTGAGTAACAATTCTCTGGCACTCCGTAACAATTCTGTCTGTCCCTGAGTATGAATTCTGTGGCCCTAACTAGCGTTTCTTTGTCCCTAAGTAACAGTTCTGTGGCCCTGAGTAACAATTCTGTGTCTGTGCGAGTAACAATTCTGTGGCCCTAAGTAACAGTTCTGTGGCCCTCAGTAACAGTTCTGTGTCTGTGCGAGTAACAATTCTGTGTCTGTGCGAGTAACAATTCTGTGGCCCTAAGTAACAGTTCTGTGGCCTTCAGTAACAATTCTGTGTCTGTGCGAGTAACAATTCTGTGTCTGTGCGAGTAACAATTCTGTGGCCCTAAATAAAGTTTCTGTGGCCCTAAGTAACAATTCTCTGGCACTCAGTAACAATTCTGTCTGTCCGAGTAACAATTCTCTGGCACTCAGTAACAATTCTGTCTGTCCCTGAGTAAAAATTCTGTGGCCCTAAGTAAAGTTTCTGGGGCCCTGAGTAACAATTATCTGGCACTCAGTAACAATTCTGTCTTTCCCTGAGTAACAATTCTCTGGCACTCAGTAACAATTCTGTCTGTCCCTGAGTAAAAATTCTGTGGCCCTAAGTAAAGTTTCTGTGGCCTTGAGTAACAATTCTCTGGCACTCCGTAACAATTCTGTCTGTCCCTGAGTAACAATTCTCTGGCACTCAGTAACAATTCTGTCTGTCCCTGAGTAAAAATTCTGTGGCCCTAAGTAAAGTTTCTGTGGCCCTGAGTAACAATTCTCTGGCACTCCGTAACAATTCTGTCTGTCCCTGAGTAACAATTCTCTGGCACTCAGTAACAATTCTGTCTGTCCCTGAGTAAAAATTCTGTGGCCCTAATTAAAGTTTCTGTGGCCCTAAGTAACAATTCTCTGGCACTCAGTAACAATTCTGTCTGTCCCTGAGTAACAATTCTCTGGCACTCCGTAACAATTCTGTCTGTCCCTGAGTAACAATTCTCTGGCACTCAGTAACAATTCTGTCTGTCCCTGAGTAAAAATTCTGTGGCCCTAAGTAAAGTTTCTGTGGCCCTGAGTAACAATTCTCTGGCACTCCGTAACAATTCTGTCTGTCCCTGAGTATGAATTCTGTGGCCCTAACTAGCGTTTCTTTGTCCCTAAGTAACAGTTCTGTGGCCCTGAGTAACAATTCTGTGTCTGTGCGAGTAACAATTCTGTGGCCCTAAGTAACAGTTCTGTGGCCCTCAGTAACAGTTCTGTGTCTGTGCGAGTAACAATTCTGTGTCTGTGCGAGTAACAATTCTGTGGCCCTAAGTAAAGTTTCTGTGGCCCTCAGTAACAGTTCTGTGTCTGTGCGAGTAACAATTCTGTGTCTGTGCGAGTAACAATTCTGTGGCCCTAAGTAAAGTTTCTGTGGCCCTAAGTAACAATTCTCTGGCACTCAGTAACAATTCTGTCTGTCCCTGAGTAACAATTCTCTGGCACTCAGTAACAATTCTGTCTGTCCCTGAGTAAAAATTCTGTGGCCCTAAGTAAAGTTTCTGTGGCCCTGAGTAACAATTCTCTGGCACTCCGTAACAATTCTGTCTGTCCCTGAGTAACAATTCTCTGGCACTCAGTAACAATTCTGTCTGTCCCTGAGTAAAAATTCTGTGGCCCTAAGTAAAGTTTCTGTGGCCCTGAGTAACAATTCTCTGGCACTCCGTAACAATTCTGTCTGTCCCTGAGTATGAATTCTGTGGCCCTAACTAGCGTTTCTTTGTCCCTAAGTAACAGTTCTGTGGCCCTGAGTAACAATTCTGTGTCTGTGCGAGTAACAATTCTGTGGCCCTAAGTAACAGTTCTGTGGCCCTCAGTAACAGTTCTGTGTCTGTGCGAGTAACAATTCTGTGTCTGTGCGAGTAACAATTCTGTGGCCCTAAGTAACAGTTCTGTGGCCTTCAGTAACAATTCTGTGTCTGTGCGAGTAACAATTCTGTGTCTGTGCGAGTAACAATTCTGTGGCCCTAAGTAAAGTTTCTGTGGCCCTAAGTAACAATTCTCTGGCACTCAGTAACAATTCTGTCTGTCCGAGTAACAATTCTCTGGCACTCAGTAACAATTCTGTCTGTCCCTGAGTAAAAATTCTGTGGCCCTAAGTAAAGTTTCTGGGGCCCTGAGTAACAATTATCTGGCACTCAGTAACAATTCTGTCTTTCCCTGAGTAACAATTCTCTGGCACTCAGTAACAATTCTGTCTGTCCCTGAGTAAAAATTCTGTGGCCCTAAGTAAAGTTTCTGTGGCCTTGAGTAACAATTCTCTGGCACTCCGTAACAATTCTGTCTGTCCCTGAGTAACAATTCTCTGGCACTCAGTAACAATTCTGTCTGTCCCTGAGTAAAAATTCTGTGGCCCTAAGTAAAGTTTCTGTGGCCCTGAGTAACAATTCTCTGGCACTCCGTAACAATTCTGTCTGTCCCTGAGTAACAATTCTCTGGCACTCAGTAACAATTCTGTCTGTCCCTGAGTAAAAATTCTGTGGCCCTAATTAAAGTTTCTGTGGCCCTAAGTAACAATTCTCTGGCACTCAGTAACAATTCTGTCTGTCCCTGAGTAACAATTCTCTGGCACTCCGTAACAATTCTGTCTGTCCCTGAGTAACAATTCTCTGGCACTCAGTAACAATTCTGTCTGTCCCTGAGTAAAAATTCTGTGGCCCTAAGTAAAGTTTCTGTGGCCCTGAGTAACAATTCTCTGGCACTCCGTAACAATTCTGTCTGTCCCTGAGTATGAATTCTGTGGCCCTAACTAGCGTTTCTTTGTCCCTAAGTAACAGTTCTGTGGCCCTGAGTAACAATTCTGTGTCTGTGCGAGTAACAATTCTGTGGCCCTAAGTAACAGTTCTGTGGCCCTCAGTAACAGTTCTGTGTCTGTGCGAGTAACAATTCTGTGTCTGTGCGAGTAACAATTCTGTGGCCCTAAGTAAAGTTTCTGTGGCCCTCAGTAACAGTTCTGTGTCTGTGCGAGTAACAATTCTGTGTCTGTGCGAGTAACAATTCTGTGGCCCTAAGTAAAGTTTCTGTGGCCCTAAGTAACAATTCTCTGGCACTCAGTAACAATTCTGTCTGTCCCTGAGTAACAATTCTCTGGCACTCAGTAACAATTCTGTCTGTCCCTGAGTAAAAATTCTGTGGCCCTAAGTAAAGTTTCTGTGGCCCTGAGTAACAATTCTCTGGCACTCCGTAACAATTCTGTCTGTCCCTGAGTAACAATTCTCTGGCACTCAGTAACAATTCTGTCTGTCCCTGAGTAAAAATTCTGTGGCCCTAAGTAAAGTTTCTGTGGCCCAGAGTAACAATTCTCTGGCACTCCGTAACAATTCTGTCTGTCCCTGAGTATGAATTCTGTGGCCCTAACTAGCGTTTCTTTGTCCCTAAGTAACAGTTCTGTGGCCCTGAGTAACAATTCTGTGTCTGTGCGAGTAACAATTCTGTGGCCCTAAGTAACAGTTCTGTGGCCCTCAGTAACAGTTCTGTGTCTGTGCGAGTAACAATTCTGTGTCTGTGCGAGTAACAATTCTGTGGCCCTAAGTAACAGTTCTGTGGCCTTCAGTAACAATTCTGTGTCTGTGCGAGTAACAATTCTGTGTCTGTGCGAGTAACAATTCTGTGGCCCTAAGTAAAGTTTCTGTGGCCCTAAGTAACAATTCTCTGGCACTCAGTAACAATTCTGTCTGTCCCTGAGTAACAATTCTCTGGCACTCAGTAACAATTCTGTCTGTCCCTGAGTAAAAATTCTGTGGCCCTAAGTAAAGTTTCTGGGGCCCTGAGTAACAATTCTCTGGCACTCAGTAACAATTCTGTCTGTCCCTGAGTAACAATTCTCTGGCACTCAGTAACAATTCTGTCTGTCCCTGAGTAAAAATTCTGTGACCCTAAGTAAAGTTTCTGTGGCCCTAAGTAACAATTCTCTGGCACTCAGTAACAATTCTGTCTGTCCCTGAGTAACAATTCTCTGGCACTCAGTAACAATTCTGTCTGTCCCTGAGTAAAAATTCTGTGGCCCTAATTAAAGTTTCTGTGGCCCTAAGTAACAATTCTCTGGCACTCAGTAACAATTCTGTCTGTCCCTGAGTAACAATTCTCTGGCACTCAGTAACAATTCTGTCTGTCCCTGAGTAAAAATTCTGTGGCCCTAATAACGTTTCTGTGGCCCTAAGTAACAATTCTCTGGCACTGAGTAACAATTCTGTCTGTCCCTGATTATGAATTCTGTGGCCCTAACTAGCGTTTCTTTGTCCCTAAATAACGATTCTGTGGCCCTCATTAACAAGTCTGTGTCCCTGAGTAATGGTTCTCTGTCCCTAAGTAACTTTTCTCTGTCCCCAATTATCGTTTCTGTGGCCCTAACTCTGTCCCTGTCCCTAGTACAGAGCGGTCTGCCTCTGTTCAATAACTGCAGGCAAATGAAGAATTCCAAAATAGCCGCTATTTATAGCTCGACCATTACACAGTGCTGGCTGGCTGGCTGCTGATTGGCTGATGCGATCACATGTAGTTGAGGAATGCATTATGGGTCAGCGCACCTTGTCTGCGCGCCTTCTCAGACATCCCCGCTCCGTCGCCGCACATGTCAGCCGCCATTTTCTGAAAAATTTCGATTCGCGCGTCCGAATTAGGCTATTTTTCGGATTCGGCACGAATCGAAATTTTTCCGATATTCGACTCGAATTCCACTTCGGATACTTCGATTCGCTCATCTCTATTTAATACCATTATCAGCCAGCCCCAGTGTCTTGATTGACAGCCAGCACCAATACAGTGTTCTAATACCAGTGTAAACCAAAAACTGTGTCCTGAACACCAGCCAGCACTAGTACAAGTGTCTTGGTATAAGTTTCAGTGTCAACAGTGTCCTGGTTGATACCAAAAACCAGTACCACTGCTCTAATACCAGCAACAGCAGTGTCCTTATCACCAGCCAGCACCAGTAAAAATGTTCTAGTAGCAGTATCAGCCAGCACCAGTGTCCTGGTTGCCAATCAGTGCCAGTATTCCAGTACCAGTGTAATCCACAATTGTCCTAATCACCAGCCAGCAGTAGTACAGTGTTTTCATACGAGTGTCAGCCAGAATCAGTGTCCTGAATACCAGACAGCACCATTACCAGTGTTCTAGTACCAGTGTCAACGAGAGCCAATGCCCTGGCAAGCACCAGTACCAGTTTTCTAGTGCCAGTATCAACCAACATCAATGTTCTGACCACCAGCCACACAAGGGCCAGTGTCATCAGATATCAGTGTTGGCCACAACCATTGTCCTGATCACTTGCTACACCAGTAACAGTGTCTTTAGATACAAGTGTCAGTCACAACCAGTGTCCTGATCACCAGCCCTATCAGTACCTGAGTCACCATGTACCGGTGTCAACCAGAATCAGTGTCCTGATTGCCATCCTGCATTGTGCATTTTGCCATAAGATCTTGGAAATTGAAGAAAGAAAATGAAAGCATAATTTGATTTTCCTTCTTCATATTCCAACAACTTATATCAAAAAGTGAGATCTTCATAAAGACTCACCATGCCACTTAACAAATACGTTTGGATGTCTGCTTTCCAGAATGTGGTCATTTTGCAGCTGTTTATACCGTCCTGGCATTTCAGGACCTCTGAAAATGTAATAGGTAGTCAGGAAATTAGATTTAGTAGATTTAATAGATTTAGATTAGATTAGATTTAGATTAGTATTTTATGCTCCTTGAATGCCTATGTTCTGATTCACATATGTTCAATGCTGCATGACAGCTCCAGTTTCAGTGCGAATTGAAAAGCAGTTGTTCAGTGGTTCAGGTCCAGATCAAGTCAGGATTTGAAGAGAAAAACCCAGCCTGGAATAGTATTCACAAACTCATGACATGTGCTATTCAAAACCAGTTCTCATAGAACCAGGGGCGGACTGACAACTCATGGGGCCCCCGGGCAATAGGGGATCATGGGGACCCTGTGTCCTCGCCCACACTCAAACCACATATAAAAAAGCCTACAAAAGGTACCAGGGGCATCTCACGGGGCCCCTTACTGACCCTGGGCCCTCGGGCAGTTTCCAAATGGTCAGTCCGCCCCTGCATATAACTCAATGAGCCAAAGTCAAAGCATTGTTATTTCACAGGTCATGTGGATTGGATGCTTTTCAAAGCGCATCCAATCTGTCTATATGTGGACCGGAACTGAATGTTTTCCACTATGGTGCTCGGCTGCTAAAAATGTGATATCCCCATATTCAGGAGGAGTAGCAGATTGTTTGGGGGTTTAATGTATGTTATAGTGTGTAATTATAAGCATGCTCTTGCTGTGTATGAGACATATCTTATTAAAATGAAAATCAAATTTCATTTGTTTGCTTCATTTTCCCAAAAAAGTGTGGCAAACAAGAGATCTGCAAAATACTCCTCATGCTTTTGGCTGTCTACTTTTCAAAAAGGCATTGGGGTTGATTTACTAAAATGTGAGAGTGCAAAATGTAGTGTAGCTCTGCATAGAAACAAATCAGCTTCCAGGTTTTTTTGCCAAAGCTTACTTGAACAAGCTGACGTTAGAAACTCATTGGCTACCATGCACACCTTCACCAGATTTTGCACTCTCCAGTTTAAGTAAATCCACACCACCATGTCATGGTGTTTATACTCTCCTGGCATTTTAGGGCCTCAAGAAATGTAGCAGAATACATGTTGGTCTACATTTATGAAGAAATATTGTTTATTGTGTTTTATAACATAAAGTAAAAAAAGTGCAATCATCAGTGAAAGTATCCACTTTCTGCAATACCTCATACATCCTCTGGTTTAAGTGGTTATACCAGGATCATGACTACAACTGTAGCCATGATCCTGGTATCATTTTTTAGTGCTGGCAATGCTTTTTAATGTAACAGTGATCTGAGTGGCTATACAGCATCTGATAACTTTTACAGAGGGCAAAAGGGTTTCTGCCTTTCCTGCCACTGCCTTTGCCCACAGATGTGTCAGACAACTATAGAGAAAAAGGAGGAACATCCATTCCCTGAACATCTCTATGGTGTATGAAAATGGAAGCGATCACTTCCTGTTTTGGTCCTTTATCTACTGGCTGTTACTGGTCATTAAAGCAGCTGATCAAACCAATAAAGAATACCTGTCACTGCCCATGCTATCACTAAGGGTGTTGTTCATCCCTTGTAATAGCAATACATTTGATCAAAAAAGGTAATGAAACCGTGTAAAAAAAATTAAATTAAATAAATAATAAAAAAAAATTAAAGAACCATCATTCCCACACACAAATGCAAATACATACGTAGATCCCGCACACAAATGTAAATGGTTACATCACACATGTGAGGTATTGCTGCACATTTCCGAGTGAGAACAATAATTCTAGCACCACTTAAACATCCTGTGTTAATTCTAAACTGGTAACCTGTAAAGACTTTTAATGCTTCACCTATTGATAATTTATTGTACCAAAGTTTGTTGCCATTCCATGGTTGAACACAATTGTGAAGCGTACTTAAGAACAGAAATTTTGGCCAGCCATCTTGCTGCTCATTGCATGCTGCCACCTACTGTCAGACTGAACTGCCAGCAATCCTACATCATTGCATGGCCAGTTAACATTTCCCTATGCTATCCAAAACTTAAAAATCTTTTCTATGGGTGGAGTTACACTTAAAAAATTTACCTGTTCCAGCTTAAATTCAGTCTGCAGAACCTATCTTGTTCATAACCTGTGGACTTCCTATATATATATATATATATATATATATATATATATATAGATAGATATAGATAGATATATATCTATATATATCAAGCGTACACCCAGAGATGGACGCGGTTCAACCATTTTGGCTTCAGCCTCCATCTTGCAAAGGGTCAAACTGTTCCTACACAGTAACATATGGCCTGTGTGTTAGAAGTGTCACAGGCCAGCCGGGGCACAGCAGGCAGCCCCGAGCTATAAAACCCCCAAGGGAGCTAGGGCCTCCCTGTCCAAAGAACCTGTGCAATCTAGCACATCGTAACAAGATATCCCAAGCCTTCCCCTGAGTTCAAACATATTCCGGAGGAGTATAGACTAGATAACACTTTTAAAATCCATTTTTTCCCCTATGTCTTATGTCTTGGAATATGAGAGACTTACATAAAAAACAGGCCTATCGTCAGATTGCCCACGAGAAGACAAACAGTTTGATAGGTCACACTCCCTGACTGGAATGCATAGGAAAGCAGAAAATTACATCTCTGGAACCCTTCAAATATGTATTTCATATTTCATATCTACCTGTTCCTCAGAGGCGTCTGCATACTAATCTACCCACGGGTGGAATGTCACTTGTGCATAGGGAAAGTTATGAGCAAAATATGAACTATGAGAGATTTTAGCTCTAGTTTAGGTATCCGCCCAGACGATCCCTCCCTAAACGGGACATTGGTCCTTGACGTCAGAGACACCCCTTGCTGGGGAACGACAAAATGGGCTGTCAGGCCTAAAAGAGTTAAGTTGAAGAATTTTCCCTTTTAACATCAGAACCAACCTGGCAGACGTGCCCTTTTGCTTTGAAACTTGATCTGCAAACCCAAGGCTGATTGGCAAGTACTTTAACCCTTTAACCTCCTTTCTGTTACCTCTTTACTGTGCTGTTGTTCTCTGTATATTTATATATATATATTGGTTACATCTTTTTCTGTAAATATTTTTATTGCACCCTTTTGACCTTTTAGTAATAAATCTTTCTTTCTGAAAGTGTTGAACTGTTTCTAAAGCCCTTAATGCAATTTACGAAATCCAGCCTCTAAAAGAGCGCTACTGTGTTTGTTTAACCCTCTGTATAACCGGTCTGCGGTGACAGTGTTATACAGACAATTACCTCAACCATTATAGTGTTATTGCTGAGATTGCCAAGTTTTCTCTCTCACTGTACAAAAAGGAGGTGGTTGCAGTGTGAAGGGTTAATTGCGTAATTAACCTGATCCAGTAACAATCGCTCCCAGGCTGCGGGTACATCGATTGTGGTCCAATTAGCTGGAAAATCGTTGTGCAGGGTGCAGCTGGGCATGGCATTGTTACGCAGGTGACATCGCGGTTTTAGATTGGCTAGTCCTTTGGTCACGAGTTTGGTGAGAAAGTCAGGGGTCTGACGTGCGATCGTCACAATATATATATATATGTATATATATAAAATGCCTGGGGGTTCTGAGTAATTTTCTAGTTAAAAAAAATGCTGATTTTTATATGTATGTGAAAACTGGATATCACATTGCTGAAAAAATGGACTAGTATGGAAGGGGATAAAACACACTGGTACTGTGGTGGTTAAACATTTTCTTTGTCTTTTAACGTTTACATTAAAATGGTTTCAATCTCAAAAGGCACTATTTGCAAGACACAAGGTAGTAATTTATAGTGTTAATTGTTGGAACAGCTTGCTTTATTCAGAAAATAATTTACTTCTCTGTCCACTACATGCTGCCATAACTGTATGAAAGTCTGGACCACTTTCCAAGGTCAGTAGTTTAGGCTAATGTTAATGGACATCCCTGTTGTTGTGGTTAGATGCTGATGAAAGTTTATCACTCACTTTCTTTGATCTACTGCCATCGAATGTAGAACTTTAAATGCAATAGGATTTGTTTTTCTTTCCTGTCTCAGGCATCCCATTGGTGCTAACTGTGAGAAAATAACAGCTCCTACTAGGCATTGATGTTGAAGAAAATCAGGCAGATATGTGTATTTTTCCTCATTAAAGCCTAATTCCAGCCATATTTTTCCATTTTGGAAAAAGTGGTAAAGATTTATATGTATGTATGGTTTTTTATCTCTGTTGGTGATGCCACTGGGGAAATTTTTCCTCACTTCTTTTTCCTGTTATGCCCATAAAGTAAATAGAAGGTCTGTGACCACTAGAACAGAGATACATAGACAACATTTACTGCAAGAAAAGCATCACCTCCCCCCACTGTACTGATTATATTTTATATATGTCCCCTATACAGGGATTTCCTATCATTTCATCTTATGGTAGACAGTGAGGAGTGAATGTCCTTAACATGGACAGAGATGGCAAAGAACTTACATAAGCTTTTGCACTTTGTTGCTCTACCTAAAAAAAAAATGTTTGACTGGAGCCATGCTTAAAGTTATCCACAGTCCAGATATTGCTTAGCACTATGACATTTAATATTGTTAAGTCACAGGGATGCTGTACAATGTGTAAGCTATGACTATATGGTTGTTTCCATTGACCAATATTTGTAACATGTTCCCTTTGCCAAAAGGGAAAAATGACTGCCAACAAATCAGTAATATGGTGGTTGTCATATCCTCTTCTTTTTAAATGTTGTCATGCTAACCATTTGCTCTCAAAGCCAGTGCCTTGAAGCAAGTGTGAAGATCAGGAGTTCTAGTTTTAATTTGCCATCATATGTTGCACATTTTTTGAGATATGTGTAGCATATATCAGTATTAAAAAATGAAAGCTAGAAAAGTGCAATGCCAGCCAGGCAACTAGTTTTTGTGAACAGGAGGCAACAATAATAATCCCTGTATTCTCTCAAAAGATCATTACTAAGTGACTGTTCCTGCAGGATTAACAGAAAATTACTAGAAAAATATTTGTCAATGTGAATGTACCAGTAGAATTTGGAACAAAATTATTTATACAGAGTCAATTATTTTTTGCTAATTCAGTAACACCCACCTCATATCTTTCAGTTACCTATATATCATCTATTCAGGTAATATCATGGGGATCATGGAAACGCTTTGAACCACAAGTAATATTGACCAAAATAATTAGGGTTTGTGCAAAGGTTTGCTAATAGACCCATAGGAGTAAAGACCTACAGTAGTACACTCTGTGAACATGTAATATTCAGCTATTTCATGTCTGAAGTATAGATGCGTTATTCTCCAAATCATCTCTAAAATCTCCTTTAAATTAGGAATGTATTTATTAGGATGTACTTATTAACCACTTGCCCTCCAGAGGATTTACCTTTCTTCCTGACCAGGCCATTGTTTGCAATACAGTGCTGCATTGCTTTAACTGATTATTACCCGGTCATGCAACGCTGCACCCAAATGAAATTTAAGTACTTTTTTTGCACAAATAGAGCTTTCTTTCTGTGGTATTTGATCTTTTTATTTTGTGCGCTATAAACAAAAAAAGACAGACAACTTTGAATAAAAAAAACTATATTTTTGAATTTTTGCTATTAACTGTTTCAATACTACAATAGGGGGCACTTTTACCCCCTTTCTGCCCAGGCCAATTTTCAGCTTTCAGTGTTGTTGCACTTTGAATGACAATTGTGCGGTCATGCAACACTGTAGCCATAAAAAAATTCTATAATTTTTTTCACACAAATAGAGCTTTCTTTTGGTTGTATTTAATCACCAGTGAGTTTTTTGTTTTTTGCTAAATAAGCAAAAAAATCCCCTGAAACTTTTGAAAAAAAAATGCATTTTTCTTCGTTTCTGTTATAAAATTTTGCAAATAAATAACATTTCTTCATAAATTTAGGTCAAAATGTATTCTGCTACATTTCTTTGGTAAAAATACCCCAAATTAGTGTATATTATTTAGTCTATAGGAAAGTTATAGAGTCCACAAACCATGGTATATACAGTTGTGACCAAAATTATTCAACCCCCAATGCTGTAAAGGGGTTTAGGGACTATAGTGTACATTTGGAATTGTATTCAGAATCAAATCCTACAAGGACGTTGTAACTACCCAAATGCAACTAAAATGACATCAATTGTTTATGTAATACAGTAGTAAATGGTTCTTATGTGGTTTCTTCATTGCCACAATTATTCAACCCCTTAAAGACTACCACTCTGAAGAACAGAGGTTCATACAGGTGCTTTCCATCAGGTATTGAAAACACCTGTGGATGTCACCGAGCAGCAATCAAGCATAATAAGCACCAATTAGGCAGCTTTAAAATGACTGTGATACTCAGCTCCTTCTAGACATTTACTGGTGTGGTTACAAACATGGTGAAGGCAAGAGAATGGTCCAGGAAGACAAGAGAAGAGGTGATTTCTCTTCACAGGAAGGGCAATGGCTATAAGAAGATTGCAAAGATGTTAAACATACCAAGAGACACCTTAGGAAGCATCATTCGCAAATTCAAGGCAAAGGGCACTGTTGAAACGCTACCTGGTCGTGGCAGAAAGAAGATGCTGACTTCGACTGCTGTGCGCTACCTGAAGCGTAGAGTGGAGAGAAGTCCCCGTGTGACTGCTGAGGAACTGAGAAAAGATTTGTCAGATGTGGGTACAGAAGTTTCAGCCCAGACAATAAGACGCACACTGCGTAATGAAGGCCTCCGTGCCAGAACTCCCAGGCGTACCCCCTTGCTGTCTCCAAAGAATAAGAAGAGTCGACTGCAGTATGCCAAAAGCCATGTGGACAAACCACAAAAGTTGTGGGATAGTGTTCTGTGGACTGATGAAACAAAATTAGAACTGTTTGGGCCCATGGATCAACGCTATGTTTGGAGGAGGAAGAACAAGGCCTATGATGAAAAGAACACCTTGCCTACTGTGAAGCATGGTGGAGGGTCAATCATGCTTTGGGGCTGTTTTGCTTCTGCAGGTACAGGGAAGCTTCAGCGTGTGCAAGGTACCATGAATTCTCTTCAGTACCAGGAGATATTGGATGGAAACGTGATGCAGTCCGTCACACACCTGAGGCTTGGGAGACGTTGGACCTTTCAACAGGACAATGATCCCAAGCATACCTCCAAGTCCACTAGAGCATGGTTGCAGAGGAAAGGCTGGAACATTTTGGAGTGGCCATCGCAGTCACCAGACTTAAATCCGATTGAGAACCTCTGGTGGGACTTAAAGAAAGCAGTTGCAGTGCGCAAGCCTAAGAATGTGACTGAACTGGAGGCCTTTGCCCATGAAGAATGGGCGAAGATACCCGTAGATCGCTGCAAGACACTTGTGTCAAGCTATGCTTCACGTTTAAAAGCTGTTATAACTGTAAAAGGATGCTGTACTAAGTACTAAGATTGAATGTCACTTGGGGGTTGAATAAAACTGATAATGCTGTGAGCACAGAAAAGACATTTGTGGTTATTTCATTATAACTGTTATGTTATATTTGTCTGACCTACAAGTGCCTCTTTAATGTAAATGTAAGCAAGATGACTGAATGATCAAAAGCAATGTCAAACTGGCCAAAACACTCAATTTCAGTGGGGGTTGAATAATTTTGGTCACAACTGTATATTTGACAATCAATCACTCCTGATGTACTGATGGCCCATCTCATTTCTTGAGGCCCAAAAATGCCAGCATAGTACAAATACCCCCCAAATTGCCCATTTTGGAAAATAGACTGTTCAAGGTATTACGGAAGAGGCATGGTAAGTTTTTTGGAGGTTGTAATTCTTTGTTACAACTTTTTGGAAAATGTAGAAACTAAGAAGAAAATGTCACAATTTTTTTTTCTCTACATATTGTCACCAGTCCAGTACAACATGATTATATAACTGGTGTGGCGGTGATCAGAGACACTGTCTGGTGACAGTATGTAAAAAAAAATATAATAATAATTAATTTTTTTTTCAAATTTTTCTAGTTTTTTTTTTCTTACATTTTTTTCTTTTTTCTTACAATTTTTTTTTCAACACACTGTGACCAAAGCAATATAATATTACCATAGTACCATTGAACTTCTCTGGGCAAGTGATCAGGATTTTTTTTTTTTTTTTTACACATTATGATTGCTAATACCAATATATTTCATTGATATTTGCAATCATTGTTACTGAATGAAACTGATTCATTTATTGTGATTAGCTGTGATTGGGCAAAGCTCATCACATGATACAGATGGGCTGTGATTGACCCTGTCTGTACCATGTGACTGCTTTGACCAATCACAGCTAGCAACCCAATTGTATACAATGGATGGCATGACAGTAATCCATCCTTTGTATACAATTGACATGCGATCTGTTGTGATTGGTCACAGTAGTCATTACACTGGCAAAGGGCCGGTGTAGTGATATGTCATTGGCTGTGTCCCGTGGACAAAGCCGGTGACAAATTTTGCCACTGCAGGACATTATATGATGCCCAGTCACAACGAGGAGTGTCCTGCCCAGCCATCAATCTGCTATAGGCCGGGCAGGAAGGTGTTAAACACGTCCAGTAAAATGTAAAAAAAATCAAATTTCGTCATAAATTTAGGCCAAATGTATTCTGCTACATGCCTTTGCTAAAAAAAATCCAAATATGTGTAAATCAATTGGTTTACGTAAACGTTATAGCGTTTACAAATGGTATATATACTGGAATTTATTTTTTTTTACTAGTAATGGTGGTGATCAGCGACTTATAGTGGGACTGCAGCGGGCATTCTGACACTGGAGGGAACTAACTTGGTGTCACTGACATCCCCAGTGACACCAATACAGTGATCAGTGATAACAAACTGTACTAGCACTGACACTATACTAATGGCACTGGACAGGAAGGGGTTAACATGCGGGGTGATCAAAGGGTTAACTGTGTGCTGTTTTACTATGGGGGCTGTGTGTGTGTTTCACTGTCAGGGGAAAGACCTGTATTGTTTAAAAACAGGTCCCTACCCTGTCAGAAATCCTTGGAGATCTCTGGGTTCCAGCAGGGAATCACCGGCCGGGATCTGGTGATTGACAGCCGAGGCTGCAAAATCACATATATATGTGATTTTGTGCACCCCTGCCACCCTGTAGCAGTATTTCTGCTATAGAGCGGTGCAGAAGCGGTTAAAATGCACAGCAATTTGTCATTTGAAACAGCCTGTACATTCATTGTCAGACTGGCAAAATTAAATGTTACTAGGATATTTTCTCTCCAATTTGGATGTTCTTCCTTCATAAGCATCATATGAATCAGGAAAATGGCAACTAGATGGAGCTGATGATTATAGAAAATAAATAGTTTTTACTATACTCATTGGCTTCATCTTGCGGCTTTAATGCAGTATTTTTCTGATTCACAATGATTTTTTTTTTTTCACACAGAACAAATGTACATGCGATTCCACAGGATGAATTACTATGCAATTTTCTATAAATACACCCCCAAGTGTTCTGTCAAGTCTTCCCTTTTTTAACATTTTTGTTAAACACTTTGTTATGGAAAATGTTCAGATAAAGCTTTAGGTTTCTATAGATGCCAAAATGTATGATTACGGATCAGAAGAATTAGACAACAGGTTCAAGAGATGAATGTTAGTTTTTTAAAAAACTTATCTCACTTAGATTACCTAAACTAAAAAAAACATGGGCCAAACAGAGTGGAATAATTTTTTTCAAGGGTGTTAATATGTTTACTGTGGGTCACATCTGCTTGATTAAAAAAAATGACTTGAACTTTCACTTGATCTTTCATTTACAACATTTTCCCCTGAAAAAGTGTCTATTAGGCATTTCATGAAGCATTCAGTTAGAAAATGATGTAAGAAAATATAGCCTTTAACCATTGGAGTACAGTGCGAGACCTTATTCAATTTACATTCTTCAATTGCAAGCTTCATAGAGAGTTTAAAAAGGCACAAACAGTCCAAGAACACCCACCTGTTTTACAATGACATGTCTGCTTTACATTGTAAAATCAGAAATTTAGTGATCTGGGAGTGCTTGAAAATTAGGCTACTGCAATTCAACTTGAGTAGCGCTAGAAGTGGACACTTGTTATGCATAAATTCTGTTTGTATAATACAGGTGGTTACAACCAGGGATGCAATATCACACAGCTGTTCTAGAATTACCTTTGAAACTAACTTTTGTAAAACCTACCTGAATCATAACAAAGAAACAAATCTATTTCTACTTTATGAAAATTATTGTTTAGCAATAGTAATAATAATAATAATAATACCTTTCCTTAATTTTTGGGAAGTAACATTGGCTTCCATGCTGTATAAACAGTTAAATGCACTCAGCTATTTTAGTCTCATAACTCTTACTACTGTCAGTGGGGATTAACAGGAAAAAACAGCTGACTCTGCTTTGCTCTACATAAGGATCATTGTCCTGGATTCATAAAACACAGACTTTGTCTTTTAAGCTATTCATCTAAGGACACAGTAAATGTTTTTACAAAAAGGTGCTTAGCTCTAAAACTAGTATAATAGCATTATTACATTTTATTCATAATGAAAGGTAGTTGATATTGGAGTTAAATGATAAATATCAAATTAACCTGATAGAATATTTTTCTTGCAAAAACTAGTTTTAAACCACATTAAATTCAATACAGTCCATAAATGATTGTGCCATATTGTAATATTAATCTTTAATGTCACCAATAGTCCATCTTGGTGATCAAGTTATGTCTTTGAGTAACAAGTTCCTATAGAGCTCACAAATGGTTTATCTTCAGAGAAATGTGTATTTTCTTTTCCATAAATGAGTCTAAATATTTTTTATTTATTTTATATATTAATCAATCCCTAGTCATTCTAAAATAATCCTTTCCCACCCCACTGACTTTACACTATTCTAAAATTATTACTTTAAAAATTTGAATTAAAAGCCCCAATTTTTTACCTGGACGTACTGTTGATTCTTACTTTGATACAACTTCTTTCCCGCTGGGGAAGTGTAATAAACAGCTGCTGCTCTGCCAGAGACCCCCTCATGTAAGTTTAGACTTCGCTGCAAGCTACCCCAGGTCACCCAGCAGGTACTTATGAATGCAGAGGTGGGTAGCTACCTGGCGAGCCAAAGAGGTGGCTGAGTATAACAGGTACTAGGCTGCACTTACTGGTAACAAGTAATGCTGGCTGTAGGACTGAAAGGAAAACCATAGTGGAAGCTGAACTGGCAGCAAGCTGAGCCTGTTGAAGGACTGTAACAGGATCATAACAGGAAGTACTGGTAGCTGAATGTAACAAAAGTGTTCAGGTAACAGGACTGACTGTAGCAGGACAGAGTGTATCAGACTATGGTTGAACTGACTTTAGTAAACTGTAGCAGGACTGACTGTAGTAGGTCTAATATGTAGCAGATCATAGTCAAAAATGTAATCACTTAAAGTGTTACTAAACCGACAACAGTAAAATCAGTCTGTATATTTAGTAAAGCATTCCTGTTATACTCACTGTGAAACCTAAGGGATTAATACTCCGCATTGTTAAAAAGGCTCTTTGATCATGTCTTCTCTGATCCTTCTCATCTTTTACTGTCCCTCATCCATCTACTGATAATACAGAGCTCTAGGAGTCACTCTGCACATGCTCAGTTTAGTGTGTATTGTTAGAGAGTTTTTTTTTCTTTGGGAGGGTGCTTGTTATCAGCACAGGGTCATTCGGCACTGTCCAGATAGAGGGTCAGGGGTTATGCAGCCTCATAGGACAGTCATAGCAGAGTGAAAACTCCTCCTACAAGCTTTATCCAGTACACAGCTGACACTGATAGAAGTCACAAGACTGGAATATACTGCTGATGAGAAAAGGTATTTCGCAGTTTATATTTACTAAAATAATTGCATTTCCATGTTCTGTGTACTGTGGAAGACCAAATATAGCGAATGAAGGGTAATGGGTTTAGTAACACTTGGTTTAAAGATACAATGTAAATATAGAAAATTGCATTTTAAAGAAATTGTAATTATTAACACTTGTGTAAAATGAGATCATAAGATAATTACAGGGAACATAACGTACCTGTTCAGTGCTTTCGTTTATTATCTTGGTATTTTTGTACTTCCCCTTTACACCCAATATCTTTCAGTGATAATCAGTAATCACAGAACTGCATGCTTGTGATGTGGACATGGAAATCTTGATAATGTTAACTGTCAATACTAAAATGTTTCTCGCAGTCAACAGATTCAAACCTAGCTTCAAAGAAGTTTGAATGTGGCTGGTAAAAAAGGAAGCAGAGATAGGGAAAGTTACACAGGACACAGGATTCAGGAAGTACTCTCCTAATGCCTTTCTGCAGACCATTTATGGAGCAGTATGTGCTTGTGGATAAAATTTTAACAAACTTTATTGTAGATTCCTACCTGTTTCTGCTCTGAAATAGCTCTTTGTTGTGTGCATAGTGAATCTTAAAGGGAGTGACTTTTTCATTAATAATCAGCTGATGTACTTGTAGTGTTTTAAAGAGGAACATTGCAGAGTCTGCATCCCTTTAGAAGTAATTAGCCCTTCGGGAGTATCTCAGCAAAAAGGATTTTTTTTTGTATCTTAATGCAGATGTCAGGAAAAATCAATGAGCCAATCACACAAGAAGGAAATTACATTTCTGGGAAAGAGCTGTACACCAACTGTGAACAGAAAGCCCCCAGGTTGCCATATTGCATTGAATTTTACAAAAAATTATAGCGCTGCAGATTAAAAAGGAAAGTTAATTTTTTATAAAATTACAATATAGCTTGTAAAGCAAGGGTATATTTCCCACAAAGTGTAGTTACCCTTTAATAGCTAATTGATTGGTTTTATGTGCTGTCTGTAATTTCTTTTTAACATAAAATATATACGTAAAATATGTAAGCACTTCTGGAATCGTTTTTGGTATTTTCTGAAATGCAAAAGTTGAGATTTACTTAAAATATGTAAGCACTTCTGGAATAATTTTTTGTATTTCAGAAGTGAAAAAGTGGAGATTTACTTCAAACACTTGAAATTCTCAGTTGTTCAGTTAATAAAATGTATTGATACCTAAAGTAGATCTCTTTAAATGAAAAAACAAACAAACATCTGAATGGAAACAAAATAAATAAGGTTGCATTATTTGTGGAGCAGAAAATGGTATATGTGAATGTCAGTGACATTATATGGTATATTAATAACAGATAAAGTGATGTCGTTTCACAGTATGCACTGGAATATGTATATAATTACATATGATTATCAGGAACAATAATGTCAAATATGGAATTGTAAAATGACAGATCTCTCATGCTACAAATGCCTTAAAGCTAATGTCTAGGCCCACAAAAAATATTAGGAAATGGCTCAGAAGTGCTAATACTTAATCTAAATTAATTTTCATATACAAACATAACTCTAATGATTGTCTTCCAGCAAGACAATCCCACCCTTCATCTTCATGTGGAGTATTCACTGTTTGTTTTCACTTCCATAAAGCTTTACAACATTAGGGCAGATGTTACAATTACAACACAATTTAGTGCAGTAGGAATCAGAGGGCCCTGGTCATTAGAACTTACAATCTTAGGGGGATGGTCAGGAGATACAAAAGGTAATAACTGTGGGGGTGAACTGATGCAGAAAATAAAATTACAGTTGTTAGGTGGGGGCAGAGTAGGCCTCTCTGAAGAGAGGGGTTTTCAGGGAGTGGCTAAAAGTGAACAGAGTAGGAGATAGTCATACAGATTGGGGAAGGTATTTCCAGAGGATGTGAGAGGCTCGGGAAAAGTCCCGGAGGCACACATGGGAGGAGGTGACAAGGGAACTGGAGAGCAGAAAGTCTTGGGAGGAATGAAGAGACCAATAAGTTTAGTATTTTGAAACTAGGTTAGTGAAGTAGATGGGGGCAGAGGTGTTCATGACTATGTAAGTTGTCGTTAGTATTCTTAATTTAATTAGTTGGGTGAGTGGGAGCCAATGGAGGATTTGCAGAGAGTGGTAGCAGACAATGAGAGGATGGCAAGGTGGATGAGTCTGGCAGCAGCATTCATGATGGACTGAATAGCCTATGTAAAGGTAAGCCATAAGGTGAGAGATGACCAGGAAGTAGACTAAGAGCTTTGTGGTGTCATTGTTTAGAAAGAGGAATACTTTATAGATGTTGTGGAGGTTGATGTGACAGGGTTTAGACATGTATTGGTTGAGGGGCTGAAATAATAGTTCAGAATCCAGGATTGCACATAGTACCTTGGAATATAAGCTGGATTTTTTTTTACCCTACCAGTGGGTAATCCATCTTTTTACTCACCCTTAAGGATATAGAGCAGTTTCTTGCCTACAAGTGCTGCAAATGTGCCATTTTCCTCCTTCTTCTCCCCAAGGGTGCAGAATAGCCACTTGCCTGAAATGTCTTCTATTGAACCCTTTTTAAGGTAGTGTTAGGGACTTAGGACTTCCTTCTTGTCGAAAAAGGGTGCCCGGTTCGCACTGCTGTCCTTGTGTTTGCTTGACCAGGGCAGGAACAGTAGTACAAGAAAAAAAAAGAATGAAAAATTAACAAACAAAAAATTAAAATGATAGAAAAGTAAATACTGTATGTAAATAATTTTTAATACAAAAAATTGTGATGGCTGATGGTATAGACTAACTAAAATGCATACAAGAAATCGACTACTGGATGTCAAGGATGTACCTTGGATTGGAGGTAACCCAATGTGTGATTGAGATACTACCCTTTCTAGCTGCATGGGTCATGATAGAAGGGGCCTTCAGTGCAGTGGAGGGATTTGAGGGTAGGGGTGTGCATTGTTCTGTGAAGAGGAAAAAGATGTACTAGAAATAAACAGTATAAGCAGATGTTTTACTACAAGAACTAAGATACTTCAGAGGATATAGCAGTATAAAGGTGATCAGCAGCAGAACAGATTTATTCAGAGATAGTAGGTGTAACTGGTGAATGCCTAACTTTCTTTTATCTATGCAGATGGGGGGTGCCATGAATGCATGTGATATAGTGTGTAGGGGTTTAAGTATACTCTTCTTTTATTGCAAAAAAAATAAATAAAAATAGAAAAGTAGCTATGGTGTTTACAATTTAAAATTTAACTAATACTTGCTTGTTGCAGGCACATATTGGTGTACAAATCTGTGCACATAGACAGGGTCCACAAGAAAATGTATCCCAGTAATGCAATTAAAAGACCCAAAACATAGTTTGTTACAGTAGATAGACTCAACCACTAAAATTTCGTATACGCTTCAACATAATAATATCTCTAGGAAATTTAATTTATATTTTAATGGCTATCTTTCACGAATTTCATGAGTTGGTGATACCGAATAAAAGGTCCTTGCTTGGGCATCTTGTATCATGGGGTGACAACACTGCCCGTGTCTCCCGTGCTCTCTCAAAGGAAATTCCAAGCTGCTGCGCTGATGCACATTGCACTGTTGTCACTATTTGACTGCTGTGACTGTAAGACTGGTAAAAAGCAATTACAGCCAGAACAACTGTAGTGCATGTGGACAGGGACTGTAAAGCTACTGCAGCACATTGGTAGCATTAGGATATAAAAGATTTCCCTCCAACACCCATGCATTTTCCAAGATACACAGCATTTTGTTACCTGCATAACTCTAATTAAGGCTTTACATCTGCTTTAAGAGACCAATTAGTGCAAACAAGCTCTACTTTAATCTGTCCCTGTGCATTTAATCAGCAGCACTCCCTGTGCATTCTCCTACACAGCTAAAAACATTGTCAATATGGCTGCTTGGAACTCATCCTATAGCTTATCCCGAAGCCCCTTTATAAGTCAACTGATTTATTTATAGGCCATAAAACCATGAATTATGGTTAGTTGGTTATGACAGCAATATCCCACATTAGATAGGTGTGTATGCAAAGCATGAACTGAATTCATTTCAAAACTATGTTAGACCTGAATCCAAACCTCATCCCTGCTGCTGACTCTTGTAGGTGATGTTTGCTGTTTCATCTTCAATACTAAGTTGAAAACACTTACATGACACACTTTTTATACACATACCTAATTTATTTTACTTGTATTTAAAGACTTTGCTAAGGTCTTGTCTAGGAACAGCAGTAAAATCATTCAGAATGTACACAGGAACTGTGCCTCAGCTTGGATGCCATTTTTAAACTTCTGTGATAGATTTACTGGCTCCTGCCTTGCTACATTTTATTCAGTACTATTTCAAGTGAAATTGTAGTAAACAGAAATTATTTCTCTAAATAGCATGCACATATTTTCTCCATCATTTATGTTATCCATTTCCATTGAGTGAACAAAGCATGAACTCAAACAATATTATAGTAGCATTGTAACGTCTATATCCTCTGTGTGCACTGTTATGAAATAGATGGCTTCAAATGTCTTAACAATATGTTTATATATTGAAAGGTAAACAATCTACAAAATGACTTCTAATGACAAGCTATTTACTTGCTGTCAGCTATGCCACCCACAGCAATAAAAAAGTAGACATTTTGATATTGCTGTTTTAATGGATAATACAAAATTTCTGTCCAAATGTGGAAATCAAGAAATGTTCTAAACCCTGCATTGTAAACCATTGTTAGACAGTTACTCTTTACAACATAAATCGGACACAAGGGAGTGCCAATCTCAGTGTAGAGGGTTAAAGATTTATTGGTAACAAGAGGTTTAAAAACTACTCATAAACATAAGTATAATAGCATGTTAAAGGAATGCCTTTGGAAAGCCCTCAGTCTGTCAATGATCACTGTACCCATATAAAATTTCTTATAACTTTTTTCACACAAACAGAGATTTCTTTTGGTGGTATTTAATCACCACTGGGTTTTTTATTTTTTTGCGTAATAAATGAAAAAAGATCAAACATTTTGAAAAAAATGTGTTTTTCTCCATTCCTGTCATAACATTTTGCAAATAAATAATCTTTCTACACAAATTTAGGCCAAAATGTATTCTGATACACGTCTTTGGTGAAAATAACCCAAATCAGTGTTTATTATTTATTTGGTAGGGAAGTTATAGAGTCTCAATTCTTGAGGCCCAACAATGCCTGGACAGTACAAATACCCCCGAAATGACCACTTTTTAGAAGGTAGATAGTCTGAGGTATTTAGTAAGAGGCATGGTGAGTTTTTTGAAGTTGTAATTTTTTTGTCAGAATTTTGTGGAGAAATCAAAAAACATTTCTCACAATTTTTCTACATACTGTCTCCAATGCAGTACAGTGTCATTATATAACTAGTGCATTTTTTTATGGGTTTTTTTTCTACTCCTGTGACCAAAGCAATACAATGTTACCATAGTAACATTGTACTACTCTAGGCAAGTGATCAGGAGATATATATTTTTTTACATATTATGATTGCTTATACCAATAAATTTCATTGGTATTAGCAAGAATTTGTACTGAATGATTCATTCAGTAGATTTTGTTGTGATCAGCTGTGATTGGCCATAGCTGATGACATGCTACAAATGGTCTGTAATTGGTCCAGTATGTACATGTGATCACTGTGACCAACCACAGTTAGCAGCACAGTTGTAAGCAATGACTGACATCAAAGGAAGCCATTCATTGTTTACAACTTTCATGTGATCTGCTGTGATTGGTCAGAGTGATCTCATGACACTGGCAGCGGGTAGGTGTAGTTATCTGTAATCGGCCGTTTCCGGTGGACATGGCCGGTGACAGATTGTGTTGGAGTGTGGCCCATGGGGCGAGACGTGATCCTGGGAGAACGCCATATAACATTCCCCCCGTATAATAGGGTTCCATCTCGGCTGTCATATTACAGTAGGCCGAATAAAAACTAGTGATATCTTCCAACAAAGCATGCAACCGACCACCTAGAGCTAACCACTAAGGTATGAAGGAGCAAACGAGTGGCTATTTAGTAATCAGAAATCTGTACAATATAGATAATTAAAAAGACAACCTTGAATACTTTTTCCATAGTCAGTACCATTATAGCTTGTCAATTATTTTGATTCCTCCTTTAAAACCACACCTATCCCATGTGTAGACTTTGCATCCAATGCATAGTTCTAAATGCCTTTCTCCACATTGGCTCCAGAACAGCGTTTATTTTTGCTACAGTTTGATAGTAAAATTGCTACAATGTAATATAAATATTAATTTCTCCCAGGTACAGGGCCATTTGGTATGTATTTGTTTTGTGACTAAATCAATAAATAGGCAATAAGAATAGGTTACCACTTAAAACTTGCCTATGAACTAGTTGATGGCCCCACATATTGTCCCCAAAAATTATGCTAACGGTTACAGATTTCCAAGGTGCTTCTGTAAGTAAAGTATGGTCCATTATGCCTGAGTATCAATACATAATGCCATGGTAATCCATATGCCTATAAAAAAATTACCCAGGTCTAGATTCATAATAGTGTGGATGATATCTTCTATGTCAGCTGGATTAATTGAGGGAAAGTAGCCCCCCTTTTTGTCCCCTGCCATGTGCATCAAGCAGTACCTGTCAGGAATGGACTTGCCAATAGTGGTGGGACTCACATGCCTTGTGGGCTGCAGTACCAGGGCTGGCCAGCGGGTGCTCTCAACAACCAGAGGTTCACTTCGGCAATTAGCCATCACCTGGGGCTGATTGCAGGTGGTGTATTTAAGGGATGGCCAGACCTGCAGTCTGTGCCTTGGTGTGTGTTTTTCCATGGGCCCCTGTACCTTGTAACCTGTGTTCCTGTTCCTGTTCCTGCCTGACTGACTTGTTGCCGACCCTGCCTGATCCTGACCTCTGCTGACTTCTCCTGTTTGATCCCTGGCTTGTGACCCTGACCATTCTCTCCGCCTGCTCCTCCTGTACCTACCTGCCCGATAGTTATCGACCCGGCCTGCCTGATTACGTTGTGCTCTATATGTGTATGTACCTGTGTATCTTTATCAGTTTAGGTTTGGGTTTGTTTCACCTTGTTGTATGTATTTATGTATACCATATCTGAAGCTTGCGTTTCCCTGTGTCAGTCCACACACTTCTGGTCACACCCGCATCCCTGACAGTACCACCACACCCAGTTATATTTTCTGTTGGGATGTCATTATGTATACAGCATCATTGTACCAATGACATCATGGTATGTGCATAGGCACACAATGATGCCATGGTGAGTATACCACAGCATCAAATAGTGGAAGTCCCAATGCAATACCCTATTTATCCAGATATCCAGAATAGGTAAGGGTGCCCATGCAACCACTAGATTAGCATCTTAACCATGCCTGCCCACCCATATAGATGAACACAAGAGTTGGGCTACATGGCATTCTCAGAGGATACCACTGGAACCCTCTACTGACAGATCAGATGCACACTGGCCAGACACATCACTTAATGCATGTCATATGAAGATCTATACACCAACATTATTTAAACATATTAGAATCTAACATATAAGAATGCCATTAAACAATCTCACAAAATGTTGCAACCTGTATCACCATGAATAGTAAAGAATAAAGGAATACTTTATAATTAGTTTATTCATTCAACCTGAGATGATACATTGCACATGGAGAATTCACAATTTGAGTAGTTGCCCCAGTTCTCACCACAGTTTAGAGTGGATTCTGTCTAAAACAATAGATTTGATACCCAAGGGACCATGTCCATGTTGTAACACCAGATAGCATCCTATGGGTGAACCTAGATCTCCAATTTGTTTAGCATATACATGATTGTAAATTCTATGTTATTTTTCCCTTTTGTTTTTACCCACAGCCACTGGTAAATAAGGAACCCTGCAATTTTGCAGTTTGCAAAGTGTTTAGATTTTAAAATAGAGATATTGGGCAATATGTTATCTTTTGGGATAATAAACTGACAGTTTGAACAAACTCAACAAATAATTGTCCACTTAATTTTACAGAGATCCCTTTACTGTTTGCCTCTAATCATGTTTTCAAGAGAACTCTCCTATATCTAATTTTGAGGAGATGTGCTATATATTGACTTTCTTTTTGGAACTGTCAGCAAAAGATGCCACTATTTTTGTCTTATTCATTTAATTTGATGGTGTTATCTCAAATATATCACAATGAACTTTAATGTGTCCAATCTATTCTTTTTTTGTTAATAAAAGCAAGGATTGTTTGCTGGAGCTGTATAAAAGGCTTTCTTTAAATGTGTCTTGCTATACCCCCTGGCCAATAGTCTATATGCATGTACTCCAGTGATTGCTGTATGGCAAATCTCAGAGCAGGTTTCTGATGGTGACAACAGTGGACAATGCCTATGTAATGTGGATTCAAACATCAGCTTGTAGTCTCCAGTGGGTTAACACACTTTACCCATCATTATCGGTCTTTGAACTTTATTCTGGTAATGTTACATATTTTCATAATTTTTTTCTCACAATATTGTTAGTAACTGGGAAATTGTAACTCAGCCATTAAAAAAAAAACATTTAAAAGCACATGTAAGTATAATAGTGAGAAAATGTCTTTTTGACTAACTTTCCAATAGTCAATTTATTAAGAACAGAAATTGTCTTAACTTCACAAGTGCCCTTTGAAGACAAGTAAATTATATTTACTTGTCTATATATTTGTGGTTTGATTTACAAAGCCAAAGTAGCTATTAAAACATCACTGTACTAAATATTTCCCTCCGTCCTTTGATTTTCTTACTAGTTGATATCATTTATTTAGTAGCACTTCAATATTTAATTCTGATTTATGTATTTTAATTAGTGTGGTATGCCAAGCCTCTGTGGATTTGTAGCATTATCTTTTTTCTCAATCAGAGTATATTTTCATTCTTTGACAAAATGAGCTATGGTAAATATCAGAATGAGTCAGTGTACCATTTAAGACAGGTTGTGATTCTTCACCTAAATATTATAGGGGTAAGAGACTTCAACACATATTAAATTATGTAGCATAATATATCAAAACAAATGTACATTAGGTCAATGCAAACTTGATAACTTGATTATTAAACTCTCAAGTTACACATAGTTCATTCCTTCGAGAAAACATGGACTTAAGCCTAGTACACATTATTAGAATATCAGACAAATGATTGTTTGATTTTTTTCCCCAAATGTTTGTACCATGTTGAAAAGAAGAATTTCATTAATGGTACAGAAACAATTGAGTACTGAGTAGTATTGAGTATTTGCACTAACATACAATTTTGAGGACAAGCTTTCGGGGAGTGTTCCCTTCTTCAAGGTCCAAGCAGTATTATGCAAATCATACATTTTTAGCAGAATGTTAGAAGAGATGAAAAAAAAAAAAGGGGCTAGAGATAAGACACGGCAAAAGCAAAGAGGGGGGAGGAGGGGGAAGACAACACTCACTCACACAGACCGAGTCAAACTTGAGCTGATAGTCATAAAACTGTTGGATAATGATTAAGGAATCCCATGTCCAAATTCAGGCCATTATCTCTTGTGTCAAATAGAATTATCATTCTTAGTTCAAAAGTTTTTCTTTCCTGAATGTATTTGAAATTTCCTTTAAGAACTAAAATATTGAGGTCTCCCATTGTGTGGTCTGGTTGTGCGAAATGGTGTCCCACAGGTGTGCAGAAGTCATCTTCTTTATGTTCCTTGATGGTATGTTTGTGCAAATTCATCCTTGTTTGCAACTTCTGTCCTGTTTCGCCAATATAAGATCCTTTGCTGCATTTTCTGCACTGGATAAGGTACACAACATTACTAGAGGTGCAGCTGTATGATCCGGAAATATTGAAGATCCCTTTTAAGTGTCTGACACTTTTTGATGGATTGATTTGGTTGCACAGTTTGCAGCGTTTTTTATTGCAGGGTTTGCTTCCATTATTTGTGACCTCATAATCAGAAGGAAGTTTCCTACTGATTAGTTTATTTCTGAGGTTGGGGGGTTGTCTGAAGGCCAATATTGGGGGTTGCTGGAATATTTCTTTCAGAGTTCCATCCTCCGTTATGATGGGTTGTAAATCTTTGATTATTTTTCTTATCCCTTCTAGTGCTGGGTTGTATGTGGTTACTAGAGATACACGGTTGTTTGTTTTTTTCACTTTGTACTGAAGTAGGTTTTCTCTTCGGGTTCTCAAGGCTGTGTTTATGCTGGTGTTGATAGTTTTGTCCTTGTAACCTTTCTTATGGAAGGAGTCTGCTAGTGTCCCGAGATGTTTATCTCTGTCTCTTGGGTCAGAACATATTCGGTGGTATCTAATGGCCTGACTGTGTATGATGGCCGTTTTGTGTGTTGAGGGTGGAAGCTGGAACTGTGGAGGTAGTTGCATCTGTCAGTGGGTTTCCTGTATATTGAGGTGTAAAGCGTATCATCCCTGATGTTTACTGCGGTGTCTAGGAAGTTGACGTGTGTTTGAGTATTCCATTTTTAGTTTGATTGATGGATGAAAAGTGTTGATCAATGAGTAAAAAAAAGTATCACGGACAGTACTCAATTGTTTCTGTCGCAAATGCACTAATACGGCTACAATCACCTCAAGCGTTAATGGTACAAAAATTCTTGAATGCTACAGGATAATGTCCCATGTACATAGCTACGTTCCAGCACAAAATTGGATGTGATGTAATGTGCGTGTGATCCTTATAATAATAATATTAATCATTATCATGAAAAAAATAATAATAACAATAATAATAACAACTATTAATCATAACCCTTTATTATTAGTCCAAGAGATAATCTATATACTGGCAAACTGTATACTGCTATTCACTTATCACTATCACAGAAATTTAAGTTTATATCTGTTTTTTTTTTTCCAATTATCCTGTATACAATAGTTCTTTTGTGTTTACAAAAAATATTTCCTTTCCTATCTTCTTTTGGGTTGCACTTTGTTTCTGATCATGTGTGGTCTTGCCCATTCAATTTTTTAAGGATGAAATTATACTAATTAAATGCAAATCACTTGTTGTGGTAAATAACCAGAACATTTTTCCAACATGTCCCTTTGGAAAATTTCATCTGAACAGTCAAAATCGGCTCTCAAAAGCAGTATACTAACAAACATAAAATTGATAGTTCAGAATAAGGATATTTTCATCTTATTTTCTAATAATGTTTACTAGGCTTACCACATTTTGCACTGAAATGCAAGATCATGCATTACAGTGTGTTTTTCAAGGAACTGGTACTATGACGAACTGCAGGTCAACACACCTGAATTCAAGCTCCCAGGGAACTGGTGGGATCAGACTCTAATGATAACAATAGATTTCCTGATGTGCATAAAGGTTACTACTATGATTTCCCACCTTAGTTTGCCCTAAACCCACAGTAGTCTACAACTCGTACCACATCCCTAGAGGTTATATATCCTCTTGAGGATCATATTTCATAACATATGTATACACTTCCTACAGCTTTCAGAAGCCAGGCAGTGGTTATAAAGAATTCTATTTAGGGAGTTTAAACATAATTTTGCTGAGACCACACATTTTTTCTCCATATTTAATGCAGTGAAAAGTACTGGAAACATCATTCATGGCTTGGTGGTGCTGTGTTCCCAAATACAGAGGTTCTGTGAATAATTGGCCCTAGTGAAAATACTTTATACAGAGTGGCAGTACTACATATTTAAGTGATAAGTTTCTGGCCTATCTGACCTTTGGGTATACTTCTTCATTAAGGCATGGTTTGTTTGGTGTTTAACAATCAAATCTAGGGACCCACGCTCTGGGGTTGTAACTGCACAATATACCCATCATTGGGTTAAAAAAGAGAATTTTTCACATTTTATCCTCAACATTTATTTGGATATTTGAGTATTTTTTGCCCCCACACCTGCCCTGGAGGTGGTATCAGGGGATGCTGGACTCAGCCCCCTCTGTTTCTGGACTGTGTGGATCCTCTGAGTTTGCTGTCTTTAATAGTGCTGTCCTATTCTTTCTGAAGAAGTGGAGATGCCCATGAAAACCATTGAGGCATGTAGCCTCCCCAGCAAGCATGGTTTAAAATTACCACTGTGACTGCTGTAGATCTAGTCAATAAATGGCGACTTTGTCCCTCACAGACGATAATTAAAGGAAGGCATTGCTGATGTCCAAGCAATGGAATTTGAAATTGTTATTGTTTTTTAAGCAACTATGTCTTTGTAATAAACTTGCAAAATGTTAATTTTGGTCTAACTGTTTTCTGGCACCTGAAAATTCCATCTTCTCCCTTTACCCTCTCTTTTGCAATGCAATAAAAACAATCCACTCCCTCTCTGTCTAATATTTTATTTCAGCAGTTGCTAAGCAGTAAAATTTTGAGTATAGCCTGTAGAAACTAACATGCCGAATCTACTCGCCTTCTAGTGGCTATACTACAAAACAGTGTATTTAACATAATAACAATATCAACAATTACTTTGTAGTATACTGTAAACTGGAAAAACATGTATGCTTGCTGAAAACGCACTAATACCTTCCCCTTAAAATGTTATGTGTGAGCAAATATGTGATTAGGGCCTAAATAAACTAAATGTATACAGTAATTGAAAATATTTAATCCATTCAAATTCATTGTGAAAAAAAGCTGGTTGTTAAAGAGTGGGGCACGACGTCCTTAACAACCATGACTCATTTGCTGTCAGCGGGATTTCCCACTGACAGCAGAATGTATACAAACAATGCCAACTGCCAGCATGGGATCCCCCTCAAAATCTATAACAGACCCCTATCTGAGCATTCAGCCTGGCAAGTCAGGAAAGGGGGGGCTAGCAAGCACCAAATGCCCTCAACATGAAGTTTTTTGGAGCAGGGGGGACTTTTTACCCATAACCCTGGGTGGTGGTTATGGGGGTTTGTGGGCAGGGGGCTTATTGGTGCCCCATTCATTAACAACCAACTATTATCAAATTCATTTGAATCATTCATTTAATTCAGATGCTTCTAACATCCAAATTAAATTAATTAATTTTGTTATTTCGTTAATGTTTAATTCAGATTTGTTAAAATTCACTACTGTTGTATTCTCTAATTCAGATACATTCAAATTTCCGAATAATGAAAATTTTGTCCGAATTTCAATTCAGAATGAAACAAACCACACATGTGTACTTTAGCCTGCTGTCAGATGAAAATGGATCACAAGAGTACAGAACGAATTGCACTCCTGTGATCCACAGGAGAAGTACAGCCAAACAAGCTTTGTACTTTTCCTTTAAAGCATGCTTACATAAATTGGCCTGTTCAAACGTTGTTGTATAGCAGCAAAGGTTCTGTTCTCTAATTGAAATAATTTTCCTACAATCAAGAAAAAGGGCTCTTGTTTCTTGTTCTTTCACAGGTCATTCCCAAGAGATATTCTTTGCTTTGGCACATTTTTCTCTGTGGCAATTGACATGCAAACATGCCATGCGATTAATCAACAGAGATTCCCCCATCCTGGGGAACAGGGTGCTGGAAACTTGTTCCTCAGGTTATTCTTTGGTTGAAGGAGAACTTGCTGGGATTTGGACATTCAATTAATTACGTATTTATAACAAGTAGCAAATTGGCATTAAAGCCGACATTTAACCCTAAACTACAAAAATGTTCTACCCTCCCTTCCCCCACCGAACACAGCAGTAATCTTCTGGTTCAGTTGGGGTTAATACAACAGAGGGGCTGTCAGAAGCCCTCATGACTAGAGCTTGACTATGCCTGCCATTTCTGTCGCATTGTGCTATTCATAGAAGCCATAATATAGCTTCTTTAATTGACACAGGATCCCGGCAGGTGATTGATAATTCAACCCCCTCCATTCACAGATCCTGTGTCATTCATAGAAGCTGTACTATGGCTGAAACCAAGAAGAATCAGCAAATGGGAAACATCATACTAAATATAGTTATGTCCCTTGTGCTGATTTTTTTGTTTGTAATTTAGGCTAAACCTAGGCTTTAAGACAAGCGCTGACATTTTTAACTGCAGCCAATGTGGAGAAATGTATCCTCAAATTCAACAAGATGTCCACTGAAGTAATTTAAATCAGGACTCTGCATTCTGCTTTCAATGATCCTCCCCATTCCTCTGTACCAGCTACGTGTTTACACTACAGATTAGATGGCTGGGGGGGGGGGAGAGAAAATAATCTGCTGATGAGAAACAAAACAAAGTATTTTTTCTTTTACTTCACAGTACCTACAGATAAGTCAGTTAAAAGTTAAAAAAATGTTTACCCCTTATTAAAATATGTAAAAAGTTGGATGAATAAAGCGTGATGACTGTACTACTTTAAGGAGAATCTTGTACTGCTGGATAGCGCAAAATGCAGAAACTCAGGTTGAGTTACAATGTTGATGTTAATACTGAATTTGCTGATTAGGCTGAGATTTTTTGTGATATTGTCATTAACCACTTGCCCTCCTGAGGATTTACCCCCCTTAATGACCAGGCCTCTTTTTTGCTACTCGGCGCTGCACTAATTCAACTGATAATTGCGAGGTCATGCAATGCTGCTTCCAAACGAAATATATGTCCTTTTTTTCACACTACTAGAGCTTTCTTTCGGTGGTATTTGATCACCTGTGTGCTTTTTATTTTTCACGCTATAAACAAAAAAAGACCACAAATTTTGAAGAAAAACAATATTTTTTACTTTCAACTATTAAAAATATATAGTAAACTCAAAGTTGGTTATAAATTTAGGCCAAAATGTATTCTGGTACATGTTTTTGGTAAAAAAAAATCCCAATAAGTGTATATTGATTGCTTTGTGTGAAAGTTATAGTGTCTACAAACTATGGTATAGATACTGCAATTTACACAATTTTTTTGCTATACAGCGCTGCACTAGTTTAACGGACAACTGTGCGGTCATGCAATAGGATACATAAATGAAATTTCCATCCTTTGTTTCCCACAAATTGAGCTTTCTTTCGGTGGTATTTGATCGCCTGTGCGTTTTTTTTTATTTTTTGTGCTATAAAAAAAAAAAGGCTGACAATTTTGAGGGGAAAAAAAACAATATTTTGGACTTTTTGCTATAAAGCATGTCCAGTAAAAAAAAATTTAAAATTCAAATTTAGTCATAAATTTCTGCCAAAATGCATTCTGCGACGTCTTTGCTACAAAAAAACCCCAATATGTGTAAATTAATTGGTTTATGTGAAAGTTATAGCATTTACAAATGGAGGGAAAGATACTGGGATTTTTAATTTTGTTTATACTAATAATGGCGGCGATTAGCGACTTATGGCGGTGATCAGTGACTTATGGCGGCGATCAGCGACTTATGGCGGGACTGCGGGACTGCGGCGGACATTCTGACACTGGGGGGAACTGACTTGGGGTCACTGACATCCCCAATGACACCAATACAGTTATCAGTGCAAAAAAAAACACTGACACCGTACTAATGGCACTGGGGAGGAAGGGGTTAACTTTATTATTCAGTGAAAGGGTTAACTGTGTGAGGGGAGTGTTTTACTAGGGGGCGGGGGTAGGTACTGCAGGGAACACCGCTGATCAGGACAGATAAACTCTTCTGTCCCGATCAGCGTCAGGAGCTGTCAGGGAACTGACAGAAAGCACAACTCCTGCAGCTGTGCTCTCTGTGACTGATTGCCGCTAATCGCCGGGACATAGCCGGTAACGACCGACTGTGACCCGGCGACTGACATCTGCGGCCGTGATCGGCGGGACAGGTAGGACGGCGGCGCGCCTCACGCGCGCCCCCTACCTGTTTTTAAAAACACACGTTTTAAAACGTGGTTTTGCCTAGCCGTGCCGCCCTGCCGCCGTATTTCTACAGTGGCTGGGCGGCATGTGGTTAAAGTTCGTCAGCATTAATAGTGTGCTTTTTTTTTCTTACAGTGACAGTGGCAAATCTGTGCTGTGGGAAGTGGGATGACAGTGAGTACATGTTGCAAGGCATTTAGTAGAAATACAGGTCCTGAGAGAAGACAGTTCACCTTTGGACTAGTGCCCATCTGAGAAGTCAGAATGTAGTGGACTCATCTGCAATGTTTTGGGTTGAGTCTCAGAAGCCCCAGCTATGACAGCCCACTGAGTGCTACCTGGGGTCATTGGCTAATTGAAGCTCATCTGGGCTCAACATGAAACTATCCATTATACTCTCTCTTTAGTTCAAAGTGAAGACATGTAGCAAAATACTATGAAGTTTAGTTAAGAATTACCTTTGGAACCATGCTCAGAGAATGATTGTAAGATTAACAGAGGTTGTTGTGATAGTGTGTCATATACATTTTTTGTAAAGTCACTGAAGAGTAATTGCGCAGGAGCACCTACAGTAAGCTTCCCACAATGCACTGTGATTGACCAAAGCATTTCACCTGACCTGTGGACAGTTGCATTGCTTTGCCCAATCATGGCTCTCACAATGCACTGTGAGAGCACAGTGCATTGTGGGATGCTCGGGGGGTGAACAGCTCATGGCTAAGTCCATGCCCCCCACATTATATAAGGCTGTGTGTTGCAGGACACTGCCAAAGACAGAGGGGAGAATACTATCCCCTAAATAAATAAAAATAATAAAATAATATTAAAAAACCAAATAAAAATAAAACAAAAAATACATTAAAAAAAGAAACAGCCTGGGTCCCCCCACGGGGTACCCTGATGCTAATAACACCCCCTGCCCACAGACCCCCACAACCACCAGGCCAGGGTTATGGGAAAGAGGCCCTTGTCCCCATCATGCTGAAGCATGTGGCCTGGTAAACTGCAAGGGGGTGCACTCGATTTCCCCCCCCTTTCCTGCCCTGCCAGGCCTGTGCTCAGATCAAGGGCCTGGTATGGCTTTTAGGGGGAACCCCACACACTTTTAAAAAAAAATGTTTTTACTGTGGGGTCCCTCCTAACCTTCCTACCAGACTTAAAGGGCCTGGTATGCAACGGGGGGGGATCCCTTTTTTTTTTAATTGTAATTTTTAAAAATAAACAGCAGTCCTACTACAGCAGGTTCTATTCATTGTACAGATGTGCAACTTTGCAGGAAGTTTAAGGGGACCCACCAAGCATGATATTAAAAGGAATTTTTATTTTTTCTTACTTTAAGCAATTTTTTTTCCCTTGAAAAAGGAGCGCACTTCCACCTTCCACGGCCAGCGCATGCTCCGAAACGCGTCGCAGGGCACCCGGGGATCTGATGTCATCACGACCACGCCGCCGCAATGTTCCAGCATGCGTTCCATCCGGCTCTGAGGGAGGACGTGCACGCCGGCCTCACCGCTGTTCCCCTCCAGCCACCACGCTGTTCCAGCCAAGAGCTGACCTCCCCACATCGCAGTAAGATGACGGCTCTTCACCCAGGTTACCACCCCACCGTTAACTATTGTTAACCACGGTTTTTAAGCTTATGATTACTTCACACATGTGAGTGTTTCTACATTTAGACTTGAATTAAAAGACTTATTGCACTTAGAGGCACTTCTCTCCTTTTCTCACTGATTCACATCCCCTAGGGCAGTACCCATGTCCCCATGCCCCTTTTATGGCCAATAACTTGCATATAAGACTTCAAAATGGGCACTTTGAATTTACAAGTTCGAGTCCCATAGACTTGCATCGAGTTCAAAGTTTGCAGTTAAACATTCATTAGGTTTGAATATTCGACCGGGAACTGAACAGGGGGGTGTTTGGCCCATCACTATTTGGGAAAGATAAATATTTCTGCAAAGATGGTGCCTCAAATCTCGACATAAGATTGAAAAGAACACTGTCTTCCTATTTCATCTGATCTTTTGAAGAATGCAGAGGTGTTTTACTTTTTACAGTCTTTTCCAGGAATGAAATTGTCACATCTCATATGACCGCATGACTGCTGTGTGCAAATGATCATCACAATGTCAACAAAGCTGTTATGAATCATCATAACAGTTTTTCTTCCCTTCTTAGTGAGCTGTAATTGGCTCTCACATGGTGCATGGACCAATCACAGCACCCTGTATCATGTGATTAGCTGCAGCCAATCACAGATCACTAGTATTTAGAACTCTCATGAACAGAAACCATTCATGACAGTTCAAATACTGCATTGCAGGAGCAATGATCTTTATTGCACCTGTGATGCAAAGTGTAAAGAAAAAAACAAAATCCCTGATCGACCCCCCTCCAAAGTAGAACAGTGTTACTAAAGTAACATTGAACTACTCTGATGAAAGTATTTTTTTTTATTGTAAAAAAAAGGAAAATAATGTAAAAAAAAAATCTATTTGATCTATTTCCGGGTATGAGAATGCATGCGCACGCCTCCCTCTGCCCCCCCCCCCCGTCGGTCCACGGACACGGATAGAAGAGAGAACACCAGTATACACACATGAGATTAGCACATTTAACCCTTTGATTGCCCCTATGAACTCTTTGATGTCATTAGTACAGTACAGTTTCAGTAAATAGAATAGAATATTTCACTGATCACTGTAGTACTGCCAGTAGCGACATCAGATAACATGAGGGTCAGTTACCACCCCTCACAGCCAGGGTCAGCTAACGTAGATTATCCACACACTATCGCATTCACACGATAGGTCGCTGATCATTGCCTATACTAGTATAGTGTTTGTACGGATCAATACATTGATCACAAACAGAACTATACTCTTGCCTCCTTAGTATAGTGTCCCCAAAAAGTGTTAGCAAGATCAGTCCCATTCTCTGCCAGCACTAACGTTTAGCCCCTCTGCTGTTTTTCACAGAAGATTTGTATCAATTGATTGTGGGCAAAAGCAATTTATACGCACATCTCCGCTCACCCAAATTCAGCTCTTGTCAGACAATTCACATGGAAACTATCAGTTTCTGAATTTAAAACTTTTTTCGGCCTAACCGTCAACATGGGCATCACAAACAAGGATGAATTATGGTCATATTGATCCACAGACCCAATTCATAATATGCCCATGTTCTCTGCTGTCATGGCCAGGCATATATATGAGACGATAATGCACTTCATGCATTTCAGTCATAACACTCCCATGAAAAAAAGAACAGTATATATATATATATATATATATATATATATATGCCCAACAAGGACCAGCAAGGTCCTGGTACATAGCTGGACTTTGAGTGATTATACCTGGATGATGCTTGCAGCTGCAGGCATCATCCTGGTATCACTTTTTGCAGCTGGCGGTCAGCTTTAATGTAAAAGCAATCCTAGTGGCTAATCAGCCACTGCATCACTTTTACAAGCAGCAGAAAAGGGATGTCACCCCCTCCCGCCGCCTTCCACAGCTTTCTCAGGATCTCTTGTCCCACTAGGGAATCTGAGACGATTTCACTGGCTGACCATAGAGAGCAACGGAGACCAGAATTGCTCCAATCATCTCTATGGGCTAAGAAACTGGAAGCAATGAGTATTTCATCATTCCTCATATAAACAGGGCCATTTTTAAATTGGGAAAGTGTCTGATCACACTGATCTTGGTGTGGTCAGATGCTTTAAGGGCAGAGGAGAGATCTAGAGTCTAATAGACCCCAGATTTCTCAGAAAAGAGTACCTGTCACCACCTATTGCTATCACAGGAAATATTTACATTCCCTGTGATAATAATAAAAGTGAAAAAAATTAAAGGGACAGTGTAAAAATAAAAAATCTAAATAAATAATTAAAAGAAAATCACCCTTGCCCCCCTCCCATGCTTGCTCGCAAAGGTGAACGCAAGCATGTGTCCCATGTTGGCATGTAAACAGAGGTTGCACCATGCATGTGAGTTATCACTGCGACGATCAAATTGAGTGAAGTAAATCTAGCACTAGACCTCCTCAGGTCAGATGCAATGCTTTGGCTAATCACAGCACAATGCACTGTGGGAGCCATGATTGGCCAAAGTCATAGTGACTTTGGAAAATCATGGCTTAAAGCTAAGTCCACACCCCACACTATTTATGGCTATGTGTTGCAGGACACTGCCGAATACAGAGTGGAGAATACTATCCCCGAAATAAATAAATAATAATAAAATAATATAAAAAAAACTAATTAAAATAAAACAAAACATATATTAAAAAAGAAACAGCGTAACATCATTTTAAATATTATGAAACAATTGGACAATATATTGTGATTTTGTGCATTAAAATTCAAAAAGTGTATTGTTTCCAAAAAAGTTGCATTTGAAAAATCGTTGTGCAAATACTGTGTAATAGAAAAATTGCAATACCCAGAGTTTTTTTTTTCTAGGACATGTGCTTTAAAAAAATATATAATGTTTGGGGGTTAAAACTAATTTTCTAGCAAAAAATCTGTTTTTTTCATGTGAACAAAGTGTCAGAAAAGGCTTGGTCTTCAAGTGGTTAGAAGAGTGATGTGTGGCATAAGCTTCAAATGTTGGTCCTGAAATGCCAGGAGAGTAGAAGCATCCCCCCATATGATCCCTTTTTGGAAAGTAGACACTCCAAGTTATTTGCTAAGGGGCATGGTTAGTATTTTGCAGATCCCATTTGTTGCCTCAAATTTTGTAAAATGAAGAAAGAAAATTAAAATTTATTTTTTCTTTTCTTTTTTCTTTCAAAACACTCACCATACCTCTTATCATCTTCCTTGGGATGTCTACATTCCAAAAAAGGGTCAGTTTGAGGGGGGGCAGAGATGCTTATACTATCCTGGCATTTTACAGCCTCCAAAACTGTGATAGTTAGTGAGGAAGTGAGATAAGGTAATATGCCCTTTGAAATCCTGAATGTGGTCATTGGATTTTGAGGGCCTGTATGTGGCTAGGCTGTCAAAAAGTCTTTCACATGTGGTATCCCAGAACGTGTTTTGGGGTGTTATTCCACATATTAAAAAATTACCGAAAAAGTTTCCTAATGCAACATCATAATGAAAACAAGAAAAAAGAAGCCGGACAATAAGTATGGCAAAAATAATGGATTTTTTTGGGCACAATAAGAGACCACACAATAAAAAACATACAACAATTTAATGACATAAAAGAGTCATATACTCTCTATAAAACTCAAATACAAACATAACCCCAAAAAGGGGGCCAGAAAAAGAAGGACATAAATAATTACAAAGTGCCTCCCTTGCATACATATTAATCACACGACACATAGATAGAAAATTACATTATTAAAAATCAAAAACGGTCAACGCGTTTCGCCTGTGCATTTGGCTTCTTCAGGACCATAACTTGAATGTAAGGGAGAATAGTGCTACTGTATGTAAAAAAAATTAGGTAAACAAACAAGTACATAGAAATACATATAATAGACAAAAAATGTTAGCTAGGCTTATGTGGAGACATGGCGGTTCAGCGACAAAGTCTGGGGAGCGGGCATAGGAGGCCAGAGCACGAGGTGGACCAAAAAGGACTCAAAGGCCAAATATAGTATGAAAAGATCCTACGATGGGAAATATATATGACACCACCAGCAAGTAACATACACATCCCAAAATGCTTAAATAGAACATATATATAATTTCAAACGGCCAGTACTCACAGCAGTCATACAAGCTTTCCACTTCTAGCAGGGACATAGAAACCCCACATGCACAAACACGGAAAAAAAATCACAAATGGGGGCTTGTTGAGACATTGGTAGGCCTGCAAAATAACCATGTATTAATGGAATAGATTAATTGGGGATAGTGTACTTGCCATACCGGAAGGGAACAAAAAATCCACCTGTATGGCACGCTAGCAGTAAAGGGCCAGTATGCAGATAATGCTCACATGTGGCCTCCAGTGTTTGGCGCGGTAAAGAAATCTTCTTTATCTACCTAGATCTTCAAAAGACTTGTGAGAGAACGACGACTGTGGAGAGTCAGATAAGTGATGTTGAGGATCAGCTACACCCCTTAACCCAGGACACGCGGTTAGCTATGCAGATGACAAAGGCTAATGATCTATGCAATGAGGATCTTGAAAATTCGGCTACACTGTAACCAAATCTGGATAGTGGGGGTCCCTGAGATGTCTGAAGGCCGGGAGACCACAGATTATGTGGAGCAATGGCTGTTTGACATATTCAGTAAGGACTCCTTTACCCCTCTTTTTGCAGTAGAGCGAACTCACCGAGTACCTACGAGCACAATGCCTGTGGGCAGCCCACCTAGGCCTCTGATAGCGTGGCTTTTGAATTACCGGGATAGGGAAATTATTCTACGTCTAGCCAGAAATCAGCCCAATATCCAATACAATGGAGTGAGACCAACTTTTTATCCTGACTACTCTGCAGAGGTGCAGTGCAAGCAGATGCAATTCCAAGAGGTTGCAATGGCTCCAACTCACCTATGCTGTGTTGCATTCTGCCCACCTGCGAATTAGAGCTGGAGACTGGGCCCATTTCTTTGATGCAGCCCGAAATACCAATGACTGGCTTGATGCCAATGAAGCTGCCTATGTCCTAGACCTTGCCAAATGCCTGAGGACTGAATACCTAGTATCTTTTCTCTGCTCGGCTTTTGAATTTCCAAGCTGCACTCTCTGAGGAGCGCTCTACTGCCAGAACACTTACCATCCCTTTTTCAGGCTGCAGAACTGGCTCCATTGTCACATGGTTACTAGCAGACTCACAATGTAACACATCTTCTCTTCAGTTTGGACTCTCCCCTATGGTAGATTTCACTGGTTGTTTTTCTTTGCCCCAGTGGACTGGCAGTCTTGGGGACTTTTTAGGTTACTCCCCTGTTGGGAATTTCTTCTTGCTGCACCGTTGTGCCTTGTTATACAGTTGTCCCTCTGATTGTCATCTGAAAACTCGATAGTTCTTGATGTTTTTCAGCTGCGGTATACACATTGGAAGTGGATCACGGGGAGCTTCTTCAGCAATACTGACATATTGTCTACACAACTGTTTCTTCTACGCACCCTTGAATGGTGGACAAACCAGTAATCTCTTGGAATGTAAGGGGCTTGCATAACCCTTTGAAAAGAACTATAATTATGTACACCCTCATCAAGTACCAACCTTCCATCTGTGGACTTTAAGAAACCCACCTCACTAAGGACACACTGGGTAGTTTACAATATTCCTGGCTGAAATCTGAGTATCACTCTACCCACACCTCCTACTCCAGGGGGGTGAGTATTTTGATTCACAGGTCTATTGAGTTTCAGGAATATGCCATAGTTATTGATTCAGAAGACAGATGTTTTCTTATATTGTCGTATTTTTATGCTTACCTGTGTGCTGGTTATGGTTTATGTACCTCCACCTTTCTCTACGGTTATTCTGAGACATCTTCCTTCCTTTTTGCTGATTAAGCCAGAGGTTCCTCTAATTATTATGGGTTATTTCAATGGGTTTCTGTGTCCCTGGCTATAGAAACATTGGTCTTCAACTGTAGGACCACACTACTGTGGTACCACCCTTTCAAAATTTTTGATGGAGGTTGCGTAGATGGATATGTGGAGACACAGACACCCACATGACCATCAGTATTCATACTTTTCTAAATTATGCATGTCATTGTCAAGAATTGACTTATGTTTGATGAACTCACAAGGTAACACCTTATTTACCAAAGTTTGCTATTCTCCTAAAGGGGTCTCTGATCATTCCCCATGGTGGTCTGGGTGACCGTCAGATCCCAAACTAAGCTGTCCAAAGCTCCCTGGAAATTAAACGCCTTCTGGCTCAATTTATTTACATCCCATGAGCACATCCATACCTGAATAGTAAAATATTTCACTGTGCATGAACATCACCAGGATGTGTCAACTGTGTGGGACATTTTCAAATGCCCCTCTGAGGACTGCTATAAGCAGTACCTTAGTTCCATAGCCCTACCTACTCTCAAGCTCTCACAACAGTGTTTATTAGACTCTCCTATTACCTGAGAGGAGAATCTAATAACAAAGTGCTTGTTGCACAAAACGCGTTAAAGAGCCCTCCAGATTGACGCCTATGCTTGGATGGCCACAAGGAAGGCCATCCATTACCTACTACATCTCATGTGAGTTTTTCTTTGCTTTGTTACCTGGATTTACCATATACTGAATAAAACATACTGCACTATCAGAACCATTTTTTGTCCTTTGGCTTGATTACTGCGAGCCTTATAAGGTGGAGCCATTTTGGGAGAAAGGAGCCAATATTTTATTGCTGTTAGATGAGTCTGTGAGCGGAGTGAGACCCCGGAGTGTGAGCTATCATCCTGAGTGTCCACCATTAAGCCTGATGACCCTGCAGCCTTAGACCAGATCCCGATGACCCCACCATTAAGGATATACATATAAGGGGCTTATTATATGTACTTCTGGTAAGTGCATCACTTTACCAGATTCTGGCACCTATATTTAAAGTCAGGAAGCACCTATCACCACGTTATATGGACATCACCACTTTTGGACTAACCATCACTCCTATAGACGTGTTATTGCTACACTTATTTTAACGCTCATATCTACGCTTCCTTATCATTACTGGTTTATATTTAATTTTACCTATTTAGCCTATAAGTCTTTTAGCACTGCATATTTATTCAATTTTATTATCAGGAGGTGACCAGCTCCTTCCCCATATATAAAGCCCCTGGAGAGGGCAGTCTACCTATAGAGGTTTACAAGAAATATGATGATGTTATTCTCCCATACCTGCTAAAAGTATTGAAAAGCTTGGCCAAGGTTTTAGCTAATAGATTTAACAAGGTAATCTCTAGCATTGTCCATATAGACCAGTGGTTCTCAACCTTTCTAATGCCGCGACCCCTTAATACAGTTCCTCATGTTGTGGTGACCCCCAACCATAAAATTATTTTCGTTGCTACTTCATAACTGTAATTTTGCAGTGGGAGGAGTAGTGCCATGTCATTGGTGTCAGTGGAAGGAGTAGTGCCCCATCACTGATGTCAGTGGGATGAATAGTGCCCCATCGTTGGTATCAGTGGGAGGAATAGTGCCCCATCACTGATGTCAGTGGGATGAATAGTGCCCCATCGTTGGTATCAGTGGGAGGAATAGTGCCCGATCACTGATGTCAGTGGGATGAATAGTGCCCCATCATTGGTATCAGTGGAAGGAATAGTGCCCCATCGTTGGTATCAGTGGGAGGAATAGTGCCCCATCACTGATGTCAGTGGGATGAATAGTGCCCCATCACTGGTGTCAGTGGGAGGAATAGTGCCCCATCACTGGTGTCAGTGGGAGGAATAGTGCCCCATCACTGATGTCAGTGGGATGCATAGTGCCCCATCGTTGGTATCAGTGGGAGGAATAGTGCCCCATCACTGATGTCAGTGGGATGAATAGTGCCCCATCACTGGTGTCAGTGGGAGGAATAGTGCCCCATCACTGGTGTCAGTGGGAGGAATAGTGCCCCATCACTGGTGTCAGTGGGAGGAATAGTGCCCCATCACTGGTGTCAGTGGGAGGAATAGTGCCCCATCGTTGGTGTCAGTGGGAGGAATAGTGCCCCATCGTTGGTGTCAGTGGGAGGAATAGTGCCCCATCGTTGGTGTCAGTGGGAGGAATAGTGCCCCATCGTTGGTGTCAGTGGGAGGAATAGTGCCCCATCGTTGGTGTCAGTGGGAGGAATAGTGCCCCATCGTTGGTGTCAGTGGGAGGAATAGTGCCCCATCGTTGGTGTCAGTGGGAGGAATAGTGCCCCATCATTGGTGTCAGTGGGGGGAGTAGTGCCCCATCATTGGTGTCAGTGGGAGGAATAGTGCTCCATCACTGGTGTCAGTGGGGGGAGTAGTGCCCCATCACTGGTGTCAGTGGGAAGAGTAGTGCTCCATCACTGGTGTCAGTGGGAGGAATAGTGACACATCATTGGTGTCAGTGGGAGGAATAGTGCCCCATCATTGGTGTCAGTGGGGGGAGTAGTGCCCCATCATTGGTGTCAGTGGGGGGAGTAGTGCCCCATCATTGGTGTCAGTGGGAGGAATAGTGCCCCATCACTGGTGTCAGTGGGGGGAGTAGTGCCCCATCACTGGTGTCAGTGGGAGTAGTGCCCCATCACTGGTGTCAGTGGGAGGAATAGTGCCACATCATTGGTGTCAGTGGGAGGAATAGTGCCCCATCATTGGTGTCAGTGGGAGGAATAGTGCCCCATCATTGATGTCAGTGTGGTGGAGGGGAGAATAGTGCCCCATCATTGGGGTGGGGTGGGGGGGAAATAGTGTCCCATCGTTGGTGTCAGTGGGGGGAGGAATAGTGCCCCATCATTGGTGTCAGTGGGAGGAATAGTGCCCCATCATTGATGTCAGTGTGGTGGAGGGGAGAATAGTGCCCCATCATTGGGGTCAGGGGGGGGGAAATAGTGCCCCATCGTTGGTGTCAGTGGGGGGAGGAATAGTGCCCCATCGTTGGTGTCAGTGGGGGGAGGAATAGTGCCCCATCGTTGGTGTCAGTGGGGGGAGAAATAGTGCCCCATCGTTGGTGTCAGTGGGGGGAGGAATAGTGCCCCATCGTTGGTGTCAGTGGGGGGAGGAATAGTGCCCCATCGTTGGTGTCAGTGGGGGGAGGAATAGTGCCCCATCGTTGGTGTCAGTGGGGGGAGGAATAGTGCCACATCGTTGGTGTCAGTGGGGGGAGGAATAGTGCCCCATCGTTGGTGTCAGTGGGGGGAGGAATAGTGCCCCATCGTTGGTGTCAGTTGGGGGAGGAATAGTGCCCCATCGTTGGTGTCAGTGGGGGGAGGAATAGTGCCCCATCGTTGGTGTCAGTGGGGGAGGAATAGTGCCCCATCGTTGGTGTCAGTGGGGGGAGGAATAGTGCCCCATCGTTGGTATTAGTGACACAAATGATGGGGCACTATTCCTCCCACTGACACTAATGATACTTACTTTGCTGACCCCTGCTCCAGCCTGGGCTCGCTCTCTCACTTACCTGTCAGCTGTCTTCCTTCTCTGGCCGCTCTCCTCTTCACTCGCTCCGGTAGCATCTTCTTTGATGTATGCGCGCTGCCGCTCGGCTCCTCCTCTCCAAGCTCCACCTCCTCGCCGGTGATTGGCCGCCTGTGTGCCTCTCCTGAGCTACAGTTCCGGTGGCCAATCAGCGGCGAGGAGGCGGAGCTGCTGAGCGATCCCAGAGGTGTGGCCAGGTGACAGGAGCAGCGTATCATCCCGCCCACACATCGCCTGAGACGGAGGAGCGGTGTCTCGGTTCCTAAGACCATCGGAAATATGTGTTTTCCGATGGTCTTAGGCGACCCCTGGGAAATGGTCGTTCGACCCCCAAAGGGGTCGCGACCCCCAGGTTGAGAACCGCTGATATAGACCAATCAGGTTTTATGTCAAAAAATGTAATTAATCTGCGATGATTCTATATCAATATGCAGACCCCAACTGATAACACTGGAGACCACTCACTGTTGTCATTAAATGTCAACAAAGCATTTGACAGCATTTAATGGTTGTATCTCTGGAAAACTCTTGAGCGGTTTGGATTCAGGGATAAATTTATATCCTGGGTACAATTACTGTATCATGCACCACAGGCTGTTTTTAGAGAGGGAGGGCACATGTCGGAGGCCTTTCAACTGGAGAGGGGCACAAGGCAGGGGTGCCCATTATCTCCCTTCCTGTTTGCCCTCCACATTGAACCACTGGCAGTTCTCATTAGATCTGCTGAAGGCATCATAGGCTTCCGCTACGGCCCCTCGATTGAGGAAAAAATAATGCTCTATGCTGACGACATGCTTCTTCTTATGGGGGACACTGGGTCTTCCTTAAAAACTGCTATGTCTATTGTTTCTAGCATTGGCATTTACTCAGGTCTTACTGTCAATTGGTCTAAACCTGCCTTGCTAACTTTGGATGGCCCTGTTGACCCCACACTCTCCTCTTTTTGTCCTGTGCAAATTACCTCCACGTTTAAATATTTAGGTACATTCATTACACCTTCTTTGACTGAATATTGCAAGGTTAATATTTTCCCCCTACTACTTCTGTTTAGAGTGAAGGTCAGAATATGGAGGTAACTATGGCTCTCCCTCATTGTTAGGGCCAATCTCATAAAAATGATTCTCATGCCTCAGCTGTTATACTTACTCCACAACACCCCTATGGTAGTGTCCCTTTGCATTTTTTGCACAGTAAACTCTATCAATCTTTACTCTGGGGGGGGGGGGGGGATCACCCAGACTCAGGTTAGAGCAACTACAAGGGCCCAAAGAAATTGGAAGTATTGAATTAACTAACCTCTGGATCTATTACCTAGCCACTCAACTACAGTACATCCACACTGGCCTCAAGACAGGTTCCTCAAGACCTTCTTTGTGTAAGGACTCCACTCTTGCTGTAATTTTATTTATCACCAGGCTCAGGTGGGCTGGTATCACTTAATTTCCATAAATCTAATAAGCTTTTCCCTACTTATGTGCTAATACACAAACTCTGGGCTAAAGTTAAACAATTAGATAAGGTCCAGTGGATTACCAGCTATACCCCCATTTGGCATAATGAGGCCATACCTGAACTGACTAAACTCCAGCATGCTCCTAGATGGCGGGTGTGGGGCCTCAGAAACCTTTGTCATAATTTTCAGGATGGTGTCTTGCTATCTTTCCAAGAGCTACAGGCTTGCTTTCACCTCCCAAACTCTGTTTTTTTATTACATGCAGCTTAAACATGCCGTAAATGCACAGGGCCCCTTGTGGGAGGGGCGCTTGTCCTCTACCCCTGTTTTTTTATCACATCCAAAATTACTTCCACAACAAAAGATCTCATATCCCAGTGTTATAAGATGCTCCTCTCAGCCTACCTGGAGGGTTTTCACTGTAAGGCCTCAAAGAATTAGAAGAGGGATGTGGGTACCTTTGAGGAGGATCAGTGGGAAAGTGTCCTGAAATCTGTGCATCTTAGCTCTTTAAATGCATCCCAGAGATTTTCACAACTGTACATTGTTCTGAGGACCCACTATACTCCAATTAAACAACATGTTATGGGTTTGTTAGACTCTCCTATTTGCTGCAAATATCGACGAGATCGGGGTACCCTTATCCACATGCTTTGACACTGCAGTGTTTCAGATTACCTTACCGTTGGACCCTAAAATTTGCTTATTCAACATCTTAGATGACCCACAGCTTACAGGCCATTAACAGGGCTTTGTTGCAAGCCAGGAATCTCATCTTACAACACTGGAAGGCAGAACAGCAGCCAACCCACAGAGAATGGGTGAAACATATGGGGCATACCTTACATTTACAGAAACTTATTTTTCAACATCGGGGATGCCTAGGAAAGTTTGGAAAGTTGTGAGATACTTGGCTAGCCACACCAGGCCTATCCCCCATTGACCTGGTATTAGATAGGCTTTTATAATTACTCCTCTAATGGGGTGTACCCTGGTATTGTTTTTTTTTTTTGGATTGATGCACTTACCTCATAGATGTCTGAACTGATACTGTTTTTGCCATTTCAATGTGTTAATAGGCTATAATGCCAGTTTTTCGATCTATGGTCTACTCCCATGTGACTATGGCTGTATTTACTGTATTTCTTGTTCTTTCTATGTGTTGTATATGATTTCTGGACAACCACTTGTTTCATTTAATAAAATCTATTTCTGATTAAAAAAAAAAGGAATTTTAGGTTTAACACCTTCTAAACAAACCATATAATGTAACTGCCTACTGCTTCAGGCAAACAAATACAGGACATAGTGAAGAAAGCAAAAAAATCCTTCTGTTGCATGTATATATATATATATTGATAGATAAATACAGCTTAAATTGAATGATTTCAGTGGACCATCCTATGAATGCCATGCTGCAAAGTAGCTTATGCACCTTTTTTAACTACATGTTTTGTTGCATTGACACACATTTTTTCTTGCTACAAACGTACGCCTTTTTTTCTGCATTTGGAGTGCTATTAACAGGTGTTTCCTTGTGTCTTGCAATTGCACATGAAATTGTGTGATTTTACACCCGTTCACACTACAGTGTGAATATTGCCAAAATGTAGTGTGAATACAGCCTAAGGGTGATTTACTAAAACTGGAACATGTAGAATCTAGTGAAGCTGTGCATTGTAGCCATTGTAGTTCAGCTTTTAACTTCAGCTTGTTCAGTTTTGACAATGAAACCTGGAGGCCGATTGGTTAATGTGCAGAGCTGCACAAGATTTTGCATGCTCCAGTTTTAATCTCCCCCTAAGCTTAAAGTGCTGTTATTTATATAAGAATGGTGCTATGATTTATATAAGAACAAGCAGCAAATAAACAACAATGGATTGCTACCAGTAGATAGGTACGAAAGAAAAAATCTTGTTCTACACATATTTTGGCAAATATAGGTTAATACAGGGTGTCTCTAGAGTCTAGACCAGTGGTTCTTAACCTTTTTGGAGGTACTGAACCCCACCAGTTTCATATGCGCATTCACCGAACCCTTCTTAATTGGAAAAATAAAATATGATTTTTAAAATTCAAAACATAGGTATATATTTATACATAGGTGCACAAAATGAACAAAACCATTAAGAACAAAGAACAAAACCATTAAAACATGATTTTCACACAAAAACAAAATAATGAATATTTACCGCAAATCAGTGTGACTTCTGCTGTTATCTTTCAGAGGCCAGTTCAGAAATGCGCGGCATTACCTTGGCAAGTGCCACTCTCATGTCATTTTCGCAACAAAGTCTGTTCCTTTTCTTCGTCTTTATGTCCAGCATCCTCGAAAAGGATTGCTCGCAAAGATATGTTGTAACAAACGGTATGAAAATTCATCCCCCATAGTAATTCATCCCCCATATAGTAATTCATCCCCCATAGTAATTCATCCCCCATATAGTAATTCATCCCCCATATAGTAATTCATCCCCCATAGTAATTCATCCCTCATAGTAATTCATCCCCCATATAGTAATTCATCCCCCATAGTAATTCATCCCCCCATATAGTAATTCATTCCCCATATAGTAATTCATCCCCCCTATAGTAATTCCTTCCCCATATAGTAATTCCTCCCCCATATAGTAATTCATCCCCCATAGTAATTCATCCCCCATATAGTAATTCATCCCCCATAGTAATACATCCCCCATATAGTAATTCATCCCCCTATAGTAATTCATCCCCCATATAGTAATACATCCCCCATATAGTAATTCATCCCCCATAGTAATTCATCCCCCATAGTAATTCATCCCCCATATAGTAATTCATCCCCCATAGTAATACATCCCTCATATAGTAATTCATCCCCCATATAGTAATACATCCCCCATATAGTAATACATCCCCCATATAGTAATTCATCCCCCATATAATAATTCATCCCCCATATAGTAATTCATCCCCCCTATAGTAATTCATTCCCCATATTAATTCATCCCCCATCTTAAGTCCCCAAGTCCCCCCTGTGTCAATTCACTTACCTTTGCTCCGCGCGTTCCTCTCACTGTATTCCCGCGCCGTTCCGGTCTTCAGGGCGGACTGTGAGAGGAGCCTAGCTCCTCTCACGTTCGTCACGCTGCCCCGCCTACACACACCCTGACAGCCAATCACTGGCTATCAGGATGTGAGTGGCAGCGAGACTGGCCAATCATTGCATTTGAGTCCTTGCCGCCCAAGAGGAGGGAGGGGAGCGGGCGCCCGGCACACAAGAGCCGCGGCTTGCCGACCACTGGGCATGTCATCACAAATCATATGAGTCGGGTGTGGGTCACCTCCGCCGAACCCCCGAGACTAACTCACCGAACCCCTGGGGTTCGATCGAACCCAGGTTAAGAACCACAGGTCTAGACACATAGGCAAAATTCCTATTTTCACATGAACCCGATGTAGCAACTCCACATTTCCGTCAATTTAAGCACATTTGTTCATGATGCATTCCTTGAGGTGAATAATATCTGTGATTTTCATTGAGTACACCTTCTCCTTTAGCATACCCCCAAAAAAGAAGTCTGGGGGGTTAAGTATTGGTGAGCTTATATAGTGATATATATTATATACACATACAGTGATAATGTCCAGACCTTAGGGACACCCTGTATTTTAATTATGTGTGTTTAACCACTAGGGGACTACCCGCAGTATATATACTGCTACAAGGCGGCCCCTGTGAGCAGGATCACCTATCTAAACGTGATGCTGCATTTGGGGTAGGCGGCGCGCACCCGACCTACCCATGGCACTGATCGTGGCTGTCAGTCACTGGGTCCCGCCCAGTGATTACCCGCTGGATCCAGGCGATTGCTGGCAAACACTGACAGGGAGGAAGGCTGCACTGTTTTCAATGGAGCTCTCCTCCCTGTCACCTTTCAGCACACTCTTCCGGGATCGCTGAGCTCAGCCTTCTGGAACACTGTATAACAGAGAGGTACACACCCCTGCCCCCTAGTAAAACACTACCCTCACATAGTTAACCCTTTGATTGTCTCCAAACGTTAACCCCTTCCTCCCCACTGCCATTAGTACAGTGTCAGTGGTTTTTTTTGCACTGATCACTGTATTGGTGTCACTGGGGATGTCAATAACCCCAAGTCAGTTCCCTCCCAGTGTCAGAATGTCCGTTGCAGTCCTGCCATAAGTCGCTGATCGCCGCCATAGGTCGCTGATCGCCACTATTATTAGTATAAAAAGAAAAAATCCAGTATCTATACCGCTATTTGTAAACGCTATAACTTTCACATAAACCAATTAATTTACACGTATTGGAATTGTTTTTAGCAAAGACATGTCACAGAATACATTTTGGCTTAAATTTATGACGAAATTTGATTTTTACATTTTTTTACTGGACATGTTTTATAGCAAAAAGTACAAAAAATTGTTTTTTTTTCCTCAAAATTGTCGGTCTTTTTTTTTTATAGCACAAAATATAAAAAACACACAGGCAATCAAATACCACTGAAAGAAAGCTCAATTCGTGGGGAAAAAAAGGATGCACATTTCATTTTGGTGCAGTGTTGCATGACCGCGCAATTGTCAGTTAAAATAATGCAGCGCCGTAACACAAATCGCTTATGTAACCGCTTCCTGACCGCCCTATAGCAGAAATACTGCTACAGGGCAGCACAGGTGCGCAAAATCACATATATATATGTGATTCGCCCTCCTGTGGTTTTCACGCCCCTCCCAGATAGCGCCAGTAATCAAATGTAACCCCTTTATTGCCAGGAGCACGCTCATACACAATAAACCTCCATTGCTAGTATAGTGTCTGAACGGATCAATATCTTTGATCAGATCAGCACTATACCAGCATTCACATTAGTATAGAGTCCCCAAAAATACACATTTAGCGGGATCAGCCCCGGCACCTGCCAGCACCTGCGTTTAGCCCCTACACTTACCCCCCCCCTTCTCCCCCAGCAAGTGCAGTGCCAGTAGGTCACTGTCACTTGATACATTGCACACAAAACCGCAGTGTTGGCAGAATCAGGCCTGATCTCTGTTAGTACTTGCAGGTAAATTTTGATGACTCTCATATGCAGCAGAGTGCCAGTACTAGTGCCACGCTACCAGGAGTGGACTGACCATTTGGAAACTCGGGCACTGCCCCTGGTACCTTTTTCATAGGCTTTTTTGAGTTTGGGCAAGGACACAGGGGCCCCATGATCCCCTATTGCCCGGGGGCCCCATGAGTTGTCAGTCTGCCCCTGCGCGCTACCTTTTGGTGAACTGGCAAGCACCAGCAGCCTAGTACATCCTGGTCTTTCACATACTTCTTAGATTGTAAGCTCCCAGGATCAGGCCCTCATAACCCTCTTGTATTTAACTGTATTGTTGCTGTATTGTCTCCCATTATATTATAAAGCGCTGAGAAAACTGTTGGCGTTATATAAATCCTGTATATTAATAATAATGATACCAGCACTGCAGTATGACTTGGTGACATGGTGAGTTCCATAAGTGCAGTACAAGCTGGTGCGGTGGTGAGCACAAGTATTGTCCCGCAACCACCAAGAATTCGCACACAGGCCTGTAGAGCCCCTAGTATCCTTCCGGATGTGCTTGCAAATCCTGATTGGCAGCCCACAAATTCTGCAGCACCCATACTTCCCCCGTTCACTGCCCAACCCGGAATTCAGGTGGAAATAGCTAATTTAACTCCTCCCCTTGATTTTTTGGAGCTGTTTTTCATGGAAGATCTGTATGCAATGATTGTGGATCAAAGCATTTTATATGCACAACAATGTATCGCAGCCAACCCAAATTCAAACCTTGCCAAACCATTCACATGGAAACTCATTACGGTTTCCGAATTTATATATTTTTTTTGGACCTAACCCTCAACATGGGCATTACTAAAAAAAGAATTGCAGTTGTATTGGTCCACAGACCCAGTTCATCACATGCCCGTGTTCTCTGCTGCCATGGTCAGGCATAGATATGAGAGTATAATGTGTTTTATGCATTTCAATGACAATACACTCTGTCATCCCTCATAAATAACTTTAACCAACAATTTGCAGATGTCTATACTCCCCAGCAAAAGATCTGTGTTGATGAGTCCCTCGTTCATTTTTCTGGCTGCCTTGCATTCAAACAATTTCTCCCCAGCAAGCGTGCCAGATAGGGGGTCAAGATGTAGAAGACCTGTGAGAAGACAACAGGCTATACTTATAAGTTACGGATTTATGAGGGAAAAGTCACGTGGAGCCCCCCAGATGCCCAGACTACATGGGGAGTAGTGGCAAGATAGTTTGGGACTTGGTGTCATCCTTTTTCCATATGGGGCACTACTTACAGTTGCAAGAAAAAGTATGTGAACCCCTTGGGATTACGTGGAGTTTTGCATGAATTGGGCATAAAATGTGCTCTGAACGTCATCTAAGTCACAACAATAGAAGAGCACAGTCTGCTGAACATAATACTACACAAATATTAGATGTTGCCATGGTTTAATTGCACATAACATGTAAACATTCACAGTGCAAGGAGGAAAAAGTATGTGAACCTTTGGACTTGATAACTGGTTGACCCTCCTTTGGCAGCAATAACCTCAACCAAACGTTTCCTGTAGTTGCAGATCAGACCTGCACAACGATCTGGAGTAATTTTGGACCACTCCTCTTCACACAACTGTTTCAGTGTAGCAATATTCTTGGGATGTCTGGTGTGAATCGCTCTCTTAAGGTCATGCCACAGCATTTCAATCGGGTTGAGGTCAGGACTCTGACTGGGCCACTCCAGAAGGCGTATTCTGTGCTGTTGCAGCCATTGTTTTGTTGAATTACTTGTATGCTTTGGGTCATTGTCTTGTTGCATCACCCATCCTCTTCGGAGCTTCAGTTGGCGGACAGATGGTCGTACGTTTTCCTGCAAAATGTCTTGATAAACTCGGGAATTCATTTTCCCATCAATGACAACAATCTGTCCAGGCCTTGAGGCAGCAAAGCAGACCCAAACCATGATGCTCCCTCTGCCATGTTTTACAGTGGGGATGAGGTTTTGATGTTGGTGTGCTGTGCCTTTTTTTCTCCACACATAGTGTTGTGTGTTCTTCCCAAACAACTCAATCTTGGTTTCATCTGTCCACAGTATATTTTGCCAGTAGTGCTGTGGAACATCCAGGTGCTCTTTTGCAAACTCCAAACGTGCTGCAATATTCTTTTTGGACAGCAATGGCTTCCTCCGTGGTGTCCTCCCATGTACTCCATTCTTGTTTAATGTTTTCCTTATTGTAGATGTGTCAACAAAAATGTTAGCATGTGCCAGAGATTTCTGTAGGTCTTTAGCTGACACTCTGGGATTGTTCTTTACCTCATGCAGCATTCTGCGCTGTGCTCTTGCAGTCATTTTTACAGGACGACCATGCCTAGGGAGAGTAGCAACAGTGCTAAACTTTCTCCATTTGTAGACAGCCTGTCTTACCGTGGACACATGAACATCAAGGCTTTTGGAGATACTTTTGTAACCCTTTCCAGCTTCATGCAAGTCAACAATTCTTGATCGTAGGTCTTCTGAGAGCTCTTTTCTGCGAGGCATGGTTCACATCAGACAGTGCTTCTTGAAACCAGTAAACCCAAAACAGGTGTGTGTTTTTTAAGGGGCAGGACAGCTGTCAGCAACGCATCCAATATCATCACACTGATTGGAGTCAAGGTTGGCTCACTCCTGGCTCCAATTAGCTCTGGGAGAAGTCATTAAGCTAGGGCCTCACATACTTTTTCCTCCCTGCACTGTGAATGTTTACATGTTATGTGCAATTAAACCATGGCAACATCTAATGTTTGTGTAGTATTATGTTCAGCAGACTGTGTTCTTCTATTGTTGTGACTTAGATGACGTTCAGAGCACATTTTATGCCCAATTCATGCAAAACTCCACGTAATCCCAAGGGGTTCACATACCTTTTCTTGCAACTGTATATGTGGACAATTTTTATTCAAGCGTGCCACTATTTAGACATTTGTACAATCTTGGAACTAGCGCAAGTGGCACCGTGTGACCTAATGTGTGCCCACCATTAGAAGTGGGTGGATGCAGGGTGGTATATTTTAATGGTGGGTATACCACACATTTTTTTTTGGCAGAAATTTCTTCTCTCTTTTTTTTTTGTTCAAACACTTTATTAACAATGAAGCAATGTAACAAGGACAGAGAGACATTACCAGTATACATTAGGTAAAATATAGTACTGACAACAAAACATAGGGAATAAAACTCACAGCGTCATTGTCCTTATGATAAGGAGGAAAGAGAAGATCACAAAAACAATGCTAAGTTTCTGGAGATTGCAGATGACTAGGAGTTGTTAGCTATAGATTTCGCAAATTTGACCAGTTGGGATAATGACTCACTGGAACATTGTGAAAGATTGAGGAGATTTAGAGGAGGAACGGAGGGGGGTGGGAGAGGAAAAAGGGGGGGGAGGAAATAAAGAGCAACAACAATGACTCCATGAGCGGTAGATAAGAGCATGTCGACACCTATGCACCACATGAGGTGGGTCATGAGCAGTGTCCAAGGTGTACTGTATACAAATCAAGGGAGAAGAAGAGATTCGTCAAAGTTAGGTGGGAGGAAACACTCTACCCCTCTGGAGGGACTCCAAACATTTAAGAATTTAGGGATCGTGTCAAGAATTGTGGCTTCCACCTTAGCATGTATCATAGCTTGTGTTATTCTGGATTTAACAGCTGTAATATTTAAAGAGGGGGATTTCCAGGATTTTGCAATGACCTGCTTGGCTGCCATAGTGACTTGTAGAAGGAGTTTGAATTCCGAATTGGAAATGCCAGTAGGGCGTTGATTGAGTAGGGCTGTTGTCGGATTGGGTTGTAGCTTGGTAGCGCTAAGTGTGGATAACATGTTGAAGATTTCAACCCAGAAGGTTTGAGCTACTGGGCAATCCCACCATGTATGGTAATGCGTTCCTCTAAAGCAATTGGGCGAGTATTTAGGGGTGTATTTTGCGATTCTCGCTGGGACCAAATACCATCGTATTAAGACTTTATAATTGATTTCTAGAGCAACAATGTTCTGCAAAGATGATTTTGTATTGGCCCAGATGTGGTCCCACTCAGAGGAGTCTAATTGCCTGTCTAAGTCAGTTTCCCATCTATGGGTGTACGGAGGGAGGGATGTGGTGACCGAAGTTGTGAGGAGGGAGTATAGGCATGAAATGAGGCCACGTCTGTGTGGGTCTTTGCAACATGCTCGTTCAAAGAGAGACATGGTGTTAGGTTGGCTGGTAACAAATTTCAACAAATTTTTATTTTTTGCCAGTTTTGGAAACAAAAGGATCCATTTCTTAATGAATTTCACATTCTGAGTTCAAATATAACAATGAAATTTGTCAATTGGCTCTAGTTTTTCTGTAAACGGAAAGTTTTCTACTATAGGCGTAATGACTACATAATGCACAATAATTATATAGATAGATGTCTTTCCACAAATATAAAGCAAGTGATATTGACTACATAACAAAGCCTAAATGGCATAATATATTGCATAGGATTACCAAGAAAAATTATAGCCATAAGCTAAGTTGAATCATTTTAATACTTAGGATTCTCAATAGTTTTGTCTTCAGTTTGTGTCGGTTTTGCTTCTCTTGGCTTTTCTCTTGTATTCGAGGAAAGGGCTATCTCTTACAACTGTCCAGCAATAGTCAGCAAGCATTGATGGGCTCCATTTACCTTGATATCTTCTTTCCATAGCTGCAATGTCTTGATGGAAGCGCTCTCTGTGTTCATCACTTACTGCTCCACAGTTTGGTGGGAATAAATCCAGATGCGAATGTAGAAAATGAATTTTTAGAGACATGTTGCAATTACTAACATGATCTGTTGGCTCTCTCCAAATCATTGGCACAGCGAAAGGCATAGATGCCTTTTTTCCATTCAACCATTGCTCCAGTGCCGTCCCACAAGAATTGCAGTATATATGTGGTGCCCAGCTCTTGTCCTGGTCTCCTATCTTGCAGCCAAAATACAAGTTGTAGGCTTTCTTAATCATTCCTGTTATCCTCCTTTTTTGTGAGATAAAAGTTATTTCACCACAGATATAGCAGAAATTATCTGCTTTATTCACACAAGTTCGAGGCATTACTGAGTAGCCTATATAAGCATAAAACGAAATGTAAAGACGCTGTCAAACTACAATCAGCTACAGATACTGCAGCTTTTATGCAGTGATGTGATGCAATTAAAGGCTAATATTGCATCATCTCAGTATACATGCAATTTTCTATTGGTCACCAGTATCAATTGCGCAATATGCAGCTGAAGTTGCATCATAATTTTGAATGGCTTACGTCATTAGATGGGTGAATATATCATGGAAACTAGAGCCAATCAACATTTTTTAGGGTCATTTTCGTTTTCAGCACCCCAAAATTATGTAAGATTAGCTAATTTTATGCCCAAAACTTTTTACCTGTTGAACAGTGTTATTGTTGTGTAGGGGGCGTAGAAGTGCTGTAGCTGTAAGTATCTAAATATTTTGGGAAGCTGGGAGGCTATAAGTTTACCGTAGTGATGCAAAGGATTTAAACTTATTTCTTTATAGGAAATGGTGTGTACGGAGCAGGTTAGCAGAGGTCCATGCTTTGAATGAGAGGGGTGTCTGCCAAGCCAGGGGAAAGGTTGGGTTTTGAAGAAACGAGAGCAAGGGGTTATGTGGCGATTGGAGGAGATAGCGGGTTTTCAGTTTGTCCCATAATGATAAGAAGTGGGAGGTAATGGGGTTGGTTATTGAATGGCGGTCTACTGGCCTTAACCAAAGTAAGTTAGCAGTAGAAAGGGGATCGCTCTCTATCGATTCAAGGACCACCCACTGGGGAATTTCGGAGGTCGCATGGTATTTTGGCAGCTGCGCTAGGTGTGCTGCTTGGTAATATTTACCAATATCGGGGAGGCCTAGACCTCCATTGAGCTTGGAGCGATATAAGGTGGAGCGGGGTATACGAGGACGGGCATTGCCCCAAACATAGGAGGAAATGCGGCGCTGCAGTGTGCGAAGGTAGTGAGAGGGTACTGGGACTGGGAGGACTCTGAAAAGGTATAAAATTTTTGGGAGGATTGACATCTTTATAACTGCGATTCTACCTAGACATACGAGGGGTAGGGAGGACCACTTGGTCAAAAGAGCAGAGAGGTGATTTAGCAATGGGAGTGTAGTTAGCTGCATAAAGATCTGACAGATTTGGGGTCAATTTGATTCCCTTCTTCTCTTTTTTTAATTCAGTCCACAGGCTGCATACAAAAAAAAAGAACATAGCATATATACCCAACAAGGACCAGCGAAGTACTAGCGCAAGTGGCACCGTGTGACCTAATGTGTGCCCACCGTTAGTGGGTGGATGCAGGGTGGTATATTTTAATGGTGGGTATACCACACATTTTTTTTCTTTTGGCAGAGGTTTCTTCTCTTTTTTTAATTCAGTCCACAGGCTGCATAAAAAAAAAAAAAAAAAAAAGAACATAGCATATATACCCAACAAGGACCAGCGACGTACTGGTACATCACTGAACTTTGAATGGTTATACCAGGATGATGCCTACAGCTGCAGGCATTATCCTGGTAGAATTTTTTCAGCTGGCGATCGGCTTTCATGTAAAAGCAATCCTAGTGGCTAATTAGCTGCAGGACTGCTTTTACAAGCAGCAGGAGACAAAGCCCCCCCTCCCCGCTGCCTTCCACAACCTTCTTGGGCAGTACCGTGCCATCAGGGGAACCTGAGAATGCAGCTGGTGTTTCTGCCAGCTGACCAGAGAGCTGATTGGAGACCAGAATGGTGCCAATCATCTCTACAGCCTAAGAAATCAGAAGCTACGAGCATTTCATCACTTCAGTTTTGCAGGATATAAACAGCATCATTTGTGATAAAGTGATAAAAAAAAATGAAAGGGACAGTGTAAAAATAATTTAAAAAATAAAAATAACGTAAAAAAAATAAGTACCCTTGCCCCCCCACGCACGCGCTCATCTGCGTTCGTGAACATTGACCCTGTGCCAGTATGGAAACAGCAGTTGCACCATGCATGTCAGGTATCGCCACGAATGTCAGATCAAGGGCAGTAATTATAACACTAGACCTCCTCTGTAAATCTAAAATGGTAGCTTGTAAAGGCTTTTAAAACGTTGCCTATGGATATTAAAAACGTATGCAGTTTTAAAGCATGTCATGTTTGGTATCTATTTACTCAGCTTACCATCATCATCTTTTATATTTTACCAAATAATTGGCCAATATATTGTGTTTTTGTGCATTTAAAGTAAAAAAAAGTGTATTTCTTTTTTAAATTGCGTTTGAGTACTATGTGACATAAAAAATTGTAGCACCCACCATTTTATTCTCTAGGGTGTTTGATTTAATAAAATATATAATGTTTGGGGTTTAAATAAATTTCCTAGCAAAAAATACAGATTTTTTTCATGTGAACAAAAAGGCTTTGTCTTCAGGTGGTTAGAAGAGTGATGTGTGGCATAAACTTCTAATGCTGGGCATAAAATGCCTCCACCCCCCAAAATGACCCCTTTTTGAAAAGCAGACACCCCAAACTATTTGCTGAGAGGCATGTTGAATCAATAGAAGAATTTCTTCTTCTTTTTTTACCACAATTTTTTGGAAAATGACAAACAAAAAAATTTTTTTTTTTTTACACAAAATTGTCACTTAAATGATTTATTGGTCACACATGCCATGGGTATATGTAGAATTACTCCCCAAAATACATTCTACTACTTCTCCCGAGTAGGGGGGTACCACATGTGAGAGACATTTTGGCAGTCTAGCCTAGTATAGGACCCCAAAATCCAAAAAGCACCTTCAGGCTTTTAAAGGGCTTTATTTCCTCATTACACTTCCTGACTACCTATCACAGTTTTGGAGGCCCTGAAATGCCAAGATAGCACCAACCCCCCCCCCCCCCCCCCAAATGACTACTTTTTGGAAAGTAGACACCCCAAGGAATTTGATAAAAAAAGGCATGGTGAGTATTTTGCAGATCTCGTTTGTTGCCACAAGTTTTTTTATATTTCAAAACCTTGTGAGAAAAAAATTAGATCTGCAAAATACTCACCATGCCTTTTTTTAAACTCCTTGGGGTGTCTACTTTCCAAAAAGGGTTCATTTGGGGGGGGGGGTGCTATCCTGGCATCTCAGGGCCTTCAAAACTGTGATAGGTAGTGAGGAAGTGAAATGAGGATGTTACGCACCTTCAGGCTTTCAAAGTGGTCATTGAATTTCAGGCTCCTGTATGTGGCTAGGCTCCCAAAACATCTCACACATGTGGTATCCCCATACTTGATAGAAGTAGCAGAATGTATTTTGGGGTGTAATTCCACATATACCCATGGCTTGTGCAAGAAATATATCATTTAAAGGACAACTTTGTGTAAAAAAAAAAGTTTTTTGACATGTTCCAGAAACCTGTGGGACAAAAATAAATCTTCCATGGACTCAGTATGCCTCTTAGCAGATAGCTTAGAGTGTCTACTTTCCGAAAAGGGGTCATTTGAGGGTGTTTGTACTATCCTGGTATTTTAGCACCTCAAGAAATGTGATGGGCAGCCAGAAAGTAAAAGCTGTGTAAATTCCATAATCTATACCATAGTTTGTAGACGCAATAACTTTCACACAAAGCAATCAATATACATTTATTGGGATTTTTTAACCAAAAACATATAGCAGAATACATTTTGGCCTAAATTTATGATGAAATTTTAGTTTTTTTGGATATTTTTTATGACAGAAATGAGAAAATATTGTTTTTAAAAAAAAAAAAAAAATTTTCAAAATGTTTTTGTTTATAGCGGCAAAAATAAAAACCTCACAGGTGATCAAATACCACCAAAAGAAAGCTCTATTTGTGTGAAAAAAGGACATAAAATTATGTATCGTATTGCATGACTGATCAATTGTCAGTTAAACTAGTGCAGCGCTGTATAGCAAAAAAATTGTGTAAATTGCAGTATCTATACTATAGTTTGTAGACGCTATAACTTTCACACAAAGCAATCAATATACACTTATTGGGATTTTTATTACCAAAAACATGCAGCAGAATACATTTTGGTCTAAATTTATAACTAACTTTGAGTTTACTATATATTTTTTATAGCTGAAAGTAAAAAATATTGTTTTTCTTCAAAATTTTTGATCTTTATTTGTTTATAGCGTGAAAAATAAAAAGCGCACAGGTGATCAAATACCACCTAAAGAAAGCTCTATTTGTGTGAAAAAATGAGATAAATTTTGTTTGGATACAGCATTGCATGATCACGCAATTATCAGTTGAATTAGTGTAGCGCCGAATAGCAAAAAGAGGCCTGGTCATTAAGGGGGGTAAATCCTTTAGAGGGCAAGTGGTTAATGATCTTTTGCAGATCAAGGACTTCTCACATACCTTTCACTTTCACTAGAATTCCCTCTCCCATAACAGTTTACTCTCTCCAGCATTTAAAACCTACAACTGCACCTTCAAAACCAATCTCTTTAGACAAGCATACTAACTGGACTACATTATTACTCCTAGTGATTGATTTATATAGTAACTTAGTACTTGTTCTACCCTTTATGACTTTGTACTGAACTACTGACAACGGCACTTTATTATTACACAATAATAATTGGTGGGGCTACTATTGTCACAGCAAAGTTTTACATGTCCTAAGTATCCACCTCCAGCTGAGCTACCTGACCCACAGCAGGACTCATTTAAAACAGCTAGCTTTACCTTACTGAGAACATAATGGGAAATCTAATAGAGCATTTTAGGAAGTGTAAAAGTAAGGGAGAAAAAAGGTACAGCATTTTCAACATAATGACCTACCCTTCTGTACTAAACTACAACACAACATTAACCATTCAGCAAAATTTGAAATTGAAACACTACCAATTCCAATCCCAACTAGTCTTTTTTAAGTCCTTGCAATCTATACTGTCCAAATTTATATGGCAGGGAAAAAATCCAACATACAAAATTAAATGAACACTGATCATTTGGAGGAATTGGGTATGTAGATTTTTCTGACTATTACTTATCCTCAATTCTTATGCAGCTCAGATAATGGTTCCTAACTTCACCTAGTACACTTTTGGGAGCTATAGACTCTTCCCACATCCCTAGACACTCATTATCAACTTGGCTACTTAGCGTCCACTTAGGAGCCCATGTATATTTCTCCAGCAATGCTAGCTACAGTGTGAATCTGGCAGGAATTGGCCAAACAAGCTTACGCATACCTTAATACTCCCACTCTTAAAAAAGACAACATATCTTTTTCCTTATGGACTTCTAAGGGCATACATTATATAAATGACTTATTTGATAACACCACCCCTAAATCTTTTATACACATTAAAGAGAATATCTCTTACCAAACCAAAATCTTTTCCAATACATACGCACAACCCAATTCTTGTTGACACTTTCCCACTAGCCTTGCGTAATACCTCAACCAGCATGGGCCTTCTTTACTGTCCCTATGCCATACCAAAAAGGGATTTCACTCTTATTATACACTGCTCAAAAAAATTAAAGGAACGCTTTGAAAACACATCAGATCTCAATGGGGAAATATATCATGCTGGATATCTATTCTGATATGACTGGGTAATGTGTTAGAAACGTAAGGATGCCCCATTGTTTGATGGAAATGAAAATTATAAACCTACAGAGGACTGAATTCAAAGACACCCCAAAAATCAAAGTGAAAAAATTATACAGCAGACTAGTCCATTTTGCTGAAGTTTCATTGCAGCAACTCAAAATGGTACTCAGTAGTTTGTATGACCCACACGTGCTTGTATTCATGCCTGACAACATCAGGGCATGCACCTAATGAGACAATGGATGGTGTCGTGGGGTATTTCCTCCCAGATCTGGACCAGGGCATCACTGAGCTCCTGGATAGTCTGAGGTGAAACCTGGTGGTGTCAGATGGATGGAAATATGATATCCCAGAGGTATTCTATTGGATTTAGGTCAGGCGAGTGTGGGGGCTATTCAGTTGTATCAATTCCTTCATCCTCCTGGAACTGCATGAATGCTCTCACCACATGAGGCCGGGCATTGTCATGCACCAGGAGGAACCCAGGACCCATTGCACCAGTGCAGGGTCTGACAATGGGTCCAAGGATTTGCTTGCAGTACTTAATGGCAGTCAGGGTGCCATTGTCTAGAGTGTAGAGGTCTGTGTATCTCTCCATGGATATGCTTCCCCAGACCATCACTGACCCACCACCAAAACGGTCATGCTGAACGATGTTACAGGCAGCATAACATTCTCCATGGCTTCCCCAGATCCATTTACAACTGTCACATGTCACATGTGCTCATGCTCTCATCTGTGAAAAGCACTGGGCACCAGTGGCGGACCTGCCAATTCTTGTGTTCAATGGCAGATGCCAATTGAGATCTATGGTGCTGGGCAGTGAGCACAGGGCCCACTAGAGGACATCGGGCCCTCAGGCCACTCTCATGAAGTCTGTTTCTGACTGTTTGGTCAGCGAAATTCACACTAGTGGCCTGCTGGAGGTCAATTTGTAGAACTATGGCAGTGCTCATCCTGTTCCTCCTTGGACGAACAGATATCGGTCCTGCTGATGGGTTACGGGTCTGCTACAGCCCTGTCCAGCTCTCCTAGAGTAACTGCCTGTCTCCTGGAATCTCCTCCATGCTTTTGAGACTGTGCTGGGAGACACAGCAAACCTTCAGGCAATAGCACGGATTGACGTGCCATCCTGTAAGAGTTGAACTGCCTGTGCAACCTCTGTAGGGTTCAGGTATCACCTCATGCTACCAGCAGTGACACTGACCCTATCCAAATGCAAAACTAGTGAAAAACATTCATAAAAGATGAGTACGGAAAAAATGGCAGTGACCTGCAGTTGTAAACCATTCCTGTTTTGGGGGTCATCTCATTGTTGCCCATCTAGTGCACTTGGTGTCAATTTTATTAACACCAAAGCAGCTGAAACTGATTAACAATGCTCTTTTCTACTTAACTGACCAGATCAATATCCCAGGAGTTTAGTTGACTTGATGCTATATTTTGATTAAAAAGGGTTCCTATAATTTTTTTTGAAGAGTGTATATTCAAACAGAAATGTGTTTTTGTCAAGACTGAGCCACTTAAACAATAAGAATTAGACTTAGCGCAAATACATCATGAAACACAATGGATAAGGGCCTGCCAAGCCATATATAAAGTACTGTAACTTATTGCTCCACATTATCGGAGCTTTCCAATAAAATTCTGCAATGCCGGTACCTGACTCTGGATAAAATCTCATGTTTTAGTGCTAAGCTGATTAATCAATGCTGGAGAAACATATTTTTGGGGGTTACATTAAACTTACACTCTTTTTTGGACATTCATTTTTATCCTTATTTTTGACATCACTCATGTCTTTATCTCCCCAAATGACACTCCTAACTTTAGATACCGAAACCCTACCACCTAAGTCATGACATATACATGTCCTCCTTGCAGCAACCCTCAGCACCACTAGACACTAGAAGTCCCTCCTATCCCCACACTGTTGGAAGTAATACGCTTGACCAAATTATAGTGTTCCTGTGAGCATGCAATGATGTAAAGTGCTGACAGGCTGGATTGCATGTCTCAACTGTGGCAACCTTGGCATGAATGGCGGTCCTCACACTTCTGACTTTTACAGTTTGTCACAACCAATGCAGATATTGATATGACTCATTTACTAATTAAAAGGGAATGGTTTCACCTTCCCTTTAGTATGACCAATGACTATTGGTGGATATCCCCCCATCAATACCTGGTGGGAAGATATCCTATTATGGAAATTGAGTTTCCTCTCAATATACAATATCCTTACTGTTTTTGTCCCTTGAAGTGATAGTTATACTGTGTGTCTTGCTTTGTTTGCTCATTATCCAGAGTTTATTACTGTTTCTCTATTTTTTGAAAACCAATAAAAATCTATTGAAAGAAAAAAAGGTATGGAGTGCATAATCCAATAAATATGGCATATTTATTGTAAAAGAGTACTTAAAGAAAAAGTATAAGTGACTGAGGAGACTTTATCCTGGCTTTTTATTTATTTATATTATCTTTTTTGAGACATTGTTAAAAAGAAGAAATCTAGTACTTCATTATTTCTATAGCTACAACTACCAATACACACAGACTAACTGTTGCATGGTCCCGGCATTTTTAGCTTATGTGTGTGACAAAATGCATGGAGTAGAGACAACTAGAATGGATAACTTTAGGGAAAAAAACGTGTTTGAAAATAAACTAGTAAAATCACTACAGTGATGCCATACTTAACTGACATACTTACATACTTAACTGCAGAAAACTTGACCAACGGAGCACAGACTGTATATGTAGGGTTAAAAAATTGACCATGTTTCTTAAACTCTCAGAAACCCTCAAGTAAGTTTACATTTCTGATATTTATTATACTCATGAATACAGGTCATCAAGATGGTAGCGCTTATTAAAGCAATAGTTTTGTTTCCGGTCATAAACTTACATTGTACGTTGCCTTGTTTTCAAATGGAAAATATACTGCAGATAAAAACATTCTTTTGAGAATGGCTTGAACTCTAAAACAGGTCTTCATTGACTCATAAAGGCTATGTGCAGCTTTCTCTTATTAGAAACGACAAGGCAATAAGTGACAACTACTGTTTTCTCTTACACGACAAATTAAAGACTTGTTAGTTATGTCTCTCTGGAGCCTTTTAAATACACTTTCATATGAGATGCCTTTGTAATACCAAAGACATTATGCATCTTGTTTCATGCACAAGTCTTCAGAGAATTTCTTTCTAGTCAATATTCTAATACATGCACAATTACAGGCAAATATTTACTTACATTCTTTGATTCATTCTTTTAAAGCTCAAGTGTGGCTGGCACTACACAAACAGAATACAATCCTTTTTGTTGCATGGTGTATTCCAGTGCCAGCCTTCAGGATCGCTAAATGTGGCCTTGCAATGAATTCAACTTCATTTGTATTCTATATAATTAGGAAAGTAGGAAAATCATTAAAGTGATATTAGAGCTTTGTTTTTTTTTTTAAATAACAAACATGCCATACTTACCTGCTCTGTGCAATGGTTTTGTACAGAGAAGCCCTGATGATCTTCTTCTCGGGTCCCCTGCCAGCGCTCCTGTCTCCTCCCCTTCTACCAGTGCACCCAATTGCAAGCTGCTTGCTATGGGGGCACTGGTGCGTGCCTGCTCTCGAGCCCTGCTCTATGCATCTGTAGGACACAGAGCTGTGGCTCAGCCCTGCCCCCCACTCTCTCCTCATTGGCTTACTGGCAGTTATTGACATCAGTGGGAGCCAATAGCTACCTCTGCTGTCTGAGCCAATGAGGAGAGAGAGACCTGGGAAAGCCAAGTCCCTTGTGCACATTGCTGGATTGAGAGGGGGATCAGGTGAGTATTAGAGGGGGCTGTGGGGAGAATAGCACACAGAAGGTTTTTCACCTTCATGCTTAGAATGCATGAAGGTGAAAAACCTTCAGCCTTTACAACCACTTTAAACTGCAAAGAGGCTTCTGGAATAGATGACTATACATGTTTTGTCCCAGCTGGATGAACAATCCAGTCACTCCCCCCCACCCAATGGTCATACACCTTTATGTCTTATGAGTATGTTTGCATAAGTGACAGACAGATATTATTACCATCCATCTATTCTCTATACCATTAATGGGAAAAATCTGCCTTTGGATAAAAATGTTCAGCACTTCCAATAGTTGTATGCACTGATTGTTGTGACCCAAGTGCAATTTGTAACATTTTTGAACCCAAATGCCCTTATGCTAGACTCCACACCCCTCCTATGAAAAAATAGATATTCAAGACCTGTCATATCTGTACCCATTTTGAAGCTAATTTCATGCTGGACAATAATCTGCATGTTAGCAGATTGTAAATGGTAGGTATTCAGAAATACTAATACTTAAAGGAAACTGTATTTGGGACTTGGTCATAAACATGGTGACCTCCCAGCCACCACCCCTTAAACCAAATGATTGGTCAGATGGTGTCTGTCAAAAACCATTTAATACTACAGAAAAAGGGAATGTCAGAACCTTTTGACAGCTCTTGTTTTAACATCAAGGAACACCCAACTAGACTTGAGCCACTGTATCATTTTTGCTTGATCACTTGGACTCTGCTAAAACCAAGGATTTTGCAAGTATTCTCCTTTTTCAACTACTTTTTGTTTCTCTGTTGCATTGTTTTTTAGTTTCCTCATAACACCCTTTTTCTGTAAATATTCTATTTGCACCATTGTTATTATTGAACCATATTTGGAAAAGTGTTAAATTGTCTCCAAAAGCTTTTAATACAAACTAGAATCTCTGTCTCTTGAAGAAGTGCTACTGTAGTATAAATCTCTGAACATACCTGCGTATTGCAGAAGTTTATTTTAAAATCATAGTGTTATTGCTAAGATTGTGAGTTTCCTCCTTTTCAGTAAAAAAGTGTTGGTGGCATTTAAAGCCTTAAATGCTTGATTAACTTAAACCAGTGACAATCCCTCTCAGGCTACTGGTACCCTGACATATTGTGGTCATGCAAGCTGGAAAAATCTTTGTGCAGGGTGCAGCTGAGAGTGGCATTGTTACATAAGTGATAGCGTGATGTGAGATTGGTCAGGCCTGTGGCACGAGTTGGTGAGAATGGCAGGGGTCGGTTTGGGATGGGGCTGCTCTTGTCTATCCAGGGCATGGGAGGCACAAGGAGCACCTTGTGATGTGCTCCCTGGGGATGTCATCCCAGGGTGCCAGTAAAACACTATGCGGAAGATTTACTAAAGCTGGTTCACTCAGAAGCTGGTGCAGCTGTGCATGGTAGCCAATCAGCTACTAACCTCAGCTTGTTCAATTAAGTTTTGTCAATAAAACTCAGACTCTGATTGGTTTCTATGCAGAACTGCAGCTGATTTTGCACTCTCTAGATTTAGTAAATAAACCCCTATGAGTTTGGGACCCCACTGACTTTAGCTGGCACTTTTCTTGTTTCACTACTGCTTTTCTTGCACTACACTTCTTGGACAGGCTTTCTGGCAAGCCTGGTGTGATTTTTCTACTGGCTGAAAGGCCTGCCATGTGTACTTCACTTGGCACTTTTTGTTTATTATATCACTTAATTATTGCATGAGCACTTGCACTGCTTGTTTGGGCTTGTTTTTCGCTACTTAGATGGAGGGTGCAGGTTTATCAAGGTCTGCCCTGATGTCAGGGAGAGGATCTGTGGTTTTCAGGTATTTTCTCACTCCCCAGCTGGGGATTCCTCAACAAATACTTGATTGTCCGGCTTCAGCAAGTTCCTAGGTAGCAGAATCTGCCTTACTGCGGGGGGGGGGGGGGGATTCAGAAATTGGGGTCCTACCACTTTGCAGGTTGAACCATTCTGTAGCCTTGTGTACTTTTATGTGTGCTGTGAATTCATGGTTCACTTTCTTGTTCACAGTGCATAAACAAGCATTGTACTGTATGGCAAAAGAATAAAAATTTGTGCTTCAGTGAGAGTCTTTTTATAAAAAATGTTTTTATAAAAAAAAGTTGCTTTGTGAATGTCTCAGCATTCTTGTAAGCATATAAAAAAATACCTGTAAAGTTTAGTAATATGTGTACATTTGTTTTTTAGTTGCCTTTCACTAAGCAAATGTAACCTTCTCTAACATTTGATCCTAAGAGAAAAATAGCCATAAGACCATTTGACCATGAGGGTTAAAATTCACCTGTAGAGAAAATAGCCTAATACCATAGGATAAAAACATTTGACCAACTGTAGATATTATAAGAGGGAGACCTCAGCACTGTGTATAGTCCATAAAGATGCCTTTGTGAATGACCAAATGAATAGGTGTTTGGCTGATTAAACCTGCAGCTGAAGTGTGAAGTGAAATATTTAGGTTCTTGTTCACACCTATGCAGTTTGCTTTTTGTCCATTTTTCAGTGCTTTTCACAGGTCGTTTTGCGTTTTTTTTACACGCATTTTTGACATGTTTTTGATACGGTTTTGACATGTTTTTACCACGTTTTGCTTTTTGTTCAGCTCTTTCTTGTTAAAGTGGAATTTTTTTTGTTGCTGGGCAGGATAAAAAAGCAAAACACGGCAAAAACGCACTACATTGCATTTCAGCAGATTCTACACTGAACTCTATTTTAGCAAAAATTCTGCTTTTTGCTTTTAAAAAAAGTCCCTGACTCTTTCCAAAAATGCAGTAGCTCAAAAAAGCATAGATTTTCCATAGGAAACCATGTTAAATGGACTGTAGTGCATTTCTGCAAAAAGCACTAAAAAATGCGTTGGTGTGAACGGATCCTTAGCAGTGGTATTATTCCAACCACCCATTCAATCAGCACAACTTACTATAAATTATCTGAAATAAACAAACAGAACAAAATAATAAAAAATGATATATAAACTTGTTGCCTGCTAAACACTGTGTCAGTGATTTCACCTCACTCAATAAAGTTACACATACATATATATATAGTGTAGCGCAACAATGAATAATAAATATCAAATTCAAAATTCACACATATAAAAAAAAGTCCAAATAAAGTCTTTTAATACAACACCATTGTGTCATGTGTATTCACAAACCTATTCTTTTATCTTTTCTTTGTGCCATATAGTGCCTCCACCAATAGTTGAAAAACCTGCTCACCTCACTCTTAGACCTAATAAACAGGTCAAAATGCGATCATCTCCTCTTTGTGTATACTCCTCCTCTAGTCCTCTTAGTGGTATTATTACCACAGCTAAATGTGACAGCTTTCTCCTAGTTTTTCGGGAACCATTACTCCGCTAGCATGACTCATCCCCACATGGCACATTTAGCTGTCAGCTGTGGATTTTCAACTCACAGGGGTATGTAAACACACCATAGGAATAGTGTGAAAAAACCCTTTAACATTTTAAAAGGTTCATTAAAAAAAAAAAAGCCCCCGCAAACACACCCCAAAATGCATAACAAACACTTATCTAAACCTGCAGTCTGGGGAACCAGGGAATGGTAAGGTGCAACCCCCCTCCTGAACCAAACCAGGCCATATGCCCTCAACATTGGGGTTCTTTTCCAGGGGGGGTCCCCTGGAAAAGCACCTTGTCAACCTATTTAATGAGGACTAGGACCTCCTCCCCACAACCTTGACCTGGTAGTTGTGAGAGTCTTCCGGCAGATGGCTTATCGGAATCTGGAAGCCCCTTTAAAAATAAGGTGGCCCCCAAATTCTACCACCATGCATGAATGAGTAACAGGTACATAGTACAATCAATAATAATAGTCAAAAGTCAATAGTGAATAAACACATGCACAATTTTTCACAAGTCCTTTAATTAATAAAAAGTCCCACAATGTGAATTCACCATCAATCACATTGTCCGGCAATCTAAATTTACGTCAATCATATCTGACGCCCACCAATCTACTGAATGGAAAAATAACATGTCTGAACCCACCACTTGACTCCCACTCTCCTGGCCCCACTGCAATATAAGCAAAGAGGTGGGGTTTCCGTGTGACATTATTGACCATATGGACATATATTTAGTCAATATCACGAGGATCCCAACTAAATGTTTAATTTCACACTGCAGCTGGAGGTTTGCTGGTGATATTTATCGCCGTCTCTAGAATATTTTGGTGCCTTGGGCCCCTTTCACACTGATTTGCTCTGGTTCCCCACAGTGCTGGTGTAGCGCAGTGCACCATATTTTCTGTGCAGGTTAGGCTTGCAGAACTATTGGAACACTTTCAGAAAACACACTAAAACTGCCCAATTTAATGGAAGTTTATAGCAAAGCACAGGTAAACTGCACAAAAATCACAGGTATACTGCGCTGCTTTGTTATTTCAAGATGCATTCAGATGAGGTATGTTACTATGTTTTCCTATCAGAACAAGAAAGAGAATTTTACAGCTATTACAGGAACAAACCAAAGAACAGTTGTTGGAATTGCATTTGTGTGGTTCATTCTTTTGTTGCTGAAGCAGGGTTTCATTTTGATGAAAATCAGCCATTGGTGTAGTTTTGCTCTGAGTTGGCATTACCTGTTAACTCTTGTAAGCATTATTTTTCCCATTCTTTTATGTGTTTCTCGTGTGGATGTTAGAGAATACTGTACCCTCTTTTTATGAACAGTATGCAGTATATTCACAAGAGGGTCTACTGGACTGCATTAATATGGTACATTTTCTAATATTCATAGAAAGAAACCAAATGGATTTTTCAGGTTCAAAAACCCATATATACAGATGAAAAAACTTCCAATTATTGACACAGATAGTTAAAGCGGTGGTAAACCCAGTGGCATCCCGAGGCAGGTGCGGGGAGTGCGGCCCGCAACGGATGACACCTACCGCATGGGGTGACACCGGACCCGCTCCACGAAAAGGTAATTTGTAAAGCAAGCTGACGATCCCCGCAGGATAGATCTAATCCATCCTGTGGGGATCATCAGCTTTCTTTACAATTTACCTTTTCTTGGAGCGGGTCCGGTGTCACCCTGTATAGGTTGCATACCGGCGATCCCGGCATCATGCGGGGATCGTCAGCATGCAACCTATACAGGGTGACACCAGACCCGCTCTAAGAAAAGGTAAGTTGTAAAGAAAGCCGACGATCCCCGCAGGATGGATCGGATATGTGGATTGAGCATAATGGATCAGAGTCCGATCCATTATGCTCAATCTGCAGATCTGCTCCATTCTGCGGGGGTTGTCGGAGGGGGTTTCACCAAGTGTTACTGCACCGGGTGACACCAACCCTAGGGACGCCTCTGGGTAAACCTCACCTAAAAAAAATAAAATAAAACATTACCCTGCAAGGAAATGTCATAATGTGCTAGTATGCATCGCATACAAGCATGTTATGAAGGAATTACCTTAAAACAAAGCCTTCCAGCAGCACTCTGCTGCAGAGGCTTCCATTTTCACCTGGTCTTCCTTCTGGGTCCATGAGCTGAGCCGCAATGATATCTATGTGCGGTAGTCCCAGGACATGGCACAATGCTCTGAAGGAATGGCATAGGAATGCCATTCCTTCAGAGCGCATGTGTCAGCTCTCAAAAAGAGCGAATATCTTCTAAACAGTGCAGCCTGTTCCTAGCTCATTCGCTCTAGTGCAGCCTGTTCCTGTGCCACCCACTCCAGTTCAGCCTGTTCATGTGCCAGTAAATCCAGTGTAGCCTATTCCTGTGCAATTTACTCTACTGTAGCCTGATACGGTGACAGATGCTCCAGTCCAGCCTAATCCTGTGTTAGCTGCTCAAATTAACCTAGTCCCGTGCTAGCGGTTCCATTCTTGCCTTTCCTGGAGTCTGTTGATTATGTTCAGCCTGTTTCTGTGCCAGATGCTTCAATCCTACCTGTCTAGTAAGCCATTTCAGTTCATCTTGTTACTATACCAACCTCCTGCTATTTTGCTTTTGTGTCTGCCTTGGCTGTTTCCACTCCACATTTTGGAATCTCTGCCTCCCAGCAGTGCTTGGCTACAATAACACCTCCACACATTTTTCTAAGAAGGTTTATCCTTGGAAGAGACTTGTTCATTCAGATAAGTGGGGTTCTTGAGCACTTTACAAAGTCATTCTACATCCTGTTTCTACTTTCTAACTTTGCAGACTTGCTGCTTCACATGACTTTGCAGACCTTCTTCCTGCTGTCCAGCCTGACTCTGCAGACGCTATACCTTTTGCTCATCTTAATTCCACAGACTCTGTCTGCTGCCCAACTTAACTGTGATCTATGCTAACTCTTCATTTGCTACCCGGCTTGATGCCATAGATTCTCTCCTTGCTGCCCAGCTTGACACACTGCTGCTTCTCCACTTTATACCCATCCTAACTCCACTTACTTTTTGCCTGATACCCAGCCTGGCTCCATTAATCTCTTCCCTGCTGACTCTACTGATTCTTTGTCTGCAGTGTAGCCTACCTCAAGTACTAAGGTTGAACTCCTGCCAGCTGATGGGTCTGATACTTTCCACATGCCTGGTGTAGGTTGTCTGTTTCATTTGAGATTATTTTAGAAGCCAAATTGCCTAAGCTGCTTTTATAGCTTGCCAGTTCTGTTGCACCAAGCCTGGTGCTGCAGAAACTCATTTTGGAACTGGTAGTTAAATGTACAAGGACAGCCCTAGTAGTAATGATTCTTTGGGGGAATGAGGGAGCTCTTTTTGAACTTCCCTGGGACCCAGATGGAATTGTGATTAAAAGAGCATTGTGGGACCTGGATTTGGTTACTAGTGCCATGGAAATACCTAAGTGGCAGTCAACATGTGGTACAGTTCCTAGCAACCAAGCAGTTACCCAGAAAGGGTGTATCACTATGTGTTGTTGGGGTGATTGCATTGTTGGTGCCCAGGGCTGGATTCTTGAATAAGTCATGGTATCCCAGTGTTGGGATATCAGCTGCTTTTAAGAACGTGAAATGTCTGGTCGGTTGAGCACCCAGTTTGTCTAATGACTTTGGCTGCAGGGTATCTAGGCTGGCACCAGACCCTGGCTGCAAGACAATCAGTTTGTCACAAGACCTTAGTTGTGGGGGCACCTAAACCATTGAAAGACCCCAGGGGCAGGGCACCTGGCCTGTTACTGACCCCAGTGGCAAGAAGTACCCTTGGAAAAACTTTTTTTGTTGTTTACAAATGGTTTATTGAAAAGAATACAAAATACCGGCAAATATCCAATACAGAGATCTTACAATTTTGTATCCATATGACAGAGATCTATGGACATGAAAAGGAGTACAAGGCCAAAAAGATAAACATAAAAACATAAGTAGAGAGAACAAGGAATTCCAAGTGAAAACAAGAACTGAAAGCCATATAATGCACAGAATGTATGATCAGAAAATGTAGTAACAATGATAACTACATATCAACAAATCTTGGTAAATGTGCGCTGTATACTAACTAAGTAGAAGAGATTAGGCAGCTACACATAAGTTAAAGGTAGTTGGTCACAGATAAGCTTCCAGGGGTCCCATTTAACGTCATAAACTGGAATAGTGTCATTCAGAGTGTGGAGGACATGTTCCATTATCATGATGGAACAATTCTCGCCAGAATTTGAGAAAATGGAACCACTGGTGATCTCCAGTTAGCAGCTATCACCCATACACAGGTTACAGACAGGGTCTGAATTAACCTTTGTATAGTAGGAGGGATTCCCACAATAGGAGCAAATAGCAAACCATTAGAGAGATTCAAATGTATAGAGTGAACTGCAATTTCAGTGGATATTACAGTACAGTCCCAAAAGATATGAACAAATTAACCCACTGTGGAATAACCACAAAAACAAGTGTTAGGTACTGCAGGAATCATAGAATGGAGGTGGAGCGGAACCAGGGGCGGACTGACAACTCATGGGGCCCCGGGCAATAGGGGATCATAGGGCCCCTGTGTCCTTGCCCAAGCTCAAAAAAGCCTATAAAAAAGGTACCAGGGGCATCTCATGGAGCCCCCTACTGACCCTGGGCCCTCAGGCAGTGCCTGAGTTTCCAAATGGTCAGTCCGCCCCTGAGCGGAACATAATACCAATGAGTGATAAGTTTCAAGGCGGTTTTTCTGATTGAGATAGATTTTGTACACTTGCAGAGATTTGTTAACATAAAATTCCAGTCCTGATCTGATAGTTGCAAATTGCACTCCTCTTCCCATTTAGTGGAACAGAGTGTTTTTTTTTAGAGGTGCAGCAGCCCAAAAGTTGTTTATAAAGTTGGGAGTTAAGACCCTTACCTCTGGGTGAGCTTTAACATATACATTCTTATTAAGTAGGGGTTAAAGCAGAGGATTGAGCCATTGGGAATGTGGATGTAAAAAGATGTATGATCTGAAGGTATCTAAAAAATTCTTGTCTTGGGGCTTGATATTGTTGTTGCAATTGTGAAAAAGTGGTAATGGTAGAGTGTGTGTGAAGGGACTTGAGAGTGATAGGGGAATTAGAGATCCACCACTGAAATTCAGCGGGGTTGGGAACTGCAGCTATAAAAGTGGGGTCACCTAAATAAGATGCAGCTGGTGGGGAATGTGAGATTAGGTTATATTTAATCTTACAAGTATTTAGACCACAATAAACCTGTGAGATGGTATGGCAGGATAGAGGCTGCTTCAAATTTATTCCAGAGCACTTTGGAATTCAGAATGTTCCATTGAGCCATCTGGACCAATCTGGCAGATAAGTAGTATAACCAAAAATTTAGGAGACCCAAGCCACGCGCTGCATGTGGGCTGCACAAGGTATTTGCTTAGTATCTAGCTCTTCTATTGGACCAAATAAATTTATTAATATCGGATTGTAATGCAGAAACGTTTTATGAATAGTGATTGGAAGCACTCTGAAAAGATAAAGTATATTTGGGAGAACATTAATTTTAATAGGTACTGCTGCCTAAAAATGAAATGTTATAGGAGGACCACATTTTCAACAAATCACGGAATTTGGATACCAAAGGTAAATAGTTATATTGAAAAATTTAAAAAAAATCTGATGTGAGGGAAATACCCAAATATGGGATAGCTTCCAGGGACCATGTGAAAGAAAAGGAGGCAAGGAGAATTTTGCGTATGGGGCAAGGGACCCCTATCAGCATGGCTATAGATTTTGTAAAGCTGACTGAGAGCCAAGAAAGGGTAGCACATTTGCATAATAATAGGTCCAAATTAGGCTTAGAAATGAGAGATTGTGTAATGAATAGAACCACATCCTCTGCATACATGCAGAGTTTATAAGAAAGGCATTGTTTAACATACTCACGAATATACGGATGTACAGTAATGGCCATAGACAAGGGTTCTATGGCTAACACAAATAGTAAGGGTGAAAGGGGACAGCCCTGTCTGGTCCCTTGTCCCAGTGCGAAAAAGTCAGTACAATCCCCGGGATCTTAATTCTAGTCTTAGGGCGGTGATATAATGCCTGAAATCCCTGAATTTGGCACAGAAAGCTAGTTTATACTTAGGTAAAAGTGTTGATAGATATTCCATGATACATTATCGAAGGCCTTCTGAATATCTAGACTCAGAAGGAACAGGCCTTGAGAGTACATGTTGGCATCCTGTATAATGTCCGATACCAACCGAATATTATCTGTGATCAATCTGTTGGGAATAATCCTGGATTGAGCTGAGGAAATGATGGTGGGAATAATAGATGCCAACCTGTCTGTCAATAGTCTGCTAAAAATCTTTAAAGCATTATTTATTACAGAGATTGGGTGAATGTTTTGGGGGGAAAGATGTTTGGTTCAGTATGAGTGTCATATTTGCCAGCAGAATTTCTTTTGGAAAAAGATTGTCACTTAGAATATAATTAAATAGGGAGGATAAACGTGGGGCCAAGACATGCTCAAATTTTTTATAATATAAAGTAGAAAATACGTCTGGGCCAGGGCCAGATACATTTAATTATTTAATTACTTTTGTAATTTATTCTGGACTACACAGGGCATTTAAAGTGTCTACTTGGGCTTGGGAGAGTTTAGGGATCGGGATGGTATCCAACCATTCCAAAAAATGATTGGAGAATACTACCAGAAGGAGCAGATAAAAGGTTTGAATAATGAGATTCAAATATTCATATTATATCTTTTGGGAGTGAAGCCACTTGATCTGAGAAATTGCACAATTTATGAACATGAGTAGGGCGTAACGATTGGTTTAATTTATGGGCAAACATAGAAGAAGTAGAATTACTATGCAACAAGAATTTAGCTATGGACCAGCGAAGTGCTTTTTCGGTTTTCTAAGACTCCAGCTCTTTGGTTAAGGTATGGATCTTGTGACATCTTAATTTGTTGCAAGACGTGGCAAGACCTATCAGACGACCACGGAGCACCGTTTATGTGCAGTCCACAAAGTCGTCGGGGACACATCAGTGGTGTTATTAATTTGAAGATATTCCTCCAGAATTTGGGAAACTTCTAATAGCAGGTCAGGGTCAGATAATAAAGAATCATTAAGCTGCCAAGAGTAAGGTATGTTTGGCAGACCTATGGCCTGAAATGTAAATGAGACCATATGATGATCTGACCAAATGAACGGGATAATATCGGCTTCCTTGGAGGTAGCCAGACTCACTGGGGTGCAAAAAATATAGTCAAGATGGGCTTGTAAATTATGGTGAGAAAAAAAGGAAACATTTTTTGCACCTCTATTATGAGCCCTCCAGGAATCTATTAGTTGAAATGAGTGCAGTGATCTTACTAACGTCTTGGGAAAGGCTCCAGTATGAGTAGAGTTTCTGCTTCTATCCAAGACCGAGTTGGCAACGAGATTGAAATCACCTCCAACAAACATATGTGGGAATGGTACTGGTCCAGCTGATGAAAAAAAGAGATAAAGAAATAAGCGTGCTCTTCACAAGGGCCATATAAATTAGCAATAGTCACCTCACGGCCCACTAACAGGCCCTTTATAAAGATGCTGCAAGTAGGTTTATCATCTTAGACTTGTTGAACATCAAAAGGAACAGAGCGATGGACAAGAATAGCCACCCCCTTTTTTTAGAGGGAAATAAGGTATAAAATGCTTGAGGGAAGGCTTTGTGAAAGAATTTTAATTTTAACTTTTTTTTTAACTTTAATACCCATGATAATTTGTAAAGGAAAAGAGTATGAGAAGGATGGAATCCATCCAGGTGGTGATAAGTAAGCAAAAAAAGGGGTGGGGGGGGGGGGGGGCACAAGGCCACAGCTCTGTTCCAATATTCAAAACAGAATGTAAATGTACAGCAAATTCATGCAAAACGTGGCAAAAATGGTAAGAAAATAAAAACAACTGGGGTTGGTATAAGGAGAATCATACTACAGTGATAACTGAAAAACAGATCTGTGTAACTAATAGACCCCAGCACAGGGTTCAGGTAAAATAAAAAAACCTGACAAAAATATAAACATCAGGGGACTAAAAAGTCCCAAACCCAGGGTAAGACGTCCATCCTGGGAAGGACTGGCAGCAATATTCAGCCCAGTATCTAAAGGCATGGGCATAGAGCCAAAAGAATTACCAGTCCCATGAGGGACATCCACAGGGTGGGGAGACTTTGTCGAGGCATGGTGGGGCATAGCCTGTGTCATAAAAATATCAGATAAGCTGTGCATGTTCTATTGAAAACAAGAGGAGACCCAGGTCCGAAAAGGGCTGAGGTCTGTGAGTACAAATATCTTCAGTGTGATGATCTAAAGTGCCATCTAAGAAGAGCAAGTTACTCAAACATAGGAGAATTAAGCATTCAAAGGTGTTAAATAGTTTACCAAGTTCTGGTCAGGGTATGAAAGAGGTACATGGTGTGGGTATAGGCCATTTTAGGTGGTGATCAGCTAGTAAAAAACCTGTTAGCAGGAAAACATGAGAACCATCTCTTGAATAGGTACAACTAGAGTTCAGGCTGCTTCATGGCATATTCTGCATCTGTCCCTTTGAGAAGATGGTGTATGCCAGATTGGTGTAGGCCGTGGGGTGGAAGCAGGATGAGACGGGGCTGCTGTTTCAACTTGGCCCAGTTTAAGTAAAGTCTCATGACCTTCTGCCAGGGTGGTGATTGTATATGTGCTGCCATTATGAGGTATTGTAAGTTTGAAGGGGAATCCCCAACAGTAACGAATCTGTGACACAGCTAATACAGAAGGGAACTCTTTAAATTGATGACGCTTGTCCAGAGTTGCAGGTGACAAATCTGGGAAAATTTGTAGTTTACAGCCATCAAGCAATATATTTTGAGTATACCTGGATGCTCTAAGGATATTCTCCTTAACTAAGTTGTCCTTGAGGCACAGGACAATGTCCCTATGGGGTTTGTCGTCAGGCATTTTGGGGCATAATGCTCTATGTATGCAGTCACATAGAAAGCCATGAGGGTCTTGGTCAGGCAGTAAGGATTTAAACAAGCGAAGTACTGCGGCAGTTAAATCAGTATTAGTCTCGGGAATGCCCCGAATTCATAGATTGTTCCTCCTATTGCGGTTATCTAAATCCTCCACCTGTGACTGTAGATGGTTAAATGCCATAGAAAGATTCTCATGTTCTTTCTGGAGTTCATTAAATGCCAAAGTTAGCGTGTCATGTTTGATTTCTAGCTTATCAGTGCGGCCTCCTAAGTCTGTCAGCTCTCAGTCAACTTATTATATATGGCTTCCAGGGAGTTTTCCAGATCTTGTTTGGTAAGCTGTGGCATATACTCACTGTCCTGCAGTGTAGATGTGGCTGGAGCTGGAGGATCAGCCAGAGCTGCTGTCTATAGGGAGGCCGCACCATCTTGTACCATGCTGCTCTGCTCTTTCACCCAGAGAAGTTAGGTCGTAAGGCACTTCTGAGCAATTTAGCAACCTTTCTTTCACAGTTTTGGCATGCACAGAGTGTAGAGAGAGGGGGTGATAAGAAAAGGAATCATCCTCAGTAGGCCCTGGCCCCTCTAAACAAGCTTAGAGTCCCTGGAAGGAGTGGAACTAAGCACTGAGGCTGCTGTCCCAATCCATGCCATGCATGCACCCTGGAAAAACATTTTTAAGGACAAGGATTTTGAAGAATTTTCAGATATTACAAAAATATGCGTTCTGCTTCTTCCACGTGGACAGTTTGCTTTATATTAATCACTTCTGAATGAATTTTTTTTAAATGTTTGCTGTGCTGGTGTGCCAGAAAGTAATATAGACACTGTCAACTAGAATGTGTTGGAGTATCCTCTTTAAACGGAGGACACGGTTAAAAGCTAATCACCTGCTGGTGGCTGTGTGGTGCACAGACCTGAATAGAGCTGATTCAGGGTCCACCAGCTGCTGTCTTCCAGCATTCAGTAGGTCCCAGCAATTAGTCTTCACCTAATGTTGGCAGCTGGGAGGGTATTTAGCTCCTCCATTGGAATATCTCATTGCCTCAGCATTTTACATATGTGCATGTACTCCCTGTTTGCTATTTCTAGAAATCTATGATCTTGATCTTTTCACTTGTACCTGTACCCCACAAACCTCCTGATCATATCTTGCCACCTGCACCTGCTCTCTGTGACCTGAACCTTCTGACCTATTCATTGTACCTTGTGTGTACAGTTGCAAGAAAAAGTATGTGAACCCCTTGGGATTACGTGGAGTTTTGCATGAATTGGGCATAAAATGTGCTCTGAACGTCATCTAAGTCACAACAATAGAAGAACACAGTCTGTTGAACATAATACTACACAAACATTAGATGTTGCCATGGTTTAATTACACATAACATGTAAACATTCACAGTGCAGGGAGGAAAAAGTATGTGAGGCCCTAGCTTAATGACTTCTCCCAGAGCTAATTGGAGCCAGGAGTGAGCCAACCTTGACTCCAATCAGTGTGATGATATTGGATGTGTTGCTGACAGCTGTCCTGCCCTTAAAAAACACACACCTGTTTTGGGTTTACTGGTTTCAAGAAGCACTGTCTGATGTGAACCATGCCTCGCAGAAAAGAGCTCTCAGAAGACCTACGATCAAGAATTGTTGACTTGCATGAAGCTGGAAAGGGTTACAAAAGTATCTCCAAAAGCCTTGATGTTCATGTGTCCACGGTAAGACAGACAGTCTACAAATGGAGAAAGTTTAGCACTGTTGCTACTCTCCCTAGGCGTGGTCGTCCTGTAAAAATGACTGCAAGAGCACAGCGCAGAATGCTGCATGAGGTAAAGAAGAATCCCAGAGTGTAAGCTAAAGACCTACAGAAATCTCTGGCACATGCTAACATTTTTGTTGACACATCTACAATAAGGAAAGCATTAAACAAGAATGGAGTACATGGGAGGACACCACGGAGGAAGCCATTGCTGTCCAAAAAGAAGATTGCAGCACGTTTGAAGTTTGCAAAAGAGCACCTGGATGTTCCACAGCACTACTGGCAAAATATACTGTGGACAGATGAAACCAAGATTGAGTTGTTTGGGAAGAACACACAACACTATGTGTGGAGAAAAAAAGGCACAGCACACCAACATCAAAACCTCATCCCCACTGTAAAACATGGCGGAGGGAGCATCATGGTTTGGGGCTGCTTTGCTGCCTCAGGGCCTGGACGGATTGTTGTCATTGATGGGAAAATGAATTCCAGAGTTTATCAAGACATTTTGCAGGAAAACCATCTGTCCTCCAACTGAAGCTCCGCAGAGGATGGGTGATGCATCAGGACAATGACTCAAAGCATACAAGTAATTCAACAAAACAATGGCTGCAACAGCACAGAATACGCCTTCTGGAGTGGCCCAGTCAGAGTCCTGACCTCAACCCAATTGAAATGCTGTGGCATGACCTTAAGAGAGCGATTCACACCAGACATCCCAAGAATATTGCTACACTGAAACAGTTTTGTGAAGAGGAGTGGTCCAAAATTACTCCAGATCCTTGTGCAGGTCTGATCTGCAACTACAGGAAATGTTTGGTTGAGGTTATTGCTGCCAAAGGAGGGTCAACCAGTTATTAAGTCCAAAGGTTCACATACTTTTTCCTCCCTGCACTGTGAATGTTTACATGTTATGTGCAATTAAACCATGGCAATATCTAATGTTTGTGTAGTATTATGTTCAGCAGACTGTGTTCTCCTATTGTTGTGACTTAGATGACGTTCAGAGCACATTTTATGCCCAATTCATGCAAAACTCCACGTAATCCCAAGGGGTTCACATACTTTTTCTTGCAACTGTATATATTTAGATATGTAGGTGCTATATGTGTGTGTTAGATACGTACGTATGTGTGTTAGATAGGCAGCTGTGTTTATGCTGTTACTTATCTGTGTTGTGTGCTCAGTCTGCTCAGCTCCACATATCTGATCTACAGGAAACTAGCATATGGTTTCTTAACCTAATGGAAACCACACCATAGCAATCCCAGACTGCCTATATCTACTAAATTAATTTGAAAATCAGGATCATTTAGAGATGCCAGAGACTGAATATTTAGAAAACAACAAGGCAAAGAAACAATGGGGCTGTTCTTGCCAACAAATTACGTATATTTTATTTTATCTTTTATTTTGAAAGTGGATCTTCGGGAACTAGACAAAATCTGTCCTTCCCCAGCAGAGCGTGAGTTAAATTCTCATTTAATCGAAGGGTGCAGGGATCAAGTGTATTATTTACCTTTTCTCCAAGTCCAGCAGGCTCCAGTGATGTCCTCAAGCCGCATGTTGTGGGCGGTTTCTCTGCATCATTACGCACAGTGCAAGGCTATTAACCCTATAATGTACATTTGGAGGTAAGCATGGATTGAGGTGAAGCCTGTCTGATCCAGGAATGCTACACCTCATCTTTCTCACCCAGGAATATATAAACATTTATTCTTGTAGTATGGGGGGGAGGGGCACTGCAAGAGTAAATTTTGTCCCGTTTCAGGAGTTCAGCTTTCAACCTGTACTAAATAACGTAAACATAACATCTCTTTGAATACTATAAGCAACTGCTTACTTAGAGTTTTTATGAGACCCAAGAATAATGGTTGCTCAGCTTCAGACTAGCGTTTGTATTTCATACCTGTGACCTGCATACAGTATATTGAATTGTTTTCATAGATATTGATGGTTCAAATATAGTTCTGTCTTGTCAGGTACCTGAAAGAGCACCTAAAACATCCCACTTGTCTATCCTTTTGTTTTTTTAGAAGAGACAATGATGCTTTTTAATCAGAAAAGAAACCTACAATCAACCTGAGCAATTGTGGTGCTGTATTTCATATCACAAAGGCAACGTAAAAGAACGGCTTTGTGCAACACAACATAAAATAATATTTTCTCAGAATAATTTTATAGATTTTTATTAAATTGCATGTTTCGTTTTATTGGCATTCACTGATACTTCCTTTCATAAACACAGATTGAATAAGATTACTGCAGTGAATATTATACCTTACACAATTTGGCCTGTGTCCCAGACACAGGTCAATAAAGTCCATCCATGCCTTTGTCAAATTGTATGTATCTTCATTTGATTTTGACTTGTTAGGTAATGGAATCACATATTTGTCAGCAATAAAACACATTTTCCGCTTCTAAATTATTTCTATTTATTTCAATTAACACAAGGTTAACAATGTGTAATGTATTTTTCTTTACATTTATCTTAGAAGTTGTGTTACATCTGTGGGAGCAACAGCTCTTGAATTTGATAAATATTAAATACACTTCTCTTAATAACAGTTTTCTATATTTTGTTTAATTAAAATAGTTTTAGAATTTGGAAATTAAAGAACTGATTTCTTCACCAAGATTTGGTTATTTTTTTACTCTGTACGGTTTATTAAAGGCAAATAGGCTATTCAAGTTACAAGGGAATTTTCACTTTGCAAGGGAATTTTCAATTCCAGATACTAATCCACTAGGATGAGGTGAAGTTCTAGACTTCCATCATTCAATCAAGTGCAAATACATTTTTTTTATTTTAGTTCCATGCAATTGGGTATTCTTTGCAAAGTGAATTTTCCCTCACATTTACTAAACTAAGGCAAAACTCCTTTTTCAACTGTCTGCTAGCAATATTTTTAAAAACCATGCCAGCTTGTAGTGCATGCCAGTAAGAATAAGACAAATTAGATGAGCATCTAGACAATGTAACTCCAGCACACATCAGTGGTAGCTACATTATCATCTGTTTCCCAAGCCTAAAGAAAGAATAATAAGGCCTGTTAGAAGTGGGGACATGAAAGAGATGGGAAAGACAAATCTTGCATCGCTGGGATAGATGGGAAGCTCAGATCTTGCATCACTGGAGGAAGGTACCGTATTTTTTGCCGTATAAGACGCACTTTTTCTTCCCCAAAACTGGGGGGGAAATGTCAGTGCGTCTTATGGAGCGAATATGGAGCGGCCGGTCCGGTATTTCCACCGCGGCCGTGTCAGAATACTGGGCCGGCCGCTCAGCTCTGCAGCGGGACCTTACCTGTTCCTCTATCCAGCGGCGTGCTGTCTTCCCGGCTTCTGTAGTGTGGGCACTGGGCATGACAGCCGGGTGCCAAGTGCGCATGCGCAAGAAGCGGTGCTTTTTGTGAATGGTAAGGCGGTACCTGGGACACATGACAGATCCCAGAAGCCGCCGGACCAATCACAAAGCGCAAGTGCTTCTCGCTCATGCGCACTGGGCACCCGGCTGTCATGCCGAGCGCCATTACAGAAGCCAGGAAGACAGCGCGTGGCTGGATCGAGGAACAGGTAAGATCAAACAAAAACTCTGCGGAAGTAAGAGCGGGTACCTGTCAAATTCAGGTACCCGCTCCCCACCTCCCCAAAGGTCAGCAGTCATCTGTACTGTCCGCAGTCTCTGGTCATCCCTGTGCTGTCCGCAGTCTCTGGTCATCCCTGTGCTGTCCCTATGCTGTCCGCAGTCTCTGGTCATCTCCTGTACTGTGTCCGCAGTCTCTGGTCATCTCCTGTACTGTGTCTGCAGTCCATTAGTTGTTCTTATGGTCAGGTGCGTCTTATACGGCGAAAAATACAGTAATCTATAGCAGCTTTTCTCAACTGGGGTGCTGCCAGAGGTCTTCAGGGGTGCCGTGGTGTCCTGGTAGAGAAAGGCCGTCAGTTGAGCCAGAACTCCGATCCCCAGCCATGTGTGTGTGTACATATGTGTGTGCATGTGTGTGCATGTGTCTGTGTGTGTACATGTGTCTGTATATGTGTGTGTACATCTGTCTGTATGTACATGTGTTTGTATGTGTGTACATGTGTTTGTGTGTGTACATGTGTTTGTATGTGTATGTGTACATGTGTTTTTATGTGTGTGTTTAATGTATGTGTGTGTTTGTTTTTATATGTGTATCTGTATGTATATTACTTTTAATTTTGACTCCCTTCTTGTCCTTTCAAAACTGATTTTTTAGGACTTTTTCGAAATAGCAGCAAGGATTGCTGTTCCTTTTGAAATATGGGGGTCTCTCCTGTCTGGTGACCCCCACAGTAAGCAGCTTGCTATGGGGCACCCACTGCTCCGTGTGTCCATTCACACGGCTTGGACCCATCCCCTCTCTCTTCTTATTGGCTGACTGGCTATAATTGACAGCAGTGGAAGCCAATGGCTTCTGTCTCAGCCAATGAGAAGAGGGAGTTCTGGGATAGCCGAGACTCCAGTGCACATTGCTGGATCAAGAGGGGGCTTAGGGGTGTATTGGGGGGCTGGGGTGATGCTGCACACAGAAGGATTTTCACCTTCGTGCATAGAATACATGAAGGTAAAAACCTTGAGCCTTTAGAATCACATTAATGATTGGAGGTATCCATCAAACAAGAAGATTTTATAGTTTGTTGGAAAATCCCACTGCAAGTGGGTCCAAAAGATGAAATGATCACAGCACAGTGCACTCTACCCATTCATTTTTTGGGGGGAGATATCAATGCAGCCTTTGTTATATGCTGCACTTAATTAGCAGGCTAGTAGAAAACATATAAAACAATCAACAGTAACTACATGTTATCTAAATGGATAAAAGGTGTAGTATATTTTTTTATGTGTTTTATGTGTTCTATTGTATTTTGCAATTATTTTTTTAAAGCCCAACTACAGATTCAATTTTCCTAGCTCCCTCAGCACTCCTACCCCATCAGAAAAGCCCTGGAAGCTACCAAAGTGTGATATATATATATATATATATATATATATATATATATACACACACACACACAGGTGAAACTCAAAAAATTAGAATATTGTGCAAAAGTTCATTTATTTCAGTAATACAACTTAAAAGGTGAAACTAATATATGAGATAGACTCATTACATGCAAAGCAAGATAGTTCAAGGCGTGATTTGTCATATTTGTGATGATTATGGCTTACAGCTCATGAAATCCCCAAATCCACAACCTCAGAAACTTAGAATATTGTGAAAAGGTGAAATATTCTAGGCTCAAAGTGTCACACTCTAATCAGCTAATTAAGCCATAACACCTGGAAAGGGTTCCTGAACCTTTAAATGGTCTCTGTCTGGTTCAGTAGGAATCACAATCACGGGAAAGACTGCTGACCTGACAGTTGTGCAGAAAACCATCATTGACACCCTCCATAAGGAGGGAAAGCCTCAAAAGGTAATTGCAAAAGAAGTTGGATGTCGCCAAAGTGCTGTATCAAAGCACATTAATAGAAAGTTATGTGGAAGGGAAAAGTGTGGAAGAAAAAGGTGCACAAGCAGCATGGATGACCGCAGCCTGGAGAGGATTGTCAGGAAAAGGCCACTCAAAAGTGTTGGGGACTTTCACAAGGAGTGGACTGAGGGTGGAGTCAGTGCATCAAGAGCCACCACACACACACGGATCCTGGACATGGGCTTCAAATGTCGTATTCCTCTTGTCAAGCCGCTCCTGAACAACAAACAACATCAGAAGCGTCTTACCCGGGCTAAAGAAAAACAGACCTGGTCTGTTGCTCAGTGGTCCAAAGTCCTCTTTTCTGATGAGAGCAACTTTTGCATCTCATTTGGAAACCAAGGACCCAGAGTATGGAGGAAGAATGGAGAGGCACACACTGCAAGATGCTTGAAGTCCAGTATGAAGTTTCCACAGTCTGTGTTGATTTGGGGAGCCATGTCATCTGCTGGTGTTGGTCCACTGTGCTTCATTAAGTCCAGGGTCAACGCAGCCATCTACCTGGAGATTTTGGAGCACTTCTTGCTTCCTTTCGCAGGCGAGCTTTATGGGGATGCTGCCTTCATTTTCCAGCAGGACTTGACACCTGTCCACACTGCCAAAAGCACCAAAACCTGGTTCAATGACCGTGGGATTACTGTGCTTGATTGGCCAGCAAACTCGCCTGACCTGAACCCCATAGAGAATCTATGGGGCATTGCCAAGAGAAAGATGAGAGACATGAGACTGAACAATGCTGAAGAGCTGAAGGCCGCTTTTGAAGCATCCTGGTCTTCCATAACATCTCAGCAGTGCCACAGGCTGATAGCTTCCATGCCACGCTGCATTGAGGCAGTAATTGTTGAAAAATGGGCCAAAACCAAGTACTGAGTACATATGCATGCTTATACTTTTCAGAGGTCCGATCTTGTTCTATGTACAATTCTTGTTTTATTGATTGCATGTAATATTCTAATTTTCTGAGATTGTGGATTTGGGGTTTTCATGAGCTGTGCGCCATAATCATCACAATTATGACAAATCACATCTTGAACTATCTTGCTTTGCAAGTAATGAGTCTATATCATATATTAGTTTCACCTTTTAAGGTGCATTACTGAAATAAATGAACTTTTGCACGATATTCTAATTTTTCGAGTTTCACCTGTAGATCCACTAGGCCTTCTTTTGTAATCAAAGTCTTTATTTTAAGAACTTTTATAAAATTTTGGAATGTTACAAAGTACAGGTTTTTTAAGATAGTACTTCCCCTCCATATACTCATAGAAAGGTAAGATAAAGTCCCAGTGGTGAAGCTCAGTAAAATGCCATGTATTGATTCAACCCATCGTCAAACAGTAGCCCATATCAGCTGTTAATGGCCTTGCAATAATAATTATGTGGATAAGCAAAAAGTGAGACTAGAAAATAATGTTTATGATAATGTTTCTAAGAAGATGAAAAAACAGATGTGCTGGCAGCAACATTAGCATTATGTACTATTACTACCATTATGTAAGTGTTAAATAGCAGGCAAATAGTACTTTGTACTTTGACTACATAGATAGAAAAAATATGATTACGAATGGATATGGCATATCATCAAATATATGGATAAACCATACTTTCTGTCTCAGACTTCACAGTGTGTAGAACCAGCCCTGGTTGAGGCACACAGTTAGCCCAAACAATGTACATGCAAGATAAATTATATGGTAAATCTAAGTAATGAATAAATAAAAAACCCATGCAATGTAATATCATCCCATTTTGATTTTAATGATGAGTAGCCTGTTTGATAGAAAAATGTGTAAAATGTAAAAATTGTTTAGCCAATTTAAAAAAATACCTGTTGAAAATCAGGCAGTTGTGCACATCAATGGTGTAGTAATATAAAAATGTCCTAAAACTGCCCTTACAAAATTTAATTTTAAGGCAATCCGGCCAAAAGAATGGGTATTTCTAAGTATATCATAAAAATACATTACAGAGATTACTTTTAGTGAAATCTACATTTCTAAGCAAGCAATAGCTTGATAGATGTAGACAACTGAAGTTACATGCAAATCTTGACTTTTTCTTGACTTTTTCCACTAAAAGTCTTGATTAACCCTGTATCTTCCTCCCATCCAAAATCTATTTTTAGTATGTTTTGTATCATGCCTAACTATATATAGTTTTCTTAACCACTTAAGTTCTGGAAGGATTTACCCCCTTCATGATCAGATCATTTTTTTTCAGCACTGCACTACTGGTAATTGCTCAGTCATTCAACACTGTACCCAAATGAAATTGTTATAATTTTTTTCACACAAATAGAGATTTTTTTTGGTGGTATTTGATCACCACTGGGTTTTTTATTTTATATTATATAAACAGAAAAAGACCAAAAATGTTGGAAAAAAACAACAACAATATTTTCTACTTCGATCCTGAGGAAGCCACGTGGGCGTGGCGTAACGCGTAGAGGCGACATGGTGACGCACTTCCAGTAGGCGCCATCTTGGTACACCAGGGTGCATCCATTACACCCATGTTAGTGGTGAAAAAGCCTGTTGATTTCTACAGAAATGTGAGTGGACATTTTGGCGATTTGTATCCTATTTTAGCAATAAATAACAGTATTACACTATGGAGTCTTTCTTTTTATGGTCCCATATGATGTGCTTTAATGAGTTTACATACTGACACCTGTGGATGGAGGTATAAGAGGGAGTGAAGGAGAGACCAGCAGGGGCTGTGGAGCCTGTCCCACCCAGAGATTGTGAGCAGGATCCAGGATGATCCAAAAGGCATTGTGGCCCTAGCGGGTCGCAGTGGGAAGGTGAGCATGCATGCCTGCTGTGTAGGATTCTCACTTCACTTTCTCACCAAGCACAGGAGCACGCATGAAAATGCATGGCTGGAGTGACCATGCAGCAGGTTTGAAAGTTTCATATGGACTTTTATGTGAAATTGTGGTTTGTTTTAATACGGGTCATATGCGCCCTGCTGTGTAGGATTCTCACTTCACTGTCTCACCAAACACAGGAGCACGCATGGCTGGAGTGACCATGCAGTAGTTTGAAAGTTCCATATGGACTTTTATGTGTTATTGTGGTTTGTTTTAATACGGGTCATAGCACATATCACCTATGTGGTAGTTTTTATCCCTGTATAGGGATTCACTGTGGTTGTAATCACATTCATTTCTGCTATAATCAATCCCTAGATGGGAAGGAAATTTATACCACCTATACAGGTTCTATAGAACCTCTTACTCTGCACTGATTATCACTTGTGTATCACCGAATCAGATCCAATTAGATCTAACACCAGATATAGAAAATTGTATTGTATGGTTTATATGTTACTTACTATTATCCAATATATAGGGTGGTTATATCCACCAGCCAGCTGTATATTTAGTGCTGCATCATAGTGTCAATAATATTTTCTACTTTCTGTTATAAACAATATCCAATAAAATCAATTTTGTCGTAAATTTAGGCCAAGGTGTATTCTGCCACATGTCTTTGGTAAGTAAAAAATTCCAGTAAGTGTATGTTAATTAGTTTGTGTGAAAGTTATAGTGTCTACAAACTATGGTATATATATATATTGGAAATTGCACAGCATTTACTTTCTGACTGCCTATCACATTTCTTGAGGTTCTAAAATGCCAGGGCAGTACAACCACCTCCTAAAATGACCCCTTTTTTGAAATTATATACTCCAAGGTATTTGCTAAGAGGTATGTTGAGTGCATGGAAGATTTTATTTTTTGCCACAAGTTTTTGGAAAACAATTGTTTTTTTCTTTTATAAAAGTTGTCACTTTAGTGAGATATTTCTCACACATGCCATGGGTATATGTGAAATTACACCCCAAAATACATTCTGCTACTTATTGTGAGGATACTACATGTGTGAGATTGTTTGGGAGCCTAGCCACGTACAGGCCTCCCAAAATCCAATGATCACCAGGGTTTCAAAGGGTATATTTCCCCACATTGCTTTCTCACTACCTATTATAGTTTTGGAGGCCCTCAAATGCCAGGATAGTACAAATACCTCCAGCCCCCAAATTACCCCTTTTTGGAAAGTAAACACGCAAAGGCATTTACTGAGAGGCATGCTGAGTGCATGGAAGATTTAATTTTTTGCCACAAGTTTAAGGATAATAACTTTTTTTTATAAAGTTGTCACTTTAATGAGATCTTAATGACCCCTTTTAGGAAAGTAGACAACCCATGGAATTTATTAATAGGCATGGTGAGTATTTTGAAGATCTCATTTTTTGTCAAGGTTTTTAAAAATGAAAAAAGAAAATAAAAAATACATTTTCGTATTTTTTTTTTGTTTTCTAAAAACTTGTGACAACAAATGAGATATGCAAAATACTCTGCATGCCAGTAACAATTAACTTGGAGTGTCTACTTTCCAAAAAACAGAAATATGAGGGATGTTTTGTAGTATCCTGGCATTTCAGGGGCTCCAAAACTGTGGTAGGTAGTCAGGAAGTGGAATGAGGAAATGAAGCCCTTTGAAAGTCTGAAAGTGGTCATTGGATTTTGGGGGCCTGTACGTGGCTACGTTGCCAAAAAGTCTCTCACATGTGGTATCCCTATACTCCGGAATACTCAAGTACTCAAGTAGCAGAATGTGTTTTGGGGCCTAATTCTACATATTTTCATGTCATGTGTAATAAATATCTAAATAAAGTGACAACTTTATGTAAAACAAAAATTGTCATTTTCCAAAAATAGAATTTTCCATGCACTCAACATGCCTCTCAACAAATACTTTGGGGTGTCTACTTTCCAAAAAGGGGTCATTTGGGGGGGTGATTGAACTGTCCTGGCATTTTATGCCCAATATTAGAAGTTTCCACAACACATCACCCACTCTTGTAACTACTTGAAGACCAGGCCTTTTCTGACACTTTTTGTTTACATACAAAAATTTGTATTTTTGCTTGAAAATTACTTAGATCCCCCAATCATTATATATATTTTTATTACAGAGGCCCTAGAGAATAAAATGGTGGGTGCTGCAATTTTTTATGGTACATGGTTTTTGCACAGCAGTTTTTCAAATGCAATTTTAGAAAAAAAAAATACACTTTTTTGAATTTTAATGCACAAAAACACAACATAATGCCCAATTGTTTGGTAAAGTATAAGAGATGATGTTACCCTGAGGAAACAGATTTCAAACATATCACGCTTTAAAATTGTGCATGCCCCTGCAATGGTGACAAACTATATACATTTTTTTATCCATAGGTGATGGTTTAAACGCTTTTACAGATTATCACTTTAGATTTACATAGGAGATCTAATGCTAGAATCACTGCCCTAAATCTGAAGTTCATGGTGATACCTCACATGCTTGGTGCGATTGCTGTTTACGTACCAACACGGGCTGATCCATGCATTCGCCTTTTTAATTCATTTATTTTAATGTTTACATTGTCTAGTTTTTTTAATCATTTTTATTGTTATCAGAGGGAATGTAAATATCCCTTGTGATAGAAGTAGACAGTGACAGGTACTCTTTACTGAGAAATCTGAGGTGTATTGGACCCCAGATCTCACCTGCACCCAAAATCAATGTGATCAAATGCTTTACCAATTAAAAAAATGTCACTGTTTACATCCAGCAAAACAAGAAGTGATGACATACTCATTGCTTTCATTTTCTTAGACCATAGAGATGATCGGAGCATGTTCTGGTCTGCTATCAGCTCTATGGTCAGCTGACAGAACTGGAGACAGGAGTGGAACAGGAGAGCCCAAGAAAGCCATGGAAGGCAGCAGGAGGGGGCGAACATTCCCTCCCCTCCTGTGGGCTGAATGAAAAAAAGAACCTAACAGATTCATCCATTCACCTTGATCAATGTGGATGAAGAAATCTCTGCCAGAAAAAAAGTTTAAAAATTACATGCCGAAGCATAGGTGCAATCCGCCCACTGATCAACCCAGGCCCCTCATGCTCGGGCTTACACTTTTTTTTATAACTGCATATGAGAAATCTCCTCCTGCAGTGCTGAAGGCACTGATATATGTATTTTCAAAGCAGCTCTCTGCTGCTGTCAGAATAAACTGGTCAGTGCTGCAGCTAATTGGTGTTCTTGCAAAGCGAGCAACAATGGTTAGCAATAAAACACAGTAACAATTAACTAAATAACTTTTTTTTACTAAAATCTGTGCAAAAAAAAGTGGAAAACAAAAATTGCTGAATCATGGGAGTGATCCACCCACTGACCACCGCAGGCCCCTCATGCTTGGTTATATATGTTCTTTTTTTAACTGCAGATGAGAAATCTCCTCCTGCAGTGCTGCAGGCATTGACGTATGTATTCTGAGAACAACATCGTGCTTCTTTCAGAATAAACAGATCAGTGCTGCAACTGATTGGCATTCCTGCAAAGAAACACTTTTTTACATTTTTGTTTTATTTCAACTTTTTTGTAACTTATCAGAATCGTAACTGTAAACTTTCCAGCCTTTGATTTTAGGGTCTCTCAAAATTTGATAGACAGTTTCCTGACTATCTAACGTCTTTCACAACCCTTGTGTGTGAATCGTGTATCCTATACTAATACTGCACTAGTATGTGGTAGCTTCAGAAGTAGTTCTTCATGCAGAGACCAGGTTGGCCAGGACAGGAGGGACAGAAAAAACTGGTGTCTCATTTTATTCTGTGTCTTCCACACACACAACATCTTCTTGGGGGGGACTTTTGAGTCGAAGTACCAGGAAGGACATCAGAAAAAAGGTTCTCATGTAGCTGGTTCACTGCATTTGGATTTAGGGTTTGGGTCACAGCACCTTCTGGATACAAAAGGGCTGTGATAATTGTTTTTTTAAATTTTAGGATGGATCCACTTCTTCTAGCTGCTTTGTAAAGCACAAAAGCATAATATACAGTATCTCACAGAAGTGAGTACACCCCTTACATTTTTGTAAATATTTTATTATGTCTTTTCATGTGACAACACTGCAGAAATGACAGTTTGCTACACTGTAAAGTAGTGAGTGTACAGCTTGTATAACAGTGTAAATTTGCTGTCCCCTCAAAATAACTCAACACACAGCCATTAATGTCTAAACTGCTGACAACAAAAGTGAGTACACCCCTAAGTGAAAATGTTCAAATTGTGCCCAAAGTGTCAATATTTTGTGTGGCCACCATTATTTTCCAGCACAGCCTTAACCCTCTTGGGCATGGAGTTCATCAGAGCTTCACATGGTTGCCACTGGAGTCCTCTTCCACTCCTCCATGATCACATCATGGAGCTGGTGGATTTTAGAGACATTGCGCTCCTCCACCTTCCACTTAAGGATGCCCCACAGATGCTCAATAGGGTTTAGGTCTGGAGACATGCTTGGCCAGTCCATCATCTTTACTCTCAGCTTCTTTAGCAAGGCAGTGGTCATCTTGGAGGTGTGTTTGGGGTCGTTATCATCTTGAAATACTGCCCTGCGGCCAAGTCTCCGAAGGTAGGGGATCATGCTCTGCTTCAGTATGTCACAGTACATGTTGGCATTCATGGTTCCCTCAGTGAACTGTAGCTCCCCAGTGTCGGCAGCACTCATGCAGCCCCAGACCATGACACTCCCACCACCATGCTTGACTGTAGGCAAGACAAACTTGTCTTTGTACTCCTCACCTGGTTGCCACCACACATGCTTGACACCATCTGAATGAAATAAGTTTATCTTGGTCTCATCAGACCACAGGACATGGTTCCAGTAATCCATGTTCTTAGTCTGCTTGTCTTCAGCTGGTTTCTTGTGCATTATCTTTAGAAGAGGCTTCCTTCTGGGACGACAGTCATGCAGACCAATTTGATGCAGTGTGCAGCATATGGTCTGAGCACTGACAGGCTGACCCACCACCCCTTCTACCTATGCAGCAATGTTGACAGCACTCATACATCTATTTCCCAAAGGCAACCTCTGGATATGACGCTGAGCACGTGCACTCAACTTCTTTGGTCGACCATGGTGAGGACTGTTCTGAGTGGAACCTGTCCTGGTCTTGGCCACCGTGCCACAGCTCAGTTTCAGGGTCTTGGCAATCTTCTTATAGCCTAGACCATCTTTATATAGAGCAACAATTCTTTTTTCAGATTCTCAGAGAGTTCTTTGCCATGAGGTACTGTGTTGAACTTCCAGTGACCAGTATGAGAGAGTGAGAGGGATAACACCAAATTTAACATACCTGGGACCTTGTAACACTAACAAGGGAAAATGGCTAATTGGGCCCAATTTGGACATTTTCACTTAGGGGTGTACTCACTTTTGTTGCCAGCGGTTTAGACATTAATGGCTGTATGCTGAGTTATTTTGAGAGGACAGCAAATTTACACTGTTACACAAGCTGTACATTCACTACTTTACTTTGTAGCAGTGTCATTTCTGAAGTGTTGTCACATGAAAAGATATAATAAAATATTTACAAAAATGTGAGGGGTGTACTCACTTACGTGAGATACTGTATATAAAATAAATAGACACTTTTTTGTACCAGTGTCTAATTCTGCGGGAAACTACTTCATCATTTGGTCGTTAAAGTCCACCCCTCTCATATACACCAAATGCTGTGCAAATTTGGACTGTTGAATCTGCATGAATGGAACACGTTTAAAACATCCCATTTATCCTTTTGCTTCAATGTGAATTTTCCAATGTGCAAGCAGGCATTCTCCCCTTTTCTGAGTCGGGTGTTCACAAGCCATTAGGGGAAGCCCCTGAGATTAGGTAACATAGAGGCACAGCAGCCAATTCTAAAATTGAATAAGTGTCTAAAAAGTGGCACATTTGCATAAAAGTTGTCCATGTGCAAATGGTACCCCTTACGGAACAACACAGTCCTATAGTATCTTGCCACTACTCACCATGTATTTTGGGCAGTTGGGGGGCTCTACTTCTCTGTCTTTTTCCTCATAAACTCATAAATTGTATGCATAGCCTACCGTCCTCTCACAGAGCTTATACATTTTGACCCCAGATCTGGCATGCTTGCTGGGGAGATATTGCTTGAATGAAAGGCAGCCAGTGAAATGTATGAATTACTCATCTATGCATTTAGAGGTGTAGTTTATGAAGATCAAATTTTGTAGAGGCAATCATATTCAGGGTCACCCAAAGGACGACGGAGTGTATTATGTGTAAAATGCATGAAACATATTATCGCCACATATCTTTTCCTGGCCATTACAGCAGAGAACATGGGCATATGATGAATCAAAATTACCACAAATTATTCTTTTGTTAAGGGTTAGGCCTAACAAAGTTTTAAATTCAGAAACCACAACTAGTTCCATGAAAATTGTCTGGCAAGAGTTGAACTGGGTTGGCAGCTATGTACTGGTCAACAAATAGATTGGTTTGGCCCACAATCAATGCATATAGATCTTCTGTGAAAAACAGCTAAAAAAAATCAAGGGGAGCTGTTAAATTTGCTGTTTTCACCTGCATTTTGGGTTGGGCTGTGAATGAGGGAATAACGGGTGCTGCTGAATCTGTGGGCTGCCAATCAGTATTTGCAAGCACATCTGGAAGGGCACTATAGCTCTACAGCCTGAGTTTGAATTCTTGGTGGCTGTGGGATACTACTAGTGCTATCTACCTCACCAGCTTGGACTGCACGTATGGGACTCACCACATCACTATATGATACAGCAGTACTGGTGTGTAAAAGGCTAGGATGTACCAGGCCGCTGGTGCTTGCCAGCTCACCAAATAGGTCAGCACTAGTACTGGCACCATACTGCATATGAGACAAATCATGTGTTTCTAGAACTTCTGCTACTTGGGGTTGGATATGCCTGACCTTAGCAGGGACCTCTTCTCCATTGCCCAAGCTCCCTGTCAGGGTGCTGCTGATTTCTGCAGGTTCATTTTCTGAGCCTGATTCTGACAGCGAAGCTTCCCCTTTGCTCTCATACGTCTTACTCAGAATCCTGTAGACCTCTTCACTAGTGTACCTTTATTTGGACATTTTGGCCACTAAACTTACAGGTACCTAGTGCGACTCATGGGAAAAATAGCTCCTGTCTGGATCACCAGATGAAAATAGAAGAAAGAAAGCCTAAAAAAGAAAATTAATATAGCCATCACATTTAAGAATTGGTAAGCTGCCAGTGGCAGAACTACCAGGGTAACAAAAAGTCACACTTGTGACTGGGCCCTGGCATTTCACCACTGTAGGGGGGCCCCAAGAGCCAGGCCTGTGTTACTGGCTGCAACTGTAAGCAGAGAGTGTCTGTTACAAACCTCCTCTGAAGTCACCGTGATCAGTCCCAGATCCTTCAGTTTGCTTGGAACCCTGAAACTACCAGTGCGACCAGATGGGTCTTGGATCACTATGCTCCTAGCAGTCTGGAATGCTTTAGAAGGAGAAGCCCTTATGTGACATGCGAGCCTATAGACCTCTTTTTGTCGGTTGCTCTATGTTTTAATAATAAATTTGCTTTTACAAACTACTGCACTCAGAAAGCGCTGCTGTTTTTCCACGTTTATATTCATTGTAGAGGAGTTTCATCTCTGACAGTCGGCTGCTTCATTCGGAGTGATATTTTGTGATCTTAACCTACCTGAACTTTTTGGCATTAACAGGACTATGACCATATCCTTACTATCTAAACATTTCATGTTCCTTTTGTGATATTGCCCCTTCGGTCTCATGCCCCTGCCTTTCTGACTTTCCCAGTGCCACTATTCACAATATCTTGAGTCTATGTTACACTCTCTCTCATACTGCCCAGGCTCCCCCCACATGGATGGGAGAGGAGAGAGAGCTGCATCTGCTCCTCCTCCTCTCGCCTCTCTTCTTCTGTGTCTTTCCACACACACTCCAATTCCCAGCAGCACTGTGCCTCAGAAAGGGGACGTGGGTGGAAAATATAAAGCTTAGCAGCCAGCAACTACATTGAGGATGAAAGATGCAGACTGCCTGAGCCTCCATCCTTGGGTGAGTGAGCTTACCATCCACTGTCACTGAAGTCTCCCCCTCCCTTCCTTCTCTTTCTCACCTCTGAGTGCACCAAGGTAAGGGGGACTCAGATGTAAGGGGTGCTCTGCAGACTCAGACATCAGAGTTCCCCTTTACATTAGAGTCCAAAGAGCTCGCCAATACAGTGTAAGTGGAAATTCTGTGAACTCAGACATAAAGGGGAACTCTGCAGACTTTGATGTAATGGGAGCTTTGGGAACCTTGATTAAAGGGGAATGCTGGGAGCTCTAATGTAAGTAGGGGCCTGGTTTCAAGAGACCCCCTTATATTAGAGTTTCCCTTTACACCAGAGTTCTTCCTTACATCAGAGTCTGCATAGTCCTCCCTTAAAGTGTAAGAGATATCATAGTGTTTGGATGTAAGGGGGAACTCTGTAGATTTAGATATAAAGGAGAACTCTGTAGATTCAGATGTAAAGGGGAATTCTGAGGATTCAGATATAAGGGGGCACTCTGAGAATTTAAATGTAAAGGGAGAACTCTGAGGATTCAGATTTAAAGGGGAACTCTGTGGATTCAGATGTAAAGGGGAGACTCTTGTGTTTAAATCCATATGATTAGAGATGTTATTTAATCACAAAATATTTGTATAGTATATACTGCAAAACAAAATTTGCCATGTGCTGCTACGTGTTTTTGGCTTAATGAAAAGGAAGCGACCCTACCCAAGACAGCAGGAAGGGGACCCACTGCAGAACATGTGAAAGAGTCCTGCTGTGGGACTGTAATAAGGTGACAGGAGTAATATGGTGCCCTGGGTTAGTGGGAAGGGCCCCATGCTCAGAGGGGAGGGCCTCAGATCCAGAGATCAGGGGGACCCTTCATTGTTTCTTGCACCATGGCCCTGTAGGTTTTAGTTATGGATCTGTAAACTGCAATATAATAAATGTTTGATTTAATACTGCTTTAAGGAATACTGCAGTTGAGACTGGTGGGCAGCTATGCAAAGTGCCAGCAAGAAGTTGTTCTGCTCAATGGGGCAAAACCAACTTCTGAGGTCAAGGGTTTAATTTTCCACAGTATACCATTACATCTACAGATATTTTTGTTAAATAAATGTGTGAAAATGAACTTTTCCTTGTGACTTTATTTAAATATATCATCTTTATCTGTGTGAATAATGATTTAATGTTTTCTTGCTTAAATACATTGAAAAAAGTTTACAATTTCTATAGTGTGAATTTACTTTTTCACATGACTGCACTTTCATCACATAATTCTCACTGTGCAGCTCTGACCTGTGTTGCAAAGTCACAAGGGGTGGTGAAAAGAATTAACAAAGGACAACTTTATCAAAATGTTGTCCTTTAACAATATTTGACAATTGACATATTTTCATAAGGATTTCTACACAGCTGTATAGAAAATCTTTCCTCAAGAGGCAAGGGCCTCATGAAATTTGAATAGTTGTCAAAGCAATAGTCTAGCTCTCACTGCAAACATCTGTGCACGCCTAACAAGAAGACCTATTTTCCATATTAAGCATCCTTTCAAGGTTTGCAACCATATCATCCACTGTAGTGTGGCAACTGAGGTTCTGTTACCTTGTTGGAGGGTGTTCTGCCTCAATGTTTGCTGCTGTAAGGTAGTAGAAGAAGAATGTGCACTCCACACAAAGACTGGGAACTTAAGACTAATGAGAGACTCTGGGGTAGAAGAAAACTTCATATTTGATATATATATATATATATACTGTATATATATATATATATATATATATATATATATATACTGTATATATATATATATACACACACACACAGTATGTACCCTCTCTTCTTATAAGAACAATATCACTTAGTGATTAGCACATCTGCCTTGCAGCACTAGGGTCCCTGCATTAAATCCCAATAAAGACACTACCTGCATGCAGTTTACACATTCTCCCTGTAAATCCTTGGGCTTCCACAAGGTTCTCTGGTTTCCTCCCACATTTCAAACAACTGCTGGTTGATTATTTGACTCCTATCTAAATTGGCCCCAGTATGTACAGTATGTATATAAGCTACAACTGTAAGCTTTGAGTATGAGTGTAAGCTCCTTTAGGGCAGGGTCTGATTTGACTGTGCAATATGCAAAGCACTGTGTACATTTGTCAGCACTGTATAAATACCTGGAATAAATAAATGAATACAGTAAAAGATAGGAGCTTTTTTCTCTGTGAGAAAGGATTCTCCATACTATATTTTCCCTAGTAAGAGCAGTGGGTCATGGCTACACTTTGATTGGTTTAGGTACCATAAAGGGCATCTTAGGACCTTTACCTAAAAAGACAGCTTATAGCTTCTTTGTTCTTTATCACAGTGTATAAATACTTCTTCCAGAGTAAATCTGACTATAAACTACTGTATACCATATACTATACCTTACACTAGAAATTTGTTTAAAATTGTTCATTTTCAGAACATTTCTTTGATTTTCTAATTATTAATGACAACAAAAAGAGCAGGATGGATTTTTTTTCTCAAATGAATTAATTTCTAAAAGTGTACATAGATTTTTTTAGGGAAATTGTATTCATATTAAAAAAAAACAAAGTTTTGAAGTACTCTTGAATGAGATTTGTCAAGTCTAAGTTGGTATTATCGAATGCACTGAAGAAAAACTTTCTTTTAAAAATTTACCAATTTATGGATAGTTTACTGTACGTTTTCCTGGAGGATGCGGATTGTTAATGCTTATTAACACTGTTCTGAGCATTGAACCCATCACTGGAGTTCAATGCACATATGCAAGGAGTTGATGCCAGAGTACAGGATCAATGGATAAAATCTCCTCACCCGGACTAAATTCCAAAAGACAGTCTGTCACACTATTCTTAGTGTGCGTGAAAAGGTTCAATGTAGAAGTTCTTAGAAGGCCCCAAAGACAGCTTCACATAGCCATAACTGTGTTACATTGAAAGAGAAATATGATATATGTATGATCAATTTAAATATTTATTTTTAATCAAAGAAATTAAATTGTTGACGGTTCCAAACTTATGTTGACTGTCGTGAGAGGCAGGAAAATAAGTCACTTATTAAACTTAATTTATGCCTTTTAATAGTGCACCATTTTTAACATTCCATTGCAAAGCGCATTTACAGACAAAACTTTTTCTTTTAGCTTTGGATAGAGCAGGGAAAGGTTAGAACCCTCGCCAGTTTTTATAGCTATCTGGGGCTCTGTTAGAGAGGTTTTCCTGTACTCTGTCTTTGAGATAACCTTTTACCAGGTGAGAAGTGAGGGAAAATCTGCAACAGGGACAAGGGCATTAATAAAAAACTGTTCAACCTGTTAATTCCCCTACTTAACTTAAAAAAAAAAAATACTTCTGTTTGTGTTGCTGTTGGAAAGATTCCTTCACTTCCTATGTGGTGGAAAGGTTGTGCCTAGAAGTGAGTAAAGGAAATCTCTCTAATCGAGTCCCAGACATTAATAAAAGTAGGCATGGATTCTTAACCTTCACTACGCTATCCAAATGTAAAATTTGACTATAGATACACTGTAAAGATAACATTTAAAGACATAGATAAAAATAAGATATTCTTTAAAATTTTAATTTGCCCTTGACCCAAATCAGAAGAACTTGGGAAATTATATGCAGTCCTAAACTAATGCAAACATCATATTTAATCTCTAATGGATTATACTTTTTAATGTTTAAATGGTAGCTAATTGCCTTTTTTACATTACCAGCTTGCCAATTGATAGGTAAATTCTAATTTCACCTATGCACATTATCAACTGTGTATTGCATGCAGCATAACTAAATGAATTCACATGCTCCAGGAACTGGTCCAGCTATTATAACACATTTAAGGTGTGAGAGAATGAAACATGATAACCCAAGAGCTCCCACGGAGACATAGATTAGAATGGTCCTGAACACTTACTAAATCCCTAGTTCAGGTTTTAACATTTCATGCAAATACCATGTACATTGTTCTTTATCCCCAAACAAACCTTTCTGTTCCAGATTTCTCTCCTAATCTCTTTAGAGCCAAATTATTTTACAAGCAATGCAATGTTCAATAATATTTAATCACTCCCTAAAGATGTTTAACACCTCATAAAGATGTCATGAAGCCCTTTTAATTTCCTGGCACAATTCTGCCCATCTAGACTCATAATAACAATAAGCCTAAACAATAATTGTACTTGATTTAAAGCCAGAATTCTCACCAACCACTTCCTCTATTTTGTATGTACTGTAATTTCAAATGATCACAATGATAAATTGCAGTTTTTGCCGAAGCTCCTGCACAATGACTTTTTCATTTACATATTTTCATTTTAACTTCTCGTTTATGTTCATTCTCTCTGATTCAATGTTAGACATTTATATGCTATTATTTAGTCTTTTACTTTGCAAGATTGTTAAAGCAGACCAAAACTAAAAAAATACCTTCAGTTCTTCTGTTTCTCTCTTGCTTCTACCATTACAGGAGTTAGAGCCCTGAAATATTTATTTTTTTGCTGCAACAAATTACCTTTTCTGAAACTTTCACGTTATCACTGCAACCTGGTAAAAATGTATGAGGGGAAAGGGAAACTGTCTGATTGCCTCTGCAGAAGCAGCCAGTTGGTGCTTTTACTTCACACAGTACCCACCCTTCATCAAAAAAGTTGATGTGCCAGAGAGGCATTTGGAGGGCAGCTGCAGTGAACAAATATGTTTCAAGACTGTAGGTTTTATTTATGCTGCAGAAACAGTAATGGGGAGCAATAAACCTTAAATAAAATCCAGGACATCTTTCTACCATAGTAAGGAATTGCAGCACATTCTATATAGAATAATATCTTATAAGTAAGTACACAACTTTTTAATTAGACCACAGGTAATGACGCCCCGGCGAAAAATCTCACTCAATCTGACTGGAAGTCACAATGAAGGAGCAAGCCTGCATTCTCATTGAATAAAGGCTTTCTCAATGGGAAAGGCCAGTCTGCTTCTAGAAAACTGCTAGGATCACATTTTATTATTTTTATAATCAGGAATTGGAGCATTTTACTTAAATTGTTACTAAACCCATGACCCTGCATTCACTATCTGGTCTCCCACAGTACACAGAACTTGGAAGTGCAATTATTTTAGTAAATATAAACTGCTAAATACCTTTTCTCAACAGCAGTTACAGCAGTCTTGTGACTTCTGTTAGTGTCCAGCTGAGCACTGGTTAAAACTTGTAGGAGGAGTTTTCTTTCTGCTCTAGGGGGATGGAAATCCTCTGACCTCTGTCAGGACAGCACTGTTTGGCCCTGTGCTGATCACATGCACTCTCCCAAGAAGAAAAAAAAACCTCTCTAGCAATACACACCAAACTGAGCATGTGCAAAGTGAATATAATACTCTGTTCTATCAGGAGATATTTAGGGGACAATGGAAGAAGGGAAGGATCAGAGAAGGCAGGACAAAACAGCCTTTTTACACAATGCATAGAATTAACCCCTAAGGTTCCACAGTGAGTATAACAAGCATGCTTTACTGCATTGATTTTCCCAGCATAGTTCATACTAGACTCCACTCTCCTTAATCACTGGTATAGCGAATTGTCTGTTATATGTCCATCTCTATTGTACATCTATAGTCCACAGCCAATGTGTGTTGCTTTTCTTTTATAAAAAAATAGGTTATTGGATAACATTTTATTGTGCAATAACACAGATTGTCAAGCAATTATTATTAGTATTTTAAAATAGCAGATTGTAAACAATTTTTTGGCATTGTGTTATCTTTGATCATTAAATTTATTTGTTGTGTAACTGCATCATTATAAATGATACTTTAAAATGTGTCGTTGTGGATCCAATGCTAGTAATACCGATGAAATGTAAAAGTTTATGGTTAAAAAATTAAAATTTACTGTTTGCATTTCTGGCTGTGAGTAAGTAAATCAGCAAGTAAAACAATATAAATTATACCAGCATTATACTGAGTTTTAAACATTATGTTATGGTTTAAATGGTAAATTGGAGGTCACAGGAGACCTGACTTTAGTTGACTGAAATATGATTGTTACACAAAAGAGGAGGGTCTACAGCTGACAATTCTCATTGCTGGAATGCTGCATTTAAGATGCTATTAAAATATAATGTGGTCCCCTAATTCAGATATTTAACTATGAAGTTGCATGCCTCTCTCAAGCAGTCCAAATATCCTTACTTTTATATGGTAAGTTCTGTCTTCATGAACTATCTAGTTAAATAGGAATATTTTATTTTTTTAATTCATGGGAGGGGTTAAAAACAGTGTCTGTCTATGGTATGATGCTGGAACATTGCAAAATGAAGGGACTAATGAAGAAAGTAGAGAACTTGTTAATATCACATTTACAGACTTAAAACAGTCTTTATTTTGTTGAATGGATTATACTCCAAGGACCCTTATAAAAGTTAGCAAAACCTTTCTTGATAGGGTGCAGCTTTACTCTGTGTAAAGCAATAAGGCTATCTCAGGAAGTCATCAAAGTGGATGTATTTTAAGATGGCATGCTTAGTGGATCAGTCCATTTTGAAATAATATTTCAGATTCTGGTAAATACTGGAGAAAAAAATTACACCTGACAGATTCTTATACCACAAAGGAATGCAGCGCACCTGTTGAATAATTATTGTCTAGTTTCCTAAAGTAGATGATACTTTTCAAATCTGCATGCATGTATCTAGGAGAGCCAAGAAGTAATGAATTAGTGATTGTCTTGATACAATCATCCCTAATGGAAATCTTTTTTTTGGATAAGAACCCTCTAAGCTATTAAGACAACTGTAACATGAATCCTGAATGTCCCTACAGCACTCCCAAGCTCACAAATGGGTCAGGTGAATACAGGGAACACTGGGAGGGGGTTTCCATGAGGCAATACTTGTTATGATATATGTAAGTAAGGTGATTGGGTGTATGTAAAGCCTTTCAAGTCACTTCTATTAAAAACAAAAAGCTGGCACTAAATCTTTAAAACAAGCTCACATATGTTTTGAGACAGTGAGCTTGTTCACAACAGTTTACTGCCCCAACATAATAGTTAATGTGGTATCAGTAAAATGATGAAATTCAGATCATATAGCTGTCACTGTTCCTGCAGCCAGCACAAATACAAAATGGGAGCCTGTATCTTTTATTGGATTACTATTTTCCCATGATTAAAGACTACAGATCCCAACTTTTTTGCATGTCCTTCTATGCTGAGGAAAAACCTACTGCTGGCAGAAATTATAGGGGTCTCTGAATAAAACATTAGACTAGACTAGTTACCCATTGTGTATAATACACAGCCTATTTTCAGGCACATTAGTATTGTTTCCCCAGTAATATACAGTAAATACCCATACAGCAATACATTTCTTACCTAAGCAGTATGGCCCCCTCCAGAATTATATCCCCTTCTCTAGCAATGCATGTACACCTTAGTAGTATCCCAAAAATATATCCACCCATCAGGGGTGGACTGACAATTCATGGGGCCCCCAGGCAATAGGGGATCATGGGGCCCCTGTGTCCTTGCCCAAACTCAAAAAAGCCTATGAAAAAGGTACCATGGGCATCTCATAGGGCCCCATACTGACCTCGGGCCCTCGGGCAGTGCAAATGATCAGTCTGCCCCTGCCACCCATACATGTATACAATCTTACCCCATTGGTATGGTTGTCTAATACAAAATATTCCCCACTAAGCTATGCATGTTTACTATATCAGTATATCTATCTCTGGAAAATCTCTGCATTGCATTTGTCTATCAAAGCCTGTAAAAGTAGCCTAACACTATTGTTACACAGCCATGTGTTACTGAGCCCCACAGGTATCAACTGTGGTGTAAGAGAACTTATGGTAATACATCACAGGATATGTTATTTTTTTTTTACTGCAGGGTGGACTCAGGCCAGAGTGGTAATCTTTCTTAAAGTTTACAATAAACCAAAACTTACCAGCACATATGCAAAACTCATGCTGAATTCTGCCCACATTTCCCCCTTTCAAGTAAAGTTCTTTAAAAAAAAAAGGCAATGTCCTCTACTGGCACATAAAGGTGAGTATATTTTTATCACCACAACAGTTCCTTCTTTACAATGTGAAATAATCTTCACACATTCTAAATGTTTGTAACCACTGCTCCCCTTAGCCATAGAAGGCAAGTCTTTAAAAACCTTTCAACAACCAACACAGCTTTGAAGGCCCTCTGCCATGGATAATCCAGCAAAGTCAAAATGTCTTTGTTCTAGATCCAAAGGAAACTGAACTGAACCATCTTCTTAATGCATGTATACTATTGTACAGCAAAGCCATCTGACAAAGAAACTGTCTCCTCCTCCAACACAACTTTGAAGAACCTCTGTCATGAAAAATCCAGCAAAGTCTAACTTATTTTGTTCTAGATCTAAAGAGCCCTTGAAAAATATATTTCACAGGAAACTAAACTAAACCATTTTCTTACTATATTTATGCTACATTATTGTACAGCAAAGTCCTCTGGCAAGGTAACTGGCTCCTCCATGGACCACTTCATGTTTGCCTAAACCTCATAAAACCAAGAGAGATAATTACTCTTCTAAAAGTTCAACATCATTCATACCAATAACAGCATGCAACGCTTAAGATATTCTACAAGGTTGAGACAGACTGGTGCTTACTAACCACAGTAATAAACAATTCCTTACTATCTGAAGTTGCTTCTGGCTTTTTGGCCATCCAACAGTGCAGTGTATGGAAATCTCGATTTTTATGGAGTAGGGCTTGGGACCCAGCAAAAACACTATATACATTCAGGTTATAGTGATAAGAGACACAGCAAAGCGTTCCTAGAACAGAACGTATTTACCAATCTCATTAAATCCTAAATCCCAAAAATAAGATTATATTCTCTATTTCAGGACAGTGGGTGGAGCCATGGACCATATGTGAATAATTTCTGTTCTAAGAAGGCTCTGCTGTGCTCCACATTGATTTTAATATCCATTATTTCATATTTGCCTAAAAACAGTGGAAAAATGTAGAAAAAAGTAGAAAAATGTTTTCAATCTTTTTGTTGTACTAACCATTATAAATAAAGAAAATATATCCAAAACCACTATACATTAAATTCTTTAAGTGTATATTTTGGCACTACTATAATTTTTTGTACCCCAATTTGTCAAGTGAACATATATCATTTTGGTACCTCAAAACAAAATTCTTAAGGCTGTGAAAAACTGTTTTGATAACCATTTTACGTTTAGGAAAATAAGTGAATTTTACCTTCTTGTATTTACTACACTGCATATACAATGTATTTTTAGTTTCTTTGAGTAATTGCATAGTAAAACTATATGAAATAAAGAAGTACCACAAGGTCACATTAGACATAACCCTAAGTATGATATCATGAAGATACATTAGCTAGGCACAATTTCAGCAATTAAGGGGACAACTGACAATTTAATCATAGAGCACGCACATTTACCTGCATATCTGAAAAATAAAGATTATAGCCAATGTCAACATAAAGTACATTCTGACTTATTTTTCTGGGTTTTAAGTGGGTTTTTATGGTATGTGCTTTCGATCACTGAAGAACATGCTGATTATAATATATTAGTATGACAGATTCTGATTTTTAACAGGCAAAATTCACAGCTAATGGATGAGAGCTGATGCAGAATCCAGCAAACCTATCAATCATGGTAAATCCAAGTACCAAAATTGGCAAATAGGTACACCACGGTAAAAAAAATATTTTAATATACATGTTTCTCATCAGAAATATTTGTTTTTCAGTTTTGATTAAACAAAAAAATCTCCTTTGTTGTATCATCTTACATCAATAAGTATTGAATGGTATGATACAATATTGTGTTTAAATGTGAAGGGCAGCCCCTTCTTCATCAGAGTGACATCACAGTGGAAAGCAGTGAAAAAAATGTATCTGAAAATAATCCATGGCTTAAAAAGCATACACTCTCAAATTCATTCCTAGATTCCAAATTTGCTAAACATTCTATAATTAAACTGTTTAAATTTCCTATACATTTCCTTTTTGGGGACATTGTTGACTTTATTTTTAGTACATCATTAAGTGAGGTTGAACAGCTAGTAGGATCTTCTTTTAATCCCTTACTAATCTAAGACGCCAGCAAGCACCAGACCTAAGGTGGCCATATATGAGTATTTTTTTTTGTTCAACCAGTGGGTTCTGGTTTCATCTGGTTCCTGGAACCTGGAGGTTTTCCAGAACTTTTGGTGGGAAAAAGTCTTTATTCCTAGGTCCACATCTTACCTGGAGCTAGACTTTGCTAATTAGTAGCCAGGTCCACAGGCCTCTTTAGATGTAAGCTGACTGATGCTTAAGGCTTACTAGAAATTTCTCTTCTTTGAGAACCTGCAAATGGGCAAATAGGCAAAAAGTGCTGAGATAATGTTAACTGCCTTATTGTTTTGGGGAACCCATTCAGAGGGCACCAGGTTAGTTGGGAACTGACATTGGTTTAGTTTGCAGTGCTGATGAGCTGGTGTTTATGCTATAGACTTCCTTAACAAAGCCCTCCTAACACAAGTAAATTGAATGAAACAGCTAAACAAAACAGAACAATAGTACATCACTTGTAATTAATAAAAATAATAAGATAATTTCTACTTACAATATCACTCTCAATTTACATTAGAAAACGTACATTTGGATAAGACTGGAATGGTTAAGGCTGTTTTTACTTTTTTTTTTGCACACATGATTATATAAGGTTAACCATAGTTAATACTTAAGGAATTGCTATCATTCAAAGTTCACACCCTGTGATATGCCCCATTGCTCATTTGATTTTTAGTTTGGATGATATCAGAGTGAGCAGTGTGGCAGTTTGTTCTGCACACATGAACATGTAGGGTTAATGACAGTTAATAGTCTCCTCCTTTTATAAAGTCCTCTATGATGAAATGTGTTGAGAGGTAGAGCTACATGACTCACAGCTTACATTGTGAACTTCTGATAGATCAATTGTATTAGATGACAGCGACTCCTTCCTATGTTAGTTCACATTCAAACCAGTGCAATTGGAAGAATTGTATCATGTAAGTGACCTTTGTTAAATACATTTTGTGCTTTTTACACTATATTGAGTTTTATTTCTGTTATGTGGATGAAAAAATGTAATGAAGATATGTTATCATCCAGGAGTATTAGTATGCATTGTATACACTATCCCAGACTTTAGCTGCTCATCTGTGCTTTCTGAAGTATATCCAATAATGATGAGGATAAAATCGGAGGATGCGTGCATGTGTGCTTGTATGACCATCATTGTGCTCTAGTGAGTTTTTTGTACCCTCAGAGATGGTGGAATAACTGAAAAAACGGTGTTTGTTTTATTCCTATACAATCAACACGAGGTGTGATATCTGGAGAAATTGTTTCCAAGCATAAAGTTTTTAGGAACACAAAAGATTATGATCACTTTACTTACACAATGTATCATTTTAATTGTATTTTCACATATTACTGTATAGCGTTGAGATATTTTTTGTGGACATTTTGTTCATGTATTAAAATTGTCTTAATATTGTTCTATTTTGTTTAGGTGTGCTGTATAATTCAATTCCCTTGTTTAACTTCGTGTGCAATGTTACACATGTGGTTATAGGAGCGCTTATTAGAAATAATTTTTTTATTTATGGTTAAAGTATACACAAATGATATTAAATGTCACCTTCTGCATTAAAACTTTTTGTTTGCTGCCTTGCTAAATAAAAGTGCAAGTCTGGAGATTTAAGCACCCTTTACAGACACAGATACAAGTCCAGTAGAATAGTGACAAACAGTGGTGCATTTATTGATGCTATTTACAAGCTATATACAGTTGCTGTACAGTGCTCCAAAAATAAAAAACTCAAAAACTTAGAAAACAAAAATTTTCACCAACCTTTAGCTCTAACAGACTGGATGTGTCTCCTTCCCAGGCTGCAGAGCAGTGACTGTGTCTCCAAAAGAGCCTTAATGGCCTGCAAGGGAGAGGTGTGTCAGAAGATCAGAGGTCTTGAGAGGTATATGAAAGAAGCCTGGGAGATGTGCAAATCTATTACTGAGGACTTCCTGGCTCCCTGTGAGACACTATATACAGTATATTGGTTTTTGGGATGTTGCCAGCACAGGGATTTTGAAACAAAGATTGAGTTTAAACAATTCCCAGCTGTGCTATAGCCAAAAGACAGCGCGGTCGGCTAGTTCTGGGAGGGTGTCCATGGACCCCAGGGAGCATGCACGTTGTGCGCGATCTGTCATAGCTGTGTCCTTAGGACACAGCTGATCACGTGTCCAAGTAAGGGGCCAATCTGAGTCGCCTTTTACATGTGATTAGCTGTGTCCAGTTACAGCTAATCCCAGTGTAAATAGGAAATGCAGGATATCGGCAGTCCTCTCCTCATGCTGACAGCGTGTTAGGAGAGGAGAGCCAGTAAGCAGCATTTCTCAGGGGGTTATCTACACTAATCATCAGGGCACTGATTATCAGTGCCCTGATGATCAGTGTAGCCCAATTTGTGCCTATCAGTGGCCACTAGTACCCATATGTGCCCATCTGTGCTGGCTTTCAGTGCCCATCAGTGCTGGCTATCAGTGCCTCCTCAGTGATGCCTGTCAGTGCCCATCAGTGGTGCCTATCAGTGCCACCTATCAATGCCCATCAGTGCTGCCTATCAGTGTCTCATATCAGTGCAGCCTATCAATGCCCATCAGTGCCTCCTCATCAGTGCCCATCAGTGCAGCCTATCAGTGCCCATCAGTGAAGGAGAAAAATCACTTATTTACAAAACTTTATAACAGAAAGTAAAAAACATTTCTTTTTTTATAAATTTTCAGCCTTTTTTAGTTTGTTTAGCAAAAAATAAAAAACTCAGTAGTGATTAAATACCGCCAAAAGAAAGCTCTATTTGTCTCAAAAAATGATAAAAAATTTAGTTTGGGTGCAGTGCTGTATGACCAACCAACTGTCATTCAAAGTGCGACAGCGCTGAAAGCTAAAAATTGGCCTGTGCACGAAGGGGGTAAAAATGCCCAGTAGGCAAGTGGTTAAAGTGCCCTCAATCATTTCTGCGTACCTCTAATGTGTTATCCCTTTTGAACAACAACACCAGTTATAGAGTCTGTTAGTCTGCTATGTGGATATACTCCATTTGGATGGCTTGGCCTCTAATGGCAATCTTACCATCCTGGCTGACTTTGCACTTGTCTAACCACTGCCTGCCCTGACTTCTGCTTTATTTCAAAACTCCAGTTATTTGACTTTCTAGCTAATGTCACTTAGCCTGATACTGATGAAAATGCATCCAATGCCTTACCTCTGCCTCGGTCCTTCTCTGCAGTGGGCAGTTTCAGTGAAGTGACTCTAAGGTTTTTAGTTATGTTGTTTCCAGTGCAACACCCACACCATTAGTATTTTTGGAGTAGACCAAACAATTCTGGCTCCTGTGTTCCTTGGTAGGTACCTTTCACAATTCTTCCGGTAGGCCAGTGCATGTTTCACTATTTTTATTCTGTCTCCACAAATCCTGTTTCCAAGTAAGAGATTCTTACAACCTATGCCTAAAACTATCCCCTTATTTATATTAAGATAACACCCTAGCCTTTAACCATCCTTATTCCAGCCTTGAGCATACCCATAAGCTAACCCCCAAACTAATTCCTAACACTAATTAACCCTTAAAAGGCCATATTTTTTAGAGCCAAAACTACTGATTAGATAGTCCAAAATTTCAAGCACCATCAACCAGCAGGCTATAGTGTCAACTTTTAAAATGCTGTATATTCTTTGGCACACCAAAAACAAGTGCTTTAGGTTATACACCTAAACAAAGCCTTGCTTGTGGAAGTCTGGCAAGACAAGTGCTTACAACTTTAAAAACACCCATTATCACACATAGAGATAAAAACTGTAGGAAGATCTCTGTATGACTAAATATTGATTGTATACGTTTCAAAGAATATATATTTTACTGTGGGTGCATCATTAATACACATAATTGTGTAACAGCAAAATTCTAATATAGTAGATCCTGTGGCATCTGCCTATGCCTCACTGTCCGTTATCACGATAAGGGTGATTCTTCATAGCTATTAGGATTGACCAGGGGCGGGCTGACCATTTGGAAACTCGGGCACTGTCAGTAGAGGGCCCCTTGTGATGCCCCTGGTACCTTTTTCATAGGCTTTTTTGAGTTTGGGCAAGGACACAGGGGCCCTATGATCCCCTATTGCCCGGGGGCCCCATGAGTTGTCAGTTCACTCCTGGGATTGACAGATGTGACGCTTGGGGCAAAATGTGGCAAGACATTTGTAGAGCTTGCTATGATCTTCTAAACAACTAGGCCCAATGTGGAAAACTGATACATACATAATTATAATTTCCCTTGCCTTTCCATTCTTCATTAAAAGAAAGAAGAATCTCTGTGAACTAGCACAGAGTTTCCTAATAACTGGGAAAATCTGTGTGTGTTTATGACAGTCACAAACAGAACAAAGGTTCAACGTAATATTCAAGTCAATTTAAGCAACAAAACTTAAGGATACAATATTATATAACATTACCAAAAATACCAGAGACATTTGTAAAGCAAAACATGACGGCTAAGCATATTGACCCCTTCATGTCATTGCAGAAATATCACAGACATATTTTACTTTTAAGCTTTAGTGTTGATACTGTGATAAAGTTGTTTTGTTTAGTCAGGGAATGTAACACGGGTCTTTTAAAGATGTGTGACATGCAAGATAGACAGCAAAATGGAATTTGCAGAGATGACAACATAACTCAAGTATGAAATGCTTCCTAATAAACTATCAGGATAACGCAAAGATTATAACTTGTTCATAAAGACAGTTTAAAAATGCTAATAGGAAAAGCATGTACCACAAAATACATCTTCTGCATTTATTTGTATATACTATACTCTACTTCTGTACTAAGCCAAACTAAATATAAATCTGCAATCTTTTATATCATTTTGTGTAACTAAATGCTAATTATCATCCAATGGATAAACATGACAGCTTATTTAGATATGCAAGAGAACATTGCAACAATAGTATTGATCGCAGATTTACATATGGAAGAAAACATTGAAACGTATTTTAAATAAAAAAAACATGGGTTGATTTACTAAAACTGGAGAATGCAAAATCTGGTGCAGCCTTGTATAGAAACCAATCAGCTTTCATTTTTTTGTCAAAGCTTTATTTACAAACTGAAGTTAGAAGCTGATTGGCTACCATGCACAGATGCACCAGATTTTGCACTCCCCAGTTTTAGTAAATAAACCCTATAGTATTTTCACCTGGATTAGCAAAGCATTAAATCAACCATACTGAAGAGTATCAACACTGAGCTAAATATTTTTTGAAAATATTTTTTGAAAAATAAAGCTTCCAGAATATGTTTATTAAGCAAACATAGACATAGAAACCACATACGGCTAGTGGTGTCTGTAACTACCTTGCCTGTGGATTTCTCTCCGGCTCAATTCCTCCTTCATCACTCTTCCCTTTCCGGGGGGCAGTATTTCAAATCTTTAGCTATGCACATGATCAATGCAGCCAGACTCTGCATCCCTGTTCTGTGGGGTTCCACACGCCCTCCTTCTATACGCGATTGGCTCACCCGAGTGGGTAAAACGGCAGTTATGGAAGAACTGATTGCGACTGCACTTGATACCCCTACGAAATTTTCCCACACTTGGGCCTGTTGGACTCATTTCCTGACCACCCCTGCATATCAGTCTCTTATGGACCAACCTGTTTGACTTGACTTAGGTTCCCTACTGTTGTAACTCAGTTGTATTTGACCCGATGGTGGTCAACATACTCCTCCTCCTTCGTGTACATCCCACATTTATTTGCAACTAATGTTAATTTAGACTTCTACCGCACCTGATATGACCCGTATTGATGATCCAATAATTTTTGCAGTCACCCCCTCCCTCACTCCCTTCTACCCATATGTTTCCCTCCCCCCCCCCCCCTTTTTTTTTTTTTTTTTTTTTCTTTCTCTTTCTTTCCTTCGCGCTTCTCTCCTTCCTCTTTTTTTTCTCCTCTCTTATGCTTGTACAAGCTCCAGATAATTATTCCGCAGAGCATTAGGCATGATGTCAACATCTTATCTCCTTTCCCATTAGCGATTTCCATGACAATCTACTCCCATATACGCTCTCCGCCACCTCCACTATCTCAAACCTGTAGTTTGGACTTCTGCTTAGATATTGTACGCACCTTCCTTTCCTCCATAGCACCATACTTTGAGACATTACTGTAGAATGCCTGGTGCCTCCTTGCTCTATTCGTTTGACAAGCACACTGGAATATTGCAGGCACAACCTTGTCGTGGTTTTACTCATCCAATTTGTTCATTTCTGCATTGGATTGCATGCTCTTCTGTATGATATATGTTTTGCCACATGACCTATGTTCAACCCGTTTGAAATTTTATTCTGTCTTGTATCAATCTGTGTGTTTTGTTTTCAATAAACACCTCTTTTTTGGAAAAAAAAAAAGAAACCACATACACACTCATCATTACTATATGACTCAGGTACGGTGAATTATTGCTTAGCATCTCAGGGATGAGGCTTGGGTTCACCACTACTATGGGTTTGAGGATGAGGTGCCAGGACTATAGAGGCAGATCTTCGCAAGGGGCAGTGATGTTCCAGCAACCAGTGCTTGCTGCAAGTGAACTTCAGTGATAACGAGAGGATAGATAATGTGTTGGCAGACTATCTGTGTGTTCCACTGATTAGAGAGGAAGAGAGTTCTGAGGGAGAGTCACAACAGCAGAAGGGGATTTTGTTCATTGGCAGGGAAAGCTTACAGAGTAAAAAAGTGAGCTGTCCTAATTCAAATGACCCACAGGTAAAGAATACTGCTTACCCCAGTGTCAGTCCACAGAGCTCTATGGTGTGGGTCTTTTTTTAACCTATCTTCTGTTGACAACATTGTTGTGCTCCCTAGCTGCAGGACTTCAGCCATGGTAAAAGTACCACTTTAATGAATAGAGATATGACTCTGCACTCAGTGGGACAGCACCACAATAAGACAAGTCAGCAGCAAACGTTATGCATTCTTTCTCCTCTCCCTCCTTATTCTTCACTTTCTGCATCTCCCCTTCCACAATATTCTCTTGCTGCATCCACTGGAAAACCTGCAGACTCTAGTGATAGGAAAGGAATTCTTACAAGGGTTTTAAAAGACTTATTAAGCAGGAAAGAGGGTTTTGGGGTCAAGATGAAGAGACTTAAGCAAGGCTTGGACTTGCAGAAATATTCTACACCCACCAAGCATATCTTTAGGAATGCATCTCTACCACAGGTGCTGGAGCAGGATTAAAAAAAATTGTCCCCAAATTACAACCATGCCCAATGTTTTAATTTAGCTTAGAAAACCTGATGGCTTTGTAACTGCTTTACTGTCAGTGTACACATAACAAGACATGTGGAACAGTAAGAATGGGCAAAGAAGCTACATACAGGTGGCTGGGACTTGGGAAAGTGCACACCACTGGAGCTGTCTTGTTTGAACACTGCCACCTGTCTTGTCCAGTGGGGACAGTGCAGTCATCTGTGCTCCTTCCTCCTCACGGGCCTCATCCTCTGACTCCTATGAACCAGCAGTTACCTCCCCAGGTGCCCAAAGTTATATGCAAATACCCAGGCTAAATGCTGCTTGTATACCTGAGTCATACCAGGAGTCATACTAAGCTAGAGCTCCTGGCAACTCTCCAGGCTCAGGCTGAGAGGTGACTGACCCCAAACCATGTTCAGCCAGGTAAGGTTGTTTGTGATAACAGCACTAACCTGCTGGCGACCCTTTACCAGAAAAAATTCAGACATTAACCTTGCCACACATATCTAACAAACTGGTGGTGCAGCAGTTTGTCATTAAGTACATTAAGTCCAAAAGGGATTTTGGCCATATTAGATAGTCATACTCAGCCAGTGTTTGCATACCAGAAATGCAGAACCAATAGCAGCTGCCTGCCAATTGCCTCATCTGTGACACCTTTACATACAGAAAGTCAACATTGGCCATTCTGCAGAGGCTGTACAAACAGCATTGTGCCATCAATGAGTTTCTGTGCAAATACTCAGCTGCTACATTTCTAATGTTCGCCATCCTGATGCTTCAGCACTCAAAAATATTTTTGGTTATCGTCTTTGATATAATACACTCAAGATAAGTTTATTACTGTCCTAGGTGACCTGTCCTGTTACATTTAAAAAAACTATTTTAATAATGAGTAAAAAGCTAAACAGTAAAATTGGAAACCTAATTTAAATAACATGCTTCGGGAATTCCTTGAATCTGCCAGTGAAGTGGGGCATCTGCGCAATGTATACAACCTATCACAACAACAGTGACATGAAAGGAAACAGCAAGGGCAAATGGATAAATTAGAATCTTCCACTGTTTAATTAGTAAAAACAAAATGGTATCTGTAGGAAAGATAGAATGAGAGCAGGGTGAATGTTAGGTAAAATTATTATTGGTAAGATATCTAATGGGAAATGAAAGGCATCTTTACTTATTCCAGTGTGAATTGAAAGCAAAGGCCTAATCAGCAGCTTGTTTGGCAGGAACCATGCTAGTCAAGCAGCCATGTTCATAAAACTAAACTGGTTCCAAAAGGAAGAGAGGAAGGAAGAGGGGGAGGGTCGAAGGAGGGAGGTGTGTCTGGACTTGGAGTGGCATTGGTGGAAAGTGGGAGGGTCTGAGCCAATCATGAAAGGAAACATAATGATGGATGTGTAAAACCTGCAGTGTGTGAACAGTAAGTGAACAGTGTGTGTTTGGAACATGAGACTGATAACATTTTAACATCTGTAAATGTAAAATTATGTTTGTTCAGGTTTATTCTTAATATATCATAACGTTGAGTGTTTTTGTTAAAAACAATTACAGTCATGCCATCACATGAGTGATCACATACAACCTTATATTCAAGTGGGGCATGCAGTAGTTCAGTCAGATATCAACTAGATAAACAATGGCATAGTGATTATTAGAAACATCAATGGCCTCATTGAGGCCATCTGGGACAAGTGTGTTAAGTCTATGTATCCAGAAAGTTTCTCCTTTGCAGAGTCTCGTAAATCTGTTGTATTTCTTGGAAACAGAGATTTGTTCCACAATTGTTGCCGATAGTAGCTCTTTGTTATGATGTATCAAGAAATGCTTTGACATGCTGTGTTTCTTAAGCCCCAGCCTGAACTTGGATCTGTGTTTGTTTAGTCTTTGGCAGAAGGTCTGGATTGTTCTTCCAACATATTGCAAATTGCATGGACACCTGAATACATAGATTATAAATTGGGATGAACAGTTCAAAAAGCTGTTAATGGACCATTCAATGCCAGTGCTGGTGGCAATAACATTACGGGTTCTATTGTCAAGTGGCTGGCATGCCAAGCATTTGGGCACTCCACATTGGAAGCACCCAGTGTTGGTCTGGGGTGATGGTTTGCTGATGGGGCAGCTGGTTTCATTGTCTTGTATCCTGCTGAGTACCAAACTGTTTTTTAGGGTGGGTGCTCTGCGGTAGGTGATCTTGGCATGTGTTGGTAGATCTTTCTTTAAAAGTGAGTCAGCTTTAATCACGTGCCAGTGTTTTTCCAAGATCATTTTGATGAACTTTTGTTGACCATTGTATTGGGTCACGAAATTTAGAGTGTGGCCCGTGGAATTTATGTTCTTTTATTTCTGCGGGAAGCAGGCATTTGCTCTGGGTAAGCCTTTTTGTCTTCCAAAAAGTACCTTCTACTAAGTCCTTTGGGTAGTGTTTGGCCAGAAAACGATTCTTCAGTACTTGGGCTTGTGCTTTAAGGTCCACCTCAAGGGAGCAGTTGACCAAATGGCACATTTTTGAGCCATGGTTTGTAGTAACAATTTCTAAAGTCTAGATAGCTGTTGCTATCAACCTTTTTAAAGAAACTTCTAGTGACACATTTAAATATTCAATGGATGATAACTGTCACAAGTGCTTGCGCTCTCAACAGAACTGTCAAGCCATCAAATGGCTGGTGTCATAACTGATCACTTGTGCAGTACCATGACAACCACAGAGAAAACAGAGAGTAAGATGGCAGCTTCCATGGCTGTAAAAGATATAGTTTAGTTTTGCTTTAATGGCATCTCCCAACCATGTAGTTTAGAGGATTGCTCAATTTCTATTTTACCTTCAAGGTTGCATTAAAAGGACAGTACAGTATCTTTATTTGTTTGTTTATTTATTTAATTGCTTTCTTAAATATTCTCCATGGCAGTGCCCAGTTCCCCATGCTCATTTTCTTTACAATAGCTTGCATATTAGCTTTGAAAATAGCCAGAATTCAGTATCAAGATATACTTCAATTGGATTTGCATCTAAGTTCAGTTTTCACAGATTTTAGCAGGATTCAATGAATCCTCCATGAATCAAACCAGGGCAGATTTACTCATCCTTAATTATCACATATAACCACATACATACACCATATACAAGGTAATAAAATGATATGATAAAACTGCTGGCTGAATATGTATGTCAACACTTGTCCCCCCCCAAAAAAAACAAAAAAAAACAAAAAAAAACAAAATTCTTGTTAGTGGGGTAACCTTCCCCCTAGGGGCCAGAAGATGAAAAAATGTATTATTAAATTCCTCACAATCATATTTTCATAAATATTTAAATTTGTTAGAGAAAACAAGAACTACATGAAGCATCAGTTTAAGTCAGATAAACATAAATTTGCATACAACTAGTTTGCAAACAAATTTCCCTAAAGCCAGATATGTTAAAAGAGAAAATGTGAAATAATTCACGTTTTATGATATTAGATATAAAAAGACAAACAGTACTATAATGAATGATTTGAAAGATGCATAGCATTCTATAAATCATTATTTTTATTGTATTTTTACTATGCCACATTAATTCAGTGGGAAATATATATATATATATATATATATATATTCCATTAAAAGCCTAATTAATTTTAACTAGGTACTCAGAAGGTTGGTTGTTTATTCAAATTTAGATTAGTTGGAGAATGAACATAACATTTCTGCTTATAAAGAGTAAACATGATGTAGTAACTAATAGCATGATTAATAGGTGAATGAACAAAGAAAGAAAATAGTAGTGCGGTTGTTACTTGCAGCACTGGGACTTGAGTTTATACTAGAATAAACGGTGGTGCTTTTATTTGACCCCATTTTAGCTTTTTTTTATATATTGTATATATATATATATAAAATTAACTAATCATAAAGGTTTCTGCAGCTACAATAGTGATAAAATGCACCTTTCAGGACCTGTAAATAACTCAGTTGATTAATATGTCCTAGTGGAACCCCTATAGTTTATAGTTCATAGGCCCAGGCTTTACATGCAAGAGCCTCTACTTTACACAAAAATTCTGGAAATTGACAGTTGAATATCTTACAGCGGACAGAGCTTAGAAAGCTGTGGAGCTTAATTCACAACTTGGGAAATTTATATGTAAAATCTGGACTTCAGTTCCAGGGGGGCTTCAAAGGGATAATGCAATGGACCTGACGTCTTACACAGTGACTTGCAGGCACCACTAAGTGCCACCTATTTTAGCACTGTTGCTAAAACAGTATTAAAACCCCGTTAACCATGGAAATGTTTTTAGATAGACCAGGTTTACTTTAAAGATGATGTCCAGGCAGGAAAAAATACACATTAAAGTGGCTCTGTATTTGTTAACACATCATCAAATATGTTTTTGTGCAATTAGTGTAAATATTTGAATTTTTTTTGTTTCAACCTTTTGTTTGTGATTACCATGTGCCTTTTTAGGTCCTCATGCACAAGGCACCATAATGTAAAACCTTTAATGATGTTTAATTCCTTGTTTGACACATTTCACCAACACCTATGCATCTAACCCCACTTCAAACAAAGAATCCTGAAAATGTAAATTTAATTTACTTGTTTATTAACATTTTTATTGGTTGATCTTATTAATTGATCTTTGTTAAATTACATCACCTGGGTGACGCCACCCTCCTTAACTTTTATAACAGGGGATTTAGTAGATTCATTTAGTACGAGTAAGCGACAGGAGCAAATCCTGTCAGAGTTTGGCAGGAGGATTTTTTGTTGGCAGATATTGGGTGTTTACCGTGATTGATGTGGATCTGCACCACTGGATGGCATGGATGATGAAGGATGTACATTATGGGACATTTTTGGAATACAGTATACCTTTTTTAACCACCTCAATACCAGACAATTTTCAGCTTTCAGCACTGTTACACTTTGAATAACAGTTACTCAGTCATAAAACACTGTACCCAAAATTAATTTGTATAATTTCTTGAGACAACCAGAGCTTTCTTTGTTGGGATTTAATCATCACTGTTTTTTTTTATTTTTTGCTAAAAAAAGACAGAAAAGTTTTTAAAAAATGATGTTTTTCTTTGTTTCTGTTATGAAACTGCAAATAAATAATCATTCTTCCTAAATTTAGGCCAGAAAGTATTCTGCTATATTTATTTGATAAAAATAACCCAAATCAGTGTATATTATTTAATCGGTGTGAAAGTTATAGAATCTACAATCTATGGTATATGCAGTATATTTGAAAATAGATCCATCCTGATGTACTGACGGCCTATTTTTTTCTGAGGCTCTAAAATGCCAGGACAGTACATATACCCCACAAATAACCCTTGTTGGAAAGTAGAAACCCTGAGCGATTTAGTAAGAGGCATAGAACATTTTTTAAAGTAAATTTTTTCAACAATTCTTTGGAAATTGAAAACATTAAATACATTTTTAGCAAAATTGCCAGTTTAAGTTATTTCTCCTACACAGCATGGGCATGCTTACAATTACACTCCGAAACACATTCTGCTACTACTCCTGAGTAAGGGGAAACCACATGTGTGAGACTTTTTCACAGCCTAGCCACACAGAGGGGCCCAAAATCCAAGAAGCGCCTTTGGGATTTCAATTACCATAAATCTTGCATAAATTATACTTCTAACTATGTGACTACCTATCGCATTTGTGAAGAGCCTGGAACACAATGACAATAACCACATTTTAGAAAGCAAACACCAACATATTTTCTATGAGGCACAATGAGTCTTCTGAACATTACATTTTCTTGACACAAGTGTTTGGAAAATGTGGAAAAAGAATGAAAACATTTTTTTTTACACAAAACTGTCAAATAATAAGATATTTCTATCATATGGCATAAACATTATAGGAAATAAACCCCAAAATACATTCTACTCCTCCTCCTCCTGAGTATGGTGATATCACATGTGTGAAACTTTTTCACAGCCTAGTCACACAAAGAGGCTCAACATCCAAGGAGCACCTTCAGGTATTTTAGGGGCATAAATTACTCATCCAATTGCTTAACTGCCTATCACATTTTTGGGGGCCCTGGAGCACCCAGGGAGTAGAAACACCCACAAAATGACCACATTTTGGAAAGCAAACACCTATGAGGTATAATAAGTCTTTTGAACATGTAATGTTTTTCCACCAGATTTTGGAAAATGTGGAAAGAAAATGAACACATATGAAAACAACTGGGACACTGTTGCTGATTATGTTGGTGCAATGGGACAATATTGTAGATATTGTCCCATTGCAATATTGATGTGCTCTGGAACACTATTGCAGATGTTCTACACTGAAACACTGACAGATGTTGATGGTCCACTGGGATACCAACAGATGTTGATGTTGCACTAGGAAACAATTGCAGATGTTGTTGGCGCATTAATACACTATTGCAGATGTCCTTGTGCATTGGGACACTGTAACAAATGTTGATGTGCACTGGGACACTGGGACAAATGTTAACAGTGCGCTGGGGACACCAAAAGACGTTGATGGTCCACTAGAAATACTGACAGATGTTGAAGGTCCACTAGTGATGCCGACAGATGTTGAGGGTCCACTAGGAACACCAACAGATGTTGATGGTCCACTAGAAACATCAACAGATGTTAACAGTCCACTGGGACACAGACAGATGTTGATGGTCCAATGGGAAATCAACAGATGTTGACTGACTACAAGGGCCACCAACAGATGTTGATGGCTGTGACAGACAGCAGAAATATTATTTTATTTTTGTGTTTTTTTTTTAACTCCACACAAGTGGCCAACAGTCAGCCTGTCTGCTCTTTTAAGCTAAGAGGTCCTTTGCCCCGAAGGGGGTGGGAGATGAGGTTGAACTCGGCAGGGGGCCCAGACAGCACGGTGTTCTGTGGCTGTAAAAAGCCATATGTGTCTGCACCGGGGGCTTGGTCAAATTGAAAGGACGATATAATGCCCTATGGTGGGGGAATGGGCAGAGTTTTGAGTTAGGATGGAGAGAGCAGCTGATGGCTGCAGGCCTTTCTAGGAGATGTATTGAACTGTGCTTTGCTTTGTGCACTGCTGGCACTTGTGGTTCTACATTGCCTGTGTGGTCTTGATACTGCAGCCAAGACACACAGCCCTCTGAAGACCCGTGAGGAGTTGGTGCCTATCTGCCTAGACTTCCTCTGCTGAGGCCCCTCCTGGCTGGTGAGTCCCTGAATTGCTACCCTGTGCTCTGCCCTCTGCTGTGTGCCAGGACTTAACCCATTGCCTGCCAACCTGCCCTCTGCTGTGTGCCCAGACGTACCCATTGCCTGCCAGCCTGCCCTCTGATGTGTGCCCAGACTTACCCATTGCCTGCCAGCCTGCCCTCTAATGTGTGCCCGGACTTACCCATTGCCTGCCAGCCTGCCCTCTGCTGTGTGCCCGGACTTACCCATTGCCTGCCAGCCTGCCTTCTGTTGTGTGCTCAGACTTACCCGTTACCTGCCAGCCTGCCCTCAGCTGTGTGCCCGGACTTAACCCATTGCCTGCCTGAACTGCCCTTCTGCTGTGTGCCCAGACTTACCCATTACCTGCCAGCCTGCCCTCTGCTGTGTGCCTGAACTTACCCATTGCCTGCCAGCCTGCCTTCTGTTGTGTGCCCAGACATAACCCATTGCCTGCCCTCTGATATGTTCCTGGACTTACCCATTTCCAGCCAGCCTGCCTTCTGGTGTGTGCCTGGACTTACCCATTGCCTGCCAGCCTTCCCTCTGCTGTGTGCCTGGACTTACCCATTGCCTGCCTGAACTGCCTCTCTGCTGTGTGCCCGGACTTACCCATTGCCTACCAGCCTGCCCTCTGCTGTGTGCCTAGACTTACCCATTGCCTGCCAGCCTACCCTCTGCTGTGTGCCTGGACTTATCCATTGCCTACCAGCCTGCCCTCTGCTGTGTGCCTGGACTTAACCCATTGCCTACCTGAACTGCCCCTCTGTTGTGTGCCCCTCTACTTAACCCTTGCTATACCTATCAAGTGCCCTCCAAGTCACTCAATTAAAGCATTGTGTGCTACTGCTATCTGTGTGTGTGTTCTGTCCCACCCACACCTCCATCACAATGGTCCACTAGGGACCCAGACAGATGTTGACAGCTCAATAGAGACACTGACAGATTTTGATGGCCTAGTGGGACACTGACAGATGTTTATGTCTGCATTGGGACAAAGAGATCCTCCATAGTGTAAATCCTTATTTACTCACATGTCACACAGCAACATCAGGCATTTCCCCATATTATGGGTGCATATGCATGGTTACGGGTGTATAAAGATGGCCCCCACGCCGGAACCACGCACCGGAAGTCCTGTCGCCGCGTACCTACGCGTTGCGTCACGATTACCACGTGACTTCTTCAGCTGCGTGGGGGCCATCTTTATACACCCGGAACCATGCATATGCACCCATAATATGGGGAAATGCCTGATGTTGCTGTGTGACATGTGAGTAGGATTTTTTGGATTTATCTGTGCAATAAATACGGATTTACATTATGGAGGATCTCTATCTGTTTTTATCATGATCCTGTGTGGGTGAACTACTTATACAAGCACCAGGGGATTGGAGTATTCAGGAGGATAAAAGCCTGTGGGATATCCAGGAGGGTCCACCTGGTGGAGACAAGATTATTCCTGGGAAAGCGTGTTTTACCCTAAAGCGAGCTGGCCCTTGTGGTCACTGCTAGGAGGTGAGGGGGCACTTCTAATGTTTTTGGATTCACGAGTTGTTGGCACTGGATTTATGATTATTTACACGCGAGTTATTGCTGTGGAGCACCAATTTATATTTATTATTGGGACAGTGTGTGGACTTTTTTTGTAGTGGATATACAGTCAGGTCCATAAATATTGGGACATCAACATAATTCTAACATTTTTGGCTCTATACACCACCACAATGGATTTGAAATGAAACAAACAAGTTGTGCTTTAACTGCAGACTGTCAGCTTTAATTTGAGGGTATTTACATCCAAATCAGGTGAACGGTGTAGGAATTACAACAGTTTGCATATGTTCCTCCCACTTGTTAAGGGGCCAAAAGTAATGGGACAATTGGCTTTGCAGCTGTTCCATGGCCAGGTGTGTGTTATTCCCTCATTATCCCAATTACAATGAGCAGATAAAAGGTCCAGAGTTCATTTCAAGTGTGCTATTTGCATTTGGAATCTGTTGCTGTCAACTCTCAAGATGAGATCCAAAGAGCTGTCACTATCAGCGAAGCAAGCCATCATTAGGCTGAAAAAACAAAACAAACCAATCAGAGAGATAGCAAAAACATTAGGCGTGGCCAAAACAACTGTTTGGAACATTCTTAAAAAGAAGGAACGCAGCGGTGAGCTCAGCAACACCAAAAGACCCTTGAAGACCACGGAAAACAACTGTGGTGGATGACCGAAGAATTATTTCCCTGGTGAAGAAAACACCCTTCACAACAGTTGGCCAGATCAAGAACACTCTCCAGGAGGTAGGTGTATGTGTGTCAAAGTCAACAATCAAGAGAAGACTTCACCAGAGTGAATACAGAGGGTTCACCACAAGATGTAAACCATTGGTGAGCCTCAAAAACAGGAAGGCCAGATTAGAGTTTGCCAAACGACATCTAAAAAAGCCTTCACAGTTCTGGAACAACATCCTATGGACAGATGAGACCAAGATCAACTTGTACCAGAGTGATGGGAAGAGAAGAGTATGGAGAAGGAAAGGAACTGCTCATGATCCTAAGCATACCACCTCATCAGTGAAGCATGGTGGTTGGTAGTGTCATGGCGTGGGCATGTATGGCTGCCAATGGAACTGGTTCTCTTGTATTTATTGATGATGTGACTGCTGACAAAAGCAGCAGGATGAATTCTGAAGTGTTTCGGGAATTTTATCTGCTCATATTCAGCCAAATGCTTCACAACTCATTGGACGCCGCTTCACAGTGCAGATGGACAATGACCCAAAGCAGACTGCAAAAGCAAACAAAGAGTTTTTTGAGGGAAAGAAGTGGAATGTTATGCAATGGCCAAGTCAATCACCTGACCTGAATCCGATTGAGCATGCATTTCACTTGCTGAAGACAAAACTGAAGGGAAAATGCCCCAAGAACAAGCAGGAACTGATGACAGTTGCAGTAGAGGCCTGGCAGAGCATCACCAGGGATGAAACCCAGCGTCTGGTGATGTCTATGCGTTCCACACTTCAGGCTGTAATTGACTGCAAAGGATTTGCAACCAAGTATTAAAAAGTGAAAGTTTGATTTATGATTATCATTCTTTCCCATTACTTTTGGTCCCTTAACAAGTGGGATGCACATATGCAAACTATTGTAATTCCTACACCGTTCATCTGCTTTGGATATAAATACCCTCAAATTAAAGCTGACAGTCTGCAGTTAAAGCACATCTTGTTCGTTTCATTTCAAATCCATTGTGGTGGTGTATAAAGCCAAAAATGTTAGAATTGTGTCGATGTCCCAATATTTATGGACCTGACTGTATATATATATGTAACAACTTCACAGAGTGTTTTTGTACACACATGCACTAATTATGTTATTCGCTTAGTGTGATCCCCGCTATTGGGGTTATTCTTTTATATTGATTTTATATTGATTGTGTTTGTGCACTTATTTATTATTGGGACACTTTTTTCACTTAAGATTGTTTATTTATTTGATTATATTTAGTCTGTTTTTGGTCACTTATGTTAGTATTTATTTAGCGCTGCACCATTATATATTGATTATTTATTCTTTCTTGCCATATAAATCCATTAGACAGATCCACACTCAACTTCAAGATCTGCAACTTCACGACTCTTGGCGAGTACTCCACCCGAATGTCAAAGACTATACATTTTTCTCCCCTCCACACAACAAATATTCCAGAATCGATTACCTCTTTATCACGCAAGCTGACCTCTCTTTCCTCCATGATTCCTCCATCGAACCGATGATCCTCTCTGATCATCACCCTATCACTATGATATTACGAATTCTGGAGAAATATTCCCGTTCTAAGATATGGCGTTTGGATGCCTCTCTTCTTTCTGACTTGGCCAATGAAGCAGAGGTTCGCTCCCAATTAATGGACTACTTTTCGAACAATCAAACTCCAGATACCTCTTTGTTAACTCAATGGGAGGCACATAAATGCATCATTCAAGGAGTCCTAATAGCTATGGTCACAAAACGTAAAAAAGAGAGACAGACTCGCTTACAACTACTCTTAGATCGCATTAAATTCCTGGAAAAGGCGCACAAACATAATCAGGCCGTCTCGACTTTATCTGATCTTACGAACACCCGCACAAAGCTCTTAAACGAACTAGGCAAGGCAGCTAAGCGCAGATTCATTCTGTCGCAAAAAACTTTTTTATGAGTTTGCTAACAAAAGCGGGAGATTCTTAGCCAGATCCCTCCAGACAAAAAAGATGAGTTTAACGGTTCACAAGATTAGGGGCTCGGATGGCTCTTTGGCCACCTCAAATGCAGATATAGCATCTCACTTTGAGCAATACTACAAAACATTATACAATCTTCCTCCAGAACATTGCCCTTCTGAGGCCAATAAGCCTAGAGACACCCTAATCTCTGACTTTATTCGCCTATATAGTCCTTCCACTGTACCTGATGATACTGTTCAGGATTTGGAACATCATATCACGGCAGAGGAACTCTCCCGAGCCGTCCAGCAAATGAAACCTTTTAAAAGCCTGGGCCCTGATGGTCTTTCTGTGGCATATTACAAGGAGTTTCTAGATATTTTGAGTTGACCCTTCTTCTCCGCCTTCAAGACTTTCTCTTCACCCTCCACGCAACATCATCGCCTCCTGGAAGCTCATATCACTGTCATCCCCAAAGAAGGTAAAGATGTCACTATGGTTACCAATTATAGGCCCATCTCTCTTTTGAATGTAGACATCAAAATCTACGCAAAGATCCTAGCCAACCGTCTCCTTCCCTTGTTACCCTGCCTGATTGACCTTGACCAAGTGGGCTGCATCCCGGGAAGGGAAGCAAGAGATAACACCATCAAGGCTCTTAACCTTCTCCACCGACTTCACGATTCTCACAGTCCAGGATATATTCTTTCCCTAGATGCCAAGAAGGCTTTTGATAGGGTGTCCTGGGATTACTTAAAGGCATCCCTACAGGCGATTGGTTTAGGGGACACCATGCTCAATTTCATTATGGCACTGTATTCTGGTCCAACGGCTCAGGTCCTTGTGAATGGGCATCTATCTCATCCATTCCCTCTTGGGAATGGTACGCGCCAAGATTGCCCCCTATCCCCGCTTCTTTTTGTGATATCACTAGAACTATTGTTACGCAAACTCCGCTTAAACCCAGATATCAGGGGTATTTCCGTGGCGAACAAGGAATACAAACTTGCTGCCTACGCAGACGACGTTCTTTTGTTTCTGACAGAGCCCCGGATTACCTTGCCCAACCTACTTAAGGATTTTTCCTTCTTTCAATATATCTCGAACCTCAAAACTAATCATTCCAAATCCTATGCCTTAAACATTACTGTTCCTCCAGACCTGGTTTCCTTTTTTCATCCACAGTTTCCGTTTCAATGGGAAAGGGACTCCCTTACCTATCTGGGAATACAGCTTACGAGTAACCTCTCTGATCTTTATGTCAAAAACTTTCTTCCAACCCTTGGTGCCATCCGAGCAGACCTAACTAGGTGGCATCACCCATGCTTCTCCTGGTTTGGTAGAGCTGCTATACTAAAATGAATATCCTCCCACGCCTCCTCTATCTATTTCAAACCTTACCTATCCATTTACCACCCACCTTTTACTTTTCATGCAGAAGAATGTGCTCTCTTTTTCTCTGGAATCATAAACGGCCACGTATTTCTTTCTCCCAACTTGTGCTCCCCAAACCCAAAGGGGGGGATTGAACTACCTGACCTGCAACTTTACCATCAGGCCTGCCATCTTACTAGGATAATCGATTGGAATATTCACTTTACCACCAAAGCGTGGGTCCAGCTGGAACACTCTTGTTCCACTTCCCCCTTGGCATCGATTCCGTGGCTTCTGACCATACACATTCCTCAAGACCTCCTCCTACATCCAATAATCGGTCCTTCCCTTAAAACCTTTTCGCTTAGCCTGTAAATCGGCCTCCATTTCCGATGCCCCCAACCCACTAACTTCTCTTCGCCTCAGTCCAGACTTCCCTCCTGGTATGCATAAGTCCTTTCCATCAGCACATTGGCCACACAGTCAAGTATTGGCGAACCACTTTTTTCACAAAGGTCAGCTGAAGTCTTGTTCTTCCCTGGCAAGTACTATGGGTGATCTCACCTTTCCCTTTTGGGCCTATCTTCAAATCAGACATTTTCTTCTCTCTCCTGCATATCGCCATAAATGGGTCCGCCCTCTCACCTCTTTTGAGTCACTCTGTTCAAAGGCTGAACCACGGAGGCATTTAGTATCATTTAGCTATCTGCTTCTTCTTGGTGACAGAACCTCTGATTCACTTCCCGCCTGCAAAGCTTGGAAAATAGACTTAAACATTGACTTTTCTTCCTCTGATTGGGACCAAATCTTTACCTTTTCTCATAAGTGCTCCTTGAATGTTTCGGCACAAGAAAACAGATACAAGTTGGCGACACGTTGGTACAATACACCTTCTAGAATCCATCATTTTGATCCATCCAGACCTAGTAATTGTTGGAGATGTGGGGCTCCTGTTGGATCTCTTCTTCATATCTGGTGGGACTACCCTTTTGGCAGGAGGTACATCGGATTACTTCTTCGGTGTCTACTCTTGATATTGAGTTCTCTCCGGCCCAACTCCTCCTCCACCACACTCCGCTTCCCAAACGTCTATATTTCAAATCTCTGGCTATGCATATGCTTAACGCGGCTAAACTCTGCTTACCGGTTCTCTGGGGGTCTGTTCACCCCCCCACAGTGCGAGATTGGTTCATACGTTTGAACAGAACTGCTGAAATGGAAGAGCGGATTGCTTCTTCTCTGGATAACCCTACTAAATTTTCTCATACGTGGTCCTGTTGGATTCACTTCCAAATGACCCCTGAATATCGTTCTTTCATGGGCCTTTCTGACTGATTCTGAACCTCTCTGATACCCCGTAGTGTTTCTGGCAATATATCGGCTCTCTGTTATTTTTAAGGTTGTGATTGAGGTTCTTTGTCTCGATGTCCTGTACTGCTTGGAGCGAGTTACGCTTGGCACCCTGCTACGCCTGCAACTGTCCCCATCTCGCTTCTCTGCCAGGGTTGCACGTATCTCTCATGTCCTGGGAGTTTTGAGTAAAGGTGACTTACCTGCCCTCCTACTCCTCCACACCTCCTCCCTGTCCGACCCTTCCCCAACCCCCCATCTCCCTCCCCCCCCCTTTTTTTTTCTTTTTCTTCTTCCCCTCTCTTTCCTTCTTTTTCATGCTTATTCTTAAATTCTTAATCCCCATTTCCTTGCTTTCCTACTCACACTTCTTTACGCATAGGAGCCCTACTCCCTATCTGCAATCCAGCTGCACATATGTTTTACTTTTACATATCTCCTTTCCCGAACCCTTTACCCACGTGCTGGCAACCTGTAGTGGGTTACCTCAGTTTCATCAAAAGTAAAAGGCCCTATCCTACAAGCCCTTGCACCCCCACTCCACACCTACTGTATACATTTCCAATGCATACCTTTGACTCACTGGCCCTGCTCTTTGCTGCTGCTCGGTAACTGAGGTTATATATCATTGACCCTGCCAGTACTGTGATTCCAATATGCTGAATAAGGGCTCGAGACCAGATATGCCTTTAATGTTCCTGCGTTTGCATGTCCTCATTTTTTCCCCTGTTTTCTTTTCCCTGGGTTGACTTACGTCCGATTCTTTGCCTATGTATTGCTATGTATCTTTTTGTTTGCTGTATGTGTATTACCTCCTATTGCATTTCCGACTGATACCTTGTATTACCTGTACCTATTGTATGCTCTAAGTTTATTAATAAACTTTATGGAAAAAAAAAAGTTGTATAGGAGGTTAATGTATGAATCAACTTAAAGAATAGTTTAAGGTTAGAGGTACTAGAATTTGGCAACTAATTGTTTTCCACTTTTCACAAACAATTGCTAGATAAAAACACAGACAAATCAAGTACTTGCTTAGTTGTATTTTATTCTTTCTATAAATAATTTTTTAAATTTTCTTTTATTGTACTTTTGAACATGCTAGAAAATTTGTATTATCCAGGAGAGTCAATTCTCTAACACCCTCCTCTTTCTTAGCACAGCATAGCCCTCTCCTAATTAATGCCTGTGCTGTCCTCCCCTCTTTTTCCTACATACGCCTTTATGCAGCTGCTGAGTGAGTAGTGGAGGGGAAGGCTATAGAATATCACTTGAGTGACAGTTCTGAGTCTTTTGTAACTGCTGACATCCCATCCAAAATGTCTTTGGGCTTTTGGATGTCTATATAAGGGAGAATTTTAAGGTAAAATACATGCATAAAACATGTTAAATGTGCATATTTGCCATAAACCTATTGGAATAATTTTGTTGAAATTAATTGTCTAGCAATACTGCAGGTGCTCTTTAATGCTAGTGACTATGGCAGTCAGCAAAGTGTTTATGTCAAAATGATTATTGTAGAATTTGAATTAGTAGACATTACCATACTTCTCAGCATCTTATAATAAAAAAAATGCATATATTTATCCATAATCCATGACACTACCATCCAGAACCACTGAGAGGGGGCTAATTCAGCAGGGGGGCCTGGAAGCAGAAAGGGGGCTCCCAAATTCTGGGCACTCTGCTCAATTTAAAAACATCTTCCCTGGGCCCCATTTATTCAGTGGGGGGATAACTCTTGGGTGCAAGCCAAATAATCTCTTGTACTGCAGTTTCTGATATCTAAATTAAGGTCTCAGACTCTTCTATATCAATCTGTTGGGGCAAGCCAGTGATGAGAAGAGATTATATTGCCTCCTTGCCGCCTAATTTAACACTATAATGCCACACAACTGCACCACAGTCCCGTGTTTTTCACAGGGTTGTGGCACAGCCCATTGAAATCAGTGGTGAGTTTTTTGAAGTTGTATTTTTTTTGTTACAATTTTTTGGAAAATGGGAATGAATAATTTTTTTTTCACAGTTTTCTTTTACATACTGTCACCAGTGTAGTATAGCATAGTTGTATGACTGGTGTGGCAGTGATCAGGGATACTGACTGGTGACAGTATGTAAAAAAAATAAATAATTTGTATCCAATTTTTTAAAACTTTTTTCCTTAATTTTTTTACATACAGTAATCAGAGTAATTCAGTGTCACAATTGTACTACTCTGGGGAAGGAGGGGTTGGGTGATCAGGGATTTTTTTACACTGTAATTGCTTGATACAGTGATGATACTGTATCAGAAATCATTTGAACTGTCATGAATGTCTTTCATTGCCTACTATAGTGATGCTCTGATTGGCCACAGCTAATCACATGGTACAGAGTGCTGTGATTGGCCCAGGCAACATGTGATCATGGATGACCAATCACAGATCACACACAGTAGTACAGAATGATGCCATGAATATATTTAATTCATGACTATTCCTTACTAGGTGAGATGTGATCACAAAGCAATCACGTGGTATCTGGGCAGATCACAGAGGTCAAATACAAAGCACTGCAATCCTCTGTGTCTGGTGGACACCGCAATCACAGATTGTGCCTCTGAATACCCCAAGGGCCAAGCGCAGTGCACATGAACAGGGTGATGCACAGGTACATTACTGTTGCTGGTTAAAAAATGATAAAAAATTCAAGGTTAGGTTTGGGGGTTTGGTAAGTGGGTAAGGTCAGGTTTAGTGATAACATTGCAGTCAAGAGTCAATAACTATTGCTTTTCCAAAAGTGATGCATATATTTTTCACTTGTTTGTTACAGGTGGACAATTCTAATAAAAGTTCCAGCATTTCAAATGCTGGAGCTTCTATACCAAAAACAAACCCATTGAAAACTAGTTTGTCACTTAACTACAGCTACAATTACAGTGATCAGATATATTAAATCTGTTGCTGCCCATATAACACATAGAGAATGTGTGGCTGCAAAAGGGTGGGCTTTAACTCCTACACACAGTACATACAGTATGCGTCACTGGGCAGCCAATGTTTCTGTGCTGAGAGCCTGTTCACTGTATGCTACCAGCACAGAGACCATGCCTTCAAAGATAGCTGTCAGTCCCCTCTAATGATTGGTAGCTGTCACAATGGTCACATGATTGTTGTTCCTGGTCACTTTACCAGGCATTCAGAACCTTTTAAAGGAATGTCAGGGTGGGTAGGAAGGGTTAAAGTGTAAACCCTAACAGTGAACTTCTCCTATTTGCCTCTTTTTGATCTGGTAAAAGCTATATCCATTGTTTGTGAAAAATAAATAAATAAATGCACACACTGAACATTTGCATACAAACACTTGCATTTGTTATTTTAAAACCCAGCAAAGCATTGTAGCCTTGATCAATGGATGATGCATACAATGCATCTGCAGACTCTTCCTCAGGTTCAGACTTTTGGTTAGAGAGCTGGAGGAAATGTCAATGGATGGTGAGTGTAATAATCACCCCACTTGTATTCCATTAAGAACTAGAAGTCCATCTGCCATGGTAGATGGCACAGATCTCTGTGAAAGATCCACGTGGCTGTGCGGGCAAAGCTATACCCAGCCACATGGATTTTAAATCTGACAGCTGCTGTCAGGGAGAAGAATCCCTGCATGCTATCAGAAGGGGAGCCATTTAGGGAATGAGGGTTTGCTTGGCACCATGCTACAGGTTACCCTACAAATATGAGTATAATCTATAACATGGTCCTAAATTAGTGAGTGGACAAGTCAAAGAAAATATCCACTACTCACTATAAGGATGTACATTGCCACATCTCAGTATTCAACAAGGAGACAGACTAGAGGGGAAACCCCTCAATAAAAATGGGACTTTAAAGGCAGTGTACTCATACGAATCATAACAGATAAAATCATAACATTTATTCATTTACATAAAAATAATAGTGCGTTCCATATTTATTGGACACAAACACTCTTCTTAAAATCATGTAACTTCAAAAATGGTGTAATGTCCCACAGGTAATGCCTACATGTTTTGCAGTTGACATCTACTTCATAAGGGATCTTTCAGGGCTGTACCAATTTTTTTTCACAATTATTACATATCAATGGAATCATCTAAATAAATTACCTTGCATCTCTAATTTACAAAGGCTTACCACCACATCTACTCGAATGTTAGTTACCACTGCTTCCTGAGAGGGCACTAAGTGTGCAGTTGAAATGCCCTCACCTCACTGAGAACAGCGAGGGAGGGCTGCCCAGATATTGGGCCAAGAAGAGAGGAGGAAGAAACAGGCCACCAGTGGCCGATGGAATAACACTAAAATGAAAAATAATAATAAAAAAGTTATTAGATTCTAACAACAATAATAAGGAAAGAAAAAAAACCCCCAAAAAACATATATATTCTCTCATTCGTCAATAACCAAAAAAACAAAAAAAACAAAAATGTATATAACCACCTAAAGGAGGGCCACTTCATTCTAAATAACAGAGGGGTGGGGGGGGGGTTTAATTTGTTTGTTTCCGCTGATCCAACAATAATAATAGAAATAGTCAATTAAAATAATAGAAATAGTCAACCTAACATGGTAACCTAAGAACTTTAACCAATCATGTTAATCTAACATGGTATAGCTGCTCCAAAAGAGGGTGGTACTAGCATCAGGAAGATTAATTTACATAAAAAAGAGTTATAATTGCAAAACAGCAAACACAAATCATTGTCTAATGGTCAGGTGCCAAACAAATCCTCCAGCCAGTCCAACTTCACTTAACGCCCCCCAACTTGGAAAAAGGCTACTTCAATACAACCACAATACCATAATAGACAGACCATATTAGACAGCAATTCAACCATACAGACAAGTCTCCCCCAAAGTGTGGGACCCAACTACATTTCAACAGGCATAGAGTCCAATACTTACAGTACATGTGGTATGATATTACAAGGTATATCGTCACAGAGTGACCCTGCAAAAGCAAGGCCTGCCCCTCTTCCCTCCTCCCTAAATGGACCCCCTGGGTGAGACACCCCCACCCAGATGCCCAAACTTTAATTATACAGTTAGACAAATTTTGTTGTATCTGTTTTATATGTAAAAAAAGCTGTTGATTTTGTCAGAAATTCAGTACTGCACTCTATCTTTTGGTCTCTGCCTGTGTTATCTCAAAGAGTCTATTCAGCCCTCTTTGTTCTTGTTTTAGAACTACAACTCAATTAGTACCTATAATTTGGAGATTAGGACAGTGGGAGTGATTGAGCAGTTTACCAAAAGAAACTGGGCAGGGCTGACAACACTCATTCACAAAAATGCTGTGTGTTGCCAACCCATATCATTAATTAGTAGATGAAGGCATTTCTGGAAGATCATCAGTTTTTTTTATACTTTGGGTAATATGTACGTAGTCCAGAGATGTACTGCATATGTTTTTTTCTATGTCTTGACATACACTTTAAATAAGTTAGTTTATATATGTAGATATTTTAACAACAAATACTGTATAACCATATACCATAGCCTTGGAGTAATAAAAGTACATTTGTTTAATAAATTATACCGCCAAAGAAAGCAGCCTTTACAGAAAGGTCACACACTAGATGGACTGTATGTGATACTTAAAATGTCAGATTGCCATACATATTTACATTTATATTCTAGGTTAGTCAAATGAATGCTTGAGTGTAAATTAATGCACTATATGAAACTACTTAAGCATAGTTTCTGCCTAATTAGGAATAACTATAAATGAAGAAAAAAAATTTGTCTGAATATTAAATGTTTGCTAATGAACAGCAATTAATATTTCACACTACACAAATGTGTATTACTATTTATAAAAATATATAAAAATTGAAAATGGCAACACAAAAGGTCACAGCAGTCGATAAAAAAATATAAATAAATATATATGTAGATATATATCTATATCTATCTATCTATATATGTATATATATATATATATATATATATATATATATATATATATATAAACGAGGTTATTTTTTTTTATCAGTTGCTGTGCCCTTTTGTGTTGCCATTTACAATTTACATTTGAACAGTTGTTACAGTAAAATAAATGGTTCTGCAGAGTTCATAGTGCTCCCCATAAGGGAGTTGACAGCCTATTATTTTTCATATATTACATGCCACCTGTATAGGGAACTTAAAAGAATAGTTAATTATATCTTGCATAAAAAGGGAAAAAAAAATCTTTTGTTCAGAAAACTATGCACCTAACATGAATAAAATATATATCACATTAGCTGATGCATTATAGTATTTAGGGTTTTTTTAACTATTTTTTTCTAGACTATCCAATATCACATAACATTGTTCATCAATAAAAACATTGCTTTTGTTGTCATAGTGACTAGTTTATCACATATGAAAGATATTAGCTATCACTGGATGATCCTTGGTTTGAGTGCAGTATATGTGAATAATCATTAAAGAAAGCAATGTAAAACAAAATGTAAAAGGTTATTGTAGTAGCATGAAATGGCCATCTTTGTTTCATTGTTTAAAAGACAAGTAAATATGACATAGAAAATATGATCTTTAATTAGTTACTCAAACACCTTGAGTGTTAAATAATTACCTTTTTCCTCATTACAGATTGTTTCTGTCGCAAGTACACTAATATGGCTACAATCTCCTCATTCCAGCAATCTTTACTTTATGGTTCTGCCTGGTGCCTCACAGCCTTTCAAGCTCTCCCCCAGTTCTCATTCTCAATGTGTACGAATGCCACATCCCTGGTTGTAATATGGCTACCCAGAGGAAATTCAAATACTTGTAATTAGAGGGGTCGCAGAGTTCATGCACACAAAAATGCTTTTGCTATCAAGGCTGTGCATCATTTTTTTTTTTCCCCCCAAATAATTGATATCTTTTGTTAGTATTGTGGCTACAGCACATGCCATTTCAGACATCTTGCTGGGTATGGTACAGTAAAAGAATTGTTTGGTAAAATATAAAAGATGATGTTACATAAAAATCTCCATAGGGTGATGCTTTTACAGGTTGCCAGTTTAAAAAAAACACAGGAGGTCTGGTGCTAGAATTTTTGCTCTTCCTCTGACCTTTATGGCAATACCTGTGTGGTGCGAACAGCATTAAGGTATGCACGGGGGACTGACATTCACCTTTGCACGTGAGCACAGTGGGATGGGCCCCTTTTTATAATTTTTTCATTTTATTATTTATTTGATTTAATTTTTTTAAATGTTTATACTGTTGCTCTATTTTTTATCACTTTTATTGTTTATCACAAGGGATGAAAAATATCCCTTGTGATAGCATGAGCAGTGACAAGTCCTTTTTAAGAAGAGATCTGGGGTCTATTATACCCAGGGGCGGACTGACCATTTGGAAACTCGGGCACTACCTGAGGGCCCGGGGTTAGTAGGGGGCCCCATGAGATGCCCCTGGTACCTTTTTCATAGGCTTTTTTGAGTTTCGGCAAGAAAACAGGGGCCCCATGATCCCCTATCGCCCAGGGGCCCCATGAGTTGTCAGTCTGCCCCTGATTATACCCTATATCTCTCCTCTGCCCTTAAAAGTATCTGATCAAACCAAAATCCATTTGACCAGATGCTTTTAAAAGCAAAAAATTGCTTCCTGTTTCTTATACCATAAAGATGACTGGGGAAGTTCTAGTCCTCCTCTATGGTAATCCGGCTCCAGTGACTGGTATGAGAGAGTGAGAGTGATAACACCAAATTTAACACACCTTCTCCCCATTCACACCTGAAACCTTGTAACACAAACGAGTCACATGACACCAGGGAGGGAAAATGGCTAATTGGGCCCAATTTGGATATTTTCACTTAGGGGTGTACTCACTTTTGTTGCCAGCGGTTTAGAGATTAATGGCTGTGTGTTGAGTTATTTTGAAGGGACAGCAAATTTACACTGTTATACAAGCTGTACACTCACTACTTTACATTGTAGCAAAGTGTCATTTCTTCAGTGTTGTCACATGAAAATATATAATAAAATATTTACAAAAATGTGAGGGGTGTACTCACGTGAGATACTGTATATATCACAAGAGAAATATTAATGCTATCTATAGAGATTTCACCCTGCCCTTGTGAGTTTCAGTCTAATAAATAAAGCATTATACATATTTAAAATATCACTGCAAAATGTAAAAAATATCATAATGCACAAATGTACCAAGTAAAAAATAAATAGGAGGGCTATGTTGTACATAAACATTTCTTGAACCTCATTTGCTCAAGGCATAACCTTTATTTTATGTATACTAATAACCATATTAAATCAACTCTACATAGAAAACTAAGCTAAAATAGCACTTGTACGGACTGTATTGACATTTTCTGAACACAATATTATCTAAATTAAAAAATAATAACTTAAATAGAATTTGTAGATCAAATAGAATTAATTAAACTTGAGTTTACCAGTGAATGATTTTCACAATTCAAATCATTTGTAGGCATTTAACAGCTTCAGTATATTCAATGGAAACATCCTAATATAATTTCTTCTAAATTAAGTTATGGGTTAAATAGTTACAATATATTATGTGGGTGCATTTGTAAGGCCTACATTTCGTGCTTTTTAATGAAAGTCTTGTTCTATAAGATAAATTAAAATGCATGCATTATCTTTCCTCTACAGACTTTGCAGCTCCTGCTGATATAAAATTTTTTACCTTCTTTAGTAGACTCTTCTAATAATGAAAAAAAAACCTGTCTCAACATGCTTAATTATTCTAGAGCAGGGTGCTACCCAATGCATTTTCTTTTTTTACTTTGTGAATACAAAGGAAATTTTAACACTTCCCATTATATTTAATTTTGTTGGGCAAAATATAAAACTAATGTTGGATGTTATATTAGTGGAAGGGTATATACAGTCTAAGACATATAGTCAAAGAATATATAATGATAGAGAAAAACACACTAGATTAACATGTAGGATACGTAACTGAAAGCCAGCTACTAAAACTCACTCACAAAATTATTGCACTACATCCAGTGCACATAGAATAGTTTGTTGATTTAAAGCCAACATTTTCCCCCTTAATGCTGGACTTTGGCTTCAGATACATGTCCAATATGACCAACTTCGGGTTCCTGTTTGCAGAATGATGTCATCCCTTAAAAGATTGGCTGTGGCTAATCACATGAGAAATCTGATAGGCTGGTTGTACCCAAGTCGTACAACAAAAATTAGGTACAGTCAGCTGAACCTGCTGAAATTTAAACCATTTATGGCCAGCTTCAGTCAGTTTGAAAAAAGATACAAGCTAGTTCACATTAACTCTGGAATGGTATACTCATTAAAAGGTTACATGTAACCTTTTAATGAGTATACCATTCCAGAGTTAATGTGAACTAGCTTGCTCTTAGTAACCCATCATTATCTATGGTTCATTAATATGTATTCTTACATCATGATTAATTATGAAATAGAATAGAAAATACAGTAATCTAGCCATCAAGCCATCACTAGAGTAGAGGGCAGTGTTTTTAGCAGGTTATCAATGGTGATTTTTACATACACAGCATTCAAGGCTTCAGTTAACCTACCAGATATTCATGCAGTTTGAACGTGAGGAAAGATAAATTGCTTGCTTCCTTTAGAGAAGGGTGCCTCAGCATTTTGCTCCTTTTGGTAACTGTATATTATCTAAATAAAATAGCTGATCTGTTGCTCCTCAACATTTATGAGTTATTGTAGCCTTACCTTGATTTGTGGTCTTCTGTGTGGGAAGCAGTATAATTAAGCCTTTTGAGCATTTGGTTCACACAGAAATAATATTGTATGGGTAATGCATTTCATGGCCAAAGTAATGATGACTATGATTTCATTTTATTATTTCATTTAGAGCTATCTCTTCCATGTTACATCTTGTATAGCGATATAAGAGGTTATGCAAAAGAGATACATTTTGGATCTTGAAACTTGCATCCTTATGTACATACTGTAGAAAAGGCATAGATATACAGTACATGTCAGTTTATTATCCCATCTTTTAGTGGTTTTTTGCATTGGATAAAACATTCACTTACTTTAGTATTATTTAAAGAGAACATATGTCAAACCCAAATCCATTGATTCCACAGAGCAGAGTGTCATATTTGTTTCACTAGGCAGATATACACAGTTTATCTTTTATTTTGAATGAGCTAACAAAGAGACCTATTGGACCCTTTGTTAGTGTGCATGAGCTGACCTCCAGATGGAGAACCTGCATTATTTAGTTGCCAGGGGAGCTATGGATATACGGGTGGAATTCCCCTATGATGTCATTTCTATAATAAGGACGTCCTATTCCTTTTGGTTTCCATTCATTTTTCTTCCTGTAAAGGATGAGCACACGTGGCCTGATAAGCTCAGGATCACTTTGAAAGCAAATCTGCTCATTAATAGTCTTGCCTATGTAAAAAGCTTGCGAAAACAGATTCTCCTTTGTTTTTTTCAAGTTTTTTATTACCATATATACTATGGTAATGGTAATTGGTATACTATATACAGTCAGGTCCATAAATATTGGGACATCGACACAATTCTAACATTTTTGGCTCTATACACCACCACAATGGATTTGAAATGAAACGAACAAGATGTGCTTTAACTGCAGATTGTCAGCTTTAATTTGAGGGTATTTACATCCAAATCAGGTGAACGGTGTAGGAATTACAACAGTTTGCATATGTGCATCCCACTTGTTAAGGGACCAAAAGTAATGGGACAGAATAATAAACATAAATCAAACTTTCACTTTTTAATACTTGGTTGCAAATCCTTTGCAGTCAATTACAGCTTGAAGTCTGGAACGCATAGACATCACCAGACGCTGGGTTTCATCCCTGGTGATGCTTTGCCAGGCCTCTACTGCAACTGTCTTCAGTTCCTGCTTGTTCTTGGGGCATTTTCCCTTCAGTTTTGTCTTCAGCAAGTGAAATGCATGCTCAATCGGATTCAGGTCAGGTGATTGACTTGGCCATTGCATAAAATTCCACTTCTTTCCCTTAAAAAACTCTTTGGTTGCTTTTGCAGTATGCTTTGGGTCATTGTCCATCTGCACTGTGAAGCGGCGTCCAATGAGTTCTGAAGCATTTGGCTGAATATGAGCAGATAATATTGCCCAAAACACTTCAGAATTCATCCCGCTGCTTTTGTCAGCAGTCACATCATCAATAAATACAAGAGAACCAGTTCCATTGGCAGCCATACATGCCCACGCCATGACACTACCAACCACCATGCTTCACTGATGAGGTGGTATGCTTAGGATCATGAGCAGTTCCTTTCCTTCTCCATACTCTTGTCTTCCCATCACTCTGGTACAAGTTGATCTTGGTCTCATCTGTCCATAGGATGTTGTTCCAGAACTGTGAAGGCTTTTTTAGATGTCGTTTGGCAAACTCTAATCTGGCCTTCCTTTTTTTGAGGCTCACCAATGGTTTACATCTTGTGGTGAACCCTCTGTATTCACTCTGGTGAAGTCTTCTCTTGATTGCTGACTTTGACACACATACACCTACCTCCTGGAGAGTGTTCTTGATCTGGCCAACTGTTGTGAAGGGTGTTTTCTTCACCAGGGAAATAATTCTTCGGTCATCCACCACAGTTGTTTTCCATGGTCTTCTGGGTCTTTTGGTGTTGCTGAGCTCACCGGTGCGTTCCTTCTTTTTAAGAATGTTCCAAACAGTTGTTTTGGCTATCTCTCTGATGGGTTTGTTTTGTTTTTTCAGCCTAATGATGGCTTGCTTCACTGATAGTGACAGCTCTTTGGATCTCAACTTGAGAGTTGACAGCAACAGATTCCAAATGCAAATAGCACACTTGAAATTAACTCTGGACCTTTTATCTGCTCATTGTAATTGGGATGAGGGAAGAACACACACCTGGCCATGGAACAGCTGAGAAGCCAATTGTCCCATTACTTTTGGTTCCTTAATACGTGGGAGGCACATATGCAAACTGTTGTAATTCCTACACCGTTCACCTGATTTGGATGTAAATACCCTCAAATTAAAGCTGACAGTCTGCAGTTAAAGCACATCTTGTTCGTTTTATTTCAAATCAATGTTGGTGGTGTATAGAGCCAAAAATGTTAGAATTGTGTTGATGTCCCAATATTTATGGACCTGACTGTATATCATATACAGTCATGGCCGAAATTGTTGGCACCCTTGATATTTCTCCAGGAAATCATGTATTTCTCACGAAACGTATTGCATTAACACATGTTTTGCTATACACATGTTTATTCCCTTTGTGTGTATTGGGACAAAACAAAAAAAGGGAGGAAAGAAAGCAAATTCGACATAATGTCACACAAACCTCCAAAAATGGGCTGGACAAAAGTATTGGCACCCTTTCACAACTGCGGATAAATAAGAATGTTACAAGCATGTGATGCTCCTGTAAACTCACCTGGGGCAAGTAACAGGTGTGGGCAATATAGAAATCACACCTGAAAGCAGATAAAAAGGAGAGACGTTCACTTAACCTTTGCATTGTGTGTCTGTCTGTGCCACACTAAGCATGGACAACAGAAAGAGGAGACGAGAACTGTCTGAGGACCTGAGAACCAAAATTGTGGCAAAATATCAACAATCTCAAGGTTACAAGTCCATCTCCAGAGAACTAGATTTGCCTTTGTCCACAGTGCGCAACATTATCAAGAAGTTTGCAACCCATGGCACTGTAGCTAATCTCCCTGGTCGTGGACGGATGAGGAAAATTGATGAAAGATTGCAACGCAGAATAGTCCGGATGGTGGATAAGCAGCCCCAAACATGTTCCAAAGACATTCAAGCTGTCCTGCAGGCTCAGGGAGCATCAGTGTCAGCGCGAACTATCCGTCGACATTTAAATGAAATGAAACGCTATGGCAGGAGACCCAGGAGGACCCCACTGCTGACACAGAGACATAAAAAAGCAAGACTACAGTTTGCCAAAATGTACTTGAGTAAGCCAAAAGCCTTCTGGGAAAACGTCTTGTGGACAGATGAGACCAAGATAGAGCTTTTCGGTAAAGCACATCATTCTACTGTTTACCGAAAACGGAATGAGGCCTACAAAGAACAAAACACAGTACCTACGGTAAAATATGGTGGAGGTTCAATGATGTTTTGGGGTTGTTTTGCTGCCTCTGGCACTGGGTGCCTTGACTGTGTGCAAGGCATCATAAAATCTGAGGATTACCAAAGGATTTTGGGTCGCACTGTAGGGCCCAGTGTCAGAAAGCTGGGTTTGCGTCCAAGATCCTGGGTCTTCCAGCAGGACAATGACCCCAAACATACGTCAAAAAGCACTCAGAAATGGATGGCAAAGAAGCGCTGGAGAGTTCTGAAGTGGCCAGCAATGAGCCCAGATCTAAATCCCATTGAACACCTGTGGAGAGATCTTAAAATTGCTGTTGGGAAAAGGTGTCCTTCCAATAAGAGAGACCTGGAGCTGTTTGCAAAGGAAGAGTGGTCCAAAATTCCGGGTGAGAGGTGTCAGAAGCTTATTGATGGTTATAGGAAGCGACTGATTTCAGTTATGTTTTCCAAAGGGTGTGCAACCAAATATTAAGTTAAGGGTGCCAATACTTTTGTCCAGCCCATTTTTGGGGTTTTGTGTGACATTATGTCATATTTGCTTTTCTGCCTCTGTTTTATATTTGTTCCAATACATACAAAGGGAATAAACATGTGTATAGCAAAACATGTGTTAATGCAATACCTTTTTTGTGTGAAATACTTGATTTTCAGGAAAAATATCAAGGGTGCCAACAATTTCGGCCATGACTGTATACCATTCATAAGAATTATCATATTCAGATTTATTCATTGGCATTCACTATTTATTAGGCTTATATTTTATGGAGTGCCTCTAGTGCCTGGAGTTTGCATGTTCTCCCTTTTGCCTGCATGGGTTTCCTCCAGGTACTCTGGTTTCCTCCCACACTCTAAAGACATGCTGGTAGGTTAATTGGCTCCTGTCTAAATTGGCCCTAGAATGTGTATGTATGAATGTGAGTTAGGGACCTTAGATTATACATCCCTGGAGGGTTAGGGACTGATGTGAATGAACAATATATATATATGTAAAGTGCTGCGTAAATTGACAGCACTATATAAGTACCTGTAATAAAGAAATTTAATAAAAGTAATATCTAAGTAAACCAATGGGTATTCTTATACACTGTAACTGATTAGAGTAGTCATTTAGCTTTTTTCAAGTGTCTTTTGTGTAGTAAATGTGGTTATTTGCTCAGAGGAGTAAATAAGGAGGCACAACTAAACATAGGAGGACACCTACACAAAAAAAAAAAAAAGAAGTCAAACTGATACATTTCTTTCGGCCAACTTTTTTTTTCCTTCAGATCTTCTTTAGTAATGAACTGATATCACTAAAAATAAGAGATAAAACGGGGTTTCCTTACAAAAGAATTGCAAATTAAAAGTAGCTACGTTTGATAAAAGGTATAGCCACAATCATCTTTAGTTTTCATGTACTGCAGTAGAAATACTTTCAAACATGCTGATCACATATTTCTCGATTATTTTAGATCTGCTGTCACAAATCTGACAAAATAATTCCTTATTAAGTGCATAGTTAAAAATACTTTATGAAATCCAAAGGGGGAAATGATTGCTATACATAACAGGAAAAAAAAATCCATAGCATGCCTCAGGAGTAAAATTGAGCTGTCTTCATCATTTTACATACATATTCTTTCACATATCAAAAAGAATGGTAATCGCCTCATTATATATTCACTGTTAATGCAGCCTTATAGCTGAGAACATTTCACATCACTGATTAAATTTAGTCTGTGGTAAATTCTCACTGTTATTTAATGTCATTTATCACCTGCTGTTTTGTCTTACTGCGAACATCCTGCCTACCCTGTGCTGTCTAGAGTACATGGACCTTCTGTGACTTTAATGTACTTAGAACAAAGCCTCCAAAGTGCCTCTATCAGGAGAATGTTGGCAACTTGCCCTTTTTATATTCAAGCCATTTTGCTGCCTGTCACTCAATGCTATACAAATTGAACTCAAAGCTGAGGTAAAAATGGGCCTATGAAACATTTCTTTTTATTGGAAAGAATATGCTAATAAAGCGCCATCAGCAGGAAGCAGGTTGTGTCTGAAAGAGTTTTGTCAACTCTGAATTAATTTTCTGTGTTAAGGCACAGAGGCACAGGGTGCATCTAGAGCTAGGCTGTGGTAATTAATCCGTCTAGCTTTTGATACAAGTGCATTTTAATAAACAAGACCCATGTTTTACAGATGTGAGAACACAACCTTTGTTTTTTGTATTAGAAGAATAAAACAACAATTACATGACAGGCAGTTAGAGCAAATATTGATTTTAAAAATTAATAATTCTTGGAATCATGTCCATTTGTGTTCACAATATACATGATAAAGTAGTGCTGGAAATGACAACACTTTATCAGAAGCAGCGTATGTTAACACTTGATGCTACAAAGCTTTGATAGGTCTAACAGCGTGTAAAAATATACTGAATCAAGAACATACATTTTGAATGCAATGATAATAAAACTGTGAGAACTGTCATGAAATGTATTTATGCAGTGGTAGTCTTTTTTAACAGGTTTCAAATGCATTACTCTTCTAAACAGTCAATTATTTTCTGTTGCATCTGTGCTGAGAAAGAGTTTGCTTTTTATATTTACATACATATTTATTCACAGAATGAAACCCTGTTTACCTGCTGTTCGTACTGCATACCATTAATGCTAGTCAGTCAGAAAATGTCTTGTACATGTGAGTGTCACATTATGTGGTTTTAACAACTTTGCACCAACCAAAATAAATATTAATGTACAAATACATTGAGGGAGACTTACTAAAACTGAAAAGTGCAAAATCTGGTCCAGCTCTGCATAGAAACCAATCAGCTTCCAGGTTTTATTATCAAAGTCTAATTGAACAAGCTGAAGTTATAAACCATGAACAGCTGCACCAGATGCTGAATGCACCAGTTTTAGTAAAGTATGTTATATTGTCTGTTAATTAGGCTGTGTCAAATGATTTACTATTACATTTTTGTACTGAGTGTGATTTACTGACAGTAGATGTATCCATGAAGGTCATTATAGTTTGAAATTGTCCATTGGATTGCCTAACTGGACAACTGAAGACAGGCAGGTCTAGTACTCAGTGAACAGAAAGGAGTGGGCTGTGTCTTGAAGTGGAACTATCCTTATCTTGGCTCTGGTAATGTGGCAGAGCTCCCCGCCCGGACAAAGCTGACATCTTTGGGGGCTTGACTTCCAGGGCTCTTCGCTGTCTATTATCATTGGCCAGACAGGGATGATGTAACTCCGGCGCATGCACTGGAGTTCAGTCAGATTTGGTATTGCCAAGTTTGTACAGTGAGCTGCGCATGCGCATGTGCAGATCACTGTACAAGGGTGAACAGGCAGATACGTTTCTTTAATGCAGAAGACACAAAGCATATCTCTTCTGCATTAAAATTCCTGCCTGTTCTCCCCTTCTAATCACTTCACCTCTGGTAGATTTACCCCCCCCCCCCATTCATGACCAGACCATTTTTTGGCACTGCATTAATTTAACAGACAATTGCACGGTCATGCAACGCTGTACATAAATGAAGCTTATGTCATTTTCCCCCCCCCAACAATTACAGCTTTCTTTTGGTGGTATTTAACCATTTGCCACCCTCCCTATGGCCGATGGCCGGTGGGCGGCAAATGTCATCAGCGTTCCGGGTGGACGCCATATGGCGTCCTCCCGCACCTGCGCAGCGGCGCGATCTGTCACCGGCCATGTACCTCGGACACGGCCGATGACACATCTGAGAATCGGCCCCGTTGCCGGTACCATGTGACCTGCTGTGACCAATCACAGCAGGTCACATGACAGTTGTATACAATGGATGGCTTCATTCATGCCATCCATTGTATACTAGTGTCTACCTGTGAATGGTCACAGCTAATCACATGCACATGTCATGTGATTAGCTGTGGCCAAATCACAGCTAAGCAAAAAAAAAAAAAAACCCTGAATGAATCGATGTCATTCAGGTAAATGCTTGCTTATAGCAAAGTAATTCTTTGCTATAAGCAAATTGTGTAAAAGAAAAAAAAAATACTGATCACTTCCCCAAAGTAGTACAATGTTACTATGGTAACATTGTACTACTTTGGTCATAGTGAAATATGAAAAAAAAATCTTAAAAAAAAATAAAAACACATTTAATAAAAAATAATAAAAAAAATATATATTTTTTTTTTCATACTGTCACCAGTCAGTGTCCCTGATCACCACCATGCCAGTTATATGACGACGCTGTACTGCACTGGTGACAATATGTAAAAAAAAAATAGTGAAACTAATTTTTTTTAATTTTTTCATTTTCCGAAAAATGACAAAAAAAATACAACTTCAAAAAACTCGCCATGCCTCTTATGAAGTACGTCGGACTGTCTAATTTGCAAAAAGGGGTCATTTGGGGGATATCTGTACTGTTCTGACATTCTTGGACCTCAAGAAATTAGATTGGCTGTGAGTACTTCAAGATTGATCAATATTCAGATCTATACCAAAGTTTGTGAACTCTATAGCTTTCCTACAAACTAAAAAATACATCCTAATTTGGGTTATTTTCACCAAAGACATGTAGTAGAATACATCTCGGCCTAAATTTATGAAGAACAATTATTTATTTGCAAACTTTTATAACAGAAACAAAGAAAAACCTTTTTTTTTTTTCAAAATTTTTGGTCTTTTTTTGTTAATTTAGCAAAAAATAAAAACCCCAGTGGTGATTAAATACCACCAAAAGAAAGCTCTAGTTGTGTGAAGAAAATGATAAAATTTTAGTTTGGGTACAATGTTGTATGCAATTGTCATTCAAAGTGTGAGAGCGCTGAAACCTGAAAACTGGCCTGGGCAGGAAGGTGTAAAATTGCCCGGTATTGAATTGGTTAATCACCACAGGGTGTTTTTATTTTTTGTACTATAAACAAACAAAACTGATAATTTTGAAAAAAAAAATCAGTATTTTTGATTTTCTGCTATAAAACATATTCAATTAAAACATCTGATTTCTTCATAAATGTAGGCCAATGTATTCTGCTACATATTTTTGGTAAACAAAATCCCAATAAATGTATATTCCTCCTTGCGTGTGAGTGACATTAAGCGTTCTTTAACATGAAAAAAATATATGCGGAGTAAGAAATCTCTTGGTATATGTTCTGGTATATGCGAAGGCTTTGGAACACGGTGAATTCTGTCTATAGTTAATTCCAGTGGAGATAGGTCTGGCATGAAAGATGAAAACATTATTACAATAAATGAACATAGTGCTGCAGGTTGAACTGTTTCGGAAATTCCTCTAATTTTAACATTATTCCTCCTGGACCTATCCTCTAGGTCAGCAAGTTTTGCTTTTAACCAGATTTGTTCCTCTTCGGTGGTGTCATGTGCATCTATTAGCTCATTAATTGTGGTGGCATATTCCCCCATCTTTGTCTCAATATGATTCACTCTGTCCCCTACAGCAATAAGTTCAGAGTTGAAATTCCCCATACAAGCCATCATATCAGTATGGATAGTGCTTCTGAGAGAAATTAGCATGTCCTTTAAAGTAGTATCTTAAATTGGTTGATTAGATGTGGGTAAAGCTGTAATAGATTCTGGTAATTATCTAGTGTCCTCGTGTGAGTTAAGGTTAAAACTCACCTCATATTGCTGCAGATTAGAGTCATCCGTCCTTATTCTGGATTTCTCAGGGCTCCTTAATGATGGTGTTGAGGCTTGTGATGTTCCAGCTAAACCTTGGTTGTTCCTGTGAGAGTTGTTCTGAACTCTGTGTTGGGATCGGGTAGCCGCTGAAGAGGAGGAATGTAAGCCGGCGCCATCTTGCCCATGCAGTTGCTGAGGCTGGGAAAAGTAGGCAGTCAGTTTTTGGGGCCGGTGACCCTCTTTCCTTTTCCTGGGCATGTTGCCAGAGATTGGGGGAGTCAAACTGCGGTGTCGGGGTACAATTAGAGAGCCCCTGGAAGCTGTGTGCCACTATTTTTTCCCGCCGGGTGCCAGAGCTCCGGATCTAAGCTGTCATCTTCGGCTGAGGTAAAGCCATGACCCTCCAATAAACGTATATTGATTGGTGTGCGTAAAAGTTATAAAATTTACAAAACTATGGTATATATATTGGAATTTTAATTTATTTTTTTAATACTGGTAATGGAGATGATCAGCGACTTATAGCAGGACTGCTATATTGAGGTGGACAATCCGACACTAACTGACATTTTGCAAGTACATTCTTGGCACATGCTGTCATTATACAGTATTTGTGGTTGTACCCTTTGATATACAGTGATTAACTACTTGTCAACTGTATAACAAAGTTATACAGTGGCAGAGCGGCTCTCCTGTGCTGCATCATGAACTAGGTAAGTGATCCAGCGCTCCGGGGCAGGGGGCATGCATGTACTGGTCCAGTGTTACTGTGATTCAGAATAACACCGATCAGTTAACAGGTCTGATTTTTGGCCTGGACCTGCTGATCAGTTCTACTGAATCACAGTTCAGCCTGTGCTTACAAAACACAAGCTCAAGAAATTATGCAATCTTTTCTCCTGGAGCCCTTTTTCAGTTCCAGAGACAAAGAGAAGATCTATAAGTAAAAGCAGCACACTTTACACTAAAACACCTAGTTAGATTACATTTATAGTGTTACTAAGCCTAGGACCCTGCGTTCAATATTTCTGTATCTGGTCTCCCATAGGACACGGAACATAGAACTGCAATTATTAGTAAATACAAACTGCTAAATACTTTTTCTCATCAGCAGTATATAGTAGTCTTGTGACTTCTATCAATGTCCAGAAGAGCACTGGTTACAGCTGTGGGAGTTTTCATTCTCCTGTAGGAGGCTGCAGGACCCCTGACCTCTGTCTGGACAGTGCTGATTGGCCCTGTGCTGATCACATGCTCTCTCTCAAGAAAAAAAAAAAATTCTCTAGCAATACACACCAAACTGAGCATGTGCAGGTTGCCCTTGATCCCCTGTTCTATCAGGAGATATTTAAGAGACACTGGAAGAAGGGGAGGATCAGAGAAGACAGGATCAAACATCCTTTTTACACAATGAGGGCTAACCCCTTAGGTTCCACAGTGAGTATAACAAGCATGCTTTACTCCATGTACAGACTGATTTTACTGTTGTGGCTTTAGTGATACTTTAACCTCCTGATCGCCCCCCAGTTTATCGTTGCATTACCTTGTCACCAGTGTCATTAGCACAGTAACATCCCTCCCAGATAGTGTCATATTGCCGTCACTATATTACCATCACTATTAACCCTTTTATTGTCAGGAACACTCTCACAGACACACTATACACATTGGTAGTATAGTGTCTGAATGGATCAATATCTTTGATCAGATCAGAAGTATAATACCATCCACAATAGTATAGTATCCCCAAAAATGCAGCATTAGCAGGATCAGCCCTGACACGTGCCAGCATCTGTGTTTAGCCCCTATGCTCCCCCCCAGCAAATGCAGTGTCAGTAGATCACTGTCACTTGATACATTACACACAACACTGCAGCGTTATCAAAATCAGGCCTGATCTCTGCTTGCACTAGCAGGTTTTTTGGTTTTTTTTTCGTAGTGGTTGAAGCAGTCCCTGACAGCCAGGTGCTCTTTTTCCCAATAGTCACACTAGGTACCTATAAATCTAGTGGTGAAAATGTCCAAAGAAGGTATACTAGTGAAGAGGCCTATATGATTCTGAACATGTCCAATGAGAGTGAAGGGGAAGCCTCACTAACAGAATCAGGCTCAGAATATGAACCTGTAAGGCAGTGGCACCCTGACAGATAGCTCAGACGACAAAGAAGAGGTCCCTGTTAAGGTGGAACATTCAAATATAATGAAATTCCACCATGAATTTTGAACTCAGTGCAAGTCTATAGGACTCGAAGTTGTCTTGAAGGACATGAATCAGCAAAAAAAAGTTAAATTATTGTTTTTGAGGGAGCTGCCATTTTTCATTGCTTAAAGTGAAAAAAAATGTTTTATCATGCCTGGGGATCTCCTTAAACTACCTGCAAAGGTGCACAGCTGTACAAAGTATAGAACCTGCTGCAGCAGGATTTACATTTTTTTTTAAATTACATTTTTATACAAAAAAGAAAGACAACAGCATGAGGTCCCCTCCTAATCCATACCAGACTATTTAGGTCTGATAAGAAGGTTAGAAGGGACCCCACAGTCATTTTTTTTTTAAAAAAGTGCATGGGGTTCCCCCTAAAAGCCATACCAGGCCCTTTAGGCCTGGTTGGACTTTTAAGGGAAAACCCACCTCACAAAAATGGGGGAAAAAGTGTGGGTCCCCCTAAATTGCTACCAGATCCTTGATCCGAGCACAGACCTGAAACTCTATAGCGGTTTCTGAGTTTAAAATTTTTTTGGACCTAACCCTCAACATGGGCATTACTTAAAATAATGAGTTGTGGTCGTATTAGTCCACAGACCTGATTCATCACTGATCGCTGAATATGCGATGATTCCAGGTGACCATAGATCCTACCTGGGATCTTCCAAACACCAAGCACTAAAATCCATTCACATTGTCCGATTCTGTGAAGAGTCTTTTGATCAGATCGTCTATGGTCACCTGGAATCGTAGCATATTCAGCGATCACTGTAGGTCCCGCAGCTCTGGAAGATTGCAGCTCTGGGCAGTATCTGGTGGCTTGAAGAGAAGAGTGTTAGTTGAAGCCACAGCCTACAGGACATAGGATACACACCACTACAGGCCTGACAACGCATGCACTGATGATCCATATGGAGTGGGTGAACACCATCTGAACCATCATTGGAGGCTATGAAGGAAGCTGGAGCTGTTGCCATATGATTGTTCTTGTGCCCATTTTGACCACTCGATAATATGATGGTCAAATATATCTTGTAAGCCTTCTTTGAGCACAGAGTGGGGTGACACGTGTTTCACTTGGATAATGTGTGATCATCTAGCAACTGAAGATCCATGATTGCATGTTAAGATATTTTTTTAGTGCTCTTTTGGCATTGGGACTTTTTTCACTTTGTTTTTTAATTTCTACTATTTTCATTTATTTGCAAACGTTATCACTTTTGGTGTCACTTATGTTTAGTTAACGATATCAGATTGTTTTTTGCACTTTTAGGCTCCATGTACACTGCAGCTGATAAACTCAGTTTAGGAGCTTTTATGCGTTCTTTTAAGCAGCCCCTGGACTCTCCTTAATGTTTTCCTATGTGTCCATGTACACATCGTCGTTTACAGGCAGTTGAGTTTACAGTTGTTTTTGTGAACGCACCAAACTTGCGTTCAGTAGATTTTATCAGCGTTTCAAACGCTTGTAAACGAGTGTAAATGCGGCTAACCACTTTTATAAGTGTTTGTGTTTGGAATTTTTTTTTAACTCTTCCATTTCCAGATGCTGTCCAGAGCCTTTTTTCATCATGAAAAATGCATGCAAAGTGTTTTCCCGGTACTCAAAAGGACCTGGTACACCATACTTTGAGGTTTCACATGAACGAAAATATGTTAGACACTGCTGCAATAATTTCTGCACAGTAATGAGCTGAAACACATCCAAACACCACAAAAAAATAAAAAAAAAATACAGCTAATTTCAACAAATACTGCTCTCTCTGCTTCTACTCCCTCTATTTCTCTCAAACAGTCTGAAATAGTTAATGATTTACCATTTTCCAGTGCATTCTGAGCATTTGGGAGGTTCTCCTGTGCTTATCTTTAAAAACCGCTTCTGAACGCAAACACTGAACGGCTAAATGCGCATATGCACGGCATGCAAACACGGCAAAACTGACGTTTTTAACCTGCATTTTCCTGCTGTCAATTTCCAGCGTTCAAAAGAGTTCTCCAAACGCAGCATGGAGCCTTAGCGCCACACTTATATTTATATGTCCCATCCCATTGTAGAACCCAAGAATGCAGCCGTTACCACCGGCTGACCATATAGCTGATCTGAGAATGGAGTGGCTCCAATCATCTCTATAGTCTAAGAAATCGGAAACTATAAGCATTTCATCACTTTGGTTTCGACAGATATAAACAGCACCATTTTTAAAGTTTGGGAAAGCATCTGATTGCAGCGATCTTGGTGTAATCAGATGCTTTAAGGGCAGAGGAAAGATATAGAGTCTAATAGACCCAGATTTCTTAGAAAAGAGTACTTGATGCTGCCTATTGCTATCACATGGGACATTTACATTCTCTGTGATAATAATGAAAGTGATTTAAAAAAATGAAAAGGACAGCGTAAAAATAAAAAAAAATCAAAATAAATATTTAAAAATTTTTTTAAAAGCACCCCATTCCCTCTTTGCTAGCGCAAAGGTGAACGCAAGCATTGGTCCCATGTTGGTGTTGAAACAGCGATAGTGCCATGCATGTGCGATATCACCACGAATGTCAGATCAAGGGCAATAATTCTAGCACTAGACCTCCTGTGTAAATCTAAAGTTGTAACCTGTAAAGGTTTTTTAGGCATCACCTATAGATATTAAAAATGTATATAGTTTGGAAGGAGTGTCCAAGATGGCGACCAGAGCTGCAGCTTAATTAGGAGCTCCGTCGCCCCATAACTCAATCCGCTGCCATCTGGGTGGCAGATGGCTCTACAGGGGCATCAGAGACCCTGCGGCCCCTGATTAACACCTGAGGAGGTGTGCTGGACAATTTTGGCCCCCCTCCGGCGTTCCGGGATTTTGCGGCCTACGAAGCCGCAGACTTTCCTGCAGTCGCAGCCGGATTGGGATGGCGCTGCTCCACCCCCCGGCCCCCTGCTGCTGGACCCGCTGCTGGGGTGGTTTGTATGTGGCTCCCTGGCCTCTCCATTGGCTTCAGGGGCCACATTGGCTGAGGCACCTATAATTAAGGCATGGGGGCCCACCATAGTGGACTTGGGGCCCCCATCTGGCCTAGAGGCCTACTCCATCTGCTCCTGTGCATAGGGGGCGAATCAGAGGCCCCTGTGTCCCCTCTTGCAGGTTTGCACCATTACAGTCTGCCTGGCCTGGCAGTCACGGACCCTCACACCCCACGAGGGGCGTGCACACGTAGCCATGGAATATGGCTATTTGATCTCCCTTCGCCACGCCACTGGAACATCTACCTCGGCATATAGGGCCTCTAAACCCCTGCATATCAATACCACCAGTTGGAGGTGCTTGTGAAATACCCGGGCTTCACCTAAAAATGCATCGTACCCCGCCCACTAAACCCAAACACCGGGCCCATCAGCAATCTCCTCCACATAGCCACACTGGCCAAATAACGCCCAGCCCTCCTGAGCCTGATGACATCATGCAGCTTACAAGGGATCCGGAGTCGGATGGTGATAGTCAGCAGCAATTCCCCTCGGGACTGACCGGTCCCCTTGAACAAAACCCTGAAGCCTTGCTACACAAATTCCGAGCCATAGTGCGAGAAGAGATTACAGTTGCCTCTCGTAAATTGTCTTCTGATCTGGTCAGAGGCCTAAAAGAATTGGGACACCGTGCCCATCAACTGGAGCAACGTATGGATCTGGCGACCACAGTCTTGGAGGGTCATGAACAGAAGGTGGACGATCTGCATGCTGAGCTGACACTTTAAAGGATAAATTGGAAGATGTTGAGAATAGAGCTCGCTGGGACAACCTCCGCATCCGCGGGATTCCTGAGGTAATTAGTGATTTACAGGGCACTGCTGCAGCTCTATTCCAGGAACTGGCTCCTGAGATCCCCTTGGAGCAACTGAAATTTGACCGTATCCACAGCGCTTTAGCTCCTAAACCCACGAAGGGCCCTCCCAGGGACATTATCATTAAGTTCCATTTTTACCACACCAAACAGCGTCTACTACAGGCGGCTCGGAATCGTCCGGCCCTGGAATTTCAGGGTAACTCCATTCAGCTGTTTGTAGATTTGTCTCCAGTCACGATTGTGAAACGTCGTACCCTGAGACCCTACCTGCAGATTCTACAATCAGCTGACATCAAATATAGATGGGGTTTCCCCTTCAAACTCGCTTTCTCTTTTCAAGGTCGTCAGTTCCAAGCTTCTTCACCTGCGGATCTTTGCCGTCACTTTCAGGAACTGAAACTGGAACTGCCACACTCCCAGACTGAGGAGACTACAGTTTCTATGCACCCACGAGGTTCCCAGTCTTCACGTAAATCATCTCCTCCAAGCCAGAGTAGCTCTCAAGCTCTTCGATCTTTACAGGCCCAGCGTTTCCAGGAAATTTCTGCGATTTGACATTCTGTGTCCGGTTGGGTATTCACATTCGTTTTTTACTTTTTGAGATGCGGGCGACACTGCCCACAGGTGTTACTATGCAGATAAGTAATGTAGCACTCTCTCTGAGGCCTGCACCTCAAAAGCCTTGTTAGTTCTATTTAGATGTTTCTATTTATGTTATTGTTGATGGGCAGAACTGGCAGTGGATCTCAGGCCATAGGTGTGACTCTGTTTACTGGGCTGGCCCGTGGGCGGACTCACTCCTCTGGTTATCTTGGAGCTTCTCCATCTTTGAGGTTTTGGCCGATCATGATTCATATTGCCTTACTAGCCACTCATAGATCACTTGTTAGTGGGTTTATTAGCCTAAGTTGTTTGCTCAGTATTTTCCTGTTTTAACAAAGCCGAGTAGTTTCAGTGGATTATTGTGTCCCCCTCCGAGCTGGTTAGTGGACCGGATTGGTGTCCTACCCACTACTCAGCCTCTTTGTGGGTATATCACCCACAGTTGATTGTTATGATGTTTGTAATAATCTTACTGTTTCATATGAATATTGATTGTATACCAGATGGTTTCTCGTTTTCTTCCTTTTTTTCCATCTTCCTTTCTTGGTTTCTTGTCATGCGTGTTTTGTGTTTTTATCAATTTTTTTTCAGGGCTCCTGGGGATTGTGGCGGAGATGATCTTTTTCCTTTTCGATTGCCATGTCACTGAACTGGTTATCTTTGAATGTTCAGGGAATGAACTCCCCACAAAAACGGGTAAAGATATTTAAGTTTCTCCGGGCTCGACATGTCGATATTGCTTGTCTACAGAAAACTCATTTCTCGACTACCTCCACCCCAAAATATTTTGATGCACGCTACTCTCAGGTTTTTCAGGCTACTGGCCTTACTAAACAAAGGGGAGTTCTTGTTGCTTTTCACAGCAAAACCACATTTGTTTGTGTGAAGCGTATTGCTGACCCAAGCGGCAGGTATCTTTTATTACAGGGCCCGGTGCAGGGTATATGTTACAATATTGACCTATTACACTCCCAATGTCAACCCAGGACCCTTTTATATCACATATCTGCTCCCTCCTGGCAGTCCATAAACGGAGTACTCTTCTGATGCCAGGAGATTCCAATTTAGTATTAAATCCTTCCCTAGATAAATACCCTGCGGAGAACTCCAATTCTCCCACTTCAGCTAAATCTTTTAACCATACATTACGTACCCATGACATGGTAGATCTATGGTGTGAGTTCCAACCCCGGGGAAAAACTATACTTACTATTCTCACTCTCATCATTCTCATTCTAGAATTGAGCATGCTTTTGTTTTACGTAAACATCTTCCTTTGGTGCGTTTCGTCTCTATCCTCACGGTTCCGTGGTCTGATCACGACCCCATTTTGGTGGTTTGTCGATCTCTCCTCTATAAGCCATCCCACTCCTCTTGGATTATGAATGACTCCCTGCTTTCGCTGAAGGAGATTCAGGTGGAACTACTGCGCAAATCCCAAGAATATTTTCAGCTAAACTCGGGTTCTGTCTCTTCTTCGGTGACGTTGTGGGAGGCTTACAAGGCTGTTCATAGGGGCCATATTATTCAGATAGCTTTGAGGTGGAAGAGGGATAGACAACATAAACAGCGTCAACTTGAATCAAAGCTAGCTTCCGCGTTGGCACAATTTAGGCAGGTACCGGCCCCATCGAACCGTAGGTTATTATATCAGGCTCGCCTGGAACTGGATCTCTGACTGATGAGGCTTAGCACTCTTTGCGTTGGACGCGCCAGAAATGGTATAGTAAAGCAAATAAACCAGACTCCATGTTAGCAAGGTATATTGCGCTCTTTTACGCACCACCCTAAACCGATTTCTGTACGCACTCGCCAGAATGTTCTTACAAGTAATCCTGTAGCGATGTTGGAGGAATTCCGGAATCGACTTGCCAGACTTTATATGGATCCCACAAGGGCTGATTCCCAGTCTATCTCTGACTTCTTGTCCCATTTGTTTTTGCCTACTTTGACTCAGGCTCCTAAGGACCTGATGGATCGTGATATTCAAATAACAGAAGTTTTGCATTTCATTGCGGATCTGAAGACAGGCAAACGGCCAGGTCCAGATGGGTACACGACTTTATATTACAAGAAATTAGCTCATGTGCTTGCTCCTCACCTTGCCGCTATGTACATTGCGGTGAAGGGAGGTTCGATTTTTTTCCCCTGACTCTCTGACTGCTAATGTGGTTATGATCCCAAAACTGGATAGAGATCATTCCTCATGGGCAAATTACAGGCCAATTTCTCTTATTAACATCGACATGAAAATCCTAACCAAGATCTTAGCCACTTGTTTGAATTCTTTCCTTTTTCGTCTGATTAAGAAGGACCAGGTCGGTTTCGTCCCCCACAAAGCGGGTGATGCGATCAGACGCATTTTGCAATTACAACATCTCACGCATACTCACAAAATTGATATGATGTTATAGATATCAACAAGGCCTTTGTCACTTTGTCCTGGCCTTATCTTATGTCGGTCCTTCACCATTTTTGCTTTGGTCCCTCGTTCTTGCGTTGGATTTCTTCATTATATATGTCCCCCCAAAACTCAAATATTACGGTTTTGAGTCCTCAACGTTCCCGATTGGCAGGGGAACTAGACAAGGTTGCCCACTTTCTCCCATACTATTTATTTTAGCTTTAGGACTATTGGCAGAAGCTATTCGTATGCATCCTGATATTAAGGGAATGGATGTAGCTGGTTCTCAACATAAGTTATCTCTGTTCGCTGACGATATATTGTTGTCAGTTACAAATCCGGGGGTTACTCTGCCAAACCTACTTGCGGTTTTGGATTCCTTTGCAGTTCTCTCAGGCCTCCATGTCAACCCTGCCAAATCTAAGGCTATGTCGATTACCCTTTCACCATCAATGTTGGCGACTCTGAAACATTTGTTCCCTTTTCAATGGCTTTCGGCCCTGCCGTATTTAGGAATCAAGCTCTCTCTGACTTATGACGGACTCTATCAGGCTAATTTCCCCGCTGTCTTTAGTGATTTGACAGAGATGTTGTCCTCCTGGTCTCACTATCTGCTTTCATGGTTTGGTAGAATCAATGCGATCCGCATGACTCATCTTCCCAAATTATTATACGTGTTTCGAGTTCTACCAGTTCTTGTTCCCTCACATATATTGCGTATTCATCAGCGAAAACTCCTTTCATTTGGGGCTCCTCTCGACCCAGAATTAGCAAACAAATCTTATTTGCCCGTAAGACCGAGGGTGGGTTATCTGTCCCAAATCTTCAGGCTTACTATCTGGCGGCCAATATTGCCCCCTTAGCCCATCTCCATGCATCTTGCAATATTTCCTTGTGGGCTACTGTAGACTTGATGGATTCCCACCCGATACCACTCTCTTCTTTGCCGTGGCTTCCTCCTATTCATCGCCCTTCATTCCTTAGTCCGACGCTGACGCTTAAGCTTCGTCTTTGGGATTCTATTAAATATTCCGCTGGTCTCATTTCCACCCACCTGCCGTTACTACGTTTGCTACATAATCCATTATTTCCCCCAGGTCATGACAATCCCGGACAGTTTGCTTGGTGGCTAGCCCATGGCTTCCACGATGTACATTCCTTGCTCTCTCCTACTCAGATACTCACCTTTGAAACTCTGCGTTCTTCTTATGATATCCCACTGCGGGAGCATTTTGGCTACCTTCAACTCCACCACTTTATCAATACATTAATACAGACGCATTCGGGACCCTACAGGTTGACCCCCTTTGAGAGTCAATGCAGACATAGACCCCATGCTCTGAGTTTAATCTCTCTGGTCTACTCCTCTATTATTTATTATAGAACACCTCCAGTCCGTTCTTATCATCAGCATTGGCAGTCGGAACTCGGGGGCACTCTGGATCAGCAGGATTGGCAGACCATTACCCAAGCTTTATCTAAATGTTCTAGGAATGTTATCATTCTAGAAAATGCCTATAAGGTTCTTTATTGATTGTATTACACGCCTGCTCGTCTGGCTCATTTTATCCTCACATACTCCCCAACTTTGCTTTGTTGTCAACAAATAGGCATCATGGTCCATATTTGGTGGACTTGCCCTAAGGTTTTCAGATTGTGGATCAGGGTTTATGCCCTTCTCCGTATGTTTCACACAGATATTAAGTACAACCCATATGAAGCGCTCTTATTTAAACCATTAGTGGGCCTACTTCGTCTTGAATGGCAGTTGGCATCGCATCTATTCATGGCTACCAAGCTGATGATCGCAAGGGCTTGGAAGACTCCCCTCCTCAGCTTCGAGGCTCTCAAAAATCGGATGAACTTTATAATGGTTAATGAAAAGCTGACGGTTATACTGTTAGACACCCATACAAAGTTCCTGCAGACCTGGTGTCCCTGGCTTGATATAGCCCAACCGTCGAGATTTGACCAGTCCCTCTTGTCGTTATAAGATTTACATATTATTTTATTTCTCTTTTTTTTTTCCGTCGCGGTCCCCCTGGAGCCCTTTTCTTTGTTTTGTTTTTGTTTTTTTTCTTCGTTCCTCTCTTTACTTCTGTTTAGTCTGTCTTTACGATATTTGTGCTGATTGTGATTTCTGCCTTGAGTATCGTACCAGCAATACTACATTTATTTGCCGGACTCCATCGGGAGCCCAGAATATAGAGTATCATTATGCAGTGAGGCTTCATTTTCCATCTTCCCCTCCTTCTGTATACAGATATAGTGACAACTTTTTCTTTTAGTTTATTATGTCATTGGTCTCTACATGTCTACCATTTTTGCAACTTTTTGTTTTGTTTTCCTTTTTTATATACGGCACTTGTGTACGAAGTTTATTTTCTTGTCTTTCCATCAGTACATACTCTGTATTATTCACCAGAAAACTTGTATTTTTTATTTCTGTCGGTCAGTGCATCTGTTTTTGACTGATTCTCTGATGTTCTCTATTCTACAATAAAATTCTTTGTAAAAGAAAAATGTATATAGTTTGTCACCACTGCACAGGGCGTGTACAATTTTAAAGCATGTCATATTTGGCATCTATTTACTCAGCGTAACTGCATATTTTATATTTCACTAAACAATTGACCAATATATTGTGTTTTTTTTGCATTCAAATTAAAAAAAGTGTATTTTTTAAAAAAAAAATTGCATATGAAAAATCGCTGCACAAATACTGTGTGACAAAAATATGCAACATGCACCATTTCATTCTCTAGGGTCTTGGCTTTAATAAAATATATATAATGTTTGGAGGGTTCAAAGTAATTTTCTAGCAAAAAATACTTATTTATTTCATGTGAACAAAAAGTGTCAGAAAAGGCTAGGTATTCAAGTGATTAGAGTGGGTGATGTGTGGCAGAAGCTTCTAATGGGCATAAAATGCCAGGATAGCAAACTTTCTCCCCCCCCCAAATAACCTATTTTTGGAAAGTAGACAACTCAAACTATTTGCTGAGAGGCATGTTGAGTCAATGGAAGATTTTATTTTTTCTCACAAGTTTTTGGAAAATGACAAAAACAAAAATGTTTATTTATACAAAGTTGTCACTTAAATGATATATTACTCACACATGCCATAGGTACATGTGGAATTACACCCCAAAATACAGTCTGCTACTTCTCCGGAGTATGGGGAGACCACACGTGAGAGACTTTTGGCAGTCCAGCCACATATAGGACACAAACATTTTGTGAAAAAAATGAGATCTGAAATCTACTCACCATGCCTCTTATTAAATTCCTTGAGGTGTCTATTTTCCAAAAAGGGGTCATTGTGGATGTAGGGGGGTGTTAGTACTATTCTGGCAATTCAGGACCTCTATAACTGTGATAGTGAAGTGAAATGAGGAAATTAAGCACCTTTAGGCTTCCAAAGGGGTCATTGAATTTTGGGCTCCTGAATGCATCTAGGCTCCCAAAAAGTCTCATACAGGTGGCATCCCCATACATGGTAAAAGTAGCAAAATGTATTTTAGAGTGTGATCCCACATATACCCAGGGCATGTGTAAGTTCTATATCATTTAAGTGACAACTTTGTGTAAAAAAAAATTGTTGTAATTTTCTAAAAACTTGAAGAAAATAATTAAATCTTTCATGGACTGAACATGCCTCTCAGCAAATAGCTTGGGGTGTCTTCTTATTGAAAAGGGGTCATTTGGGGTGTGTTTTTACTGCCCTGGCATTTTAGCATCTCAAGAAATGTGATAGGCAGTCAGAAAGTAAATTACAGTATCTATACCATAGTTTTTAGACCCTTAATTAATATACACTTATTGGGATTTATTTACCAAATACATGTAGCAGAATACATTTTGGCTTACATTTATGACAAAATTTGAGCTTATTGGATATTCTTTATAACAGAAAGTAGAAAATATTTTTTTTTTCAAAATGTTTGGTCTTTTTTCATTTATATCGTGAAAAAGAAAAAACCCAGTGGTGATCAAATACCACCAATAAAAAGCTCTATTTGCGTGAAAAAAAATTATATACATTTCATTTGAGTACAGTGTTATATGATCACACAATTACCAGTTAAAGTAGCACAATGTTTAATAGCAAAAAATGGCATGGTCATGAAGGGGGGTAAATCTTCTAGAAGTGGATAATTAGGATTATAAAAAGTATCCCTCCCACACGCACACATCTTGAAACTATAAATATATTAGTGATACCCATGAAGTACTTTAAAAATGCCTGGCTCATAGGCCTTGTACACAAATGTCACAGAGCTCTAAGAACATCAATTGTCAGCTCTTTTTTTTGGACTTTGTTGTACCCCTTTTTCTGATTAGTCTTTTGAATGTATCATTTTCTATTGTAGCCATCAATTCTGTAACAATTTATTTCAGTTATTGCTCACACCTAGAACAATGTGTCTTTCCATCTCTGAATTTCATGCTGTATCTACATATCTAAAAATTGTGATTTCCCCTCTTTTTTTATCATTATCACAAGGTCATTGGTTGCCTGTTGTTTGCGGGGAACAAAGTCAGCATTATAAAGTGATGTGTATTAAGATGTTTTCTATAAAAATAAAGTTTACTAGATATATTAGTATATACTACAATACTTCAGTATGCACACCTTATTAGAACTAAATGAACACAGTAACAGGATTGCATGCAGCATGCAAATAATTTAACAAGCAATAAAATAGTTACACAAAACAACTTTTTGCATAAAAATTGGCATTAGGAGTTGTTATCTTAATTGTTTTTTTAAATATATAAACTTTAACATACTTCAAGGTTACTAAATTACTTAAATTTACTTAAAACAACATATACCAACTCATATTTAACCAGATCTGAACTTTAAAACTGTCCCCCAAAGGTGATACCACCACATAATAAGGCTCTTACAATAGGTCAGATTGAGTACCTCTTTTTATAGGCCCCATGAAACCTTCTGGAAGATTCCTGGGGTCAACTGAGCATTTAGAAGTCACCTTATGTGCCACAGGTGCAGTGAGGTGACTTGAAACTGTCACTGCCACAATCCCATGAGAGAAGGCGGGCTGTAAAAGTATTTCCCTTTTCCATTTCATTCTACTACTTATAATACCAATAATGATAAAAATAACAATAAATGAATTTTGTAGGTGGAGTTGATCACAAATTTCATGTGACGTACATTAAGACCTAATTTCAGTGAGATGGTCAAATCTGACTTAGAATGTCAGTGTTTTTTTCATAGTTTAAAATATAAAAGGTAGAAGGGAATCACAGGCTGTTTTAAATATTTCCTTTTTTACCTTATATTTGTTTCTGTTGTTGCCTTGGCACGATTAGCTTGACTTCCAGTGCCACAAGACCCTATTAGTTCATGAAACTAAGGCTGCCAAAACATTCCAAAAACCATTCTTCAGATTATTGCATGATTTTCTTCCCTGTAATACACACTTTTTAGAATCCTGGTTCAGATTTCCAAAAACTTCAGTGGGACTTCCAGTTTCAAGAATTCAGAATTTCTGAGGTTCATAGAATTTTATAGAGCTCCCCAACTGTTTAAACTGTTATAACTAGCGGTTGGTAAATACACATTACAAATGCATATTAGGAATCACTTATAAGTGCAGTGCACAGTTATTACATCTTAAAATACAGGTAAAATGTTAGGGCTGAAAAAAACAGTACTTGAAAATATTTATTAAAATACAGTATCTTTTCTAATTGAAAAAAAAAAAAAACTAGCATCTATGCTCACGTCTAAGAAAACAAAAAGAAATGGTATAAGGTTATTTTATTTGTACAGAACATGTTCCCTGGATAAAGTTCCTCCTGGCTGAACTAGTGTGACTTAAGCCATTATACTGAAAGAATATCTACTTTTCAAATCTTGCCTGTAACCTGACTTTGTAAAGAAGGAAACACATTCTGAAAACATCTGGGTTGCCTTTTAAAACAATACCATCAATTCTGAAATAATGTTGTATAATTTGCCATGGTGGGGTACACTGAGCCAGATATAATGGATTGAACAATCCTTTTAAAGTGCTTTGATCATTACTTATCTTTCAGCTGATTATAGGAATCTTTTGGGATGCTTACAAAGGATTTTTAATTTTGAATCTCTTTATGTCTTCATCCTGGTGATGACATTAATTTCCTCTATTGCGTGTGAAAGGAAGCTGAGTTTTGTCCTTAGACAAAACTTGTCATGTCTTTTGTATATGCAGATGGGGCTTATTAATTCAAAATACCTCTTTTCTCAGTCACATACTAAAAAAATGAATATACATTTTAAAGCAATACACATTCTAGAAAATCTGGAAAGAATATAAATAAAATATTAACATCTTAAAGTTAAAAAAAACAGTTTAATATTACTCACAGCATTGGGAAAAAGAAAAAAAATACATTTGTATGGCAGTATATATAGGCAGTTGCAAGCCCTGAGCATGTGTAATTGAAAATGTAAATGTACATACACCAATATAAAGAGTAAGTGATCCAGAGATTAATCTTTTATTATGTTAATTTATGCTGTTTTCAGTTCTTTTCAAAGAAGAAAGGCATTCAAATTTTGTCAGTTGTGTATATGCTCAATTATTAAAAGTACTATACTCAAAAGAGTTCAATTCTTAGACTCTTCTGCAGTTGCCTTTTAAAAAGTCCAAGAAGAAGCAAAAGAGGTTTATAAATTTATGGGGAACTTATATGTTTGGCTGTCTGAGTAAAACAATACTTTCTATGTATCATATATTGATTTTAAATATAGTTCCTAATAGTAATGCAAGGTTTGGTCCACTGGATATTTGCCAAACACTTGAAACAATCTGCAAACCTCAAACATAACACCCAAACCCCTCTGAAGTCTATGGGAGCCAAATCTTGTAGATTATTTCTGGCATTTTTCAAAGCCAATTTGCAAGCCTAAGTAGCTGAACACATGCATAAGGGACATATAAATGCAAAAAAAGAAACTCTTCAGTTGAGAGAAGGTCTTTTATTAGGGGTTAAAGGGCAACATTGCAAATACACAGTTCCAAGGGGGGTTATGAGCTGACAATGTGGTTGTAAAGTAACAAATTACCTTGGCTTTAGCCTCTCACCGACCTAACAGTGGTACACCTGGGTTTACACTATCCTAATTAATACATATACCATGACCAGACAGGGAGGACTTATTACTACATCTTCCACATTGGGGAAATATCACTGAGAAGGTGAAAAAAAAAACTATTTCTGACTGTTGAAACCTGAAACCCTTAGTATCCAACATAGAGGACAAACAGCAGACAGATCAGGCTGAGGGCAACCCTTCTTAACTTGGAGGGTGGCTGTCATTCTCTTTCAGGTGGCAGTGAGTCTCTGGGGAGTATTTACTTATATTTACAGTGAAGAACAGAAGTATTTGCACACCCTGTGATTTTGCAAGTTCTCCCACTTAGAAATAATGGAGGGGTCTGAAATTCACATTTTAGGTGCATTCCCACTCTGAGAAACAGAATTAAAAAAAAAATTAGGAAATCACATTGTATGATTTTTAAACAATTTATTTGTCTTGCACTGCTGAACATAAGTATTTGAACACCTGAGAAAATCAGTGTTAATATTTGGTACAGAAGCCTTTGTTTGCAATTACAGAGGTCAAACATTTCCTGTAGTTCTTGACCAGGTTTGCACACACTGCAACAGGGATTTTGGCCCACTCCTCCACACAGATCTCCTCTAGATCTGTCAGGTTTCGGTGCAGTCGCTGAGCAACACAGAGTTTCAGCTCCCTCCAAAGATGTTCTATTGGATTTAGGTCTGGAGATTGGCTAGGCCACTCCAGAACCTTGATATGCTTCTTACGGAGCCACTCCTTGGTTATCCTGGCTGTGTGCTTCAGGTCGTTGTCATGTTGGAAGACCCAGCCACGACCCATCTTCAATGCTCTGACTGAGGGAAGGAGGTTGTTGCTCACAATCTCACAATAAATGGCCCCATTCATCCTCTCCTTAATACAGTGCAGTCATCCTGTCCCCTTCGCAGAAAAGCACGCCCAAAGCATGAAGTTACCACCCCCATGCTTCACAGTAGGGATGGTGTTCTTGGGATGAAACTCATCCTTCTTTTTCCTCCAAACACGACGAGTGAAGTTTAGACCAAAAATTTCTACTTTGGTCTCATCTGACCACATGACTTTCTCCCATGCCTCCTCTGGACCATCCAGATGGTCATTGGCAAACTTCAGACGGGCCTGGACATGTGATGCATTGAGCAGGGGAACCTTCCGTGCAATGCATGATTTGAAACCATGACGGCGTAGTGTTCTACCAACAGTGTCCTTTGAAACTGTGGTCCCAGCTCTCTTTATGTCATTGACCAGCTCCTCCCTTGTAGTTCTGGGCTGATTCCTCACCTTTCTTATCATCAGTGATACCCCACGAGGTGAGATCTTGCATGGAGCCCCAGTCCGAGGGAGACTGACAGTTGTCTTTAGCCTCTTCCATTTTCTACCAATTGCTCCAACAGTTGATCTATTTTCACCAAGCTGCTTGGCAATTGTCCCGTAGCCCTTTCCAGCCTTGTCGAGGTCCACAATTTTGTCTCTGGTGTCTTTAGACAGCTCTTTGGTCTTGCCCATGGTAGTAGTTGGCGTCTGACTGACTGTGGGGTGGACAGGTGTCTTTAAAGAGCTCAGACAGGTGCAACTAAGTTAGATTAATGAGTGGAGTAGAGGTGGACTTTTTAAAGGCACAGTAACAGGTCTTTGAGAGCCAGAATTCTTGCTGTTTCTTAGGTTTTCAAATACTTATGTTCAGCAGTGCAAGACAAATAAATTCTTTAAAAATCATACAATGTGATTTCCTGAAAAATTTTTTTTAATTCTGTCTCTCAGAGTGGGAATGCACCTACAATGTGAATTTCAGACCCCTCCATGATTTTTAAGTGGGAGAACTTGTACAATCGCAGGGTGTTCAGATACTTCTGTTCCTCACTGTTCCTGGTGGTGGTGCAGGGGCACAAATGGCAGGGGTGGGGGAAACTCTGGGGACTATCTTTTGGAAAATTCATAAATACATCAGTGATCTCCTAGCTAAGACTGATCTGGCAGCTTTTCTTAAAGAATTAAGGCACTTATAAGCATAGATTCACAAAGTTAAAAGTTGAAACTTCTTAGCTGAGTGTGAGTGTGGGACATTTGGAAAAGAGGCAAAAAGCTACAGCTCAGACGTTGCATGAGTGGAATGCAAAAATTAATGGAAAAAATTAACCAACAGAAACATACAAAAAGAGGCCCTGATAAATCAGCTGGATGAAAGTTTGAGGTAAATTATAAGAACTGGGGGCTTGTCAGAAGCTTTTGTGGCTCAGCACCTGTTGCCAACAATCTTGGGCATGTGTAATGGGATTGACGTGGAGGGCAATCAGGATTATCAGGTAGCAAGATGGGTTACTGTAATGAGAGGTAGTGGTAGGGGCTCACGGAAAAGGAAGGCTAGCTCTGAGTTTGAGCACCCAAACAGATTTGCCAAGTTGGGTGAAGATGTGGGGGTGGCAAGCTCAGGGGTGGCAGCCCTGGATGTCACTGCTATCCCTAACAGCCGGGAGGGCAGACCATCTGGGAGGGGTGGTGAGGGTAGTGCAGGAAGGCCTAGACAGCTGATGGTAGTAGGGGATTCTATAATCAGAAGGACTGATCGATTAATTTGTCACCAGGATCACCTCAGCTGAATGATTTGCTGTCTCCTTGGTGCCAGGGTTCGGCATGTGGTGGACCAGGTTGATAAATTACTGGGAGGGGCTGGGCATGACCCAGCTGTCTTGCTTCATGTTAAAACCAATGACAGCATACATGGAAGGTAGAGGCCTATTAAGAATCAATTTAAAGAACTAGGCTGCAAGTTGAATGGAAGGACCTCCAAGGTGATATTCTCTGAAATATTACCTGTGCCATGTGCAACTCAGGAAAGACAGGGGGAGATTAGAGAACTCAATGCATGGCTAAAGACCTGGTGTAAGAGGGAAGAATTTGATTTCTAGAGCTCTGGGCTGACCTTTCATTGGGGTGCAACCTATATGCTAGAGATGATCTGCACCTAAATGGAAGGCAGTCTGCTGTGCTAGGTAAGAGGTTTATAGGAAGGCTTGAGGAGTATTTAAACTAGGATCGAGGGGGGAGGGAGAATTAGATTATAATGGGGTAGACAGATCAGGCAGGGGTCAGTAATTATTGGTGGGTGGAATGGGGAAAGATGGGGGGAAGGCTATGGCAGATGATAAGAAGGTTCCCATGTTACAAACAACCAGTGGAATTGGTACCATTTGTATGAAAATAAAAAATTTGCAGAATACATGTGAACAAGGTGTCAATGTATTAAAGTGTTTGTTCACCAATGCCAGAAGTCTGCCAAGCAAAATAGGAGAGTTGGAAGCTTTGGTGCATGAAGAAAGCTATGATTTAATTGGTATTGCTGAATCTTGGCTTCATTCTTCACATGACTGGGCCATTAATATTCCTAGCTATATTCTCTTTTGGAGAGACAGAGTAAATGAGAAAGGTGGTGTTGGTGTCTGCATCTATATGAGAAGTGATCTCAAAGCGAGTGTGAAAGAGGACCTAGTTGATGGAGAGTGTGATGAGGCTGAAGTATTATGGGTGGAACTGCACATGGGGGTGCATACTACAAAGGTATTCATTGTAGTTTGTTATAAGCCTCCCAGTGCTAATGAGGAGGTGGAAACTCAGCCCCTTTGCAAACATTGAAAGGGTTGCAAGGGCTGGGACAGTGATAATAATGGGGGATTTTAACTACCTGGAAATTTACTGGAGTAATGGCACTGCAGGAAGAGTTAAAGGGCAAACATTTTTAAACCTGCTACAGGACAATTTTATGGTACAGTTCATAGAGGCCCCTACTAGGAATGATGCTCTGCTGGACCTGGTAATTTAAAACCATGCAGAGCTTGTTACGAATGTCCATATAAAAGAACATCTGGGTAGCAGTGACCATAACATGATTTCATTTATTGTTAGCTGTAACAGCGAGCACATACGGGAAAAATAAAAACGCTCAATTTTAAGAGAGCTAATTTTCCAAGGCTGAGAGCTGCACTCCAAGACTTAGACCGAGAGGGAATATTGGCATCAATGAACACAACACAGAAATGGGAGTTCTTCAAAAAGACTGTATGTGAACACATTGCAAGAAATATTCCCATGGGCAACAAGTTTAAAAGGCTACAAATTCAACCTATTTGGCTTACGGCCAAAGTTAAAAAAGCTATAGATAATAAGATAGTAGCTTTTATTAAATATAAAAATGAAGGAACACCATCATCATTTAAACATTACAAAAAATATAACAAAATATGCAAAAAGGAAATGAAGGCCGCAAAAATTTAAACCAAACGACAGATTGCAAAAGATAGCAGGACCAACCCCCAAAAATTCTTAAAATATATTAATGGTAAAAGTCCGGTCCAAGCATGTAGGCCCTTTACAAAATAATCTAGAGTGGGTGATAGGGGACAAAGAGAAGGCAAATTTATCTAATACCTTCTTCAGCTCTGTGTATACAAAGGAGCATGGGAGAGCTCTTGTCCATAATGGGCATGGTATTGACACAGCTCCAGATGATCCACATTGGCTCAGAATTGATATGATCCAGAAATATTTAGACAGTATAAAGGTGAATAAAAGCACCTGCACCGGCATAGATCAGGAAATCACCCTTTCTAAAATTTTGGCTATAGTTAAAGGAGCTGTGGCTGTGAAGTAAAGTCTTTTTTTTAACTTGTACCTACATGCAAGCCTATATTAAAGCTTAGTTGTAGGTACATTGAATATCTCCTAAACTTGCATGGTTTAGGAGATATTCACACTGCATGCAGCCAGTGACATCACCGGCGCATGCACTCTGAAGGGACAGCTCATCTGTGCTGTCCTTTCAGAGCTCTGTGCCATGGCCAAAATATCATTACGGCTCAGCCAGTCAGATGGCTGGAGCACGCAAACCCAGAAGGAAGACTGTGTGAAGATGGAAGCCCTGTTAGAGGTGACCATGCACCACTGGAGGGCTTCTTTCTAAGATAAGTACTTTATAATGTGCTAGTATGCAATGCACATTATGCCATTGTCCTGCAGGTTGTTGTTGTTTTTTTTTGTAAGACCGCGGTTTACTACCACTTTAAAGTATTACTATACACAGGACCCTGAATTCACTATATCTGGTCTCCCACAGTACAAAGAACATGGAAATGCAATTATTTTAGTAAATATAAACTTCTAAATAACTTTTCTCATCAGCAGTATATAGCAGTCTTGTGACCCCTGACCCTCTGTTTGGACAGTGCTGATTGGCCCTCCCCTCAAAAAAAACCTCTCTAGCAATACACACCAAACTAAGCATGACTGTGGAAGAAGGGTATGATCAGAGAAGACAGGATCAGCCTTTTTACACAATGCGTAGGATTAACCCCTTAGGTTCCACGGTGTGTATAACAAGCATGCTTTTCTACATATACAGTCTAACACTTTAAGCCGGCCATAGATGGATCAAATCTTGGGTGGTTCAGCAGGGACCGGACAAGATTTGACCTATGGGCAGATTGACTGTAGCCAGGTTGATCGATTGACTTTGGTACAACCAGCATGTTGGATGTTTAGCATGTACTGTAATTACTGTTGATGGGGGAATCTCTCCTGTGGAGCTATTTTGTTCTCCAAGCAGGAGACATCCCTGCTGGGAGAACACAATTGCTGCTTTTCAAGATTCCTTTGTCTGTAGCTTAACCCCTTTACCACCAAAGTCTTTTACTCAGGGTTTGAGGGTTCTTTCAACCTAAAACTCCTTGAATCTCCAAAATTATGGGTCTCTAATAAGGATTTATCAATCCAGAGAATTCTGAAAATCAGTTCTCTCTAGCCAGATTACCCCAGGACACCTCACCCTACATGGATGAGAATCCTTAAGTGCTCAACAATGTCTTCTAAACTGTCCCCAAAAAAGGGACCACAATTCAAATACTGGGGGAATATATCTGCCAACCAGGACACATTCCCAATGTCCTGTCTATACATTATCTATCTATCTATCTTCTATCTATCTTCTTTTAGATGTCATGAAGAGTGTTTATTTGTTTTATAATTCTGGTCAGATGAAGAGCATTGTCATAATTTAAGAACTTATCCATACAAAATAATTCTGGATATATTAGAATATTAGAATGCTAGGAAACATAAAAATACAAAATACATTATACCATTAAAAAATAGAAAATACAGATGTAAACACATTGCTAAAAACACAACATTTTGTTTGGTTTCTTCAGAAATCACAGGGATATAATTGCATGCCACATTAAATCAAAGCATTATTAGTGTCAATTGGTGATTCTGTATTCATCGCACAGTTGTTAATTTCTGTTTGTTCCATTTATCTTTTAATGTAAATGATATCCCCTAGTGAAGTACTTATATTATTAAATCGTAATCATGTTGTGTTTTTATTATGATGCTGATCTCATGTATTGTTTCAGTTCATAGGAGATGTTAAATCTAACCTTTATCACCATTTAATACTGACTAATGTTCTGTACAAAAAAATACCTCCAGCCTCCAACTCCCCTCCTTCTAAAAAAAGAAAATAAAGAAAAAAAGATTGACAAATTGAAACCAAACAGGCTTAATTGGTAAATGTACGTATTTGGAAAACTGCACTATATCAGATTTAATTACAGTACGTACAAGGTCTACCCATTTTACAGTATGCCCTATTTTTGTTTGAATTTTAAATAGTGCAATCAATTTAGCCTATTCTAATGTATGAAATACTTAGTCAGACTCAAAAGAACTCAAGACTTTGGGGGGGGGGGGGGGGGTGATAAGCAGTGCAAGATGCTAATAAATTTAGCTGCAGTGCAAGGAGCATGATGATAGCAGGAGAGTAGAGAAATTAGCTCACCAGCATGCTGCTTCTATATTCACTGTCCAGTCAAAGACTGGAAGTAGGAGGAGACCTGTAAGCATTACTGAATGGAAGCAGAGAGGAATCAGGTCTACTTTCCTGCCAGATAGGGTTGGGGTATGTATATCTCAGAACTGGATTGACGGATAAACATGTGAAACAGCTCTTATGTATGTATTTTATCTGTCTACTTAGATATTTTCCTGGGGTTTAGTTTTAAGTGAATGGGAATGTAAACACAGCTCAAAATAATTAAAAAGAAAATGATCAGAAGGGAGTAAGAAGAACCACTGTAGAAACTTAAGAGGATCTCAAAATTAACTTAAACTGATATCAAATGCAAGCTGAATGCATCTAAAAACATGCTACATATGTCAGTCAACATAAGCCATAAAAGCACTACCTGCACTTTCATAATAGGTCCCATTTTGATAGATAGATAGATACTATACTATAAAGAATAGTAATTGTGAGAATAAATGAAGGTATGAAATATGTGGAACTTATACACTACGCACAGCTACAGTACACCCTGGCTGTATATTTTAGTGGTTTATAATTTCTCATGTTACACAGCCACATCACTAGAAGAAATCAAGTCTTTTTGTGGTGAATACATTCATTTGTAAAAAGTAAATGCAATGCACATTTTTAAAAACATTATTTTATGTAGGCAAGCTTTTGAAAAAACAAATTTTACAAATAATTTATGCTGATCGAAAGACTTATCATTGACACTACAGATTAATTAAAGCATAGTGACTACCTATAGGCAGGACAGTGACACTGCTTATTTTTCTTGCCTGCCAGTTCAGGATCCTGGGTTTGATTTTCACCAAGGTATTTTATGCATGAAATTTGTATGTACGCTGCATACTTTTGGGGATTCCCTTCAGAATTCAAAACTATACTGGTAGGTTAATTGAATATAACTATACTGGTAGGTTAATTGAATGTAACATCTAATCAATGACTGCACCAACACTAGGATACATAAAAGCACTGAATGAACTCAATGCAAACTTACCAGAGTAGTCCCTATGTAATAACAGTGCTGCAATGCAGGCACCTAGTCATGCATGTGTTAGTCTTGAGGTTCTTCCAGTTGAAGTCCAAGCAAACATGTTCTCACCCAGACCCAAATATCTGAAGATCTTGTCTTTACAGCCAATCTCTTCTGTCAAAAGCATCAGTTAACAGAACAAAGCACATAATCTTCTGGATCCTGGCCCAATGATTTAGAGAGATAGCTCTTTCAGCGTTATCTCTCCCTTTCTGATGTGAAAATGTGCACAAGCGGAAGTGTATGTACCCTCCCATAGCAGCATTGTTTTATAGGCTACTGTATATTAGCAGTATTTGGAATAGTTTCCCCTGAGGTCAGGGAACTGAAATATATGGCCATAAATGCTAGAAGAAAGCCTGAGTATGTTAGATCTAGTCAAACTATCAGACTCTTCTAAGGCAAGCATTAACTAGACGATTTTCTTTCCTGTAACACAGTCAGTGTTGATGAGGAATCTCTCCCACTGAGCTATGGTGTTCTCCTAGCAGGGAGCCATCCCTGCTGGGAGAACATAATGATTACTGCTAATGGCTATAGCCATGGCAGAGTGGAGTGGTTCACAAGCTGTGAGCAAGTGTGAGCTCTCCGCAACTGAGGCATTTGGTGCTGAACCCCTGTGGCCTTTGTGGCACCCTGAGACAAGTGGAATCCCTAAACCCAGTGTAGGGCCGAGAGTTTGATGGTAAGCCTGTTGTATGGCTTTCTTGATACCAAGATTATGAACTATTTGCTTTACTTTTGCTGAAGAAAGCTATTTGTGTTTGCTTGCTTTGAGAGATCACAAAAGACTGTTTTACTTTTACAAATGGCATGTTGGTGATCTTAAGCCCTCCATTTGATGATAGATAGATATGATTAACTCATCTAAAGTCCATATAAAGACTCTTTCAAATAGGCATCCAGGTGTGGTAAAAACAGGTGACTGAGTCATAGTTTTACCACCCTCCCCTGGCCTCCCACACAAATTCCAACATTTCAGCCTGACATGGCTTTACACATAATATGGTTGTTATGCTTTGCTTCATGGCTTCAGCAATATAAACTCAGGTTGCAGAGTCTGGCAGGTGGCACTACCTGTCAAACTCCCCCTTTGAGATCAATGGAGCCACAGTGCAACCCCAAGACAAATGCAGGCCAAATCACACAATATAAGTCATTCTCCAAATAAACAAAAAATGTAAAACAGAAAAAAAACATGCGTCAGGAAGAGGCAGTAGCTGCTCATTTACATCTTTCAGCTGCTGCTTTACCGCCCTCTTAAAAAGTTTTGCGTGGATCACATTTCAGAGGGCAGTAAGCATTATAACCAATGTGAAAGAACACATCTACTAGTTAATCTAATATTACCCTTTCCACAGCTTGGGATGCAGATGACCAAGAGTGGCTACATTGGTATTCTATAGATACAATGGAAGACTGAGCATAGCCACCCTAAGGCATAAGAGTTTTACTGGCCAATTTTGCAGGTGAAAATAAAAGGAAAAATGCATAAAAGGGGAATAAATGCAGCCATCACAGCTTAGGATTGGATTGCAGTATACATTTTTGTCTTTGTTTTTAGGTCTAGACATGCTTTATTTTTTCATCATTTTTGTTCTGAATATGGATGCATCTTAATAAAGTGGTGAGAGTGGATGGAGAGATATTGCATACTGTGAAAGGGAGCTTTAAAACTGAAACAAAAGGTTTTTTTTTGTAAATTACATTTTCTAAAGCATTCTTTTTATCTAGGAACAGTTGATCTGAGCTTTGGTGTCTATTCCAGGAAATATAGAATGGTATCGCCTGGGATTTGATGTTGCATTTGTTGGAAAACAATACTTGCACATGTACTGATATATTTACTCAGTCTATTTAGTTATGTATTTGACATGTGTGGGAAAACTTGAAATTTTCAAACATGTGCATGACCAACTGATTTATGTGCAAAAATGAAAATTGGTTCATTTTAAAGTATAATTTTTCAGGTGGGTCACTTCTTATAAATATGAAAATAACATTTCAAATTTCACTTAGCATTAGGAACAAAAGAGCAGCTGTCATCCTTATTAAAAAAAAATTATAATTTTAAAAAGAATGTATGTATACCATATACAGAGATTGGAAATTATTGAAAAAAAATGCACAAAAAAACAAGAGTTTAACAATCTCAATTCATTACTGGCAGCAAACAATTGATACAAAAATGGATCACGTTAAGTTAATTGTGAATTGGTGCTTTGATATGTGAGTTTGCAAAACAGCATGATTCCAAAGAAGAAAGTTGGCTCTGCATTGGGAATGTTTTGCTACAACAAACCTGCAAAAATTTAAAGTGTCATTAAACCCACATCACTAAAAAACTCTCAATACATGCTGTATTACGTGTTGTTTATAGTCACTCAGTTACTATGGGATTCATTTTCTGTATTCTGCAAAAAAACTGGTTGATATAGCTGTTCTCTATCTCCCCCTCCTGTCCATGTCCCCACTGCAGTTGGGGATTTTGCAGAGCAGTGTTGTCAGCTAGTACACATACTCAGTTTTCAGAATATTTCTACCCTGGCATTTCCTCCCTATCACATCTGACCAGTAGCAGAGGACTATAAGCTCCTCCTGCCACTGTTTCCCTGCAGACATGCATCACGTGCCTGAGAGAAGCCTGAAATGACAAGGTAAGCTTCTCTTGCATCTCCAGCCCAGGCCCCACTGAGAGTGGAACAGAGGGAGCCAAGGACAGGAGGAACAAAAGTGCCAGCAGATGTTAGGAGAACCTTTAGCAGTTGATGGGGTCCCAAGGACACTGGTGAACAATCAGGTCAGGAACAGTAGCCAGGCTCAATAGTCCACCTGAGGTGAAAGGAGCTTGAGGCACTTGTGACAAGGGGCACTTGTGCTGCAGGTTCAGGATGTGTGGCTTATCAGAGCTTTTAGCAGATAGCCGGGCAGGAACTCAAACAGGTCGGCAAACCAAGGTTAGAGACAGAGGCGAAGTCACAGGATTATCCAGGGTCATTAACAGGCAGGCAGTGAGGTACCAAATCATAAGCAGAGCCGAATTCAGGAACAAGCCAGGTCAGGAACTAGCGACAAGTCGGGAGCCAAATCTAAAATCAGTTCAGGAACAAGAGAACACACTGGAAGAACATAGGACACAGGGAACAGCTGAAGACCAGCCAGCACTGACAGTGAGCAAGAGCATCCTTTAAATAGTCCATCTGGTGCCAGAAACTGTGGGCACGCTCCTGCATGCATGCACAAGTGTGTGTGCATTCTTGTGCGCATGCTCGAGCCTTTGCTCATTCTTATTAGCAATGCACCTGTGCTCATTTCTATGAGCGATGATGTGCTATACTGGAATTCCCTTACGTGTCACCGGAATTCCCTGAAACAGGCTGGGAAAGAGCTGGGTCATGTGCAGCTGTATATAGTTTAGAAAAAAAGGTACTTAGACTTTTTTTTTTTTTTTTGTATTAACAATTTTTATTGGTTTTCAAGTAAATCAAGTGTTACAGAAAACAAAGGGAAAATAAAACAAGCAAAACATAGAAGTACATCGATGGCTAAGATTACATTTGGTCAGGACCAGTGGAGTCATATAGTAACAATGCAAAAAAAAAAAAAATCATGGTCTTACAATTTGGGCTGGCATAGAGGAAGAGAAGGTATCCCACGGGAGCCAAATCATCTCAAATACAGCAAACGAACCACTATGTGAAGCAGTCAAACACTCCATCTGTCTTACATCGGTAATAAGTTTATACAAAGTTTGCAATGAAGGTGGGTTAGAGGATAACCAACACATAGGAATACTTCTCCTGGCCGCTGTTAGCACATGTGCAGCAAGTTTTCTGGCCAGTTTAGATAGACCCGGGAATGGCAAGCCCAGCAAAAATTGCAGTGGGTCAAATGGGAGAGAAACTTGCAACAATGATTGCAACAAGGAGCGGACCTCTTCCCAAAAAGGAGCAATGGAGCTGCAGGTCCAAAAAATATGATAAAGAGAGCCAGAAGCGCTACTACAGCGCCAGCAGGCAGGAGAAGCACTCGGATTATAAACATGAAGAACTTCCGGGGTTTTGTACCACAACATCATAATCTTGTATATGTTTTCCTTAAAAACCACACAAATAGAGGATTTAGATGCATTATCCCATATTTTCTTCCACGTTAATAAGTCAATATCACGTTGTATAAATTGAGACCACCTACGCATATAAAAGGTGAGCGTCATTGGACAAAGGGGGGGCCTCCATAAGAATTTTATAGGTGCTAGAGACAATACCCCTTTGATGGGGACCTTCCATACATAGACGTTCGAAGGGGGTAGGTTTCCCCAAGCTCAATGAGGGTGATAGAGTAGAGAAAAAGTGGCGTATTTGAAGGTATACATATAGATGATGAGGGGGTAGAGAGGCTTTCCTCTGGAGATCCGAGAATGAATGTAACTTACGAGTCACCGGGTGTACCAGGTGACGTAGTTGAAAAAGGTTAGATACTACCCAAAGAGACATCCGGGACATGGCCATATTGTCTGGAAGATTAGGGTTATGAAGGATATTTGTCAGTGGGGAGCATTGAGAAGCCAATGTGAATTTAGCCTTACATTTCTGCCAAACAGTCAATGAAAAAAGCATGGGGCCTAGGAGTGAGTGGCGAAAAGAATGGACATCCACCGCCGAGGTCGACCAGAGAAGGGAACACAGATGAACTGGGGACAATTGTAAAGACTCGATCTCAGTCCATGTATTGGGAGGGTAGTGAATGGACCATGACAGAAGAAAGCGAAGGTGGGTTGCAAAATAGTATGTTATTATATCCGGTGCTCCCAAGCCTCCCCTAGAACGTGGGGAAAGCAGAACAGAACGAACAATCCTGTGCCGCCTGTTGTGCCAAATAAAATGTAAGAAAGATTTCTGAAGGGAGTGAAGCTTGGACATAGGAACGGGTACGGGGAGGGTTGCAAACAGATATAAAAGTTTGGGTAGTACGGTCATTTTTAAGACATTAATACGACCGAGGAAAGAGATAGGCAAGGCATCCCAGTGTTTCAGGGAGCGAGAAATTGCTATAAACAGTGGGGGAAAATTGGCCTCGTATATGGATTGGTAAGAGGAAGTAAGGTTGGTGCCTAAATATTTTAAAGAGTGGGTGCACCACCGGTAGGGAAAGGCTGCCTGAAGGGAGGAAAGAACAACAGGAGAAACATGTATTGGAAGTGCCTCAGTTTTGGACGTGTTGACCTTATAACCTGATAAAGCCCCAAATTGTTTCAAAATTTTGTGCAAAATCGGTAAAGAGGTGTGGGGGCTCGTAAGTGTGAGGAGGATGTCATCTGCAAATAATGATAATTTGTACTCATGAGAATGGGATTGTATCCCCCGGATATCCGGATTCGACCTGATGGCAACAGCCAATGGCTCCAGACAGAGAATGAACAGCAGGGGAGAGAGTGGACATCCCTGACGAGTGCCATTTGACATCTGAAAGGGGGGTGAGAGAAAGGAAGCTAATCTGACCTGTGAGAAAGGGGATGAATAAAGGGCCTTCAAAGCTGCAACAAATGAACCCCTGAAACCAAATTGCTCCAAAACCATGAACATGTAAGGCCAGCTTAAACGGTCAAAGGCTTTTTGGGCATCCAAGCTCAATAACACAGTAGGGGTAGAGGAACGGTTGACCAGATCAACCAGATCAATAGATCTCCTGGTGTTATCCGCAGCCTGTCTGGCAGGTACAAAGCCCACCTGATCTCTGTGAATGAGCTTGGAAATAATACCGGATAGTCGATTGGCCAAGATTTTGGTAAAAATCTTATAATCGGAATTAAGCAGGGCAATAGGGCGATAGTTATCTACGATAGAGTGATCCTTATCAGGCTTAGGAATAACCGAGATATATGCACAGGAGAAGTCAGTCTGGGGTATGATTCCCTTAAATAGATCTCGGTAAAGGGATAGGAGATGAGGGGCCAGAGTACCAATAAAAGATTTATAGTAGGAGTAGGGCAGTCCGTCCGGTCCCGGGGCTTTACGAGAAGGGAGGTGTTTAATTGTATCCAATAATTCCTCTAGCGTAATATCCGCATTAAGAGCGTCAATGTCTGAAGGTGATACTTTCGGAAGTAGCAAGGGGTCAAAAAAATTATCAAACGATGGTTGTGTGAGAGAAGGGTGAAGGTCCGGGGTTAAACAGTTATACAATTTCCCATAGAATGAGCCAAAATGGGTTGCCATGGCCCGAGGATCATAAGTAGGGCATCCATCAGGCTATATTAGAAGGTCGGGCATCGTGGAGGGGGACTGGGCTTTGAGACGGTTGACTAACATACGGTCTGGCTTGTTAGAAAATTCATAAAATTTCTGTCTAACCCAAAGGAGAGATTGTGCAGTCTTACTGGAGTCAAGGGCTTTAATTCGGTCACGTAGAAATGTTACCCCCTGAAGCCCTGAAATAGATGGCTTATTCAGTAACTGACGTTCCGCCAACGAGAGCTGTTGTATGAGAGAGGCCCTAGCACTCGCCGAGGACTTTTTTAAACGGGAACCCATGGAGATACAGAGTCCACGGAAAACCGCCTTGTGGGCCTCCCACAGAGATGAGGAAGAAGTTACGGAACCGACATTAAAAGTAAAGTATGTATCGAGTCCCCGTGACAATTCATCCCTAAGATGGTCTGTGGAAAGAAATGTCTCATTAAGGCGCCAGTGACACGGTTTGGGCATAGCAGGGGGAAAAAAAAGATTTAAGGTCAAAGAGGCATGATCAGACCAAGTGATGGGATTGATTTCAGAGGAAACCAGAAGTGGGAGCAAAGAGGCAGAGATGAAAAAATGATCTAGGCGGGAATAACTACGGTGAGGGTTGGAGTAAAATGTAAATTGTTTATGAAGGGGGTGTTTAATCCGCCAAGCGTCAAAGAGACGATGCTCCCTAATCAATTTACGGAAAGATTTTGAAGAGGAGCATTGCCGCTTCGAGGGGGTGGACTCAAAAAGCACTTTCCTGTCTTTATGGGGGGAAACAATCAGATTAAAATCTCCCCCTACAATCACCTGCGAGGTAGTAATAGAGTCTAGATTAGCGAGCGTTTGGGATAGGAATTGCAGTTGACCTGTATTGGGAGCATATAAATTCAACAGAACAAGGGGAGTCTCGCCATGCATACACTCTAAAATAATAAAACGACCCTGATGGTCAACCTTGGAGGAAAAAACCCGAAGGGAGCAGTGTGACCCAATAAGGATTGCCACCCCGGCCTTCCCAGAAGGATTAAAGGCCGAGTAGGCTTGGGGAAAAAATCTCGAGGCAAAACAAAAAGAGACAGTTGATTTAAAATGGGTTTCTTGGACAAAAATAATGTCTGCTCCAGAGGATCGGAATTCCCTCAAAGCCATCCACCGTTTTTGAATGGAGTTGAGGCCCTTGACGTTATATGACAGAAACCTCAACGCCATTATGAAACAACGACAACTGACCTACATGTAATAGCATGAAAAATGAATGGAATACCATCGATGTAATATAGTGAAAAACAAAAAACATAAAACAGTTGAATAACACAGTACAGTGCAAAGTAATAGTATAAAAAACAAAAAACAGAGAACTAACACTAATAAGTATCTGCAAGGATATAAACTCGGGGATAACAATGGGACCCAAGTCGTCTAGGCCTATGGCTAGACAAACCAGGACATTGGAAAGATCGTCAAGCCCGGCCAGAAAAAAAAAAAAAATCAACCCTGAAAAACACCCGACAATTTGGCCGGACAGATAAGGTAAACCTGTGGGAAAATTATGTAAAGACAAAAAGAACCAAAAACCCAGGAAGGAAGGTTCATCACCGGATTCAGAAGGGCGCCCCAGAGAATCGTCAAGCAGGTGGATCAGTTGACCGAGGAAGACGCGGACGTTGTGGGGTACGAGAAAGTCTCTTCCGACCTCTGCGAACTGGGGTCCAGATCTTGTTGGGGGTAGCGGATGGACGAGACGGAGTTGGTGGCAGTGGGGATACATCTTCAGACAGAGGTGGAAGTCCCAGGCGTTTTAAGAAGGAGTCCGCCTCATGAAGATCACGGAGCACAACTTGGGTATTGTCCCTAGTTACGATCAGCCGAAAGGGAAACCCCCAGCGGTAAGGGACACGGTGTTGTTGAAGATGTGTGGTGATCGGTTTCAGATCTCGTCGCTTAGCCAGTGTAATCGGGGACAGGTCGCAGAAGAGTTGGAGTCTGTCCCCCTGAAATTCCAGAGACGATTTATGGCGAACAGCAGAAAGTAGAGCTTCTTTGCTTTGAAAAAAATGAAAGCGAACAATAACGTCGCGAGATCTGGTGCCTTCAGCAGGTTTTGGGCCCAAGGAGCGGTGATCCCTATCCATACGCCAATCTGCCTCTGGAACCAAGGGTGCAGTCGCGGTAAAGAAGGACAGAAGATGACGGTGCAACTGTGCATCTGCAATAGACTCGGACATACCGCGGATACGGATATTTTGGCGCCGTTCCCTGTTTTCCAGATCCTCTTGCTGGAGCTGCATTTGGGACATGGAATGCTTCAGATAAGCGTTATCCTCTTCCAGCACGTGGACGTATTGAACCAGATCATCAAACTCATTTTCCAGTCTGTCCGTGCGGTCTCCAATCTGGGCAATTTCCCCTCTAAGCTCCAAGGCCAGCTTTCCAATTTCAGCGGATATGGACGCGGTAATGTTGCGCAAAAAATTTTGTAGCTTCTCTGAGGCAGCCCTTGCAGTAGCATGCTGGGGCTCATAGTCCTCCAGCAGGGAGCGTGTCAGGGCAGAGGCTGGAGTGTCTGTGAGTGCAGTACCGTCTGCGACCACCGGGGGGCCGCGATCTCTCCCTGGGCTCTCAGTCATACCTGAGGCTGGGGATTGTGGCCTGGAGAGGAACCTCCGGAGCGGCGAGGGCCGCGGGTCACGTGGTTGCGGGGAGGGGGGCCTCCAGCGCCCTATCTTCCCCATCAAGCCTTCGCTCAGGTGCCGGGCCGGGTGCAGAGTACGGGTGACTCACCTGCAGTGGAAGAGGAGCGGAGGCAAGTGTCGGGTGAGTCTTCACTGGCCGGGATGAGCGGAGCTCACTTAAAGTGCGGCCGCCATCGTCCCTGGCCGCGCATGCGCCCTACTTAGACTTTTTTATTAAAATAATTACAGTGCCATCATCCACATACAGAAAGAAAAGGGATAATGTAAATTAAACAGTGTGTGTTTAGTATCACTTTAATTATTGCATATCAAAGGGTATAGCCACAAATATGACAGCATGTGCCAAGAATGTACCTGCAAAGAGATTATAGTTCAAATTGAAATCTCACTAAAATTACACAAAAGTAAAACTTCATTACTGACCACAGATATGAATTATTAGGTTTGTAACCCAGTTTCAGGAAAATGTGCTATATATAAAACATTTGTATTTACGACTGAAACAGACTGATGCAAAAATGAGTAAGAAAGCACTCAAATTAAACCCTTTTTTAAATAAAATAACTACAGTGCCATTATCCACATACAGAAAGAGAAGGAATAATGTAAATGAAACAGTGTGTGTTTAGTATCAATTTAAATACTTGCCCTTTGGAAAGTTTTACCCCCTTTCCGACCAGGCCATTTTTTTTTTGCTATACCACACTGTGCTACATTAACTGGCAATTGCACTGTCATGCAAAACTGTACCCAAACAGAATTTATATAATTTTTTTCACACAAATAAAGTTTTTTTTGGGGTGGTATTTGATTACCACTGGGTTATTTCTTTTTTGAGATATATAAAAAAAAAGAACAAATATACAGTATTTTCTACTTTCTGTCATATGAAATATCCAATAAACTCAAATGTTGCAAAAAATGTAAACCAAAGTATATTCTGTGACATATCTCTGGTAAAAAAAAATCTCAATAAGTGCATATTAGTTAGTTTGTGTGAAAGTTATAGCGTCTATAAACTATGGTATATACAGTATTCCGGAATTTACACAGCTTTTTCTTTCTGACTGCCTATCACATTTCTTGAGGTGCTAAAATGCCAGGGCAGTACAAACAACCCAAAATGACCCCTTTTGGAAAGTAGACACCCCAAGGAATCTGCTGAGAGACATGTTGAGCCCATGGAATATTTATTTTTTTCTCACAAGTTGTCACAAATTTTTGGAAAATTACATTTTTTTTTTTTACACAAAGCTGTTACTTTAATAAGACGTTTCTCACACATACCATGGGTGTATGTTGAATTACACCCCAAACACATTCTCCTACTCCTCCTGAGATTTGATATGCCATATATGTGAAACTTTTTATGGGCCTAGCTGCATATGGATCCGAAAAGTGCTGACCACCTTCAAGTTTTCAATGGCAGAAATTTCATGTTACTTCCTAACTACCTATCAAACATTTGGAGGCCCTGAAATGCCAGGATGGTGGAAGCACCCCCCTAAGTGACATCATTTTGAGAAGTAGACACCCCAAGGTATTTTCTGAGACGCATGTTGAGTTCATGGAAGATTTAATTTTTTTTAAGTTGTCACTTTAATGAGATTTCTTACACATGTCTTAAGTATATATGGAATTACACCCCAGAACCCATTTTGCTACTTCTGCAGAGTATGGAAATACCACACATGTGAGAATTTTTGGGGTGCAAAAGGAACAAAGCAGGGTGCCAGGTTAGCGTGAGTAAAATTAGTGGAACTTTATACAAAGAACACTTACATTTAAAACCTCCACGGTCAGCATCCTGAGTCAGTACAATGTGCAGAGACAGCTCTATCCAGGGTGGTGGAGCCAACAATCGCTACAGGGCATGAAGAGAGACCCACTGGAGATGGAAGTCCGCAGCGTCTCTCCGGGAGCTCCAGCCGGACGGCCGGGATTACTAACAAGTACCGTGAGTGACAGGTGGGTGGGCCACAATGTGTTTTTGAGGCTCCATCTCCTTTATCAAGCTGCTTGTATTAAATGTTAGTGCTCTTTGAATATAGTTACACTGATTTTACTCATGCTGACCTGGCGCCCTGCTATGTTCCTTTTACCTGTCTTCTGAGGGATTCCAATCATCCTTGGCGAGGAGCTGCCAGTTATTGTGGTTGCCTTAGCCTCTCCATCATCCACACATTTCCTCAATCAACTACCATCTGGAAGGACTGTTCAAATGATATATGCTGATTCTTGCATGTTTGCTAGTTTTATTACATTGCATCTGGTGACATTTGTTACTTATTTGCTATCTTATGTGAATACTTTATTTGATCAGCATTCACATTATATTCCAAAATCATTAGAGCATTTAATATGCTTGTAATTTTTACAAGGCGTCATATACGTATGCTATTGGGAGGATCTGAAATCCAATGACCACCAAGCAATATTTACCATGCCTCCTATCAAATTCCTTGGGGTGTCTACTCTCCAAAAAGAGGTAATTTGAGGTGGTGTCTGTACTATCCTAAATGCGAACACGGAGGAACAGGGCATTCTAATTTTTTAAATAAAAGTTTTCTTTTTTTACACTGTCTCTTTATTCTTTTATTTATTCTAATCACTTTTATTGTTATCACAGGGAATGTAAATATCCCCTGTGATAGCAACAGACAGTGACAAGTACTTATCTTTGAGAAATCTGTTGATTCCTCAAAAATAAGATGTTGAAGATGTCGAAGCATAGGAGTGATCCGCCCACTGACCACACCAGGCCCCTCATGCTTGGGAATGTATGTTCTTATTTTAACTACAGATGAGAAATCTCCTCCAGCAGTGCTGCATGGAAAGCAGGGGTGGACTGACAACTGATGGGGCCCCCGGGCAATAGGGGATCATGGGGCCCCGTGTCCTTGCCCAAACTCAAAAAAGCCTATGAAAGAGGTACCAGGGGCATCTCATGGGGCCCCCTACTGACCCCAGGCCCTTGGGCACTGCCCGAGTTTCCAAATGGTCAGTCCGCCCCTGATGGAAAGTAAACAACAAAGGTTAACAATAACCTTTTACTTTTGTAACTTCTTTTGTAACTTAACTGTAACCATAAAATTTGCAGGCTGTGATTTTAGGATCTCGAGACTCTGTGTGAATGTGTACCCTAGACTGTGCCATGCTGTTCCCTAAACTAATACTCCACTAGTGTGTGGTAGCAATGGAAGCAGTCCTAGTGTCACACCTAATTCTGCATCTGCTATAGACACTACTTCTTTTTTGGGGTGACATTCAGGTCAGGGTACCAGGGAGGACATCTGGAAATTGCCTCTCTTACAGCCAGCTAACTACATCTGGATTTGGGGTTTGTCCACAGCACCTTCTGGATATAAAAGGGCCATGATGATCTCTTCCTGAAATTTTAGAGACGATCAAATTCTTCCAGTTGCTTTGGAAAGCACAAAACCATTTTACAGAGCCAATTTAAAAAAATGTACAGACACTTTTTTGTACCAGCATCTGGCTTTATGGGAAACTAAGTACAGATTCATCATCGGGTCATTGAAGTCCACCCCTCCGATATTAAGGTTATATTTGTGGACACAGAGTGGCTTCTCAACAACACCAGATGCAAATTTGGACTGTCGTATATGCATGAATGGAAGACAGGATGAAAACATCCCATTTTCCCATTTCACTGTGAGCAATCTTTCATTCCTCAAGAAGGCTTTCTCCTCATTTCTAAGTCAGGTGTGTACAAGCTATTTGGGGAAGCCCCTACAATTAGATTGTATGGTATCACATGAGCCAATTCCAAGATTGTTCAAGAGTCTTAAAAGTGGTACACTTGCATAGTAGTTGTTCATGTACAAGTGGTACCCCTTTCAGAACAAGGGTGACAACAAATCTCATACTCTCTTGCCTCTGCTCCCCATGTAGTCTGGGCATCCAGGGGGTTCCACATGACTATCTTTATCCTCGTAAATCTTAAAAGAAAATAGCCTGTTGCCCTCTCACAGAGCTTAAACATTTTGACCCCAGATCTGGCATACTTGTTTGGGTGATACTGCTTGAATGCAAGGTGGCCAGAAAAACCTGCAAATTTCTATGAAAGGTGGCCAAATTTTGTGGAGCCAATCATATTCAGGGTCACCCCGAGGACAGCAGAGTGTATTGTTATTGAAATGCAGAAATCCCATTATATTCTCATATCTACGCCTGACCATGGCAGCTGAGAACATATAATGAATCTGGTCTGTGGATCAATAAGACTGAAAATTATTTTTTTTTGTAATGCCTGTGTTAAGGGTTAGGCCCCCAAAATTTTAAACTGAGAAATCATGAAACATATACATTGAAATTGTCTGGCAAGGTACGAATTTTGGTTGGCGTTGGTGTACTGGTCAGCATATAAATTGCTTTGGTCCACAATCAAACTATACAACCCTTCTATGAAAAACATCTAAAAAAAATCAAGGAGTAATTTAATTTGATGTTTCAACCTGAATTCAGGGTTGGGTAGTGAATGGGGGAAGTGCAGGTGCTGCAAAATCTGTGGGCTGCCAATCAGGATTTGCAAGCACATCCGGAAGGACACTATGAGCTCTATGGGCCTGTGTTCAAATTCTGGATGGCTGCGGGACACTACTAGTGCTAGCTGCCTCACCAGGAGTACACTTATGGGACTCGCCATATCATCAGTGCCGATTTGTAAAAAGCCAAGATGTACTAGGCCGCTGGTGCTTGATAGCTCACTGAAAGGTAGTGCAGTGCTAGCACCGGCACTCTGCTTGTTATGAGAATCATCATGCATTTCTAGCACCTCAGCAACCTGCCCACAGGGTCGGGTACACCTGACTTTAGCAGGGGCCTCTTCTCTGTTGTTTGAGCTACCTGTTGGGGTGCTGCTTCTCTCTACAGGTTTGTACTCTGAATCTAATTCTGTCAATGAGAATTCCTCTTTGCTCTAATTTGACATACTCAGAATTCTGTCTGCCTCTTCACTAGTGTACTCTTTCTTTCTGGACATTTTTGCCACTAACCTTAGAGGTACCTAGTGCAACTCACTGGAAAAAGAGCTCCTGGCTGTCAGGGACTGCTTGAACCGCTACAAAAAATTGACCTGCTAGTGCTAGTAAAGATCAAGCCTGATTCTGCATACATTGCACGCTGCAGTTTTGTGTGCAATGTATCAGAAGTGACAGTGATCTACTGACACTGCACTTGTTGGGAGGGGGGTGAAGGGGCTAAACACAAGTGCTGGCAGGTAGGACTGAAGCTGCTTATGGTACCTTTTTAGAGACACTATACTATTGGGGATGCTAGTATTGTTCTGGTCTGATCAAAGATATTGATCCATTCAGACACAATACTAGTAATGGAGTTTTATAATGTGTTTGTAAGAGTGTTGTTGGAAATCAAACGGTTAAGTGTGATGGTGATAGTGTGGATGGCACGCTAACGCTATCTGCGAGGGATGCTAACATTATCTGAAGTCGCCCGTGACACTAATACAGTGATCAGTGAAAAAATATGTACACTGTACTAATAACACTGGTTACAGGGCAGTGAAAGGGTTAACTGGGGGGTAATAAGGGAGTTAATTGTGACTAAGCGTTTTAGTGTAAAGTGTGCTGCTTTTACTCATAAAGATGGTCTCTCTTCTCTCTTTAGAGAACACAAGCACAAGAAAGGATTTTCAGTTCCAAACACAGGCACAGGCTGAAATGTGATTCTGTAGAACTGATCAGCAGGTTCAGGCCTAAAATCATTGGCCTGGACCTGTTGACTGATCAGTGTTGTTCTCAATCACAGCACTGCCAGCCAGCTCGTGCACGCACCCTGCCCCAGAGCATGGATCACATACTAGGTACGTGATCCAGTGCAGGAGAGCCACTCTGCCACCGTATTACTAAGTTATATGGTCAGCAAGTGGTATTAATTACTGTATATTAAAGTGTCCAACCACAAATAAAATGACAGCATATGCCAAGAATGTACCTGCAAAGAGACTATCGTTCCAACTGAAAGCTTATTGAAATTCCACACAAGTAAAACTTCAAAACTGTCCACATATATGAATTATCAGGTTATTTATCAGGAAAATGTGCTATTTATAAAACGTCGTATTTACAGTTGAAACAGACGGAAGCAAAAATGATCTATGAAAGCACACAAATGAAACCTCTGTGCGTGACAATATGTGTGACAGTATGATATAATTTCAAAAAGGGATTGAGGAAGAGAGTGGTAAGTGATGGCAAAGAGTGGTTTTACCGCTTATAAAGTATTTTATATTAATATATTGTTAAGAGCTTCTGTTATTTTGTCCACAGACATAACTTATTTTGTATATGGAAGCAAGTTTAAATGTTCACGTATAAACACTATTGCAGCGAATTGACTTCCTTTCACTTGAGGAAAAAAAAGAAAAAAGTATGCACACATGTTTCTTTCAACACAGATGCCAAATTACTGTGGAACTACAAGTCCCAAAGGAACATTTTGCATTTTCACAACAGCTGAAATAATTTCTGCAGGAAATGCATTAATTATAAAGCTAATTCCATGTTCAGTTAAAAACCCAAGAATCTCCCAGTACTCATTGGTATTTTGGGAAATAAGGAAAGAACACCCCAGGTAGCCAACACTGAGCAAGTAAGCTAGAAGCTCCAGTGGTGTATTTAAGTTTCGTGCTGCTCTAGGCAACACAAAAATCGGCTCTACCCCACGGAGAGACCCTGACACCAACCAACACCCCCCTCCCCCACAAAAAGAGCCTGACATTGACCAACAACGCCCCAGCCCCCCCACCTGGGAAAGACTTCCACTACCACCGCCCCCCATACACTAGCAACCCCCCACCCCAGCAAGACACTCACCTTCACAGCTTCGGACATCCCGGGAACAAGAGTCAGGCTTTGCATACACCATCAAGAAGCCCACAGCCTCTCTCATATCCCACCTGGTCCCCATGCTGCATGTGTCCCTTCTTTAATCTCTTCTTTTAAGGGGGCAGTGCTGCCCCCTGAAAAATGCAGCTGCCCCCTGAAAAATGTTGCCCTAGGCAAATGCCTTGTTTGCCTTGTGGTAAATATGCCCTTGAGAAGCCCTAGTCTTCACATTTTAAGGAATAATTAATCTCCACTGTAAAATTTACTAAAACAGGATTTTTATTTAAAAGGAACCTCAACTGAGCATATGAAAATTAAGTGTCAGCTGCTACAAAAGTTTAGCTGCTGACCTTTATGAACTAGATACTTACCAGCCCATGGAGAGCACCACTGTCTTCCCCGGATCTAATTCTTCCCAGGGCTGTGGATTTTTTGTGTCATTATCTTGGATTTGAGAACCAGCTGTAATTTCCAGATGGGTCATAATTGAGTCTCCATAGTGCATTTACAAGATCGAAGGGTGAGAGAAGACCTGTAGCCTTCTGGGATGTGTGACATAAAACCAGGAAGCTACTGATGGGGGAAGGCAAGGCAACATCATTCTCACCTAAGTGAGTAAGAGGGAGGGTATCAAATGAATAATAATATGTCTATCATCTCAAGACTCGATCTGTTCTGCAAAGAATTTACCTCTGATCAGTGATACGTCTGCCTTTTTTTTCAAACTTCTTTAAACATTTGTCTATTTTTGTAATTTTTTATTTTTCACACACGCTGAAATCTGCATTTATTGCTAAAAATTACTTTAACTCCCAAACAATTATATATTTTCTGAAAGCATAATGACAGTTTCACTTTTAATACCATAAAATAGTTTCACAGGAAAAAAAACCCCACTAAAATGAATTTTAGAGTAAACACGATATAATAACCAACATTTTGGTAAAGTATAAAAGATGGGGTTATGATGATGCATAAATAAATACCAAACATATAAAGCCTTAAAATTGCACGCAGAAAAACTATAGTACCCCAAATTTTGTATAGGTAATGTTACAAGCATTTACAAGTTAGCAGTTTAGAGTTAACCATGAAAAATGGCCCAGAATTTTTGTTGTTACAATTATGTGTGTAATAATTTATGTTTATATACATATGTGTCCCCTACATTGTGTGTGTAGGGTGTGTACAAGGGTGGCAGGGGAGTTTTTACATGTTTTAATTGTTATTTATTTTGTTTTAATATAATTGATTTTTTAACCCTCTTTTGTTATTATTCTTATATTGACTTTATTGCTAACGCAAAGGGGCTAACATCTCCACTGCCCTCCACTACAGCTAATCAAGCACAGATCATGCTTGATTTGCTGTTACCCCCAGCAAATGTACCTCGGCTGAAAAGGAGTTATTGGATGATTTTAGGATATACGTAAGGTCTAGCTGACAAGCAAAATGCTATGTAAGTTTAAAGGCTAACAAGCAAAATGCTATATAAGGTTAAAGGCTAGGTTTACCTTTAAAAAAAATGAAGAAATGTACATTTTTTTAGGTATAAAATTGGCATTTTTTTAAAAATAATTCTACAGGAGCTTGCAAAGAATTGCAGCCAAGACGCAGGTTAAATGTCAGACTATTGCAAATTCTCTCTTCACTTTTCTGCTCGTACCTTTGTTCAGGCTTTCAGTTTGAAAGCTGGAGGGAGTGTGAATGGACTATGAGGGTTCTAATCAGCATGCTTGCAGTCTATTGAGAACTACAAGTTTGTGGTGGTTTGTTCATTCATTCACAGATCCTTGTGAATGAATAACGTTGCTGTGTGGGTGGAGCCATGCGCAGCCACATCAATTTTAAATTTGACAGTGGCTGCAGGAGAGAAGAACTCCTGCCTGTTGTCACAGAGAAGAGGGAGAGGGGCAGGGGCTGCTAAACATGTTACACCCTAAATATGGGTGTAACGTGTAACATGTTCAAAAAGGGAATTTATCCTTTTAATTAAACCATCTCCTGGGAATTAAAATAAATGTAAACTAAGTGAGTTAGTAAAAAAATATTGCCAGGTACTGTACGTATTTATGGTAGAAGAGACCCTTTAATGGCTTGATTTACTAAAGAACTTGAAACTCTGAAAAATAAATTGATAAAAAAATGTTACTAAACCCAGGACCCTGCATCCACTATATCTGGTCTCCCACAGTACACAGAACATGGAAATGCAATTATTTTATTAAATATAAACTGCTAAATACCTTTTCTAATAAGAAATTAGAGCAGTCTTGTGGCTTATATCAGTGTCCAGCCAAGCACTAGCTAAAATTTGTAGGAGTTTTCTTTCTACTCTAGGAGGATGCAAAACCCCTGACCTCTGTCTGACCAGTGATGATTGGCCCTGGGTTGATCAGATGCACTTTCCCAGGAGGAAAAAAAACTCTAGCAATACACACCAAACTGAGCATGTGCAGAATGGCTACCTTCAGTCTGTCGTATCAGGAGATAAGAGGTGGTCGATTAAAAAAGGGAAGGAACAGAGAAGAAAGGATCAAATGGCCTTTTTACACAATGCAGAGGATTAACCTCTTAGGTTCCACAGTGAGTATAAAAAGCATGCTTTTTGCATATACAGGCTGATTACTGTTGTGGGTTTAGTAACACTTTAAGATTCCCAATATCATTAGTAAATTAGCTTCCCTTGTGCTGGCCATAGACAGGTCGAATTTATTTCCTGCAACCACGGGTTGCAGGAAAGAAATTTGTTTGATTTCCCCATCAACACAGACAATGTTGACAGGGAAATCTATTGTGTTTTCCAAGTGGGGGGACAGGGGAGGCCGTCCCAGCCAGGAGAAGACAATGATTATTGGTAATCACATGAAAAATCCGGCAGACTGGTTGTACCAAAGTTGATTGATCAATCCGCTGAACCGGTCGAGATTCGAACAGTCTATGGCCAGTTTAAGAAAATTTAAGTTTTCACCATTTTTCATACTATATTGCTTTTGGTACTGTTGATCTCCTGCAGCCTTTTTTGCAGCCGCTGTCTGGATGGTCTATTGGGCCATAGCTGTATAAAACCTGATGAAATGGACACTTGGGGGTTTATTTACTAAAGCTGGAGAGTCCAAAATCAGACTCCCTTCTGCATAGAAACCAATCAGCTTCTAACCTCAGCTTGTTCAATGAAGCTTTGGCAATGAAACCTGGAAGCTGATTGGTTTCTATGCAGAAGGGAGTCTGATTTTGGACTCCCCAGCTTTAGTAAATAAACCCCTTGCAATCTCCCTCAGATGCCTGTGTTACAAGGTGACAAAGCAGTTATATAATTGGGAGCTGGACAGTGTACTGTCACCTCACAATAGGAAGTGCCTGAACAAGGGCCTTCATAGGAATGTCACCAAGTATTTTTTTAATGAAAGCTGCAGATCAAAAAGATTGAAGATTACTTTGAAAATACATAAACACATTAAAGCCTATGAGGTGTTGCACATACTTTAAAACAAGTAATATTTTTAAATTATAATTGTGGAATGCTAATGATTTACATAGACGCGTAATAATGTTTAAAAACATTTGTAGCTGATCCATTCACAGTAAAATAGTAGATGTCATTATGTAAAAACAATATGTTGCTGCTTTAGTATTATCAAGGGTTACAGGAATAAATGTCCTGCTTACTGCATCTAATCATTAGTATTCAGTTAAAAGTAGTTAAGGCATTTAAACTTTGTGTTTCCTTGACCATGAAATTATTTTCATAAAGATAACACCATAAAATCATGTAGAAACTGACCTATACATCAACACTTATTTAGATTGCATTGCTTCCATCAGCTCAATTTAATTGGTGTTTTTTAGTTCTTATTCTTTTCTATTATTATTTTTAACAGTTTACAGTATTAGCTTCCTGAGTTTCGTTAACTTCTTGACCTTTTTTGTGCAATTCCAAAACTGCTAATTAAGTTGTCTACTCTCAAAAGATAAAACATGTTTTTTTATGGTCCAAATGTGCCAAGGGTATCATGCATATCATTTAGTAATGTAGACATGCTATACTTGACCTTTAAAGAACTGTTTTTATAGGTTAAAGAGCATGTCTACAAGCTAGTAGGTTAACTGGCTTCTGTTGAGATTGATCATAGAGTGTCTGCTTGTGCTACTTATTTTAGGGTTATAAACTCCACTAGGGTAGGGACTGGTGTAAATTATTTTATGTTCAGTATAAATTATGCACCAGGTGACGTCAGAATACTGAAACCAGTCAATGGGACTGACACTGTTTATAATGTCTATTCCTAGCTTTTATCTTGGATCCCCTAAATACAAAGTAAAGCATACAGCTACAATTTTACAACTAGAGCACACTATGGCCTGCTTCCTTCTGTTAGGTTGCCTTGCTTAAAGTAAACCTGGTAGTTTTTCGTATTAGCTAGCAGTTTGGCTGAAGAGCAGACAGCAAAATGCCAATGCATATACCATTTGAAAAGTTTCAATACACCTCTAGGGCCCCCAATACCTCTCCTCTCCCTCTACGCACCATGCAAAGGGGAAGATTAATATCCCAATTGCAGCCCTCTATTCAAAGAACACCTTCTATTATAGCATTTTTGAATGGACATATAGGGGCGGATTTACTAAAACTGGACAGTGCTAAATCTGGCGCAGTTCTGCATAGAAACTAATCAGTCTCCAGGTTTTATTGTCAAAGTTTAATTGAACAAGCTGAAGTTGGGAGCTGATTGGCTACCATGCACAGCTGCACCAGATTGTGCACTCTCCAGTATTAGTAAATCAACCCCTAATGCAGGCCATAGACGGGTCGTTTATCGGCCGAATTTTAATACGCATGAAAAATCAGCCGATATTCACGCCATTAGTGGAGCCAGCCCGTCGGCTGTTTTTCGTGGATCTTCACATTTATTTTTATCGGTCATGCTGGAAAATCCACGAAAAACGCCCGTTTTTCATGGACATTGGTGGCAGCATCGGCAACGGGGCCGACCGATTTTTTGTTTATCGGCTGAAAATTCAGCCGATAAACAGCCCGTCTATGGCGTCCCTAAGTGTCGATATGGGACAAACAGAAACAGTGGGGAGAAAGGGAGTACATCCATGCACAGAGGGTAATTCAGTATCTTCAGTGTCAGATTTTGTGGACATTTTGGTGTATTGGCAATCCATTCATTTGCATTTGCTGCCTTAAAGCAACACAAATTAACTTGCACAAAGGTGAAAATTACTCCCCCTCCAAAAAAAAAAAAAAATTAGTAAAAAAAAAAAGAAAAATGACTTGGGGTTCCCAAGCACCTTGTCCAGACTTTCAGCTTGGTAGGCCAGAAAAGGGAGGGCAGTGAGCATGCACCTCACTTTCCTGTAGCAGACCAGGCCACATGCATTTCAACTCTAGTGGGTACTTTGATGGAGGGTGGGGAACGAGAAAGCCACTGCTCTTGCAAAGCACCTTTTTTTGAAAGTTGAGGGATAAGGGTATTTTCTCCACTCTGATGCCCCAAAAAGGAAGTGGAGGCAGTTTTGAGCAGACTTTTTAATAAGCGGTTCCCCAGATATCTACCCTCTTAGGAGAAATAAAATAGCATCTCTTACTCCCACAAAGAGTTAAAGAGTATGGAAACCCAATATTCCTGATATGTTCCTGCTGTACTTGCATGGAAGAGTATCCTATTCTCTTGGTATTGCTTCCTTTGTGTGAAATCCCTGGTGTTCCTGTCAGTCCCGCTGCTTTCCTATTACAAACTGACCACATGAAGAAGGAGAGCACACTGTGTTCAGTTCTCTAGCTAGGAACTCAATGTGCTCACCTGCAACGACCAGACCTGTTCTGACACGCACCCCCCCTCCTAGCTCTTAAACAGCCATATTTGGGTAATGACATCACCACTATATCCAGCCCCTTCATTTACAATAGGCTTTTAGCCTGGGGATCTTCCAGCTAACAGCTGAATGGTGATGGAGATAGAGCCCTATGTTGTAAGCTGGGGCATTCACAGCAACACAAAATGTCCCACTCTGAGCACTGACATACCTCTGTATGCCATCGTAGAGCTGGTCTTAATCCACTCCAGTTTCCTAATCTGGGAACTGGCAGTAATTATTTAAGAGTCTGTCTAGCAACAGATTCCTAAAGTGGAGGCAGTTAAAACTACTTTTGCTGGTAATGTTACAGAAACAGGTGCAAATGCTCGCCTGAATTAGGTGCATGCAATTCTAAAGGAAACTACCACCATAAAAGTGTTGTTGCTGCTATTGAGTTCCCTTACTGGTATTATGTGGGAAATGATGAGAACATATGATTCTTATTCTCCTATGGAGGTCTCGTCTGAACCCATTCACCCAGACCGAGCGTTCATAGAGGTGGTGGGGTCGGCATGCTCTTGTCACCGCTGAGCACCTTCCAGGTCCTCCCAACCCCCCCCCTCTATCCTTCTCCTCCTTTGAGGCCCACTGCATCCGGCTATTCTCTCCTACCCCTCTGAGGATTGCAGTAATCTATCGGCCTCCTGGACCCTTACCCTGCTTCCTCAACGACTTCTCCGCCTGGTTACCCTTCTTCCTCTCCTCAGAGCTACCCACCATCATCCTTGGAGACTTCAATATCCCTATCAACGTCAATAACCCGGCTACATCCCAACTCCTCCATCTAACCTCTTCTTTTGCACTCACACAGTGTACACAGTCCTCCACCCACTCCGACGGGAACACCCTGGACCTTGTTTTCTCCCATCTCTGCACCCCCCACAGCCTAACAAACACCCCTTTCCCTCTCTCTGACCACAACCTCATTACGTTCTCCATCTCCCCGTCCTCAAACACCTCCCCCCAATGTCAAACCATCACCAGCCATAACCTCCGCAACCTGGACCCTGCCTCTCTCCACTCTGCAGCTGACCGACTCTACGACAGTATCCTTCCACTGTCCTGCCCTGACCTGGCCACTACTGCCTATAACAACTCACTGTCAGCCGCCCTAGACTCCTTAGCACCCCTAACCACACGTAGCATTAGACCCCGACCGCTTCAACCCTGGCAGAATGACCACACCAAAAATCTTAAATGACGCAGTCGTGCGCTGGAACGATTATGGCGCAAAACCAGATCCCAACAAACGTTCACCCTATACAAATCTGCCTTCCTCACCTACACCTCCTCCCTCCACGCTGCCAAACAAGCCTACTTCGTAACCCTCATCAATACCCTCTCCTCCAGTCCTCGCCGGCTCTTCTCTACTTTTAACTCCCTACTCTCCCCCCCCCCCCACCTCCACCCAGTACCTCACTCACCGTCCACGAGATTGCTAACCATTTCCAAAACAAGATTGACACAATTCGTAGGGACATCGCTAATCCTCAGATCTCCACCCCACCTAGCCTCCCTCCCATTATAACCCCCTCAACACTCCCCTCCATTGATCTCGCAAATGCCCAGACCCCCACCCCACCTAACATCCCGCATACTAAAACCCCCCCAACACTCTACTCCTTCAACCTTGCTACCACTGAAGAGGTCATTAAGGTCTTCTCCGAAGCCCGCCTCACCACCTGCCCCCTTGACCCTGTCCCCACACAACTCCTACGGTCACCCTCCTGCTCCATCCTACGCTCCGTCACTCACATCTTCAATCTCTCCCTCTCTACTGGTGCATTCCCCTCCCCCCTAAAGCACGCGCACATCACTCCCATACTCAAAACACCCTCCCTGGACCCCACCGACCTGAACAACCTTAGACCCATCTTACTGCTGCCATTTACATCCAAACTCCTCGAGTGCTTAGTCTATAATTGCCTAAGCTCCCACCTCAACGACAACAACCTCCTCGATCCCCTAAAGCAGCGGTTCTCAACCTGGGGGTCGAACGACACTTTCCCAGGGGTCGCCTAAGACCATCGGAAAACACATATTTCCGATGGCCTTAGGAACCAAGACACCGCTCCTTGATCCGTCTGCAGGTGTGGGCGGGATGACATGCCGTTCCTGTCATCTGGACACACCCCCGGGATCAATCCTTCCTCGTCGGTGATTGGCCGCCGGAACTGTAGCTCAAGAGAGGCACACAGGCGGCCAATCACCGGCGAGGAGGTGGAGCTTGGAAAGGAGGAGCCGAGCGGCACCGCGAAGCACGAGCGAGTGAAGAGGAGGAAAGCGGCCGGAGAAGGAAGCCATCTGACCGGTAAGTGTTTGTACCATGGGAGAGGGAGGGAGCGAGCGAGCCCAGGCTGGAGCAGGGGTCAGCAAGGTAAGTATCATTGGTGTCAGTGGGAGGAATAGTGCCCAATCATTGGTGTCACTATTACCAATGATGGGGCACTATTCCTCCCCCCACTGACACCAATGATGGGGCACTATTCCTCCCACTGATACCAACGATGGGGCACTATTCCTCCCACTGACACCAACGATGGGGCACTATTCCTCCCACTGACACCAACGATGGGGCACTATTCCTCCCACTGACACCAACGATGGGGCACTATTCCTCCCACTGACACCAACGATGGGGCACTATTCCTCCCACTGACACCAACGATGGGGCACTATTCCTCCCACTGACACCAACGATGGGGCACTATTCCTCCCACTGACACCAATGTTGGGGCACTATTCCTCCCCCTGATGCCAACGATGGGGCACTATTCCTCCCACTGACACCAATGATGGGGGCACTATTCCTCCCACTGATACCAATGATGGGGCACTATTCCTCCCACTGATACCAATGATGGGGCACTATTCCTCCCACTGATACCAATGATGGGGCACTATTCCTCCCACTGACACCAATGATGGGGCACTATTCCTCCCACTGACACCAATGATGGGGCACTATTCCTCCCACTAACACCAATGATGGGGTCATATTCCCCCCACTGACACCAATGATGGGGCACTATTCCTCCCACTGACACCAGTGATGGGGCACTATTCCTCCCACTGACACCAATGATGGGGCACTTTTCCTACCACTGGCACCAATGATGGGGCACTATTCCTCCCACTGGCACCAATGATGGGGCACTATTCCTACCACTGGCACCAATGATGGGGGCACTATTCCTACCACTGATACCAATGATGGGGCACTATTCCTCCCATTGACATCAGTGACGGGACACTATTCCTCCCACTGACACCAATGACGTGGCACTATTCCTCCCACTGACACCAATGATGGGGCACTATTCCTCCCACTGACACCTATGATGGGGCACTATTCCTACCACTGACACCAATGATGGGGCACTATTCCTACCACTGACACCAATGATGGGGCACTATTCCTACCACTGACACCAATGATGGGGCACTATTCCTACCACTGATACCAATGATGGGGCACTATTCCTCCCATTGACATCAGTGATGGGGCACTATTCCTCCCACTGACACCAATGATGAGGCACTATTCCTCCCACTGACACCAATGACGTGGCACTATTCCTCCCACTGACACCAGTGACGTGGCACTACTCCTCCCACTGCAAAATTACAGTTATGAAGTAGCAACGAAAATAATTTTATGGTTGGGGGTCACCACAACATGAGGAACTGTATTAAGGGGTCGCGGCATTAGAAAGGTTGAGAACCACTGCTCTAAAGTCTGGCTTCCGTCCCCTACACTCCACCGAAACCGCCCTACTCAAACACCAACGACCTGCTAACCGCCAAAGCTAATGGCCACTACTCAGTGCTCCTACTCCTCGACCTCTCCGTGGCCTTCGACACAGTTGACCACCCCCTCTTCCTTAAAAAAACTATACTCCCTTGGCCTCAGAGACTCTGCTCTCTCCTGGCTCTCCTCCTATCTATCCCAGCGCTCCTTCAGCATTACCTATAATGCTGCCACCTCCCCCTCTCTCCCCCTCTCTGTTGGGGTCCCCCAAGGCTCTGTCCTCAGGCCCCTTCTCTTCTCCATCTACACCTCCTCCCTTGGCCAACTGATACACTTCCACGGCTTCAACTACCACCTCTACGCCGATGACACGCAAATCTACCTCTCTACCCCTCACCTCACCCCTACAGTCTCCGCCCGAATCACCTGCCTACTGAACGACATATAAACCTTTCCAAAACTGAGCTCCTAGTTTTCCCCCCAGCCCGCGCCTCCCACTAACCTCTCCATCATGACCCATAACGCCACCATCAGTCCCATCCCACAAGCCAAAGTTCTAGGTGTCACTCTAGACTCCAGTCTGTCCTTCCAGCCCCATGTCCAATCGCTGGCAAACTCTTGCAGGCTCCACCTCCGCAACCTCCCCAAAATACGTTTGTTCCTAACCCTAGCCATTACTAAACAACTCATTCACTCCCTCATTATCTCACAGCTCGACTACTGTAACTCCCTCCTCACCGGTTTACCTCATCACAGACTATCCCCGCTTCAGTCTATCCTGAACTCTGTTTCCAGACTCATCCACCTCACCAACCGCTCCGTATCCACCCCCCCCTCTGTCATTCCCTCCACTAGCTTCCGATTGCCCAACGCATAAGATTCAAACTACTAACATTGACGTACAAAGCCATTCATAATACTGCCTCAAACTACCTCACCGACCTGATATCCAAATACCACCCAACACGTACTCTTCGCTCCTCACAAGACCTCCTACTCTCTAGCTCCCTGGTCTCCTTCTTCCATGCCCGACTCCAGAACTTCTCCAGGTCTTCCCCCATCCTCCGGAACTCACTACCCCAATCCATCAGACTGTCACCTACCCTCCTCACATTTAGGTGCACCCTGAAAACCCATCTCTTCAGGGAAGCCTACCCAGCCCTCACCTAACTGCCGATCTCCTCCACTATTCCTACCACTCCATCCCCCACAGCCATTTCCTCCTGTACCACTATCCCCTCCCTCCTAGATTGTAAGCTCCGAGGAGCAGGGCCCTCGAACCCCTCGTCTATTGTATTGTTACTGTATTGTCTCATGTACTGTCTCCCACTATAATGTTCAGCGCTGAGCAAACCTTTTGGCGCTATATAAATACTGTATAATATTAATAATATTCTTTGAGTAGTTTAATAAAAATACACTTGCATAGACATATACATATTTTAATAAATTCTTAAATAGTTTGGAGCTTACACTTCTAAAGTCTAGGGTGATTTGTTACTTATATACTATACTATACTATACTATACTATACAATGAATCTCAGATTTTTTTAAGCAGTTTAATTAAAAATAAAACTCCCTAATAGAGTAACAGAAAGTGACAACACACCTTCCCCACTCTCCTAAAAATTAAACAAATTACTGTTTTCCATTTGGGAATATTCTTCATACTTCATGTCCCAGTAACACAGCAGGAGGTGAAGATGTCCACCATGGACACAGACAGCACTAACAATGGAATGCAAAAATGAAATGTGTGTGTTTCAATTCCACTGTCTAGTCTCTCAATATTCAGCACATTCAAACTAAAATAGCTGCAATATTAAGGGCTAATTAGTTTAAAGCTGAAGGTGTCAACATCACATTAGCCAAGGAACCATGATGGACCTAGGACCAGGTCACATGGCCTGCACTAATGGAAAGTTAATTTGTTTCTCTGCATTCATGAAACCAAGAAAACATGATTACTCTAATTACAATCTGTATTCAGAATATCTCTATATTCATTAGTTTTTTTTTGGTGTTTTAATTCGAAAATGTGAGATACAAATACATTATATTGCCAAAAGTATTGGGATGCCTGCCTTTACACACACATGAACTTTAATGTTATCCCATTGAGTTGGCCCAATATTGAGTTGGCCCAGTCTTTGCAGCTATAACAGCTTCAACTCTTCTGGGAAGGCTGTCCACAAAGTAGGAGTGTGTCTATTGGAATGTTTGACCTTTCTTCCAGAAGTGCATTTGTGAGGTCAAGCACTGATGTTGAATGAGAAGGCCTGGCTTGCAGTCTCCATTCTAATTCATGCCAAAGGTGTTCTATCAGGTTGAGGTCAGGACTCTGTGCAGGCCAGTCAGGTTCCTCTGCTCCAAACTTGTTCATCCATGTCTTTATGGATCTTTGTGCACTGGTGCGCAGCCATGATACAAGAAGGGGCCATCCTCAAACGGTTCCTACAAAGTTGGGAGCATGAAATTGTCCAAAATGTCTTGGTATGCTGACGCCTTAAGAGTTCATTTCATTGAAACTAAGGGGCCAAGCCCAACCACTGAAAGACAACACCACACTAAAATCCCCCAACCACCAAAATTTACACTGGGAACAATACAGTCAGGCAAGTACCTTTCTCCTGGCAACCACCAAACCCAGACACATCCATCGGATTGCCAGACAGAGAAGCATCATTTGTCACGCCAGAGATTTTTCCTTTTAGCTTAGGAATGGAGGTAAAGTGCTTCTGGCTTTTATTGTTCAATCGTATGCAATCACGAATGTTTTCTTTTTACTTGAACATGATCGGGTTGTCTTGCAAATAAAAATTTAACTTCATACATCAAGCTCTAGGGAAAATTCCCTTACAAAGTGCAGCTTCCCATGCAAAGTGAACAGCGTACTTGCTTTAGTGAATCAACCCTATAGTGATTACTGATGTGAAAGCTATCAAGGATTGTTCTTACATACACACTCTGAACTGCAACTCAGATATATGCATAACATACTTATCATTGGTGGCACATTCAGAGTATACAGGTATATCAGGTATTAAGGTTTAGATTCTGCTGGTGTGTGCCAATTTAGCAATAAAATAATCTTCCATACATGTTACAGATATCATTATTCACCATGTTCACTTTAAAAAAGGAAATCAGTGTCAGTGGAGCAGCCAATGGCTCCCTCTGCTGTTAATTAGAGCCAATAATGAGGAGCAGGGAGTGGGGCGAAACCTCACTCTGTGTGTCTTATGGATGAACAGAGCAGGGCTTGGAAGCGAGCAAGCCTCAGAGCAAGCAGCATGCTCTGGGGGCACTCAGTGGGGGGAGGGGGGGCAGAGCCATTAGCCCTGGTGAGAGACCTGAGAAGAGGATGACTAGGGCTACTCTGTGCAAAATATGTTAGTAATTTTTATTTTATTTTATTAAAATAACAATCACTTTAATTATGCCTGGAGATAGCCCATTCCTCCTCAAAGGTACAGAGACACATTAGAAGACTAGCAGAGCACAATGGGAACTTAAGACATTCAGTGCACCCCCATGCCAAATCCAGCAAACTAAGGAAAAATGGCAACTTCTCCAATGTTAGCTAGCTTTTTAAAGTAGGGTGCACATGGAAGGGGTTCACACAGAACAAATAATACAAACAGGTCCCAGCACAATTACCATCTAGCCAGTAGAAAAAGAAATTTGTTTGTTAAAAACAGAAGTTTTGGTCTCAAACATATGCAAATATATATGGAAGCCACACTGCTTTGTCAAAGCCCCTCTGTGTAGTGTCATCCCTAAATGTAATACATGAGAGCCTCCATCTTACAGCATTTATAGCAAGGTATACATTATATCCAGGTATGCCTGGATATAGCCCATTTCTCCCTAAAGGTGCAGGGACATGTTAGAAGCCCAATACAGCACAATGGCAACTAAAGACATCCAGGGTATTTCCATGCCAAATCCAGTAAGAATGGCAAAAATGGCAACTACTCAAATTTATAGAATGCTGAGGTCCTGAACTATGGACTTGAATGTGGACCTCCTGTGCTTCTCTAGACAATTAGTGAACTTTATGAGACTGGTGTTAATTGGATATCTGCAAATACAAACCCTGCAAGGTCTGATGTATCTGTTCTTTCTAAACTTGAACTTGATACCACCGGCATTCCTTCATTGTTGCTGTAGTTGAAAGTAGAGGGTATCTGAGTTGTCAGAGAAGGGAAATGGAACTACTCAACGTGTTTCAATAGAATGACCATCTTCATCAGGAGTGGGGAGCACAGACAAACTACTTCCTCCTAAGATCTCTCTTGTTCCTGCCCACTAAAAATATTAACCCTTACACTTCCAGATACTAAGAGGAGTGTAAACACTCCACTCATATTAAATACATACTAATAAATCCATAAAGATACAAAAACTCCAGGATTGAGGGGACTTTACAAATTATACTAAACATGTATTTGCATTAATACATTTTAAAATAGGATATTCATAGACCTATAAATAAAAATGATATCCACAATATACTGCAACAGGGATTAAACAAAGCAATTAAGTTAGAATTTTACCCATCTAGTCCTTTAGGGTAGCAGCTCATTATTTTATACATCCATTCACTTTTTTTTTTCAATCCAATAAATTAATAATATCACCACCTCTCCAAATGGTTTTAACTTGTGGAATAGCTAATAAAGGTGAGATTATTAGGACCTTTTTTATGACATTTTCTAAAATGTTCCAAGAGACTTGGTCTTTTTTTCCTTTCATAATATTATATATGCTTTCTTCAATACGTTTACCCACTTTTCTTTTTGTTCAGCCAATAAGGGCAATCAACCAAATAGGTCACATTGGTGGAATCAGAAGTTAAAATTGCTTTACCTAACATTTCTAACTGTTATTTTAGATGTAACACTGGTAATATTCGTTTATCTTTAGTGTTTCTACAAAACATCTTTTACTCTCTCAGCTGAAAAAATGTTCTTGAAGGTTTTTTTTTTTCTTTTATTCTACATATCCTTTCTTCTCTACAGGGAATACCATTTGATATTTTCAGTTTCCTTTGCCATAATGTTTACAAAATGGGTTTTTAGGGTATAGATCAATTTTAAGTTTTTAAAACGTATAAGCATTGTTAATTGAGTTTTTTTTTAAATATTATATTACTGTATGGACTTAATTAAAGTATAATTGTGTGATGCAGCAAAGTGCAAAAAGTTCAGTCCATTGCCATGCCAACTGCCAGGGTTAAATAAATTAGGAGTTACTGACATTTATTTTCATAATTTCTTTACACCATCCTTTACAGGCATCATTATGGGATGTACATGCTTCAGCAGTCTTCAATTTAAAATTGCTTTGTGATAAGAGCAAAGTGAATTTCAGGTAACATAAGCTAGAGCTATGACATTGTGATCAGCTTCGATTTCCCCAGTCCTGTGTTTGTAAAGTTTTCTTGCTACTTGTCACTGAGGATGGGAGGTAATAAAGTAAATCTGACCTTGTGTCATCTTGCACAAGTCACACAGAAAGTATTGTGTTCTGTTATAGACATGTGACGCCAGAACAACACACCCTGTCAGACTGATAATGGAGTCTCAAAGAAAGAAAGAGAAAGAGAATAAAAAAAAATCTTAAAAGCTTTTCACTCTCACTTTTCTTCTTCCTGTCATTGAAGCAGTTTTAGACCGATAATCCCTAACTAGATTCTTTTCTCAGCAGCTTGGTGTACCAAAAAAATAAATAAATAAGCACACAAAACAAAATCACGATGACAGACATGTAGCTTGTTTACCCTCACCCCAGCTGTATCCCAAGACTTTATCTCTGCTTTGCCCTTTATCAGGGTGACTTTTTCAATTACTCAACTTCCTAATTGGGAAATATACTAATTTGTTTGGTGTTTCTTTTCCCAATAATAATTTCCCATGCGTTACATGTGAAGACTGCTCTATGTTTGGTGAGCGGAGTGTCATTTGAACTGTTATTTTTAAGCTGTTATGACTCCAGGTTTTGTGATAATTCTCAAACAGCTGATAACAATTAATTGCTGCCTGACAAGCCTGCTATAGCTTGGCTGCAGCAGAAAGAATGGCATCATGTTTCCAGATTAATTGTAAGACAATACTGAGAAAAATGCACTATCTTTACCATCTAAAGGAAAGTGGGTGTGATAATGATATGTTAATGGAATTCTGTAAAAGTCAACTGCTGGTATCAGCTGAACATAATGCAGACCTTCCCTTCTGGAATTTTGTAAACCTATTATATTTTCTTTTTTTTTTTTTTCCAAGAAATTTTATTGAGATATGAAAGGCATAACAAGTCATAAACAAATACGGATCGCAGTCCGCGCAAGTCTTTAAGCATGTTCTCCCGTAACGCAGACGGGTTCAGGACATAGAAGTAAATCGTAGCTCAACCTGAAATACAGTCCTAAGGGGAAGGCACCGTATATACCCATAGCAATGATGTTAGCAGTAAGTAATTTATAGAAATACGGGGTACAATAGTCCTTGTGTAGGGAGATCTAAAGAAACAGGACAGTGAGGTATATAGCAATAGTCGTGTCAACTCAAGGCATATATGTCTTAGGATTCCGTACTTGAACATTATAGATTAGATTGGAGGAGTATTGTTACACCTGTGTGTCTGTAAGTACTCTGTACCTTATGAAAAATATAGTTAGTTAGAATATGGTAAAGAGGTGAAAAAGAGAGAAAGAAGAGATGGGAATGAAATGAGCAAGGGAATGGAGGAAGAGTATGAGAAAAAATATCATAGTGGGGCGAGGAGGGACGTAGGGGACGAATACAGATGAAGAGAGAGAGAGAGAGAGGTAGAGGGAGAGAGAGAGAGAGAGAGAGAGAAAAAAAAAAAAAAAAAAAAAAAAAAAAGGGGAAGAGGGGGGGGGGGGGGGGGAGGTGAATGGGGGAAGGATGAGGTATATAACTAAATAGGCATAACCAAACCAGTCATATCAGTTAGCAGCTTCCAGGCTGAGACAGATTCAATCATTACTTAGAAATACAAGTTCGTTAAAGTCCCGTAATGGAACTATTCCTGAAGTGAACGTTCTAGGGGTTTCCGTGTCACCAAATCTCCTCTCGCTCATTCCTTCATTAGACAATGATAAGTATCGGTAGTTTGGAAATGATTCCAACACGCCCAAGTCTTCCTGAATCTCTCGGGGTGTTCTTTTGCCACTGAAATCAGCTCCTCCATCTCTGCGATCCTGATGATCCTAAGAATCCACTCTCGCACGGTGGGAACGTATTCCGATCGCCAATGGACCGGAATACACTGTCTTGCCGCATTTATCATGTGTAAAGCAAGCGACCTACGATAAGTCCGCACAGAAAGTGAGGAATGATGAAGTAGACATTGTGCTGGGGTAAAGTCTAGGGTGTATGTAGTTACTTGAGTGATTATGTCCAAAACTTTTCTCCAGAAGGGTTGCAGCCGCGGGCAGTCCCACCAGATATGTAGAAGAGTACCTGTTGCCCGGGAACATCTCCAGCATAGATCTGAGGCGTTAGGATCAAATTTACTAACCCAAGACGGAACTCTGTACCATCTGGAAAATAATTTATAATTGCCTTCTTGTGTAGAGACACAAATGGAGCCTTTATGCATATGGTCGTAAATGTGGTCCCAGTCCTCTGGTGAGATTTGAAGTTGTAGGTCACGTTGCCAGGCTGAACAGGTCTTCCGCGAATGAGATGTGTTAGTACTTTCAAGATAGGAATAGAGCTTAGATATAACATGCCGCTGGGGGATGTCCGTAAAGCAGAGCTTCTCAAATGCAGTAAGCGGTCTTGAATAGTCTTTTAGATGTGGGGAGTTACGTAAGAAATGGTGTATTTGTCTATACATCCATGGTGTTAGTGTAATGGATGGCCACGTCTTTGCAATGTCTTCTGTAGATAAGAGGCTAGAATCTTTGAAGAATTGACCCACTGTAAGACTCTCATCACGGCCATACCCAGCGAGAAAGGTCGGAGAAATCCCTGGAATAAAGTCCGGATTCAATTTGATCGGAGTAAGAGGGCTCGGAAAGGAAGATAGTTCTTTTTTCTGGAACAACTGAGCACTACAGCATAGAGTGGGACCTATAAGTGGGTGTTCTCGAAACTCGGAAGGGACGTGAGAGGTTTTCAGCCACGGGGAGGTGGAGAGTGGTATCTTTGAGAAATCAGCCTCTACACCAACCCACACCTTACGAGTGTGGTTTGTTGTCCAGTCCACTATTCTGGCTAGGTGACAGGACCTGTAATAACGGTGAATATCCGGAAGTCCTATACCTCCACTCCTCTTGGGCATGGTGAGTTGGGCAAAGCTAATTCTTGGGCGTTTATTATACCAAAGAAAGGAGGTACAGAGCGTTCTATAGGATTTGAAGAATGAGTTTGGTAATTGGATTGGTATTGTCTGCAAAAGATATAATATTCTGGGGAGCACGTTCATCTTTAGTATAGCTGCCCTACCAAACCAAGAAAACCAGGGTTTATTCCATGTCTGTAGGTCTTTGGAGATGTCACGTAAGAGTGGTAGAAAATTTTTTGTATATAATTCCGAAAGATGTGTTGGTAATTGGATTCCTAAATAAGTGATAGCTTCACGTTGCCAAGTAAAAGGAAAATTTGATGTCGCTTGTTTCAACACATCCGGAGTTAATGATACATTAAGTGCTTGAGATTTAGAAAAATTGATTTTAAAGTTAGCCAAGTACTGAAATAGTTTGAAATCTTGTAGCAAGTTTGGCAACGTGATATGCGGGTCTGTTAGGAAAAGAAGTATGTCATCAGCAAAGGCTGCCACTTTATGTAGTTTGTCATTGATCAAAATCCCCTTGATGTTAGCATTATCCTTAATGCAATTCAATAAAGGTTCCAATGTAAGGATAAATAAGAGGGGTGACAAGGGGCATCCCTGTCTAGTCCCGTTGCCAATTGAGAAGGAGTCCGAAAGGTGACCATTAACGCGCACTCGCGCTGTGGGGGCTATATATAGAGACATAATAAAAGTCAAAAAGCGCAAAGGTAGTCCTAGTCCAATCAAAACTGCCTCCAGGTAATCCCATGCTAGTCTGTCAAACGCCTTTTCGGCATCTAAAGAGAGAAAAAATCCAGGTTGTCGCTTTTGAAGTAGCCAGTGATGTATATTAATGGCCCTAATTGTGTTATCTCTGGCCTCTCTGCCCGGAACAAAGCCCACCTGGTCCGGAGATATGATGGATGCTATAACAGGTAGTAAGCGGTTAGCCAGAATTTTAGCAAAGATCTTTAGATCAACATTTAATAGCGAAATCGGACGATAATTCACTGTAGAAGTTTGGTCTTTATTCTCTTTGGGTATAACCGTAATGTGAGCCTCCGAAAGATGACTCATAGATTGTCCTGGCGTGTCTAATGTGTTGAAGGCCTGTAGAAATGGAAGCGCTAAAATGTCAAGAAAAGATTTGTAGTAAGAGTTGATAAAGCCATCGGGTCCTGGGCTTTTACCAGGTTTCAACTGTGTAATAGCCTGTTGTAGTTCCTGTAGCGTCAAAGCTCCCTCCAATTCTTTCGCTTGTGTCCTTGAAACTGGTTTGGGGAGATATTGCGTGAGGAAGGCCTGTATAATGGTCTTACGTGGCCTAATGTCACCTGTTGGTTTGGGCTGTAAAGGTAGGTTGTATAGGTTAGAGTAAAACTCTTCAAATTCCGCCGCGATTTCCGACGATGTTTTCAGTAGGCGTCCATGCTTGGAATGGAGCTGATAAATGTGTCGAGCTGCCTTTTTAGATTGTAGCGCCCGAGCAAGAAATTTGCCACTCTTATTGCCATGTTCATAGAAAAGCTTCTGTTGTAGAGTAAAATTACGCTTAGTTTTCTTCTCTACGACATCGCGGAGTTGTTGTCGTGCTCGATCTAGTTCAGTAGCCGATCTTAAGGCTATAGATCGTTTATGTGCGCACTCAAGTGAGCGAACTTTTTGCAATAAAGAAGAAAATGATGCTTGAGCCCGACGTTTTCGCGCAGCTGAGATTGACATTATAAGTCCACGTATTACACATTTGTGTGCTTCCCACCGTACGAGAGGGGTCGTTTCCAAGGATGTATTTTCTCGAAAGTAGTTTGTCAAAGAATCACGGATCTGGAGGGTAACTGAGGAATCCGTAAGGAGAAATGGATCCAGTCTCCATATTTTGGATATGCCTGGTGTATCCAGGAATTGCAACGTTATCATAATCGGGTGGTGATCTGAGAGGATCTTTGGTTCGATCGAGGCAGACTGCAAGGTATTTAAATCGTTTTGCGAGGGAAAGAAGTAGTCGATTCTAGAGTGGCGTTTGTGAGGAGCAGAATAAAAGGTATAATCTCTGTCCGAAGGGTGAAGGGTACGCCAGGTATCATGAAGGAGAAGGTCTTTCAATTCAATTTTGATTTGTTTGAGTGCTTGGAACGGTATGGAGGAAAACCCCGAGGACGTATCTTCCAGTGGGTTCAGAGCCACATTAAAATCGCCTCCCAGAATCAGGATACCCGATTGAAATGTAGCAAGTAACTTGGTGATTTTACGAAAAAAGCTTACTTGTGCAGTATTGGGACTATAAACATTGACTAGGGTAAGCGGTTTATTAAAGAGGGTGCCTTTGAGAAAAAGGAACCTGCCCTCGGGATCTTCAAGAGACTCAGCAAGTTCAAACGGGAGCGTTTTAGAAAGCAAAATGGATACCCCCTTAGCTTTTACTTCCGCATTAACTGAGTGAAATGCCGTGGGGTAGTTAACATTAGAGAATTTAGGGACTTGGTCTGCTCGAAAATGAGTTTCTTGGACAAAGATCACATCTGCACGTAGGCTCTTCATATAAGTGAGTAGTTGCGAGCGTTTTTCAGGCACATTTAGGCCCCTGGCGTTGAGAGAGGCCACGGAAAGTGTGCGAAATGACTGTTTAGATGCGTGTTTATTAGCCATTATGAAATCTACACGAACTGGTTGCTGGAGGGCTATAAGTGTACTCAATATGTATCGCTGAGGCAGGGAGAGGAAGGGGAAGGCGAAGAGAGAAAGAGAGAGAGAGAGAGAGAGAAAAAAAAAAAAAAAAAAAAGGGGGGGGGGGGGGGACGACGACAACAAGGGGGTATCAGAAGAAAAAAGATTAATATAGAGTTTCTAAACTGTTGGAATAGAAACTAAATTATAAAGGAACAGAGTCAAAAAATTAGGTAGAAAAAAAGATAGAAGTGTCAGGTGTGTTTCATATATGTCCGTATGTATGTATTAATCTATGTTCCTTCAACTTCCTTTAAAACTCGACTCCAGAGGCAGAATAGTCCAGCTATTCTATCTCATAGTAAAGCTCCTATGGAATGGTTGTTTGCAAGACGTTGTGTGAGAATCTCGAATAAACTGTCGGAGAGGTGTCAAACCCAGAAACGGCCGTATTAAGAATATACAGTATAGTTCTAAAGAGGCCTAACTCTCCTGAATAAAAGTTGTAGAGGGGGAGTGATCCAATATGATGTGTCCTTGACACATATACGTAGGTGGGAAGTAGCTGACTTGTATCGAGAGATAAGTGGAGTGTAACAGGGGAGGGATGTATGCTAAAAGTATTATATGCAACATCATGATAAACTCAAGGTTGTAGGTAGTCACTCGGACCCTATCAAGGCTCCTAAACAGTGATGTGCAACAATAGGTGTAAAAGTGAATGTATGCCAAAGGAGAAGACCCAATATTTAAAACTGTATGACATAACTTGGACAGTCATTGGAAATACGTTATGCAATTGAGCGTAACCTATTTTACCATATACATATTATGTTATCACGAGTCATATACAATGCAATCTGTGATCTGTCATTTCCTAAAAGATACTTTAAATCGTACCACATAAACACTCGAGTCACTTGAAAAGGGTCTGCATAGGTCATATCAATTTCGGATAAAGATAGCTACTGTACATGAAAAAGTGCATGGCAGGAGCAACATAATCCCATATGCCGAAACTGAGATGTAAGCCAAGGGCCAAATATCTCCTGAAACCGTTTTCCAAAGATAATGTAAGTAATAATCCCAACTGAGGGATTCTAAGTAGTGTTAAACACCCCATCGCCTACAAAACAAAGATAGGTTGCTGGGGAAGAAGCATCTACAATCTGTGGCCCAACGAGTCTGCGACAAAGTAGAGCAGCTAAATGTATAGGGCCAAATTGCACCCATCCACGGAGTGAACTATACATGTGAAAATCATATAGTATGGACTCATACTCCAAATCAAAAATACCACAGTACTCACATCTAGTTAGGAGGTATGTAACATATCATAAACTGAATTGCAGATAGAGGTATCCCAAGAGTTTTGTAAGACCAACATAATGTAAGGAGAGCAAATAAATAATGCGAATAGACTATTAATATGATATTAGCATTGATCTAATTAAGAGACAAGGGTCAGAGGCAAGCACGTACAGCAGTACACCAAGATGGTACGAAATCCCATGAATCCAGATTATGGTATTATTGTTTAGGATGCTTCAGGAGAGATAAACACATCTCGGTACACTACTGATCCGCACAAGCCCCCATCCCCCGTCCCACCAAAGATGGTATGCACAAGCGTATAGGCTAGTCCCGAGGCAATTCAAGGCTTATGGAGAATTTATCTGCAAGATCAAGACAAATAGCTTTTCAGAACCATAGTATTGCGCACTAGCCAAGCAAAAAAGAGCCCTTCAATACCAGCAGGTACACAACCAATAGCTCCACAGATCCCAACATCTCTCTTTCATAACACAAATAAGGATACCTCAGCCCTTACATGCCTACAAAACGAATATATATGATCGATACATATTACATATATGAAGCTTGGCAATGTGAAGCGATACACATACCCTTGAGAAGTACAGGTGATGTTAGTTATGTCACATAAAGGAACCGTGGATAAAAAATAACAAAACCTACTCGATTCACTAGTAAAGCAGCCTCAGACTGTGGGGGTGTTTATACTCATGAGCATGAATATCAGAAAACGGGAAAAGGTCATTCATGACGCGCCTTACGGTGTGCAGGCGATGCTGGTAAACTGTCATCATTAATAAGCCTTCTTCGTACCGGGGAAGTTGAAGCTGGGTGTGAAGATTTGCGTCGTCTTTCTCCAGATAAGTGGCCAGCAGATTGTGCTTCCATGGGGCTGTCATCTAGCTGCAATTGTAAAGAAGAAGCACTGGACCAGTTAGGTATATCCGGTAAAGGGATATTCAAGGTTTCACAGAATGGTGCAAGGTCTTCCGGAAATCTCATGAGAGCTGATCTCCCCATATGTGTTGCAGCAAGACCAAACGGAAACTTCCAACGGTAGGCGATACCTTTAGAGCGAAGTAAATCTAGTAAGGGGCGCAGGTCTTTCCTACGTTGCAGAGTGAGATGGGAGAGATCCTGAAATAATTTAATTTCCGTTTCCTGGTAAAACAAGCGCTGTTTGTCCCGAGCTCTACGTAATATTTCCTCTTTAAGTCGGAAGTCGACTAGGCAGCAAACTATATCTCTCGGTGGGTCCGTGTCTCTGCCTTTGGGACGTAGGGCCCTATGGAGACGTTCGATCTCAATAGGAGATTCATGCGGTCTTTCCAAAAGATCATTAAAGATGGTTAAAAGAACTTGGGCGAGCTGCCCAGACTCTATTGCTTCCGGTACACCGCGCACCCGCAAGTTATGTCGTCTTCCCCTATTATCCAAGTCCTCAATATGACGATCGAGCTCTCTTAGGTGCATTGAGTGCGTGTCAACCTGCTTGCGCACCTCATGAATAGCAAGGCCTTGCATACTAACTTTATCCTCCACTGCGTCCAGCCTATGCGCCACTGCCTGCAGGTCAATATGTAGCTCAGCTATTGCCGCTGAAAGAGTCCCTTTAATATCTGATGCAACCGCTTTCAAATCCCCGATGGTGAGAGGGGGAGGTTCGACATGTCCAGGTATGGCCGCTGTTGTGGCAACTGTTGTCAAACTAATAGACTGTGATGGAATCTCCTTTGTAGGCGAATGTAATGGTGATCCAATAGAAGAGGATTCTGCGTGATCCGGAGTGTGAGACCGGAATAGCTCCGGGATACTGCGATTAGCAGGACCACCTGTACGGCGAGGGGATCTGGAGCGAGGAGTAGTAGCTTTCTTGTCTGCCTTCCCCATGTTTGCGTCGCCTCTCTGTGAAGATTGCGTAGCCCCACCTACGTGTGTCAAGGCTCACGGTATTATATTGCCATTTTCTTTGGGGTCAAGCTGGATCCCCCAGAACAGATATGTGAAAATGAGAATAGGTAGTTTACAACAGGCCCAGAATTGCACTATATGCCTCAGCGTGCAGGAAAGGATAAGCGAAACAGGGGGGGTCAATGGTTTCTGCTGTGCGGACGTACGGATACAGGGATTACCACAGCCTTCCCCTTATATGAATCTGTATGGGACGTTTTCTATAGGCCTATCCTCAGCACAGCTACCTGTTGTAAAGGCTGTAGCAAGGCCTCTACAATATGCCGATATTTCCTGGGTTTGTGTGGGGGGTGACCCAATGGATCGGGAAGTGCTGGCAGTTCTCTGTGGGAGAAGGAATGTACTCATGGATAATATGTCTCCCTGGACTGAAAATGCACTCAGCCTGTACCCTGATGGAAGAGGTCCTGGGCTCACTAGGCCTCACTACTCCACACCGCCCCTGTTTCACATATGGGGGGAGGGAGGGTGACACTTATATTCCTGTCGTCCCGTCTGGAACGGAGGGACGACAGGCGGATCGTTCACTGAACGAGTGGGAGGGGGGGCGACCAGTCCTCCCCCTTCCCACCTCTGCCCCGCGTGCTCTGTCACCACCGATCGGCCCGATGTGAGCCGGAGGACTCCGCGGCTCCACCCGGCCGCAACAAGGCCACACCCGGTCACTGCCTCCGAGTGGCGCCAACAGCGCCCGAAGCTGCCCAGCAGGGAAGTCGAGGGAACGGGTGAGTCACGCACTCACTCCCGCCCTCTGATGTATGGTGGATGCCGGTGAGCTCCGCGGCTCCACCCGGCCGCAACAAGGCCGCACCTGGTCACCGCCTCCGAGTGGCGCCAACAGCGCCCGAAGCTGCCCAGCAGGGATGTCGCGGGGACGGGTGAGTCTCACACTCACTCCCGCCCTCCGATGTATGGTGGATGCCGGTGGATGAGGAGATGAGCCGTCGGAGCTCCAGTTCAGGCGACTGGTCCGATCGCCATCTTGGACACGCCCCCTATTATATTTTCAATCTTTCTTAACCACTTGCCTACCGGGCACTTTTACCCACTTCCTGCCTAGGCCAATTTTTAGCTTTCAGCGCTGTGGCACTTTGAATGACAATTGCGCAGTCATGCAACACTGTATCCTTATTAATTTTTTAGCATTTTTTCCATGCAAATAGAGATTTCTTTTGGTGGTAAAACACCACTGGGTGTTTTATTTTTTGCACTATAAACTAAAAACGAGCAAAATATTTAAAAAAAAGTTTTTCTTTGTTTCTATTATAACATTTTGCAAACAGGTAATTTTTCTCCTTCAATGATGTGCGTTCTAATGAGCACTGATGAGGTGGCACAAATAGGCAGTACCAATGGGCACTGTTAGGATGCACTGATGAGGTGGCATTGGTGGGCATTGATGGAGGCACTGATGTTGCTGCACTGATATGCAGCAATGATGGGCACTGATAGGTGGCACTGATGGGCACTGATTGGTGTCGCTGACTGATGACACTGACTGACAGCATTGACTAACAGCACTGACTGGAGGCACTGCTAGAGAATAAAATGGCTATCATTGCAATTTTTTATGTCACATGATATTTGTGCAGCGGTTCTTCAAATGCATTAAAAAATAAAATTAAACTTAAATTAATTTTATTTAAAAAAAACAAAATATATAGCCCATTTTTATTTGTAAAATTTTAACTATGATGTTACACTAAGTAAACTGATACCTAACATGTCACTCATGGAGTGCCACCAAACTACAGTACCTAAAAATCTCCATAGGCGACTCTTTAAAAGCCTTTACAAGTTACCAGTTTAGAGTTACAGAGGAGTTCTAGTGCTATAATTATTGCTATCGCTCTCCCATTCGCCATGTGTGGTGCAAACATAGTTTACATATGTGAGTGTGACTTCCATATGCGTTAGTCATAGCGCATGAGCACAGGGGGATGGGGACACTTTAAAACATTTTTTAAAATTTCATTTAAGACTTTTTAACCCTTTCCCTTTTTTATCACATTTATTGCTATTGCAAGAAATTTAAACATCCATTGTGATAACCATAAATTATGACAGGTCCTCTTTTTGGAGAGATCTGGGGTCTATAAGACAACAGATCTCTCCTCTAAAATGGAAAGCATTAGATCAGAAAAAAACATTGATCTAATGCTTATATTCAGCCGGAACAGGAAGTTACTTCATGACATCACTCCGGTCCTCCTAAGTCATAGATATTAGCTGAGGACATCTTTCCTCAGCTAATATCTATGCCCAGCCACTGAGGTCACTGGATAAGTTTCCGGGCTCACCAATCAGGCAGGGAAGCCTGAGAAAGCGGTGGGTGGCGACCCATCCCGCCACTTCTAAAAGTGATCCAGCAAATTAGCCGCTCAGTTCACTTTTAGTAGAAACAGCAGTGGCTGAGAAAAATTTGTTAGTTATGGCATCCATCTGCAGCCATAACCCCGATATCCCATTTCAAAACTGAAACTATATATATATATATATATATATATATATGTGTGTGTATTGCAGTCTTGGAGTTTCTTAAACAGTATATTTAAGTAGGACAAAACAAAAAAAGCAAAATGTGTAATATTGTTTCTTGGAAGACCCTACAACAAGTATAAAAAAAACAACTAACACACACCTATGTGGTATCATCATAATCATCAGGAGTTGGAACACTAGGGGGGACTAGCTAGGTTTTTTTAATTAGAGGCTGGATAACAGCTTGGTATTTGTCAGCCTGGGGATGAGTCAGCCAGGTAACTTCAGTTGAGGGCTGAGGGCTCTGCAGGTCAGTTCCCTGATACCTCCCTTGCTCTAGAAGCTTGAGAAGTTTCTAGAAGGCAGTGGGTGGGAGTAAGGAGGGGCTGATCTGCATACTCTGACCAATCCCCAAATAGGAGGCTTGGCATGGAGTCAGGGCAGCCCTTAAGTATGGTAGAGCCTGACCAGAAAGTGATCAAAGTTGGGTCAAAGATGATATGAGAAGGCTGGAGTGTGGAGCCTGGGAGGTACCCAGCCTCAACCATCCCTGAGAGAGGACAGCCTGGGAAGCAGGCCAGGAGCCAGCCCAGCGAAAAGCCTGAAGGCAGCTACCAACTCACATGCTTACAGGAAAGGAATGAATGAGTAACCCTGCACTCCCTGGGCTGGATAAGGTGAGAGGGCAGTCAAGTGGTAAGCCCAACTCCTCTGGAACTGCTTTACTACAGTGGCAGTTTCTGGGTCCCCTTGCTCAGGGATTCCCTCAGGCAGCTGGTTGAAGAGGAGGATACATCTGAGGTCTGAGGAGGTACACCAGAAGGGCTGGAGAACTCTTCAAGGAGAGACTGTTTTGTCTATGGACATGTGCATAGTTGCTGAGGAGATTTGTCCTGAAGTTCACAGTTTCTTGGGCATCCCATACACCTCTCAACCCCTTTTAAGTTCAATACCCCTTAATAAAATAACACAAAACACGCTCAAGGACTTTTTACTGTCTCCAGTGTGCAAGTGTTGAAGAAAATGCATGTTGCCTGTCTGTGCAGGACTATAGGGGGACCCAAAACTCAGCGACTCCTAAGGGGGTAGTGCTACGCACAGTATATTTGAAAATTGATTGGTCGTGAGGTACTCACTAGAAGGGAAACAAAGAAACACAGTGCATATGCACAGCACCATCTGCTGGCAGACACCTTGGAGATTCCACCAGGCTTACCATCCATGTTGCACATGCACAGCACCACCTGCTGTCAGACTCAATCGATCTCCTCTCTGGATCAGTCACACAACATCTGGCAATAGACGTCTCACCCTCTTACCCATGAGCCTGATTTTAAATTCTAAGATGTGAGTTACTACTTATCTTTCTATTAAATACCTTCACAGTACACACTTAGAGGCGCTGTGTTTCTTTGTTTCTCTTCTGCAGAGTTATGTTTTGCTTCTACGCAGCTTGCCCTTAGAGACTACTGGACTACCCCTGTCCATTTGGAACTCATCAAGCATACATGGACTGCCACACCATGCGCCTGTTATCCCTTTTGTATTGACTCCCCCTGATGTACTCACTGCCTATCTCATTTCTTGAGGCTCTAAAATTACAGGACAGCACAAATATCCCCAAATGACCCTCTTTTCAAAAGTAAAAAGTCCAAGGTATTTCGTAAGAGGCATGGTGAGTTTTTGAAGTTGTCCTTTTTTTGGGAAAATGAAAAAAAAATAAATTGTGTTTTACAAAGTTGTCATTTTAAAAAGTTATTTCTCACACACAGCATAGGCATACTTAGAATTAAACCCCAAAACACATTCTGCTATGCCTCCCGAATATGGGCATACCACACGTGTGAGATTTTTTCACAGCCTAAATGCATATAGGGACCAAAAATCCAATGAACACCTTTCAAGGAGCATACATTACAAATAAATTACACTTCAAGTTTCCTGACTACTTATCACATGTATAGGCAGCCCTAGAGCACCAGATCCATGAAACCACACACAAAATGACCCCATATTGGAAAACAAACACTCAAGGGTATTTTCTTAAAGGCATAATGGGTCTTTTAAAAATGTAAATTTTTTACACTATTTTTTGGAAAATGCAGGAAAAAAAATAAAAATGTATTTTTTTACACAAAGTTGCCAAGCAATAAAATATTTCTAACACACATCACAGGCATACTTAGAACTAAACCCAAAAACACATCCTGCTACTCCTAAGTATAGCAATACCATGTGTGAGACGTTTTCACTGTCTGGGCTGATTATATACCTGACTTTGTATCTTGAGTATCACACAAATCAACCAATTGTGTCAAAACCAATGCACCCTAATTGTCAGCTCTTTACGAATGGTCAGGGAATATAGTGTAGCATCACCTAAAGCAGTCCCAGTTTCTATTAACCAAGCGAGCCTAACTCACTGGTACATGGCTGCCCCCAGTAATGTAATGTTCACTGGCCTGGTCTCTCACAGGAATGTGCAGATGGGTTAGTTCAGGCCGCAGGCAGAGACATGGTCAGAAAACAGGCAAAGGATTGGTCCAAGCGGCAGCAACGTGGTCAATAAACAGGCCAGGGTTAGTGCATGCAGCAGGCAAAGGTAACACTGCACTGGTGTGGCGGTGATCAGGGACAATGTAACTGTTGTGGCGGTGATCAGGGACACTGTACCTGTTGTGGTGGTGATCAGGAACACAGTAGTTAGCTGGTGTGGCCATGATTAGGGACAACATAACAAGTGTGACAGTAATATAGCACACTGTGAGCCTTTGTACATTATCACAGCAGCACAGGTACAATGTCACTATAGTGACACTGCACTTGCTCTGAGACAGTATATAAAAAATATTTAAAATATTTAATTGTTTAATTTTTTTATATACTGTCACCAGAGCAGTGCAGTGTCACCATACTGACACTGTACTACTCTTGCGGGGTGATCAGGGATTTTTTTACACTCTAATTGCTTATTACAGTGATGATCCTAATTGTCTACTGCTGTAACTGTGATCACTATGATTGGTCACAATGATTACAGTACCAAGGCCACTCACAGTGGCCCTGTACTGTGATGGGTTATTGGCTGTGTCTGACGGACACAGTGGTAGCAGATAAAGCACTTCTGGGAGGACTCTCAGATACTTTCTACTGGAAAAACAAAGCACCCGCTTGGCCGTTTATGTAAATTGGTTGGACAGGAAGCAGTTAATGTAGTTTAATGTATTTTTTCATGTTACTTTTGGATTTTTGCCTGCTGGTGTTCTTTTTTATCTGGTTGATTCTGCCTGTGCTCCTCCTCCTGAAAGTATACTGACACCGCTAAACATGGCAGACTTATGTCATCTCACTATTCTTATAGGCATGCTGTGCAAGTGTCTTCCATACTCAGTACAAAGCCAAGCCTCTCCTGACCGATTGTGGATTCCCGTCCACCCTCTCCTCTCCTTCCATAGTCATTACAAAGCAGCACTCCCTGCTCATCTTTCCTGCCTTTACTGATGGTGAATTCCCCTCCAGTTGCTCCTCCCCTCCTCTTTATGTAATGATGTACATGCCCCCACACTGGACACACCCACCAGCAGGTCTGTGTATAAATCTGGAACCTACAGAAATCATATGACCTGCACTTCAGAAGCCACAGAATGCATTAAAGGCACGTAAGAAAAAAAAAAACCAAAGTCATGATATGCTTACATTTCTCCAAGGAAAAGTGCTATTATGAGTACTTAAGTTCACAACTACTTTAAAATTTACCATCAAATAAAATCAGTCATGAAAAAAACAAGGTATAATTTATCTGGATACACTAAGTACTTGCAAAGATATTTACAGATTTACTAATAAAGTAACATTGCAAAGAGAATATAGGTTTGTATGAAAACAGTAGGTAAATTTAAATTATTTATGGTGGGAATTGATGTGAATGGTTTGATATAGACTGGAAAGTGCTGTGTAATATGATGGCTCTATAAATCTGGAAAATCAATGATAATTTAATAGAGCAATAGAGTCGAAAACAATCCCAGTGTTTAACATTGCAAAAATTCCTTTTGTCGAAATAAGATTAAATATACACCTTAGTGTAAATAACAAATAAAGACAGATACAAAAGAAGTTTAGAAACTCAAAGATACATTTTAAATCGATTCATAAAAAAGGAATATTGCTATACTGTGCTTACTATGGGGTTTATTTACTAAAATCCTATGGGATATTCAGTAAGTGAATTTTCACTTACCTTAATAAACGTGGTGAAAATTCACTTTGCAAGAAAAATAAAGAGCTGTTTTTTTGATTGCGCATGATGGGATGATGGAAGTCAGCAGAGATTTACCTCAATCCCTAAACTCTTGCAAAGTGAAAGTTCACTTGCAAAGTGAACAGCCTATATTTCTTTAGAATATCAATCCCTATTAGTTAAAGCAGAAAGTATTATATGATACATTTTAACCACTTGCCTACTGGACACTTATACCCCCTTCCTGCCCAGGCCAATTTTCATCTTTCAGTGCTCTCACAATTTGAATGACAATTACTCAGTCATGCAACACTGTACCCATACAACATTTTCATCTTTTTTTCACACAAATGGAGTTTTCTTTTGGTGGTATTTAATCGCCACTGGGTTTTTTATTTTTTGCACTATAAACAAATAAAGACTAAAAATTGTGAAACTTATTTTTGCAAATAAGTAATTTTTCTTCATAAATTTTGACCAAACTTTATACTGCTACATTTCTTTGGTAAAAATAACACAAATCAGTGCATATTATTTGGTCTGTGTGAAAGCTATAGAGTCTACAAGCTATGGTACCAATCACTGAAAATTGATGACACCTGATCACACCTGATATACCGATGGTCTATCTAATTTCTTGAGGCCCTAACAAGCCAGGACAGTACAAATACCCCGTAAATGACCCCTTTTTGGAAAGTAGACATTCTAAAGTATTTAGAAAGAGGCATGATGAGTTTTTTTAAATTGTAATTTTTTCCCACAATTCTTTGGAAAATTAGGATTTTATTTTTCCCCCATAAAATTGTTTGTTATAGGCGTCATGCCTTCTTGAGCACTTCTGAGGAAGAGATTGCTGTTGGTCTCGAAATGTGTCAAGTGTGATTTATGCATGACTCATTGCTACATTTGCAATATCATCCTTGATGACACCACCGTAATCTGTATTGTAGCTCTATGTTTGCTTTTTAAGATTATAAAAATAAAACTGCATTTTTTTTTTAAATACTTTTTTTAACTATTTAAGTTTATCATATAATAGTATTGTGCTGGTAAAGTCACATCCAAAAAAAAGAGGACTCCCCTCTTTGTATTCTTCAGGGATGTTGGCACCCTGTGTATTATATCCCTTTCTCCCTTCACAAAAATGTCATATTAACAAGTTATTTCTCACACACAGCACAGGCATACTTGCAACTACACCCCAAAGTACTTTCTGCTACTCCTCCTGAATATAATGATACCAAATGTGTGAGACTTTTCCACAGCCTGACCACATAGAGAGTCCCAACATGCAAGGAGCACCATCAGGTGTTCTAGGGACATAAATTACACATCTAATATCTTGACTACCTATTACACTTTTGAAGACCCTGATGCACCAGAACAATGGAATTATCCACAAAATTACCCCATTTTGAGAAGCAAATACCCCAACATATATTCTGTGAAGCATAATGAGTCTTTTGAACATGTAATTTATCTCCAAACTTATTTGGAATATGTGGGAAGAAAATGAAAATGTATTTTTTTTACACAAAGTTGTCCATCTATAAGATATTTCTAACACATAATATGTAAATAACAAAAAATACACCCAAAAATACATTCTGCTACTCATCCTGAGTATGGCAATACCACATGTATGATACTTTTTAACAGCCTAGCCACATACAAAGGCCCAACATCCAGGTAGCATCGTCAGGTGTTCTAGGGACATAAATTACACATCTAATTTCCAGACAACCTATAATTTTTGAAGGCCTTTCATATTTCTAACACATAGCATGTACATACCAAGAATGACACCCCAAAATACATTCTGCTGAGAAAATGGTAAGTAAAAGATTACCTGTGGTTTTAGTAGTGCAGTTGTCCACAGAGGAGAGCATTGGTCCAGGCAGCAGGCAGGGAAGTGGTCAGCGACATCAAAAGCAATTGTCCAGGCAGCAGACAGGATTATTGTCCATAGTCAGTACAGGATGCAGGCAGAGATATCGTCAGCACAGCCAAACCATTGGTCCAGGCAGCAGCCAGAGATGTGGTCAGCAGCAGCCAAAGGAAATGTCAAGGCAGAGACCTGGTGGATTTCTTGTAGATCACATACTGTATGCATTATAAATAGCCAAATTGAAAAAAGAAATGAAGACTTTTTTGTACCAATGGTGGGTTCTTCTTACAGCAAGGTAGGGCTGGATCATCTGATCATTGAAGTCAACTCCCCCCATGAACAAATTATAATCATGGACATATTCTGGTTTTTGGATTGTGCCATTTCTTTTGGTGATTTGCACGTGAGTGTCATTATGAATTGATGAGAGCATGTAGATGCCTCGTTTGTCCCTTCACTTCATAGCCAATATCTCTTCATTCCACAAATTCACTAACTCCTCTCGCTCGTCTTGCTGTAGTCTTGTGTTCACCAGCCTTTGCGAGAAGCCCTTCCTACTAGATCTCTCTGTGCCACATGCTAGTGTTCTCCTTCGGTGAAGATTGGGGAAAAGGGGCAAGCTGGTGTAAAAATGATCAACATATGGATTATAACTAGAGATGAGCGAAGTATTCAAAAATTCGATTCGGCTGATTCGGCGAATTCGCGGAATAAATTCGATTCGAGTCGAATATATTCGCTGCAAATTTAACTTATAAAAAGGGTGTTTCTAGGCTTCAGAGAGCCTTTATATTAGTGCAGAACACTGTACCTTTAATTTAAATGCCCTTGGAGTCTGCTGGGGAAGAGAACTAATACTGTCAGTCAGTATGACATGCAGATGAGTGCCGTCGATCTTAGAATCACCGCACACTTCACTCATTTGGGCAGTCACGGGGCCAAAACCAGAGTGTGGAGCCACAGTGTGGCGGTGGAGGCAGCAGCAATGGGAGGCCATACAGCACCCTATGACAAAATGGAACCCACCAGCAGTGTGAGGAGACCTGAAAGTGGCACATGGCAGAGTGTGGCGATGGAGACAGCAGCAATGGGAGGCCGTACAGGGACCCATGAGACACTCTGGACCTGGCAGCAGCATGAGGAGGCGGTACAGGGGCCCATGACAGATTACGGGCCTGGCTGCAGCATGAGGAGTCGGTACGGGGGCCCATGGCAGATTACGGGCCTGGCAGCAGCAATGGGAGGCCCGTAATCTGCCAGCACCCTATGACAAAATGGAACCCACCAGCAGTGTGAGGAGACCTGAAAGTGGCACATGGCAGAGTGTGGCGATGGAGACAGCAGCAATGGGAGGCTGTACAGGGACCCATGACACACTCTGGACCTGGCAGCAGCATGAGGAGGCGGTACAGGGACCCATGACAGATTACGGGCCTGGCAGCAGCAATGGGAGGCCCGTAATCTGCCAGCACCCTATGACAAAATGGAACCCACCAGCAGTGTGAGGAGACCTGAAAGTGGCACATGGCAGAGTGTGGCAATGGAGACAGCAGCAATGGGAGGCCGTACAGGGACCCATGACACACTCTGGACCTGGCAGCAGCATGAGGAGGTGGTACAGGGGCCCATGACAGATTACGGGCCTGGCAGCAGCAATGGGAGGCCCGTAATCTGCCAGCACCCTATGACAAAATGGAACCCACCAGCAGTGTGAAGAGACCTGAAAGTGGCACATGGCAGAGTGTGGCGATGGAGACAGCAGCAATGGGAGGCCGTACAGGGACCCATGAGACACTCTGGACCTGGCAGCAGCATGAGGAGGCGGTACGGGGGCCCATGGCAGATTACGGGCCTGGCAGCAGCAATGGGAGGCCCGTAATCTGCCAGCACCCTATGACAAAATGGAACCCACCAGCAGTGTGAGGAGACCTGAAAGTGGCACATGGCAGAGTGTGGCGATGGAGACAGCAGCAATGGGAAGCCGTACAGGGACCCATGAGACACTCTGGACCTGGCAGCAGCATGAGGAGGCGGTACAGGGACCCATGACAGATTACGGGCCTGGCAGCAGCATGAGGAGTCGGTACGGGGGCCCATGGCAGATTACGGGCCTGGCAGATGACGACGAGGCTGCCAAGTGCGATCAGCCTCATCATCATCAATTAGGGTCTCCGCCTCACTACTAGCCCCCTCGGCTGCATGTGGGTCAGGAGACAGACCTGTCTCTAGACCGGCTACCGAGCCATTCTCCTCGCCAGTACTTCTTCGCCTGGCTGCTGAAGAGGCGGATGTCTCCCCCCGTTCCTAACCGCCCTCTGTTAGCTCTTCCTCACTGTACAGTGGGGCTGAGCCCACAGCATGCGATACTTCGCTTGGTGAGGGAACACCAAAGGACAGGGGCAGGTAGAGTACACGTGATTTCAGTGGGCTTGCTCCCGGGCCATGCCAACTAACGGTTGTGTCTGACGTACCCACCGACCGTTGGCTGTAGGTGTCAGAGGTGACCTGGGAAGAGGAAGACGACCGAGCCAACCAATCGATGACGGCAGGGTTGTCGGTGGAGACACGACCGCTGGATGACACCGGGAGCACTGGCCTCTGGCTGCGACTAGTGCTGCCTCGACCCCTTCCTCTGCTGCCACGTCTGCTCGCTCCTGAAACATTGCCTCCTCTGCCACTCCTCTGCGTGTTGTCTGACATACTCTTTAATTCAACGATTCTGTGTCCCTGAGTAACGATTCTGTGTCCCTGAGTAACGATTCTGTGTCCCTCAGTAACGATTCTGTGTCCCTGAGTAACAATTCTGTGTCCCTGAGTAACAATTCTGTGTCCCTGAGTAACAATTCTGTGTCCCTGAGTAACAATTCTGTGTCCCTGAGTAACAATTCTGTGTCTGTCCCTGAGTAACAATTCTGTGTCCCTCAGTAACAATTCTGTGTCCCTCAGTAACAATTCTGTGTCCCTGAGTAACAATTCTGTGTCTGTCCCTCAGTAACAATTCTGTGTCCCTGAGTAACAATTCTGTGTCTGTCCCTGAGTAACAATTCTGTGTCCCTGAGTAACAATTCTGTGTCCCTGAGTAACAATTCTGTGTCTGTCCCTGAGTAACAATTCTGTGTCTGTCCCTGAGTAACAATTCTGTGTCTGTCCCTCAGTAACAATTCTGTGTCTGTCCCTCAGTAACAATTCTGTGTCTGTCCCTCAGTAACAATTCTGTGTCCCTCAGTAACAATTCTGTGTCCCTCAGTAACAATTCTGTGTCCCTGAGTAACAATTCTGTGTCCCTGAGTAACAATTCTGTGTCCCTGAGTAACATATCTGTGTCTGTCCCTGAGTAACAATTCTGTGTCTGTCCCTGAGTAACAATTCTGTGTCTGTCCCTGAGTAACAATTCTGTGTCTGTCCCTCAGTAACAATTCTGTGTCTGTCCCTCAGTAACAATTCTGTGTCCCTCAGTAACAATTCTGTGTCCCTCAGTAACAATTCTGTGTCCCTGAGTAACAATTCTGTGTCCCTGAGTAACAATTCTGTGTCTCTGAGTAACAATTCTGTGTCTGTCCCTGAGTAACAATTCTGTGTCCCTGAGTAACAATTCTGTGTCCCTCAGTAACAATTCTGTGTCCCTCAGTAACAATTCTGTGTCCCTCAGTAACAATTCTGTGTCCCTGAGTAACAATTCTGTGTCCCTGAGTAACAATTCTGTGTCTGTCCCTGAGTAACAATCATGTGTCCCTGAGTAACAATTCTGTGTCTGTCCCTGAGTAACAATTATGTGTCCCTGAGTAACAATTCTGTGTCCCTGAGTAACAATTCTGTGTCCCTGAGTAACAATTCTGTGTCTGTCCCTGAGTAACAATTCTGTGTCCCTCAGTAACAATTCTGTGTCCCTGAGTAACAATTCTGTGTCTGTCCCTGAGTAACAATTCTGTGTCCCTGAGTAACAATTCTGTGTCCCTGAGTAACAATTCTGTGTCTGTCCCTGAGTAACAATTCTGTGTCCCTGAGTAACAATTCTGTGTCCCTGAGTAACAATTCTGTGTCTTTCCCTGAGTAACAATTCTGTGTCCCTGAGTAACAATTCTGTGTCCCTGAGTAACAATTCTGTGTCCCTGAGTAACAATTCTGTGTCTGTCCCTCAGTAAAAATTCTGTGTCCCTCAGTAACAATTCTGTGTCTGTCCCTGAGTAACAATTCTGTGTCCCTGAGTAACAATTCTGTGTCCCTGAGTAACAATTCTGTGTCTGTCCCTGAGTAACAATTCTGTGTCCCTCAGTAACAATTCTGTGTCCCTCAGTAACAATTCTGTGTCCCTCAGTAACAATTCTGTGTCTGTCCCTGAGTAACAATTCTGTGTCCCTGAGTAACAATTCTGTGTCCCTCAGTAACAATTCTGTGTCCCTCAGTAACAACTCTGTGTCCCTCAGTAACAACTCTGTGTCTGTCCCTAAGTAACAATTCTGTGTCCCTGAGTAACAATTCTGTGTCCCTAAGTAACGATTCTGTGGCCCTAAAGTCTCTCTGGCCCTAACTCTGTCCCTAATACAGACAGGTCTGTCTCTCTTGAATGACCGGAGGCTAATGGAGAATTGTAAGATGGCCGCAATTTATAGCTCCACCATTACACAGTGCTGGCTGGCTGGCTGCTGATTGGCTAATGCGATCACATGTCATGAATGAATGCATTATGGGTCAGCGTGCCTTGTCTGCACGCCTTCCCAGAGATCCCCGCTCTGTCGCCACACATGTCGCCGCCATTTTTGGGAAAATTCGATTCGTGCATCCGAAGTTGGCTAATTTTCGGATTCGGCGCGAATCGAATATTTCCCAATATTCAAAACGAATTCCACTTCGCCATGTTCGATTCGCTCATCTCTAATTATAACCCTTTTCAATGAGTGGAAATACAAGCTCCCAAATGACTTTTCCATTTGCTCCAATGTAATCTGGGCATTCAGGGGGATACAGTTGGATGTCCTATAACCCCATATTGGGCCCTTTTGCTGGGGATAAACTGCTTGAAGCTCAGCCTGCCTGCAGCATGAGGAGGCAGTACGGGGTCCCATGGCAGATTACGGGCCTTGCAGCAGCAATGGGAGGCCCGTAATCTGCCAGCACCCTATGACAAAATGGAACCCACCAGCAGTGTGAGGAGACCTGAAAGTGGCACATGGCAGAGTGTGGCGATGGAGACAGCAGCAATGGGAGGCCGTACAGGGACCCATGAGACACTCTGGACCTGGCAGCAGCATGAGGAGGCGGTACGGGGGCCCATGGCAGATTACGGGCCTGGCAGCAGCAATGGGAGGCCCGTAATCTGCCAGCACCCTATGACAAAATGGAACCCACCAGCAGTGTGAGGAGACCTGAAAGTGGCACATGGCAGAGTGTGGCGATGGAGACAGCAGCAATGGGAAGCCGTACAGAAACCCATGAGACACTCTGGACCTGGCAGCAGCATGAGGAGGCGGTACAGGGACCCATGACACACTCTGGACCTGGCAGCAGCATGAGGAGTCGGTACGGGGCCCATGACAGATTACGGGCCTGGCAGCAGCAATGGGAGGCCCGTAATCTGCCAGCACCCTATGACAAAATGGAACCCACCAGCAGTGTGAGGAGACCTGAAAGTAGCACATGGCAGAGTGTGGCGATGGAGACAGCAGCAATGGGAGGCCGTACAGGGACCCATGACACACTCTGGACCTGGCAGCAGCATGAGGAGGCGATACAGGGGCCCATGACAGATTACGGGCCTGGCAGCAGCATGAGGAGTCGGTACGGGGGCCCATGGCAGATTACGGGCCTGGCAGATGACGACGAGGCTGCCAAGTGCGATCAGCCTCATCATCATCAATTAGGGTCTCCGCCTCACTACTAGCCCCCTCGGCTGCATGTGGGTCAGGAGACAGACCTGTCTCTAGACCGGCTACCGAGCCATTCTCCTCGCCAGTACTTCTTCGCCTGGCTGCTGAAGAGGCGGATGTCTCCCCCCGTTCCTAACCGCCCTCTGTTAGCTCTTCCTCACTGTACAGTGGGGCTGAGCCCACAGCATGCGATACTTCGCTTGGTGAGGGAACACCAAAGGACAGGGGCAGGTAGAGGACACGTGATTTCAGTGGGCTTGCTCCCGGGCCATGCCAACTAACGGTTGTGTCTGACGTACCCACCGACCGTTGGCTGTAGGTGTCAGAGGTGACCTGGGAAGAGGAAGACGACCGAGCCAACCAATCGATGACGGCAGGGTTATCGGTGGAGACACGACCGCTGGATGACACCGGGAGCACTGGCCTCTGGCTGCGACTAGTGCTGCCTCGACCCCTTCCTCTGCTGCCACGTCTACTCGCTCCTGAAACATTGCCTCCTCTGCCACTCCTCTGCGTGTTGTCTGACATACTCTTTAATTCAACGATTCTGTGTCCCTGAGTAACGATTCTGTGTCCCTGAGTAACGATTCTGTGTCCCTCAGTAACGATTCTGTGTCCCTGAGTAACGATTCTGTGTCCCTGAGTAACGATTCTGTGTCCCTGAGTAACAATTCTGTGTCCCTGAGTAACAATTCTGTGTCCCTGAGTAAGAATTCTGTGTCTGTCCCTGAGTAACAATTCTGTGTCCCTGAGTAACAATTCTGTGTCCCTCAGTAAAAATTCTGTGTCCCTGAGTAACAATTCTGTGTCCCTGAGTAACAATTCTGTGTCCCTGAGTAACAATTCTGTGTCTGTCCCTCAGTAACAATTCTGTGTCCCTCAGTAACAATTCTGTGTCCCTGAGTAACAATTCTGTGTCCCTGAGTAACAATTCTGTGTCTGTCCCTGAGTAACAATTCTGTGTCCCTGAGTAACAATTCTGTGTCCCTGAGTAACAATTCTGTGTCTGTCCCTGAGTAACAATTCTGTGTCTGTCCCTGAGTAACAATTCTGTGTCTGTCCCTCAGTAACAATTCTGTGTCCCTCAGTAACAATTCTGTGTCCCTCAGTAACAATTCTGTGTCCCTCAGTAACAATTCTGTGTCCCTGAGTAACAATTCTGTGTCTCTGAGTAACAATTCTGTGTCTGTCCCTGAGTAACAATTCTGTGTCCCTCAGTAACAATTCTGTGTCCCTCAGTAACAATTCTGTGTCCCTGAGTAACAATTCTGTGTCTGTCCCTGAGTAACAATTATGTGTCCCTGAGTAACAATTCTGTGTCTGTCCCTGAGTAACAATTCTGTGTCCCTGAGTAACAATTCTGTGTCCCTGAGTAACAATTCTGTGTCCCTGAGTAACAATTCTGTGTCTGTCCCTGAGTAACAATTCTGTGTCCCTCAGTAACAATTCTGTGTCCCTCAGTAACAATTCTGTGTCTGTCCCTCAGTAACAATTCTGTGTCCCTGAGTAACAATTCTTTGTCCCTGAGTAACAATTCTGTGTCTGTCCCTGAGTAACAATTCTGTGTCTGTCCCTGAGTAACAATTCTGTGTCTTTCCCTGAGTAACAATTCTGTGTCCCTGAGTAACAATTCTGTGTCCCTGAGTAACAATTCTGTGTCCCTGAGTAACAATTCTGTGTCTGTCCCTCAGTAACAATTCTGTGTCCCTCAGTAACAATTCTGTGTCTGTCCCTGAGTAACAATTCTGTGTCCCTGAGTAACAATTCTGTGTCCCTGAGTAACAATTCTGTGTCTGTCCCTGAGTAACAATTCTGTGTCCCTCAGTAACAATTCTGTGTCCCTCAGTAACAATTCTGTGTCCCTCAGTAACAATTCTGTGTCCCTGAGTAACAATTCTGTGTCTGTCCCTGAGTAACAATTCTGTGTCCCTCAGTAACAATTCTGTGTCCCTCAGTAACAATTCTGTGTCCCTCAGTAACAATTCTGTGTCCCTCAGTAACAACTCTGTGTCCCTCAGTAACAATTCTGTGTCTGTCCCTAAGTAACAATTCTGTGTCCCTGAGTAACAATTCTGTGTCCCTGAGTAACAATTCTGTGTCCCTAAGTAACGATTCTGTGGCCCTAAAGTCTCTCTGGCCCTAACTCTGTCCCTAATACAGACAGGTCTGTCTCTCTTGAATGACCGGAGGCTAATGGAGAATTGTAAGATGGCCGCAATTTATAGCTCCACCATTACACAGTGCTGGCTGGCTGGCTGCTGATTGGCTAATGCGATCACATGTCATGAATGAATGCATTATGGGTCAGCGTGCCTTGTCTGCACGCCTTCCCAGAGATCCCCGCTCTGTCGCCACACATGTCGCCGCCATTTTTGGGAAAATTCGATTCGTGCATCCGAAGTTGGCTAATTTTCGTATTCGGCGCGAATCGAATATTTCCCAATATTCGAAACGAATTCCACTTCGCCATGTTCGATTCGCTCATCTCTAATTATAACCCTTTTCAATGAGTGGAAATACAAGCTCCCAAATGACTTTTCCATTTGCTCCAATGTAATCTGGGCATTCAGGGGGATGCAGTTGGATGTCCTATAACCCCATATTGGGCCCTTTTGCTGGGGATAAACTGCTTGAAGCTCAGCCTGCCAGTGAAGGGGACAAGCGACTCATCCAAGCAGATATTTTTGTCCTGGACAAATAACTGGGAAAATGTATTGGAGAAAAAAATTAAGGAGTTGCCAATTTTTATACAATTTATCATATGCTGGGTCATTTAGGGGAAGGCTAAAAAACCAAACTAAATGCATAAAAATCTGTGGTTATTGCTATTAGAGATGAGCGAAGAAATGAAAAATTCGATTCGACTGATTCGGCGAATTCGTGGACAATATTCGATTCGAGTCGAATAAATTCGCTGTGAATTTAACTTAAAAAAGGGTGTTTCTAGGCTTCAGAGAGACTTAATATTAGTGCAGAACACTGTACCTTTAATTTAAATGCCCTTGGAGTCTGCTGGGGAAGAGAAATAATACTGTCAGTCAGTATGACATGCAGATGAGTGCCGTCGATCTTAGAATCACCGCACACTTCACTCATTTGGGCAGTCACGGGGCCAAAACCAGAGTGTGGAGCCACAGTGTGGCGGTGGAGGCAGCAGCAATGGGAGGCCATACAGCACCCTATGACAAAAATGGAAACCACCAGCAGTGTGAGGAGACCTGAAAGTGGCACATGGCAGAGTGTGGCGATAGAGACAGCAGCAATGGGAGGCCGTACAGGGACCCATGACACACTCTGGACCTGGCAGCAGCATGAGGAGGCGGTACAGGGGCCCATGACAGATTACGGGCCTGGCAGCAGCATGAGGAGTCGGTACAGGGGCCCATGGCAGATTACGGGCCTGGCAGCAGCAATGGGAGGCCGTACAGGGACCCATGACACACTCTGGACCTGGCAGCAGCATGGGGAGGCGGTACAGGGGCCCATGACAGATTACGGGCCTGGCAGCAGCATGAGGAGTCGGTACGGGGGCCCATGACACACTCTGGACCTGGCAGCAGCATGAGGAGGCGGTACAGGGGCGCATGACAGATTACGAGCCTGGCAGCAGCAACTTGGACAGGAGGACGTTCAGCTTCTGCACCGTCGGGTGCGTGCTCGCAAACTGTTGTCTCTTGGAAACGGATTCCAAGAAAGACTGCTGACGGAATCCGTGAAGAGGAGTAGCAGGAGAAGGAGCATCTGAACGAGCGGAATATGCCAACAAGCGACAACAGTGGCCCATGACAGATTACGGGCCTGGCAGCAGCATGAGGAGTCGGTACGGGGGCCCATGGCAGATTACGGGCCTGGCAGCAGCTATGGGAGGCCCGTAATCTGCCAGCACCCTATGACAAAAAATGGAACCCACCAGCAGTGTGAGGAGACCTGAAAGTGGCACATGGCAGAGTGTGGCGATGGAGACAGCAGCAATGGGAGGCCGTACAGGGACCCATGAGAGACTCTGGACCTGGCAGCAGCATGAGGAGGCGGTATAGGGGCCCATGGCAGATTAGGGGCCTGGCAGCAGCTATGGGAGGCCCGTAATCTGCCAGCACCCTATGACAAAAAATGGAACACACCAGCAGTGTGAGGAGACCTGAAAGTGGCACATGGCAGAGTGTGGCGATGGAGGCAGCAGCAATGGGAGGCCGTACAGGGACCCATGAGAGACTCTGGACTTGGCAGCAGCATGAGGAGGCGGTATAGGGGCCCATGGCAGATTAGGGGCCTGGCAGCAGCTATGGGAGGCCCGTAATCTGCCAGCACCCTATGACAAAAAATGGAACACACCAGCAGTGTGAGGAGACCTGAAAGTGGCACATGTTTGGGGCATGATTCATGGCGGATTTAGTCAGTTGTGTCAGGAACTGGTGGTTTGAAATCCAGACTAATCCACGCCTGATTCATTTTCACAAACGTCAGTCTCTCCACACTTTGGGTGGACAGTCGTGTCCTCCGCGGAGTTGCAATACCTCCTGCCGCACTAAACACGCGCTCCGATGCCACGCTACTGGCCGGGCATGACAGCCTTTCAAGGGCAAATTCAGCTAGTTGGGGCCAAAGGTCAAGTTTCGTTGCCCAGTAGTCAAGGGGATTGTCTACCTCGGTTGGCAGGGTGCTGTCCAAGTAGGCCTAAGCCTGTTGTTTGAGGTCCTGCTCCAGGTCCACCTGATGCTGCTGCTGCTGCTGCGGCTGGTTAGTAGTTTCCTCACTGCGCTGGTGAAGAAAGCTACTCATCATCGACTGCAGACTGAGGCAGCCGCTGCTGGTGGAGCTGCCACTGCTCCTACCACCCCACCCCTCCCCTGCTGCCATGGCAGCGGAACACGAGCGCACAGGGCCCACAGTGTCTGAGGATGGACGTTGGCGCAGACAGGCAGAGACCAGCTGACTACATAGGTGTTTTTTATAGTACGTTATTTTGGCCTCCCTCTCAGCAGGTGTGAAAAAGGCCACCATTTTTGAACGGTAGCGAGGGTCCAACAAGGTGGACAGCCAAAAGTCATCCCTCTGTCTGATGGTTATTATTCGGCTGTCGCTACGCAAGCAACCGAGCATGCTATGGGCCATTTGTGCCAAGGAATGCGAGGGACTCCCTGCCTCCATCTCCACAGCATACTGCCACGGTGCGTCTAGGTCCTCTGTCTCCTCTTCCTCCTCCTCTACCAGATGCTCCTGCTCCTCCACTCCTGTCCGCTGAGTGGAAAAACCACCCATTTCACTCAATAATTCCTGAGCACCAATGTCCTCCTCTACCTCCTCCTCTTCTTCCAGTCCTGCCCCCACAGGGGCCATGTGGCGTTGAGATCTGTGCGCCACGTCTACCGCACCCTGACCAGCCATTGTTAACAGCATTTGTTCCAGGACGTGCAACAGAGGAATGACGTCGTTCATCCCATAGTCCTGCCGACTCACGAATAGCGTGGCCTCCTCAAAGGGCCTGAGCAAGCGCAGGTGTCACGCATGAGCTGCCAATGGCTGACATCTAAGTTACACAGGGAGTACCTTTATCTGCTTTTAACATCAGGAAATCTGTGATGGCCTTTTGCTGTTCGTAAAGGCGGTCTAACATATGTAGGGTTGAATTCCACCTTGTTGCAACGTCACAGCATGAGGAGTCGGTATAGGGGCCCATGGCAGATTAGGGGCCTGGCAGCAGTTATGGGAGGCCCATAATCTGCCAGCACCCTATGACAAAAAATGGAACACACCAGCAGTGTGAGGAGACCTGAAAGTGGCACATGGCAGAGTGTGGCGATGGAGACAGCAGCAATGGGAGGCCGTACAGGGACCCATGAGAGACTCTGGACCTGGCAGCAGCATGAGGAGGCGGTATATAGGGGCCTACGGCAGATTAGGGGCCTGGCAGCAGCTATAGGAGGCCCGTAATCTGCCAGCACCCTATGTCAAAAAATTCAACACACCAGCAGTGTGTGAGGAGACCTGAAAGTGGCACATGGCAGAGTGTGGCGATGGAGACAGCAGCAATGGGAGGCCGTACAGGGACCCATGACAGACTCTGGACTTGGCAGCAGCATGAGGAGGCGGTATATAGGGGCTTATGGCAGATTAGGGGCCTGGCAGCAGCTATAGGAGGCCCGTAATCTGCCAGCACCCTATGTCAAAAAATTCAACACACCAGCAGTGTGAGGAGACCTGAAAGTGGCACATGGCAGAGTGTGGCGATGGAGACAGCAGCAATGGGAGGCCGTACAGGGACCCATGACAGACTCTGAACTTGGCAGCAGCATGAGGAGGCGTTATATAGGGGCCCATGGCAGATTAGGGGCCTGGCAGCAGCTATGTGAGGCCCGTAATCTGCCTGCACCCTATGTCAAAAAATTTAACACACCAGCAGTGTGAAGAGACCTGAAAGTGGCACATGGCAGCAGAGTGTGGCGATGGAGACAGCAGCAATGGGAGGCCGTACAGGGACCATGACAGACTCTGGACTTGGCAGCAGCATGAGGAGGCGGTATATAGGGGCCCATGGCAGATTAGGGGCCTGGCAGCAGCTATGTGAGGCCCGTTATCTTGCAGCACCCTATGTCAAAAAATTTAACACACCAGCAGTGTGAAGAGACCTGAAAGTGGCACATGGCAGCAGAGTGTGGCGATGGAGACAGCAGCAATGGGAGGCCGTACAGGGACCCATGAGAGACTCTGGACCTGGCAGCAGCAGGAGGAGGCGGTATATAGGGGCCCATGGCAGATTAGGGGCCTGGCAGCAGCTATGTGAGGCCCGTAATCTGCCTGCACCCTATGTCAAAAAATTTAACACACCAGCAGTGTGAAGAGACCTGAAAGTGGCACATGGCAGCAGAGTGTGGCGATGGAGACAGCAGCAATGGGAGGCCGTACAGGGACCCATGACAGACTCTGAACTTGGCAGCAGCATGAGGAGGCGGTATATAGGGGCCCATGGCAGATTAGGGGCCTGGCAGCAGCTATAGGAGGCCCGTAATCTGCCAGCACCCTATGTCAAAAAATTTAACACACCAGCAGTGTGAAGAGACCTGAAAGTGGCACATGGCAGCAGAGTGTGGCGATGGAGACAGCAGCAATGGGAGGCCGTACAGGGACCATGACAGACTCTGGACTTGGCAGCAGCATGAGGAGGCGGTATATAGGGGCCCATGGCAGATTAGGGGCCTGGCAGCAGCTATGTGAGGCCCGTTATCTTGCAGCACCCTATGTCAAAAAATTTTACACACCAGCAGTGTGAAGAGACCTGAAAGTGGCACATGGCAGCAGAGTGTGGCGATGGAGACAGCAGCAATGGGAGGCCGTACAGGGACCCATGAGAGACTCTGGACCTGGCAGCAGCAGGAGGAGGCGGTATATAGGGGCCCATGGCAGATTAGGGGCCTGGCAGCAGCTATGTGAGGCCCGTAATCTGCCTGCACCCTATGTCAAAAAATTTAACACACCAGCAGTGTGAAGAGACCTGAAAGTGGCACATGGCAGCAGAGTGTGGCGATGGAGACAGCAGCAATGGGAGGCCGTACAGGGACCATGACAGACTCTGGACTTGGCAGCAGCATGAGGAGGCGGTATATAGGGGCCCATGGCAGATTAGGGGCCTGGCAGCAGCTATGTGAGGCCCGTAATCTGCCTGCACCCTATGTCAAAAAATTTAACACACCAGCAGTGTGAAGAGACCTGAAAGTGGCACATGGCAGCAGAGTGTGGCGATGGAGACAGCAGCAATGGGAGGCCGTACAGGGACCATGACAGACTCTGGACTTGGCAGCAGCATGAGGAGGCGGTATATAGGGGCCCATGGCAGATTAGGGGCCTGGCAGCAGCTATGTGAGGCCCGTTATCTTGCAGCACCCTATGTCAAAAAATTTAACACACCAGCAGTGTGAAGAGACCTGAAAGTGGCACATGGCAGCAGAGTGTGGCGATGGAGACAGCAGCAATGGGAGGCCGTACAGGGACCCATGAGAGACTCTGGACCTGGCAGCAGCAGGAGGAGGCGGTATATAGGGGCCCATGGCAGATTAGGGGCCTGGCAGCAGCTATGTGAGGCCCGTAATCTGCCTGCACCCTATGTCAAAAAATTTAACACACCAGCAGTGTGAAGAGACCTGAAAGTGGCACATGGCAGCAGAGTGTGGCGATGGAGACAGCAGCAATGGGAGGCCGTACAGGGACCCATGACAGACTCTGAACTTGGCAGCAGCATGAGGAGGCGGTATATAGGGGCCCATGGCAGATTAGGGGCCTGGCAGCAGCTATAGGAGGCCCGTAATCTGCCAGCACCCTATGTCAAAAAATTTAACACACCAGCAGTGTGAAGAGACCTGAAAGTGGCACATGGCAGCAGAGTGTGGCGATGGAGACAGCAGCAATGGGAGGCCGTACAGGGACCATGACAGACTCTGGACTTGGCAGCAGCATGAGGAGGCGGTATATAGGGGCCCATGGCAGATTAGGGGCCTGGCAGCAGCTATGTGAGGCCCGTTATCTTGCAGCACCCTATGTCAAAAAATTTTACACACCAGCAGTGTGAAGAGACCTGAAAGTGGCACATGGCAGCAGAGTGTGGCGATGGAGACAGCAGCAATGGGAGGCCGTACAGGGACCCATGAGAGACTCTGGACCTGGCAGCAGCAGGAGGAGGCGGTATATAGGGGCCCATGGCAGATTAGGGGCCTGGCAGCAGCTATGTGAGGCCCGTAATCTGCCTGCACCCTATGTCAAAAAATTTAACACACCAGCAGTGTGAAGAGACCTGAAAGTGGCACATGGCAGCAGAGTGTGGCGATGGAGACAGCAGCAATGGGAGGCCGTACAGGGACCATGACAGACTCTGGACTTGGCAGCAGCATGAGGAGGCGGTATATAGGGGCCCATGGCAGATTAGGGGCCTGGCAGCAGCTATGTGAGGCCCGTAATCTGCCAGCACCCTATGTCAAAAAATTTAACACACCAGCAGTGTGAAGAGACCTGAAAGTGGCACATGGCAGCAGAGTGTGGCGATGGAGACAGCAGCAATGGGAGGCCGTACAGGGACCCATGAGAGACTCTGGACCTGGCAGCAGCAGGAGGAGGCGGTATATAGGGGCCCATGGCAGATTAGGGGCCTGGCAGCAGCTATGTGAGGCCCGTAATCTGCCAGCACCCTATGTCAAAAAATTTAACACACCAGCAGTGTGAAGAGACCTGAAAGTGGCACATGGCAGCAGAGTGTGGCGATGGAGACAGCAGCAATGGGAGGCCGTACAGGGACCCATGAGAGACTCTGGACCTGGCAGCAGCAGGAGGAGGCGGTATATAGGGGCCCATGGCAGATTAGGGGCCTGGCAGCAGCTATGTGAGGCCCGTAATCTGCCTGCACCCTATGTCAAAAAATTTAACACACCAGCAGTGTGAAGAGACCTGAAAGTGGCACATGGCAGCAGAGTGTGGCGATGGAGACAGCAGCAATGGGAGGCCGTACAGGGACCCATGAGAGACTCTGGACCTGGCAGCAGCAGGAGGAGGTGGTATATAGGGGCCCATGGCAGATTAGGGGCCTGGCAGCAGCTATGTGAGGCCCGTTATCTTGCAGCACCCTATGTCAAAAAATTTAACACACCAGCAGTGTGAAGAGACCTGAAAGTGGCACATGGCAGCAGAGTGTGGCGATGGAGACAGCAGCAATGGGAGGCCGTACAGGGACCCATGAGAGACTCTGGACCTGGCAGCAGCATGAGGAGGCGGTATATTGGGGCCCATGGCAGATTAGGGGCCTGGCAGCAGCTATGTGAGGCCCGTTATCTTGCAGCACCCTATGTCAAAAAATTTTACACACCAGCAGTGTGAAGAGACCTGAAAGTGGCACATGGCAGCAGAGTGTGGCGATGGAGACAGCAGCAATGGGAGGCCGTACAGGGACCCATGAGAGACTCTGGACCTGGCAGCAGCAGGAGGAGGTGGTATATAGGGGCCCATGGCAGATTAGGGGCCTGGCAGCAGCTATGTGAGGCCCGTAATCTGCCTGCACCCTATGTCAAAAAATTTAACACACCAGCAGTGTGAAGAGACCTGAAAGTGGCACATGGCAGCAGAGTGTGGCGATGGAGACAGCAGCAATGGGAGGCCGTACAGGGACCCATGAGAGACTCTGGACCTGGCAGCAGCAGGAGGAGGCGGTATATAGGGGCCTATGGCAGATTAGGGGCCTGGCAGCAGCTATAGGAGGCCCGTAATCTGCCAGCACCCTATGTCAAAAAATTCAACACACCAGCAGTGTGAGGAGACCTGAAAGTGGCACATGTTTGAGGCATGATTCATGGCGGATTTAGTCAGTTGTGTCAGGAACTGGTGGTTTGAAATCCAGACTAATCCACGCCTGATTCATTTTCACAAACGTGAGTCTCTCCACACTTTGGGTGGACAGTCGTGTCCTCCGCGGAGTTACAATACCTCCTGCCGCACTAAACACGCGCTCCGATGCCACGCTACTGGCCGGGCATGACAGCCTTTCAAGGGCAAATTCAGCTAGTTGGGGCCAAAGGTCAAGTTTCGTTGCCCAGTAGTCAAGGGGATTGTCTACCTCGGTTGGCAGGGTGCTGTCCAAGTAGGCCCAAGCCTGTTGTTTGAGCTCCTGCTCCAGGTCCACCTGATGCTGCTGCTGCTGCTGCGGCTGGTTAGTAGTTTCCTCACTGCGCTGGTGAAGAAAGCTACTCATCATCGACTGCAGACTGAGGCAGCCGCTGCTGGTGGAGCTGCCACTGCTCCTACCACCCCACCCCTCCCCTGCTGCCATGCCAGCGGAACGCGAGCGCACAGGGCCCACAGTGTCTGAGGATGGACGTTGGCGCACAAAGGCAGAGACCAACTGACTACATAGGTGGTTTTTATAGTACGTAATTTTGGCCTCCCTCTCAGCAGGTGTGAAAAAGGCCACCATTTTGGACCGGTAGCGAGGGTCCAACAAGGTGGACAGCCAAAAGTCATCCCTCTGTCTGATGGTTATTATTCGGCTGTCGCTACGCAAGCAACCGAGCATGCTATGGGCCATTTGTGCCAAGGAATGCGAGGGACTCCCTGCCTCCATCTCCACAGCATACTGCCACGGTGCGTCTGGGTCCTCTGTCTCCTCCTCCTCCTCCTCTACCAGATGCTCCTGCTCCTCCACTCCTGTCCGCTGAGTGGAAAAACCACCCATTTCACTCAATAATTCCTGAGCACAAATGTCCTCCTCTACCTCCTCCTCTTCTTCCTGTCCTGCCCCCACAGGGGTCATGTGGCGTTGAGATCTGTGCGCCACGTCTACCGCACCCTGACCAGCCATTGTTAACAGCATTTGTTCCAGGACGTGCAACAGAGGAATGACGTCGTTCATCCCATAGTCCTGCCGACTCACGAATAGCGTGGCCTCCTCAAAGGGCCTGAGCAAGCGGCAGGTGTCACGCATGAGCTGCCAATGGCTGACATCTAAGTTACACAGGGGAGTACCTTTATCCGCTTGTAACATCAGGAAATCGGTGATGGCCTTTCGCTGCTCGTAAAGGCGGTCTAACATGTGTAGGGTTGAATTCCACCTTGTTGCAACGTCGCAGATCAGGCGATGCTGTGGAATTCCGTTCTGCCGCTGCAGCTCAATGAGGGTGTTCTTTGCGGTGTAGGAATGGCTGAAATGCATGCACAGTTTACGTGACATTTTAAGGATGTCTTGCAGTGGGATGGTGGATTTTAGGAACCGCTTGACAACCAGATTGAACACGTGAGCCATGCATGGCGCATGGCACAACCTTCCTTGACGCAGAGCAGACACCATGTTCTTTCCGTTGTCAGTCAACATGGTTCCGATTTTTAGTTTGCGCGGAGACAGCCATCTGTCGATTTCTCTGTTCATTACACTCAGCAGTTCCTCCCCTGTGTGACTACGTTCGCCAAGGCATACCAGGTGCAGCACAGCGTGACACCGTTGCGCCCTGCACATGTGATATGCCGGTCGGGTAATGGGACTTGGCACGGGGGTGGCGGCTGAGGACACGGCGGAAAAAGAGGTGGTAGAGGCGGACATGCTTGCTGGACCAAGGACGTGCAAACGTGGAGGCAAAAGCGTCGTGACCTGTCCAAGTTGCTGGTGCGGCTGTGCCGGCACCACGTTCACCCAGTGGGCCGTAAATGACATGTACTGTCCCTGACCGTAGTTACAGCTCCACACGTCGGCGCTGCCGTGCACTTTGGCAGAGACCGACATGCTCAAAGACTGGCCCACCATCTCTTCTACATGTGAATGCAGGGCTGGCACTGCCTTTTGGGCAAAGAAATGACGGCTTGGCACTCTCCACCGCGGCGCGGCACAAGCCATCATTTCTCGGAAAGGTGCTGAGTCCACCAGTTGGAAAGGGAGGGACTGCAGCACCAGCAACTTGGACAGGAGGACGTTCAGCTTTTGCACCGTCGGGTGCGTGCTCGCAAACTGTTGTCTCTTGGATACGGATTCCAAGAAAGACTGTTGACGGAATCCGAGAAGAGGAGTAGCAGGAGAAGGAGCATCTGAACGAGCGGAAGATGCCAATGAGCGACAACTCCCCTCAGCAGAGGTGTTGGAGCCTTGACTGGCTGATAGAGGGCGATTGACGACGTCGGGTGACGGAGCAAGTAACGGAGCGGGTGATGGAGCGGGGGCTGGGGCAGGCAGAACCGCCGTATGTTTATCACGGTTTTCCCAGGCCACCGAATGGTGACGCTGCATATGCTGACGCAACGCTGTAGTCCCAACATGGGCCCCCTGGCCACGCTTGCATTTCTGGCCACATAGTCGACATACGGCTACGTTTACTTCCTCGGGCGGCTTGAGGAAAAATTGCCACACCACCGAGTAGGAAACTTTGCCCCCGCTACTCTTCACTGGCTGACTGCTACTTCCTCCGTGCGCACCGGCACCACTACTGGCCGTGGTGGTAGGCTGCAGTGGAGCTGGTGCTCTACTCCGTGGACGTTTGGCTCCACTGACACTGATGCGACCCTGCTGCTGTCTCCTGGGCAACCCACCGACTGTTTTGCTCGCTGCCAAGCTGCCACCCTCTTCTCCTGATGATGCGGAAGAAATTGCCTGATGACGACGAGGCTGCCAAGTGCGATCAACCTCCTCATCATCAAGTAGGGTCTCCGCCTCACTACTAGCCCCCTCGGCTGCGTCTGGGTCAGGAGACAGACCTGTCTCTAGACCGGCTACCGAGCCACTCTCCTCGCCAGTACTTGTTCGCTTGGCTGCTGAAAAGGCCGATGTCTCCCCCCGTTCCTGACCGCCCTCTGTTAGCTCTTCCTCACTGTACAGTGGGGCTGAGCCCACAGCATGCGATACTTCGCTTGGTGAGGGAACAGCAAAGGACAGGGGCAGGTAGAGGACACGTGATTTCAGTGGGCTTGGTCCCGGGCCATGCCAACTAACGGTTGTGTCTGACGTACCCACCGACCGTTGGCTGTAGGTGTCAGAGGTGACCTGGGAAGAGGAAGACGACCGAGCCAACCAATCAATGACGGCAGGGTTGTCGGTGGAGACACGACCGCTGGATGACACCGGGAGCACTGGCCTCTGGCTGCGAATACTGCTGCCTCGACCCCTTCCTCTGCTGCCACGTCTGCTCGCTCCTAAAACATTGCCTCCTCTGCCACTCCTCTGCATGTTGTCTGACATACTATTTAATTCAACGATTAGGTGTCCCTGAGTAACAATTCTCTGGCACTCAGTAACAATTCTGTCTGTCCCTGAGTATGAATTCTGTGGCCCTGAGTAACAATTGTGTGTCTGTGCAAGTAACAATTCTGTGTCTGTGCAAGTAACAATTTTGTGTCTGTGAGAGTAACAATTCTCTGGCACTCAGTAACAATTCTGTCTGTCCCTGAGTAACAATTCTCTGGCACTCAGTAACAATTCTGTCTGTCCCTGAGTAACAATTCTGTCTGTCCCTGAGTATGAATTCTGTGGCCCTGAGTAAGAATTCTCTGGCACTCAGTAACAATTCTGTCTGTCCCTGAGTATGAATTCTGTGGCCCTGAGTAACAATTGTGTGTCTGTGCAAGTAACAATTCTGTGTCTGTGCAAGTAACAATTTTGTGTCTGTGAGAGTAACAATTCTCTGGCACTCAGTAACAATTCTGTCTGTCCCTGAGTAACAATTCTCTGGCACTCAGTAACAATTCTGTCTGTCCCTGAGTATGAATTCTGTGGCCCTGAGTAACAATTCTGTCTCTGTGCGAGTAACAATTCTGTGTCTGTGCAAGTAACAATTTTGTGTCTGTGAGAGTAACAATTCTCTGGCACTCAGTAACAATTCTGTCTGTCCCTGAGTAACAATTCTCTGGCACTCAGTAACAATTCTGTCTGTCCCTGAGTAACAATTCTCTGGCACTCAGTAACAATTCTGTCTGTCCCTGAGTAACAATTCTCTGGCACTCAGTAACAATTGTGTGTCTGTGCAAGTAACAATTCTGTGTCTGTGCAAGTAACAATTTTGTGTCTGTGAGAGTAACAATTCTCTGGCACTCAGTAACAATTCTGTCTGTCCCTGAGTAACAATTCTCTGGCACTCAGTAACAATTCTGTCTGTCCCTGAGTATGAATTCTGTGGCCCTGAGTAACAATTCTGTCTCTGTGCGAGTAACAATTCTGTGTCTGTGCAAGTAACAATTTTGTGTCTGTGAGAGTAACAATTCTCTGGCACTCAGTAACAATTCTGTCTGTCCCTGAGTAACAATTCTCTGGCACTCAGTAACAATTCTGTCTGTCCCTGAGTAACAATTCTCTGGCACTCAGTAACAATTCTGTCTGTCCCTGAGTAACAATTCTCTGGCACTCAGTAACAATTGTGTGTCTGTGCAAGTAACAATTCTGTGTCTGTGCAAGTAACAATTTTGTGTCTGTGAGAGTAACAATTCTCTGGCACTCAGTAACAATTCTGTCTGTCCCTGAGTAACAATTCTCTGGCACTCAGTAACAATTCTGTCTGTCCCTGAGTATGAATTCTGTGGCCCTGAGTAACAATTCTGTCTCTGTGCGAGTAACAATTCTGTGTCTGTGCAAGTAACAATTTTGTGTCTGTGAGAGTAACAATTCTCTGGCACTCAGTAACAATTCTGTCTGTCCCTGAGTAACAATTCTCTGGCACTCAGTAACAATTCTGTCTGTCCCTGAGTAACAATTCTCTGGCACTCAGTAACAATTCTGTCTGTCCCTGAGTAACAATTCTCTGGCACTCAGTAACAATTGTGTGTCTGTGCAAGTAACAATTCTGTGTCTGTGCAAGTAACAATTTTGTGTCTGTGAGAGTAACAATTCTCTGGCACTCAGTAACAATTCTGTCTGTCCCTGAGTAACAATTCTCTGGCACTCAGTAACAATTCTGTCTGTCCCTGAGTATGAATTCTGTGGCCCTGAGTAACAATTCTGTCTCTGTGCGAGTAACAATTCTGTGTCTGTGCAAGTAACAATTTTGTGTCTGTGAGAGTAACAATTCTCTGGCACTCAGTAACAATTCTGTCTGTCCCTGAGTAACAATTCTATGGCACTCAGTAACAATTCTGTCTTCCCTGAGTAACAATTCTCTGGCACTCAGTAACAATTCTGTCTGTCCCTGAGTATGAATTCTGTGGCCCTGAGTAACAATTCTGTCTCTGTGCGAGTAACAATTCTGTGTCTGTGCAAGTAACAATTTTGTGTCTGTGAGAGTAACAATTCTCTGGCACTCAGTAACAATTCTGTCTGTCCCTGAGTAACAATTCTCTGGCACTCAGTAACAATTCTGTCTGTCCCTGAGTAACAATTCTCTGGCACTCAGTAACAATTGTGTGTCTGTGCAAGTAACAATTCTGTGTCTGTGCAAGTAACAATTTTGTGTCTGTGAGAGTAACAATTCTCTGGCACTCAGTAACAATTCTGTCTGTCCCTGAGTAACAATTCTCTGGCACTCAGTAACAATTCTGTCTGTCCCTGAGTATGAATTCTGTGGCCCTGAGTAACAATTCTGTCTCTGTGCGAGTAACAATTCTGTGTCTGTGCAAGTAACAATTTTGTGTCTGTGAGAGTAACAATTCTCTGGCACTCAGTAACAATTCTGTCTGTCCCTGAGTAACAATTCTCTGGCACTCAGTAACAATTCTGTCTGTCCCTGAGTAACAATTCTCTGGCACTCAGTAACAATTCTGTCTGTCCCTGAGTAACAATTCTCTGGCACTCAGTAACAATTGTGTGTCTGTGCAAGTAACAATTCTGTGTCTGTGCAAGTAACAATTTTGTGTCTGTGAGAGTAACAATTCTCTGGCACTCAGTAACAATTCTGTCTGTCCCTGAGTAACAATTCTCTGGCACTCAGTAACAATTCTGTCTGTCCCTGAGTATGAATTCTGTGGCCCTGAGTAACAATTGTGTGTCTGTGCAAGTAACAATTCTGTGTCTGTGCAAGTAACAATTTTGTGTCTGTGAGAGTAACAATTCTCTGGCACTCAGTAACAATTCTGTCTGTCCCTGAGTAACAATTCTCTGGCACTCAGTAACAATTCTGTCTGTCCCTGAGTAACAATTCTGTCTGTCCCTGAGTATGAATTCTGTGGACCTGAGTAAGAATTCTCTGGCACTCAGTAACAATTCTGTCTGTCCCTGAGTATGAATTCTGTGGCCCTGAGTAACAATTGTGTGTCTGTGCAAGTAACAATTCTGTGTCTGTGCAAGTAACAATTTTGTGTCTGTGAGAGTAACAATTCTCTGGCACTCAGTAACAATTCTGTCTGTCCCTGAGTAACAATTCTCTGGCACTCAGTAACAATTCTGTCTGTCCCTGAGTAACAATTCTCTGGCACTCAGTAACAATTCTGTCTGTCCCTGAGTAACAATTCTGTCTGTCCCTGAGAATGAATTCTGTGGCCCTGAGTAAGAATTCTCTGGCACTCAGTAACAATTCTGTCTGTCCCTGAGTAACAATTCTCTGGCACTCAGTAACAATTCTGTCTGTCCCTGAGTAAAAATTCTGTGGCCCTAATAACGTTTCTGTGGCCCTAAGTAACAATTCTCTGGCACTGAGTAACAATTCTGTCTGTCCCTGAGTATGAATTCTGTGGCCCTAACTAGCGTTTCTTTGTCCCTAAAGAACGATTCTGTGGCCCTCATTAACAAGTCTGTGTCCCTGAGTAATGGTTCTCTGTCCCTAAGTAACTTCTCTCTGTCCCCAAGTATTGTTTCTGTGGCCCTAACTCTGTCCCTGTCCCTAGTACAGAGCGGTCTGCCTCTGTTCAATGACTGCAGGCAAATGAAGATTTCCAAAATGGCCGCTATATATACCTCGACCATTACACAGTGCTGGCTGGCTGGCTGCTGATTGGCTGATGCGATCACATGTCGTTGAGGAATGCATTATGGGGCAGCGCGCCTTGTCTGCGCGCCTTCCCCGACATCCCCGCTCCGTCGCCGCACATGTCAGCCGCCATTTTCGGAAAAATTTCGATTCGCGCGTCCGAATTAGGCTGTTTTTCGGATTCGGCACGAATCGAAATTTTTCCGAAATTCGACTCGAATTCCACTTCGGATACTTCGATTCGCTCATCTCTAATTGCTATATAAAGTAAATGCTGTCAAGTAACCAAAAAACCTATACATAAAGAACAATGTGAACAGAGTGTTCACAGAAGAAAAGCAGTTACATTAAGGACAAAGGAATACACAAAATGTAATCATATAATGCTTTTATTAGCAATCACGGAACTATCCATCCCAGGAAGGGTAACTTTGCTTCCTACTGGCCAAGCAGGTGGTGAGTTGCACACTTCATTCACACCTGGATGACACGGCGCACTTATCTGAAGTCAGGGTTCTGCCTATAGGAGACCTTATATGGCGGCTGCCATACGGACTCCCCTTAAGGAACTTAAGGAACTATCCATCCCAGGAAGGGTGACTTTGTTTCATATTGGTCAAGCAGGTGGTGAGTTGCACATTCCACTCATACCTGGATGATACGACACTTCATACCTAAGGATAATATAACGCTATACCCTTTCACTGACCCTATGAAGATCTCTATATGACCATCATTGAATGACATAAATTGAAGTCACACATATCCATTTCAGTGACTGGCCCGAGGAGGTCATGCTACATTTTGGTTGATTCAAGTGCTTTTATTTGCCACCACTTTGACACACATTTGTGTATACTGACTTTACTTGCCTGCATCCATTACCAGGAACTTTTCCATCAAGTGACCTTTCCCACACTTGGGTTTGTGATTATTTACATCCTGTGATAGATTTGGATTATATCCGTTCCAGTACAATTTCTCCACTTGGTCTTTAGCACTGAAACCGTATATCTGGTTATTATATATATTTATCCCAGTGGTGTACCCCGATGTGTTTGCTGTCTTGGCAGAAGACTATATAGTCGTTGCTGTGACGATCGCGGTGTCAGACCCCAGCCCTTCTCACAAAACTCGTGACCGAAGGACTAGCCAATCTAAAACCGCGCTGTCATGTGCGTAACAATGCCACGCCCAGCTGCACCCTGCACAATGCTTTTCCAGCTAATGGACCACCTGCAGCCTGAGCGCAATTGTTACTGGGTCAGGTTAATTACGCAATTAACCCTTCACATGCCACCACCTCCTTTTTGTACAGAGAAAGAGGAAACTCAGCAATATCAGCAATAACACTATGATGTTTGAATAATCGTCGGTATACCACTGTCACTGCAGGCAGCGATATACCGAAGTTTAAAACACACACAGTAGCGCTTTTCAGAGGCAGGGGTTCTGAGTTTGCATTAAAGAGCTTTAGAAACAGTTCAACACTTTCAGAAAGTAAGATTTATTACTAAAAGGTCAAAAGGGTGCAATAAAAATATTTACAGAAAAAGATGTACCCAGTATATATATATATAAATATACAGAAAACAATAGCACAGCAAAGAGATAACAGAAAGGAATTTAGAAAGATAAAGTACTTGCCAGTCAGCCTTGGTTTAAGCAGCTTCCAAATTTCAGAGCCAAAAGGATGCTTTTATCTCCCACTGTTAGTTCCGATATTAAAAAGGGAGATTCTTCAACTTCCCACAAGTTTAGCTTTTTCTAGCAACTCCACAGGGTGTCTCCCTGGAGCAGTAAACCAATCGCCTCATTTGGGGAGGGAGTTGTAGGTGGAGACCCAAGCTATGACCAAAAACTCTGCTAGCTTATATTATGGTTCATAACTTATTCTCGGTGCATTTAGCAGCCTTGCCACTAGTAGATTAATATGCAGATGCATCTGCTGAATGGTTAGATATGAAATATGACATATCTGCTTGAATGGTTCAGGAGATATAATTTTCTGCTCTCCAGTATATGTCAGATAGGAGGTGTAATATATCAGGAGACTGGTCTTAAAGTGAGCCGTCCGAATATGGGCTCCATGTTTATGTAATTATGTCCTATTTGAAGATATAAAATTATATGGAAAAGTGAGTTTTTAAATGTAAGCCTGTTTTTACAACCCCTGGATTGTCTTTTGAAGCTCGGTGAGGGCTCGGTTTATGGCTTTATGAGCCCTTCACTAGCAAGAGTTTCTTAGACAGAGGGGCACCAGCTAGTGAGGTTTATAGCCATGACGCCCTCCCAATGAGTTTGCTGCCTGTGATCTCTGTCATCAAACAGACCACATGTCACTCAACAGAGAGGGAGGGGAATGAGGAAAACTGATTTGGGAGTGAGAGATACAATATGGACGGGTTTAGAGCAAAATAGATGATCGCGTCCATCTCTGTGTGCATGATTGCTACAGTTGCCTATTCAGCATATTTTGCATTTGGCCTAGCCATGATGTCTCTCTTTTTTTATTTTTTGATTAAGGTTGTATTGTATTGTCGTTGATTGAGGTGAGGTTCTGGGCATGACTTACGAGTAAATTGGCATGTGATGGACTGGGTGGGTAGACCAGTAGGAGTGTAATTTTTTTTTTTTTTTGTGAGTCCCATATTAAATGTGAGGCCCAAAAATGTTCTAAATTCCTCCACTGTTAACTGCTTCCATTTATAGGGACGAGCATAACTTGAACCTGTGTTGGTGGCTATGAATTGTTGAGCATAGGAGGTTGCACTGGTCCACAATTGAATTTAGCATGTCATTGGTAAAAATTATATTTAAAAAATCAATGGAGGCATAAGTTTCTGTTTTCACCTGAACTCCTGGCTGGGCAGTAAAAGGGGGGATGTTAGCTTCTCCAGAGTTAGGGGGTTTTGAAGGGCAAATGGAAGAGCGGAATGGGTCCTAACGCTTTGGGGCTGAGGTAACACCTGACTAGTACCTGGCCTTTCTTGAGGTTCTCCATTTCTGGTGGAAGCCACTGCTCTACTAGTGGATGATACTGCGCTACTTGTGGTAGCCTGCTCCTCACGAGAACACCTTTGTTTGGTGAGCACACTTTCCTCCTCCTCTGATTCTGTAGCAGACCCACTGATTAAAACGGGCTCGTAATCCAAATCAGAATTAGATTCGGAAAGCTCCCCGCTGCTCTCGTCAGTCATGGTTAAGATTTGGTAGGCCTCCTCACAGGAAAATAATTTTTTAGACATACTGGGACAGATGAGGCTGCACTGCTGGGTGCTGATGAGGCTGCTCTAATGAGGCTGTGTTTCTGGGTGCTGATGAGGCTGCACTTGTGGGTGCTGATGGCAGTGCGCTGCTGGGTGCTAATGAGGGTGCGCTGATGGGGATGCACTGATGGGTGCTGATGAGGCTGGACTAGTGGGTGCTGATGGGGGTGCACTGCTGGGTGCTGGTGAGGGTGCACTGATGGGTGATGGTGAGGGTGCACTAATGGGTGCTGATGTGAAGTGATGATGCTGCACTAATGGGCACTGATGTGCAATAATGCAATGCACCGAGGCAGCACTGATAAACTGTCACTGATGTGCATTGATGGGTGCTAATGAGGATCCACTGATAGGGTGGCACTGATGTGTATGAATAAGTGGCACTGATGTACACTGATAAGCTGCATTAATTATGTAGCACTGATGGTAACTGATGTGCACCGATAAGTTGCAGTAATGAGGCAGCACTGATGGTAACTGATGTGCACCGATAAGTTGCAGTAATGAGGCAGTACTGATGGGCACTGATAAGCTGCAGTGTTGAAGCAGAACTGATGAGCACCGGTAAGCTGCAGTGATAAGGCAGCACTGGTGGACACTGATGAGCCCTCACTAATGGGCACTGATGAGCACTGATGAGCCCTCGCTGATGGGCACTGATGTCTACAGATGGGCACTGATGGGCACCGATATGCACAGGTGGGCACTGATGAGCACTGATATGCACAGCTGGGCACCTATGAGCACTGGTGTACACAGATGGGCATCGATGAGCACTGATGTACACAAATGGACACTGATGAGCACCGATATGCCCAGATGGGCGCCGATAAGCACTGATATGCACAGATGGGCACTGATGAGCACAGATGGGCACTCACTGGTGGGCATTGATGAGCTCAGAGGGGCACCAATGAGCACTGATGGGCACTGATATGCACTCACTGACGGGCACTAATGAGCACAGATGAGCACTTACTGGTGGGCACCGATGACCACAAATAGGCACTTACGGGCACCAATGAGCACAGATGGGCACTAACGGGCACCAATGAGCAGTGATGGGCACTGATATGCACTCACTGGCGGGCACTGATGAGCACAGATGGGCACATATGAGCACTGATGAGCACAGCGAAGGCACTGATGAGCACAGATAAGGCACTGATGAGCACAGATAAGGCACTGATGAGCACACTCACTGTTTGGAACTGATTCTCTTTCTTTTCCTCACATTCAGCCATGACCCTGCTGTGTTTACATTTGTGATCGCTCTGTCCAATGATGAGAGATCACAAATGTAAACAGCTGCTGTAATTGGCTGTTCATCCCCCTTTTCATGATGTGCTGTGTCCCAGAGATACAGCCATCACTTATAGTTCCCGATGCGGGGGAAGCGCGATCACAGGAGGAGTCATATGAGCCCTCCCAGAACTGGCTGGCCTCGGTGAAGCCTGCATTCGGCTTTCGCCGGTCAGCAAGTGTCTAATATAGTAAATTACAATGACAATCTTTTGTGAGAGCTTGGTCTCTTCTTTATTGATGGTAATTTAACTTGCTTGTCTAATGTTTACCCAATTTTGCCACATAGAATCCCGTATTGGAGCATCTCATACCCAGAATGTCCCACTATAGGGTTATAAGGAGGAGAAATGCCTGTTTTTAGGAGTACCACACCTAAATTACAATCAAATAAGGGGCTTATAGAACATCAGCCTGACAAAAAAGCTGTGGGTTTGATGCACTACAACTATGTGTAAACGCAAAGTTCTAATTAAGACCTGTGTAAAAAGGTAATGGAACTTTATAAAGATGAAAAAAGATATAAAAAGATACCCAAAGCCTTGAATATGCCAGTCAGTACTGTTCAATCACTTATTAAGCAGTGGGAAAGAATATAATAAGTGACTGAACAATACTGACTGGCATATTCAAGGCTTTAGGTATCTTTTAATTTCCTTTTCCACTTCCTAATAAGTGATTCAAAAGTGCTGACTGGCATATTCAAGACTTTGGATACATTTTTATATCCTTTACCATTTTTATAAAGTTCCATTACCTTGTTACACAGGTCTTTTGACAGTTCTTTTTTGGTCCCCATGACTCAGTATCTAGCCTGCTCAGTGCATCCACATGAGAGCTAACAAACTCATTGACTATTTATACATAGACACTAAATGCAATTTAAAAAGCCACAAATGTGGGAAATTAACTCCTAATTGCCATTTTAACCTGTGTGTGTCACCTTGTGTGTCTGTACCAAGGCCAAACATTCCAGGGTATGTAAACTTTTGATTGGGGCCATTTGGATGATTTCTGTTATCATTATGATTTAAAAAGGCACCAAACAAATGTGATAAAAATGGCTTGACATGATCACTATCCTTAAATAAAAGACAGTTTTTGACATGATCAGCCATATTTTCAATATCAATGCCAGAATTTCACGATTTCTGCCAGGGTATTCAAACTTTTGAGTACAACTGTAGCTTCCTGAAAACATCTCAGCACCCAGCCGTTAGTACTCCTCTCAAGAGCCTTGAGTCCTGATGCAAGTAGTAGGTTGGCATTTGTTATGTAAATATTGAAATGTCCTAATGGGTAGATGCTAATCTGTAGGTTTGCGCATTAATAGGCAGAATACATTTGTGTACACACTTCCCTAAATAATGCCCACATGTGATGCTAAGCTTTGATTAGCTAAAGAGCTAAAATCAGGCTGGGGAAGAAAGGGTTAGATGATCCTGAACTATGTAATTCTCACTGCTTGTAAATTAACTGTCACTGCTTTATTAAGAAACACCTTACAATTTTATATCTATACCCATACTTATGGCCTGCAATGCTAAGGATTGCTATGTGCAATATTCTATGAGAAAACGATTTCCCCTGTAATATTTCTTTTGTAATTTTGCTGCATATGCACAATGGATTGTTGTGCTCCATTACATGATACATGATTAAAAGTAATTTATATTGCTTGACATCAATTTTACAGCAATGTCAGATTCAATCAACATCAATTAATTCAAAAACCAACTTGTAAAATGAAGCTGATTTCAAATGCATGAAATATGTGTCAAAGTTTATCAATGCGGGACTCAGATGAAAGAATGAAATAATCTTATTGTTTAGTAGTTTTGAAAGAAAATAATTAACAATAATAATAAAATCACTATCCAACATTACTAAGCAAACAATCAAAGGTATTTAATTATTCCTGCTGATTGCTACAATGCTTGAGTCATTTCTGTATCTATGACATTGACCCATTCTTCAATATTACTCTTGCAGGGATTTTGCTATGTAACTATTTTGTCAAATACACCAAAAACTGGTAAACTTCTTTCTCTGCAAGTTTGATAAATGCAACCATATATTTAAAGGTGAACCAACATTTCAAATAAAACTCTCAACCAAAGTTAGTATTTTTTTTGTTATTAAAAAAAAAACAATATTTAAACCTATTGTCACAGGCATGGGCTATGACAGGAAGCAATCAGAAACATTCAGAAGAAACAAAGTATGAAGCTAGGCTCAAACATACCAACAGAAAAACAAAAGCCCCATATAGCATTCATCTGCTGTGATGATGCTCTTAGTGACTTTTAAACAAGATAATATTACCAAAAGGACATTTGTGGTGTACCTCAGCTCTAGTATTCATTGGATGGAGTGG